>NC_088848.1:4488225-5970725 GCF_904066995.2 Poecilia reticulata | reverse complement strand
AATGTTTTCATTTCTAAAACACAAAGTGTACATGCTACATTTTAAAGATTGCTTAGTCATTACAATGAATGTTATTATTTAAAACCTGACAGTAATTATCTTAAATTGATGTGCAATTATGTCTCTGTGTTATAGTTGGAGTGACAACTCAGAATCAATGTAAGCTTTTAGACCTGACTTTACGTACATATTATTTTTTTCATTGCTTTTATTAATTAATTAATTTAAACTTATTATTACAATGGAAACCTGTTGGTTATTTCAAGAAAGGCATGATATAAACATTGCCCCTAAAAACAATTGGCCTTTTCTACTGACTATAACTATGCAAATTAATTAATTGATATGTATCCTTCTACATTATATTGGAAAAATGTTAGTCATTTCAATGAAAGTAAACAGTTCAACAGAAAAAATAGTTTTTTTTATGTTCAATAATGTCTCTGTGTTTTTATAGCTGAAGTGGTGATTTATAATCAAGGTAAGTTGAAAGTTTAGACATATCCTCTTACTTTACCTGTGCATATTAATTATTTTTCTTTATTGCTTTTATTAGTTAATTGCTCTATCCTCCAGGTTTAGGTGGGAACGTCAGAAGCATCGTTCTGGATCAACTGGAGCTGTGTTTTTTCTAGGCAGACCTGTGAAAACTCTGTTGCAGTAATCAATGTGACTAAACATTAAAAGAAAGGACGAGTTTTTCTAAAAAAAAATATTGAAATTGCAGAGACAATAGTCCTCTAATCCCGGAAATGTTCTTCAGGTGATAGAAGGCCGACTTTGTAACTGCCTCTATATTTCTTTGACTGTTCAGGTCTGAGTCCATCACCACTCCCAGATTTTGGGCCTGATCACTAGTTTCCAGCTGTAACAACTGACCCTGTGTGTTGACTCTAGATCGTTTCTCTTTAGGTCCAAAGATATAACATCAGTTTTGCTTCTGTTCAGCTGAAGAAAGTTGTCACATCCATGTGTTGATTTGTTCTAAGCATCTGTTCAATGCTTGGATGGGTTTGGAGTCATATTGAAATGCAGAGCTGTGTATCATCTGCATAGCTATAGTAACTAATCTTATTTCTCGTTATAACCTGAACTAGCAGGAGCATGTGAATATTAAATGGGAGGGATCCCACGATTGAACCTTGGGGTTCCCCATGTGACTTCTGCCCATTCCAATGAGAAGTTACCTATTAACACAAAGAAGTCTCTGTTCTTTATGTAAGATTCCAACTAATTAAGTACTGGAATCCTACCCAACCCTCCGACTGTTTCAATATGTCATAGTCAACTGGGTCAAATAGAACCAGGACTGCGGTTCTTCCACCGTCTGTATTTATGTGACTGTCATTGAACACTTTGACCAGAGCAGTCTCAGTAGAGTAGTGCTGTGGTCAGAACGGAAACCAGACTGAATGTAACAAATTGGTTGGTTGTAGTTAGGAAGCTATTTATCTGTTGAAATACAGCTTTTTCAATAATTTTGCTGATGAATGGAAGATTGGAGATCAGACTGTAATTCTGCAGTAGGGATTTGTCCAGATTTCTCTTTTTTTCCATCAGTGGTTTGATAAGTTTTGTGTTTAAAACCTGAGGGAAAAACCTGATGAGAGGGATGAGTTTCTGTTTGAATCAGATCAGAGGTACTGACAGGCAGAGCTTTCTTAAGGGAAGTTGAGGGTAGGCTACCAAGACAGCAGGAGGATGAGTCTGACTGATTTATAATGTTTCCTTTCATAGTTGTGTTGTTTAAATTTAGCCTTTTTCTCTGCATTTCTTATGCTTGGGCATAACATTTGGGTATTGGATTTTGTGTTGATGTTCAGTTTAACCATCTTATTTTTTTTTTATTTTCTCTGCAAAGAAGTTTGAAAATTTATTGCAGGCCCTGGTAGAGAGGAGTTCAAGTGGTACAGTCAGGATTGTTATTATCCCAAAAAGACACTTTCTAATTTAAACAGGTTCTCTCTCTCGTATTTTGCAGGACCCCTCTACCCACTTGAAGGAACAATAAGCTCTCGATCAGACGATGGAAGCTCACCTATAATTTCACTCCTACGAACCTTCAACTATTTTGGGCAGTCTTACGCTCAGATTTATGTATGTTACAAGATTGCATGTACTTCCATTCACTATTCATTTTATTGTAATCCTCAAGACAAAATGTAAACATTAACAAAAAGTATAAATAGTGATACCTAACTTATAGCTCTTTTTCTTAGGTGAATCACAACGGACATCTGACCTTTGATTATCCATGGTCAAGTTTTTCTCCTCAGCAATTTCCGATGTATGGAAGCATAGACATCATTGCTCCGTTCTGGACTGATTTAGACAACAGAGGCAATGGTGATATCTACTATGTTCAGTACACCAACGGCTCTCTTCTCCAACGAGTTACACAGGACATCAACACGTACTTCCCAGCTCTCAACTTTCAGGCAAACTGGATCTTTATAGCAACATGGTATAAAGTTGCCTATTTTCCAACAACTGGAACAGTAAGTGATCTATATTTAACTTCTGAAATGTATTAGATGTTCAAATACAAAAAGATAGCCTTTGCTTAATCTGCAAATTAATTCTCAATAAATACATGTATTTTTTCCCAGCAAACAACCTTTCAGGCAGTCTTGACTACTGATGGCCATTATTCATTTGTGCTGATGAATTATGGGTCAATAGCCTCCACATCAAGATCTGTACAGGTCAGAGACATTCAGAATAATACATAGCATAAATATATGTTTTGTTTTCCTTCTTTTGGTCCCAACAAATGTGCAATTTCTCTGTAACATAAAAAAATACCAAAGCATATGTATTTTGCAGGCTGGATATGATACAATCAATTCCCCTCACCACTTCACCATCCCTGGATCATTCTCTAGTAACGCCACTGGACCTAATTCAGCCTTTAGTCTCAACAGCAACGTCAACGTATCCGGTCGCTGGGCATTTCGAGTAGATCATGGTTCAGGAGGCTGCACTTTTAATGGTAGGCACACAAATTCACCAAGAGTACTGCTTCATAACAATAAACACATGTATCATGGAAATAAGGGAAAACTCCAATCCGTGCCTCTTGGTAGAACAACATTGCTATTAAAATAAGAGTACTGAATCCTAAACAGTTCTTCAGTTAGTATAATTCTTTCTCTATAAATACTTAATTTCTCAGATTACAGATGTCAAACTTCAGGCCTCGAGGGCTGGTGTCCTGCAACTTTTAGATGTGTCTCGACACAATTCAATCAAATAATTAGATAATAAGCAGGACTCTGGAGAACTTTTGGCACCTATGTTTTAGGTCATTCTAACTGTGATGTCAGAAACACCAAAAACTAAGCCGTCATTAAAGCAGCCTTGAAATGACTCTTGTTCTTTCCTTGTTTAAAGGTCAAACTGTTCAACTTGGCGACTCTTTCTGGAGTGACAGCACCTGTGCTCAGAAGTGCACCTGCACCAGAGCAGGGCTGCAATGCTCCAACAATCCCTGCTCCTTCTCCCAAATCTGTCGACCAGCTGCCTTTCAGTACTCCTGCCAGACAGTGCAAAGACGAACCTGCACCGTCAGTGGAGATCCACATTACTACACCTTTGACAACTCAGTGTTTCACTTTCAAGGCACATGCACTTACGTTCTGTCAGAGCAGTGTCAGAACGGACTGCCCTACTATAGAGTGGAGGGGAAGAACGGGCATCAGGGCAGCACTCATGTTTCATGGACACAACTGGTCAAAGTCTTTGTCCATAATGAAACTATTGAGCTTGTTAAGGGACATCAGAGTCAGGCCAAGGTAGCAAGACCCTTTTACGTTCTTTAATATAGACCCTGCATTTTGTGTTTTGTCTATATTTGTAACTATTTTGTGTTTTGTCTATATTTGTAACTATTTTTGTTGCCATCCTTACAGGTTAATGGAAGTTTTGCAACAGTTCCATTTTCCCTCAGAAACGGCTCTATCCAGGTTTATCAGTCAGGTTTCTCTGTGATCGTCAGCACTGACTTTGGCCTGATGGTGTCTTATGACAGAAGTTTATATGTCCGGATCAGTTTGCCCTACACTTACCAAAATAGCACGTGTGGGTTCTGTGGAAACTTCAACAATCACCCTGAAGATGACTTTAGAACTCCTCAAGGTGAAGTTGTGAGCTCTGATGTGGTTTTTGCCAACAGCTGGAAAGCATCTGGTGATGATGAGCCTGGTTGTGACCCTCAGTGTGAAGGTCTGGCCTGTGCCGGCTGCACAGCAGCTCAGACAACACTGTACAGAAACTCTGCCCACTGTGGTATTCTGGAGAACAGCACAGGACCGTTTGCTGCATGCCATCAACAACTCCCTCCAGGATTTTTTGTGGATAGCTGTGTGTATGATCTCTGTGTCAGTGGAGGGTATCAGCCCATTCTCTGCCAAGCCCTAAATGTCTACTCAAGTCAGTGTCAACAAAATGGGATCCAGCCACAAAGCTGGCGAAGTTCTGGCTTCTGTGGTATGTCTGCCAGTGTCAATTTTAAAATTAAGTGCTGTTAAATATTCAAAGTTTGAGAATAAATGTTTCTTGTGTTTAGAAATCCCCTGCCCAGCCAATAGCCACTTTGAGGCCCAGGGTACAGGATGTCCACCTACATGTGTCAACCCCAATTCCACTGACAACTGCCCCCTGCCTAATCAGGAGAGCTGTGTCTGCAATTCAGGCTACCTCCTGAGTGGAGGGGTCTGTGTCCCTCATGCTGACTGTGGCTGCAGCTTTGAGGGTCACTACTACCACTCAGGAGAAACTGTCATACTGGATGCAGACTGTGGGAGGCGCTGTACATGTAGCTATGGCTCCATGACTTGCAGCTCTCACAGCTGTGGTCAACATGAATCCTGCAGGGTGGAGAATGGAGTAAGAGGATGTACACCAAACAGCTTTGCAACATGTTGGATCAGAGGCCCAGGATCATATCATACATTTGATGGAGTGATGTACCAGTACCCAGGAGCATGTCGCCTGACCCTTGCCAAAGTTATGGGATCCTCTGATCACTCACACTTCATGATTACTATGGAAAAAGTTCCACAGGGGCTGCAGGGTTTCTCCAATGTGTTAAAGTTTGAGGCAGAGGGAACACAAGTTACTATTGAGATGGCAAGTAGTAGCACTGTTAAGGTGAGTGATAGAAATAATTTTTTGCCAATAATACAAATAGATAACATACAATGAAGTGTAACAACAGATTTGTTTAAAGACTATTACAACAAACTAATGTTTCATAACATTTCAAACACTAAACAAATTTAATAAAAAATATGTTTAGAGTTAGTCTGCAATGCATTATATTACAATTATCATAATTTTCCCAATTTTATAAGGTAAATTGTATTCTACTTCAGCCATATTCAAAATTTTGCTTCATAGTGTAAGTTTCAGATTTTGCTACCAATTGTTTAGAGAAAGCATTTGATCCTAACTGGAATATTCACAGACAATGATGATAGCTAGCATGTGCAAGAGGAGTGTCTGAAAAGAAAAACTAATAAAGAAGAGGGAATAAGATCCTTGATTTAACTATGTTATCAAAACCTCTTGATCAAACATAGTGTACATATTGCATATAGTGAGGTGACCCTTAGTGGACTCATCTTGAGCCTCTGTTTAATCAAAACAACCCAAATGTGTGTTAAAAGTAAGAAGGAAAATTAACAAGATTTTATCAGCTCTGCTACCCTTTAACTGTTGTGGAAAATGAGCTTCATACAATGAATAAATTGAAAACATTTTCTTATGTGTAAGAATTATTTCTGGAAGCTTACTCTAATGAGAAACAATGCAAAATCTGATTTCTTCATGCATTCGTAATATTTTGAACATCTATCAATCAATCAAATTTTTTTTGTATAGCGCATTTCAGCAGCAAGGCATTTCAAAGTGCTTCACATAATTAAAATAAAAATAAAAACAGCATGTGACATAGAATAAACAATGAGGAAGAGAAATAGATTTTAAGAAAGCATTAAAAAGGAAACAGTGAGAAAGAGAAATAAAAAGAAATTAAAAAGCAAGGATAAAAACATTAAAAATAAGCAACTCTAAACAGGTGAGTTTTAAGTTGAGATTTAAAGGCAACCAGTGTTTCAGCCGTTTTACGGTTTTCTGGAAGTTTGTTCCAAATTTGTGGTGCGTAGAAGCTGAATGCTGCTTCTCCTCGTTTGGTTCTTGTTCTGGGTATGCAGAGCAGACCAGAACCAGAAGATCTGAGGGGTCTAGACGGTTGGTACAGCAGTAACAGATCTTTAATGTATTGTGGTGCTAAACCGTTCAGTGATTTATAAACTAACAATAATATTTTAAAATCTATTCTTTGTGCTAACGGAAGCCAGTGTAGGGACTTTAAAACTGGTGTTATGTGCTCTATCTTCCTGGTTTTTGTCAGAACGCGAGCAGCAGCGTTCTGGATCAGCTGCAGCTGTTTGATTGATTTGTTAGTCAGACCTGTGAAGACGCTGTTGCAGTAATCAATGCGGCTAAAGATAAACGCATGGATGAGTTTCTCTATATCGCGCGAGACATAAGTCCTCTAATCCTGGAGATGTTCTTCAGGTGATAGAAGGCCGACTTTGTGACTGTCTTAACGTGGTTCTGAAGGTTTAGGTCAGAGTTCATCACTACTCCCAAGTTTCGGGCCTGATCGCTGGTTTTTAGTTGTAATAACTGAAGCTGTGCGTTGATTCGGGTTCGCTCCTCTTTAGGTCCAAAGATAATTACTTCAGTTTTGTTTCTGTTCAGATGGAGAAAGTTTTGGCACATCCACACATTGATCTGTTCTAAGCATCTATTCAGTGATTGGATGGGCTCAGAGTCACCTGGTGACATCGTGATGTAGAGCTGTGTATCATCCGCATAATTGTGGTAGTTAATCCTATGTCCTGTTATAACCTGAGCCAGTGGGAGAATATAAATGTTGAAAAGAAGGGGTCCTAGGATTGAACCTTGGGGTACCCCACATGTGACCTTTGACCTCTCTGATGAGAAGTTTCCGATTGAAACAAAGAAATCCCTGTTCTATATGTAAGATTCAAACCAGTTGAGCACTGGACCGGAGAGTCCGACCCAAGTCTCCAGTCGATTCAGTAAAATGTCGTGGTCAACAGTGTCGAAAGCTGCACTGAGGTCCAACAGAACCAGCACTGTGGTTCTCCCACAGTGTGTATTTATATGGATGTCATTGAACACTTTTACAAGTCTCCGTGCTGTGGTGAGCACAAAAACCAGACTGGAAGGAGTCAAAACGATTCATTATTGTTAGGAAGTTATTTAATTGTTTAAAAACTGCTTTTTCAATAATTTTGCTGATGAATGGGAGGTTGGAGATCGGCCTGTAATTGTGTAGTAGCGATTTGTCTAGATTGTTCTTTTTTATCAGTGGTTTGATAACTGCTGTTTTCAGAGCCTGGGGGAAAACACCTGTAGAGAGCGATGAGTTCACTATTTGGATCAGATCATTAGCAACGACAGGCAAAACCTTCTTAAAGAAATGTGTGGGCAGGACATCCAGACAGCAGGAACTGGAGCTTAATTGACATATAATTTCTTCTAGGGTTTTATAATTAAGTAGTTGAAATTGGGTCATTTTTCCTGCATTTGTTTTGTTTGGGCACAGCATTGGTACTGTCTTTGGAGTGGATGTGCAGATTAATCCTCTGATCTTTTGAAATTTTTCTCTGAAAAGAAACTAGAAAACTTGTTGCAGGCAGCAATAGATTGAAGTTCAGGTGGCAACGTCATCGGAGGATTTGTGAGCCTGTCAACAGTAGCAAATAAAGCTCGAGTGTTGTTAGTGTTTTTGTTTATGACATCTGCAAAGAAAGCCTCTCTGGCATGTTTTAGTGTTGTGTGATAGTTATGTAGTCTTTCCTTGTAGATGTCACAATAAACGTGCAGTTGAGCTTTACGCCATTTGGCCCTACGACAGAGTTGTCTTGCAGATTGAACTATTTGTGCATTTCTCCATGGATATTTCTCCCTACCAGTCACAACCTTCACTTTAATAGGAGCAATGTAATCAATGATATCTGAAAGTTTGCACTGAAAATCATCTACCAACTTATCTACGTCATTATTGCTTAAGGACGAGGAAGAAGAGTAGATTTGATTAAATGTTTCTGCTGTTTTCTGTGAAAGTACGTTTTGTGATAGTTGTTGTTTGTCCAAGTGGATTAACGGATAAAGAACTGTCAAATATAACAGCAAACTGATCCGACAGGGCAACATCAGTTACAGAGACATTGGAAATATCCACACCCTTACTGATAACCAGATCCAGTGTGTGTCCACAAGTGTGTGTTGCTTGTTTGACATGTTGTCTTAAACCAAAACTCTCTAATATATTAAAGAGCTTTTTGGCCCCTCGGTTTTGGGGGTTGTCAACATGAATGTTGAAATCACCGACAATTATTAAACAATCGTAATCAATGCATATAAGAGATAGAAGCTCATTGAAGTCCGTGAAGAAATTTTCCACATATGTTGGAGTTTTGTATAAAGTTAGTGTCAAAGTTCGTTTGTGGCCTTTTACCTCAATTCCAAGATATTCAAAAGACATAAAATCTACCTAAAAAACATTTCTAAAGTTTTTTTTAAATGTGTTATAGGTTGATGGACAGCTGATCAGACTGCCATTCAGCTCTGGGTCCAACAGAATCCGCATTTTCCAAAGCAGCACTCACAGCGTCATCCTTCGCACAGACTTTGGTGTAACTCTGCAGACTGTCTGGCCTCACTTTGTCCGTGTCACTGCACCAGGTGTCTACAGTGGTTTGTTAGGTGGACTTTGTGGAAACTACAATGCTGACCAGCATGATGATTTCCGTACACCCAATAGCACTCTGGTCAGTGACTCCCAGATGTTTGGGGACAGTTGGCGAGATGGCTCCCTGGCAGATCACTGCGTGGAAAACATACCTCGTAACTCTGCAACCAATTTTAGTTCCACTGAGTACTGTGGAGTTCTTACTTCACACACTGGACCATTTAGATCATGCTGGGCTGCAGTGAACCCATGGCAGCAGGTAGATGCATGTGTAGAAATCCTCCAGGGCTCCAGAGATCCAACATCAACATTATGTGAGGTCCTACGAGATTATGCACTGATGTGCCAACATAACGGTGTATCCCTGGGACAGTGGAGGAATGCAACTGGCTGTGGTAAGTTCTAGAACCGCATTTGATAAAGATGCCTGTGAAATGAACATATTCATCACTTTTTACTTCTTTCACCTTTGTGCCTCTCAACAGAACTAACCTGTCCATCAAACAGCCATTATGAACTCTGTGGAAGTTCATGTCCATCTTCCTGCCCCAGCCTCTCTTTCCCCTTCACCTGTGACACTCAGTGCCAGGAGGGGTGCCAGTGTAATGATGGGTTTGTCCTCAATGGTAACCAGTGTGTGCCTCCAACATCCTGTGGATGCTTTCATGATGGACGCTATCGGCAAGCTGGTGAACAGTTCTGGGACGGGGAAGAATGTCAGAGCTTTTGCACCTGTAATGGTATAACTGGTATAGTCCAGTGTTCCCCAAATGCATGTGGACCTCAGGAGTCCTGCCATGTTGTGGGGGGTGAGTTTGGCTGCCATCCCAATCCTCATGGCACCTGCTCTGCCTCTGGAGACCCTCACTACCTGACCTTTGATGGCAAGGCCTACGACTTCCAGGGAACCTGCCGCTATGTTCTGGCAACAGTTTGCAATGACACTGTGGACCTTCACCAGTTTTCTGTGAAAGCAAAGAATGAACCGTGGCTTGGACTGCCAGTTTCTATCACGGCTGAAGTTTTTGTAGATATCTTTGGCTATCAAGTGCGTATGTCGAGAGGCAACTGGGGGACTGTGGAGGTAAGTCAGGCTGTCTCTGATGGAAGATTGGAGAATATATTTAAAGTATATTGGAAATTACTTTTGCAAAGTATTTTTCAAAGTCAAATTTTTTTTTCTTAGTACATTACCAAAGAACTGTTCAGTTCTTAAATATGCACATCTGGACTATTATCCAGGAATATCAGTTGTGTGTCTGCCATAACATTTTTTTTCTTCACAGGTGAATGGAATCACAAGAAACCTGCCCATTGTCCTCAATGGAAGCCTGTCAATTTTTGGAAGTGGATCTCAAACATTTGTCAACACAGAGTTTGGACTAAGTGTCATGTACGATGGAAGTAGCACAGTGTCCATTTCTGTCCCCCCAAGCTACAGGTAGCCTATGTACTCTTCAGCAAAACTTTAATTTAAATCTCATTTTCTTCAATCCTATAGTTATTGACTTAATACCTTTTTAGGAATGTAAAAACAGTATATCATCATTGTCTGTTTCATTGTCATTAAGTGTTCATCATTTTGATTCAGTCTTTCTTATCTTGATCAGAGGAAACATGTGTGGACTTTGTGGAAACTTCAATGGAAATCCAAATGATGACTTCCACACTCCAAGTGGAGCATCGTCCAACTCAGCAGATGTTTTTGGAGCAGCTTGGAAGGTTCCTGGGAACTACACTTGTAGTGACGGCTGTGGCTCTTCATGCTCTCAATGCAACGATGATCGATCTGCCAGGGCCCAGTGTGAAGTGATTCAGGCAGCTGACGGCCCCTTCAGCTTCTGCCACGAGAAGGTGGATCCAGCACCGTATTTCAGTGACTGCGTCTTTGATGTCTGCGTGTCGGGAAATCGAGGCAATGATCTTCTGTGTAGGGCTCTAGAGACGTATGTCAGTGCCTGTCAGTCTGCTAATCTCCGAGTCTACCCTTGGAGGCAAAACACCACTTGCAGTGAGTATGGAAGGCTGTGTGCTACTAAAGTATTCAATAAAACAGGCATCTTCCTCAAAAGTCTCTCAAAATATGGCATCTCCTATGTTTCAACTTGTCACCCTTTTTTTCCTCAGGAATTGAGTGTCCAGCCAACAGCCATTATGAGCTGTGTGGAACAGACTGTGGCCACACCTGTGCCAGCAGCATTGATGCTGCCTGTGACCATGTTTGCTCTGAGGGATGTTTCTGTGATGAAGGTTTTTCCAGGAGTGGAACAAGCTGTGTCCCTGTGGAAAGTTGTGGCTGTCAGCATGATGGCTTCTACTTCAATGTAGGTCATTTTAGTTCACTTCATTCCTGATAAACTAGCTGAGAATCAGCACATAAGACCTAAAGTATCACTTGCTGAATGGCTTTGAAAAACTAAACATCATTGAGGTGTTGCATTTCAAGGCAACAACTCAAGCATAATGCCTCCTGGTGTGACATTACAGCAAAATCAATAACACAATATTTCAAAAAATGTTTGATTAGCGGCCATTCACAAATCTCTTTGGGTAAAATTTCTTGATATCTGAAAGTGTCATTTTCACCTGTTCTGACAATTATATGCAAGGATGATTTTGTCTCACAAAGACAAAAGAAGATGCTGATAAGAAGCCGCCAATAGTCCAAATAGTCCAGGCCTTAAGTACAGAATATAGTTTTCAAATGCAAACCAAAAAAAACAACAAATGAGAATAAACAGGTGTCTTTCACCTAATAAAATGGTCTCATGTGGAATTAGCCAGAAGGTTTTAATGCTGATTCTAGTTCTCTACCGATCTGCGAATTGATTTATGAATATGCTTGTAAGTGAGTGTGATTGGGTGAATGTGGCAATAGTGTGAAATTCTTTGAGTGCTTCCTATGACTTGAAAAGCACTAAAATTCTGTCCAGGTCCTATTACCTTTTTAAGATTTTATAAATCTGCAAATATTAGCATTAGCACATTTATTTTAATTACCATATAATTATTTGGGTGGTATGTGCTTTCAAGTCAAAACTCAAGTATGAGGATGGGCTATATACATCATTTCAGATTTTTGATTGGCACTCACTTTGAAAACTTTTCCATTAGAACATTTCCTTTAAGTACTCTGTAGCTATACTGGGTGGTATGTGCTTTCCAGTCAAAACTCAAGTATGAGAATAGGCTATATATATCGTCTCAATCTTTTGTGGGGCACCACAAAAGCCTTAACTGACAGGAAGGAGTGGAAACTTGGCAAGGGTAAATTGGGAATCAGGTTCTACATTATGTAGTTTTACAACTTTCAGACAAAGAAGCATTGCTGTAATACTTTCCTAATTACCTCAAGGTTCATATATTCTTAATGTTGTCACACAACATAATATTTTCACTTGTTTCTCATCTTGCAGGCTGGTGAGTCCTTCTGGACAGACGGTTGCTCCCAACGGTGTGAATGTCAAGCGCCCAATGTCCTGATTTGCAGTCCCTCATCATGCACTCCTGCACAAGAGTGCACCATCAGAGATGGCCATCTGGGCTGTTATGACGCCATGTCTACCTGTACTGTATGGGGTGATCCACATTACATCACCTTCGATGGAGCCCTGGCTCATTTTCAGGGATCATGCTCTTACATCATCACTGAGAGTTTGAGTCACAGCAACAATGAAACTCAGTACAAAGTTGTGGCCACCAACAAACACAGAGGAAACAACCTTGTGTCTTTTGTGTCATCAGTGGATATATACCTCTCAAATCCTCATCAGAGAGTTAATGTCAGGCTCGGACCTAACAAGAGAGTGAAGGTAAACTTTATTTTAGGTTCAAAATGAAAAACCTTTTGTTTTAAAACCTTTGGTCTTACTCTCTGAACTCTCATCATAACAGGTAAATGGAGATGAGGTTTCTCTTCCCACCACTGCAGGAACTTTTGGTCAGGTGATGAGGCAGGGAAGTTACATAGTGTTTGATGCTGTTGATGTTGTAGTCCAGTTTGATGGCTCCAGTACTTTACTGGTCAGGATGGCCCGAAACTATCAGAACAGAGTCAGTGGGATGTGTGGGAACTTCAATGGTGATCCCAATGATGACAAAGTTTTGCCCAATGGTACTTTGGCGGAAAACGACAACCAGTTTGGCCACAGCTGGAGATCAGAGACAAGCCAAGCAGGGTGAGCTCATGCTGCACTTATTTGCCTTTACCTGATAAAATGTAAGCAATTGCAAATGTTTGTGTATATGTCTGCTGTCTTTAAAATATTTAAAATGTCTAATGACTTGTCTAGATGCGGATCCACTGATGAGAGAAGTGGTGATGGACTAAGTGACTGCCGCTTCATAGAAGAATACACAGAACTGTGCAGAGTCATCACCAACACCAGCGGCCCATTCAGTTCTTGTCACCTGCATTCTGACCCACAACCATTCTTCACTTCCTGTGTTTACGATCTCTGCCTCTATACGCCAGCCAATGGCATGCTGTGTTCTGCCATCTCTGCTTATGAGAAAACCTGCACCAATTTGGGTCTAAGCATTTCCGACTGGCGCTCTCCTTTGCGTTGTGGTATGTTTGTTTTGCTCAATAAATTATCACAACAATGAGTTATTGATTGATTTTATGCAATGTTTGTTTTGAAACTTTCTTGGCCTTTTCTGATATATTTGACTCAGCTGAGACGGACCCTTGTGAACAGCTGGACTGTGCAGAGTATGAGTGGTGTGGTAAGAAAAATGGTGTGTACGGCTGTTTCTGTGACGAGCACCATCATCGACCCAACAATGAGAGCTACGGTAAGTGCAACACCTTTTAAACCTTCTGTTTTTCAAATGAAGAACTGTAATTATAGTCACGTTCCAAACATGATTTGTTCGCCAGTGTTTTACTGTCAATGTTCAAGTTTGAAGCATAATCTTTGCTTTTCTGCATCAGTTTGTGTAGTTGGTCACAAAACTTCAATATGTTTCTCTCTCTGATGAGCAGACTCAAACATCGAATGCTCCAGCAGTTCTGGCACCATGTCAGTATCTCGCTGCCAGTTGTTTGAAGCGGGCTTCCACTCCAGTGCTCTCCATCTCCGAGACAGCTCCTGCAACGGGACTCTTCAGGACGGACGACTCGTCTTCCACTTTGACAATAACCATCTGTGTGGGACAGCTCTTAGGGTAAAGTTCATGAACTGGAACATCTTCTTTAAAGCTTCCAATATGTTACTTAACTTGATTGATAGCATTCTGTCATTTCACTGTTTAGAGCAATGGAACTCACTTCATGTATGAGAACACTATTCAGGGGAATGTGGATCCTCATGGAGGTTTGATCAGCCGTCAGAGGAAGCTTCATCTGCGTTTCTGCTGTGTTTATCCTCTGGCTCAAGCTCTGTCAATGGCTGTGGGCATCAATCCTGTGGAGAGGTGATCATACCAGTTTCTCCCTGTGGTTCCTTTGACCATTATGTCTATAACCAGTTATTGGTTGTTTTTTCTTTACTGTAGGCAAATTGGGAGACTTTGTGAGATTATCAAATGCATTTAACTGGTTGATCATATAAATATTTATTTTGCAGCATTTTGAGGAAGAAGCTTCCTGTTGGCATTGGATCGTATAGTGTGAGGATGATCCCCTATGAGGATGAAGGCTTCCACTTCCCCTTCAGCACTAATGGAAACATAGAACTGGAAGTTGATCAGATTTTTTACGTGGAGGTGCGAACAGAAGGGGTGGATCAGCGCCAATTTGCCACCGTTCTGGACTCTTGTTGGGCCACGCCAGTCAACCAAGCAAACTACCCTGTCCGCTGGGATCTCATTGCTTCGCAGTAAGTGAGACCGTCTTGTTATTCTTTATAATTTAATTCAGTGTCTTCTTGTTGACAGTCTAACTGATGCATCTACTTCTGTTTCACAGGTGTCCTAATCCAGAAGATGGAACCGTAGAGGTGATTCAGAACGGTGTCTCCACTGTGTCTCGTTTCTCCTTCAGGATGTTCACCTTCACCAACAACACACACATTTACTTGCACTGCAGTGTCCACTTGTGTCTTTTGAGCAGCAACAACTGCAGAGCTGTGAGTTTTATTGTGTGCTTTTTGTGGCTATATTGTACATACTTAAGTTGCACACCTTTAATGTTGCTGTTTTCCTTTTTTTTCCCAGCATTGCTACCCAGGTCACCACACTCTATTCAAGAGGGACGTATCTTACCATGACTCTGCAGCTCTGTCAATTGGACCACTGGTGCTTGTGGCACAACCAAACACTGGTAAAGTTCTATCACATCTTTATTATTTCGTAATTGCAAGATTATATTCCAATTGATTGACAAAATATATGAATCTTTCTGTTTTACATAGGTGGACTAATCCAAAGAAATGGTGTTAATCCAAAGATGTTGAAGTCAGATGGTACAGGCCACCTGGCATCAATTGTTACCATGATTGTCAGTTTGCTGATGACCAGAATTATGGTCAATTGAGATCAAAGAATAATCACATGTTAAAATCCAATAAATTTGGTTACTTATGATTCATGTTAGTATGGGGTGTTTTCTGGGTTTTGGTTTGTACTCATAATTAGGCGAGAAACAGAAGTAATTTTGCTTTTCTAACATCTAACACTGTTGTGTTTAGACCATTTGTGGGATTAATAAAATGTTCAGTTGTTTTCTGTGTTTTTTTTTTAAATAATTTATTTTTGGTAATATCACAGGATATAAAATTTTAACTGTTGGATATAAGGTTGCATATATGTATATAAATGTAATGTTTGAAGGAATGATCTTGAAGTGTCAAACTGAATGAAATGAAGCATGATTTTGTCATTGTCTAATTTTTGTTTTTATGTGGTGGGAGATGTACTCTGTTACAAAAGGGATTAATAAAAAATGTCCAATGAATTTTATTGTGTACTTTTTATGTTTTCTTCTCGTTGATAAAAGTCCTAAGTCAGACATTTTGTGTATGAGATGTTCTGTATTATATTTTCTCCAGTTTAGGATCTTAACATTTTGTTTTTATGGTATGGCTTTCACCCTCAGCAGTTGTAAAAATGGGTTAGTAAATATTCACCAATCCTTGGAAAATAAAATTTAAGACACTTTGAAGGAAGAGTTAGGATGAGGATCATGAGCAGACAGGTAACTATACCTGAGAGGATTTTCCCTCTGAGTTTTCCACTTGGTGGAACATCAGAAGCTCTTAACTGGGGTCTGTCACAACCAGGGGTGAAAATTAGCACCTGCTAATGACCAAATGGGGGTAAACATATGAAGTGGCGTGTTAATTTGAGAAATGCACCCGCTACTGTGGCAGGTTGGCAGTTTGATCAGAAAGAAAGAATTCAGAATTAATTCAGAATAAACAGCTGGCCGCTAATGCAGCAGGAGCAGACATCTCCGAAAATGTAGGAGAAATATCGCAATTAGGTGATGTATTGATGAGCCAAGGAGATATTTGACTTACACAACCACATTCTCACCTAAAAACATTGGGAAAATCATCTTGTGTCACTTTTTGTTTGTAGGAAAGGGATGTGTAAGTAATTATAAATCCAAAACTATAAGGGTTTTGCATGTTTTCTCTATTAAAATAAAGACTGAGAGATAGCTGAAAACAATAATTTGTCTTTTCTCAGCATTAAAAATGTGGTAACTTTTTATTTGAAAGCACTTGCTGTACCTTTCCTAAATTTTATAAAATAATTCTAATATTAAGTAGAGTTGCAGCCAGGGACTGCACAAAGTCAGGCCACCGGCCGCAAAAGGCCCCCATGCCACACTTTGAATTACAGCATTCTTGTGTTTAATTTTCTCAGATGCACCTGCAGGCAGAACGAAGATGGAGCAGCAATGATTTAGCATATTTTAAATGCTAAATGAAAGCACAGAGATGAGATGTCAATCTCTGTCACAGAATCTGGGTATGGCTGGTGTAATTACAAATCACATTGGTATTTTAAGTGGGATATTTTTAGTTTTGCATTTTGTTTGTCTGATTAACACATACTTTCGCTTTAAAGGAAACATAACACACCTTGTTCTAATATTCAACCCTAAGTTCCAGGAACTAAAGTTCAGGTGAATCAGCTGGGACTGTCCCTTTCCTGGAGGTTTTTAAATCTTAGAAATCAAACATGGCGGAAAATGGAGCACTTCTCTGTTATTTTGGCATTACTGCAAATGTTTTTAGTCTGATTGGCATGGAGTGTGACTAAATCAGATCACATGGTATGTGATTTCTCTAAAGACTGAAAATATAGCTTGAGAATTAATTATAAAGCAAAACAATATTAAATGAAATTCTAAAAAGTCAGCAAAAACATGGCTCTACAGGTGTATTTGGTCTAAAAAAAAGTACTTTTAAGGGTATTTTTTCTATACTGTACTTTTTACTTTTACTTGAGTAATTTTATCATGAAGTATTTCTACTCTTGAGTAAAATTTCTGGATTCTCAACCCACTGAGTGAAAAACAAACATGTTTTAACCAAAAATTCACCAGACACACTCACACCTGCAGTTTTTGTTAAAGTTTCATGCGTTTTTTTTTATTGAAATAAACTGATTTGGAAACCTTTTGTTTTGCCTGATTATGTTATTTTTTTGTTATATGAATTATTGTCTTTATTCCCCTCTAAAATACCAACATTTCCACTAAACTCTAATTTGGTTCGACTATGTAATTTTTAAATATTAAATGATTGATAATTTGATTACTCAGTACTTGAGTAGACTTTTTACCGAATACCTTTTTACTCTTGAGAAATTTCTTGGACAGCTATGTTTTACTTTTAAAAATATGTTCAAGTAGTATTACTTTTACTTGAGTAAAATTTTTGGATATTCCACCGTCTTCTGCTTGAGAACTAGGATAATTTGCAATGTATGTGTGTTTGAATTTAAATTATAATTTTTAAGTCTTTTCTAACAGCATTTGTTATGAATTGGCACTGTATAAATAAACTGAATGGAATTAAATTCCAGAATGAAAACTTTCCAGTGTATCACAGATTACCTAAAAGGCCAAAGATTTCCTTATCATATCCATCTGGTCTCAGATTTTTATTAAATTTTGTCATTTTAATAGGTTGTCTTTATGCCTTTTTTAATCTTTCATCTATTTTTTTAATCTCTAGTCCTTTCTGGAATGCACCTTCAACAACCTGTTGTATGAATGTTGTTTGACAAACTTGCCTGACCTTCTGTTGTTAGCCGTCTTGGTTTCGGTTCTATTTTAGTTTTTCTTAGGTTTAATTGCTTGTGTAATTCTTTGCTCATATTTTATATGTAGCAGAGTCTTCAGGACTCTCTATCCTCATGTTTTATGTGTTTCAAATAAAAATTCAAAAGTACTTTATTGATCTCAAAGGGAAAATAAATGTTGTAACTCCTTAATTCAAAGTGGTTGAAGAGTTATTGTCGATAGTGATGGCTGTTGTTATTTCCCTAATGCTCCACACCGGAGGTAAATAAATGGGTGCCGTAATTGGAGGCATGTTAAGGAGGTAATGTGACCATTTGAATCAGTTGGGCTCGAGTGAGAAACAGTTGAATCATGCGGATCCTGAGTAACGTGGCTGAAAGCCTCTGACATGCAGCAATAATGCTTCTTTTTTAATTTTAACACATCTTGATTGCCTATTAACCAACTTTTGTTCCTCGCTAACCTCTCGTATTATTTATTAGTTAAAAAAGTTATCTTAGATTGTACACATATCTCAGGATGCTATTTGTACAGCATTATATTTTGGATAAGCTGCAGCTTTAGCATCTTTGGTTTTATTGTGTTGTATTTTTCCACCAGTTTGTGTCAGGAAACTGGATCTATTTAATGATTCTGAACTCTACCTTCACACCATATGACAGCAAAGCTGCCTTCTGCATCGCAGTGTCACAGGTTACCATTGTGCACAGCACAATTCAAGGAAGTACTGGTATAATAAATAACTGAAAAGTGGCATTTCTAATAAAAAATACCAAATACTTACACCAGCAAAG
Organism: Poecilia reticulata; assembly: GCF_904066995.2. NCBI lineage: Eukaryota > Metazoa > Chordata > Actinopteri > Cyprinodontiformes > Poeciliidae > Poecilia > Poecilia reticulata. Next base: position 5,951,938 of record NC_088848.1, on the reverse strand, counting down.
CTATTATTACTATTGTTTCAGCTAAGTATAGATTTCGCTATGACTCTGTTTTAGTTAACTATACTTAGCATAAGTATAGAATCATAGCAAAATTACTTATGAAACATTGTGTATGACTATATTTGTCTAAAATACATGTTTAAATATAACACTTATAAAGAAAACAGAGATGATCCTAATGGACTCTTTGAAACTACGGCGTTGACGTCACATCTCAAGGAGCTAATGTGGCTCATTTGTTTCTGCTTTGAGTTACCATGACGGCTAGAAAAGACAAAGTTGTATTTCAGGCGCAAAAAAGCAATACTATGAACATTGTTGTCTTCCTAATATAATGGGCTTTTAAGTTTTCATTTCCAAGCGATCCTGAATTAAGAAGATGGTGGCTTCTAAATATTTGTCACTACCAGCTAAAGCTAACGCTGCACAACAAAGTTTGCAGCCTTCACTTCACTCCGGATCAGCTTCTTCAGCCTAAAATTACCGGGGATACGGATGGTAAATAAAGGAGCCTTCCTGAGTTATTTCCATGGAATCACTTCTGTATTCAACCTGAAAGAGCGAATTTATGGGAACGAGTGAGCAGACCAGAGCCAGACAGCCGAGCAACTGATCCGCCTGTAAACACTGCTGTAAACACAGTCCTATCTGAGCTCTTCACAAGAAACATGCAAAGGTAATAAAACGAAATAACACGGAGACATTAAGCAACACGGTCATATTTTTCTAAAAGCAACAACTTTGAACCTGAACAGTCAGCTGAACCAGAACTCTGACACCAGAGCTGTGCTACTGTTAAGTTATGTGGCTTGTTGTGCTGTCATGCTTCTAAAGCCCGAACCGTAACCTCCCCCGTTAGTCTCTGACACTAACGACAAGACAATAAACCCACAATATACTTGAAAATAAGTATAAATAAAAATATTGTCCGTTAGAATGTTTAGATACTTAAATAGCACATTTGGCTCAACAATATCAGAGAATATTGCCTAGTAGCATAAGCTAAAGTTAATGTTAGCCACAAAGTTTAAGAAAGTAAAACTCACCTTTGTGTCAGTGAATGTATAACGAGGCGTACATCTTAAAACCGTTCTCCAGCTTACTTGTCGGGGCTTTGGATCGATGTACATAGCTTGATCAAGCCCTGCAAGTACCTAGTGTAAAATGCCATTTTCAATAGATCGGAAACAACCGAGCCGCTTTTCCCCGAACGCGGAAAACGAGGTGCAAAGAGCCCATACATATCATAGTGACAGACAGCAACCTGTCAGTTACTGGTTGCTATGGTAACCACCAACTGTCAAGGGCAACCTAACAAAAACTTAAAACACATGTTTAAGTCTTAACAGGTCTGAGATTTCCATTTTCGGTGCTAAAACTGACCATATTTCGAAATGAAAGGTATTAGTGCATCCTCTACATAGCCTTTTTAGGCTGCTCCGCCTAAAATAGCGCCCCTATCGACAACCGTTAAATTGGCTAAATGTCCAGACACCAACCGTGAGGGGGGAACAGTCACAGCTCACAGTGACTGTATGGCTGCGTAGGTTATATTTAATTTGGTTAGCTTTTTTGTTGTTGTTGTTGTTGTTAGCATTGAAGTCCCACTGATTAAACATCATATTTTCTGTCCGGGACACGGCACTGAGTTAGCTGCTATCATTAGCACTCTGAGAACAACCAAGCTACGGCGTAAGAATAATATATCTTACCTTACATATGAATACTTGTCTTTCTAAGTAACTATCCGATAAAATATCAGAAAATACAGTTAAAACGATACGATCCTTACCTGTTACTGCAAACTCTGCCATTGTTAGTTTACACATCTCCTGTTTTTAGCTGTAGATTGTTGATCCACTTTTCTCTACAATTAGCAAAACACAAGCCAGAGTCGCAGCCGACAGAGTAGAGACTTACAACTTCTTATTTCTGTCTTGAAATATCCACAACATATAGGTTTTAACATCAATCCGTTTCACCTTAAAACGTTTGGTGTTGTGTTTGTAATAAACAGTTTGTAACTGTATTACAATCTAAATATATTTACTTTCGGAATGATTAGGAGACCAACCAGATGTCATCTAACTGCGCCATCTTGTGGCCATAAGAAAATATGCAATCTGGGTTCAGCCTGCACAGCTGAACAGTTTAACAAGCGGCCAAATTAGTCAGTTTTAATGTCCTTGTGGACCACAGCCTTTTCTCTACTTCAATCCCCCCTTCCATTTTTTTTACACCACCAAAGAAAAAATTTTAATTAGAATATATTTATAAAACAAAAAGATGGAGTCAGATTTTTTGTATGCTCTTTCTTAAAAGTTGTCAGACATGTGGTCTCAGTTTCAATGAAGTTAAAAAAAATAAAAAAATAAGATAAAACACTTTATGCTGTGCTTAATGATAATGATATCCATAAAAAAATACAGAATTTCACTGAGTATAACTGTGTCATCTATAACATTTTAATGCAGTGCTACTTTTTCTAGAATTATTGACTGTTAAATGGCACTAATAATTTATAGTCTATATCAGGGTTGTCCAAAGTGCGGCCATTTTTGGCCCTTGCACTTATTTTTTGTGGCTCCCAACTGCAGTGTAAGAATGATCCACTGAACATGTCCAGTGTAAAATTATTACCGATATTATTTTCTTAGAATAGAAAACGTTTGGTAAAAACTGTTTGTGTTTTAATAACCCAGGTTTTATAAGAACCATGTTGATTTGGAGAATTTTACTGAAAAGCAAACTTTGCTGCACCCAAATCCGCTTTTAATGAATTTATTAAATCGTTTTGAAAGAGAGTGACCCAAATCCTGTTCCTGCAACTGAGGATAAATTTGTTCAGTTTAGCCCAAAACAATTTGAAAACTAATTTTTGTTTTCTTTTAATTCAGCTAAATACTTTTTCTGCTTGGTTCTTCTGTGGATAACATCCATTACCTACAAGAACAATTAAATAAAACCACTTTGTTTGTGTGATTTCTGTTTAATTTTTATTTTCTTGGGCTGCCAGTTCTTTTGACTGAACTATTTTGGGCCATGTGACAAAAAGTTTGGACACCCCTGGTCTTCATCATCCGACTTTCAATAAACCTTATGTAGTGATTCTTTAGAGAGGATTTGCTAAATTTGAGAAATGCTACAGTAATTGAAATCAGTGATTTGGTAGAAAAAAAAAAGCATTTTAGTAAATGTTTTCAGCAGCATATAAATTGCTGTATTTCGCAAAACTACAATGGGAACTCTTATTGACACACTGTTAACCAATGACTATAAACTTTAGACACAAGGTCCAAACTGCTTTAAAATGTTCAGTATTTTTCCATTTCTTAATAAAATATCACAACTAATCAAAATCAATTGGTCCTGAAATGCATTTAATCTCCTTCTTATTAATCCATGTCTAAGATGTTTCCTAATGAAATAAAATGTGTTTTTGCAGTGTGTGAAAGTGAAAATCTAAAGGAGAGAGATGCAGATGATGATGGGTCACTGCCACATTAAAGCACCGCTCCATCTGATGACGCACACTAGATTACAAATCACATTGTTTTCCCAAGAGTTTATAGAATACTTTATATTTACGAGCTTCTTCAGTCTTTGTTCTTCTAGTTTACACATCATTTCACCTTACAGGAAATGTAGCCCACCTCCTTTAAACTGTGTTCAGCCGTAAGTTACATAACCATTAAGCTTAGGTAAATAATATGGACTGCCTCTTAGCTGCAGGTTTCTAGAGGTTCTTGGAAATATAAACTTTTAAATCAACATTTAAAACGGCATTGTAGCATGTCTGTTAATTTTTTTTTTTACTACAAATGTCATTGTAACAAATTGGCAGGATTCTGACTACAGATAATATGCAGTGGGTCTAAAACTAAAACTTTTTACATTTTTAGTATAATTCAGCTATAAAACAAACACATTTAAAATAAATAAAGAAATTTTGCTGTAATCTAGCGAGTTATACCTAGTATATGTTATATAATATATAAACAGTGTTCTGCCACCATTTGCCTCGATTACTGCAGGAGTGTCCAAACATTTTGCCATGTGATCAAAAATCAAGTCAAAAGTACTTGGCCAAAACAACAACAAAAAACAGACACAAAATTGTTTAATGCAGTTTTATTTCCCAGGTAAGCTTATTAAGCTCAGAATTATATATATATATATATATATATATATATATATATATATATATATATATATATATATATATATATATATATATATAAAGAAAAAACATGACTTACATTAAATATTTAAAAACAACTTTTGTTTTTTCTTGTAGCAGATTTTAGTTTCTATGCTCATCAACTGTAGAACCGAGTCCATGAGAACCTGAGATGAGCAGAAACTGTTGGATGTTTTTATCGAGGACGGACAAACTTCCAGTTTATAACAGCTTTCCCATAAAAGGCCGACGGCTGGGATGGAGCAGGAAAAAGTGTAATAACAATAAAGTTAAGCATGAGTAAAAGTGGTACCCTAAAAAAAGAAAAGTGGCACAATAAAAATGCTGAAAAAACAAGAAAATTAATCCAGTGGAAATTATCTAGAACAGGGGTGTCCAAAGTGCGGTCCAGGGGCCATTTGTGGCCCTGGGACAAATTTTGTGCGGCCCCCAACTGCAATTAAAAAAGGATACAAATTTTGCTTGTAGATTCAGATGAAGACTTTTAATTTTCACCAACATAACCGTTTTCCACAGGAAAATGTAAAGTACAGAAGAGTTTGTATTTCATAACAGTCTTAAAATGTAAAACCAAGTTTATCCGAAAACTTTTACTGAAAAACCAAAAAAATATTTAATTAGTTTAATTCTTTACTTCGAGTAAACTAAATTATTTCAGTAAGACTGACTTAAATTTGGAAAATTAAACCAACTTAATCAATTAAGTTGGATACACTACATTGGATTACTTGTTACCAACTGAAGCAATTCAATTAAGTTGGTTCAATTATTTTCTTTTTTTCAGAGCAGATAATCTGTGAGTTTCTCCTCTATAATCTAACTTATTCTTCCACATGGGCTTGTAGATAATTTCCATTTTAAAATCACTGGCTCCGTTGCTCCCATTAACATCAAGAAGAAATGCTCCATTAGTAAAATTGAAAGGAAACTTTTGTCGTAGGCTTGTAAAACTCGTCTCCAAGTTAATTATGAAATCTACAAAGAGGGACTGCAAATCATTAATTCAACACTAAAAGACACAATGGGAACATTCTTTGCGGAAATCATTTACAAAAACATCAGTGATCCTGTGCCTTGTTGGCCACAGACACAGGAAAACCCCTCCTGTGACTGTAGTATCTGAACTTCACTCTAATGGGGTTCGCAATGAATTTTCCAACATTTTGACAGAGAAAATTAAAAAAATTAAAGTTAGTCTGCAATCCGGTGCCAATACTATGCCCAAACATAGCAAATCCACCATAAAAACAACCAGGATAAATTAAGCTTTTGCTGACTTGATATCCAACCCACAACTTTCTTTAAGAAAGTTCTGCCTGTCATTGCATCTGATCTAATTTAAATAGTTAACTCATTCCTCTCATCAGGTGTTTTCTTTGAAAACAGAAGTTATCAAACGACTTATAAAAACGAGAAATCTGAACAAATCACTACAGCAGAATTACAGGCCGATCTCCAACCTCCCATTCATGAGCAAAATTATTGACCAGCTGCTTTAACATCTATCAGTCTGGTTTCCATACTCACCACAGACTAAGACAGAGCTACAGGGAGCCAGTGTAAGGAGTTTAAAACTGGGTGATGTGTTATTACTTCCTGGTTTTAGTCAGAACAACACCAGCAGCAGCGTTCTGGATATGATTCTTTTTAGGCAAACCTGTGAAGACACTGTTGCAGTAATCAATGCGACTCATCCATGTGTTCATCCATAAACACATGGAAGAGTTTTGAGTCTTGATCTTGCTGAGACATTAGTCCTCTAATGTTCTTCAGGTGATAAAAGGCCGACTTTGTAACCGTCTTTATGTGGCTCTGAAGGTTCAGGTCGGAGTCCATCGCTACTCCCAGATTTCGGGCCTGATCTCCAGGTTCTAGCTGTAATAACTGAAGCTCTGCTTTGACTCTAGATCGTTCCTCTTAAGACCCAAAGATAATAACTGAATGTAGCGTGAAGAGCTTTGGGGTTAATGAAGCATTTACCATATTTCACAAAACTGCACTGAAACTCTATTACGGACACACCTTTAATCTGTTCCTATAAAGAATGTCGTACTTTATGGGCACAAGGTCCAAAGTGCTTTAAAAAGTGAAGTCTTATTCCAATTCTATGAAAAATATCACAGCTAATAAAAAGATTGTAAAATAAAAGGAAAACGTAAAACCAAGTTCTGATTAATCTATTTTTAAGACCAAACATTTGTTCATAAAATGTGTCTTTGCAGTTTGTGTGTACCTGAAAAGTCAAAGTAGATGAGGATGTTAGTCACTGCCACATTAAAGCACCAGGCTTTCATCTGATGACTCAGGCAAGCCTGAAAATCTCATTGTTATCTCAAGTGTTTATTTAATACTTTCAGGCTTTTTGTTCTCCTAGTTTACACAATTTCACTTTACAGGAAACATGGCACACCTCCTTCAAATTAAGGTCAGCTGCAAGGACACAAACATAAACTCAGGTGAATATAACAGGGCTGTTTCTAACCCCAACTCTGAAATCAAACCGGCAACAGTCCCACATCAATGGAGCCATCTACCTGGAAATTCAAGAGCACTTCATGCTTCCCTCTGCTGACAAACTGTATGGAGCTGCTGCCCACATTGCCAAAGGTACCAGGAGCTGGTTCGATGACCATTGTGTTCCTTTCCTTGATTGGCATCAAATCCCCCTGACCTGAACCCAGTAGAAAATCCATGGGCTGTTGTCGAGAAGATGAGAGACACCAGATCCAACAAGGCAGATTACCTGAAAGCAGCTATCAAAGTAATAGGCCCCATTAATTAATACAAAATTAGGCCCAATTCTGAGTTTAATATTGACTGCTTAGAAATGTACATACTTTCCAGAAGCCTGACATGTTGAGTTGTTTACAGATGCTGAAAGAATGGATTCTAAGCTTTCCAACGTTGGAAAACACATGGAAATCAAACAAAAAGGTTCTTTACTACAAGCGTTGTGTGCTCTAATGACGTCGTAGGGCCATTTCTGATTTAGAAACATAATAAAAGAAAATAGACTGGAGTTGCTTTGGCAAAAACACATATTTTCTTTCAGCCAGTTGGTGGCCCAACATAAATAATTTTATTTAATGTGTTAAGATGCAGTTAGTCACCGTGGGGCGCAGCTCTTTTCACCACATCATTACCATCATATGGCATTCAGCACAGCCGCAGACCTGGATCTGCATGCCTGCTGCATGCTATCGTGTTCCAAACAAAAGTTCTTCAACTCACCCTGAGAAACTTTCCACCAGTATCTCCAGGTTTTCCTTTCAATGACTTGGTCGTAAGCTATTTATCCATCATTATTAATAAACACAATCTTTTGGTAAGCTAACTGTAGCATCGCACTTTAAGCTAATGGCATGGCAAATAAACGGTTGTTTACACGCAGTACCGCGCGGACCACTGGGGGCGCCCGCGGACCTGCAGTGACCCGGGGACCACAGTTTGAGAAAGACTGGTCTAATGGGATTTTCTAATTTTCTAAATTTGGGCCTTTCTTTACCAGTCAGACATAATCATTAAAACTACAATAAATAAATAAATAAATAAATAAAAGCTTGAAATATTTTCTTTTATTTGTAACCGATCTCCATAAATATCCAAGAAACGTAGCACTTTTACACGATGGTTTATTTGTTTTATATGTACTAGAAGTAGCAAAATACTGAAGTTATGACAAGATTAGGCCGCTGCTCCGCTTTGGAAGCCTTGACATATTTTCAACCAAATTAAACAAACAGGATAAACATTTATCTGTTCTCACAAGAGAGTTTCACCTGACCATGGAAGAAGATGAACAAAAGTAAAATGATAGTGAAATAATCTCAGGTACAAAATAAATTGTATTATTATTTAAAATAATTTAATAAACTGTTTCTCCATGCATGGTTCACCTGATTTCAATTTTCAAATAAGTTTCTCTAAACTAAATGGGACAAAATAACACCTGAAAAATGTCATTATTTCCAAAGCATGAAAGCATATATGGTTAATTGAAGATACACAGCTTGAACACGCTGTGCAATTTTGAGGTACTATTTTTATAAAAGAAAAGAAAAACTAAACTTAGCACCATCTAAATATTGTGACTTGGTAATTCTGTAAAATAAGACTTTCAAGGCTTTTAAAATCACTAATGGGGAAATAAAAAGAAGTGAGTCACTGTCCCAACCCTCTGCAAAAAGTCCCCTTGCAAAAACAAGAAAAAAAAAGTACAAAATAGGGTATAATTTTCTTGAAATAAGAAAAATTATCTGCCAACAGAACAAGAAAATTTATCTTGTCAAGATTTTCTAAAACAAGAAAAAACATCTAACCAAGATAAACCTACAAATATCTTAAAATTAGTGTATTTGTACTTAAAACAAGCCAATTTTACTTATACAAGTAAGATATATTATCTTATTTTAAGAAAAATTATCTCAAGTAAAGAAAATGTTACTTGCCACTGAATTTCTTGAAATCAGTGTAAAATTTTCTTATTTTAAGAAAAATGTTCTATGTATTAATAAATTAAATCTTATATATTCTATGTGTATTAGTAAAATTGGCTTGTTTTAAGTACAAATACACTAATTTTAAGATATTTGGAAAATCTTGACAAGATAAATTTTCTTGTTCTGTTGGCAGATAATTTTTCTTATTTTAAGAAAATTATACCCTATTTTTGTACTTTTTTCCCCTTGTATTTGAAAGGGGACTTTTTGCAGTGATATACCTAAAACTATTTTATTTTTATTGTTGCATAGGATTAAAATATATATTTTGTCATAGCTTTACTCAAGGTTCTTATGCTAAGGCAAAAATCCAAAAATTGATCCTGTGAATACTGGAACAAGAGATGTTATTGGCTTGCTGAAATGAAGACAAAAGTTCAATTACTTTTAACATCTTTATTATGTTTAAGTTTCACATAAACACAATAAAACATGACTACTGGTCAGAATTTAAAGTCTGGTTGGGCATCTGATTCTGAAACAATCCTGTAAAATGACAGAACAATGAAGATCTGACACATCTGCCGCGCTAAGAGTCAAGCAAACCAAATTGTCCAAAGCAAAAAAAAATCTTGGGATTAGATGTCAACAATAGGAGCTTCCTCCGCAATGAACTTCTTCCAATCAGCCATAGCCTTTTATATGTGAAGTCTTGCCTCAGTTATGGACGCCATTCTCAAGACATCTGTCAGCAGCACAGAGAGGAGTGGCCCCACACACGGATGCTGAAAGGTGTAGTAGCTGTGATGTCCTCCTTTCAGAAGATCAGGGCAGGCATGGTTCCAATGGCCAGTAGAAAGTTGGTTTCACGATCACCACAGAGCTGAAAAGTGGTCTTGTTTGATTGAAGTTGTTGGGTCATCTGCTAATTGGAGCACAGACAGAAAAACAATCACAAAACAAACCACGTTTTAGGGACTAATCAGTGTAATGATGAATCGGTATCATAAATTTCTTACCTCAAGAATGTGAAGGACAGCGTCACTTGCAATTCCCAAAATTTCTTGTAGATGGTGCAATACGTGATTGGAGATGTGTCTGGCATAGGCTTCACCATGGCAACAGTTTGGTTTACTTGAAAAATAAAACAAGTCTTATTTTAGTTCATGTGCTCAATTAAAAAATAGTGTTTAAAATATCCTGGTAACAGTGTGGAATATCTAACCTAGGCTTTTAGACTCATTGCATTTAAGTTTTTAAATTACAGCACATCAAACACCCTCAGTTAGTGAAATACTAGGCGGAATTGCCCTTTAACCATTTCCCGAATCAGAAGCTACGAATGAGAAGCCACCTTAGCTGTGTTAAAAAACGGAAGCTACCAAGAACTCGTGTCGATATTATTTTTAAGCCACAGCTATTGTGGTTAATAACTGTTCAAAGCTCATATTCACAAGAGCGGCTCTTTAACCGCGGATGAAAATTGGCATTTCACGACATGCTAACTAGCTTCAGTTAGCTTATCTTAGAAAGACAGACTTTAAACTTACCTCTCAGTACAGCAGCTGTAGGGTCTATACACGTAAAAAAGTCCTCCATCTTCATCCATGTCCAACCGAGATTAGAGAATTTACCAAAAGAAAATCTTATAAAAGTACAGTAGATAAAAGCTTAGTTAGGCTGTTACAACTGAATTAACCGTTAATGAGGGCAGTTAAATGATCTCTGGCGTTGCCGTTAGTGATGTGCGGATTGATACTGAAATATCGATTCTTCCGATACCAGAACTTAATTCTTTCAAGTCTATTGTCAGATCCAAGGATCAATACTTTCAACACTTTAGTAATTTGAGATAATGTAGATTAACTAGAGTACGTTAGAAAGTAACTTAATTATTGAGATCTTGCCTAAATGAAACGTTGTTAATGGGAACTACTTTTTCTTCCGCTTGGTAAGTATGTAAGTATGCTGGCTTGCTGGTCCATTTCTCACTCACTCAGAAATGTACATGTTGACAGATTATAAAAAAGTGACATGGAGCTATTTCAGCTGTCATTTTATAGTAGTTTTAATAATTAAACAATGATGTATTTAGTAGGGTTATTACTTTACTAATTTTCTTTTTTTAGTTTGCAACTCCATTTTCACATGTTTTGTATATTTCTGCTGAATTAAAATAGCTTATAGTAAACGAGATTGTTGTTTCAATGTACTTCTGAGTTTAAAATGAGTGCATCAGAGTACATTGTGTTATTTTTATGAAGCCAAGATATGGATTACGTTTATTTTTTATTTACTTAAGAAACAAATTGACTGTCTTTGCACAAAGTATGGGATCTGTATTGCCAATACCATCTTAAATTTTACTCGGTATTGGATCGGAAAGAAAATCTGTTGTATCGAACATTAATACTATCTCACTGCCATTTTGGGCGCTTTCCCATTTGGATTGTATGATGTCATAAAAGGGGTGACAAACTTGATGAATAAAATATTGTTCAAACTAATATTAGTAACTTATAAATAATGAATTTGAAATGTAAACCAAAAATTAAAATATTTATCATGACATTGATGACTAATCAATGTTGTCGATTCTAATCTCATTGTGTGGAATACCAGCCATTTCAAATCACACATCAATAGACATTTCATGACATGTCAGTAAGAGGTCCCACATCTTGCATCAAGAAGATCAGATTAAGAAGGTCCAGATGGAAACATGCCAAGAATTATCTTGATATATAAACTGATATTGTCTCTGAAATTATTGTTGAATGTCAACCGTTTAAATATTAAATTATAATTTCCAGTACACTCTGCCAACTTATACAAGAGTATAAGTTCATAGGGGGGTTTATTTTTCATTGTCAATAACACAAATGATTCCATTTGGACATAGTCTGTTTTAATTATCTGAAGACATTTCATTAAGTATGTGATTTCGCTTTCTGTGCTTGAAATAAGAAATTTTTACTTATATAAAATAAGTTCTAGACTTGAAGTTTGATTGATATTGATATTCTAGATTCTAGCACATATTTATTCATAATAAGTAATATTTTCTTAATATTAAGCTTTTATATCTTACTGAGATAATTAAGTACAAAAACACTTAAAATAAGAAAATTATTCTAACATAAACCCCTCTTGGTGAGAAAAATTATCTTGTCAGAAAGAAAACAAGAAAAATCTCCTTAATTTAAGATATTTAATCTTACTAAGATTTCAGTTTTTGCAGAGAACATTGTTTGGGTCGTTGTTGCCTTAGGATCCAAACATGACCAAGAAACCTCCCACAGTGTAATAAGTTATTTTGGTCAGGAGTGTAAAAAAATAAATCTGGGTTTACCTCTTTCTGTTTAGTTATGGGTTTTCATGTTTGACATTCAACTACACACCTTTGTGTACAGCACGTACCTTTACACAAGGCCAGTTTCAATGGGCTTTGCTTCCCTGTTCTTGTTTGCCAATCGGCACCAGACTTTGTGAATCAAGTGCTGTCCTGGGCTGCGTTCACACTGCAGCCTGAAGTGACCAATTCCATTTTTTTTAATGTGACCTGTAGCTGACCTTTTCATGACAATCTGAACAATACAGATTGGATTTTCTTTAATGCAACCCAGGTCACTTGGACATCCAATACATATTAGATTTTTTTTCAAATGTCACCCGAGTCGCATTCATCCGACCTGAATAGACAAACTATTCTGCGCCCTGATATGTGGAAGCAGGAAGGAAAAACAACCACCATGGTGGACAATAATGAGGATTAAGTTGTTAATGTGCTGGCTCTGGCCGGACAACAAACTTCAAAATCACAAGATACGCTCTAACATTAGCATCCATGTTTGATTCTACAAACACTGAGCACGCCTGCTATTGCTATGTGTCGGGTCATTGCGTCCTCTACTGCGCGTGAGGGACACTTTCAGGTAGTTGACAGTTCACATTAAGAGACTATATACAAGACTGCACTGAATGGCTTAGCACCACAGTACATGAAAGGTCTCCTCCGCATCCCCAGAACCAGAACCAAACACGGAGAAGCAGCATTCAGCTTCTATGCACCACAAATCTGGAACAAACGTCCAGAAAACTGCAAAACAGCCGAAACACTGAGACTAAAACCACCTGTTTAGAGTTGCTTTTGAAACATGATAAGTGAAACCCTCACCGACATTCTGAAGTGTAACGACATTTGGAAAAATTTTATTTCAATTGTTGATGACGTATTTTTGTGTTTTTATGATGCAAAGAACTTTGAACCTCCTGGTTGTTGAAATATGCCATACAAATAAACTTGATTGATTGATTGATTGATTGATTAGGAGAAGTCACATATATTTTGAATTGGGAACGACCACACAAAAATTATTAGGATTTCACAAAAAATTGGAATTGAGCAATAAAGCCTGCCATGTCTGGTAGGTTGGTGTTTTCATAGGTTTCTGTTATTTATGCATATTTACCTTCGAATGAGTTACATGTTCTAATCTGCTTATGTTTATAAATAGTATACCAAGTATAGTATATACAAGCAGACACTGTTAACATCTACAGTACATCTTAACAGTATCTGAAAGTCAAGTCTTATAAAAAACAAATCAAATTTAAAAGATACATGATTATTTGCTGATCAACTGAGAGCCACGCTGGCAGTTTTCTGTTTTTCTAATCATGTTATCTTTGGTATTTTTTTCACAAATTCATTAAGAAAATGTATAAAGCACAATTTTTTATTGGGTGCACATATTTTTATATTTAAATTGGTGCTTATTTTCTCTAAATGATAAACAACGGTTGATCTTAACTCTTTGTAATTTTGGCCTTATGGGCAAACGATTCAGAGGTGGTTCAAAAAAATAAAAGTGATTTAAAAATAGTAATAAATAAAAAGGGGGAAGACTCGTAAGTAAGTTTAATTTGAAACTTTTGCAAATTATTTCTTTTTTTTGTCTCAGTCATCTAAATTTATGAACATAGGTGACATATTCTCCACACAATAAAATGTTAAATGACGATATCTTTATCTGCACAGTGGCTTGCAAGAAACATTACCTCATAAACAAAAACGGGTAACACTTTATTGGAAAGGGAATACATAAAACTGAGATAATACTGTCATAAACATGACACAACAATGGTCAATGAAGGAGTCGTCATGAATGTTTATGACTGTCATGAAGAGTTATTCAGTAAATAATATCTTTAATGCAAAGTTATACTAAAACTTGCGTTAAAACGTCCATTAAAAGTGTCCACTTTTCATTAAAAGTGCTATTTCCAGAATAATACTTCATGACAACAGTCATAAACCTTCATGAAGATTCCTTCATGTTCATAACTGGTGTTATATTATGTTTATGACAGTATTATGCAACCCCCTTCAAATAAAGTGTCACCTAAAGTCACTTCTTAACATTGAAGCAAATCTTTGTATGTAGTTTGACAAACGTGAAACCAAACAGTTTTTATTATCTTGTGTTCTTGCTTCATTTGACATGATGATACTGGAACAGCTTTGATATAAATATACAGTTTTGGATTGTTTGCTTTATTTTTTTATATATTTGTTTGTTTGTTTGTTTGTTTTATTTGTTGAACCAAGACCACTTTTAACTCTTTCATTGCACATTCAATGAAAGACTTGGTTTTGAAAGTTGGTTTCAACTTTCAAAGCCCTGAAAATCCAACTTTCAAAGTCCAACTTTCATTACTTTCTGACATTGATCATTGTCATGGCTCAATGTCAGAATTAACCTCTATGAGGAAATAAACTTGATAATCCAGCCCCTTTTTTAGAGATGTGCCAAATGTTACTGAATAAAATCCCTGCTACAACATTTCTGTCTTACCTCATGAACACGAGAGGTACAGGGGGTAAACCTATCAGTTTGAAACTGAAATCTATGAGCCTGTACTGACACGTATTTAATGTATTTAGTCATTTGGTCAACAGGTTTGAGTTTGGAGGTTTAGAGAATGGCAGGTCAACTCACTTTGCTTGTGTTGCTTTTGACCTTAAGTGAGTATTTTACATCACATCCTTCGTTTTGCTTATCTGCGGAAAAATCTTTGCATAGTGATGTGTTTGGTTGATATTAACAATAATTAATTGTTTGATCAAATGTGTTCATTTTCACAGGTGGAGTAAGTCTTCAAGCTTCAGGTGGGTCAAAGTTGAGCATATTATTAGTTGGTTTTTAAAAATACAGAAAAAATGCTTACACTTTTAGCCTAGATTAATTGACAGAATTAATCATGTCAATCAAAATTAACTACACAAATGAATGCTGAAGTTGTTCTGTGTAAAACATTAAGTTTTTATTTCATTGCTTGAGCCATTCTCAATATCTGTCAATTTTATGCATTTGTTTGTGATTCTTACCAGAAAATATTTTCCAGATTGAACAATCTTTTATGTTATTTGCATTTCATGGAATATGCAAAGCCTTACCCAAAAAGTGTTTCTTATTTTTGTTCTAAATAATTTTGTGCTTTGCTTTTGCACAATGCTGTGAGCAAATTAGAAATAAACGGATGTTAACAGTGATGTGAGAAATTCACCAAAGCAACAGAGAGAAACTGTAAAACCAAAAATCCTGAAGTAGTCTGAACATGGGATCAATTTTATGTCTTTACTGCTACTGTATCATTTTACGATTTTCATTTGTTCAAAGCGTGAAGTGTTGCTTTGGTAGTTCATGCAAATTGATACGTGGCTGCATTTTTTGTCTCCAGCTGTAATTGTGCAGCTTCTTCCTGCTTCTTTCCCTCTTCACTGCATTATTTGTGCCACTAAGTTATGACTGCAGCACTTCATGTAGCAGAGACAAATAGAAAAAGGCTGATCTGAGCGCACATGTGAACAAGCAATAATTTGTGGTGTGCGCGTTTTTCATACTCTCACTCAATAGTGTTGCAGAAACTCTGACAACACTTGCGCCGCCACACACCTGTCAAAGTTGAGATTTTTTAATTGGCTTTGTGCTCTGCATCAGTATCTATATCAGAGCACAAAGCTCTGATATATTTTTTTGCACATCAGAGAACAAAAAAAGATATCTCTGATTAACGTGGGACTTGCGGTTCCTGAGATATCTGCAGTAGTCATTACAGAGCTGCAATTAAGAAACAAAATGTGAAGATGCTGCAGACTGTAACAGGTGTCCTGCAGCTGGTCTGAGCAGCTTCAAATAATGCTGCATAAGAGCTCCCTCTTGTGGCAGAATACAAAATGTCCACACATTATAAGCTCTATTTTATAAGGGGGGTTTCATGCTCAGTGTTACACATCAGTGATGTCTGTCTGTCAATCTCTCTGACATAAGCAAAACATACGTGACATTTCTTGTGTTGGAGCTTTTTTGTGTGGCAAAATTGAGAAATATAATACATCAAGTTTTTTGTGTTCCCCTGTGAAAAATAATATATTTAAGTATATTTTAAATATGCTGTATTTTTCTGAAATACATTTTTAGTATGATATAAAGTGGATATACTTATAAGATTAGATTAAAAATGTAAAATAAATATATTTTTAAAATCACGCTTCTAAAACTCATTTTATGGTTCACTTAATTGGTCCACTTTTTTTCTAAAATATACTTAAAATTCTAATTAAGTGTATTATTAAAATTATACTTTGGATAATGCTTTTAAAAATACACATATCATACATTGTGTAGTCATTGTGTATAGAGACACAATGACATAAGTCATTGCTTGTCAACTATTTGGAACATCTAAACAATACAAAATAAAAATAATAGCAAAATATCATCTAGCAATGCTGATTTTTCAGCTGCGCGATTATTGAATAATTCCAGCGCACGATAAAAGATCATTATGAGCATACCTTCCTTTGCAATGTTTTCGTCATGTAAATAATATTTTTTTATTTTGAAATGGTAACATTACGATTGGAGATAACATTGAGCCGATGGAGACGAACAGGGCGCGCCGGTGGGGAGTGTGGTGGTAGGGTGTGGCATTAAATAAAGCGGTTTAGAGTTTTATTTTGATTAATCGTTAAGTGTTTTTACTGTTGTATTCTACCACATTGTATACTATTTTAGTGAATTGTATTATTATCTTTTAAATAGGGAAGTCTGCACCACTAATGTTCCTGTAATCAATTGCATATTCAGTTGTTGAAACGTGGGTGCAAAAATACACTTATTGCAATTACAGTTTTTTTCTATGTGCAATTTACTGGAATCTTTGCAGATCAGGTCCATAAAATATTATAGTAACAACAGCAATAAATATACCCTTCTGGGCAGCAATCATTGCGTATCTATACATTTTTATGAGCTAGACCAGTTTTTATAAAGTCCAAACAGAAAAGCAACAAAAAAAGTAAAGAAAGGAAAAAATGTTTGATTAATCTCACATCAACAGCTAAAATATAAAAAAGTAGAAAGAAAATCAATACTTTATACAAATCTACTTTGTCCAATGGCAACCACAGCAGCTCCAACCACAACAACTGCAGCTCCAACAACAACCACAGCAGCTCCAACAACAACCACAGCAGCTCCAACCACAACAACTGAAGCACCAACTACAACCACTGCAGCTCCAACAACAACCACAGCGGCTCCAACAACAACCACAGCGGCTCCAACAACAACCACAGCAGCTCCAACCACAACAACTGAAGCACCAACTGCAACCAATGCAGCTCCAACAACAACCACAGAAGCTCCAACAACAACCACAGCAGCTCCAACCACAACAACTGAAGAAACAACTACAACCACTGCTGCTCCAACAACATCCACAGAAGCTCCAACAACCACAGAAGCTAAAACAACAACCAGAGAAGTTCCAATCACAACAACTGAAGTACCAACTACAACCACAGCGGTTCCAACAACAACCACAGAAGCTCCAACAACAACCACAGAAGCTTCAACAACAACCACAGCGGCTCTAACAACAACTACAGAAGCTCCAACCACAACAACTGAAGCACCAATTACAACCAATGAAGTTCCAACAACAACCACAGAAGCTCCAACAACAACCACAGCGGCTCCAACAACAACCACAGCAGCTCCAACCACAACAACTGAAGCACCAACTACAACCACAGCGGCTCCAACAACAACCACAGAAGCTCCAACAACAACCACAGCGGCTCCAACTACAACCACAGGGGCCCCAACAACGACCACAGCGGCTCCAACAACAACCACAGCAGCTCCAACTACAACCACAGCAGCTCCAACTACAACCACAGCAGCTCCAACCACAACAACTGAAGCACCAACTTCAACCACTGAAGCACCAACAACAACCACAGCGGCTCCAACAACAACCACAGCAGCTCCAACCACAACAACTGAAGCATCAACTACAACCACTGCAGCTCCAACTACAACCACAGCAGCTCCAACCACAACCACAGCGAATCCAACCACAACAACTGAAGCACCAACCACAACCACAGGAGCTCCAACTACAACCACAGCAGCTCCAACAACAACCACAGCAGCTCCAACCACAACAACTGAAGCACCAACAACAACCACAGCAGCTCCAACAACAACCACAGAAGCTCCAACAACAACCACAGTGGCTCCAACTACAACCACTGCAGCTCCAACAACAACAACAGAAGCTCCAACAACAACCACAGAAGCTCCAACAACAACCACAGCGGCTCCAACAACAACCACAGCAGCTCCAACCACAATAACTGAAGCACCAATTACAACCACCGCAGCTCCAACAACAACCACAGAAGCTTCAACAACAACCACAGAAGCTCCAACCACAAAAACTGAAGCACCAAATACAACCACAGCGGCTCCAACAACAACCACAGAAGCTCCAACAACAACCACAGCGGCTCCAACAACAACCACAGAAGCTCCAACAACAACCACAGCGGCTCCAACAACAACCACAGAAGCTCCAACAACAACCACAGCAGCTACAACCACAACAACTGAAGCACCAACTACAACCACTGCAGCTCCAACAACAACCACAGAAGCTCCAACAACAACCACAGCAGCTCCAACAACCACAGCAACTCCAACCACAACAACTGAAGCACCAATTCCAACCACTGCAGCTCCAACAACAACCACAGAAGCTCCAACCACAACAACTGAAGCACCAACTACAACCACCGCAGCTCCAACAACCACAGAAGCTCCAACACCAACCACTGAAGCTCAAAAAACAACAACTGAAGCACCAACAACAACCACTCCAACTACAACAACTGAAGCACGAACTACAACCACTGCAGCTCCAACAACAATCACAGAAGCTCCAACAACAACCATAGCAGCTCCATCCACAACAACTGAAGCACCAACTACAACCACAGCAGCTCCAACAACAACCACAGAAGCTCCAACAACAACCACAGCGGCTCCAACAACAACCACAGCGGCTCCAACTACAACCACAGCGGCTCCAACAACAACCACAGAAGCTCCAACAACAACCACAGCGGCTCCAACTACAACCACAGCGGCTCCAACAACAACCACAGCGGCTCCAACAACAACCACAGCAGCTCCAACCACAACAACTGAAGCACCAATTACAACCACCGCAGCTCCAACAACAACCACAGAAGCTTCAACAACCGTAGCAGCTCCAACCACAACAACTGAAGCACCAACTACAACCACAGCGGCTCCAACAACAACCACAGAAGCTCCAACAACAACCACAGTGGCTCCAACAACAACCACAGAAGCTACAACAACAACAACAGAAGCTTCAACAACCGTAGCAGCTCCAACCACAACAACTGAAGCACCAACTACAACCACAGCGGCTCCAACAACAACCACAGCAGCTCCAACAACAACCACAGAAGCTCCAACAACAACCACAGCGGCTCCAACAACAACCACAGCAGCTCCAACCACAACAACTGAAGCACCAACTACAACCACTGCAACTCCAACAACCACAGAAGCTCCAACAACAACCACAGCAGCTCCAACAACAACCACAGAAGCCCCAACAACAATCACCGCGGCTACAACAACAACCACAGCAACTCCAATCACAACAACTGAAGTACCAATTCCAACCACTGCAGCTCCAACAACAACCACAGAAGCTCCAACCACAACAACTGAAGCACCAACTACAACCACTGCAGCTCCAACAACAACCACAGAAGCTCCAACAACAACCACAGAAGCTCCAATACCAACCACTGAAGCTCAAAAAACAACAACTGAAGCACCAACAACAACCACAGCGGCTCCAACTACAACAACTGAAGCACCAACTACAACCACTGCAGCTCCAACAACAACCACAGAAGCTCCAACAACAACCACAGCAGCTCCAACCACAACAACTGAAGCTCCAACTACAACCACAGCGGCTCCAACAACAACCACAGCGGCTCCAACAACAACCACAGCGGCTCCAACAACAACCACAGCGGCTCCAACAACAACCACAGCAGCTCCAACCACAACAACTGAAGCACCAACTACAACCACAGCAGCTCCAACAACAACCACAGCAGCTCCAACAACAACCACAGCGGCTCCAACCACAACAACTGAAGCACCAACTACAACCACTGCAGCTCCAACAACAACCACAGGAGCTCCAACAACAACCATAGAAGCTCCAACAACAACCACAGCAGCTCCAACCTCAGCTGAAGCACCAACTACAACCACTGCAGCTCCAACAACAACCAAAGAAGCTCCAACAACAACCACAGCAGCTCCAACCTCAGCTGAAGCACCAACTACAACCACTGCAGCTCCAACAACAACCACAGAAGCTCTAACAACAACCACAGCAGGTCCATCCACAACAACTGAAGCACCAACTACAACCACAGCAGCTCCAACAACAACCACAGAAGCTCCAACAACAACCACAGCGGCTCCAACAACAACCACAGAAGCTCCAACAACAACCACAGCGGCTCCAACAACAACCACAGCTGCTCCAACCACAACAACTGAAGCACCAACTACAACCACTGCAGCTCCAACAACAACCACAGCGGCTCCAACAACAACCACAGCAGCTCCAACCACAACAACTGAAGCACCAACTACAACCACTGCAGCACCAACAACAACCACAGCAGCTCCAACAACAACCACAGAAGCTCCAACAACAACCACAGCAGCTCCGCCCTCGGCTGAAGCACCAACTACAACCACTGCAGCAACAACCACAAAAAAAAAAGCTCCAACAACAACCACAGCAGCTCCGCCCTCGGCTGAAGCACCAACTACAACCACTGCAGCTCCAACAACAACCAAAGAAGCTCCAACAACAACCACAGCAGCTCCAACCTCAGATGAAGCACCAACTACAACCACTGCAGCTCCAACAACAACCACAGAAGCTCCAACAACAACCACAGCAGCTCCAACCTCAGATGAAGCACCAACTACAACCACTGCAGCTCCAACAACAACCACAGCAGGTCTAACAACAACCACAGCAGGTCTAACAACAACCACAGCAGGTAAAACAACAACCACTGCAGCTCCAACAACAACCAAAGAAGCTCCAACAACAACCACAGCAGCTCCAACCTCAGATGAAGCACCAACTACAACCACAGCAGCTCTAACAACAACCACAGCAGCTCCAACAACAACCACAGCAGGTCCAACTACAAACACAGCAGCTTTTTTCTTCATGCAATTTACTGGAATCTTTGTAGATCAGGTTCATAATGTATTATAGTGACAACAACAATAAATATACCCTTCTGGGCAGCTATCCTGGCATGTCTGTGCATTTTTCTCAGCCAGACCAATTGTTTTTATAACGTCCACAAAAAGCAACAAAAAAATCAAGTAAAGGAAAACATGTTTGATTAATGTCATACCAACGCATAAAGGAGAAATAGAAAGAAAGTCAATGTTTAAAATCTACTAAATATGTAAGAGAAAAACTGATAGAAAACTTGTATAAATAATAATCAAATAGGTCATTTTTATACATTGAACATCAAATCTTAATTTTATAGTCAATAATTGTTTGTAGTCCGAGTGAAACAAATTAATAATATAACCTCTCACCTTACTTCTAGATAAAATAACTATATGTTACAAAATTATGCTATCCAGACAAAGAGTCTAATTTAATCAAGTGATCCCTCTTGTATTTTCTAGGACCCCTTTACCCAATTGGTGGAACAATAAGCTCTGGAACAGATGATGGAAGCTCACCTAGAATTCCTCTCCAACGAACCTTTAACTATTTCGGCCAGTTTTACTCTCAGATTTACGTATGTCGCCTCACTTTTGTAAATGTTTACAAAACAATATAAATAGTTACACCTAATTTATTATTTTTTTCAGGTGAATGACAATGGGCATCTGACCTTTAATGCACCATGGTCAAGTTTTTCTCCTCAGCAATTTCCAATGTATGGACCCACAGATGTTATTGCTCCGTTCTGGACTGATTTAGACAACAGAGGCAATGGTGATATCTACTATGTTCAGTACACCAGCGGCTCTCTTCTCCAGCAAGTTACACAGGACATCAATAGATACTTCCCAGCACTTAACTTTCAGGCCAACTGGATCTTCATAGCAACATGGTATGAAGTTGCCTATTATCCAACAAGTGGAACAGTAAGTGATCTGTCTTTAACTTCTGAAACATATTTGATCAACAAATAAAACATGTATAATCTGAAAATTAATCTCCAATGAATACACTTATTTTTCCCAGCGAACAACCTGTCAGGCAGTGTTGACTACCAATGGCCAGTATTCATTTGTGCTGATGAATTATGGGTCAATAGCCTCCACATCAAGATCTGTACAGGTCAGATATTCTTATACTAAACTATAATATAACATATTTTATTTGCCTTGTCTTGGTCCAGCAAATGTATGTTTCCCTGAAATATGAACAATTTTATTCATCTATGCACATTTAATTTCCAGGCTGGATATGACACCATCAATTCCCCTCATCATTTCACCATCCCTGGATCATTCTCTAGTCAGGCAACCGGACCTAACTCAGTTTTTCGTCTTGGCAGTAATGTCAATGTACCTGGACGCTGGGCCTTCCGTGTCGATCATGGTTCAATAGGTTGCAATTTCAGTGGTAAGAACACAGTCACATAGCGTACCTTTTTATAACAATGAACACATAGATCAGGGAAATAAGGTACAACTCCAATCCGTGTTACATGGTAGAACAGCAGAGCTATTAAAACTCTTCAGTGACGTGCGGTGAGGTTCATTGCTGGTGAGGCACTGACTTATGACTTTGACACATCCATGTTATTGGACCTACGGAAATTTCGCGCATGCAAACAACGCTGGGGGGCAAAAAGACTCATCTTTTACATGTCACCCATAGCCGCGTTAACTCAGTGAAACTTAAAAATGTAGGTATTAATTTCGTGCTATGATCCACAGCAAAGTGATCTGTATTCGCCAAGCTACGCAGACTCGTTGCCAAAGCAACAGACAACAATGCCACTTCATGTTTTAGGATTTAACACCAAAAAACATTCAAGAATTTTGCACACAGAACAGAACATTTAGTCTGTTGTTGTAGTACGTTTTTGGCTTAATGTTTTATTAATAAATAATTGCTGTGGTAGATTAGCTACCGCTTCTACTTTACTGATTTAAACATTAATTGTAGCCCACAAAACGCACATTTAATTAAAAAAACAAAACAAAAAAAAAACATCTTATTGCTGTCTTACCTTTACGTACCAATGAAATCCATGCACCCCTAATTCTGCACAAAAATATCCATCCAAAGCCAAGTTTATCCTCGGCATGTCTTTTCTACTCCGTTTGAGAATCATCAAACTGTCTCGAACCAAAACTTTCAGCTTCTGTGTTGGTCTTCCTTTAGTTATCATCTCCTCCTTCAACTGAAAATCCACTTTAGAAAACTGTTTAAGTGTAGAAATGTAGTCTTTCATGTCGACGTCGGAAGAGAGAAGAAAACAAATATATCGCTGTACTTTACTTATTTACTGTGTGGCTAGCTCCATGGCTAGCTCACTGTATCTTACTCGGCAGTCGTGCAGTCACAATATCTGGGATCATGAGCGCCCCCAGCGGTGAGGCAAGAGAAATGCCTGCCTCACCTCGAGTCTGTTCTCTGCCGCTCCTCCGCACACAAAACACGATACACACAGTTAGTGACAAAAAACACTGTACATTATATACATAAGCGAAATTATGGAAAATCAGTCCTTATATTAAATGTTTCTTAGCCATTTTATTGCCGTCGTACCGACAGGACGAACATGCTGTCATAGAATGGCAGCCAGTGCAGTTAGCGAGAGGTTGCGTAATCCCAGGTGAGGCTCAGCTCGCTGCTGCCTCACCGGCTTCTCTTCTGAGCATTTGAATGGCAAAATGCGAAAATCCAGCGATTTTGAAGAAAAACTAATCAGAATTGGTTAAGCTAAATAAAAAATAGATACTTTATAGTACATGAAAATAGCAATATAAATGATTTTATATACATTATTTTTCCATGATGATAGGTGAGGCTCTGCCTCACCTGCCTCCCCTGACCGCACGTCACTGATTATATATATATACACACACACACATATTGCTCCTTAACGCAAATCACATGGCAGCATGTAGACATGGCCAAGACAATCTACTGCAGTTCAAATCGAGCATCAGAATGGGGAATGGGGAAGAAAGGTGATTGGTGCCATGCGGGCTGGTTTGAGTATTTCAGAAACTGCTGATCTACTGGGATTTTAACACACAACCATCTTTAGGGTTTACAGAGAATGGTCCAAAAAGGAGAAAATATCCAGTGAGTGGCAGTTCTGTGGGCGCAAATGCCTTGTTCATGCCAATGGTCAGTGGAGAATAGCCAGACTGGTTCGAGCTGATAGAACGACAATAGAAAGTCAAATAACCACTCATTACAATTGAGGTATGCAGAAGAGCATCTCTGAATGCACAACATGTTGAACCTTGAGGTGGATGGGCTACAGCAGCAGACAACCACACTGGGTGTCACTCCTGTTAGCTAAAAACAGGAAACTGAGGCTACAATTCACACAGGCTCACCAAAATTGGACCAAAGAGGATTGAAAAAAACGTTGCCTGGTCTGATGGTTCTCGATTTCTGCTGCGACATTCTGTTGCATGGATTTTATCAATGGTTCACGGTGGTGGTGGTGCATTGGTGTGGGGGATATTTTCCTGGCACACTTTGGACCCATTAGTACCAATTGGGCAGCGTGCCAACACCACAGCCTACCTGAGTATAGTAGCTGACCATGTTCCTCCCTTTATAACCACAGTGTACCCATCTTCTGATAGTTACTTCCAGCAGGATAATGCTCCATGTCACAAACTGCGAATCACCTCTCAATAGCCTCCACAGTCACCAGATCTCAATTCAATAGAAAACCTTTGGGATGTGGTGGAACAGGAAATTCGAATCATGGACAAATCTGCAGCAATTGAGTGATGCTATTATGTCAATATGGACCAGACTCTCTGAAGAATATTTCCAGTACCTTGTTGAATCTATGCCACAAAGGATTAAGGCGGTTCTGAAGACAAAAGGGGGTCCAACCTGGTACTAGTAAGGTGTACCTATTAAAGTGGGCAGTGAGTGTATCTATGTAGTCCGAGTGCCAAGGTGAGACCCAATTGATTTTTTTTCACAAGTGGAGCACTACGGCTTCCACTATGATACTCCACTTGATATATATACATGAGAAATTTCTTTGGGTTCATTTCAAATGTAATAGACATGGAAAAGAGAGATGAAAAGAAGGTTAGAAAGTAGGGAAATGTTTTAAATAGAAATAAATAGATAGAAGAGAGAAAGAAGCATTGAGAGAATACTTGTCAACACCCTAGAAGTCTCTTTCTGCACTTGCAGAAGAGGGAAAAAAGCAAAGTCAAGAAACCATACCAACAAACAACACATGCATACATATTGACAATTATAAGATCACAAAAAGCATAAGCTAATTCAAGACGTTTTTAGAGGCAACTGTAGAACAAAACTGAAAACACACCTGAATCGAAACACCTGCGTATGTGTGTGGTTGTGATCATGCTGGTGCATACAAAAATGTTCAATAGCCACAGTTATCTACTGGCCCTGGAGGAAAGAGCGCCAGGAGCTCTACTGCAGTGACAACCCCCCTATTCCCCGAGCAGCTACAATGTAGAAGACAAAGGAAGCTGCAGCCACACTTTCATAGAATCCAGTGGCAATTGGCACCAACTCTCGGCCACTGTCCCCAGCCCACCATAGCCAGAATCAGCCAATAAAGACAATGAAACACACCCTATGCCAACCCTGAGTTGGCCAATAAATCAGACCCAAAAAGGTGGACCAACCCTAATGCAAACAGCTAGCCAGAGCAAGCACATGCACCACTCCATAGGCAAACAAACAGAGTCTGTCAGCACCATCCAGTAGGTCACACAGACCTCACCATGCACCTCCGTGCCCACCACACCACTTAAAGGAAGGACCCCAATGCAACAAATCACACTGTGCCACAGAAAAGCCGCAGCACGCACTGTGAACGAGGCAGCACCTCCTCTCGGACCAGGAACCACCAACATCCAGGTTGGCTAAGCAATAATGACAAAATCAAGCCAACCACAGAGACAGCAACACCACTATATGTCCTCAGGGACACAGCCAGAACCATCAACCGCAGACACACATCACCGATCAGGGACCACAAAAAAAAACAAAAACAAGTCACCACAGAGCAGCACCACACAGAGGAGAGTAGAGCATGTCTCAAAAGAAGAGCTGCTCACAAATCCCACACTGTGAAGATGCATTTCACCAATCCTGAAAAATCAAAACACTCTGCAAAAACACACCCGTGTGAAAAAACCCCTCCACAACATCCATATCCAAGAGCACATGCCTGACATCCCTACATCAGCCTGAAATAGCCCTTTCAGAAAGCCCACAACCATAAGGAGCAAAAAGTCCACACAGTGAAAACCAAAATCCACTGTGAAGTCAAGTCCATTACATCCCAAAACAACCCAGGCCAGACCATCCGAACCACACAGACCAGCTGACACTGCTTCAAAACAAAACCAGAGCCACTAGATGCCAGAAACTACATGGGGAACCAGAATCTGAACCAGAATCACCCAAACAACGCCTATCCCCTATGCAAGGCTGTCCCCCCAGCCTATCACAAAAGAAAAGCTACTCCTGCCCCTAACATTCAGAAAATGCCAAGAACACAAAAGACATTAGACACCTAGGCTGAGTTTAACTTATCCCCTCCCAAGGACTACTCCTGACCCACACCAGTGGTTTAATTCTTTCGCTTTAACCCATTAATTTTTTAGATCATTCTAAATGTGATGTTAGTAACACCATCCCAAACTAATTTATCATTACAGCAGCCTTAAAATGATGCCTGCTCTTTTTTTTCCTTAAAGGACAAACTGTTCAACTTGGTGACTCTTTCTGGAGTGACAGCACCTGTGCTCAGAAGTGCACCTGCACCAACCAAGGGCTGCAATGCTCCAACAATCCCTGCTCCTTCTCCCAAATCTGTCGGCCAGCTGCCTTTCAGTACTCCTGCCAGACAGTGCAAAGACGAACCTGCACCGTCAGTGGAGATCCACATTACTACACCTTTGACAACTCAGTGTTTCACTTTCAAGGCACATGCACTTACGTTCTGTCAGAGCAGTGTCAGAACGGACTGCCCTACTATAGAGTGGAGGGGAAGAACGGGCATCAGGGCAGCACTCATGTTTCATGGACACAACTGGTCAAAGTCTTTGTTCATGATGAAACTATTGAGCTTGTTAAGGGACATCAGAGTCAGGCCAAGGTAACAAGACGCTTTTACGTTCTGTAATATAGACCCTGCATTTTGTGTTTTGTCTATATTCATAACTATTTTTGTTGCCATCCTTACAGGTCAATGGAAGTTTTGCAACAGTTCCATTTTCCCTCAGAAATGGCTCTATCCAGGTTTATCAGTCAGGTTTCTCTGTCATCGTCAGCACTGACTTTGGCCTGATGGTGTCATATGACATAAGTTTATATGTCCGGATCAGTTTGCCCTACACTTACCAAAATAGCACATGTGGACTCTGTGGAAACTTCAATAATCACCCTGAAGATGACTTTAGAACTCCTCAAGGTGAAGTTGTGAGCTCTGATGTGGTTTTTGCCAACAGCTGGAAAGCATCTGGTGATGATGAGCCTGGTTGTGACCCTCAGTGTGAAGGTCTGGCCTGTGCCGGCTGCACAGCAGCTCAGACAACACTGTACAGAAACTCTGCCCACTGTGGTATTCTTGAGAACAGCACAGGACCGTTTGCTGCATGCCATCAACAACTCCCTCCAGGATTTTTTGTGGATAGCTGTGTGTATGATCTCTGTGTCAGTGGAGGGTATCAGCCCATTCTCTGCCAAGCCCTAAATGTCTACTCAAGTCAGTGTCAACAAAATGGGATCCAACCACAAAGCTGGCGGAGTTCTGGTTTCTGCGGTATGTCTGTCAGTCTCAATTTTAAAAGTAAGTGCTGTTAAATATTCAAAGTTTGAAAATAAATTTTTCTTGTGTTTAGAAATCCCCTGCCCAGCCAATAGCCACCATGAGGCCCAGGGTACAGGATGTCCACCTACATGTGTCAACCCCAATTCCACTGACAACTGCCCCCTGCCTAATCAGGAGAGCTGTGTCTGCAATTCAGGCTACCTCCTGAGTGGAGGGGTCTGTGTCCCTCATGCTGACTGTGGCTGCAGCTTTGAGGGTCACTACTACCACTCAGGAGAAACTGTCATACTGGATGCAGACTGTGGGAGGCGCTGTACATGCAGCTATGGCTCCATGACTTGCAGCTCTCACAGCTGTGGTCAACATGAATCCTGCAGGGTGGAGAATGGAGTAAGAGGATGTACACCAAACAGCTTTGCAACATGTTGGATCAGAGGCCCAGGATCATATCATACATTTGATGGAGTGATGTACCAGTACCCAGGAGCATGTCGCCTGACACTTGCCATAGTTATGGGATCCTCTGATCACTCGCACTTCCTGGTTACTGTAGAAAAAGTTCCACATGGGCTGCAGGGTTTCTCCAATGTGCTAAAGTTTGAGGCAGAGGGAACACAAGTTGCTATTGAGACGGCAAGTAGTACCACTGTTAAGGTGAGTGACAAATACATTTCCACTGTTTTCTTATGTTTATGAAGTAAGACAACTACTATTCACACACTAAAGAAGTTTCAAAAATAGCATATGTTTTAGATTTTGGACTGCATAAAATGCATAATTACCAGAGCCCGGATTTATGATCAACTTCCATCCCTTTAGTGCAGGAGTTAATACTAGATAATTTGTACTTTAGTGCAGCCAGACTCACTTTGCTACGAATCTTTGGAAAAGGCATTTAACTAAAACTGTAATATTCAGTGTTAATGGTTGGTAGCCTGTGCAAAAAGATATGCTGATAAAGATGAGTTTATTGTATTTCCCGCACTATAAGACACACCTTCAATGAATGGCCTATTTTAAAACTTTTTCATATATAAGGCGCATAGAATAGACGCTTCAGTTTGGGTTGCCAATTTGTTTCGTACACTATTATTACACATCCACATTTGTAAAGATGTGGTCCCCAGTACTTTATATAGTAGTCTGCCCCAGTCATTGTTTCACTCACGTTGTTGGTGTTGCAATATTGTGCCCAAATGCTTTTTGGGTAACACAGACCAACCGACACGCTGCCGCCGTAGTCTCTGTCTCTCTTCCCCCACCCAACCCGCCCCGCCCCCTGGCTTTAAATGTATTATCAAACTTTATTAACAAACCAGCGTTCTGACAACTATCCCAGCATGCACCGTGCACTTCTTCTTCTACGAGGAAAATGAAGTCGGCGGCTGCTTACCGTTGCTAGACCTGTTGTGGCTCAATATTGGTCCTTATATAAGGCGCACCAGATTATAAGGCGCACTGTCAGCTTTTGAGGAAATTGAAGGTTTTTAGGTGCGCCTTATAGTGCGGAAAATACGGTCATAAGTGTAACTAAAAATTAAACTTAGTGTCCCTCAAGAACATATTGGTTTGGGCAGTTTGAAAGATTATTCTGAGTGGACTTAAATTAAATAAGTAAAGGAGAAAAAACCAGTAACATTTTATTTAATTTGTTATAGGTTGATGGACAGCTGATCAGACTGCCATTCAGCTCTGGGTCCAACAGAATCCGCATCTTCCAAAGCAGCACTCACAGCGTCATCCTTCGCACAGACTTTGGTGTAACTCTGCAGACTGTCTGGCCTCACTCTGTCCGTGTCACTGCACCAGGTGTCTACAGTGGTTTATTAGGTGGACTTTGTGGAAACTACAATGCTGACCAGCATGATGATTTCCGTACACCCAATGGCACTCTGGTCAGTGATTCTCAGGTGTTTGGGGACAGTTGGCGAGATGGCTCCCTGGCAGATCACTGTGTGGAAAACAGACCTCATAACTCTACAACTAATTTCAATTCCACTGAGTACTGTGGAGTTCTTACTTCACCCACTGGACCATTTACATCATGCTGGGCTGCAGTGAACCCATGGCAGCAAGTAGATGCATGTGTAGAAATCCTCCAACACTCCGATGATCCAGCATCAACACTATGTGAGGTCCTACGAGATTATGCACTGATGTGCCAACATAACGGTGTATCCCTGGGACAGTGGAGGAATGCAACTGGCTGTGGTAAGTTCTAGAGATGTCTGTAAAACGAACATATTCAAGATTACTTTTTACTTCTTTTGCCTTTGTGCCCCCCAACAGAACTAACCTGTCCATCAAACAGTCACTATGAACTCTGTGGAAGTTCATGTCCATCTTCCTGCCCCAGCCTTTCTTTCCCTTTCACCTGTGACACTCAGTGCCAGGAGGGGTGCCAATGTGATGATGGGTTTGTCTTCAATGGTAACCAGTGTGTGCCTCCAACATCCTGTGGATGCTTTCATGATGGACGCTATCGGCAAGCTGGTGAACAGTTCTGGGACGGGGAAGAATGTCAGAGCTTTTGCACCTGTAATGGTATAACTGGTATAGTCCAGTGTTCCCCAAATGCATGTGGCCCTCAGGAGTCCTGCCATGTTGTGGGGGGTGAGTTTGGCTGCCATCCCAATCCTCATGGTACCTGCTCTGCCTCTGGAGACCCTCACTACCTGACCTTTGATGGCAAGGCCTATGACTTCCAGGGAACCTGCCGCTATGTTCTGGCAACAGTTTGCAATGACACTGTGGACCTTCATCAATTTTCTGTTGAAGCAAAGAATGAACCGTGGTTTGGACTGCCAGTTTCTATCACGGCTGAGGTTTTTGTAGATATCTTTGGCTATCAAGTGCGTATGTCAAGAGACAAGAGGGGTACTGTGGAGGTAAGTCAACCTTTCGCTGATAAAAGAGTGCTGCTGATGATTAAATTGTATGAAGTAGATTGGAAAGTACTTTTACAAAGTACTTTTAAAATGCCAAACATTTCTTCTTGGCACAACCTCAAACTGTTCAATTCTTGAATGTCTGCATCAGGTATACATAGAGGATACATTTCATGGACATCCTCCATGTAATTTCTTTTTCACAGGTGAATGGAATCACAAGAAACCTTCCAATTGTCCTTAATGGAAGCCTGTCAATTTTTGGAAGTGGATCCCAAACATTTGTCAAAGGAAACTTTGGACTGAGCGTCATGTATGATGGAAGTAGCACAGTGTCCATTTCTGTGTCTCCAGATTACAGGTAGCCTATTTACTCTTTCACAGAACTTAAGTCTCATATTATGTTCAATGTCATTTTGCTGAGTTTTATGCACATTTTGGACTATTTTAAGAGTATATCATCATTGGATGTTTGTACATTCTTAGGTAACACTTTTATTGTAAAATGCACATTATATTTTGTACTTTAGTTTTGCAGAGGATATTTGTTTGTTTTCTGTATGCCAACCTACCACTGCCCAAAAATGTCCGAATTATGGAATCAATAAAATATATGATCCAATTTGATCTTATTTGAAAAACTTTTACTTAGCTATTGTCAGAAGCTCACACACTTAGATTCGAATGTTGCTAATTGGCTTATTAATGACATTCTAGAACTTTAGAAAGCAACCTAACAAGCTTGTTAAGGACATTTTACCAACATAGCTAGCTGTCAGGATTTGAGATTTCAGTGTTTATTTTGTTTTTTTTCTGTGTTTATTTTGATCCTGTTCCCTGTGATTCTCTGTGTTGTCCTGTCTGCTCCCCAATTGTTTCCCAATAAGGCCCACCTGTTGTCTTTGTCTCTTGTCGGGTCCTTGTCGTACGTCATTGTTTTCTGTGCCAGTCTGTTCAATCGTGGACCTTTTGCCTTCTGTTCTTCTCTGTGCTGCCTGTATGTTTGGATTTTGTTTTTGTGGATTCTTCATTAAAATCATAATTTTTCTTCATTCTACCTGGGTCCTGCTACGTTTGCCTAATCTCCACCACACCATATCATGACACTAGCAAGTTAGCTAGTTCGCTACTGAAAATAACAATTTAAACATGTTTTGTCCTATTCATTTTCAATAGTTTTATAATATTTTGTGTTTTCTTGCCTATGATTGGGTCTGTCTGATTATTATTCAGTTGTATGAAATTAGCTTTAGTCTTTCTTATCTTCATCAGAGGAAACATGTGTGGGCTTTGTGGAGATTTCAATGGAAATCCAAATGATGACTTCCACACCCCAACTGGAGATTGGGTCAACACTGCAGATGCTTTTGGAGCAGCTTGGAAGGTTCCTGGGAACTACACCTGTAGTGACGGCTGTGGCTCTTCATGCGCTCAATGCAATGATGATCGATCTGCCAGGGCCCAGTGTGAGGTGATTCAGGCAGCTGACGGTCCCTTCAGCTTCTGCCATGAGGAGGTGGATCCAGCACCATATTTCAGAGACTGCGTCTTTGATGTCTGCGTGTCAGGAAGTCAAGGCAGTGATCTTCTGTGTAGGGCTATTGAGACATATGTCAGTGCCTGTCAGTCTGCTAATGTCCGAATCTACCCTTGGAGGCAAAACACCACTTGCAGTGAGTATGAAAGGCAGTGTGCTATTAATCTATCAAATAAGTATTTTTCTCTAAAGTCCTTCAATTTGTACTTCAAACTCATTCATTGAGTTTGAACTTATTTAAATTTTTTTCCCTCACTTATACAGGAATTGAGTGTCCAGCCAACAGCCATTATGAGCTGTGTGGAACAGACTGTGGCCACACCTGTGCCGGCAGCATCGATGCTGCCTGTGACCATGTTTGCTCTGAGGGATGTTTCTGTGATGAAGGTTTTTCCAGGAGTGGAACAAGCTGTGTCCCTGTGGAAAGTTGTGGCTGCCAGCATGATGGATTCTACTTCAATGTAGGTCATTTCATGTAACTTTATTCTTCATCAAGTTAGCTCTGAAGGTTGAAGTCCTAAAAACACTTCTGTGAGGCGTTGACATATTGAAGGTAATTTTAGTTGTTGGATTTCAAGGCAACAACTTAAATATAATGACTCCTGGTTTGACATAACAAAATAATCAACCAAATATCAAGAGGAGATCTGTGGAACTCCACAAATCTATTTCACCCTTGGATACAATTTTTACTTATTTGAAAGCATCAACATTATTTCACTTTCATTGTATTTTGGTAAATTAACAAATATTGTTCAAATTAGTGTGCATGTATAAACATTATAGGCATGTCTAGCAATTGTACTCTTAATAAAGTTTCTGAAGCAGCCATTAATCCAAAATTAACATAAAAGACAAGCGATAGTTTTCTAAGAAACCCAACATTGAAGAGACTGTGCACTTCACCAAATGACATGGCATAATGTGGAACAATGGTAATTTCTTTTAGTTGCAAATCTGTATGCACTTTAATGAGTCTAATTGGGTGGATATTGCCATGTTTTAAAAGGTTTTGAATTGTGTCTATGACTAGAAAAGTGCTAAATTTCAGTCCATTTCTGTTCATTTTTGGGAGAAATTAGCTATAGTGACTTTATCTTAATTGCCCTGTAACTATTTGGGTGTTATGTGCTTCCGAGTTACGTTTAAGAATAAGTAATAGAGATCATGTTACACACTGGCACTCAGTTTGGAAATTTCTCG
The DNA here is from genome assembly GCF_904066995.2 of Poecilia reticulata. Taxonomy (NCBI): domain Eukaryota; kingdom Metazoa; phylum Chordata; class Actinopteri; order Cyprinodontiformes; family Poeciliidae; genus Poecilia; species Poecilia reticulata. The sequence goes on along the minus strand of NC_088848.1, from coordinate 5,918,166 downwards.
GACTGCACAGAGGGACCATTGGTAGCACTGTTGCCTTGCAGCAAGAAGATCCAGGGTCCAAATCCTGGCCTGGGGTCTTTCTGTTTGGAGTTTGAATGTTATTCATGTGCATGTATGGGTTCTCTCCAGGTACTCTGGCTTCCTCCACAGTGCAAAAACATAACTTTTTCTCTCTAAATTCTCATTAAGTGTCTGTGCGCATGCTTAGTTGTTTGTCCTGTCTGTCTCTGCGTTACCCTGAAATGGACTGGGATCAGTGTAACCCTGCCGGATAACGAACAGAGTAAAAACTTGTGGGGAACAAATGACCCCATCTTTTAAGACCACGGGTGGGTTAAGAAATAGGGTCTTAAAGGTTTTCCAAAGGTACACTATATTGCCAAAAGTATTCACTTGACTCACACATGAGCTTAAGTGACATCCCATTCCTATTCCATAGGTAATCTTCAAGTCCTAAGAGTGGCAATAAGGTTTAGGAGTGTGTTTATGGGGATTTTTGACCTGCCATCGTGTCTTTACGGACATTGCTTTTGCTCTGGTGCAGTCATGTTGGAAGAGGTCAGCTCCAAACTGTTCCCACAAAGTTGGGAGCATTTTGGAATTATCCAAAATGTCTTGGTATGCTGAAGCATTCAGCGTTCCTTTCACTGGAACTAAGGAGCCAAGCCCAGCTTCTGAAAAACTACCCCACATCATAATTCTCCCTCCACCAAACTTTACATGGCACAGTGCAGTCAGACAAGTACCGTTCTCCTGGCAACCGACCAAACCCAGACTCATCCATCTGATTGTGGTGAGCAAATACTTTTGGCAGTATAGTGTACTTTAAATCTGAGAAATTAATATTATTAGAACACATAATCTAATTTATTGAATATGACTAAACTAGGCTGCACAGTGGCACAGTTGGTAGAGCTGTTGCCTTGCAGCAAGAAGGTTCTGGGTTCGATTCCCGGCCTGGGGTCTTTCTGCATGGAGTTTGCATGTTCTCCCTGTGCATGCGTGGGTTCTCTCCAGGTACTCTGGCTTCCTCCCACAGTCCAAAAACATGACCGTTAATTGGCCTCTCCAAATTCTCCCTAGGTGTGAGTGTGTGTGTATGGTTGTCTGTCCCTGTGTTGCCCTGCAACAGACTGGCAACCTGTCCAGGGTGTACCCCGCCTCTCGCCTGGAACGTTAGCTGGAGATAGGCCCCACAACCCTCCAGACCCCACTGAGGGACAAGAGTGTACAGAAAATGGATGGATGGATGACTTCACTATCCATCCCATAGACATAATATAAGAGTAGACCCCGCATTGGCTGCTCCGGCGCAGGAAATACGGTGGCCATCTTGGAGCTGTACTCCCTCCTACTTTGCTCAACCAAAACAGCAGTCTATGATCCATCCATCCCAGTAGGGTCACCAGGGGTACTGGTGCCTATCTCTAGCGGTCAACAGGCGAGAGACGGGGTACACCCTGCACAAGTCACCCGTCCATTGCAAGGCAATGACTGCACAAATGTTATCTAATAATTTTTATGATACAAGTAATACAAGAAATTGTGCCATCTTACCTCAAGTTTAATTTCTTCTTAATGTTGTCAGAAAGCTTGATATTTTAACTTTTCTCTTACCTTGCAGGCTGGTGAGTCCTTTTGGACAGACGGTTGTTCCCAACGGTGTGAATGTCAAGCGCCCAATGTCCTGAACTGCAGTCCCTCATCATGCACTCCTGCACAAGAGTGCACCATCAGAGATGGCCATCTGGGCTGTTATGATGCCATGTCTACCTGTACTGTATGGGGTGATCCACATTACATCACCTTTGATGGAGCCCTGGCTCATTTTCAGGGATCATGCTCTTACATCATCACTGAGAGTTTGAGCCACAGCAACAATGAAACTCAGTACAAAGTTGTGGCCACCAACAAACACAGAGGAAACAACCTTGTGTCTTTTGTGTCATCAGTGGATATATACCTCTCAAATCCTCATCAGAGAGTTAATGTCAGGCTTGAACCTAACAAGAGAGTGAAGGTAAGTTTTATTTTAAATACAGGATAAAAAAATATGTTTTCTTCTCCCAAAGTTGGTTTACTCTCTGAACTCTCATCATAACAGGTAAATGGAGATGAGGTTTCTCTTCCTACCACTGCAGGAACTTTTGGTCAGGTGATGAAGCAGGGAAGTTACATAGTGTTTGATGCTGTTGATGTTGTAGTCCAGTTTGATGGCTCTAGTACTTTACTGGTCAGGATGGCCCGAAACTATCAGAACAGAGTCAGTGGGATGTGTGGGAACTTCAACGGTGATCCCACTGATGACAAAGTTTTGCCCAATGGTACTTTGGCAGAAAACGACAACCAATTTGGCCACAGCTGGAGATCAGAGACAAGCCAAGCAGGGTGATTACGGTTACCTGATTAATCTCAAAAATTGCTAACATTTCTACAAAAATATGTCTCTAAATTCTCTATCTCCAAAAACTTTTCTAGATGTGGATCCTCTGATGAGAGTAGTGGTGATGGACTAAGTGACTGCCGCTTCATAGAAGAATACACAGAACTCTGCAGAGTCATCACCAACACCAGCGGCCCATTCAGTTCTTGTCACCTGCATTCTGACCCACAACCATTCTTCATTTCCTGTGTTTACGATCTCTGCCTCTACACACCAGCCAATGGCATGCTATGTTCAGCCATCTCTGCTTATGAGAAAACCTGCACCAATTTAGGTCTAAGCATTCCTGACTGGCGCTCTCCTTTGCATTGTGGTATGTTTGTTTTACTCAATACATTGTCAGAACAATGAGTGTCAGAACATTTTACACAATGTTTATGTTTTTAAACTTTCTTGGCCTTTTCTGATACATTTGACTCAGCTGAGACGGACCCTTGTGAACAGCTGGACTGTGCAGAGTATGAGTGGTGTGGTAAGAAAAATGGTGTGTACGGCTGCTTCTGTGACGAGCACCATCATCGACCCAACAATGAGAGCTACGGTAAGTGCAACACCTATTAAACCTTCTTTTTTTCATATGAATAACTGTAATTATAGTCGCATTCCAGAATCAAACATGATTTGGTTGATGGTGCTTTACTGTTGGTGTTCTCCAAGTTTCAAGGATAAACTTAGTTTTTCTGTGTCAGTTGCTTTAGTTGGTCACAAAATCTCAAAATATGTTTCTCTTTTGTGGTGAGCAGACGCAAACATTGAATGTTCCAGCAGTTCTGGCACCATGTCAGTATCTCGCTGCCAGCTGTTTGAAGCGGGCTTCCACTCCAGTGCTCTCCATCTCCGAGACAGCTCCTGCAACGGGACTCTTCAGGACGGACGACTCGTCTTCCATTTTGACAATGACAACCATCTGTGTGGGACAGCTCTTAGGGTAAAGTTCATGAATTGGAACATCTCCTTTAAATCTTCAGTTATGTTACTTCACTTGATTGATGCCATTTTGTCATTTCACTGTTTAGAGCAATGGAACTCACTTCATGTATGAGAACACTATTCAGGGGAATGTGGATCCTCATGGAGGTTTGATCAGCCGTCAGAGGAATCTTCATCTGGATTTCTCCTGTATTTTCCCTCTGGCTCAGGCTCTGTCAATGGCTGTGGGCATCAATCCTGTGGAGAGGTGATCATACTGTTTTCTCTGTTTGCTTCCTTTGACCATTATGTCCAGTTCTACTTCTATATCTTAATCAGTTATTCATTATCATTGAATCCTCTAAACAAATTAGAGTATCTTCGTCGGCCTATCTCATGCATTTAACTGGATGGTCACATTAAATCTTGGTTTGGATTTTGCAGCATTTTGAGGAAGAAGCTTCCTGCTGGCACTGGATCATATAGTGTGAGGATGATCCCCTATGAGGATGAAGATTTCCTCTCCCCCTTCAGCACTAATGGAAACATAGAACTGGAAGTCGATGAGATGTTTTACTTGGAGGTGCGAACAGAAGGGGTGGATCAGCGCCAATTTGCCACCGTTCTGGACTCTTGCTGGGCCACGCCAGTCAACCAAGCAAACTACCCTGTCCGCTGGGATCTCATTGCTTCGCAGTAAATGAGACCATCTTGTTGTTCTTTATAATTTAATTCAGTGTCTTCTTGTTGACAGTCTAACTAATGCGTCTGCTTCACAGGTGTCCTAATCCAGAAGATGGAACCGTAGAGGTGATTCAGAACGGTGTCTCCACTGTGTCTCGTTTCTCCTTCAGGATGTTCACCTTCACCAACCACACAGAGATTTACTTGCACTGCAGTGTCCACTTATGTCTTTTGAGCAGCAACAACTGCAGAGCTGTGAGTTTTATTGTGTGCTTTTTGTGGCTATATTGTACATACTTAAGTTGCACACCTTTAATGTTGCTGTTTTCCTTTTTTTCCAGCATTGCTACCCAGGTCACCACACTCTATTCAAGAGGGATGTATCTTACCATGACTCTGCAGCTCTGTCAATTGGACCACTGGTGCTTGTGGCACAACCAAACACTGGTAAAGTTCTATCACATCTTTATTTTTTTGTAATTACTAAGGTTATATTCCAATTGACTGTCAAAATCTATGCATCTCTTTTTGTCATAGGTGGACTAATCCAAAGAAATGGTGTTAATCCAAAGATGTTGAAGTCAGATGGTACAGGCCACCTGGCATCAATTGTTACCCTGATTGTCAGTTTACTGATGACCAGAATTCTGGTCAATTGATATCAAAGAATAATCAGACTTTAAAATCCAGTAAATTTGTATTACCTATAAGAGGTGTTCTCTCTGTTTTAGTTTGTACTCCTAATTAGGCAAGAAACAGAACTAATTTTGCTTTTCTAACATCTAGCACTGTTGTGTTTTAGATCATTTGTAGGATTAATGAAATGTTCAGTTTTCTTGTTTCTTTTCTGGGATTTGTTTAATCAGTTAATTTTGGTAATATCACAAGATGTTAAATATTAACTCTCTTGAATTTAAGGTTACATGCATACAAAGCTAATTAATGTTTGGAGGAATGATCTAAAGTGTCAAATTGAATGAAATGAAGTATAATTTTGTCATTATCTAGATTCTGTTTAAGGAAATTTTATGTGGTGGGAGATACATGTACTCTGTTATGAAATGGATTAATAAAAAAATTCAAATGAATTTTATTGTACATCTTTTCATGCTTTTTCCTGATGATAAAAGACTTAAGTTGTCCATTTCGTGTAGGACTCCCAACCTGGTGAGGCGGATGTTCTGCTCTGCTAGTAGAGTTGGGTGTTACATCAATTCACATTTCCCCATGAGATACTGTTTTCCAAAAAGGCCAAGCAGTGGTTGTTGAGGGCTAGCAATCACCGTGATCTGCTCGCGCCACTGGGGAACTACGGACAGTAAAAGCTCAAACAATGTGTTTCTGTGAAGTAGACCCACTTTTTACTAGTCTGCTCTCATCAGAAAAACTGATGATAAATCTATCTATACATGTCCGCATAGATAGATAGATAGATAGATAGATAGATAGATAGATAGATAGATAGATAGATAGATAGATAGATAGATAGATAGATAGATAGATATGGATGTATGTATGTGACCAAAGTGTGTCTGGTCATATCTCTTTGCTACTCAATGTCCCACTCTTTGAGTGGAAAATTCAATGTTCCACTCATTATCCACAGGAGTCCACTATCCACACAAAATACAACATTTAAGTTGTGCATTAAGATCTTTTTGGACATTTAGCTCTGTTTTGCCTCATCTTGAGTCATCCTATGCAATAAGCCCAGCTATGCTAGATTAATACATTAGTATTTTCTTCATTAATAACAGTACAATGGTAATATTCATATCTTGTGAATGTACAGTAAAATAATAAAAAAAATATTGTTTAATGTAGCTGATAGCGTAAATTCAGGCTGGAAGACTCTGCCCCCTCCGTTCGCCCATCGGCGCCAAGCCCATCTCCGACCTCAGCGTTGGACCTCACCCGGTGCGTCCAATCCTCAATCAAGCTCTGCATAAAAGGATCCTCACCCAAACCGTCAGCCGGTCCCCAGCTGCGTTCAATCCGTTCATCCGCACGCCTCAGCTTCTCCACAGCTCCGTGATTCCTCGTCCTTCTACCTCCCATCCTGCGTTGGTCCTCTTTTCCCCCTCAGTCGCTCCTCGGATGCAAGAGATTTCTCCCAGTGGTAAATTTTCTTACCACTAGATGGCAGTAGGTACAGAGCATTTTACATTAAAACAAGAGAATTCGTGATGCATGAATGTTACTACATTCATGCATCACACACCACAGTGTTGTGACACTGTTCAGGTGTATTTTTGAATAGGACATGTTAAGTGCAATTTGAAATAAGAAATGTAAAATATGATCAAAATAATTTTTTGTGTTCATTTGATTCCTATTCAAGACACTTTGATAAGAATGACTATATATGTAATATAGGTGGCTACAGAGAATCTTTGTTTACATTTTTGGTTGGAGGTGTGCCTCATGATTTTTTCAATTAAAACAATGTGCCTTTGCTCCAAAAAGGTTGAAAAACGCTGGCTTAAGAAACAGAAGAGCTGCTCAGAGACACTGTGAAGGATTGCTTTGTCACAATTATTGGGCACCATTTTTAAAGTTACAGTCAAAAACTAACAGCAATAATTTGTGTTATTTCAGCTGTCACAGAAAACAATGGGGTTAATTGTTCGATAACACTATTTGAAGGAATGTGCATAAGACTGACATGACACCTATAGACATGACATAACACCTTTCATAAACATGAAGAAGTCTTTATGAATGTTTATGACAGTTGTCATGAAGTGTCATTCAGTAAATAACGACACTTTTAATGCAAAGTTGCTCTAAAAGTTGCATTAAAAGTTCATTAAAAATGCCAACTTTGCATGATTTTGATAAATTAGAAAATAATGCAAAGTTGGCATTTTTAATGGACGTTCAATGCAACGTCCATTTAATGTTAGCAATTCTTGCAGTTTCTTAAACTCTTTTAGGGGGCAATTTACATTGACCAATTGACCTAACCCACATGTTTTAGGGGATGTGGAGGGAAACCAGAGTACCAGGAGAAAACCCACGCAGGCACGGGGAGAGCATGCAAACTCCACACAGCAAAGATGTGACACATCCTCTCTGTGCAGCTGCAGTGCTAGCCACTGCACCTCCATGCTGCCCACTTTTTTTTCTATTTCAAATTCATTTTAAAGTTTGAATCTTTTTTTGAATTGGGTTAGGAAGGGATCTTTTTTTTAGTCGGTTAATGGGAGGAAAAAAACTGGCCTTTCTAAATTTCCTCACGACAGCGTGCCGCATGGCAGGATATAGAGCAAGATGTTCTTGATTTTAGTTCACTCTTTTCTTTTTTTGATTTCTTCAAATGCATGAAGTTTTGCATTCTTTTCCAAACTGAAAGCTTTGTTTTTTTCCTTCTACCATCCTGCATGTTGTCCAAATTCTCCTGGTTGGATTCTGCAGCGAAGTCCATCATTTCTATGGATTCCAAATGCATGGAAAAACCTGATGAGGTTCCTTCTAAGGGATCCTCCTCAGAAGAAACCTCTTGATGTAAATCTTCATTATGGTCAGGTTGGCTCTCGTTCTCCATCTCTTGAAAATCTGTGGAGTCTTGTGGTGTTTCTTGTTCGACATCTTCCTTCTCATCTCTCAGACAGGTGCCAATCACTAGATAGTCATATGCTCCTTCCAAATTATTATTTTTCTCACAGCTTACTTGCTAAAATTTGTCTATTTCTTGTTTCAGTGCAGCAATATCGGTTTCATATCTACAATGCAGCACTTTGTACACTGCTAAAAAAAAAACACCAATGCAAGTGAAATGAAATGAAAGACAACATGAATGATGAAATGGAAGAGAACATCAATGATCAAATACATGTGAACATCTGTAATAGCCTCGGGGGATGTTTCCGGATAGGGACAGTGTCTGCTGTGAAGCAGGCGCTGTACCGGCCTGTAGTGGTGAAGAGAGAGCAGAGTCAAACAGAGACAGCTCTCGATTTACCAGTCGATCTACGTTCCCATCTCATCTTTGGTCATGAGCTTTGGGTCATGACCAAACGAACGAGATCACGGATACAAGCGGCCGAAATGGGTTTCCTCTGCACGGTGTCTGGGCTCGACCTTAGAAATAGGGTGAGAAGCTCCAACATCTGGGAGCGACTCAGAGTAGAGCCGCTGCTTCTCCAAGTTGAGAGGACCCATTTGAGGTGACTCGGGCGTCTGGTCAGGATGCCTCCTGGACGCCTCCCTGGTGAGGTGTTCCGGGCACGTCCCACCGGGAGGAGGCCTCGGGGAAGACCCAGGACACTCTGGAGGGACTATGTCTCTCAGCTGGCCTGGGAACGCCTCAGGATTACCCCAGAGGAGCTGGAAGAAGTGGCTGGGGAGAGGGAAGTCTGGGCCTCTTTTCTGAAGCTGTTACCCCAAGACCCAGAAACAGCGAGGAAAATGGACGGATGGACAGAGGTTTTTGTTACCATGCAGTTTCTAAGGGCTCGGCATGTAAGAGGATGAGGAGGTTCTACAAACAATTCTACACTTTCACTTCTTTTGCATGACCTGTTGAGGTCAAGTTTTATTCACCAGTTAGTTGTTTTCTCTGTTTAATTCCCTGAAATTGATTCACTTACCTAGGGATTATATTGTTTCTTCGGTGGAAACTGAAGTCCTGGGTAAGCCTCGCTGGAGGAGAAAGGTTACTACTTATCTGACAAAATGAATACAAACACTATAGAAGAAAAGACTAAATAGATTCCTCAAAGTGAGGTCCTTACCTGGGGCCTTGGGACTTTCTGTTTGGAAGCCACGTCGTTTACTGGGTCTTTTGGACCTTCTTTCCTGGCATGAAGAGAAAACGACGTTACTCACCTGGAATGTATTGATTCTTTTTGTAATGGACAACCAGGTTGTTTACCTGTAATTTTGGGTTTTGTTAATTGGCCTCTCCAAATTCTCTCTAGGTGTGAGTGTGTGTGTGCATGATGTTAGTCCTGTCTGTCTCCGTGTTGCCCTGTGACAGACTGTCGACCTGTCCAGGGTGACCCTGCCTCTCACCCGGAACGTTAGCTGGAGATAAGCACCAGCTGTGGTTTTATTTACCTTTTTTTATTTTGCTACTAAGTTTCTGCTACGTGTGAGCTAGCCAGGCCCGTGCAGAGACCACTAAAGGGGCAGGTCCTCAACAACAAAAAAGGGCACATCTAACCACATTCTAGGACAGAATATTAACAGCCACTCAGCTCTCAGAGATTAATAAACAATGATAAATTACAAAAATTTGACATATACAATCAAAGCTAACGAACATCTCCATATAGAGCATAACACTATGCTTATGTAAGATATTTTATTAGTAATTTCTTTCTGCAGGTCTATTTTGTTATAGGAAAGTATTGCAATATTCAAACCCGCAATTTAGCAAGATATGTAAATCAGAGCTAGACCAACAGACATATTTTGTCTTTACATAATTACACTATTAAAAATATAAACAAGGGCACAAATGCAACCTTTTAGTGACTGTAATCTATAAAACAGAGCTGCCTGTTTGCTGCACTTGCATTGGAGATGAAGATGGTCCATTCAGGAAAGCAGAGCTGCATGAAACTTTAACGTGGAACTGCAGAAAAACGGGAAAAAAAACAAAAGCAAAAATTTAATTGTTAATGCATGACACCATGAGAAAAGCCTGCTAAGTTTTGCTTAAATTTTTTTTTTTAATTTAAATCACACATTTTTGACTGTTAACTTGACTGTTAACTTGAAGTTAACTTTTTTGCAAAACAAATTTATTTGGACTTGTCAGAAATCTTTTCTAGCTATTCTATGTTTTTGTTTGTGACTCAAAGTTTTGCTTGTGTTTCTCATGTGACATATTGAGCAGGGCCTAAAATCAAGACAAAAGATTTCTGATGTGTGCAAAAAAAGGTTTATGTTTGATAAAAAATGAGTTAATTAAAAAAAGTATTTTAAACAAAATTTTTTTTTAAAGGAATCATTACAATTCCAAAAGTTTTGATTACAATTTTACTTAACTGAGGTTAGTTTTTTTTCTTCATTGAATAATTGGGAAACAAATTTAACTTCACACTCTGTGAACCAGACCCTAAACTTAAAGTCTGGGTTGAGTTTTTTCCTCTTCATTAATGACACTTTTATTACATTCATTATATCTATCATGGTAATTCAGGGTGAGTTATTTTTAATTCTATATGAATATCCTTGTTGGACTTTTATTTAAGTGCTATTCTCCTTCAAGATACATTTACCTAACGCCAGAATAAATGAAATGTACATTATGCAGCAAAGGAAATTAGAAGATCGCACTGCAAAAACTGAAATCTTAGTAAGATTAAATATCTTAAATTAAGGAGATTTTTCTTGTTTTCTTTCTGAGAAGATAATTTTTCTCACCAAGAGGGATTTATGTTAGAATATTTTTCTTATTTTAAGTGTTTTTGTACTTAATTATCTCAGTAAGATATAAAAGCTTAATATTAAGAAAATATTACTTATTATGAGTAAATATGTGCTAGAATCTAGAATATCAATATTTACCAATCAAACTTCAAGTCTAGAACTTATTTTATATAAGTAAAAATTTCTTATTTCAAGCACATAAAGCGAAATCACATACTTAATGAAATGTCTTCAGATAATTAAAACAGACTATGTCCAAATGGAATCCTTTGTGTTATTGACAATGAAAAATAAACCCCCCCATGAACTTATACTCTTGTATAAGTTGGCAGAGTGTACTGGAAATTATAATTTAATATTTAAACGGTTGACATTTAACACAACAATTTCAGAGACAATATCAGTTTATATATCAAGATAATTCTTGGCATGCTTCCATCTGGACCTTCTTAATCTGATCTTCTTGATGCAAGATGTGGGAGCTCTTACTGACATGTCATTAATTTCTATTGATGTGTGATTTGAAATGGCTGGTATTCTACACAATGAGATTAGAATCAACAATATTGATTAGCTCAATGTCATGATAAATATTTTAACTTTTGGTTTATATTTCAAATCCTTACTTTATAAGTTATTAATATTACTTTGAACACTATTTTATTGTTCAAACTAACAATAACAAGTAGTCCTTGTTTGATTTAATTATGACATCATACAATCCAAATGGGAAAGCGCCCAAAATGACAGTGAGATAGTATTAATGTTCGATCCAACAGATTTTCTTTCCGATCCGATACCGAGTAAAATTTGGCAATACAGATCCCATACTTTGTGCAAAGACAGTCAATTTGTTTCTTAATTAAATAAAAAATAAATGTAATCCATATCTTGGCTTCATAAAAAGAACACAATGTACTCTGATGCACTCATTTTAAACTCAGAAGTACATTGAAACAACAATCTCGTTTACTATAAGCTTTTTTAATTCAGCTGAAATATACAAAATATGTGAAAATCGAGTTGCAAACTAAAAAAAAGAAAATTAGTAAAGTAATAACCCTACTAAATACATCCTTGTTTAATTATTAAAACTACTATAAAATGACAGCTGAAATAGCTCCATGTCACTTTTTTTATAATCTGTCAACATGTCCATTTCTGAGTGAGTGAGCGTCAGCAGCACGCTGCGCTTGGGCATTACGTCCTTACACATTACATACTTACCAAGCGGAAGAAAAAGTAGTTCCCATTAACAACGTTTCATTTAGGCAAGATCTCAATAATTAAGTTACTTTCTAACGTACTCTAGTTAATCTACATTATCTCAAATTACTAAAGTGTTGAAAGTATTGATCCTTGGATCTGACAATAGATTTTAAAGAATTAAGTTCTGGTATCGGAAGAATCGATATTTCAGTATCAATCCGCACATCACTAACGGCAATGCCAGAGATCATTTAACTGCCCTCATTAACGGTTAATTCAGTTGTAACAGCCTAACTAAGCTTTTATCTACTGTACTTTTATAAGATTTTCTTTTGGCAAATTCTCTAATCTTGGTTGGACATGAATGACGATGGAGGACTTTTTTACGTGTATAGATCCTACAGCTGCTGTACTGAGAGGTAAGTTTAAAGTTGTCTGTCTTTCTAAGATAAGCTAACTGAAGCTAGTTAGCATGCCGTGAAATGCCAATTTTCATCCGCGGTTAAAGAGCCGCTCTTGTGAATATGAGCTTTGAACAGTTATTAACCACAATAACTGTGGCTTAAAAATAATATCGACACGAGTTCTTGGTAGCTTCCGTTTTTTAACACAGCTAAGGTGGCTTCTCATTCGTAGCTTCTGATTCGGGAAATGGCTAAAGGGCAATTCCGCCTAGTATTTCACTAACTGAGGGTGTTTGATGTGCTGTAATTTAAAAACTTAAATGCTATGAGTCTAAAAGCCTAGGTTAGATATTCCACACTGTTACCAGGATATTTTAAACACTATTTTTGATTGGTGAATTTAAGTAGTCCTTGTTTGATTTAATTAAAATAACTTTCTTGCCATCTTGAATTCATGAGCACATAAACTAAAATAAGACTTGTTTTATTTTTCAAGTAAACCAAACTGTTGCCATGGTGAAGGTTATGCCAGACACATCGTCAATCACGTATTGCACCATCTACAAGAAACTTTGGGAATTGCAAGTGACGACGTCCTTCACATTCTTGAGGTAATAAATTTATGATACCGATTCATCATTACACTGATTAGTCCCTAAAACGTGTTTTTTTGTGATTGTTTTTCTGTCTGTGCTCCAATTAGCAGATGACCCAACAATTTCAAACAAGACCACTTTTCAGCTCTGTGGTGATCGTGAAACCAACTTTCTACTGGCCATTGGAACCATGCCTGCCCTGATCTTCTGAAAGGAGGACATCATAGCTACTACACTTTCAGCATCCGTGTGTGGGGCCACCGTGTGTTCAAATTAATGACCCAACAATAATAATCTCAGTGATTATTGTTTCAACAAGATGCTGCGCAATTCTGTGCATTTCGGTTCCATTACCAAAATAACTAGCAGAGCAGGAGTTTAAAATTAACTAAATAACCACCGCTGTGTTCAGGGGAGCACTTATTAATGATAATAAAAATAAATATCAAGTCTGGCTAAAGGCTCTCAGGCGTCCTCACTTTGATACAATGTTTAACGGTTGGTTCTTTCCGAAATTCCCCGCCGCCTTCGCTGATAATTATAGCAACAATTACTGAATAAACATTAGCACTGCGCTTAAACCAGAATCTTTCCGTCTCTTAATGCTATGTCCAAATATTCAACTCAGAAAAAACTTCTCTTGATTGTTGTCTTTTTCCTCGCAAAGTGAGGTGAGACCGTTAGTGGCTAACGAATCTCAACCGCTAACGGCTCTATGATCCCGGATTTCTGAGTTGATGGTCGATCTGTTTTCTTTTTTTCTACTACTTAGTGATGTTGAATATTTATCCAGCAGCGGCAGTCAGACGATCTCTGATGAATTTTCTCTATCGATGAACAGAAGAATCGCTGCAAACACTGTAATATTCAGCTCACACAGCAGATCCGTCTTTCCTCTTCTCTTCTAGTTTTGTCTTTTTCCTTTCTGCTCCAAACTGCTTTTTTGTCAGAGCTGACTGAAAACTCCCACTATGGCCACAAGAATTTCTATCTTTGTGCTGATCGGCGAATTGCACACGTAAGTCCTTTTTTCTTGCCCGAGGAAGTCTGCTCTTTAGAAATTTTGGATACATCGTTCCCTTCTACCGGGGTCTCTCCTAGTGTAGACCCCGGTGTAGATCCCGGTGCTATCTGGCTAAGTTCTCTGCCATTCTAAAAATCAGGGGGAGTGCAACATCTGTTGCACTCCCCCTGATGCCCATCTTGTTGTCCGTCAAGATGACGGACAACAAGACGGACAACAAGACGGACAAAACGTTTCTGGCGGATCAGCAAATTGAACGCGGTGGATTTTCTTTTCTCCTTTCCCTTCCTTCAAAATACCAGTTAATTTTTTAGAGCAGACGCCCTCAGCCGAGGACGTCTGCCCTTTATTGTCAGAGCAGACGCCCTCAGCCGAGGACGTCTGCCCTTTATTGTCAGAACAGACGTCCTCAGCCGAGGACGTCTGTTCTGCCCCAGCCGGGGCAGCTTGCTTGACAGTTGGGGAAGGCTTGAAAAGGTACTCATCAAATTCGTCATACTCATTCTCGTCCTTGTAACTGCTTATGTCGAAAGTGATCCCAGGCAGTACCTTGTTAAAAAGTTTTCTCACTCCTGTCGTGATCAAATAGCCAGCTCCGAACGTCAGGGGAAAAAACATTGTGGTAAATCCGATGTGTTGCATTATGAAAATGTCAAACACGGTGCTATTGCTAAAAGAGATACTTGGATATAACCTCCTGTTTTGAGACCCAAGCATTCATAACCTCAGATGTTCTTTGATCTATGTCATTGATGAGGTCATAGCTACAATGAGCTCACTGTAGTTCTGGGGGAATATCTTGCTTCTGATCATTGCTATGGAAACAGTCAAATCAGTTCTGCATGTCTCAAACTATTAACCCTTTGCAACTCCATCACTTAATCATTCGAGGCGCCATAACGGACTTAAGAAGGGTATATTTCAGGAGGCTAGGGATTAAAACCACGGATTTTAATGGCTGAATATTAAGTTTAGATTGACAATGTTATGTTAAAATCATTAATTTAAGTAGGGGTTTTCATCATTCTATCGGGTTTAAAATTTAGAATTATACTTGACTAAAAATATCTTCAAAAAAAAATTAAATGTAACTGACAAACATTTGCTGCTGCTGCTGTTGTAAATTGACAAGAAATTTTGCCTGCTTGGAAAAGAGCTACAAATAAATAATTTTAGTTTAATAATTTTACACGTTAGCATAAAAATAGAATAAAGGATGATCCCAAAGAAATGACGCTGCCGCTCCATACTTGATGGGTTGTAAACAACCCACTCGAACACATTTGTTCTGTACGGTGCGGAAACGTAAACAATAGACAGAACGTAATGTCTTCCAGCTTTTTTTGTGTAACTGAGCTCGACACCAACAGCAGCACAGCCTCAGCAGCCCATATTGCTGATAGCCAGGAAGGAGATAAATGAGTCAATTTCTATGCTTTCCTGTAAACTGGTTATGAGTCTTGGTTTTTTACTTTTCTTGTATTTTAACTATTAAACCAACTGAGTAAAGCTGTGACAAAATATATATTTTAATCCTATGCAACAATAAAAATAAACTAGATTTAGGTATATCACTGCAAAAAGTCCCCTTTCAAAACCAAGAAAAAAAAAGTACAAAAATAGGGTATAATTTTCTTAAAATAAGAAAAATTATCTGCCTACAGAACAAGAAAATTTATCTTGTCAAGATTTTCCAAAACAAGAAAAAATATCTAACCAAGATAAACCTACAATATCTTAAAATTAGTGTATTTGTACTTAAAACAAGCCAATTTTACTAATACAAATAGAATATATGAGATTTATTTTCTTAATACATAGAACATTTTTCTTAAAATAAGAAAATTTTACGCTATTTCAAGAAATTCAGTGTCAAGTAACATTTTCTTTACTTGAGATAATTTTTCTTAAAATAAGATAATATATCTTACTCGTATAAGTAAAATTGGCTTGTTTTTTAAGTACAAATACACTAATTTTAAGATGTAGGTTTATCTTGGTTAGATATTTTTTCTTGTTTTAGAAAATCTTGACAAGATAAATTTTCTTGTTCTGTTGGCAGATAATTTTTCTTATTTTAAGAAAATTATACCCTATTTTTGTACTTTTTTTCCTTGTTTTTGAAAGGGGACTTTTTGCAGTGCGGACATATATCCATTTTGGAGATGATCGGTTTTGGACGGGCGATGTGCCCTTATTGCATAAGCAATACTGAAGAATTACTGATATTATTAACGGTACAGGGGAGAAGCTTTTTAGTTATCTTGCTTTGCTAGCAAAATCGTTAGCTAGCAGCTAGTTAATATCACAACAACAACAGCCTAATGTCTGTATGATAAAAATACTGAATCGATAGATAAGAACAGTTTCTCCTCACCTGGCTGTCTCCTCCCGAAAGGCAGACGCAGAGGCCTGTCAGTGTCAGTTGTATTTCATTACCTCTCTGCTTAAACCGCGACTCCAAGCTGAAGCAGAAACGACACTTCAACGTTTTCCATCATCTGACAAGCAGCAAGTTTACTCCACTTTATTCACCAAAACGTTTTTTTTATATAATTCACCAAAAACTGTTCTATAATCTGGAACGTTCGCTACGTTTAGCTCCAGTTAGCCGCCTTATCTCACTGCGCGAGAGGCAACTGCGTCATGCGTCACGGGCAAAAGGTCAAAGGTAACAAGGTGACCAGAGGGCTTATGTTGTACAAAAAAGAAAAGTCAGACTGACTGTCAATAATGAAATAATGAAAATCGAAATTGACAGCTCTTTTTCTTTTTGCAATTGCCATTTTTATAATTTCGTTTCAAAAACGAAAAAACAAACAAAAAACATGCTTGTTTTGTTTTTGCAATTTTATTTTGAAACGAAAAAACCAAAGAACGAACCATACACGGATTATGCAATGTTGTTAGTTTTACCTTTGTAAAATACACACTTTCAGTCACAGTACTGTTCCTAGCTCATTTTTCTGTGCTCTACCTCCATCTGGTGGTCAAAAAGAGAAGAGCAGGCCGCTCTGAATCAGCTGAAAGCAATAATGAGGTGATAGCTGACTGACAAAAAGTCAGTCATGCTGCTATTTACGGTGGTTTGTGGAAGTTCTCAGCAAACAACTAGTGGAACCAGTAAGTTCAAAATGTGAAGTTTTACTTTTGGTTTATGTTGCTGTATTTATCCAAAGTCTTGGATAAATAAAGACTTTGGATGGTGTTAGTTGGATGGTGATGGTGTTGTTTTTGTTCCTCCCCAAAAGCAGAAAAAAATGGAAGAGTCATTCTTTGAAGTTGTAAGGAGTCACTCTTTGAAGTTGCTAAGGAGTGCAAATCACATCCCATCAGGTCATACCCTGCCCCGCACTCCTCCTATGATGAGTGTAAAGAAACATTTGGATTTTGAGGACGTGGAACTTGTGATGCCAAACAGCAACGCAAAGGTGCATTGCTTGTTCTACAGTCATGACTTCACCAGTCATGACTGATTTCAAATATTTTCTTTTCATAGGCAGATGGAGATGTTGATGTGCTTGGTTGTAGCAGTCTTAAAATGCGTAAGTTGACTCTTGGATGTGCCTCTTGGAATAAATGACATTAAGGTGACCGGTCTCATCATCACTGCCTCTTTGTGTTTAAATCTAGAGAACCCTTATAATATGCTGAAGGGCATGAAGGGGTATCATCTCACTTCTGATGACCTAAATTTCATCAAGAAAAAGGCAGAAGATGACTATATAAAAAAACTTCAGGTAGTTTTGGTCTCTGGCAGAAGTCTGTTACAGGTGAACTGTCCTCATGAGTGAAACTGTCCACAGGAAGAATTGGCAGAAATTCAGGCCCTGCTGAAAATGGACGTGGAGCTTGCACTTGTGGCTAGGGTGATGACACAGGTCACCATCAGCCTGGTAAGGTTTCCTGGATTACAGTGTGTAACGGACTCTACAAGAATGTTGCTAAAATGTCCAAAAATTTAGGCATTTAACACATTTCATTTGTGACATTAATTTTTAAAATGCATCGACTGGAAAGTAAGCTTCTAGACTGACAAGTTGGAGCTCTAACATAACCAGTCCTTGTCCAAGTTGAAGAATAAATTCCCATATTTTTCCCCTTCAGATCTCTTCGAGTGACGATCTGGCCTACTTGGCCAAACTGGTTCTGAGAGAGGCCTCACCTTCTGACTTCACTCATCTGGATACAAAGTCACTTCTGGCTGTCGTCAAAATGGAGGAAATCCAAAGATTAACTGACCAAAAAAAGGTCAATGCAATGATGGAGACAACTGCTGCAGAAATGTAATGCCTTCAAGGAAACGCTTCGTAAAATGTTTACAATGAGACTCGTATTAAATTATTTGGTGATGTTTAAGGTGCAAGAAAGAGGCTGAAGAGAGAGGCCATCTTGAACTGCAAGTTGCCAATGAGGAGGTAAGAAATGCTTTTTAACTGGGTTGTTGCTCCCTTTCAGTAGTAGAGGTTGACATGGTTAACATTGACTATAGTGTGCCTCTACTGTACTCTTACACTTGTACAGATTAAAACAATAAGTGGCCATTGTATTTTTACCTAGCAGATCTCAGAGACCTGCATCGTCCCTCTTTTTTTTTTTTTTTTGCAGCAAACAAAGTCTAGGGAGGGACGTGGATCCTAGTTATGGGTTTCTGCTATTCACAGGACAAGAAATGAGAACCAAGCATCTTCCAAAGAGTTTTGTAAATTAGGATACACCACCGACTTGAATCACCATCCATCTTTCAGCTAGGCTTGTACTGGCATCCCTGTTTTTCATCCAGATGCATTGAAATCGAGTCAAACGGTTCTGGAAATGTCTCCAAAATGAAGATGTTTCTATCTGAGGACTCGGACTGCAAATTGGCCCTGTGTTTTGTTTAATGACTTCCTCCTTGCTTGGTGGCCTTGCAGGACATGTTTCACTGTGTTTACCGACTATCTTGCCGTCTTTTGTCCTGCAGATGATTTGCACAATTTTGATTATGAACGTGTTGATCCTGAGACACAGAACCTCCCTCAGTGGTATCACTGAGGGATGTCTGTTTGTGCATAGTTGATGATGAAATTGAAATTTGCATAACTTGTACACCTGATATTCATTAACAACCTCTACTTTAGAATCTAAAGGATGGCAACATGTTAAACTGAATATAAATTCTGATTTAGACTGAGGGTTTTAAATGATGGGAGCTGGGGTATAAAATAAAAAAGGCTTAAAGTAACCGTTTTGCAGGTAACCTGACTCTGCAGAAAACCTTTCCATTAAGCTGCTGTAGTAAACCATTCTGACTTTCAGCTGAATTTTCAGGAGCTAAGAGAATTGACAGGCCTGAAATCAGACCACCTTCAGCAGGAAGTGAGTACTTTTACATGGCTTGTTTCTCAGTTGAGTTGTAATGCTTTAAAATGCTTATTCAGTATTTTATTCTGTAGACAAACAAAGAGGAAGACCCCGAAAAGCCACAAGCTGCAAATGGGGAAAGAAGACATCAGCAACACAAAAGGAAGGCTGTTAAATCGAGTGTTAATGAAATCGCATGTAAATCGAGACCAAAATCCACCAACGATAAGAGTGTTAAACTGGTTCAGTCTGTATCAGAAGTGTCAAAACAGAAATCTGGAGCAGGGAAAGGAGACCCAGTGAAGCTGGTAAAGGGAAGGGAGAGAAGGGAACGGACGGCGCCACTGAAATTCCAGCAGCCTGTGGCTGGACTGAGACGATCCAAACGCATCGCTAACAGAAGCTAAAGCTAGACCAGTTGTTTGAATTGGAGGCTGTATTACCTCTTTTATTTGGGGGAGAGTTAACTTTTTTTAATATGCATATTGAGTTTTTTTTATTATTAAATAGCTTTTTACTTGTTTTTGTTCTCCAGTACCATTAGGAATCAAGTTTGCTACTTCTGATTAGCTTGCCAAAAGCCCTCAGCTAACTCAGTGTTGACTCTATTCTGTGGTGGAATGACTTCAATTTTAATTTTCAATTTGTGTGCAGGTTTAATATCTTTGATTGGGCCAGGAATATAAAAAAAATGAAATTGAAGTGAATTCACCTGTTGGCCTCACAAATCTGAATTGACTTTGTCTGCTAGCAGTGCTTCTAGGATATAATCTAAGGTTGATGTCCTTTGCATAGAAAGGAAGTGATGTAATCACTGGATGGTGTGGATCTGTCAAACCAGTTCATATCTTACTTGGCCAAGAATTTCATTGGTTGATTTCTTGCATCTCTTGGGTTTTATTTTTTATTTTTATTCTGAGTTTTTACAACATATCTTTGTCCTCTTTACTCTGCTAAAGTCTAAATAAAAGCTCTGAAAGACTTTCTGGAATCTGTAGAGAGTCTGTTAAAACATTGTCGTACTGGTCTAATGTCGATGTGTTTTAATGTCAGTCTCGATCTGTCTACTTTTTAACTGAAAAAGAAAAGATGGCTTGATTTTAATTTATTCTATCAGGATGCTTCATTGAATAATTTTGAGGAAGAGGTTTGGTGCAGCATATATTTTTACAGCGTTTAACATTGAAAGTGAACATCGTCATTTTATGTATGTTTCTGAAGGACAAACATGTCTCCAATTGGTCACCAGACAGTCAACAAATATCTGTGTGACCAAGTCATTTAATTTCAGTCCATTTGTGCTTGCCTCAATCATGTCTCCCTTGTAAAGTTTCTGTTTTGCTTTGAGTCTGAAGCAGGATGGTGTGCTCTCTCCGACTGCCAAAGAAATCCAAGTGAGAACGAGACTCAAGGAGATGAAACCTGCGACACATGCATGAGAAACTGTGCCAGCTCTGCTGTAGCCGGGCAGAGAACATGCAAGTGGCTCCAAGTCTCGGCATGGAGGCAAAGTGTGAATCCCTAGACCGTGTTTGATGCCAGTTGTAATGAAACTCCAAACTAGGATTGGAACGGAGCCTCTAATGTGGCTCCCAACTTCTCAGCCTCGACTGTAAACATGGTGAAAAAAACAATTCTTGGATTTAATCATTTTCTTGTCCTTCTAGATGTAAATGTTGAGATCTCTCACAACCCAACAGAAACGACTACATGTACTTGTGGCAGGAAGAAGGTGGAGGCTGCACCTGCTGGCAGGGTGATTTGCAAGTGAGCCAATTGCGCCAGAGGGCGCTCAGTATAAAAGCTGAGGTGAGCCGCAGACTGACACTTGTTGTTCGCTGTTGACACGCCGCGCTTCCGTGTTGAGCTGCCTGTGTGCCGAGTACAGGTGAGGTTGGCTGCCTGCGTATTTATAACTGCTTGTACATTGTAGTTATAAGGAGCCTTGTTATCAGCAGAAACGTACGGGCGTATTTACCTCCACGTTTGATCGTGAGTGGAGTGGTTCCTGCAATAAGTGCCGACATTTGTGAGCGTTCCCATTTGGGTGCAAGTGAGGAGAGCTTGGCCTGATAGGTAGGTGGATTCGGTGACAAATCTTGTTTTTATTTCTTTGTTTTAAACTGTTTTTATATTTGGGAATCTCAACTGATCGCCACACAGTTAACGCTGCTGCTTTGCCCGGACTGAGCCACCGCTTACTTAGCGGTCAAGAGAAACCGGCGTGTGGGGGGCGGGGGGGCCCCACCCCCAAGACCAGAGCAAGGAGCGGCTGCGCGCTCCGTTTCGGGCTGGATTGTTCGTTTTGCCGTGCCTGTCGAGCACAAGGACTCTTATTTTATTTACACTTATATTTTTATACATCTTTTACTGACTGTATTTTAACAATTTGTTTAATTTAATTTTCCTTAGAGGACCGCCGGTGGTGCGCTCGGACCTGGATGCGGCGTCCCTTTTTGGTGTGATTGTGCAGTGATTTACACAAATAGGTGAAGGGCATTTCAAAGAGTGAGTGACTTCACAATCCGTGTATGGTTCGTTCTTTAGTTTTCTCGTTTCAAAATAAAATTGCAAAAAACAAAACAAGCATGTGTTTTTTTGTTTTTTCGTTTTTAAAACAAAATTAGAAAAACGTAAATTGCAAAAATAAAAAAGAAAATGAGCTGTCAATTTCGATTTTCATTAAATTTTTTGGCAAGCGGTCTGACCCGGAAGTTCTCCCTGTCCGGTTTACACAGGGACGGGCCGTATCACACACATTATGCAGGCTGCAGGGAGACAAGCTTGTTGGTTTCAGGCTCTATACTGTAGTATTTTCTGCCACCCGCAAGTCAATGTAAGTAAAGCTCCTGTGAGAAACAAATAATACCAGAGATCTGGTCACCGAGAAAAATGGTTAGCCTGAGGTTTTAGTTAAGTTTTTTATTTTGAAAGGCCAGAGCACCGGGGAGTGGCTTTCCACTGCAGCCACACCCGTCTCGTCTCTGGACCAGCAAGATGGCTTCCACTGCACTGCGCCTCCAGCAGCGACAAACGGAGGTAAGTACACTATTAATGTGTCACAAAAAGTTGTTTTAAGATGTTTTTAGGCTAGAAAGTAGCTATTATAGCTTCATTTACGCACTTAGTTATGTGCAGTTAGAAATATACTCCGGAGTTTGCGGAGGATCGTAGCTCCGCTAACGGGGCCAGGCGGTTCCAGGCGACTCCAGGCGGTTCCAGGCGGCTCCAGGCTCAGCGGCCGGGTGGAGTGTGTTCACCCCGCTAACCGCGGTCTGGGCAAGTCACCTTGTCTATTCTGCTGCTTGGTATCTGATCGTAGCGTCTCAAAGTGTAACATGAAGTGTTTAATGTGTTTACATATATACTGTTTGATACGTGTGTCAAAATATAATATTCCTCTCTGCAGAGTTTGATCCTTCTGAAGATGTTAGTATCTTCTAAACATTGACATCATCCAGTACCAGTTATTAATATTCCCTTCCTCTGATCTTTTTGTAGTTTGTAAATTCATATTATTTGTGTGTGTGAAAATATTCTTCCCGTCGATTGGCTTCTTATGTGCAGTGTGAATTTTTTATTGTTTCATACAGGAGGAGAGGCCTCAGCTCCAGGTTTGGATGCAGCTTCCCAGAATCTCCCAGAGATCCTCTTCCTCCTCCTGACATCATCTTCTTCACTGTCTCCTCATCTTTTGTATACATAAATTATAGGAATATTTTTTATGATTCCCCAAACACAGGCTGAATATCTGCTTGTATGTTGTAATAAATAAATTTTTATGAAAATGTTTTGTCTGTTTATTTTGTAAGATTTGAGTTTAAAGCTCTGATTACATAAAAGTTGATAGAAATTAAATATTTTTTTCTTTTAATGTTTCTTGCTTATAAATCCAGTGCTAAGAAATAATGAAAAGTATCAACTCAAAAGTTGTTCATTATGTTTAGTCAGTTGAGTCTAATAAATTATAATAAGTGGGACACGCTGTAGGGATTACATCTCTACTGGCCTGGGAACGCCTGGGATTCCCCCAGAGGAGCTGGAACAAGTGGCTGGGAGAGGAAGTCTGGGCCTCCCGTCTGAAGCTGCTGACCACACGACCCGACCCCGGATGAAGCGGAAGAAAATAGATGGATGGATAAATAGTCTCATTAAGGGGACAGAGGTTTTCATTTCTAATTGGACAGTCGTACATCACTTATAAAAATGTGAAAAGATATTGTGAGGTGTTAAACCACAGAAGAGGAGAAGGGACCAACACCTACTGATTGTTTTTTTAGATTGAAGTCTGAATTCTGAGATTAAAGTCACAATGATGACCTTTTTTTTCTTTCCCAAATCCTCCTTCGTAGGCAAACATTTATTTAGTTAAGCTTTTAATAATCTGGCAAATTATTACCAACATTTCCTACCTGGTAGAAATAAAGTTAGAAATAAATTTCTACCAGAAAAAGATTTCTATTTCTGGTATCTATTTCCAGGTATTTACCTGAAATAGATACTACCTATTAGTATATTGTATATAACATTTTTTATATATATACACAATATATTGTATATTTATTTTGGATAAATACACAATATTTATCCAGGATATTGTATATTTTGGATAACCTTTTTCGCATGCTTGTTCATGACATACTGGGTTATAATTGGTATGCTAATGCTATTCAGAAAGGAAAAACTTAAACTAAAGGGATGTTCTAGTCGCGGTTTGAGCGTCTTTTGAAACCAGAGCAGATTAAAGGTTGGTAAAAATAAAAATAAAATTGAACGGGCTAGCCCTTTAGATATTTACTGAATGGGAAGCTGCATTTAGCAGCCATTATATAAAACAAAGTCGGAGTTAAAGGCTATCTGTGTGAAAGTATCATGATCTAATTAATTACATGCCGCTTTGGACGAGTGTAGAAACAAAGTGTGCGGGGCGGAGCATAGTGTGTATGTGTGATACGGCCCCTGTGTAAACCGGACAGAGAGAACTTCCGGGTCAGACCGATTGTCAACAATGAAATAATGAAAAGCTAAATTGACAGCTCGTTTTCTTTTTGATTTTTGCAATTGCCGTTTTTCTAATTTCGTTTTAAAAACGACAAAACAGAAAAACACATGCTTGTTTTGTTTTTCCAATTTTATTTTGAAATGAAAAAACCAAAGAACGAACCATACACGGATTCTCTCACATGGTAGGGAACTCTGATGCATCTACTGGTCATGTTAACCGTCCAGGACAGATTACTGCACTCAGCTCTGGCTGTGATCCAAGACCTGTGTATAACTTAACAGAATTACAAAACGACATGAGAATATGCTTTTTCATGCAATAAGTCATTAAAACTCATATATATATATGTCATGATTGAATGAATTATGTTTATGTCCACCAGGTGGCGAGCATGAGTTCATGAGAATGTATAAATGTAAGGAACTTGACAATAGAAGTAGAGAGTCTTAATGAGTTGATGCTGATACACCTGTGAGCATGTTGGTGAGCAGACCTTGAAGAAAGATGCTTTAATAAAAGCATCTGGACATAACACTTGGTACTTCGTCTGTCTTTATCAAGCACGAATATAACATGGTGTCAGGAGTAAACTAAGAAGCCGACTATGGAGCTGAAACCACCGGAGAGCTTGAAGCTGACGGGAAACGTGGATGAGAACTGGCGTGCTTTCAAACAACGCTTTCAACTGTATGTCGCCGCGATGGGATTGGAGACAAAGCCGGAGCCAAGAAAGGTAGCGATGTTGCTGACCATAGCGGGAGCGCAGGCTTTGGAAGTCTACAACACATTTGTGTTTGATGAAGCGGAAGACAAAGAAAAGTTGGATGTTGTACTGAGTAAATTTGACGCTCACTGTTCACCCAAGAAGAATGAATGTTATGAGAGATACGTGTTTCGTTCCCGGATGCAGACCCAGCATGAACATTTTGATAACTTTCTGACAGACTTGAAAGTAAAAGCTCAGTCGTGCAATTTGGCCTGCTGAAGGACTCGATGGTCAGAGATCAGATCGTCTTTGGAGTGCGTGATGGGAAGCTCAGAGAGAGACTGCTGAGAGAAGTGGATCTGACCCTGGAAACGGCTGTAAAGATGTGCCGGGCAAGCGAACTGTCTCTACAGCAAGTGAGGACATTTTCTGAACTTTCTTCAGGAACTACTTCACAGTACAGTGACGGAACAGTGGCAGTGGGAGCGGTGTCCTGCCAGAAGAAACGCCATGCTCAGATGAGGCAGCTGCAAGAGGAAGCCATTATCAACTGTAAGCGCTGCGGGTCACGGCATAAAGTGAGACAATGTCCTGCTTATGGTAAGCAGTGTTTGAATTGCCGTGGAAAGAATCATTTCGCAAAACAATGCTTTATGAAGAGAAAAGAAGAAAAGAGGAATCGTGTAAACTTAGTAGATGAAACTGACTTAAGTGACACATTCTTTATTGGTGTTGTGAACTGTGAAAATGAGTCAGAAAAAGTGCAGTATGTGGACAGGGATGATAAATGGACAATTCCTTTGTTGATAAATGGAGTTACAATCAAGTTTAGATTGGACACAGGTGCTAAGGCTAATCTCATAAGCATGTCGGATATAAAGAAATGCAAGTAAAACCTCACATAAAAGAAGTAAAATCGGGCCTAAGAGACTATAATGGACAATTAATTGAGTGCATTGGCACATGTGAGCTTAATGTGACAGTTAAAGGAACAAAACATCTTGTGTTCTTCTCAGTTGTAAAGGAGGATCGTGAGTCACTTTTAGGTGATAAATCCTGTGAAGAACTTGGACTGGTGAAAAGAGTTTATCACATAAACACTAAAGTGACTGAACCTAATAACTCTGTTGATGCCATGATTCAAGAATATGAGGATTAGGATTTTTCAAGGATTAGGTGCTGTACCCTACACATACAAGATTCAGCTGAGAGAGAATGCTCAGCCTGTAGTTCATGCTGCACGTCGTATTCCAGTACCATTACGAGAGGGGTTGAAAAAGAGTTGGAGAAAATGACCAGGTTGAGAGTCATTCAGAAAGTGGAAGAGCCCACTGATTGGGTTAATTCCATTGTGGTTACCAAGAAAAAGAATGGAGAATTAAGAGTGTGTATGGATCCAAAAGATCTGAATGAGAACATCAGGAGAGAATATTATCAAATACCCACTCGAGAGGAAATAATCAGTGAAATTGCGGGAGCAAGTTATTTCACCAAGTTAGATGCAGCACAAGGGTTTTGGCAAGTGAAGTTGGATGAAAGCAGTACCAAGTATTGTACATTTAACACACCTTTTGGAAGATACTGTTTTCTAAGACTTCCTTTTGGAATAAAATCTGCACCAGAAATATTCCATAGAGCGATGGAGCGGATCATTGAAGGACTGGAAGGAGTGAGAGTCTACATTGATGACATCATCATCTGGGGATCAACAGCTCAAGAACACAATGACAGATTGAGACGCGTCATGGAGCGCATACGAGAAAATGGACTGAAGCTCAATAAAAATAAATGTGAGTTTGCTGTCAAAGAAATTATGTTTCTCGGTGACAAACTGTCTGCCCAAGGTGTTCAACCAGATGACAACAAAATAAAAGCCATCTTGAAGATGCCACAGCCTGTGGACAAAACAGGTGTTTTGCGCATCATGGGTATGATCAATTTTATAGGAAAATTCATTCCCAATCTGAGTGCAAAGATGACAAACATTCGCAGACTCTTAACCAATGATAGTCAATTCCAGTGGACAGAACTTCATGAACAAGAGTGGAGGGAACTAAAAAACTATTTGACTACAGAACCAGTACTTACCTTTTACGATCCGACTAAAAAGATTAAACTGTCTACAGATGCCTCAAAAGATGGACTTGGAGCAGTTCTTCTTCAAGCTGAAGATGAACAATGGAAGCCAGTGGCTTATGCGTCCAGAGCCATGACCAAAGCTGAGTGCAAATATGCACAAATAGAAAAAGAATGCTTGGGGCTGGCTTATGGACTAGAACGGTTTCATAACTATGTGTATGGTCTACCATCTTTTGTAGCTGAAACAGATCACCGACCCTTGGTTGCAATCATCAAAAACACCTGAATGAGATGTCACCAAGGATTCAGAGGCTTATGATGAAGATGCAAAGGTATGATTTTACACTGATTTACACTCCAGGGAAACATCTGATTCTTGCTGATGCTCTATCCAGAGCTCCTACAGACAATGGTGTAAGTTCAACAGAAGAGGATATTCGGCGTCATGTGAACATGGTGTCCACTGTGTTGCCTGTGTCAGACAGCAAGTTAAAGGAAATAGTTGAGGTAACAGCTAAAGACACAGAGTTACAGTTGGTCATGCAGAATATGGATGAAGGATGGCCAATAGGCTCATGTTCACAGTTTTTCAAAGTTAAAGCTGATCTAAGTGTTGTGAATGGACTGTTATTGAAAAACAACAGAATTGTGATTCCACAAGTATTAAGACAGGATATTCTGCAACGGATACATGAGGGTCACCTAGGCATTGAAAAATGTAAAAGAAGAGCTAGAGAATCTGTCTTCTGGCCTGGACTGAATAAGGACATTGAGACGCTAATCAGTAAATGTGATGCATGTCAGACATTTAGAAATAAACAGAGTAAAGAACCTATGATAATAAGTGACATTCCAACATCACCATGGCTGAAAGTAGGACTGGATTTGTTTCATTTTAAAGGAAAAAACTACTTAGTGATCATTGATTACTTTTCAAACTATCCGGAAATGGCTCTATTAGCTAATATGTCATCAAACTGTGTCATAACACATGCTAAATCAATCTTTGCAAGACATGGCATTCCACATATTGTGGTGAGTGATAATGGACCATGTTTTAGAGGCAGAGAATGGCAAGAGTTTACAGAACAGTATGACTTCAAACATGTAACATCAAGTCCACATTATCCACAGTCGAATGGAAAAGCGGAGAAAGGAGTTCATATTCTTAAGCAACTTCTGAAGAAAGCTGCACATAGTAACTCTGACCCGTATCTGGCTTTATTGAGCTACAGATCTTCACCGTTACAATGTGGATTTTCACCTGCTGAACTCTTGATGAATCGGAAGATTCGTACAACTTTGCCAAGTTATGTTAGTAATGAACAAAATGCAAAGAACTCATCAAAGTTGGAGTACAAGTTAAGAAAGCAGAAAGTAAAACAAAAGTCATATTATGACAGATCAACTAAGATTCTACCTCCACTGTCATACAAAGATCCAGTTAGAATTTGGGATGATGAGGGATGGAAAACTAAAGCAACTATTCTGCAAGAAGTAGCACCACGTTCATTTGAAGTGAAAACTGAAGATGGACAAGTTTTGAGACGAAATCGGCGCAGTTTGTTAACTCCATTAGAGCCTGTGGTGGAGTCGAGTGAAGTTTCTAAGGAGTCCCAGATTATTCCTACGACTGAATCACCCATCACTGGAACACCCTGTGACAGTCTTGGGGATAATCTACCTGTGTTGAGAAGATCTACCAGAGTGGTGAAACAACCTGACAGACTGAACTTATAACAAAAAAAAAAAAAAAAGGGAAAAAAAAAGAAGTTATGTCTATTTTTTGTAATTGATGTGGTAACTGTCTCATGCAATGTATGTTGTTCTTTGATAGGATTCTTTTTGTAACGTTCTTACTTTAAAGAAAGGAGGATGTCATGATTGAATGAATTATGTTTATGTCCACCAGGTGGCGAGCATGAGTTCATGAGAATGTATAAATGTAAGGAACTTGACAATAGAAGTAGAGAGTCTTAATGAGTTGATGCTGATACACCTGTGAGCATGTTGGTGAGCAGACCTTGAAGAAAGATGCTTTAATAAAAGCATCTGGACATAACACTTGGTACTTCGTCTGTCTTTATCAAGCACGAATATAACAATATATATATATATATATATATATATATATATATGTGCTGTATGTAGGGGAAATTGTAGTTGCCTTCTTTGCAGAAGAGCGATGGATTCAACAGGTTTGAATGACAACTTTTTAATGAACTGACAGCTCGTGTGTTGGCCATCCAGTTAGAAAATAAAATAAACAGTCACGGTTCGTAGACATAAGCCAACAGGAACAATGACTCCGATCATGATTGCAACAGGGATTTTTCCTCATAATTGTACTTTGATAAAAGAAAAATAAAAGAGAATAGAAAGTGCGCCACTCCTTTTTCCAACCACAATACTAAAACTTCCTGGTTCACCCACAGATGCTGCACTTCCTGCATATCAATCCCAGCTCATGAAAGAAAAGTAGGAGTATAAATTTTTTCAAAATTTGTGATTCACATTGTTTTGCATCAAACGTGCTTCAATGTTCTGAGAACTTAATGTCATATGACTCCATCCCTTGATCATCCAAGCCATTATGTCCAGGTTTTATGTGCTACCACTTCTTTTATCTAACTCATATTAAAAGCGTCAGGTGAAAGATTCATCTTGTGTTTCAGGTCAGTCTAGATGTTTTGTTCTTAACCCATTTAACTGTCATGATGAGACTAGTGTGGCAGTCAAAAGGGTTAAACAGAAAACTCCTAGGAAGGAAGCAAAGCAGAAAAACGTGACTAACTTTGAAAAGAACCTGTGTAAGGGATCCTGGTGCACATGGTGACTATATTTTTTTCAGGGTTTCCCCTTGTGTATTATAGGCCTGGCGGGCTAAGCGCTGCTTGTTTTTATTATTATTTATATGTTTGTGAACAAACAGAGCTCAAAGATTAAACTCATTGAATCAGATTGTAACTATGATAACAAAACAATCTAACTATGAAGATAGTTCTTTGCATTTTTACAAAGTAAACCTGCCAGTTTCTTTTAAATCTTAAGCTAAATATTAAACAATTAAAAATATTTTAATTTATCTATGCTGAAGCCATTACATCAAATTCAACAGCATTAATATACTCAATGATATACAAATGTAAAAATTCTAGATTGTTCTGTTAACATGGTCTAACTTTAATAAAACCAGTAAAAATAGAGTTACTGATGTACAGTGACAGTTTATCTGTCACATATTCTACTGTCAGGACAACAGTTTTAACAAATGTGTAAAAAAAAAAGAAGTACAATTTATAAAAGTTACCTACTGCAGCAGCTTTAATACAAGACTTTTGTTGCTAGGCTCTTATAAGAACTTGAAAATGATTATGCTTAATTTTTTATTGTTCTGCATGGAGATAAGGTGTTTGATTGGTGTTGTAGTCTATCCAAGCTGTTATAAGTGATATAGCAGGTTACCAGGCAATCACTGTTATATCAAAAATATAACAAACTACAGTCTGTCAACAACGATAGAAATCGTCCAATAAAACAGACAAATTCATATCAATATTTAACCAGAAAGGTTCCAGGTAACCTTTCTCACCAAATTGCGTTAATACGAGGAAGCAACTGTTTTAGTCTTTCAATAAAAGGAATATTGGACATTTGCCAGCTTTCCCTCTATAAAGCATTGTTGCAACCCAGTGCTGTCACTCGAGATGTTTTCACCACAGAGAGGCATTTAGACAAGGTAAAAAGTTTTTTTCTTGTTGCAATTAAATATAAATTAAATGCTAACATTTTGTTGTAGTAAAAGGGGAAAAAATTGATTCAGAAATGTTTTATTTTACATAAGTCTGTGGGTAAAAATAATTGTTTTGAAGCATTTGGATTCAAATATTGAACTATTCTGTGTCTTTTGATATTTTTAAATCAGGTTTGACTTTTGAAAAATGGCAGGCCAAGTCATACTGCCTGTGTTGTTTCTGTCAGTGATCGGTGAGTAGCTACTCAAGTCGGTCTTAAATGAATGCATCTAAGTTAGTTTATCCAGAGATGTGAAACACAGTTCATGTTTTCATGAACATTAAAATCATAAAAGTAGAATTTAAATATACAAAAACAATAACAAATAGGTTCTTCTAAATATAATAAATTCCTGCAGATTAAGAGCATTTAAACTCCCAAAAGTTATTTTTCTTTATATAATGGCTTTATACTTAGTGGTATTTTGATGTTGGTGGCTTAGACTTAAAAATAGAAACGTAAAAGATAGATAGATAGATAGATAGATAGATAGATAGATAGATAGATAGACAGATGCTATATCAACATATAAAGCAGAAGAAAATGGAAAGAAAATGTTTTTTGTATTTTTAATCTACTAAATACCTAAGAGGAAAACAGAAAACTTGTATTTATGAAATATCAAAAGTTTTGAATTTTACAACAGTCCTATCCTGATAGTTATAAAAAGTGAGACATTACTTGAAATGAATCTATCTTAAATGTTTTAAACAATTATTATTATTGTCATCATCATCATTATTATTATTACTATTAGTAGTAGTAATTACTTAATAGATAGATAAGAGTACTTTTTTATTATACTGGGAAAATGTTAGTCAATCCACTGAAATTAATGGTTTAAAACTCACAAAAACCAGATATTATTCATTTACATTCGTTATGTCAATTTTATCTATGATTCTATGTCTGCTCTTGTTATTGTCTAACACAATAGATGATATTTTAAAAGAAGACACAATATTCTTTCAACACAATATGTTACCTTAATATCAAATTTTTAAAAAACACAAAATATGAAAAGAACTTGGGCTTCGCATCTAAATATTACATTTTTCTATCTGCTCTTGTAGTTGTCCAACAAAACAGCAGGAATTTTAACAAAAGGCAAAATGTGATTTTGCTATCTATGTTTAATTTGTAAAACATAAAATAACAAAATAACCTCTGTCTTTACTTCTTGATATTTTTACAGCTGCAGTGTCAACACAGAATCCGGGTAAGTCGAAAGTTTATACCTGTCCTCTGACATTACCTATAGATTTTTTTCTTTACTCCTTGTACAAATTAATTAATTGATATACAAGTCTACTTGAATGTATTGGAAAATGTTAGTTATTCAAATTAAAGCAATTGTTTAAGCTTTACCACAAAAAACAGAGCTCTATAGTGCTATAATGTGTTAGTATTTTTTTTTTTTTACTGTAAATCTTACTGATTTTTTTACAGTTTGGATTACAGTTGAAACATAGTATGTCCACTAAAGGTTTTAATTCCCAAATGATAAATTAACAAAATAACCTATGACCTTACCTTGAGATATTATATTATTTTTCTTTACTCCTTTCAGCGTGATGTTATCCAGAAAGAGTCTAATTTAATCAGGTGACCTGTCTTGTATTTTCTAGGACCTCTTTACCCAATTGCTGGAACAATAAGTTCTAGTTCGGATGATGGAAGCTCACCTAGAATTTCACTCCTACGATCCTTTAACTATTTCGGACAGTCTTACTCCCAGATTTACGTATGTTACCTGACGTCTTGTACTTCCAGTCACTTGCCTTTTTACTGTAGTCATGAAGACAAAAAGAAAGCATTTCTAAAAAGAGTATTAAGAGTCATACCTAATTTATAGCTCTTTTTCTCAGGTGAACCACAACGGAGATCTGACATTTGATGATCCATATTCATCATATTCTCCTCAACAATTTCCGATGTATGGAAGCATAGACATCATTGCTCCGTTCTGGACTGATTTAGACAACAGAGGCAATGGTGATATCTACTATGTTCAGTACACCAACGGCTCTCTTCTCCAACGAGTTACACAGGACATCAATAGATACTTCCCAGCTCTTAACTTTCAGGCCAACTGGATCTTCATAGCAACATGGCATGAAGTTGCCTATTATCCAATGACTGGAACAGTAAGTGATCTGTTGTTGACTCCTGAAACCTGCACTATTTTGCCAAAAGTATTCGCTCACCTGCCTTGACATCCCATTCATAAATCTTAGTGTTCAATACAACGTTGGTCCACCCTTTGCAGCAAGAACAGCTTTAACTCTTATGGGAACCTTGTTGTCAACAAGGTTTAGGAGTGTTTATGGGGATTTCTGACCATTCTTACAGAAGCTCTTTTGTGAGTTCACCTACTGATGTTGGACGAGAAGGTCTGGCTCTCTGTCTCCACTCTAGTCCATCCCTAGGTGAACCCGAAAGGTGTCTTATCGGGTTGAGGTCAGGACTGTGATCAGATCAGTCAAGTTCATCCACATCAGACTCTGATGCACAGTCATGTTGAAAGAACAAGGGGTCAACTCCAAACTGTTCCCCACAAAGTTGGGAGCCTGGAATTGACCAAAATGTCTTGGTATGCTGAAGCATTCAAGAGTTCCTTTCACTGAAATTAAAGGGACAAGCCCAGCTCCTGAAAAACAGCGCCACACCATGATCCCCCTTCCACCAGACTTTACACTTCACACAATGTACTCAGACAAGTACCATTGTCCTGGCAACCGCCCAATCCACATTCATCCATCAGATTGGCAGATGGTCACTGCAGAGAACGCTCTTCCACTGCGCTAGAGTCCAATGACGGCGTGCTTTACACCACTGCATCTGATACTTTACACTTGGTGACGTATGGCTTGGATACAGCTGCTTCACCATTGAAACCCATTCCATGAAGCTCTCTGTGCACTCTTCTTGAGCTAATCTGAAGGGCACATGAAGTCTGGAGGTCTGTAATGATTGACACTGCAGAAAGTCATCAACCTCTTTGCACTATGTGCTTCAGAATCTACTGACCCCAATCCGTCAGTTTACATGGCCTACCACTTCATGGCTGTCGTTCCTAAACACTTCCATTTTCTTATAATATAGCTGACTGTGGAATATTTAGGAGCCCGGAAGTTCCACAGTTGGATTTGTTGCACAGATGGCATCCTATCAGTTCTACACTGGAATTCACTGAGCTCCTGAGAGCGACCCATTATCTCACAAAAGTTTGTAAAAATAGCCTACATGCCCAGGTGCTTAATTTTATGCACCTGTGGCCATGAATGTGATTGGAACACCTGATTCCGATAATTTTGATGGGTGAGCAAATATTTAAAGCAAAATAGTGTATTTGATGTACGAATAAAAGAATGTAAATTCATTCTCAATAAATGCACTTGTTTTTTCAGAAGACAACCTTCCAGGTTGTCTTGACTACCAATGGCCAATATTCATTTGTTCTGATGAATTATGGGTCAATAGCCTCCACATCAAGAGCTGTACAGGTCAGAGCTATTCAAACGAACTCATACCAAGACAGGTTTTATTTGTTTTTAATTGGTCCCAAACAGTGTATATTTCTTTTAAATATGAATTAATTTGATCTATGTATGCACAATTCATTTTCAGGCTGGATATGATACAAAACATTCCATTTACCACTTCACCATCCCTGGATCATTCTCTAGTAACGCCACTGGATCTAACTCAGCTTTTAGTCTCAACAGCAACGTCAACGTGCCCGGTCGCTGGGCATTTCGAGTAGATCATGGTTCAAGAGGCTGCACTTTTAATGGTAGGAGAACATAGTCACTGAGGGTACTTCTTTATAACAATAAAATATCATGGAAATAAGGGAAAACTCCAATATGTGTCTCAAGGCAGAAAAATAGGGCTATTAAAATAAGTGTGTTGCACCCTAAGCAGCTCTTCAGTTTAATCTTCTATAAACCCTTAATTTCTTAGATTACATGTGTCATACCTAAGGCATCGAGGTTCAGTGTCCTGCCACTTTTAAACGAGTCTCAACACATTTTAACCAAGTACCTTATTTGTCGGACTATAAGCCGCTACTTTTTTCCCACGCTTTGAACCATGTGGCTTATAGCCCGGTGCGGCTTTTCTGTGGATTTTTCTTCAACCACCAGGGGGCTCATTAGCAGGAAGTGAATCACTGGAAACAACACTGAGAAGTTCATATGATGCTGCTTTTAAGTTGAAGGCTATCGATCGATAGCTGCTGCACGTAAGCTCGGCGCGAACAAATCCATGGTTCGGCATTGGAGATGCAGGCCTGTGTCCTTAATAGGAGATTTATTAAGGACACATCGCTCTGCTGTCCCTGTGAAAAACCGAGTGCTGCAGAGATACCAGCGAATTATATCCCGGTGCGGCTTATATATGTATGCTTCCGTTTTTTTGTGTGTTTTTTTCAACTGTGTGGGTAATAGTGAGGTGCGCTCTATAGGCCAGAAAATATGGTAATTAGGTCATAAACAGGACTGGAGAATTTATTTACATACTTTGGAGGTAATTCAGACAATTGATTCTGACGTGTTGGACCAGTGGTACATCTAAAAAATGCAGGATAGTGGCTCTTGAAGACTACCTCTCTGTTTTAAAAGCATTTTAATTTTGATGTTAGAAACACATAAATTTATTCATCATTAAAGCAGCCTTAAAATAACTCCTGGTCTTTCTTTGTTTAAAGGTCAAACTGTTCAACTTGACAACTCTTTCTGGAGTGACAGCACATGTGCACAGAAATGCACCTGCAAAAGTGAAGGGCTGCAATGCTCCAACAATCCCTGCTCCTTCTCCCAAATCTGTCGGCCAGCTGCCTTTCAGTACTCCTGCCAGACAGTACAAAGACGAACCTGCACTGTCAGTGGAGATCCACATTACTACACCTTTGACAACTCAGGGTTTCATTTTCAAGGCACATGCACTTACGTTCTGTCAGAGCAGTGTCAGAACGGACTGCCCTACTATAGAGTGGAGGGGAAGAACGAGCATCAGGGCAGCTCTCATGTTTCATGGACACAACTAGTCAAAGTCTTTGTCCATAATGAAACTATTGAGCTGGTTAAAGGACATCAGGGTGAGGCCAAGGTAACAAGAGTCTCTTAGTTACTTTAACATATGCCATGTTTTTTTTCCTTTGTTCATATTTGTAACTATTTTTGTTGCCATCCTCACAGGTTAATGGAAGTTTTGCAACAGCTCCATTTTCCCTCAGAAACGGCTCTATCCAGGTTTATCAGTCAGGTTTCTCTGTGATCGTCAGCACTGACTTTGGCCTGATGGTGTCTTATGACAAATATTTATATGTTCGGATCAGTGTGCCCTACACTTACCAAAATAGCACATGTGGACTCTGTGGAAACTTCAACAATCACCCTGAAGATGACTTTCGAACCCGTCAAGGTGTAGTGGTGAACTCTGATGTGGTTTTTGCCAACAGCTGGAAAGCATCTGGTGATGATGAGCCTGGTTGTGACCCTCAGTGTTCAGGTCTGGCCTGTGCCGGCTGCACAGCAGCTCAGACAACACTGTACAGAAACTCTGAACACTGTGGTATTCTGGAGAACAGCACAGGACCGTTTGCTGCATGCCATCAACAACTCCCTCCAGGATTTTTTGTAGATAGCTGTGTGTATGATCTCTGTGTCAGTGGAGGATATCAGCCCATTCTCTGCCAAGCCCTAAATGTCTACTCAAGTCAGTGTCAACAAAATGGGATCCAACCACAAAGCTGGCGAAGTTCTGGCTTCTGTGGTATGTCTGCCAGTCACAATTTTACCATATAAGTGGTGTCAGATATTTAAAGTTTAAGAATAAATGTTTCTTGTGTTTAGAAATCCCCTGCCCAGCCAATAGCCACTATGAGGCCCAGGGTACAGGATGTCCACCTACATGTGTCAACCCCAATTCCACTGACAACTGCCCCCTGCCTAATCAGGAGAGCTGTGTCTGCAATTCAGGCTACCTCCTGAGTGGAGGGGTCTGTGTCCCTCATGCTGACTGTGGCTGCAGCTTTGAGGGTCACTACTACCACTCAGGAGAAACTGTTATACTGGATGCAGACTGTGGGAGGCGCTGTACATGCAGCTATGGCTCCATGACTTGCAGCTCTCACAGCTGTGGTCAACATGAATCCTGCAAGGTGGAGGATGGAGTAAGAGGATGTACACCAAACAGCTTTGCAACATGTTGGATCAGAGGCCCAGGATCATATCATACATTTGATGGAGTGATGTACCAGTACCCAGGAGCATGTCGCCTGACCCTTGCCAAAGTTATGGGATCCTCTAATCACTCGCAGTTCATGATTACTATGGAAAAAGTTCCACATGGGCTGCAGGGTTTCTCCAATGTGCTAAAGTTTGAGGCAGAGGGAACACAAGTTGCTATTGAGATGGCAAGTAGTAGCACTGTTAAGGTGAGTGATAGAAATCATTTTCTAGAAATAGAACAAGTAAATCCGTTTTGTTTAAAGATTAGTAATTATAGCTAATATTTTATGACATTTTGCACACAAAGCAAATGTCACAAATAGCATATTTTTTTCGATTTTGGTCTTCATATGATTATATATAATTAACCATGACTTAGTAAAATTACAATGTTCATAATTTCCACAGCTTTATTACATGAATTATATAATTTCTCTTTTAGTACAGTAAGATTCAGTTTTTTATTGCAGTACTAGTAGATTCAGATTTTGTTGGCAATTTTTGGAAAGAAATTTTCCCCAAACTGAAATATTTCTCTTTAATTATGATTATTAACCTGTGCTAAAAAAAGAAAGGTTTCTAAAGAGGACTAAAGTCTCATGTTACCAATGTAACTAAATTTGGTAAATCTATTGACAAACAAGCTTAGTGTACATATTGCAAATTGTGAGATAATCCTGCATGAAATAATTTTTATGGTTTGGTCAGAACAACCTGATCATGTGTTAAAAAGTAAGAACTTAAATTTCTAACATTTTATCAGCTCTACTCAATCAACACTCTAACTGTTGTGAGGAATAAGATATTCTCCATATGTCTACGAACAAATTTTCTATGAGTAGGTATTGATTATATCTGGAAGCTTTCTATAGTGACAAAAAGTGAAAAAGTTCATTTCTATTTTGAACACCTACCCCAATAACTTTTCAAAAAAATTTTTAAAAATGTGTTATAGGTTGATGGACAGCTGATCAGACTGCCATTCAGCTCTGGGTCCAACAGAATCCGCATCTTCCAAAGCAGCACTCACAGCGTCATCCTTCGCACAGACTTTGGTGTAACTCTGCAGACTGTCTGGCCTCACTTTGTCCGTGTCACTGCACCAGGTGTCTACAGTGGTTTATTAGGTGGACTTTGTGGAAACTACAATGCTGACCAGCATGATGATTTCCGTACACCCAATGGCTCTCTGGTCAGTGACTCCCAGGTGTTTGGGGACAGTTGGCGAGATGGCTCCCTGGCAGATCACTGCGTGGAAAGCAGACCTCGTAACTCCGTAACTAATTCCAATTCCACTGAGTACTGTGGAGTTCTTACTTCACCCACTGGACCATTTAGATCATGCTGGGCTGCAGTGAACCCATGGCAACAGGTAGATGCATGTGTAGGAATCCTCCAAGGCTCCCGAGATCCAACATCAACATTATGTGAGGTCCTACGAGATTATGCACTGATGTGCCAACATAACGGTGTATCCCTGAGACAGTGGAGGAATGCAACAGGCTGTGGTAAGTTCTAGAACCACATTTGATAGAGATGTGTTTGAAATGAACATATTTACTACTTTTTACTTCTTTCACCTTTGTGCCCCCCAACAGAACTAACCTGTCCATCAAACAGTCATTATGAACTCTGTGGAAGTTCATGTCCATCTTCCTGCCCCAGCCTCTCCTTCCCCTTCACCTGTGACACTCAGTGCCAGGAGGGGTGCCAGTGTAATGATGGGTTTGTCCTCAATGGTAACCAGTGTGTGCCTCCAACATCCTGTGGATGCTTTCATGATGGACGCTATCGGCAAGCTGGTGAACAGTTCTGGGACGGGGAAGAATGTCAGAGCTTTTGCACCTGTAATGGTGTAACTGGTGTAGTCCAGTGTTCCCCAAATGCATGTGGCCCTCAGGAGTCCTGCCATGTTGTGGATGGTGAGTTTGGCTGCCATCCCAATCCTCATGGCACCTGCTCTGCCTCTGGAGACCCTCACTACCTGACCTTTGATGGCAAGGCCTACGACTTCCAGGGAACCTGCCGCTATGTTCTGGCAACAGTTTGCAATGACACTGTGGACCTTCACCAGTTTTCTGTGAAAGCAAAGAATGAACCGTGGTTTGGACTGCCAGTTTCTATCACGGCTGATGTTGTTGTTGATGTCTTTGGCTATCAAGTGCGTATGTTGAGAGGCCACCGGGGTACTGTGGAGGTAAGTCATGCTTTGTCTGATAGATTTCTCAATATGTTTCAAATTGTCTAAAGTTGATTTGAAATTACTTTTGCAAAGACTTTTAAAAGCTGAAAGATTTCTTCTTGGCGTATTACCAAAAAAACTGTTCAGCTCTTAATATCTGCATCAGTACTAGTGTAAAAACATCAGTTGTGCATCTTCCATGAAATACTTTACTTCTTCACAGGTGAATGGAATCACAAGAAACCTTCCAATTGTCCTCAATGGAAGCCTGTCAATGTTTTTAAGTGGATCTCAAACATTTGTCAACACAGAGTTTGGACTGAGCGTCATGTACGATGGAAGTAGCACAGTGTCCATTTCTGTACCCCCAAGCTACAGGTAGCCTATATACTCTTCAAAACAGCTTTAATTTAAATCTCATTGTCTTCAATTCTAATAAATTCCCTTTTTAGGAATGTAAAAACAGTGTATCATCATTATCTGTTTCATTGTCATTGAAGTGTTCAACATTTTGATACTGTCTTTCTTATCTTGATCAGAGGAAACATGTGTGGACTTTGTGGAAACTTCAATGGAAATCCAAATGATGACTTCCACACTCCAAGTGGAGCATCGTCCAACTCAGCAGATGTTTTTGGGGCAGCTTGGAAGGTTCCTGGGAACTACACCTGTAGTGACGGCTGTGGCTCTTCATGCGCACAATGCAATGATGATCGATCTGCCAGGGCCCAGTGTGAGGTGATTCAGGCAGCTGACGGTCCCTTCAGCTTCTGCCATGAGGAGGTTGATCCAGCACCATATTTCAGAGACTGCGTCTTTGATGTCTGCGTGTCGGGAAATCGAGGCAGTGATCTTCTGTGCAGGGCTGTAGAGACATACGCCAGTGCCTGTCAGTCTGCTAATGTCCGAATCTACCCTTGGAGGCAAAACACCACTTGCAGTGAGTATGGAAGGCAGTGTGCTATTAAAGTAATTAATCAAATAAGTGTTCTCCTCAAAAGTATCTTGTTTTTACTTGTTTTAATCGACTTGTCATCCTTTTCTTCTTGCATATAAAGGTATTGAGTGTCCAGCCAACAGTCATTATGAGTTGTGTGGAACAGACTGTGGCCACACCTGTGCCGGCAGCATCGATGCTGCCTGTGACCATGTTTGCTCTGAGGGATGTTTCTGTGATGAAGGTTTTTCCAGGAGTGGAACAAGCTGTGTCCCTGTGGAAAGTTGTGGCTGCCAATATGATGGCTTCTACTTCAATGTAGGTCATTTCAATTCATTTTAATATTAATTTAAAGACAGAACTTAAGAACTAAACAATATTTCTAGGGCGGCTTTGAAGAATTAAATATCATTTGAGGTTCTGAATCTGAAGGTAACAACTCAAACATAATACCCCCTTGTATAACAACACAGCAAAATAAAAAAAAATCAATCAATATTTCAAGAAAAACAGACATCTAGAAATTGGGTTCTATTTCTAGATGTCTGTTCAAATAATAACATTATAGGTATATCTAGTGATTGTACTGTTCAGGCTGATTCTGCTTCATAGATATGACTGGTTTTGTTCAAAATGTGCACTTACCCAATAGCCCACTACCAAATAAATAAAAAATGATGATGACATTGAGAAGAAAACTGGCTGAAGGTGGTGTGAGAGTCAATATCTGCAATGGAATGAGTCCTGTGCCTACAAGGGTTTTAAAGTCACTTGGAGAGGAAGCAGCCATTGGTCCAAATACAGCCTAACCCTGATCCTCAAGGCACACTTCCCTGCATATTTTATTTGTTTCCTTGCTTCAGCCCAGGTGATTCCAATTGCTGGCTGCTCAACCATATTTAGCTGAGTAAGGGTTGGGAAACACTGATTTAAATGACAGGATATAGTTTTCAAATGCAACCCAAAGGGGAAAACTCAGGTGCCACTGGTGTCTGGTGCCATTCACAATGAATTGGTATTATTTGGAATGAACACATATTTTTAGAGATCAGCCAGAAGGTTGAGTTTGATTCTAGCTTCCATCTATAACATGTCAATGAGCTCTTGGATCGTTAGTTGTTTACTGATCTGCAAATTGGTATTTGCACTCACTATGGTGGAATGTGTTAACCGTAGTGAGTGTGATTGGGTGAATTTGGTGCTGAAGGTGGTAAAAGCCTGTCCTGCAGTTGGTGGATCGCCGGTTTGATTCCTAGTGCTTTAAGAGGTCTTGAAAAGCACCAAAATTTAGTCAATTTCATCTTACCTTTTGGGTGTTTTTTTATTTTTTATAAATGTGCAAAGGATTAGCACTTCTTCTTTAATTTCCTTGTATTATTTGGGTGGTACATGCCACACTTGAGTCAAAACTCAAGTGTGACAATAGGCATATACATCATCGCAAACTTTTGCTTGGCACCCAGTTTGGAAATTCCTCCAGAAATTAACAAACCCTTAACCGACAGGTAGGAGTGGAAACTCAGCCAGGGTGGATGACGGATCAGGTTCTGCATGCTGTAGTTTTACAAATATGATTTAAATGGGAGAAGTAATGGAATACTTCTTACCTCAAGCTTCAATTCTTCTCAGTGTTGTCCCACAACTCAATACTTTCACTATTCTTTCTTCTTGCAGGCCGGTGAGTCCTTCTGGACAGATGGTTGCTCCCAACGGTGTAAATGTCAAGCACCCAATGTCCTGCTCTGTAATCGATCATCATGCACTCCTGCACAAGAGTGCACCATCAGAGATGGCCATCTGGGCTGCTATGATGCCATGTCTACCTGTACAGTATGGGGTGATCCACATTACATCACCTTTGATGGAGCCCTGGCTCATTTTCAGGGATCATGCTCTTACATCATCACTGAAAGCTTGAGACACAGCAGCAATGAAACTCAGTACAAAGTCGTGGCCACCAACAAACACAGAGGAAACAACCTTGTGTCTTTTGTGTCATCAATTGACATATACCTCTCAAATCATCCAGAGAGTGTTCATGTCAGACTCGGACCTAACAAGAGAGTAAAGGTAAGTTTTATTTTAAATCCAGGATTAATAAAAAACAAGTTGTCTTGTGCTAAAACTTTTGGTCTTACTCTCTGAACTCTCATCATAACAGGTAAATGGAGATGAGGTTTCTCTTCCCACCACTGCAGGAACCTTTGGTCAAGTGATGAGGCAGGGAAGTTACATAGTGTTTGATGCTGTTGATGTTGTAGTCCAGTTTGATGGCTCCAGTACTTTACTGGTCAGGATGGCCCGAAACTATCAGAACAGAGTCAGTGGGATGTGTGGGAACTTCAATGGTGATCCCACTGATGACAAAGTTTTGCCCAATGGTACTTTAGCCCAGAACGACAACCAGTTTGGCCACAGCTGGAGATCAGAGACAAGCCAAGCAGGGTGAGCTCAGACTGCATGTCTACATTTACCTGATAAAATTCCAGCAATTGAACATGTTTGTTAAAAATTATACTGTCTTAAAAACTCTTAAATGTCAAACTTTTATAGATGCGGATCCCCTGATGAAAGTAGTAGTGATGGACTAAGTGACTGCCGCTTCATAGAAGAATACACACATCTCTGCAGAGTCATCACCAACACCAGCGGCCCATTCAGTTCTTGTCACCTGCATTCTGACCCACAACCCTTTCTCACTTCCTGTGTTTACGATCTCTGCCTCTACACACCAGCCAATGGCATGCTGTGTTCTGCTGTCTCTGCTTATGAGAAAACCTGCACCAATTTGGGTCTAAGCATTCCTGACTGGCGCTCTCCTTTGCGTTGTGGTAT
Organism: Poecilia reticulata; assembly: GCF_904066995.2. Classification (NCBI taxonomy): domain Eukaryota; kingdom Metazoa; phylum Chordata; class Actinopteri; order Cyprinodontiformes; family Poeciliidae; genus Poecilia; species Poecilia reticulata. The sequence goes on along the minus strand of NC_088848.1, from coordinate 5,875,398 downwards.
GTCTGTTATGCTAAATATCAGGACAATGGGCTACTGATTGGTCATATGCAATGTTTATGGTTTGAAATGTTCTTTTCTGATATATTTGATTCAGCTGAGATTGACCCCTGTGAACAGCTGGACTGTGCAGAGTATGAGTGGTGTGGTAAGAAAGACGGTCTGTACAGTTGCTTTTCTGATGAGCATCCTCCTATACACGACAATGAGAGCTACGGTAAGCCAACAGCCTTTTAACCTTTTGTTTTTGATATGAAGAGAAGTATTGATAATCACAATGCAAAAATGACTTATATGCGGGTATTCTCCAAGTTTCAACAATGTCTTCTTTTGTCTGCATCAGTTGGTGCTTGCTTACTTCTACATGTTAGTTTATAAATCACTGTATGGCTTAGCACCAAATATATTAAAAGATCTTTTGGTATTGTGTCAACCTCTAGACCATTCAGTTCTTCTGGTTGTGGTCTACTCTGCATCCCCACAACCAGAACCAAACCAGAGCCAATCAGCTAGACTTCAGCCAGCTGTTTGGCCTTCATCTCAGCGTATCTTATGTTGCCTAGCAACTGTAGCAGCGTGCAGCACAGCGCAGCATAAAAAAACCCTGAGTCTAAGTTAGTTTTTCAGCCATGCAGTACTCCTGATATCTGTATTATCCTTCCCTTTTAATAGAAAAGGTTGTTCCATTGTAAAAGAGAAAACCGTTATTTTGATTCTAAAATGTTCAAACGTGTATTGCACATTTCTACAAGGAATAAATATAAGCAAATTATTCATTTACAAATTTAACACTCCAAATCTCATATAAGACCTGACTGAATAATATTGGTGTTTAACTTCCTCTCATGGGGGAAAGCTAGTGGGACATTTTTAAAACAATGTGCTGTGACTTAGGCGTTCTCTCCCCATAAACTAGGGTTGCCACCCTTCCCATAATTGGCCTTTAAATGTAGCGTCCTGTATTGAACCGACACGGGATGCGATTTGTTCCATATTCTACAATTGTGCATGTGTAATATTAAAGAAATGGTCCCCGAGTACTTTATATAGTAGGCTGCCCCAGTCATTGTTTGACTCACGGTGTTGGTGTTGCGATATTGTGCCCAACTGCTTTCTGGGTAACACACTAATCGACATGCTGCCGCCGCAGCCCCGCCCCTTTCCCCCCACTTGACATATATAGGGACTGGTCCCTTATTTTAATTTATGAAAAGTGGCAACCCTACCATAAACCGAACCTGGAGCTGACAGCTGGTGATGGGAGCTGGCTGTTAGTGCAGCGGGAGCAGACATCTCCGAAAATGTCGGAGCAATATTGCAATTAGGTGATGCACTGATGAGCCAACAAGATATTTGAGACTTACAAAGCTACATTCTCACCTACAAATATTGTAAAAAATCATGCCACCCTAAATCTCAGTGGCTCTTAAAAATATACACATTTATTATTTTTTCAGAATCATAGAACAAAAACTACATTTTTACCACATGCGATGAATCTCTGGCAAGATTTTGATAAAAACTTTACATTTCAATCTGCTAGGAGCAGAAATGATTTTGTTCTTTCTTTGCAGACTTAGAGTCTCCAATAGAAGTGTCAGAAATATCAGCAAATTTTTATTATACACTGAAAATATGTTTATTTTCTTGCCTCCATCGTATTTTCGAAACAGTGTTTTTGAGTGTTTGCTGCTTCATAACAGGTCTCCATGTCTCCAAAAGACTATACTTGCATATGAGAGATTATACTATTCAGGAATCCATAATTAAGACATAGTGGCATACGTGACTAAATCCCAAACATTTTCTGTGCTTATTTGGTCTTTGTAGGACCACTTTACCCAATTTTTGGAAACACAACTCAACGAGCTCTCGATGGAAGCTCCCCTCGGATTATTCTACATCGACCTTTTGTGTATTTCGGACAACCGTACAGTCAGATTTACGTATGTAAAAATAGTCTAAATTAAATAAAAAAAACTTACTAATTTGACAGAAGTTGATAATAGTTTTTGCTTGTTTTCTTTAGGTGAACCATAATGGACATATAACTTTTAATAATCCATGCTGGATGAACAGTCCTCAAAGATTTCCAATGTATTCAACCTGGGACATAATCGCTCCATTCTGGACTAAATTTGACAACAGACAAACTGGTCTGGTCTACTACAAACAATATACAACTGGCAACATCCTCAACCAAGCAACAGAGGACATTAATAATTACTTCCCACAGTTTAACTTTACTGCAAGCTGGGTGTTTGTAGCAACTTGGCATGAAATGCCGTATTGGCTACAAGAGAATTCAGTAAGTGTTCTTCTCTTTGAAATGTATGACGGGGATGCTTTTATCTAAATACCATATAATAAAAGCAATACATTGTTTTTTTTTTCAGAAAACAACAGTCCAGGCTGTCTTGATCTCTGGAGGCCAATACTCCTTTGTGTTGATGAACTACGGAAATATATCCCTAAATCGTTGGAACGTACAGGTTAGAGCAAGTATATTCATGTTATACAATTGTAAATCTTATCCACTGTACAATTCTTCACTTTAGATGTAAATACTAAGATTAGTTTAAAGTATGCATATTTTAAAAACAACTCTGTGTGTTTTATTATCCCAGGTTGGATACGACACAATTAATTCCACTCATCATCTCACTGTTCCTGGATCTTTCTCCAGTAACGCTTCAGGCAATTATTCAGTTTTCCGCCACAACAGTAACGTCAATGTACCTGGTCGCTGGGCTTTCCGACTGGATCATGGATCAAGAGGCTGCACTTTCAACAGTAAGACCAGTAGTCCTGCACCAATGGACCCCTTATCTTAAGAACTTGTGGGGAATAATCCCCCCATGGTCACATTGAGACCTCCAGTAAATGAACAAGAAATAGGATTAGTAAGGCCGTACTTCTGTTTACCATGGGAATTTAGTTGGTAATATGGAGTAAAATAACTGCAAAATAGCATTAGGAGGATGTTTAGAACATTTTCAAAAAAGGTTTCTGAGTATTTTCTGAACTGTTGAGATTTTGAGAGAAATCTTGACCGTGTTAAGTTATGTTCTGTTTTTTGGGGGGTTTGTTATTTTTAAAGATCTACCTGTTCAACTTGGTGACTCTTTCTGGAGTGACAGCACCTGTACACAGAAGTGCACCTGCACCAGAGCAGGGCTGCAATGCTCCAACAATCCCTGCTCCTTCTCCCAAATCTGTCGACCAGCTGCCTTTCGGTACTCCTGCCAGACAGTGCAAAGACGAACCTGCAGCATCAGTGGAGATCCACATTACTACACCTTTGACAACTCAGTGTTTCACTTTCAAGGCACATGCACTTACGTTCTGTCAGAGCAGTGTCAGAACGGACTGCCCTACTATAGAGTGGAGGGGAAGAACGAGCATCGCGGCAGCACTCATGTTTCATGGACAAGGCTAGTCAAATTCTTTGTCCATAATGAAACTATTGAGCTTGTTAAAGGACATCAGGGTCAGGCCAAGGTAACAGGACTTTCTCACTAACTGTAAAACCCAGTTCACACTACACGATTTTTTCCCCCAATTTTCCCTTTACAACAATCTTAGATCAAATGCTCAGCGTTCTAAGGCTGTTGTTGCGATGATGGTAACCAATCATCCCGTAGTGTGTGGTGTGTTACAACTGATCGGGTTCAGACTTTAGAACGTTGGACATATAAAATCGGACATATTCAACATGTTCTTGGTCCGATTATCACAGCGAGTGTGGTTGTCCACCGACATAGTTCACTCACGTGTGATATAGTTTGTTTTTACAGGATTTTCTTTCTGGAATCTGAATATCAGATTCTTTCTGGAATCCACACTGCTCTTGCAGTGTGGCTATACACCACATGATTGAACCGAATAAAACCCATTATAGCCATGATATTTTGTCACCTAAAGTGTGGTCTCAGTTATTGAAAATCGGCCTACAGTTCTAAAATTGTGTAATGTGAACTGGGCTTAACATAGACATTGACTTATTTTGTTTTGTTTAGTGACTACTTTATTGTTGCCATCCTTACAGGTTAATGGAAGTTTTGCAACAGTTCCATTTTCCCTCAGAAACGGCTCTATCCAGGTGTATCAGTCAGGTTTCTCTGTGATCGTCAGCACTGACTTTGGCCTGATGGTGTCTTATGACATGTCTTCATATGTCCAGATCAGTGTGCCCTACACTTACCAAAATAGCACATGTGGACTCTGTGGAAACTTCAACAATCGCCCTGAAGATGATTTTCGAACCCGTCAAGGTGAAGTTGTGAGCTCTGATGTAGTTTTTGCCAACAGCTGGAAAGTATCCGGAGATGATGAGCCCGGCTGTGATGTTCAGTGTTCAGGTCTGGCCTGTGCCGGCTGCACAGCAGCTCAGACAACACTGTACAGAAACTCTGAACACTGTGGTATTCTGGAGAACAGCACAGGACCGTTTGCTGCATGCCATCAACAACTCCCTCCAGGATCTTTTGTAGATAGCTGTGTGTATGATCTCTGTGTCAGTGGAGGATATCAGCCCATTCTGTGCCAAGCCCTAAATGTCTACTCAAGTCAGTGTCAACAAAATGGGATCCAACCACAAAGCTGGCGAAGTTCTGGCTTCTGTGGTATGTCTGTCAGTCACAATTTTAAAAGTAAGTGGTGTTAAATATTCAAAGTTTGAGAATAAATGTTTCTTGTGTTTAGAAATCCCCTGCCCAGCCAATAGCCACTTTGAGGCCCAGGGTACAGGATGTCCACCTACATGTGTCAACCCCAATTCCACTGACAACTGCCCCCTGCCTAATCAGGAGAGCTGTGTCTGCAATTCAGGCTACCTCCTGAGTGGAGGGGTCTGTGTCCCTCATGCTGACTGTGGCTGCAGCTTTGAGGGCCACTACTACCGCTCAGGAGAAACTGTCATACTGGATGCAGACTGTGGGAGGCGCTGTACATGCAGCTATGGCTCCATGACTTGCAGCTCTCACAGCTGTGGTCAACATGAATCCTGCAGGGTGGAGAATGGAGTAAGAGGATGTACACCAAACAGCTTTGCAACATGTTGGATCAGAGGCCCAGGATCATATCATACATTTGATGGAGTGATGTACCAGTACCCAGGAGCATGTCGCCTGACCCTTGCCAAAGTTATGGGATCCTCTGATCACTCACACTTCATGATTACTATGGAAAAAGTTCCACAGGGGCTGCAGGGTTTCTCCAATGTGTTAAAGTTTGAGGCAGAGGGAACACAAGTTGCTATTGAGATGGCAAGTAGTAGCACTGTTAAGGTGAGTGATAGAAATCATTTTCTAAAAATAAAACAAGTAAATGTGTTTTGTTTAAAGATTAGTAATTATAGCTAATATTTTATGACATTTTGTACACAAAGTAAATGTCACAAATAGCATAGCTTTTCGATTTTGGTCTTCATATGATTATATATATAATTAACCATGACTTAGTAAAATTACAATTTTCATAATTTCCACAGCTTTATTACATGATTATATAATGTGTCTTTTAGTACAGCAAGATTCAGTTTTTTATTGCAGTACTAGTAGATTCAGATTTTGTTGGCAATTTTTGGAAAGAAATTTTCCCCAAACTGAAATATTCCTCTTTAATTATGATTATTAACCTGGGCTAAAAAAAGAAAGGTTTCTAAAGAGGACTAAAGTCTCAAGTCATTGATGTAACTAAATTTGGTAAATCTATTGACATAAACAGGCTTAGTGTACATATTGCAAATTGTGAGATAATCCTGCATGAAATAATTTTTATGGTTTGGTCAGAACAACCTGAGCATGTGTTAAAAAGTAAGAACTTAAATTTCTAACATTTTATCAGCTCTACTGAATCAACACTCTTTAACTGTTGTGAGGAATAAGATATTCTCCATATGTCTACGAACAAATTTTCTATGAGTAGGTATTGATTATATCTGGAAGCTTTCTATAGTGACAAAAAGTGCAAAAATTAATTTCTATATCCGTTTTGAAACATTTTGAACATCTACCCCAATAACTTTTCTAAAAAATTTTTTTTAAATGTGTTATAGGTTGATGGACAGCTGATCAGACTGCCGTTTAGCTCTGGGTCCAACAGAATCCGCATCTTCCAAAGCAGCACTCACAGCGTCATTCTTCGCACAGACTTTGGTGTAACTCTGCAGACTGTCTGGCCTCACTTTGTCCGTGTCACTGCACCAGGTGTCTACAGTGGTTTATTAGGTGGACTATGTGGAAACTACAATGCTGACCAGCATGATGATTTCCGTACACCCAATAGCACTCTGGTCAGTGACTCCCAGGTGTTTGGGGACAGTTGGCGAGATGGCTCCCTGGCAGATCACTGCGTGGAAAGCAGACCTCATAACTCTACAACTAATTTCAATTCCACTGAGTACTGTGGAGTTCTTACTTCACCCACTGGACCATTTAGATCATGCTGGGCTGCAGTGAACCCATGGCAACAGGTAGATGCATGTGTAGGAATCCTCCAAGGCTCCAGAGATCCAACATCAACACTATGTGAGGTCCTACGAGATTATGCACTGATGTGCCAACATAACGGTGTATCCCTGAGACAGTGGAGGAATGCAACAGGCTGTGGTAAGTTCTAGAACCACATTTGATAGAGATGTGTTTGAAATGAACATATTCATTACTTTTTACTTCTTTCACCTTTGTGCCCCCCAACAGAACTAACCTGTCCATCAAACAGCCATTATGAACTCTGTGGAAGTTCATGTCCATCTTCCTGCCCCAGCCTCTCCTTCCCCTTCACCTGTGACACTCAGTGCCAGGAGGGGTGCCAGTGTAATGATGGGTTTGTCCTCAATGGTAACCAGTGTGTGCCTCCAACATCCTGTGGATGCTTTCATGATGGACGCTATCGGCAAGCTGGTGAACAGTTCTGGGACGGGGAAGAATGTCAGAGCTTTTGCACCTGTAATGGTATAACTGGTATAGTCCAGTGTTCCCCAAATGCATGTGGCCCTCAGGAGTCCTGCCATGTTGTGGATGGTGAGTTTGGCTGCCATCCCAATCCTCATGGCACCTGCTCTGCCTCTGGAGACCCTCACTACCTGACCTTTGATGGCAAGGCCTACGACTTCCAGGGAACCTGCCGCTATGTTCTGGCAACAGTTTGCAATGACACTATGGACCTTCACCAGTTTTCTGTGAAAGCAAAGAATGAACCGTGGTTTGGACTGCCAGTTTCTATCACGGCTGAAGTTGCTGTTGATGTCTTTGGCTATCAAGTGCGTATGTTGAGAGGCCACCGGGGTACTGTGGAGGTAAGTCAAGCTTTGTCTGATAGATTTCTCAATATGTTTCAAATTGTCTAAAGTTGATTTGAAAATTACTTTTGCAAAGACTTTTAAAAGCTGAAAGATTTCTTGTTGGCATATTACCAAAAAACTGTTCAGCTCTTAATGTCTGCATCAGTACTAGTGTAAAAACATCAGTTGTGCATCTTCCATGAAATACTTTACTTCTTCACAGGTGAATGGAATGACAAGAAACCTTCCAATTGTCCTCAATGGAAGCCTGTCAATGTTTTTAAGTGGATCTCAAACATTTGTCAACGCAGAGTTTGGACTGAGCGTCATGTACGATGGAAGTAGCACAGTGTCCATTTCTGTACCCCCAAGCTACAGGTAGCCTATATACTTGAGCTTAAATGTACAGCTCATATTCTTTTCATTCCTTTTTTCCTAATTAATGCCCTATCTAGGGCTGTTACATAAGTATATCATTATTATCATGAAAATTTTAACTCACGATAATGACTATTGGGAGCCCTGAGCTTGTTTCTCTGCAACGAGGCGGTCCCATCTGGGAGTGATGAGACAATGACACCTGAGGTGTGTTGCTTGAGCACAGCCTGCTTGGTCTCTACATGGCAAAGCAACTTGAAGCTTCATTGCCTCATTAGCAGCCGGTCGCCGCATGTTACGCAGAATGGGTTTGTAATGTGGGACTCACCTACCGGTCCGGGATAAATCCATTCTCCTGTCTCTTCTCTGGGCCTTTTCCCCTTTGCAAAGAAACTTTCCAAAGACATCTGATCTGTTTCTTACTCATTTTGCTGCTTGTGGGCTCAGCGTTGGCACGCAAGTAACCAGACTTCCAATGATTCACTTCCTGCTAAAGAGCCCCCTGGTGGTTGAAGAAAAATCCACATATAAACGACTTATAGACCGGAAAATACAGTAAATGAAAAAAAATATGAACACTTTCTGGTATTGTTCAGGGGGCCGGACCAAATGTGGAGGCCGTAGTTTGGGGACCCCTGATATAGAGGCTGTTTTTTTTTTTTGCCTGTGTCATTGTTTAAGTGTGTAAACTTTGATTCAGTCTTTCTTATCTTGAACAGAGGAAACATGTGTGGACTTTGTGGAAACTTCAATGGAAATCCAAATGATGACTTCCACACTCCAAGTGGAGCATCGTCCAACTCAGCAGATGTTTTTGGGGCAGCGTGGAAAGTTCCTGGAAACTACACCTGTAGTGACAGCTGTGGCTCTTCATGTGTACAATGCAATGATGATCGATCTGCCAGGGCCCAGTGTGAAGTGATTCAGGCAGCTGACGGTCCCTTCAGCTTCTGCCACGAGGAGGTGGATCCAGCACCGTATTTCAGAGACTGCGTCTTTGATGTCTGCGTGTCGGAAAATCGAGGCAGTGATCTTCTGTGCAGGGCTGTAGAGACATACGCCAGTGCCTGTCAGTCTGCTAATGTCCGAATCTACCCTTGGAGGCAAAACACCACTTGCAGTGAGTATGGAAGGCAGTGTGCTATTAAAGTAATCAATAAAACAAGTGTTTCCTCAAACGTATCTTGTTTTTACTCGTTTTAATCAACTTGTCCTCCTTTTCTTCTTCACATATGAAGGAATTGTATGCCCAGCCAACAGCCATTATGAGCTGTGTGGAACAGACTGTGGCCACACCTGTGCCGGCAGCATCGATGCTGCCTGTGACCATGTTTGCTCTGAGGGATGTTTCTGTGATGAAGGTTTTTCCAGGAGTGGAACAAGCTGTGTCCCTGTGGAAAGTTGTGGCTGCCAATATGATGGCTTCTACTTCAATGTAGGTCATTTCAGGTTACTTTATTCTTCATCTATTGGCTCAGAAAGTCAGAACAACCTAAACAACAGTTCCAAGGTGGCTTTGATGAACTAAAAATCATTTGAGGTGTTGAATTCGAAGGCAACGAACTCAAACATAATTCCTTTTCTGTATGACATCACAGCAAAATCAAAAACAGTCAATATGTCAAGATATTGTGAGCTTCTGTGTTGGTTTATCTTTGGATACAATTTCTAGGTGTCTAAAAGCGTCACGTTCACCTGTTCGAATAGTTAATTATAAAAGTTATAGGCATATCTAGCCTATAACTGATATAGGCTGATATGCCTATATCAGCCTATATCAGGCTGATATAGGCCTGATATAGGCCTATATCTGCCTCAGAGAGGCATCCTGATTCTGCCTCAGAGAGGCAGAATCAGGATGATTCTGCCTCAGAGAGTTTTGTTCAAAATGTGCACATACCAAATCCCCCATCACCAAACAAATAAATGAATAAAACAATGCTGATGACTTTGAGAAGAAAGCTGGATGAAGCTGGTGTGAGAGTCAATATCTGAAATGGATTGAGCCCTGTGCCTACAAAGACTTACAGACCACTCAGAGAGGAAGCAACCGTTGGTCAAGAAACAGCCAAAGGTGTAAATGTGGTTTTCAAATGCAATCCAACAGATAATGGACTGTAGCTCTTTACAAATAAAATGGCACTGTATGGTATGAAGATATATTCAAATCTGCCATAAGGTTTGAAGGTTGTGGGTTTGATTCTAGCTTCAATCCATTACATGTCAATGAGCCCATGCATCATTAGCTTTCTACCGATTTGTGACTTGGTTTATGAAAGTGTACACAATGGTGAGTATGATTGGGTGAATGTGGTGATAGTATAAAGTTCTTTACATGGCCTTGAAAAGCACTGAAATTTAGTCTATTTCAATTTACCTTTTGAATTTTCTATAAATATGCAAATAGCACAAGCACATGTACTTTAATTGCGCTGTAACTATTTGCGTGGTATGTCCTTTTGAAACAAAAGTCAAGTAGGACAGGTTATAGAAATCATCTCACACTTTTGTTTGGTACCCAGATTGGAAATTCCTTCAGTAATTAACAAAAGCCTTTACTGACAGGAAGGAGTGGAAACTTCGCTATGGTGGATGATGAATCAGGTTCTGCATGTTGTAGTTTTACAAATATGATTTGAACTGGAGAAGAAGCATGGCAGTAGTCCATTCCTTATTATCTCAAGATTCAGTTCTTCTTAATGTTGTCACACAACTTAATACTTCCACTTTTTTCTCATCTTGCAGGCCGGTGAGTCCTTCTGGACAGATGGTTGCTCCCAACGGTGTAAATGTCAAGCACCCAATGTCCTGCTCTGTAATCAATCATCATGCACTCCTGCACAAGAGTGCACCGTCAGAGATGGCCATCTAGGCTGTCACGACGCCTTGTCTACCTGTACAGTATGGGGTGATCCACATTACATCACCTTCGATGGAGCCCTGGCTCATTTTCAGGGATCATGCTCTTACATCATCACTGAGAGTTTGAGCCACAGCAGCAATGAAACTCAGTACAAAGTCGTGGCCACCAACAAACACAGAGGAAACAACCTTGTGTCTTTTGTGTCATCAATTGATATATACCTCTCAAATCATCCAGAGAGTGTTCATGTCAGACTCGGACCTAACAAGAGAGTAAAGGTAAGTTTTATTTTAAATCCAGGATTAATAAAAAACAAGTTGTCTTGTGCTAAAACTTTTGGTCTTACTCTCTGAACTCTCATCATAACAGGTAAATGGAGATGAGGTTTCTCTTCCCACCACTGCAGGAACTTTTGGTCAAGTGATGAGGCAGGGAAGTTACATAGTGTTTGATGCTGTTGATGTTGTAGTCCAGTTTGATGGCTCCAGTACTTTACTGGTCAGGATGGCCCGCAGCTACCAGAACAGAGTCAGTGGGATGTGTGGGAACTTCAATGGTGATCCCACTGATGACAAAGTTTTGCCCAATGGTACTTTAGCCCAGAACGACAACCAGTTTGGCCACAGCTGGAGATCAGAGACAAGCCAAGCAGGGTGAGCTCAGACTGCATTTGTCTACAGTTACCTGACAACATTTCAGCAATGGCAAATTTTCTTCAAAATTCTACTGACTCTAAAATCTCTTGTATTTCGAACTTTTCTAGATGCGGATCCCCTGATGAAAGTAGTAGTGATGGACTAAGTGACTGCCGCTTCATAGAAGAATACACACATCTCTGCAGAGTCATCACTAACACCAGCGGCCCATTCAGTTCTTGTCACCTGCATTCTGACCCACAACCCTTTCTCACTTCCTGTGTTTACGATCTCTGCCTCTACACACCAGCCAATGGCATGCTGTGTTCTGCTGTCTCTGCTTATGAGAAAACCTGCACCAATTTGGGTCTAAGCATTCCTGACTGGCGCTCTCCTTTGCGTTGTGGTATGTCTGTTTTGCTAAATATCAGGACAATGGGCTACTGATTGGTCGTATGCAATGTTTATGGTTTGAAATGTTCTTTTCTGATACATTTGATTCAGCTGAGATTGACCCCTGTGAACAGCTGGACTGTGCAGAGTATGAGTGGTGTGGTAAGAAAGACGGTCTGTACAGTTGCTTTTCTGATGAGCATCCTCCTATACACGACAATGAGAGCTACAGTAAGGGCAACACCTTTTTAACTTTTTGTTTTCCATGCTTTGAAATACAGAATTAACATTAAGATCTGTCTCATTTCTGGGGATCATGTCTAGGGATCCTTAATTGAAACATGGTGGGATAAGTGGTTAGATCCTAAGCATTTTCAGCCAAAAGACATTTCAGCACAAACAGATTTCTACTGTGTTTCTGTTTTATATTTGTCTAATGAAATCTGTGTTTGTTGTAGGTCCGCTCTACCCAATTTCTGGAAACACAACTCAACGAGCTCTTCATGGAAGCTCCCCTCTGATTGTCCTACAACGACCTTTTGTGTATTTTGGACAACCATACAATCAGATTTATGTATGTAAAAATTGCCTCCATGTTAAATTAAAAAACACTTACTCATTTGCTAGAAGATAAACATTTTTGCTTGTTTTTTTGTTTTTAGGTGAACCATAATGGACATATAACCTTTAATAATCCATGGGGGATACACGTACCTCAAAGTTTTCCAATGTATGGGACTATGGACATAATCGCTCCGTTCTGGACTAAATTTGACAACAGACAAACTGGTCTGGTCTACTACAAACAATATACAACTGGCAACATCCTCAACCAAGCAACAGAGGACATTAATAATTACTTCCCACAGTTTAACTTTACTGCAAGCTGGGTGTTTGTTGCAACTTGGCATGAAATGCCGTATTGGCTACATAATAATTCAGTAAGTTTTCTTCTTTGAAATATATGATGGGTATGCTTTTATCTAAATACCAAAAGTAATAAATTATTTATTTTTTCAGCGAACAACAGTACAGGCTGTCTTGATCTCTGGAGGCCAATACTCCTTTGTACTGATGAACTATGGGAATATATCTCCAAACAGATGGAACGTACAGGTTAGAGCAAAAATATTCATGTTATACAATTTTAAATCTTTTCTACTTCCCAATTTTCACTCTAAATGTAAAATACTAACACAAGTTTAAAATGTGCTCATATTAAATACAATTCTGTGTGTTTTAATATCCCAGGTTGGATACGACACAATTAATTCCACTCACCATCTCACTGTTCCTGGATCTTTCTCCAGTAACGCTTCAGGCAATTATTCAGTTTTCAGCCACAACAGTAACGTCAATGTACCTGGTCGCTGGGCTTTCCGACTGGATCATGGATCAAGAGGCTGCACTTTCAACAGTAAGACCAGTAGTCCTGCACCAATGGACCCCTTCCTTTAAGAACTTGTGGGGAATAATCCCCCCATGGTCACATTGAGACCTCCAGTAAATGAACAAGAAATAGGATTAGTAAGGCCGTACTTCTGTTTACCATGGGAATTTAGTTGGTAATATGGAGTAAAATAATTGCAAAAGAGCATTAGGAGGATGTTTAGAACATTTTCAAAAAAGGTTTCTGAGTATTTTCTGAACTGTTGAGATGAGATTTTGAGAGAAATCTTGACTGTAAAAAAATGTTAAGCTTTGTTCTGTTTTCTTTTTTGGGATTATTTTTAAAGATCTACCTGTTGAATTTGGCAACTCTTTCTGGAGTGACAGCACCTGTGCTCAGAAGTGCACCTGCACCAACCAAGGGCTGCAATGCTCCAACAATCCCTGCTCCTTCTCCCAAATCTGTCGGCCAGCTGCCTTTCAGTACTCCTGCCAGACAGTGCAAAGACGAACCTGCAGCATCAGTGGAGATCCACATTACTACACCTTTGACAACTCAGTGTTTCACTTTCAAGGCACATGCACTTACGTTCTGTCAGAGCAGTGTCAGAACGGACTGCCCTACTATAGAGTGGAGGGGAAGAACGAGCATCGCGGCAGCACTCATGTTTCATGGACAAGGCTAGTCAAAGTCTTTGTCCATAATGAAACTATTGAACTAGTTAAAGGATATCAGGGTCAGGCCAAGGTAACAGGAGTCTCTTAGTTACTTTAACATATAGCATGTATTTTTTCTTTGTTCATATTCTAACAATTTTTGTTACCATCTTTACAGGTTAATGGAAGTTTTGCAACAGTTCCATTTTCCCTCAGAAACGACTCTATCCAGGTTTATCAGTCAGGTTTCTCTGTGATCGTTAGCACTGACTTTGGCCTGATGGTGTCTTATGACATGTCTTCATATGTCCAGATCAGTGTGCCCTACACTTACCAAAATAGCACATGTGGACTCTGTGGAAACTTCAACAATCGCCCTGGAGATGATTTTCGAACCCGTCAAGGTGAATTTGTGAGCTCTGATGTAGTTTTTGCCAACAGCTGGAAAGTATCCGGAGATGATGAGCCCAGCTGTGATGTTCAGTGTTCAGGTCTGGCCTGTGCCGGCTGCACAGCAGCTCAGACAACACTGTACAGAAACTCTGAACACTGTGGTATTCTGGAGAACAGTACAGGACCGTTTGCTGCATGCCATCAACAACTCCCTCCAGGATCTTTTGTAGATAGCTGTGTGTATGATCTCTGCATCAGTGGAGGGTATCAGCCCATTCTCTGCCAAGCCCTAAATGTCTACTCAAGTCAGTGTCAACAAAATGGGATCCAGCCTCAAAGCTGGCGGCGTTCTAGTTTCTGTGGTATGTCTGTCAGTTACAATTTTAAAAGTAAGTGGTATTAAATATTCAAAGTTTGAGAATAAATGTTTCTTGTGTTTAGAAATCCCCTGCCCAGCCAATAGCCACTATGAAGCCCAGGGTACAGGATGTCCACCTACATGTGTCAACCCCAATTCCACTGACAACTGCCCCCTGCCTAATCAGGAGAGCTGTGTCTGCAATTCAGGCTACCTCCTGAGTGGAGGGGTCTGTGTCCCTCATGCTGACTGTGGCTGCAGCTTTGAGGGTCACTACTACCACTCAGGAGAAACTGTCATACTGGATGCTGACTGTGGGAGGCGCTGTACATGCAGCTATGGCTCCATGACTTGCAGCTCTCACAGCTGTGGTCAACATGAATCCTGCAGTGTGGAGGATGGAGTAAGAGGATGTACACCAAACAGCTTTGCAACATGTTGGATCAGAGGCCCAGGATCATATCATACATTTGATGGAGTGATGTACCAGTACCCAGGAGCATGTCGCCTGACCCTTGCCAAAGTTATGGGATCCTCTAATCACTCGCAGTTCATGGTTACTATGGAAAAAGTTCCACAGGGGCTGCAGGGTTTCTCCAATGTGCTAAAGTTTGAGGCAGAGGGAACACAAGTTGCTATTGAGATGGCAAGTACTAGCACTGTTAAGGTGAGTGATAGAAATCATTTTCTAGAAATAGAACAAGTAAATCTGTTTTGTTTAAAGATTAGTAATTATAACTAATATTTTATGACATTTTGCAAACAAAGCAAATGTCACAAATAGCATAGCTTTTAGATTTTGGTCTTCATATGATTATATATAATTAACCATGACTTAGTAAAATTACAATGTTCATAATTTCCACAGCTTTATTACATGAATTATATAATTTGTCTTTTAGTACAGTAAGATTCAGTTTTTTTATTGCAGTACTAGTAGATTCAGATTTTGTTGGCAATTTTTGGAAAGAAATTTTCCCCAAACTGAAATATTCCTCTTTAATTATGATTATTAACCTGGGCTAAAAAAAGAAAGATTTCTAAAGAGGACTAAAGTCTCAAGTCATTGATGTAACTAAATTTGGTAAATCTATTGACATAAACAGGCTTAGTGTACATATTGCAAATTGTGAGATAATCCTGCATGAAATAATTTTTATGGTTTGGTCAGAACAACCTGAGCATGTGTTAAAAAGTAAGAACTTAAATTTCTAACATTTTATCAGCTCTACTGAATCAACACTCTAACTGTTGTGAGGAATAAGATATTCTCCATATGTCTACGAACAAATTTTCTATGAGTAGGTATTGATTATATCTGGAAGCTTTCTATAGTGACAAAAAGTGCAAAAATTAATTTCTATATCCGTTTTGAAATATTTTGAACATCTACCCCAATAACTTTTCTAAAAAAAAATTTAAAATGTGTTATAGGTTGATGGGCAGCTGATCAGACTGCCATTCAGCTCTGGGTCCAACAGAATCCGCATCTTCCAAAGCAGCACTCACAGCGTCATCCTTCGCACAGACTTTGGTGTAACTCTGCAGACTGTCTGGCCTCACTCTGTCCGTGTCACTGCACCAGGTGTCTACAGTGGTTCATTAGGTGGACTTTGTGGAAGCTACAATGCTGACCAGTATGATGATTTCCGTACACCCAATGGCACTCTGGTCAGTGACTCCCAGGTGTTTGGAGACAGTTGGCGAGATGGCTCCCTGGCAGATCACTGTGTGGAAAACAAACCTCGTAACTCCGTAACTAATTTCAATTCCACTGAGTACTGTGGAGTTCTTACTTCACCCACTGGACCATTTAGATCATGCTGGGCTGCAGTGAACCCATGGCAGCAGGTAGATGCATGTGTAGGAATCCTCCAAGGCTCCAGAGATCCAACATCAACACTATGTGAGGTCCTACGAGATTATGCACTGATGTGCCAACATAACGGTGTATCCCTGAGACAGTGGAGGAATGCAACTGGCTGTGGTAAGTTCTAGAACCACATTTGATAGAGATGTGTTTGAAATGAACATATTCATCACTTTTTACTTCTTTCACCTTTGTGCCTCTCAACAGAACTAACCTGTCCATCAAACAGTCATTATGAACTCTGTGGAAGTTCATGTCCATCTTCCTGCCCCAGCCTCTCCTTCCCCTTCACCTGTGACACTCAGTGCCAGGAGGGGTGCCAGTGTAATGATGGGTTTGTCCTCAATGGTAACCAGTGTGTGCCTCCAACATCCTGTGGATGCTTTCATGATGGACGCTATCGGCAAGCTGGTGAACAGTTCTGGGACGGGGAAGAATGTCAGAGCTTTTGCACCTGTAATGGTGTAACTGGTGTAGTCCAGTGTTCCCCAAATGCATGTGGCCCTCAGGAGTCCTGCCATGTTGTGGATGGTGAGTTTGGCTGCCATCCCAATCCTCATGGCACCTGCTCTGCCTCTGGAGACCCTCACTACCTGACCTTTGATGGCAAGGCCTACGACTTCCAGGGAACCTGCCGCTATGTTCTGGCAACAGTTTGCAATGACACTGTGGACCTTCACCAGTTTTCTGTGAAAGCAAAGAATGAACCGTGGTTTGGACTGCCAGTTTCTATCACGGCTGAAGTTGCTGTTGATGTCTTTGGCTATCAAGTGCGTATGTTGAGAGGCCACCGGGGTACTGTGGAGGTAAGTCAAGCTTTGTCTGATAGATTTCTCAATATGTTTCAAATTGTCTAAAGTTGATTTGAAAATTACTTTTGAAAAGACTTTTAAAAGCTGAAAGATTTCTTTTTGGCATATTACCAAAAAACTGTTCAGCTCTTAATATCTGCATCAGTACTAGTGTAAAAACATCAGTTGTGCATCTTCCTTGAAATACTTTACTTCTTCACAGGTGAATGGAATGACAAGAAACCTTCCAATTGTCCTCAATGGAAGCCTGTCAATGTTTTTAAGTGGATCTCAAACATTTGTCAACACAGAGTTTGGACTGAGCGTCATGTATGATGGAAGTAGCACAGTGTCCATTTCTGTACCCCCAAGCTACAGGTAGCCTATATACTTGTGCTTAAATTTATAGCTCACATTCTTTTTATTCTTTTTTTCTTAATTAATGCCCTATCTAGGGCTGTTACATAAGTATATCATCATTGCTGATTAGACCAAATATTTATATGTATCTTGAGATAAAACTGTTTCATCTAAAAATATATAGGCTGTTTTCTTTTTCATTTCTTGCCTCTCTGTCCATTGTTTTAGTGTATAAACTTTGATTCAGTCTTTCTTATCTTGAACAGAGGAAACATGTGTGGACTTTGTGGAAATTTCAATGGAAATCCAAATGATGACTTCCACACTCTAAGTGGAGCATCATCCAACTCAGCAGATGCTTTTGGAGCAGCTTGGAAGGTTCCTGGGAACTACACCTGTAGTGACAGCTGTGGCTCTTCATGTGCACAATGCAAGAATGACCGATCTGCCAGGGCCCAGTGTGAGGTGATTCAGGCAGCTGACGGTCCCTTCAGCTTCTGCCACGAGGAGGTGGATCCAGCACCATATTTCAGAGACTGCGTCTTTGATGTCTGCGTGTCGGGAAATCGAGGCAGTGATCTTCTGTGCAGGGCTGTAGAGACGTACGCCAGTGCCTGTCAGTCTGCTAATGTCCGAATCTACCCTTGGAGGCAAAACACCACTTGCAGTGAGTATGGAAGGCTGTCTGCTATAAAAGTAATCAATGAAATAAGTGTTTTCCTCAAAAGTGTCTTGTTTTTACTTGTTTTAATCAACTTGTCCTCCTTTTCTTCTTCACATATGAAGGAATTGTATGCCCAGCCAACAGCCATTATGAGCTGTGTGGAACAGACTGTGGCCACACCTGTGCCAGCAGCATCGATGCTGCCTGTGACCATGTTTGCTCTGAGGGATGTTTTTGTGATGAAGGTTTTTCCAGGAGTGGAACAAGCTGTGTCCCTGTGGAAAGCTGTGGCTGCCAGCATGATGGATTCTACTTCAATGTAGGTCATTTCTGTTATGATCGTGTTTCTGTGTAGTTATTTTTAGAGTTTTTTGTGTTCAGTTTGCTTCCTGTGTCTCCGTCTCTGCGTCTTCCCCGTTGATTGCTTCCCAGGCGTGTCTCGTTCCCTTGATTACCCTGTGTGTATTTAGTCCCACCTGTTGTCTGTGTTTTTCGTCGGGTCCTTGTCTATTGTCAAATGTATGTCGCAAGTTGTCTATGCTCTCCAGTGAACTGCTAAGTCCAGGTTTGTGTTCGCTCTCATTTCTTGTCCTGTAAGTCAGTTGCTACCGGCATTTAGCTGTGCGCTTGACTCACTGCCGTGCTGCCTGCCTTAGACTGTTTCTGAGCGTTATCATTAAATTCATAATTCTCATCACATCCTGGGTCTATCTGCGTTCTCTCCTGACCACCAACCACACTAATCCTGACAGGTACAATTAAATTTATTCTTGATTATTTAGCTGAGAGTCAGCACATAAGAGTCAATGCAACTTTTTCAGAATAGCTATGAAGATCATTTAAGGTGCTGCATTTCAAGTCAACTACACAAACATAAAGCCTCCTTGTGGGACATCTCCTGAAAGTCGTTATCTGCCAAAATTCCCAAAAAATATTTATGCACCTCCACAAGTCTCCTTGGTACAATTTCTAGGTATCTGAAAATGGCCTGTTCTTATAATTATATACAAGGATAGTTCTGTTTCTCAGAGGCAGAAGATGCTCACTGAAGCTGGGCTGAATGGCCACTAAGAGAGGAAGCAGCCATTGGTACAAAATTAACCTAAAGAGCAGAGTATAATTCGGCATAATTCCAAATGCAACTCACCATGAAAGGACTGGTGCCCTGTTCCAATTAAAATGGTGTAATGTGGAATGAACATAAATGTTTAGACATCTTCTTTAAAGTGTGAAAGTTGGGGCTTTAATTCTAGCTTCCACAGAGACATTTCACACATTTGTTTGGTACCCAGTCTAAAAATTCCTTCAGTAATTAACAAAGCCTTAACTAACAGGAAGGAGTGGAAACTTGGCAAAGGTGAATCAAGAATCTGGTTCTGCATGATGCAGTTTAGCAGCTTACTGTTGTCATATACTTTCACTATTCTTGCAGGCTGGTGAGTCCTTCTGGACAGACGGTTGCTCTCAACGGTGTGAATGTCGTGCACCCAATGTCCTGATCTGCAGTCCCTCATCATGCACTCCTGCACAAGAGTGCACCATCAGAGATGGCCAGCTGGGCTGTTATGACGCCATGTCTACCTGTACTGTATGGGGTGATCCACATTACATCACCTTTGATGGAGCCCTGGCTCATTTTCAGGGATCATGCTCTTACATCATCACTGAGAGTTTGAGCCACAGCAACAATGAAACTATGTACAAAGTCGTGGCCACCAACAAACACAGAGGAAACAATCTTGTGTCTTTTGTGTCATCAGTTGACATATACCTCTCAAATCATCCAGAGAGTGTTCATGTCAGACTCGGATCTAGCAATAGAGTGAAAGTAAGTTTTATTTTAAATTAAGGATAAAAAGCATTTTTTTGTTTTAAAACCTTTCATCTTTCTCTCTGAACTCTCATCACAACAGGTAAATGGAGATGAGGTTTCTCTTCCCACCACTGCAGGAACGTTTGGTCAGGTGATGAGGCAGGGAAGTTACATAGTGTTTGATGCTGTTGATGTTGTAGTCCAGTTTGATGGCTCCAGTACATTACTGGTCAGGATGGGCAGCAACTATCAGAACAGAGTCAGTGGAATGTGTGGGAACTTCAATGGTGATCCCACTGATGACAAAGTTTTGCCCAATGGTGCTTTGGCAGAAAACGACAACCAATTTGGCCACAGCTGGAAATCGGAGACAAGCCAAGCAGGGTGAGCTGAGACTTCATTTTCCATAGTTACCCTAAAAATCTCAACCATTGCAAACATTTTTTCATAAATTGACTGTCTCTAAAATCTTTTAAATGTCTAATGACTTCTCTAGATGTGGATCCACTGATGAGAGAAGTGGTGATGGACTAAGTGACTGCCGCTTAATAGAAGAATACACAGAACTCTGCAGAGTCATCACTAACACCAGCGGCCCATTCAGTTCTTGTCACCTGCATTCTGACCCACAGCCATTTTTCACTTCCTGTGTTTACGATCTCTGCCTCTACACACCAGCCAATGGCATGCTGTGTTCTGCTGTCTCTGCTTATGAGAAAACTTGCACCGTCTTGGGTCTAAGCATCCCTGACTGGCGCTCTCCTTTGAATTGTGGTATGTTTGTTTGGTTCACTACATTATCAGAACAATGAGATGTTAATTGATCATATGCAATGAACTTCACTTTGTCATTTGTGATATCATCAATTCAGCTGAGACTGACCCCTGTGAACAACTGGATTGTGTGGAGTATGAGTGGTGTGGTAAGAAAGATGGTGTGTACGGCTGCTTCTGTGATGAGCACTATAATAGATCCAACAATGAGAGCTACGGTAAGGGCAAAACATTTTAAACATTTTATTATTAAGAGGTAAATGTGTCTTCTAATCACATAGCATCGTCAAACATGGTTTGTTCACTACTTTATAGTTGGTATTTTCCAGGTTTCAAGCATAATCTTTACATCAGTTGGTATAGTTGGTCTCCAAACGTCAAAACTATGAACTACGGTCACACATTGTTTATGAATTAACCTGAACAATATCTCAAAGGGGAAGTGAGTGCCATTGAGTCTGAGTGCCCCATGTTCTGCGCCTCCATTGTCGAGGCGGCTTATGAGAGCTGTGGCCGCAAGGTTGTCGGGGCCAGTCATGGCAGCAACCCTCAAACCTGTTGGTGGACACCTTCGGTGAGGGATGCTTTCAGGCTGAAGAAAGAGTCCTATCAAGTCTTTTTGGCCTCTGGGAGAACAGAAGCAGCTGATGGGTACCGACATTCCAAGCGGCATGCGGCACTGATGGTTGCCGAGGCAAAAACTCGGGTGGGGGAGGAGTTTGGAGAGGCCATGGAGAAAGACTTCTGCAGGGCTTCAAGACGACATTGTGGGCTGGTGGGCAGAATACTTTGAAGACCTCAATGCCACCAACATGCCGTCCATCGAGGAAGTAGAGCCTGGGAACTCTGGGTCGGGCTCTCCAATATCTGGGGATGCGGTTGCCGAGGTGGTTAAAGGGCTCCTCAGTGGCAAGGCCCCGGGGGTCGATGAGATTCGTCTGGAGTTCCTTAAAGCTCTGGATGTTGTAGGGTAGTGATGGTTAACACGACTGCAATATTGCATGGACATTGGTGGAAGTCCCCCTGCATTGGCAGACCTGGGTGGGGGACCAGAGGGTGCACTTTAATTACAGAGGGGTCACATTCATAAGCTTCCTTGGCAAGGTCTATTCAGGGGTCCTGGGAGAAGAGGATCCATCGTATTGCCTAACCTTGGATTCAGGAAGGGCAATATGGTTTTTGTCCTGGTCATGGAACTTTGGACCAGCTCTACACCCTCAGCAGGGCCCTGGAGTGTGTGTAGGAGTTCACCCAACCAGTCTGTTTTGTGGACTTGGGGAAGGCGTTCGACCGTGTCCCTCAGAGAGCCCTGTGGGGTACCAGCCCCTTTGATACGGGCTGTTAGGTCCCTGTATGACCGGTGTCAGAGTCTGGTTCACATTGCCAGAAGCAAGTCGGGCTAGTTTTCGGTGAGATTTGGACTCTGCTGAGGCTGCCCTTTGTCACCGATTCTGTTCATTGCTTTCATGTACAGAATTTCTAGGCGCAGTCAAGGTGTTGAGGGGATCCGTTTTGGTGGCCTTAGGATCGCATCTCTGCTTTTTGTGGATGATGTGATCCTATTGTTTTCATCAGGTCGTGATCTACAGTGTTCGCTGGAGCAGTTTGCAGCCGAGTGTGAAGCAGCTGGAGTGAGGATCAGTGCCTCCAAATCCGAGGCCATGGTCCTGAGCCAGAAAAGGGTAGAGTGCCTTTTCCAGGTCATTGGTTATGTCCTGCCCCAAGTGGAGGAGCTTAAGTATCTCGGGATCTTGGTCACGAATGAGGGAAGAAGGGGATGGGAGATCGACAGGCAGATTGGCACAGCATCTGCAGTGAAGAGGGCGCTGTACTGGTCTGTCGTGGTGAAGAGAGAGCCGAGTCAAAAAGGAAAGCTCTCAATTTACCAGTCAATCTACATTCCTACCCTCATCTACGGTCATGAGCTTTCGGTCATGATTGAAAGAACGAGCTCACGGATACAAGCGGCCGAAATTACTTTTTTCCAAAGGGTGTCTGGGCTCTCTTTAGAGATAGGGTGAGAAGCTCAGTCATCTGCTTTTGATATTCATGTTTTTATTAGTTGCTTTTATTATTGTATGCTTTGATGCCTTTGAAACTTAAGGTGTTTCACTGATTGAATGTAAATGACAATTCTTGCAAATAGTGCTGCTATCTTATCAGGTCCCCCTTGAAATGGAGATTGTAGACTAGCGGTACTCAACGTGGGCGGTACAGCTCCCCAGGGGGCGTTCAGAGGATGGCAGGGGGCGCTGGCGGACATTTTTACAAAAGGGGGGTGCTGGGATGCCTTTGGGGGGCGTTTGGTCGAAGGTAAACTTTACACCTTAAATGCACAACAATACCAGTTTAGACTTCGAGCAATTTGGTAAAACTGTATTGTGTAACATTAAATCATGCTTGGCCGCAACTGCATCGATGGCTGCTCTCCTTCTATTCAGTGTTTGTTAGCTTCTGTTAGCTTTGTGGCGCAGCTCCGTTCTCCTGCTTCTGGTAGCTAAAATCACGATACCCTCACTGTGTATCCCTCTGAAAAATGAACCTATTTGAATAAAGAAATCCCTCCATGGGTGATACCTCGATAGAGAGCGTTCATTTTATAGCGTTAACACCGGTGCTGTAAGTGGTCCGGTATGAAACGGGTGATAGAACAACACAGCACTTTTAAATTTCAATAATCAGAATGCAGAAATTGTTTCCGTTGCTTTAAAAGGTCTATGTCGGTCTGCCTTTTCCCCATCGATACGCTTCCCGTCCGCCCTGCACCTTAGGGGCTTAAAAAAAAAAAAGATGCGCACATTGCGCAAAACTCCGAGAATCCGATGCTGAACAGTGAAAAAATCACCACATGATGTGAAACACATGACAATTAGGCGGCGCAGCAGGTGATGAGTGAAAATTACTGATGGTGAGCGTCAATAAGTGATAAAATAAATCTAACAGGAAAGAAACTAAAGTGGACATAGCAATAAACCAAGAAAGGGTAATACTAATCAAATGAAACTAAATGGAAATTAATGAAGAACAAAATGCAAGAATAAACTAAGAAACTAAAGTAAATACAGAGGAATAAACTGGTATGGCAAGACCTTTCGAGCAATAATTAATACAGAGGACTGTATGGCAAGAATAAGCAGACACTATTTCCAGATAAAAGGTAAAATAATATTGTTGAAGTGCCATGGGTTTGTTGAGACCACATCTAGTGCTGAGAATAAATATATCTTACAGACCATAACAGTAAAGAACTGATCACTTATTTATGTTTTTAATTAGATTTGATATATTTATTTCTTCAATATTATTTTTCATGTCAGTGTTAATGTCATGAGGCTGATGACTCCATGACACTTTCAATTTGACTCATTAGGATTTGATTAAGAACCAGATTTGTTCTTTGTAATTTCTGTCCAGTAAAACTATTAATCTATAATCAATAGTCAGGTCTATATAAAGATATAATCCATGTTTCTGTCTCATATTTGTATGGAATTAAAAGGACCTGGAACTTTTGTTTTTCCACTGAAAGCTCTGGTTTGCACAATAAATGCCCTGTGGGTGAAGTTTTATGGATGATACTCTGATGTCCCATTCTCCTGAAGGCAGCACAGAGCTGCAATACCAGAAACTGACAAACACTGAAGAGAAGAAGAGCTATGATTAATGTAGTTACAGTTCTATCCATGTTTTAATGCTGCAGAGCTCAGTCGTTTCGCAAATAGTTCAAAGTTTAAACTGGCATGCTGTACATCTTTTATCTGGTCATTTTGTGGAATATTTAACAACTAGAAAATGACACAGAATAAGAATATTTTTTCCACTCTGATTGGCTGCTGTTAGGCCTACCAATTTTAACTTGAAATGTTCATTAAATTTTTCGTAGACGCCTGTGAAAATAATTTCTATTCCCATGACTTTTTTGTTCTCTGGGAAATTATTTTTGATGATAAATACAGAAACAAGCATAAAAATCAAAACATCTACAATAGTGATAGTAATATTAATGATAAAATAATGGTCAGTGCAAAGTAACCTGCAGATTCTTTGGTGGGGGGCGGTGAGGGACCTGGGTGAATGCTAGGGGGGCGCTGGCCCAAAAAAAGTTGAGAAACACTGTTGTAGACAGGTTTTTTTTTTCATCTGAGTAAATAAAACTTAAATGTTTCTGTCTTTGGTTGGCAGATGCAAACATTGAATGCTCTAGCAGTTCTGGCACCATGTCAGTATCTCGCTGCCAGCTGTTTGAAGCAGGCTTCCACTCCAGTGCTCTCCATCTCCGAGACAGCTCCTGCAACGGGACTCTGCAGGACGGACAACTTGTCTTCCATTTTGACAATGACGACCATCTGTGTGGTACAACCCTTATGGTAAAGTTAATGAATTAGAACATCTTCTCTAAAGCTTCAGTTGTGTTTCTTCAGTTGATTGATTCCATTTTGTCATTTCACTTTTAGAGAAATGGAACTCACTTCATGTATGAGAACAGTATTCAGGGGAATGTGACCCACCATCAGAGGAATCTTCATCTGCGTTTCTCCTGTGTTTACCCTCTGGCTCAAGCTCTGTCAATGGTTGTGGACATCAACCCTGTGGAGAGGTCTTGACAATTTTCTCTGTTTGCTTCCTTTGAGCATTGTGTCCAATTACACTTCTGTTTTAATTGATTATTTGTAATGTAATCCTGTAGCCAAATTAGAGTATCTTAGCCAGCCGATCAGATACATTTAAGGGTGGTCATAATAAATGCTTATTCTACAGCATTCTGAGGAAGAAGCTTCCTGTTGGCACTGGATCGTATCGTATGAGGATGATCCCCTATGAGGATGAAGGTTTCCTCTCCCCCTTCAGCGCTAATGGACACATAGAAATGGATGTCGATGAGATGTTTTACTTGGAGGTGCGAACAGAAGGGGTGGATCAGCATCAATTTGCCACCGTTCTGGACTCTTGCTGGGCCACGCCAGTCAACCAAGCAAACTACCCTGTCCGCTGGAATCTCATTACTTCGCAGTAAGTGAGACCATCTTGTTGTTCTTTTGAATTTATTTCAGTGTCTTCTTGTTGACAGTCTAACTGATGCATCTACTTCTGCTTCACAGGTGTCCTGATCCAGATGATGGAACCGTAGAGGTGATTCAGAACGGTGTCTCCACTGTGTCTCGTTTCTCCTTCAGGATGTTCACCTTCACCAACCACACACAGATTTACTTGCACTGCAGTGTCCACTTATGTCTTTTGAGAAGCAACAACTGCAGAGCTGTGAGTTTCATTGTGTGCTTTTTGTGGCTATATCATATATGATCAAGTTGAACATCTTCAGAGGCATAAAAGGTTGCTGACTTGCTTTTTTTTCCTTTTTTTTTTTTTTTTGCAGCACTGCTACTCGGATCACCACATTCTAATCCGGAGGGACGTATCTTACCATGACTCTGGAGCTCTGTCAATTGGACCACTGGTACTCGGGCCACAACCAAAAACTGGTAAAGTTCTATCACACCTTCATTTCTTTGTAAAGACAAAGATAATATTGTGTTTTATTAACAAAATCTATTTACATCTCCTTTTTACATAGGTGGACTAATCCAAAGAAACGGTGCTTCAGGCCATCTGGCATCAATTGTTACCCTGATTGTCAGTTTGCTGATGACCAGAATTCTGGTCAAATGAGATCAAAGAATAATCATACTTTAAAATCCAGTAAATTTTTGTTTTGCTATTCTTTTTGGTAAAAGGTGCTTTCTGGGTTTTGGTTTGTACTCATAATTATGCAAAGTAAATGTGATTTTCTAAAATCTGGGGCACCATTGTGCTTTAGATCATTTGTGGGACTAATGCAATGTTTGTTTTTTTTCTGTGGATTTTTTTATCATTAACCGTTGGCAAAATTAGAGATGATAAAATATCAATCGTGTGCTTGAATAAAACTAAGGATATTTATATATATGAATATAAAGCTAATTAATGCTTACGAAAAGATCTTAAACTGTCAAACTGAATGAAATTAAGAAAAATTTTCTCATTGTTTAAATTATATTTAGGGATGTTTTGTGTGGTGGGTAAAATACTCAATTAAAAAGGGGATTAATAAATAATTTAAATTAAGCCTTTCATGCTTTTTCCTGTTGATAAAAGCCTTAAACTATGTTTTGGGTCTGACATGTTCTGTATTGTATTTTATTCAGTTAAGGATCTTAACAGCTTGTTGTTCTGGGACAGCTTGTAACAACAGTTGTAAAAATGGTTTGGTAAATATTCTCATTAGTCTCATTAGTGGTTGGTAAACATCTGTAATTAGACACGATTTTTGTCCCTATAATATTTAATAAGCTGTTAGAATTATATCATTTTGTTTTTCCCTTATAACTCAGGATGAAGTTGGAGATCTGGTCTTCAGCCACTAGATGGCGGTAGAGCAAACCTAATCTGACAAAGATTACCAGCAGATCTAGCTAAACCCAGTCCTTGGTACTAATATTTTTAAAATGTGATGTTTATGTGTTATATACATGATGGGGTGAATATGTATGCTTTTTCCTTCTTCATCTGATCATCTGTCCTGTGAGTAGCTCAGTTGACTGAATGCAAAATAGAAGAGTTTAAAACTCCTAAGTCTTCTGTCAAACCTACTTACCATTTGGGACAAGTTCTGTCTTCTCGTTTATTCATCATCTGCTGCCATGGCATCACTTGGTCATGTTCTCCTTGTGAGACGATACTCCTACATGGGCTGTTCAGCACTTTGCATTGCCTTGTTGCTGAAAATGTGCTATATAAATAGAATTACTCTTACCTTACCTTCAGACAGTAGATTTAGTAAAAGTAAGCGAAAGTAACCTATTTTTTGTTTGTATTTAAAACATATTTACTTATCATTAAGTATAGGTTCTGAAGAGAAAGTGAGATGTCCAGTACAAGGGAAAGACAGAAAGAAAGCTGAGAGGGAAGTCGACTATGCAGGCATGTGAAGGGGAAAAGGGGAAATATGAGTGACGGCTTGTTGACTTTTACTAGCTGCTGAGGACCCAGTGGATCAAATTGGATTCCCTCATGAAGTCTCCTGTGCGATGTATTGAAAGGGTCAGCCAGGGTACGTCTGACGTTTGACCTGCTTATTCCCCATTTACCGGACCTGATGTCAGCCCTGTTGATCACCTGCGAACGGCTGCAAAGAGAGTGGTGAAATCTAAACTTGAGACTTTGTTGTAAAGCCCATACATTTTCTCTCCTTCCATTAATAGTGGGAATAAATCACACATTCGGATTTAAAAAGCACAGTCCAAACCTTAGTGGTATTGCACAGCTGATAATATGCTACAAGGGTATTTTTTTTACCTAGTCTTTGGACAGGACCGAGTACTGAACCTTGAGGAACCCCACTGCTAATAGTGTAATGTTCACTTACATGCCTAACAAACACAACAAAGGACTTGTGTTAAGTTAAGAACACCATAAACCAATTTAATATTGTTTTTTTTATATATATATCCTCAGTAAGACTTTGACCTTGTCAGAAACATCTCTAAGACCAAGAAGCAAAAGGTTATCAGAATCTTAATTTGTAGTTACATCATTAAGCATTAAGATGAAAGCTGGTACCATGCTGTTTTGGGCCCTCAATCAGATTTTAACACTTGATGATGATTGTTTTTGTTAAGGCAATCATTTAACTTATGAAAATTCTTGAAATGTCTGTCTTCAGTAGCGGCCTGGCTAGGGAAGGTTTTGGTGAAAGAACATGGCTTCATTACTGCCATGTCTGAAGGATAATAGTAAACTCGTGCAAATATAGTACTTACTTGTGTAACCGGATCCTCTCTGCGTTGTGCTGGTTTTATTGAATGATCAGGACCGTGACCGTTCTTAGTTTATTTCTGACGAGAACAACAACCTTGTTATAGGCCACCCGCTGCAAGTCCTACACAAAACAAAAGTTAATCCTGCCATTTCACGATCGTAGGTTCACTTAAATATTTACATTACATTACACATCTCCCCCGCAGGACAACATGACAAAAGGGGAGGGTGCAAACAATTTAAAGACAATACCACAGAAGAAGAAATAAAAAGGAGGGGCTTCCAATCTTAAAGTAACACGGTTAAAACAATAAAGTTTTTAAAAGGTGTTTCAGTCAGGTAAGGGACAATACGAATAACCAAAAAAACAAAAGAAGCATTTTCTGTAATTATAACATTTGTTACACTTGCTCCAAGAAGCTTGTAGAAACTGAATCTAACTAGCACCATAAGATAAATTAATGCTATTTAGAGAAATAATCATATTGAAAAATTTTGCTCACAAGAAAAACCAAGTAATTCAGTGCTGCTCTTCAACTTTCAATAATAAAAGAAACTATAAAGTTTGAGACAGTGGTCCCACTTCTACCATGTAGCGCCGGTAACAAGCTATATGGATTTTTACGCCCTAGCCTTGTGCTTGGTCAGAATATGATACAAATAAATATAACTTACCAAACAAGGTAGATCCCATTATTTTTCAATAAAATACAGAAACGTGGCTCCAGTGGTCAGGGTGGTGGTAGAAGTCCCAAGAGAAGCCGGAAACAGAAGTCACAAAGTGACGCCACTCGCAGAAATTAGTTTTTTTTAAAATTCTAAATTAAGATTTTTTTATATATTTATTTAAGTAATATTCTCCTTAAAGTTACGTTAACCAAATGTAAGAATAAATCCAGTGGACATTAGAATTCAGACATATATAACCATTATTTTAATAGAGAGTGCATAAGTGCAGAATTTAAGTTTTGTATTCTTATTTTATAAAAATGACACAGATGTTCAGATAAACTTTCAGAAGTGCAAACTTATTCTAACGACAAAAATTGAGATTTTGTGAAAAATAGTAACCACCATGAAGGTAGACATTAAATCTGTTTAAATAAAATCACAGCAAAAACATTTTTTCTGTAGTGAGGGAATGTTAAGAGTGTTAAGACAACGTTTGGTGCCACATCCGGACATTAGACAGTTGAACATTAGCTTGTTAGCTGAGTGAAGTAAGAAGCAATGCCAAAATTATGCACAACTACACCCTGCTAGATAATAATAATAATAATAATAATAATAATAATAATAATAATAATAATAATAATAATAATAATAATAATAATAATAATAATAAAAAAACAGAAATGCTAAACCTTCATTTATGTTTAGCATCAAGGCTAAACATAAATGGAGTTTGTGAGTTAGCCACACAAGCAACGCTGCTCCAACATAAAGCTTCACCGCTTTATGTTCAAGCAGCAGCCAATGAAGAGTAAAAATAAGGCTAATTTCATTAAGACAAAAACATAAATTCAGTACTACCTTTGATGTTTTCTGGTCATGATCCGTGTTGGAGAAAATATTTCCATTCGGCTCAGTAATCTGTTGTCCCCGATTTTTGTAAATCCCACAGATTCTACGGACTCCGGAAATTTTGCGCATGCGCACAATGCTGGCCGCGGCTATGTGCCACTCCGTTTACAAAATGAAACCTAGAGGTGTAGGTGTTATTCATTTTAGTTCAGAGCGCAAAGGGAAAATAACACGGAACAATCGTTTAAGAATAACTGAATCCACTTTTTTCCTCGTTCTCGCCGCACAGACGTGTTGCCATAGCAACTGACAACAACGCCACTACATGCTTCAGGGTTAAACACCAAAAAACACTCAACATTTTCCACACAAAGAACAGAACATTCATCCCCACAGTATTACATTTTTAGGCTCCATGTGTGTTTTTGTGATCTATGGTAGATAATTTGAACACATAATCTACTGTCAGAGTTGGTCGCCTTTTTTAACACGCTGAATTCCACATCACATCTACATGTTAAGGTTGTCAAAGTCAAACAATATATATTTTTTCTTTCTTAATTAAAACTTTTTCCTCACCTTGTTATCTAGATGTAGTGTTATTGACTTTTACTGGTAATGTAAGCAGTAAGCTTTAGGAACAGTAAGCTTTGAAATATCTGACACTGATGAATTGCTTTTAGTCATATGATATGTAGGGACGGTTTCCTGTGACATACTTAGTGATAATTACGTAACACAGAGTTGTTGACAAATTAAAAGAACATAAAATTTTGGAAATATGTCAAAAGAGCGCTGTTGGTCACAGGTTTGACTGAGTCTTTTTATATATATAGTATACCACGCTGCATGGTCCTGGGTCAAGCCTCATGACCACTCACTGTTTTGAAAGCAGTTATTTGATCATCATCTCTGAGTTCAGAAGACTGCATTAGCTGAACTGTGTAACTATGGCCCAAAGCCAAAAGCAGTTCTTTCTCCTTCGCTCTCCTTCCTCCACCTCCTGTTATTATCTACAAACAAACTTAGATCATGTTTGAGAAAATCAAAGCCTTATTCAGTTTTCCGGTGATTTATTTTGACCCAGTTGTGTAAAGTTTTCTGAGTATTTTCAATTTACTTAAAATCCTTTTAGCTAATTTACTTGCTCGCTCTAATTAGGTTTAGCCCAGGAATAAGGCCAGGGGCTGATGGAGCAGGAGACTGGACGCAGGGTAATAACCTCTCTGCTTTTCTTTTCCAATGTGTTACCATGTTTCTCCACCCCCGCCACCACTCCACCTCGTTACTCCCTCCAACAGTCACCATGGACTGTTTATCGACTGACTCTTCTTCCTGTTTGTGGTACTAAGAGGCTGAAATTAGATCTGCATTGGCGAGGATTTGAGATAAATTGGGCAGTGGATCGGTTCTAACTTCATTTTATCTTGGTTTGTCAAGCAGGGAGAGCAGGATAGCTTTTTATGATGCATCAGATAAAAACAACTCCAGACTGACATGAATAACACTAGGCCGAGTTTTGGTCTTCTCAGTTCAGGAAGCATTGCATTTAATGAGCTGACGTGATCACAGCAGAGCAATTCTCTTTGCAGAAATTCAGAGAGCTACGGGGTCACTGATAATCATATATGTGGCCCTGTGTGGTTCCCCCAGGTTGGGCAAAACAGATTTACTCCGGGGTAATTGGTCGCTCCCATTACAACTCCCATGGGAGAGGGGCTTGCTCCTTCGCTTCTTTGTACAGTTTGGAGTTTGGGGTGTGGATCTAACTCTTTTCAGCCTCCCACTTTGATCTAACTCCAGTCCCTGACAGCCGATCCGGTAGCTGAACCTGACACTAGGTCCTGCCTCTGTAGAAATCCAGAATGGGAAGAGAAGTGCAGGTCTGAGAGGAGGGCAGCTGAATGCCGAAGTATCTGGTGTTGTATGCCAGACAGACACCGTGACCCTTACGGTTAAACTCACTGCAGGAGGTCACGGCCTGAAATAAAGGATAGAAAAGCCTGTAGGGTTAACAAAAGTCTTAATTTTTACTACTTTCATTGGTTTCTGCGTATTTGATAGATATGATAAGAACATTTTTGGAGATTTTGGACTTTGGCTTATAATTTATATCGACAGGATGTTCACATGTGACCGCTTCCATTTACAGAAAGTTTAATTAACAGTGAAGTAAGCTGTATCAATTTAGTACGTTATTGTTGAAGTGATTAACTATATATTTTTTATACATAATTCAAAACATAAAACATGTTTGGTGTAAATTAACTGTGGACCTACTGCCTCATAAACATGTTTTAAACTTGAAAAATACACATTTTCTATATTTTGAGTAGTTCTCACACTTGTGGGTTTGTTTCTCTTCCAACTCCAACCTCTTTGAAATATCTAAATATATATACAGCTCTGGAAACATTGAAGACCCCACTGCACTTAACCCCATTGAAAACCTCCTGGCTATTCCACCAAATACTGATTTCTGAAATCTTCCTGAGTTAAAACATTTCTAAATGAATATGAACTTGTTTTTTTATTTGCATTATTTCAGGCCTGGAAGCACTGAAGCTCTTTATTTTGTCCATTTCTCATTTTCTGCAAATAAAAATAAAATTTTTGCTTGGAATATCAGACACATGTGGTCAGTAGTTCATAGAATAAAAAGAGCAATGCTCATTTTACTCAAATACATACATATAAAATGTAAAATCTGAGAATTTTAAGTGGTTTTTAAATCGTATATATATGTAATGTCTGCTCAGACGCTGAAAATAAGTCGTGATTGAGTGATTGGGTGTTTCACTAGGTGAGTGAAGTAAAAAATATTTGTAAGTCAACACAAAAATAGTTCACCGCTCATAAAATCCTCTTTTTTTTATTGCCACCTCTCTCATCAGACCTTAATCCTGTAGAAAACCTGCAGGATGATCTGCAGCAAAGCTTTCAGGCAAATTTCTCTCTCTTTTTTCTTCTTTATTGTGAAAATGTCTTTTTGGATTTACAGCCTGTGCAGATTGCACCCCGCCTACAGATCAATGGAGGGCCAACCGGCTGCAAGTAGGAGGAATCAAGTATTGACCATGATGTTTTTCTAAATTATTTATGAGGCAGCAGTACATTTTCTCTGGCTGTAATGTTTGATGCATGAACCTTATGTTGGACTCCTGTTTGCATCCCGGTAGTCTTCTCTGGCTGCATTTATCTCCGCCTTCAAGTTCGACCCCAATCAGTCATAAAGGTTTTGGCATTGCCTTATTCTATTATTATGTGGCTCTGACTTAATGTTTAATATGATGAACTGAAGGAGAACATATATATTCACGCCTTTTTAAACCTGATACAGATTGTTGTCATGGTTCTAACAAACCAAGTCTAACTCCTGTGGCTTGTTGCGACTTGAAGACACAATAACTCAAAATAATTTTCCCCCACTGATGCCAAAGAGATTGAAGAACAATAGTAAATGCCTTCACATGTGATGCTACAAATATTCAGACTTAAGAGACTTCTAAACACCTATAGACCTGTCCAACTTTGTGTTGCACAATGATCTTATTCAAACAGTTACATTATTATCCCAACATCATTTGCTTTTTTTTTTTTTTTTTTTAACTAAGAAGTGTTTCAACATCAACAGCGTGTCAGCTTGCATAGCTGTAAGCATCTCCTTCTGCAGTTAATTACCAAACATATACAGAATACTTTGACATCTAACGAACTTTTCATAGTTTTGCATTTGTATTTTTCCTGCAGGGGATTGTGTAAGTATTGCTCTCCTGCACATGGAGCTCACCAGCATGCAAGAAACCCATTCTATTGGAGACATCAGTAAGTTAAGACTCTGCATTAAACTGGATGAAAGCCTTTTAAACGAAATCCTTGAAAACACTGTTGTTGTGTAATGAGTTGCTTGTTTTTCAGCCACCTTTGCCCTTGTCAATGCTACTGGTTCGGTCTGACATTTTGTTCCTACAGAAAAGATCAAAACGCGCCTTGCACTCTTGACTCGAGTGATTCCCAATCCAGTTTAGGAAACATCACAAACAGACAAGCCGCGACAGATTCTGCCTCAGGTCAGCAATGCAGCGCGTGTTGACCCACTAGGCTCCTATCTGTCATCACAAAACATGAGCGGGCTTGAGTAATACAGTGAAAACTGTCAGATTCATAAATACTGAGAGGATTTACTGTAAATCTACATCAAAACACAGTTTAGACGAGTTTTAGTTGCATTTAAAAGCCAAAAATGATTAGAATTATAGCTCGACATGGGCTGCATGTTAATATATTGGAACACTAGTACATTTATTTCAATATTTAAATTAAAAAAGTCATAAAAGATGGGGAAAATGTATTGTCATCACTCAAACTGGTACTTTTTTATTCATGTTAAAATGTATTAACCCTTTATACCCTAAATTTAAATGTCCGCCTGGATATTTTTACTCATTTTAATTGTACGCAGTTCTTTAAATGTCCTGTATTCATAACAGCTGGAATTTTCAATATCAAGCAAGTTATTTTCACAATTTACTGTCTATTCAAAGATGCTTCTGTATAAGTGACAGTATCTGCTTCCTTTATTCACATTTCCATCTCAACAGGGAACAATATCATGTGATAACAAACGCAACATTGGATTAAAGTACATCCGAGTGAAGCTCTCGTTCCGGGATCTGCAGATAAACGTGGGAAAGCGCCATGTCCTGCTAGAGAGCGCTATCTTTTTTTAGGAGTACAGTAATTTGCTGCTGTTAGCCTTTTCCGCATCCAGAGTGCAATATTACATCACTCCATTATTTAGAAGCCATATCAATGTGACATCATGACCATCACTCTATACCTGCATTCACCACAGAGACAAGTTGCTGCAATCAAAACCCGAGCCCGTGTATTATATGAGACGCAGAACATTGGTGCTTGTCCTTGGTTGTTCTGATGACTGATCAGATTTCAGGCAACAGAATATGGCGACCAAAGTTTCAGTTTGCTGTATGTTTTTGCTCCTAACAGCTTACAGTAGATTCCTCTGGCAGTATTTTGCTTAAAAAATGAGCGGAGAGAGGTTGACGTCTGATGGGATTATGTTAAGACGCTTCTGAAACTTTTTGCTTTACTTGATTCACAGTCGTTGAAACAAGTTATCTGATCTCACTACTTATCACTCAGATAAGATTTTGCACTAAATGGTTGCTTGCCTACATAAGCACCACACTGAAACAAAAAGATTATTCTTTATTGTTCATCTTCTTTAAATGAAAATGTAAAGTCAGCTGACCATCTGAATGAATACTAGGGTAGAAAAACTGCATAACTGTGTTCTACAAGTTAATGCTAACACCAAACGTATAAGTCTGAAGAGGTTTAATATATGTGTGACGGGGTTCTCTTATGACTTGGACAAACAAAAAAATGACTGCCCAAGGCCAGAGATCACTTTAGTGAAATTTATTTAGCTCTTTAAGTCAACAAAGATGGCAGGTGCAGAATATATACAAGGACGTCCAAGGCAGATTTAAAAACAGACAAACAGCATCACCTTCACTGTGACCTGGCAGGAGTCTATCCACAGACTGTCTCCCTGTGGCGCAGAGCCCTGCTTTTAAAGCCACAGGCTCCGCCCACAGAAAGAGCAAACAAGCAAACAAAAACAATGAAACAATTACTTCTAACTCAAATGAACTCTGAAAGTAAACAAAGTAATAAATAATACCAAGGGGAAAAGAAGAATATATAAATAAACTTGTGATTAAAAATACAATAATCAATTTAATAGAAAACACTCAGTATGATCCGACGACGTCACTACGTCATCACATGACTCCCTCCTGGCGCGCCACAATCCGGAAATAACTCGGCTTGAAAACAAAACCGGGAAAATGTTTGAAACTGAAAACAGGCTAGGATGGACATGCTAACGGAAGCAGGAACACCGCGTGGGCACCACGATGAACCACGTCAGTTTAAGCTGTAACAGAAGAAAGTTAGCGATGTGTGCGGGCGTGCTCGCATGTTGACACGGACTCATAATTAAGTCCCGGCTCCTCCGTCACAATATGTATCACTGTAAAGATAGTGTGATAGCTATTGAAAATATTGATTTAGAAACACAAAAAGATGTGAAATATTTAGAAAAAGACACAGAATTGAATGAGTGTTGATTTATGCGGTGCTTTCAAGAAATTGCACAACAGAATCCTCTTCTGTCCATCTGGTCCTGATTCTGCAATATCCAGCTTAGCAAAACTGCCTCAGAAATTATTGCAAAATGTCACAACCATGAGCCATGACTGGTAATATTAATGAATCTCATGCAACGCAGTGTTGAAGCTCTGTATGTCCTGATGATGATTCACTCACCTCAGCATGCTGAATGCTTGTTTTCTGATAAAGAAGCTCATAATTTGTATCGTTTGTGTAAGATTTAAGGTGGGGTTTTTTTCCACGTTTGATGTTCGCAACAGTCACTTCAGAATGAGTAAAATGAATGATGCATGCGGATGCAGGTTAATTGGCTCAAACCAAGAGAAGAAAAACGTTAGTCTCAAAGAAAAACTAATCTTCCATCCAGTTTGTATTTACTGAAAAACAGAGATTAGACATATGTGTCCTGTTTATGTTTAGAAACATATTTTCCACATCTGCGAGCTTTATGTCTTTATCTACTTAGGATATTAATAGCAAAAAATAATATTGGCATATATTATTGTTGCTTAAGACAGGAAATCAAGACAAATTAAAGTGTGAAGACCACAGAGTTGGAAAAAAAAGAGTTTTGGACCATTTTATGTAATAGATTTTAATATCAACATTGTTAATGTTTAATAATTTCACTAGGTTTTTTTGAAGTGATTTAATTTAAAGATCAAAAATACATAATCTTAGATTAGTTATTTACATAATGATAGAATTATGATGGTCCCAGTATTTTTTTTTTCCCAGCTTAGTCTCTGGAAACAAAACAGCAGGCACGTGCTGTTTTGTTCTTTATTGTAAAAAACTCAGTAGGCTTTTCTCATGGTGTCATGCATTAACAATTACATTTTTGCTTTTGTTTTTTTCTATTTTCTGCAGTTCCACCTTAAAGTTTGATGTAGCTCTGCTTTCCTGAATGGACCATCTTCATCTCCACTGCAGCAAACAGGCAGCTCTGTTTATAGATTACAGTCACTAATAGGTTGCATTGTGCCCTTGTTTATATTTTTAATAGTGTAATTCTGTAAAGACAAAATATGTCTGGTCTAGCTCTGATTTACATATCTTGCTAAACTGCAGGTTTGAATATTGCAATACTTTCCTATAACAAAACAGACCTGCAGAAAGAAATTACTAATAAAATATCTTACATATGCATGTGCTTTATATAGAGATTTCCCTTAGCTTTGATTGTATATCTCACAATTTTGTAATTTATCATTGTTTATTAAACTCTGAAAGCTTTGTGGCTTTAATATTCTATCCTAGAACGTGGTTAGATGTGCCCTTTTCTTTTTTTTTTTTTGAGCACCTGCCCCTTTAGTGATCTCTGCACAACCCTGCAAAACGGAGACCCAAACCTTAAGAACAATTGCTGCACATGATCTGGTGTAACAGAAGGAATCAAATTCAGAATCTTAGAGGGGAAGATCTAATAATATGTTTTTGTTTTTACTCAACACGTTTCATTGACAACATGCAAAATCACTGCATTGTAAACGTCTGCAGTGCTTTTAACTCCCTGCTCTTTGTAATGTAAAGCTGACACAGGGTATCTGTTTCACTCCAGCAGGTTTCATCTTCAGGCGCACAAAAGCTTTGGAGGGAACTTTCCTGTCTGGGTGAGTGAACTGTGGACCTTTTCTTTGTTATGACATGCAGATCCCTTTAGTTCAATGACTCACTTGTCAGGATTATGTAACAAAAGAATAAAAAAGGTGGAAAGACGAATATTTCCTGGTAAAGCCACAAGAGACAAAAAGTGGAAACTCTGAACAAGACATTTGTTTATCATGAAATGCAATTAATACGTTGATGTATCAGTATTTCCTTCTGAATAGTAAGAGCATTATCGCCACTCCTCATTGTGTCAACAAGTTCATAGAGTCAATAATGAGTCAGGCAGCACTGCGACTAGAAATTCAGCTTTTGAATATTTAAAATCTGCTTTACAAAAATGTCCAAAATTAGGACATTTTTTTCATGAATAATTTGAATACAAATCTAGAAAATATAGAACCTAATTTAGACTGATGTTCGTTGTAATTTGATTTATTGACAGAGCTTGAAAACTGTTTATGTTTCTTTTTATATTTTAATTCGGTGCATGGTTTTATATCTGGTTTTATCTGTATTTAATCTGCAACCAGGGTGTGAAAGGAGGGGCTTTAAGGCAGACTTGAAGTCTGGCTTCAAAGAAATCCTCTGGAAACTTTTGATGCATTTTGCAATGAACACAAACTTAATAGAGGCTCTTGTACAAATGATCAAATCAAAAGAGTCTTTATGTTGCAAAGTTGCTAAAACTTTACGTTAAACAAACTTTAAAAAACTTTCTGTGTACTTTTGTGTCTCCTAAGCAGAGGTGGGTAGAGTACCCCAATATTGGGTACTCTTAACTAAGACTAGAAATACTTTAACATATTTTTACTCAAGTAAAGATAAAATTACTCTAGTAAGAGTGAAAAAGTATGTTGTAAAAAGTTTACTCAACTCCTGATCAAATTATCAGTAGTTTAAAACGTAAAAATTCCTTCATCAGATGGACAAAAATAGAAAGTTAGGTGGATTTTTTTTTGCATTTTAAGGATGAAAAATGACAACAATTCATATAAGTAACAAAAGAATTACAAAAATCAAGCAAAATAAAATTCTTCCAAATCAGGTTTTCAATAATAAAAAAAAAAAACGTCTGAAACTTTAACACAAACTGCAGGTGTGTGTCTGTGTGTGGTGAATTTTGGTTAAAACATGTTTGTTTTTCATTCAGCCGG
Source organism: Poecilia reticulata (assembly GCF_904066995.2). Lineage (NCBI taxonomy): Eukaryota > Metazoa > Chordata > Actinopteri > Cyprinodontiformes > Poeciliidae > Poecilia > Poecilia reticulata. Next base: position 5,836,494 of record NC_088848.1, on the reverse strand, counting down.
TAGAGAATCCCGAAATTTCACTCAAATTAGAGCAGAGGTACTTCATGATAAAATTACTGAAGTAAAAGCAAAAAGTAAAGCATAGTAAAAATAGTCCTACAAGTCAACCTTTCCCCAAAGGTTACTCAAATAAATGTAAATAAGTAAATGTAACAAGTTACTTCTCAACTCTACTCCTAAACAATGCATTTCTAGACACAGATTAATGTTAGAGTGTAAGATGTTTTGAAGCACATAATAATAATATTAATAATGATATTTCTCTGTTGAAATTTGACTAAAGGCCTCATTAAATTTATGCATGTTTCAAGCAACACCAACATAACTTTTGTTCCTGTGCTTCCAAATCAGACATTTACTTCAGAATCTGGCTTCCAAACATTAAAAGTTAGTTTTTATGTAATCTAGGGAACACTTTATTATATTAATTAATCAAGTTAGCTAAAAAGCAGGATGGATATTTGGTACAAGACACAGACAAAAGGTAGGAGAGGCAACCCTGTAATGACGTTGTACCGACTATGGAGAGAAACAAACAGAAGAGAAACGACTGGAGGGATTAAATAATAATAGGATGATGTGGGAGAAGGTGAAAAATGGCTCTATTATGAGCCTAATAGAATTTCCCCTGGTCTCTGAGGGAAGCAGAATGGACTCACCCTCCATCCCACTTTCCCTTTCCATCCACTCATCCGTCCATTTGCTCATACAAGACAGATAATTTCATCAGTCTTCACTTAATTGTGTGGGTCTCAGGGAGAGCCTGGCTGTGTGTTTGAGCAAACAGAGGCAGGTGATGGGGAGGATTATGAGCAGAATAATAGAACAGAGTTGGAAACCGCATCAATTCATTGTTTAGATGGACAGCTTGTAAGAATATGGGTTAGATTGTCCCCTCTGAGAACTGAGTGTAAGCACAGGAAAACACTTACTGTACAGTTTAACTGCAAAACTGAAGCATTTTCAATTTTTTTGTGTAAATACTTGAATAAATATATATGGTTTATTAATAAAAATCACCAGATGCACCAGGAAGGCCAGTTTCAAGCATCTATCCTAATATTTAATCAACACTAAAACTGCATGCACAACATTTAACAGATTGATAAAATCATCACGAAATGCAATTAATCTGCAATGACTTCAGTTCTACCGCAAGTTTTGCTGTAGAAGGATTTAAAATGCATTCAGGCACAACTGGCCCTTTAAGAACATTCAGATTTTTGATTTGGCCCAAAATGAAAATGAGTTTGACTCTCCTGATTTAGAGTAAATACAGACAATTCTTCATTATGATCTTCTAAGATGCCCACACTTGTTAATGTTGTAGTTTGATGTTTTTATGATGAAAGGACCTTGTTGCTGAAATGTGCTGTACAAATAAACTTCACTGACAACATTCGTACTCGTGACTTTATTGCGTTTGCTTGACAAACGGCACATTCCCGTCTGTAACGCCTTTATTTCCTCTAATGTCCCTGTGATCTTCCAAACTCAAAGTCCCGTTCTTTTGATTCATTGCAGAAAGTTAACTTGTCGACGCAGTTTGTCTTTTCTTCCCTCTCTTTAACATTCACTCCATATCTAACTGGTCACCCCACCTCAGGCTGACTTATCGCCTTTTCACCACCGCATGTCACATCTGCACACATGGATCCCTTCACACGTGGAGCGTTTCCCGCTAAAGGCTCACTGGGGGGCAGCAGTTAGCTTGGAAATGTGTTTTCCATTTGGGGAAGGGGTCACTTGGAAACTGATATTGGATGCTGGGGCCATTTTACGACCTGCTTATGGCATTTCTGATCTGAACAAGCTGAGAGAGATCAAGGTGGAGCGAGGTTACAGAGTACAGGTTAGAGACTTTTACACCAGATTTATGCGGATCAGGAGCTTGTAAAATTGGTTTTAAGACCATTGTTTGAGACCAGTTTTGACAGCTTGAGACTTGTGAAAATATACCTTACCTCAAATATAAATCTAATTTTTATTCGTGGGAAATAATAATGTACAAGTTGTGTAACATACATGAATGTTAATTATGTTGTAAATAATCAGAAATGAGAAAAGTAAGATGAGATTTGGATGATATAGCTCAATAAATCGAGATTCCAATCTGGAAGACTTTCTGAGAGGATTTCAGTTTTTTCCAGATGATTAGAAAAAGAAAATAAAAGTACAGAAAAGATTTGTACTTCCTACAAAATACAAAATATTTGTATATTCTCTCCTTTCCTTTTCATTCCTTGTGCCCTTAGTACTTTCCATTGTTTTTTTGTACATTTTGTTTTTCCCTAAAATGCATATTAATATAGAAATATCTGTCATTGATTTATAGTGAGATTTTCTGATTTGTAATTAAATATTTACCCAAAATGCTTAATTGTTCTCCACATTCTGAAGAAGTCTGAGTTTACATGAAAAATGTGTAAAAATGCTTTACAAATCTAATATTCTCTGACTGCATCTACAAAATGCTGCAAGATGAATGTCATTACTCTACCAGAACTATTACCATGAAAAACACAAGTTTAATCAAATAAATAAAAGATAAATTTCACCTGACACAAAATCAATGTAATCATAAAATCAATAAATCATTATGTCGTTGCTATAGTTTTTGTGAAAATAAGGGTTTACCCTTTTTCTGTTTATTTATTTTTATTAGAAGTATGTCGTGACGTCTTGTGTTATTTTTTTATCCAGTGAAAACTCGTTACTCTTGGTAGAAGCTCCATCTGTTCTGCCTTTTCATGCACCATTTGTTTTCCGTATCACTCGTCAGACAAAGGAAGCAGCGCTGACAGGCTATCACAATAGAGCAGGGCTACCGATTCCAACAGGCAGTCGGGTTGATGAGATGAGGAAGACAAACTTTTGTTTTTTAAATCCGTTACTCCATTAAACAATTACTCTTCCTCTGTTTAGTTAGAATGAAGGAATATGCCTTTCTGGTGCTGCAGGCAAATCTCTTTCAAATAAAACCTGGTTTAAAAAGTAAGGATTTTTGTTTAGTATATATCCATATCCACTTATAAATAATGATGTTTAAGAACTGCATTTTAATGCATGTTGATCTGGAGTTGTTGGTTTTGCATTTTTCTGTATTGATTTCTCTGCAAATTCATATCCAACCAATTTTCAAGATATCTTATTTTGTTTTCATATCCAGTAAGAATTCATAATAAAATAATAAATATTTAGCTCTGGAAAAAATGAAGAGCCCTCTGCACTGAACTCTATTAGAAACCTGATGGTTATTCCACCAAATATCGATTTCTGAGTTAAAACATTAGTGTTGTTGTTGTTTCTAAATGAATATAAACTTGTTTTTTTTTGCATTATTTTATGTTTGAAACTCTGCAGCCTTTTTGTTATTTTGACCAAATAAATCCAAAAATTTTGCATGTCGTCAATAGTTTGTAGAATAAAGGAACAATGTTGATTTTACTCAGATATGTACAAATAAAGAGTAAAATCAGAGAAACTGATCATTTTAAGTGGTTTTTACATTTTTTCCCCAGAGCTTTATGTTACAAAAAACATTTGAGTTCAGCTTAACCTTGGAAATTTGAAAAATATTTGTTGTTGTTAGCTAACTATAAGGCAAAAAAAGAGAGTGGAAAATAAAAGTGTTGCAATCCAAAAAATAACTTCTAAATTCACTAAAATCTGAGTTTTTTTTTTTTTGTATATTCACATTTTTTTTTCTCGTCTTCTTTAATTATTCATTGTGTGAAGCTTGTAATTTGACACACTCATCTGTATTATGTTGGATCAATAAAGAGCATGAGTGAATTAAAGAGCTTTATTTACTGCTTGTCTATTGTAGAACTTAAAGCAAATTCACATTCAGTATAGGACAGTATATGTGTGAGTATACATTTAACATTCACCGTTTCTGTACAATTCAGTCCTGGTTTACTGTCATTCTCATCACTGTTTACCATCAGGGTTTGTTTGTTTTTTTACCCAAAACAGTTTTTCACTCTTACTCTCTCACTCCAACCTATATTTATCAGTCCCTTTTTGCATAATTAGGTTGTAACTTGTGTCTCAAGTGCAATATCGTCACATTCACCTTCAACTGTACAGGTAGACCAGCGTCTTAGGCAGAAAAAGCGAGAAAAAAAAATCATTTATGTTTGACATAATTTAGATAAACCAAGATACATGTAGAACGAACAGATGATCAGTATGAGGATGAGAAATCCCTTAAATATAAGTATCAATAACTAAAATTTCTCTTGGTAGAATAATGCATTTTTTATTGTAGCTCAACTGGAGGCTTAAACTGAGTTATGCTTTTGCTGGTGCAAATGTTTCAAATACCCTGGTCTGGGAATGTTTTGTAATTTATTTGTAATATTATGACAATTTTTTTATGCTACAGCTTGTAATAGTGCACATGTGTGAATACTACAACACAAGCACCAGAACTGAAAACCTTTGCAGACGACCACATCTGGACATAAATGATAAAATACTTTTTTATTTTAGGGGAAAAGAAGGCTTGCTTTTTCAATTTGGACATTGAATAAAGTAGTAAAATTTGCATAAATAGTTCACATCCATGCCTCCCTGCAGTTGCATTAACAAACTTATAATTGCAGATTTTCAGGAGATTAAAAGTGATGCATGCATCTCCTCTCATAACTTATTCACAATTAAACAAAATTCACTATATGGCACTAATAGGGTCATACAGAAATGCCTCATTTAGCTTCATTAGGCTTTTTATGAGAAATTGTTGCTCTTTTATTGTGAAATTTCTCTTCTTTGTGTGTTTATGCATAAAATATGGTAAACCACAGGTGTAAGATTTATTTGCTAAAACAAACACCTGATAACTTTCAGACTTAACTTTCATTTTTGTCTTCTTAATTTTAAGATACCTGATGGTCAATAATTATAAATTAAGTCGATTTCCTTTTGCTATTTCCTTAGATAAACAAGGACAGCACTGACAATAAGAAAGTAAGCCCTGTTTACATTTACACTATACACTGTTGCTTCAACAAAACTACAAATAAAAGATAAAGACAAATTATTTACAAGTAAAATAACCTAGAATTACACTTACAAATTCCTTAACACAGTAAATGTACAACACCAACATACACCTGAAATAGTTCCCAGGCACTTGTGATGCATAAAACATAAATGATTACACATTTAAGTGCTGCAATCAAAAACAGAAATGTAATACCGTTTAAAAATTGCTTGTTAGAAGTACTAGTAGTAGTAAGAATACCTTCATATAAAGTAATACAACAGCAATATGCTCCGTGTACAAGGGAATAATAGTAATATGTGCTTCGAGTTGGAGAGTCGGGTGAGTTAGCTCTGCGTTTGTGTTTTCTGGTGAACAAAAAAATGTAATATAATAGTAAAAAAAAACAAAAAAAAGATATAACACGAGATGAAGAAAATGTTTTCTTAAATTCAAATAAACAGAAAAAGGAATCAACATGCTTACATCTGAACAGGTTGTTTAACGTATAGGCCTGGGTTTCTCCTTTGCATTGATTGAAGTAATCTGAGACGTCTCAGTTTCTCTCATGCATCCTGTGACTTTTGTCTCAGCTGGCCTGCCTTTTATCCGCCGTTCATTGTTCCAAACAAAGAAGAAGTGAAACTCTCCTCTTTTTTCCTTCCTTTTCTTCTGACCAGTTTCTGCGTCTAATTAATCAGCTTTAAGGATCGTCAGTCGCGAGAATAATGGCCTCTTTTGTCACGTCGGAGCGTGTTTATTCAATTGTCGAGCGTTTGAGATTTCAGTTAACGTCCCTGAGAATTTTACTCTAGATTCGAGATATTTGGGGTTTATTTGGCGGAGGGAGAAGTGTTTCTGATGGTTTAAAATGAGTGAAAAGAGAGACTGTCTTGGCTGCAGGACCTCTTAAGTTTGTACCAAATTATTAACGGCTCATATCAAACAGAGGAAAATGCTGAAGTCATGGTGCATTCACACCAAACGTGTTTGGAGCATCAGGCGGGTCTGGTTTACATTCCAAGTCTACGTGCGTCGTGGTCCCATCCTGTCGCGATTGGAACCGTTTGACACGTCAAGAGCAACCTTAGCGTCCAAACAATAGGCCAGCAGCAGAAAACAACGGCTAGAGCGAATTTGACGCGTCCTCGATGCGCCTCAACATAGACTTTGAATGTAAACCAGACGCACAAAAGTGCTAGGTGTAGAGCAAAATGTCAAGCCAGAGGAAGTTGTAAATATATTGTAGGCTGCAGCTGTACGTCTTGAGTCAGCTATGTGTTCGTAAAAAACAAAGCAATAAGTACGTCAGCATTATTTCCTGCCTGTTGCCGACAAAAGCAACTAGACTTTAGAGATCATTGAACAAATTGTCACAAATATGAACAATAAACAGTATGTGGTCCCTCGTTTGAGTGCGCCATGCCATATATGTGGCAGAATATAATGTTTTTCTTGTTTTATCATCATCAACTTTGAATGCAAATGTTTGGTTGTTGAGCACAGTACATGCATGCAGGGCTACAGACTGTAGGTGTGTATGTACGTCAACTAAATCTACATTTGTATCTACTTGTTTGTCATGTAAATATAGTACATAGGATTTTTACAGAGTCTCTATCATTTTCAGGGTAAGGATGAGAAACTGTGATACTGGAATGGTGTTTGAGCGGTTAAAAGCAAGCCGAGGCCTACATGCCAACAGGTTGCACTTTTCACAGCGCCTCAGGGAGAATTAACAAAACAAGAGTCGGCAGAAACAGGTGGAGAGACGTAGAGATGACATCCTCATGCACTGCTGCTTTGCGCTTTTATCTATTACTAATAATAATAAGGGAGCGAGGAAGCAGGTTCATTTTAAATGAGTCCATTAGAACCGCCTCAGGCTGTCGATCCAGATACTTCTTCATCCAGTGGAAGAAACAGGCACAGTAGTTACAGACGCAAGACACGTGTCACGATAAGTTCAAAAAGTCTGACAGGGCATGTAAATAATGTCGCTGAACAGGTTGGGTCTGAAAAACACTTCAGCTTCTTTGGTAACATAAAAAGAAAGACAGTGTAATAAGTGGAAGGCCCACAGAAAATACAAACATGTGAAGATAAAGAGACATAAAGGAGCAGAAAGAAACTAACAGGAAGTTATCCACAAAAGTTTGTGTTCAAAGCAGACAACTGCTCCATGGCGAGTTCAGTCAGAGGATTTTAAACCTGATGTCCCCGTGATTTAAAATGAAATGTGCCTTTCCTAATTTTAAATTGCTTTAATTTTCCATTGTCTGCAAGTTTAAGTAATTTGGAAAACCTAACTTTGCTTTGTTTTGCTCATTTATTTTAGATTCGGAGTGATTTATTAAAGGGGTTTCCAGGATCATCTCTCTGACTTGCATCATAAAGATATTGTGTCAGGCAGCTGCAGCAGGAATTATGTGGAATAATCTAAGATGCTGTATTTGGAATATTTGAATGTTAAGGTCCAGGTGTTAAGTTGTTTCAGACAGGAACGGAGAGACGCTACACCACAGAGGTAGCAGTGGGCTTTGTGCCGCTTGGGCTGAGCACCAGACTTTGCGCGATGTCGTTACGGTTGATCTTGCGGAGCGCTGTGCACAACGCGTCGACGCTTGCACAGTCCTTCCTCGCCCAATCGGACAGCAGCGCTCGGACGGGATGCTCTTCCTGCTGGAAGGTCGCGATTCGCTCTTCCTCGTATCCGAGAAGGCCTGCCAGGTTGCACCAGTCGCTGTCCTGCATGTGGTCGCAGTTTTCCCCTTCGCTGCCCTGGAAAAGCAGCTTCTCCACTTTCTCCCTGGTATGGAGAGGAAGGAGCAGACATGGTTCTTCGTCGATGGTCACAACTGCAGGGAGAAATTAGGCACGATTTATTTTATTTTGAATTACTGGGAAATTTGATGGAAATTTTTTACCCAAATTCTACAGGTTTTATGCAAGTCCTCTTCAAAAATTCAAATGGCAGATGTCTGTTGTTGCCTCTGATGCTCGTCAGCAGCTCTGAGATGTGAAGTTGTGTTTTTCCCTGCAAACTACATCGCACTACTGATTAAATACAGTGTAATATTTTTCTCTGCTGTAAGTGAGAGTAGTACTACTTCAACATATTTTTACTCAAGTAAAAGTAAGAGTAGCTGTCTAAGAAATGACTCAAGAGTAAAAAAGTATCTGTTAAAAAGTCTACTGAGTAAATTATCATTTATATTCAATAATTACATAATCAGACTGACCAAAATATAAAGTTCAGTGGAAATGTTGGTATTTTAAGGACAAAAATTTCATAATTCAAATAATAAAATCAGGCTAAATAAATTTTTCTAAATCAGTTTCTTTCAATAAAAAAACTCATAAAACTTTAACAAGGACTGCAGCTGTGTGTCTGTGTCTGGTGAAATTTTGGTTAAAACGTTTGTTTTTCATTCAGTGGGTAGAAAATTCAGAAATTTTATTCAAGTAAGAGTAGAAATACTTCATAATAAAATCACTCAAAAGTGCAGCATAGTAGAAATACTCCTAAAAGTAAATTTTTTCAAAAAAGTTACTCAAGTAAATGCAATTGAGTAAATATTCCTAACCAACTCTGAGTGTTACTATTTTCAAGGACCCACATGGCATTCATTTCTCTGAATGGCGTTTTGTATTTGTAAATATCTAATCTTCAATAATTTAGATCAATATCGGAGACAATATTTATGGATTTAGACACAGCTATAAAACCTTTTTTTTCTTCCGCCAACTTCCACAACAAAGCATGACTTTTGCAAAAACTGTTCTCTTTTACACAACACTATAAAAAGCTGAGTTTTGAAATGTGACTTATTTTTTCTTTTTAACCAAAACGACAGAGGGGGGAAAAATTCCCTTATAACAATCCAAACACTGTCTGCTGCAAGAAGCAGTTTGGCAAGTAGCAATGGCTCCTTAAAGGGACGTTACGATTTAATGATCATGGAAGATATCTAAAGGAGCCTCCTTGTTTATTCATACAAGCAGAAGAAAAACCTACATGAAATAATAAAAAAAAAGTCTAACACTTCTTATTTTGTGTTAAAATGTTTCTTTGTGCACTGATTGCGAATGTTTCCTTCAACTTAAAATGCAGGAAATGCTGTTTAAATACTCAACAGATGCTTTGAAATCCATAAATTGTGTTGAGCTGCTTTGATGTCTTTGATGTTTTTATCTTTACTTTTCATCTAGTTATTAATTTCTTTTTATTTCTCTTTCACACTGTCTTTGTAAAGCCCCCCCGGAAAACGTCCCAGTTAAACGAATCTATATCTACGGGTGAGAGAATCCTTGTTAAATGACATCTTAACTAAAACTCTGAGGTGTGAGACGTTTAACTGAAGTCCTACAAGGGGTGCGGGTTTTGATGTTTTTAACTTTTTTAACCTTTATTTTTCAATACTCTGTCTTCTTTCTGTTTGTTCACTGTCACATGCTGTTTTTATTTTAATTATGTAAAGCACTTTGAAATGCCTTGCTACTGAAATGTGCTATACAAATAAAATTGGATTGATTGATTGATTGAGCCGGTTTGTCAGGACTTTACAGCAGCAGCAGCAGCAGCAGCAGCATGAACTGCCCTGAAAACAAACACTATCAGTTTTCTAGCCCTGCTCTGCTGATTTGCTAGAGTCTCAAAGGTCATTGTTAACATGGAGTTGGTGACGGCTTCAGATGGTTCATTCCAGAGGGAAAATTCCTCTGGAGAAACAGTTCAGAGAAAACTAAAGGATGTTTTCAAATTAAAACATGTCTGCATGCAATGCACTCACTGTGGTTTTGTAATTACTACACTGTAAAACATTTAAAGGTGGTTTAATTTTGAAATGAAAGTCCACCTGCTGCCTTGAAAATGCAATTTAAATCATGTTTTGGTTGATTTAACACCAAAAGATAAGTTGTCGAAACATTGTTTTTTAGATTCATTTACTTTGAATTGTGAGTTTTAACTTAATGCTGCAATTTAAACCAAATAATTATTTCACAATAAGAAAAACTGCCCTCACCTGGTTAAAGAGAACATATTTAGCAGTTATTTTCTATCACAATATCAAGTTAAAATATTTTACTTTACTAATGTAAATTCTTATTTGAAATTGCATAAAGAAAATTTCTGCTCTGATAAAGAATTTTATTAAAAATCACAATGAATTCAGCTCAGAAACATTTAGTGTGAACAGGACATCAGTCTCAAAATAAACATTTGCCTTAATAAAACACCAGAGTCCCATCAATGCAACGCATTTCTACCTCAGGATACAAAAACATGCCGCTAAGCATTCTGGGAAATACTTCCCACTCCTGTCTTTTTCTTCTTCCAGTTTTTTTAAGTGCTAACCTAAAATTTAAACTTTATTCAACTCTTGGAGGATTGACAAAATTAATAACCTGGCTACCAAATTGCATTGATGTTGCTCCCCTGAAGTGTATGTCAAGAGTGACAGCAAGTCATGTCACTTCCTGTTTCCTCACTTCCTCTCCTGTCAGACTGAGAGGCCTGTTTGAAAAGGCTTTGAACTTTCAAACCTTACCACACACAATCGGCAATAAGTTCCTTGTGTTCAGTAATTGGTAAAACCTCTTATTGATCTAACAATCTTACAACGTCATCTCTCAAACTCTCCGTTTGCTGCCAGGTAAAGCTAAATCTGTTAGCTCAGCGCTACACCAACAGCTGCCCCATTTGCATAAACCAAGGTTTGTTTAATAATTTTGTGTTTTATGTAATAAAAATAAAACAGTATGTTTACTGTTGTGGGTTTTGGTCATTTTAAGCTGAAGTGTTGTACAACCAAACAAATGTTTTGTGTTTTTTTTTTTTGGCTGATTTCATTTTCCTGTGAAACTTTTAATTTTATTTTTGGTTGAACTAAAACCTGAAAGCCCTTCTATTTAATTTGTTTTTCTTTTGCAGATCGGTTTGTGTTTATTTGTTTTGCTCCTGATTTGAACACTGTTATATTCCCCCTTTAATCCTTGTCTGGATCCTTTTTTGTGTTGGGCTCTTTCTGAACCTCGACTGTGAAATTAAACTATCCAGTATATTGGCTACATATGTTTATCTTACACAAACTCACACATTTAGGTTCAAAATCTAAAACTCGCTAAACTTGTTTGACTTAAAGAGCAGAAGACAGTAGACAACTAAATGCGCCTCAGATGTTTTACAGTGTGTATGTCTTTAAATAGAGGTAGTGTTTTGTTTTTTAAGTGAATGTTACCTGTTTGTGACTGAGTCTGTCCCTGCTGCTCCTGCAGACTTTGGCTGTCCACAGAAATGCCGCTGTCGCTGTGGAGCTTCTCCCCCTCCGGAGACGGAGTCTGGTTCGGGTTGGTCGTGCAGTTGTTGGCTCCTTGTTTGTTCTGCTTACAGCTGTTCCACCTGAAGGAAAATCAGTGCAAGCCAAAAAGGATGACCCTGAATTTTGCTTTGTGGGACAAAGACGGAGAGAAAATGCAGCACCTGCCTGCTTACAACACTCAATTCACTTCTCCGGGTTGTAAATGTAGTTTGATTGTAGTTTTATTATTATTTCATGTTAATTTGTTAGATCATTATTGTTCCTGTTTTTCTTTAGTCCTTTGTTAGTGGTTCTAGTTAATTATGTTTATTTCTTGTGTCTAGTTATTATTAGTTACTGTTGGATTCACTTCCTAGTTTCTTTCTGTGAAGTTTGTTCTAAAAGCAAACAAACTGAAACCTAAAATACTATGAAAAGTATGCACCAGGACTTTAATACAGTGGTAAACATTGTCATTGTGCCCCACTAATACAACATTAATACCTAAACATATTGTGCATGCAACATTTATGGGAGGAATGGATACTGTAACCCATAAAACAAGCAGATTGCTGCCATATTGAAATGTAGCAACAGACGATTTCATTAAATATGAAAAAACTGCAACAACCATATTTTACATCCAGTGAGTTCAACATTTATTTAAAGACTTAAGTTGAATCTTCATGGATTCATTATATTGCTGGTTTTAGACACGTGGCCTGGATGATGTGCAAAAGTCAGATGGGGGTCAGGAAGTGGATTTCTCCTGTTCAAAACAGAGCAAAATGGATCACGAGTAGCTAATCCCCTAAATGGGCTGAAACTGACGAGGCATCTTGAAAAAAATTATTTAGGTCATGGTCCATATTGTCTATGTAAAAAAAAAAGAGTTTTCATATAATCTTGAGGATTTATCCGGCATCGAGACGAACGACATAACTGACTACCTAGATGCAGAGTTCATATTATAAGACGAGCCAGATGAAAGCTTTGAAAAGCCTGAAGCATACAATTATTTAGTTTCAGGTTGGGTCAATCATTTAGGATCACAAGAAGCATTAAACTTGTTTCTGCTGGGTGAGTTGTGCTATTTTAAGGAATTAGTTTATGATGATAATGCTGACAACAAGCTAACTCGTGTTATTTCTATGTGCTTAGATCTCCTGGTAAATTATTTATTTAGCTTCTGTAAACCCAAATTCCTGCTGGAGTTGTGTGTTAATGTTGAGTCATACTGCGTTTGTGAAGGTCGACGGTTCGCAGCGATCTACAGAAACCTGTAGAAACCTTTATTTGACCAAGCTAGGGCATAAAAATAATGTATCTTACATTACATATGAATGCTTGTCTTGCTGTCCAATAAAGTATCTGAAAATACAATTTAAATGATCCGATGGTTACCTGTTAGAAAGTGGTCACTGCAAACTCTGGCACTGTTAGTTTCCACACCTCCTGTTTTTAGCTGTAGATTGTTGATCCAATTTTCTCCTCTTTTTTCAGTAAGTTTTTAAAAATGAACTCCCTTGTGACCACAAAAATAACTTTTATCTTTCTATTAGAACGGTTGGAACAACCGTAGAGGACTCAGACTTTAGGCATTTTGAAGCTGGATCAACAGAAGTAAATGGGCTGAATTTACTTCCTGCCCTCCATCTGCATTGGGTGACGTTGTGCTGAGTCATCTGAAGCCCCGCAATTGCTTTGTTTGTTGGATTCTTTATGACATCTTCAACCACGGAGTACTCACCTCTTAAAGATGATGAAGGCCACAAGACCCACGACGACAGCTGCCAGGATGGAGCAGTAGATGGGGATGAGTTTGTCATTAATCCTCTGGTAGAGCCTTTCTTTGGAGTCTCCATTTATGGTGGTGGTGGTGGTGGTGGTGGTGTTGGGACTAGGCGCCTCTGGTGGGAGGATTTCTAGTGGATTGTATTCCTCAAATGTCACTGGGAAACTACCATCAGGTGTGGAATTTTGGTAGTTTGCTGGAAAAAACAACCACATATAAACAAGGTTTTATTTTTAAGTATCATAACTGCAGTAGAAAAGCAGCATTCCAGTGACAGGCTTTAGCTTGTTTGGCTCCTTTTGGCTGCCTGCTAAGTGTCACTCCAATACTCTTCCTCCTTTCAGCTTTCTGTTTGATCTACAGCCAGCTTCTCCAGGCTATAAACATTTACTGATATTTGAATTGGTGCTTGACCATGTTTGCAAGTCTCTGGTCTCAGACGTTGTACTTTTATTCAGAACTCATTATCAGTGACGGCTTCTCACAACTGGATCAAAATACCAGAAAACGTTAGAAAATATGAGTCTTAAAAATCATTTTCTACTAAATTAATACACAAAAAAACAAGAATCACATGATCAGTGCCTGCATGTTTGATTTTCTAGAAACTGTTTGTCTGTATTGTGTCATAATATATTTTATTTATAAGGATTGTACCTTGACAGTGTTTGCTCCTTCATAAGTTGCGGCAGATGGAGCAACATGCTTTTAAATATCACACACAAGATTGAAGATATAAATGCTACAAGCTCCTGTTTTTTTTTTCAGCCTCTATCCTTCATAGCTCTAAATGCAGACACACATCGGATCCCACATCACGGTCATTTCCCCCAAATCCCAGAGGAACCATTAATGAGCGTAAGAGCAGGTTTGTCCATCCAGTCCTGCCCGCATTCCTCCGACCATTAGCGGAGACGTTCCCTCCTCACCGCGAATATGGAAACCTATCCTCGCCTGTCACTTACTTACACTTGCTCACATCATTAACAGGAAATCAGCGTGTTGGCTTCTAAGGGCTCTAAATACCTCAGGAGAGCTGCTGAGTGCAAAGCGTCCATTTTTCACAGAGGAGGTGAAAACGTTTACAAGACGATGCGGTGAGCTGCTGTGGAGCTTTTGGCAAAGGAATTTCCAGGGATGAGAAAAGTGCTTTGTGGAAATGCCAACACTTTCCTACTTGTTAGGGATTGGAAACCGTTCTTAAGGCTATTTTATTTGTTCCAACCGAGTCTTATGACAACCTTGCTGAACAATTATGCTAAAGTCTAAAACCTCAGCAAAACTGAGGCACCTTTTATTGGTGTTCAACACGCTGCAAATCAATTAATTTTGTTATCAGATTTGGGTATTCATAACTTATAAAAGGTATCTTTCTCTTCCTTCCTTTGCTGCTCCACTTACAGAACTATTGACTGTTTAGCATTTGTTAAATAACCCATTTATGGGGGAATTTTTCTGCTATACATGAGAGCACACATTTTCAGTTTGAAAGCAGGACCTCATGTCTTTCTTCTCAAAACATGTAATTCTCGTACTCAAAACTTCTGCCCTCTTTCAAATATTCTCTGTGCTTTCTCAAATCTTTCTCCTCACGCTCAAAAAGTGTCTGCTCGGATCAAATCTCCGCTTGCAAACCCCTCTGATCGCTTGCAAATCGTTCTGTGCTAACTTGGAACAAAAAGTAGCGTTGCCTGGCAACCTCTCAGCCAATAGAATGGAAGTGTTACACTGGGTGCGTTTGTTTCCTTCTAGTGGGAGTGCCTGTGTGACTACAAACGCACCCAGTATAACACTTTCATTCTATTGGCTTAGGGGTTGCCAGGCAACAGTGTGTTTTTGTTCCAAGCGCGAGCAGAAAATAATTCGCAAGCGAGCAGAGAGGTTTGCAAGCGGAGATTTGATTCGAGCAGAGACACGTTTTGAGCACGAGGAGACGGGTTTGAGAAAAGACAGTGAATATTTGAAAGAGAGCAGAAATTTTGAGTACAAAAGACATGAAATTCTGCTTTCGAATTGAAAATGTGTGCTCTCGAATTATGACAGAAAAATTCCCCCATACCAACTGCATTCAGCTAGCTCAAGAATTACATACCTTCACAGAAACCATATTATTAAAGTCTCTAAGCTTCCATGTGGGCATTCGGTCCTGTGTGCTGTGATTATTTTAGGTGTAGGATTTACAACAGTCTGACAAATGGCACGTCTCAAGCAAAGTGTTAAAAATATCTGTAAACGGCTCATCAGTGCAGCGCTCCGCGGTTTCTAGTAGCTATGACTCAGCAGCTACGATTTACTGAGGTGGGGGTCGCCTTCCGACCAAAAGGTCAACACCCCCCAGGAGTGAACTGAGTGTGTTTGCATTAAAGTACTCTATACAGTAGTAGATCAAAGTTAAGTTTTATGTTTAAAATGTATTGAGTTAATGTCAATAAAAGTTTAGACTGTCGTTTTGAATTGAGTGAATCTGTAATGATCTGTATGTTTCTGTTTTGGTTATTTATTTGCTTAGATTTTAAGAAGAAACTACATCATGTCCCATCCAGGCATCTTCAGCACAAGACAAAAAGATGCACCAGTATCACCCCATTATCTTTTACCCCCTAGGAGATATATATACTCAGGGAACAGGATACCATTCATTGACAAAAATGTCCTTTGTCCAGGACAAATGTCCCCTCCCCACCATCTCTCTTCATCTTCCAGTCTTTACATTTTATCCTCGTGCTGCTATCAGTTTTCAACCTTCTGTTTAGTCAGTTTTGTATTCATTTATCGTGCTTCTAAATCCCACGAGATTATTGCTGTGTAACCTTCTAGATTACATGTTTACAAGTTTGACTTTCATTATTCCAATTCATCCATTATGCTGAGCTATATGACTGTTACGTTGACAAATCTGCATTAGCTGTGTGATGTTATCCTGCCACTATGGATCAAAAAGTCTGAGAAGAACGTCGGACACCTTGTTGGATCTATGAGACAGAACATTAGTTCGGTTCTGAAGGAAAAACCGTTTCGTAATGTGTGACTGTCCCTTACATCCTCAGCTTTAAACATTTAAAAAATGAGGAGGCTACAAATCAAGCCCAGAGGCTTCAGACTCCAGGCGCCTCCACCGTCACATAACCCAAGCTTGTCATTAAGTATTTTAAAACTGAAAAGTGCAGAGCTTCTAAATTAGCAGGATCTGTCAGCTGGAAACCAAGTATAACAGTAACAAAACCTTTTAATCCATATTTTTAAGGTTAAGTCTGATTGTTAGTAATATTAAAAGAATTTTCCTTCTGGCTTCATCGGATAACGACTTGCAGCAGGAAATCCACTCCTGCGTGTGTTGTCAAGCAAGTAATTATATAGGAAGATGCTGTTGTTGCCTTGCACCCTTGCATGAGTGCTTTGTGTGTGACGGGTGTGTGTGTGTGTGTGTGTGTATGTTATTTGGCCACACCTGAGTTTAACTTGTAATTCCAGCTGCTTGCAGCCTCTTGCAAACAGGTGTTGATGTGTCAATACTTTGCCGTCTTAATGTAAAGGAAAGGAGGGGCTTCTTTTTAATAAGCTGCACCCACCCAAGAAAACAAGACAAACCTAGAGTGAAAAACAAGCAGCGAAGAGAAACAACAGATAACGCTGTCTCTGTTCGTTTAATCTGCTCTTTCTCACAACTTTCTCTTTTCTCCTTGAGACTTCTGGCTGTGATCCCAGCTTACTTGACCCATCTCAATTTTCTACACGCATACTTGAGCCACACCTCTAAGTGTGCATGTTTGTGGAGGGGAAGCTGCCATGTGTGCACGCGTGACGCTCCAGTGGATGAGTGCGTTTGCCTCTTCTGCGGCAGAATGTGATCGGCACTCGTAGAGGTCAACTTGGGAAACCCGAGAGTGCAGAAGAGTAACTCCATCGGTTTTATCGACCAAGCCACATTCTGAGCATCTGTTCTCCTTCTCCACCCTCAGAAGCTTTCCATCTCTTTCGTTTGTGAAGCTCTCGGTTTCTCTCTCCTGTTTACCGTCAAAGTTCATATTTTTTAATATCAATATTTTTAAGAGGATGGATTTCCTTGATATGTGTTATCAATGTGCTACTTAAGCCACAAGCCTGAGAGTCTTTATTGTTTGCATTGTCTATTTGTGGAACAGAAAAGCTTCAAGTCTCTGAAAAGATAAACGGGAACATTTTAGTTCACTTGCTCTGAAGATAATAAAAAGGTTTGCAAGTAGCGCAATGTTCACTGCAAGAACTACAAAATCTGACCAAGTAGTTTCAGTCAAGTTTCTAGTGCAAAAATCTTAGTATTCTAGAAATAAGACAAAACTAACTTACAAGTAGTTTTGTCTACTTGTAAGTAGACAAAACTTAAGTAAATAATTCCTTAATATTGTACCATAAAATATCTTGTTATAAGTGAAATATTCTGCAAGTGCAACTTTAACTTTTTTATTATTACTAAGGAATTATTGTCTTACAAAAGCTTCTATATCAGTGGTTCTTAACCTTTTTTGAGGTACCAAACCCCCCAGTTGCATATGCTCATTGACCGAACCCTTCTTATTCCAAACTAACCTCCGCGGCAGAGGCTCCACCGAACCCCTTAGACCGACTCATCGAACCCCTGGGGTTCGATCGAACCCAGGTTAAGAACCACTGATCTATATCTTGCAGAAAAGTTAGTTTTATGTACTTGCTTTGACACGATTCCCAATCAACACCATTTTGTGTTTTATTCTAATACGCTACTGAAAAGTATTTCAAATAGTTATGGTTGTTTTGAAGCAATCTGATTGGCTGAAAGGTTTTTAACTTTGAGCTACACTGCCCTCCATGGGTGTGGCATGTTTACAGCAACGCTCAGTGACAGATTTGTATGGGTTTGTGTTTATAAAAACTGATATTTCTTTAATAACATGTGGACAAGGCTACAGAAAACCCATCTATTATTGACAGTCACTCTTTATGCCAACTTTAAACCAACTCCACTGGAGACATATATGTGACAATAAAACACAACATCAATGTGAAAGGGACCAGACTTGACAAAGACACTTTCAACCAACACAAGACTCTCAATCTTCATGAGGAAAAAAAAAACGTGCTGAACTTTTGACAACGAATTGACGGCACGAGTGCGCACAGGGACTGTTGTGTTCACCCCTGCCACCCGACACATTCGCTCGTGCAAAAATCACCCCCCCTGCACCCCCCAGAAAACTTTCCCGCTTGGAATGTCAGGGCAAATTCCTGCGTGCTGGCTGGCAGCTTTAGGAGACGGAGTCAGGGGGCATACATGTTGTCGCCTTTAAAAAGGTCCCTCATCGTTACAATGTGCATACTGTGTGGAGCAAGGATCAAGAGGGTAAAAAAGAGGAGGTCAGCTGCGGCCGTACACCCCAGCTCAGTTGAGATATAGGTCAATACAAGTGATCCAAGCTATAAGCCACACAAAGACGGACTGTGATGTACAAAGACTGACAATTGTTAAGTGGGAGTGGGTTTGGGGATTCCTCATATCTGTGGAGTTGATGTGGTTTTACACGCAGAAAATCAGGAATGTTCATGGCATTTTGTTCTTTTGTCGTTTCCCCCATTTGTCCTAGGGTTTTTTGTCTGTCAGATTCCTTTCAAATGCACATTAGGATCTCACTAATTTATTGTTTGGTGGTGATAACTAGACTCCCCTACAAGTTAAAAGTTGCATCATGTTAAAGTGATGTGTAAAATATTTTTTTTCAGAGCTGTATATGTGTATATATAATGTAAGAAAAGTTTTTGACACATTTGTTTACTAATTTATTCAAAGATTATTCATGTTTTTTTTTTTTATTAAAAGCATAAATGTCAGTGTATTTTATATTAGGAGACCAAAAAAAATGCAGATACATTTTTGATGAAAATTGTACACATTATAATCGGTTTGTTTTGTTTGTCTGATTTTTTAAACATAAAACAGACTTTCGAGGTGATCTTTTGAGAGATGCCTGTCTCACTGAATATTTTAGGACTTAACTGTATATACTGACTGGAATAAGAGGTACTAAATCTTCATTCTTTTGAAAAATGATTTGCACCCATAGGTAATATTAGTAATATTGATAATATTCAATACATTAAAACCATTAAAACTATCACAACACAACTGATGCCTACAAATTCATTGTAAATGATCAATAAATGGTCAAAAACCGCCATATTCTTTAGCTCTTTAATTTATTTATTTATGTCTCGTTATTTCTTTTTCTTCTTTCCCACTTCAAGATTAATGTGGCCCTAGATTAACTAAAACAAGTGATATTAGAGAAATATACTACTATTACTACTAGTAATAAAAATCAGAAAATAACTGCCAAAAAGAAATGAAAAAAGTATCCTAACCCTTGAATATTGTCACCTTTCTAACAATAATGGACCAAATCATTTTTTCCAGAAGTGATTTTAGCAAAGAAAAAATCTCCATCTCTCCATTTTAATTTGTTCCACTTCTTTGTTAGCGTTTGCTTATCTAATTATTTATTTTGTGGATCAATACCTCTTCTTTATAGTCTGTAATGTTTGCCTCGTGTGCACAAATCAGTGAATGAGAAAAACGACATCCGCCAACGACAGATATGAGGTTTTGTGTCTAATCCGTCCTCCTCTGCTCTTTTCATGCACCTTAATCCTTCACACATTTGACCTTCTCCTCCCGTCCCTCTCTTTGTGTCAGAGAGGCTGTGCATTATGCCGCTTAGTCGATTTTGCTTTCTCGCTTGCAGAGGCCAGGCTGTCTATTGTTAAGGTCAACCAAATTCAGGAAGGAAACAGCTCCTGGCCTTCTCACCTATCAACTCAATACCAGAATGGACTTGACCCAGTCAATTTCTGCCTCCCTTCCTCTAAACCTTCATCTTTCCATCTGTGATGTTCAATCAGTCATCTTATTGATTTCAATCTGTGCTGAGTATCGGTGCCCGGAAGAAAACACACGTGGCTTAGTTTTTTGGTGACTCACGGTGAACGAATCCCTTGAACTTTCCTCTTTTGTTTTTTTGCACAAGTAAAATGATTTCACATGTGGTGTTGTTTTTTCAGCCTTACAGCCAGAACTTTAGGAACCTCTAGCTTTGGGTGAAAGGTTAGCTCACATGGGCGCTGTCAGTTCTGGGTAAAATCCCAAGGCAGAACACTGTCATTGAACATCTCTGTCCTTCAGGGAGGTTAGCCAAAACCTCAGCCTGATAAGAACGGGCAGCACATACTTTGTCAAACTCAAGCACAACTCATTCATCTTTAATCATGGCAATAAAAGGGCCTTGGAACGCCGAGCTAGCATGGCTCCCCACTCCTATTAATTATGTATTTTGAAATAATCTCTGTGGAATTAATGTGCATTACTTCAAATCAGCTCTCGGTTCCACCTACATGATTGTTCTTAGGTCAGGCCAACACTTAACTTATCGAAACCTGGGGCGCCTGCAGGATATTATTGGCGGGTACGCACAAAACTATCACTGCACCTAATCCTCATGAACGCTGTCACAATGTGATGCGATGGCACAGAAACAGCAGATCTGATCCACACAACGCCCAATGAGTCCAAATGCAGCACACACACACACGCACACACACACACACGCACGCACGCACACACACACACACACACACACACTTATGCCTGCATAGCCTACTTCTTTTGATAAATTACACTAAATAATAAAGACAGATCTACAGAAGGAGGATGATGATTCCCAGGTTCAGGTGGTGTGTCTGAGACTTCCAGAAAGAGGACAAGGTGAAGTGATAATGTTTGCTTAATTTCTACTGTTTTTGACCAACGTTTTGAATGGATTCAACTGTTTCACTCTCCCAGTATAGCGTGGCACAGGTGAAGTGCACGGCAGGTGTCATGGTCTGTCAATGGCGAACCGATGGGATGCTTCAAAAATAAGCGCAGGCGCACTGCGCATAGGATAAAACGTTCAGGCGGGGTTCACTTAACCCTTCTTAAAACTGCATGAGGGTTTAATGTTCACTTCTTCATTTTTAGCTAGCTTCACTGCCTGATCACATTCAGCTTACAGAAAGAGTGCCAAGCCGCCAAATACACAAAGTATTACAATAACATTATCTATTATAATAAGGTTTAGGATGGACATATGCCTGTATACTAGATGTGGGCTACATACAGAATATTTTGACATGAAAGACCATTTTTCTTTTATTCCACCATCTTGTGAATAGCATAGGGGAAACACAATATAAAGTACAATAACTATATTTTATTTTTACTCAAAAGTACGCACAGCTGCAGGCGCCACTGTCCCACTGTCTGTGTAGCTGGATGGTTTGTAGGTCTACCAGTATGAATATGGCCAAGTTGATGCAACAGAAGTGTCTTAGTGGTACTGATTTAGGATTTAGACATTTCTGAGATGGGGGCAGTAAGCCTCGCGTTGCCCCCATCTTGACATGATGCTAATCATCTTAAGTTTCCACTGTTGCAAAACAAAATGTTGCTACATTAACCAAGAACAGGTCTCATGTTTTTAACAACCACAACCCTCCAAATAAACAGTTGTAAAGATGAAGGTCTCCAATATTAGGTTTAAAGTGATCTCTTGTGTTTTGTATTTTCTACACACACAATGCTATTTTGTTGGAACTTTTTACCAATTCAAATTAAAAACTGAAACCGATTGCTTTTGTTGTTGTAAATATTTCATGTTAACTGGAATTAAGTGTGAATGTAAGTTGACTGACATAGATTGTACTGAGTTTATTTAATTGCATTTTTCAGGATGTAAATTGGACCAGTCTGTCCTCTGCAATGACTTGAGATTACATTGTTTTGAATTAGTTCAGTGTAAATAAACTTGAGACATAAATTAGCTGCAATTTGGAGCCGTTAATTTGGGTTCCGAGACCCGAGGTTGGGGGGTCCGATGACTATGAGAAATCACTTGCATTTTAGAAATATAGTTTAAAAAAAACAAACAAGATCTGAAAGTGAATAAAAGTAACATGTTGGCCAATATACTGTTTGTTGATGCAGGTTGTGCAACTTTTTAACTGACAGTAGAAATGCTTGAATGTTCAACCAAAAGTCGGGGTCATGACCCTTTCATATTTTTATTTTGTGGATAAGAAGCTGAAAGTTTGGAAACCGCTCCTCTGGAGTCCCTAGATCCTGTAATGCTATATAGAAAATATAAGACATTTAATCTCTAAGATTAATACTACAGAAAAAAACCACATTATTTTATACTTAAAAAATTAACTGGCTCACTTTTTTGCTACATGCTTTGACTAATTATCTTATAAACATTGATCAGAGTCGCAGTTGTGAATATATTGAGTTATTTGTGCTCTATTACTTTAATTATTACCTAATTACCCTCATTTCCACTGTTGCTGATTTGATGTTTTGACCCCTGAACGGATTATATACCGTGTTGTTCAGCTCTGGTGGGAGCTCACACTGCCTGATAATCCCTCTTAAAATACAAGCCTCCCATGATCTTCAACCTTTGACCTTGCTCTGTGGCCTACAGAGGAGTGGAAGCCATATCACACTTCTTAAGATAACCATCTTGCTGTCAAAGTGTCAACTCTGGAGGCCTAGTCTGAAAAGGCCTGCTCAGTATTGTAGAGGAAGATGAAGACAGAGGATTTTTTGTGAGTGTGACTCAAAACATGAGCTATCCCACCGGAGGAGTTGGAGGAAATTGGGTGCGTTTCCCACCAAATAGCACAAATCTTAAATTATCACAGGGGAAAATTTGCCCTTGACGCTAAATTTAAGTATAATCAAAACAGAGAAGCAGGAAATCTAGCTTTCTCTCAAAGGATAATCTGATTAAAGTGATGTTCTGTTCTTTCCACCTACAGCTAAACTATGTCTCTAGTATCTCAAGTTACAGCTTGCCCTGTTACCTTCCTGGCTGTGTTTAGCCTTCAGGCCTGCTTCGCCTGACTCCACAACATTAATGGATATGGACATCTGGCAGCGCCACAGATTCGTCAGTGCCGATAACGCGTGTTCTTCCCTAAAAAGATTAAATTAGAAATAAAAGGCACATGATTGGGTTAGAGGGAGGAGTAGGATATGACAATAAAGCCCATATGCAGTGGGCTGTAAGACATCATGCTTATAATCACAGTTAATTCCCATTCATCATGATCTATAGTTGGTTTGTTATCAGAAGGGATGTATTACCGTTGGAGTTCTGGCTTCTTGTGTCTTGATCTTGGGTGCGTTGTTCAGACAAACGCGCTTCCCACTCAGAGACCACAGCCTGTATTAAGCTGTTAAAGCGTTGTTGCCAACAGTAGCAGGGCACTTGGTGGAAAACATCAATACGTGTTTTTCCACTTTTGCTTGCTTGTCAAATAACCTAATCCATCTGCGGCCCATTTCCCAAGCTCCTTTTAAAGCCAGGAAGACGACAAACAATTTATTACCATTCCACTCACTCAAATTTTACAGTTTAATCACAAGTAAATTATGTAAATTATATAAAATGTGTTGTACACGAGGTGAATTACTTAAAAATTATTTCTCTCTTGAAAGTTTTCTACTTTTTGACACTGAAATTTATATTTTTTAAACTCATTCTGAGCTGCTAAATTAATCGTTTTATTGTTGGTTTCACAAAACAAGAAACAACATGGTGCTAAACTTAGCTGATCAGAGTGTGGCTTAGTGCCATTTCACTGTTTTTCTCATCTCCTTTTCAAAATCTTTAGCTCTTGTACTTACAAACTTTTACAACAAGAGTCACTTTAATCTCTTCTATTTGTACATTTGGTACAAATGGTACACCTTGTACCAATAGTACCAATTCAGCTTAAAGACCACAAGTTCAACCTGAATTGCAAGTCGTCTAAAAACTGCAATATTTATGTTTTCTTATATTCTTAAGTGAGCAGCCAGTCAACAAAGCCAAAATTCTGATGGTTAAAATGTTGAAAATCAAGATAATTGACGGTTAAATATAAAATTATATTAAAAAAATTAAAAAACTAAATAAATGAATAAATAAAAAACACTACAGGTTTAAAATATTGCAGAATAAAAATACATAAAATCAAATTTTTATCAAAATCAAAATTGCATAGGAACCCTGGAAATTATTTCACATTTTTTGATCAGCATCTCAGCTTGGTTTAATAATTACTGTCACCTTTAAGGAGCCTAATTGGGTAAAGCAGGCTAAACCCAAGATCTTAAGTCCTAGGAAGTACCAAAGTCAAAACAAAAGCTTTGCATCAACAATTTTCAAAAACATTATTATGACTTTTAAAAAAATGGTTAAAATTATGAAGCATACCCTGAATTAAAGACAGCATCTATGTGCATCCCCAAAGCTCTTCACCGGCCACACAAGTTCATTAGAGTCGAACAACAGACTGCCTTCAGCTGGAGAGTAACTCTGTGATCACGTCGTTCAGAGCGCTTGCATGGCTAATCAACAGACTCCTTATTGTCAGTTCACAAAAGCGTTGATTTAATCTGGGAGGCATCAGATCATCGGAATGAGAAGTGACTGCGATCTTTAGGAATTTGTGATTTGGTGCATGATACCCACAGGGTCCAATGATATTTTAAAAAAAAGAATAAAAATTTGAAGCCCTGTTTATAGATATGACCCTGACGAAATCCAAAATATATATATAATAAAAAAGACTGTGGCCCTTGTTCCTAGCGAGGGGATGAGTCCAAGAAGACAATGAGACTGGCTTGAGCATGGCATTTAGGCCAACAACGCCGACAGTGTTGCACTGAGATGAGCTGATAATGCGGCTGATGAATTATCTGTCCAGTCATTGAACTGTCCGCTCAGCAAATATGCACTCAGTTATATTCCATTGACTTCAGCGTGACCCTGGCCAGCGAACCCAGTAAATCAACTTCACTCTGCACAAAAGTTTGATACATGTGTCTAGTGGTCAGACAGAACAACTCCATATGTATTAGTTTATAAGCTAACATAAAAAAAACAGAATTGACCGGTATTTTAAATGATCTAAGCCAACGATTTGTGTAGCTACATAACTTTAGCAGAAATAAATCAACATGAAAAATAAGCTAGGGAATTAATCTCGTCATCTGCATAAACGGATATATCCTGAAATTAGATTTCGACGCATAAAATACCAAGTCGGTTGTTACGTCGTAAAGAAAAAACGTGTTATATTACTAATAAGAAAAGGTAACTGAGCAACAATAAGGCAAATAGATATTTGCATGTGAACTGGTAAAAATGTTTGGTTCTCTCACAGAAAATGATTTTTAACCAAAGTGTTACAGTTTTTTAATCAATACACTGGACATCTTCCAGTGTATATTTTTACTTCAAAAGATTTTACTCTGATCCCCAGTAAAGGTTTCTGTAGTGACCATTCATTTCTATACCTGAATCACATATTTTCTGTGAATGAAGAACACATTGGTAGAATTATTAATCTTGATGATTTTTTCTTTTTAATCGTTGCTCTTTGGTGGGTAGAGTTGTGTTTTGTTGTGCAACTCACCTCAGTCATCAGGAGTGCAAAAACCTTTAGCCTTCGTTCACACTGCAGGCTGAAGTGACCCAAATCTGATGTTTTTTGCCTTAAATCGACCTGCATCTGATCTTTTCACGACAGTCTGAACAACACAGGTTAGGTTTTTTTTTTTTCAAATGCGACACGTGCCACTTGGATATCCGATATCTGATCTTTTCAAATGTGACCTGAATCTGAACGGCCAGGTCCCGATACTCGACAAACGTCACTATTCTGCGCCCTGATACGCGTAAGCGAGAAGAAAAACAACAACCATGGCGGACTGTAATGTGGATTAAGTTGCTAATATACTGTCTCTGATTGGATAACAACTTCAAAACCGTAAGCTATGCTCCACCGTTAGCATCCATGTTTACTTCCGCAAACACTGAGCGGTTGGCAATACACTGAGGACGCTCTCTACTGACGTTATTGCGCCCTCTACTGTGCAAACGGGACGCTTTCAGGTCGTTTGCAGTTCACATTTATTTGGAAAAATCCGATTTCACAAAACCAATCGGATTTGGGTCACTTCAGGTTGCAGTGTGAACGTAGCCTTAGATGGCCAATTTTACAGTATATTCAAATAATTTATTGTAGAAAAAATGAATATAATTGACTTACATTGGCAAATGGTGTCGCTGACAGGACTGCAGTCCTGCAGCACCTCATCATCCTCATCACACGTTGTGCAGGGGATGCAGGGGTCCCTGAAACTGTCCTGGTCCGAGAAAGTGTCGTCGTCGCACGACTCACACACCGTGTCTTGGTCCGACCCGCAGCTGTACAGCATGCCATGGCCTTCGGGACATTTGGTGCAGGCTTCACACCGATCTGTGATTTTGCTGTGGTAGTAGCCGTAGTTGCATGTGCAAATGGCGTCGTTGGTGTCGGTGCAGGGCGTGCCCATGCGGAGCAGGCCTGTGCATTTTGTACAAGGCTGACATTTCTCTGTGTGGCTGAAGTTTTCTGAGAAAGTCTCACCTGTAAGAAGAATGGCAGGAGGAAAAATTACCTTTTTGGTTTTATGTCAGTATACGCACAACAGTTTTGGGAACACATTTAAGAAAAAAAAAGCCAAAAAGTTAAGAAAAAGGTTTGAACAGCTTAAGCAGTTCATTATATTTGACATTTGTGACTGTATTCAAAATAGACTGGGGTATATTTGCTAATTTATTGTGAGGGAATGCAATATTTTTGTACACTTTTGTATACTTTTGTCTTTGTGCAAGACAAACCGGTTCTGTTTATATGCAGAAATATGTAATCAAATAAATCAATAATAAAGACAGAATCAAATTTAGTTGCTTCCATTTTGATTGTGGTTGTAATAAAATTCATGCAAGTTCAAAACTCGCTGATAGTTTTGAGTCCCCAACACACATTTGCCTTCATTTAATAAACCCAAAACTGTTTCTGTATAAACTTCTCTGCCTGAACAGGAAAATATTTCTTTCATACTAAAAGTGAGCAGCAATATTTTCATATTTTCATAAATGTTTTTTATTTTTTTATGATAATGACATCAATAATGTGTTTTGAACACCTGCCAGAAATCCTCGGACAGACATATCTGCAAAGGTTACAATCGATACTTCATGGTTTATGGAATTGTATTTCAGCTGGATAGAGAACTGGGAAATGCACTAAATTATGCAACAGACCCATTTGTAAAAGCAGCGAGTGTGTTTGCGTGTGTGTGTGTGTGTGTGTGTGTGTGTGTGTGTGTGTGTGTGTGTGTGTGTGTGTGTGTGTGTGTGTGTGTGTGTGTGTGTGTGTGTGTGTGTATGTAAGACTAAACAGCAAAAGAAATGAAATTATAAGAGAATGCAAGGCAAATATGATGCGCAATCTCTGTTTTCAAGACACACAAACTGATTTGATTTGTTCATCATTTATTTATTTGTTAATACAGTGTTGGCATCAATTATTGTTTGGTAATTTAACTTCTCTATATCAAATATGATGGTAAATATTGAGTTTTACATCGTATTTGCACAAGATCAATAACCGATAGAAATACTCAAGAATGATGTGTCTGCACTGACTGAACTAATCAATAAATCAAGTGTTATTTCCAACCCTATTAGCTTAATTAATTAAAAACGTTATTTTCACTTTTCTTAATTCTGCTACAGCTGTGGTTCATGTAAAACATCTGGACTCAATCAAAACACAAATTTCTGGGACAACCAGTGTTGTAGAGATTGTCTAGGGTTGATTCTGATCCTTGAGACGTTTGCTGCAGGTCTGCCTCTCCTCTGATGACCATTTCCTGTCTGGTAGCTGTCAATGATGGCCAACATGTTACCAACATGTTACCTTCTAACATCCAAAAGAGAGTTGATAAGGGGGCAGAGAAATCCTCAATCCAGGGAATAAAACTGTGGAATGGTTTGGAGAGTGACACTAAAAATGCCAGATATATTGTGTGTATTTGTTTTATTTTCAAGTGCACTTGAGTTTAAGTTTAAATAATTTAAGAATACATAAAAAACCAGGACCCGTATTCTACGGCGCCCCCTAGGGGGCATGGGGAACATTTTTCTTGTGCATTTTCTATACAGTCACAAATGCCAATTTAAAATTGACATTTACACATATATACAGATATTTAAAGGACCTCAATGAAAATGGGTTTGTATTTTCTTAACTCATTGATGCAAAACACTGACTAAAAATCAACTTATTCAATGCATGTTTATGTTTGTGTAAAGTTGAGCTGGAACTGAAAATGAAAAAGTTCCAGCTCAACTTTACATTCAGACCAACAAGCCAAACTGGTAATAAAGTCATCACGAGGCAATGACTTTATTACCCTGTGAAAATAACTCAGAAATAGTCCAAATACTTTGGATGCATTTTCTTTTCTTTACTTTTTAAAGAAAGTCTGTTTATATCTTATGGGAAAAGATGGAAAGTCCATATTTGGCTTGTTTTGATTTTGCATTTTGCACACAAGTTTGTGGTGCAAAACATATAAAACCTCAGATATCTCACAAACGAGATATTAACACGTAAAGTACCGGGGTCAACGTAAGAAAGACGTTCAGTATTTAGTTATGCCGCACGAACTGATCAGTACATTACTGTGAGGGAACGCAAAAGAAAAAAAAAATCCTCCGTGTCCCCCACGGGCCTCCGTAGTACTCTTAAAGATTTTTGGTGTTTTTTCTCAGAGTTCTTATATTAGCCTAAAATATCCTCCCAAGGAATTTAAAAGTGATTCAATCAGCTGCTGACATCGAGTCTGATTGGGTAGTTTGTCTAATTTTTATGTTAGTGAGGCGTTGTGATGCTGTATTTCAGGGACTGCGATCAGTTCTTCTACTTCTTGTTGTTTGTTGGTAAACAACTTAATGGAGGATTGCTGATTACTGCCACCTACTGGTAAGGAGTGTAAACCGAATCCAAGAAAACTCAAAACAAGAAGACTTCATGTCCTATGACGCTGTATTAAGAGATAAAATATGGTCGAGTGGGTATTACTTTCTGAGAATAAATCAATAAGTTCTAGTTATGACTGTCATTAGATGATTCATGAAACAAAGTAAGACACAAAAAAACAGAAATCCACTCCTCCCACAAAACAGTAGAGAAAAATTAAGATACTCTGGATTAAAAAAGAGCTTCAACATGTTTGGTATAATTGTGTTTTGTCACGGCTTCCCGCCATGCTGGCCATTTTACTACGTCATCCATTTAATATTAACTATTATTAATGTGGACACTCAGCTGCTAATTCCCTGTGATTGCCTGCTTGTTTGACCTTGTTTGATGTAAAATGTGGGAGTAAAAGACATGAAAACCAATCAGGAGAATCCATTTTACAGATAATATCTCTCCTTCCTGGCGGTCTTTTTTCCCCACCATCTTCCCTGTGTAAGACAATAAAACCAACCTAAATACTCCTATAATTTTGTCACGCAGAAAAGTGCTTCTCATGCAACTTATTAAGCTTTTAAAGTTTAGTTTCTATCAGTTTATTTCCCATACAACATTAAACAAAACAGGAAAAAAATGTCGTTTAGGAGCTTGTGGGAGGTGCGTATCAAGTTCTCAGCCTGCATTATATTTGCCCACCAACAACGCCAAATGCTCTGATGCCACAGAGATTAAAACAGAGATGAGAAGAGATAGACCCTGAGGCAGAGAGACAAAAGAAATCAGAGACATCTGAGAAGCAGACCAATCTCAGTTCGCTGTGTTTTTAATTGATGGTGTCAAATGTGGGTCCCTCGCATTTTTGCTTAATTGTCTTTTTTCAGAGCTAGAAACCATCAAGGCCTTATTGGTGTCCAGTCATGTATTGCAACCCCGTGCAAGAGTGAGAGACAAAACAACAGAGGGAGCCCCCATTATCTGCTCTACTCAAACAGACGCACACACTCAGACTACTCTGACTGTCCCCCATGAGGGCTCTCGGAGCCATTATTATAATGCCATGCATCAATAATGCAAGTCAATACATTAATAACAGTGGCTGCAGCTTGGAGAGAGAGAGAGAAATGGGAGAAGGGGGAGAGAAGCAGACCGAGTTCTCCTTCTGAAGGACAAGATGTCAGTTCTGCTGCCACTGGTCAAACATGCCGTCTTTCCGTTTGTTTTAACACCCAAATAAGGACTCTAACGTCGCCCACTTTGGCCCGCGGTGTGTGTGTGTGTATGTGAGTGTGTGCATGATGCCTCGACTCTGGACTAAAAATGTTCCTTTGTCTCCATTCCAACTCCTCTTGTTCTGTTTTATCTCCAGTTATCTGCTCATTCGTCCAAACTCCTCTGATGTTTTACACTTGGATATCCTTTGCAGCTTTTCAGCCAAACTTCAGGTTATTATTTGTTCAAAATGAAGCCTTTGTGGAAACTAGCTAGAAACCTGTGGCAGAAAATTCTGCATTCTCCAACATATGGGAAATTATAGACATTGAGTAACAGCTCATTGATTTACATGTACAAAAAGCCTTTATGAACAAATTCTACACTTGGAAAAAAAATTGTTTATTTAGAAGGTAGAAAGACGTGCAGTTAATCAATAGCTGTTTTTGAATAAATCAGAAGTGCCACCGTTATTTGAACCAAGCTGTATGATAAGGGCAGCTGAAGCATTGTCTGTTTTGCTTCACAATGGTCCCTTTCTTTAGGTCACTCTTTAAAATGGGAAAGAAATGCATTTGCCATCCAAGGAAGGTAGATATTTTCATAAGGCAGGATTTGTTGGTATCCAAAGTTAAAGGAATTACAGAAAAACTGTGACTGTGACGAACAAGACAGGATCCCAGGTAGTAGCTAAAATCCGCATTTACTTGTTACTCCCATTAAAAATGCTTAAAACTGCCCATTTAATAGTTCAAGCACCAAATATGTCTTAATATGCATTAATTTAAGCAGTGGAAACCAAATTGGTGCAACTTCATCCATAGTCTTTCTTATCTCTGCTCTTGCAGCCAACTGGGTTGGCAGGTTTATAGCATATAAAGTAGCATTGAGCTGACCTGTTGCTGCTTTTTCTTTTTAAAATTTTAGATGTACTCTACAAAACAAATCTACAAATAGGCAAATTATCCAAGAACAGGCGGTTGTTTGCCACCATGCACAACGAGGAAGGAGGTGAGGGAGTCAAACATGAAGAGTGACAGCATCCAGTGGTCATTGCTGGAGAAGTAGGAGATGCATGAAAGCAGCACCGTTAGCTTGTTCCATTCACACCAGTTGTTTGCAAGAAAAAAAAATGCATATCATGCCCTACCATCCCAAAATAAATGTACAAAGTTTCCTCCATTCTACAGAGCAGTAAAGCTTTTAACAAACCATCAGAAATGAGTTTGGTTTTTTTCCTGAGTTTCCCCTGGATGTTCGTAACCTGCAGGTCAAGCTAACGAAATAAAACACATGAACTTTCAGAAACGAAGCCGCGTTTGTGATTAAAAGGCTGAATTGAGTGGACACGACTGTGGTGATAGACATCTCCCTTTCTAACGGCTTAAACACACTGATGCTATTTTGATATTGTTATATTTTCAAGGATCAATACTATAGAATGAATTACCACAAACTGAAGTCCAGTAATTTGTTGCGTCTCTGCGGCGTGTTTTTGCCTTAAATACTCACTGCACAAACCGTTTGTAGTCAATAAATCACAAGTTGAAGACGCAACCCTTGTTTCCTTTTTCACAAGTCAACCGATACAGGATGCTTGATTTGCAAGTCAGGATGGAACAGCTTCTGATTGGCTTCAACCCCCCTTGTCATAGTCATCCTTTTACAAAACTGCGTCTAAACAGTCTTACAGTGTTTTCTTAAAGGGACTACGGATTTAACTTTTTCAGCAACAAAAACTCCAAGCAGGTTTGGCCTAAAGCGATAAAGAACACATTTAACAGAACATAATGGCTGCTGTTTGGAGAAGACACAGAATGATGCAGCATCATGAACTCATACTTTACTCTTTTAAGTTGATCAGAGAGTCTGAGATCTTCTAATTAGTAATGCATGACTTCCTGTTGCCGTTGGGTATAAATATGATGTGACACAGGAGATCATTTCTCTTAGCCGTAAGCCACTCGGCTAGATGAGGACCAACGTTTATCTTGCTGCCACACAGAGAGGAGGACGGTAAGGAAGATAAATACATTTCCAAAGCTCACTGCTAGGGAACTGCAGCACAAACTGGCGTCTCCGTAGCTACAATTAGATGTTATTTACATGATAATCAGTTGTTTAGGAGGGATGCCTGTCCCATCACCACAAAATGTAAACATGTGAAGTTTCCCAAATGAAACTGGGATTCCACATGTAGAGAACTTAATACATTAGACCAACATTTAGCTTCATACTTACTAATAGAATCAAACATGGAGATTCAACATCTTATTTTTAGCTTTTTGTCTTTCTTTCGGTTTTGTTTTGTTTGTATTCCCTTCCAATTCATGTAAAGCACTTTGAACTGACTTGTTGCTGAAAAGGTGCTATATAAATAATATTACCTTACCTAGTGTAAAATATGCACTACTGTTAAAGCTGCAGTTTGTACTTTTTATAAAAAATATATGTATGTTTTTACATAGTTGTTAAAGCTGTCACCATGTTGTGGAATAATGTTATGAGACAGATAGTCTGTGAAAAAAATCACAGAGCAATGGAGCAATTGTTCCCTGTCAAAAACAACCAATCAGAGCCAGGAGGAGAGTCTTAGCGCTGTCAATCAATCGCATGAACGTGCTGCTAAATGTGCTAATGGTGAAGAATGGAGAACCGTTTGTCTGCCATTGTCGGTGGCTGTGCTCACTAGCCTTAGCATTTATGACACTCTCCTAGCTACAGCACAGCAGAAAGCAAGGGGAGCAGAAGGAGGAGGATGAGCAGCTCCACCCTGAGGATGATTGACAACACTAACTCCCTCCTCCAGACTCTGTCATGACAGAGTGACAGTTTTAAAGGATATTTACTTATATATATATATATATATATATATATATATATATATATATATATATATATATATATATATATATATAAATTACCTTCTGAAGCTTTAAATGTTTTGAAACATGTAATTTCTGAAAAATTTGTTGCAGTCAGCCACTAATATTACCTCTTGAAATAAACCAGTGCAAAGATATGCTAACGTTCAGAATGCTAACATTAGCATTTGACCTCATGCTAACGTCAGCTGAACATTAGCTCCAAATTTTTATTTTTTCTCACTGTTTACTCGTATCAGTAACCTAAATGTATTCTCTGAAAGATTAGCCTAATCTTTACAGCTGTTTCCCAATTATGCTAGTACTTACAGGAAGAACAGCTAATCCAGTGGTTCTTAACCTGGGTGGTTCGATCGAACCCCAGGGGTTCGGTGAGTCGGTCTCAGGGGTTCGGCGGAGCCTCTGCCGCGGAGGTAAAGACACACTTGTGTAAAGTCGTGAAGACGCCCTGCTTTGCCATCACTTGCTGCAGAGGATCACGTTGCATTGCTTAACCAATCAGAGCTGTGGAGGAGCCCTGATTGAAGGAGTTCCACTCTTAGCATGGATTTGAACTTTTGTCTTTAATTACTTCAGCAAAACACAAACTCTGAAGACTTCGGTGTACTTCTAAATCTGCTCCTTAGTCGCATCTTTTCGGGGTTCCTACTGCCTCTAGTGGTGTGGGGGTGGTAATACTACTAATATAATTACATTACTAAATCAATATCGCAAAGTCTTTATTATTTATTATTAATTTTTCATTCTCTTAAGAATGTAGAGCTAATTAAATGATCTAAACAAGACCTTAAAGTGGTTCCAGTTTCTCTCGATGGCCGACCTGTTGAAACTGTGGCAAATTTTAAATATCTTGGGTTGTTCCTGGACAGTCAGCTCAACTTTGCTGAAAACACTGACTAGATTTTGAAGAACTGTTCTCAGAGACTCTACTTTTTAAGAAGACTTAGTGACTAGACTCTAGTTGGGTCACCCCAATGTCTTGAATTTGGGGGGAAAAAATCATATTTTATTTATCACTACAGAAGGGTTCAGTGAATGCGCATATGAAACTGGTGGGTTCGGTACTTCAAAAAAGGTTAAGAACCACTGAGCTAATCGTTTTAACATTTTAACCTTTGCAGTCATGAAAATGTTGCTTTTTAACAGCTTAGTCATTGTTTCAGAAGCAGGTATTTAAAAAAGCTCTGCAGCTGAAAGGTCAGAGTTTAATGCCTTTCAGCCAGGGTGAAATAAATAGTTTACATACTTGCGCTAAACATCATATCAGTCCATCTTAATTTGTAGCTGTGTGAAAAAATCTGACAGAGAACTATCTGTATTTCTCCATGTCCATGATTAAATGCACATGGCTTGTCATGGTGCGTTTGCTTATGTCTGAGCAGAAAAAGGAGTGTATGACTGGTATTTATCGCCTCTAAAAACTTTCATGGTGTACAACAGAAAGACAAAACATCCGAGAATGTTTCCAAGAAAGGAGGTCACGTTAATCCCAAACTGCACAAGGAGAAAATTGGGGGTTTGTTTCTTGATTTGAGGTGCCGTATCAATCCATCCAAAGGTGTTTTGCAGACACTGTAATAACTTTTCCATCTCCGTGACTTCTCTCATGACCTTCATTTGAATCCTTCGCTCATGGTTTACAATGTTTCACTGACCCAATGAGGTTGACGTCCACTTCCTGGGCAGGATGAGGGAGAGTTGGGGATTTCATACGTGGAAAATCTCTGGGAGCGCTGGCAGAGGACCAGCCCCGTCCTCCGCCGAGGACACGGTAACCTTTGACCTCATGTAATGGTTACTCTCAAGCATAAATTCACCTCAAAGACACAACCCTTAAAAATATGCAGACTTCTTCAGCCACCGGTTGTGCTTGTCCAGTTTAATTTACAATCCATGCCGCTTTATTTATAGTTCAATAACGTATCCGATGCTTTAAGTGTCTCCCCCTGGAGATCCGTTCAGCTGCATCTGGAGCGGATCCCACTCTTTTATCCTCTTTACGCTACTGTCCTCGTGTCTATCCGTCATCCAGAGCTTCTCTCCCTACAAGGCGAAGGCCAGGATGAGGGCAGCTGTGCAGGAAGACACTCTGTTGCACAGCTCTGATTCTTTTTTGGCACTTTCATTTGAATGAAAAAAGATGCTTGCGAATGATAATTTATGCTTTTTGTCACTCTAATTGTTGAGGAAACACAGATATTGCACAGAGTTTAGGACATACACTGCAAAAACACAAAGTATTACCAAGTATTTTTGGTCTGGTTTCTAGTGCAAATATCTTAGTGCACTTAAAATAAGACAGAAACTAACTTTAGCAAGATCTAAGAGCTTAGAAGAAACTGAAGTATGTAATGGATTTTCCTCAAAGATAACACTCCCACTTGATCCTTTTTCACATATTATATGAAGTATTTTCAGGTTTATTTTGACTGATTTGTTGTTCCAAGAGAAATTGATGCGTTTAGAGGTAAACTCCTCCTGACTACACTGCAAAAACACAAAACCCTGCCAAGTATTTTTGGGTCTAGATGGTCTAGTTAACTTGGAATAAAACAACTTAGAAGTAACTTTTTAGTAAGATATAAGAGATTGTTTTAAGTCAATAATTCCTTATAATTGATTGATTGATTATAATTGATTTTAACAAAAGTATTTATACCATTCTTACATGAAAGACATTTTTTCCTTGTTTTAATCTGCCAATATGGAACTTTTTCAGGAACATTAAGTATGCATTTACTTTAAACAAGCTACTATATTTTGCCGAAAAGTTACTTATAAGCTAGTTTTGTCTTATTTCAAGTGTGCTAAGATATTTGCACTAAAACCTAAAATACTTGGTAAAATGTGTTTTTGTATTAAATGTTTTTGTATTAAATGCATCAGATCTAAAAGCATAGAGGGCTTAAGGAGTTCCTGCAGTTTGGATACAATTTTAAATATCATTTGGTTTGAAATAGAAACTAGATCAAAAATACTTGGTAATATTTTGTGTTTATGTTTCGCATTGTGAAAAAAAATGACTGTGAGGAATAATTGTAGCTTTGTTTAAGTCTGTGTGATTCGTTCATAAAATGTATTTGTTCTTTATCATGTGACGTCAGGCGACCCACTTCCCTCCTGAAAAACATCGCCTTGCTAAAGTAGACAAAGATTTTCCAAACGCTCCATCTGCTGCTTTAAAATCGATGTGGTTGTTTATCATCAGAGCCTGAGCTGCCGATGCCAAAGTGTATTAATGCATATCTGCTGCAGATGATTGGCTGCTGAACTCTGAGCTGCTGATAAGCTGGACGGTCAGTACCAGCAGCATCAGCAGCCAGAATCTCAAAGCAGATTAAACTGGGTTTTACTTTTATTTTTTCTTACAAGTTAAAATTGTTAGTCTTCGTTTGGAAGCAGTAACAGCCTAAAGTGTTCACAATACATTGACTGCATACTAATAAATACATTGACTGCATAATGATAAGGATAAAACTGAATTTGTGTGGTTTGGTTTCTTTTACCATGAAAACAAAGTTTTAAGAGCTGTACATTAAAAATAAGGGTTGAATATTTCTAAGTATGTGTCTTTAAAAATAAATTCAATCTCAGAAGTTATAAACAAATTGGCAAAAACTAGTAAAATACACATGTTAGGACATGTGATAAGCATGTTGTTCTTTAATGTTTGATAACTTTTACATGAGTAAAAAGATTTAAGAAAAAACACTGATCATGTTTACAATCATGCTGATTGAAACGATGGAAAAAAATCCTGATATATATATATATATATATATATATATATATATATATATATATCATCTTACGATGGAAAAAAATTTGAAGTTTGTTTCTTATTTCTTAGGAAATGGTTTTCAGTCTTGACATGAATTTTGTCTATCATAAGTTTCATAAAAATTGTGCTTTGACCATAAATGTATTTATATGTGTGTCATGCTGTGTATGACCTTCAACATGAGGTCATAAACGTAGCATTTTAGATTCGGGCACAAATAAAGTCTGAATTGTGGCTTTGAGGAAAGTTGAGCCATTAAACAACTTTTTGTTTTTTAGAAAAACTCATTCTGATTGTTAGAAGGAATGCACAATTAGGCCCGTCACAATAAACAATAAATTAATTAATCTCATGATAAATTAATACAAGCTCAATCATTTCCATTTGCACGATTTAACTCTCTCTTTCTCTTTCAACCAAATTTGGTCTTCAGTTTGGTGCTTACAGAGACGTCATAATTCATTTTGTTTGTAGTTTTATTTATTTATTTAGGAAATTTAACGTCTTCCAGTTCCAGTGTCAAATGTTCATTATAATTTAAAGTTTACTGATCTCTCAGAATATGTTCTTAAGCGTTATATTACTTAAAAATGGCCTCAAAGCAACAATGTTATCGTTTATCGCAATAAGATCTGGAATAATTTCATCGTCCAGCAAAATCATGGTTATGAATATGCAGATTTATCAGTTGGCAACTAATCTGAGGTTGAAAAATGGTGCATCTTATCCCAATCTTCCCTGTTCCTCTGCTTTTACTGCAGGCATTGTAATCAAACATAGAACTTGTCGGAGGAGATGATGTTTCTTTGGTACTCACTGTCAAGACACGGCGCACACTCTGTCTGCTTGGCGCCGCAGGGCGTGACGACGCCCTCGCCGGGTGGACACTGCTTGCAGCATTCTCCTCTGGTCGTGTTCTGGCCCGACGGACAGCTGCGCAGAGAGGCCACGGCTCCAGCCTGTGATTCAAGAGAAAGGTCGAGCAAATGAGCGCTTACTTGCCTTCAGCTGTGCAATCGAACGCTTATCGCTTTGAAAGGTTTATGCAATTGTCTCCAAAGTGCAAATGTTTGTGTTGTTCTATCAAAAGAAAGTGCAATTATTGTGAAAATTAAAATGTTTTTCCAATTTTTTAGGGCATATGTGTTAAACTCGAGGCCAAATCCGGCCCTCTAGATTCTAAATACTAAGTGTGCTTAAATATTATGGTATCAATCAGATCAATGCAGTTTTTTATCTGTTTTCTGACTAATTATATCAATCAAATTTGTCTTGTGTCTTGTTAAATCGTCTTGTTACAAGTAAATATATCTGCCAGTGAAACTAGGACTTTTTCAGCAATATTAAGGAATTATTTAGTTAAAACAAGCTCCAGCATCTTGCTGATAAGTTACTTGTAAGTTAGTTTTGTCTTAATTCAAATTTACTAAGATATTTGCACTGAAAATGAGAGAAAAAATACTTGGCAAGGGAAAGCAGAAACAATAAGCAATGCTCTTTCTCTCTCCCTCTCTTTTCATTCCATTTCTTTCTCTCTAACAAACCTATTTTTGGGATTTCCTTTGATAAATTTAGGATCTGAAGAGATATTAGTCCTTATGCAGTCGGATCAGGGCTTGGAAAGCAAACGTACAAAAAAACTTGGAAAACGTTCAGCTTCTTTCTCAGTTTCCCATGATCTTGTGAAAAGCAAGACTGCTTATCTTCATCTGGCTTCTAAACAAAGTTGAGACAATCAGGAAAAGAAAACCACACTGCGGTTGGAAAGGTTACAGCCTCAAGGCAAACAATGTTTTATAGCAAAATCGTGATAAAAATGTATCAGTAGGCATATTTTACGTGCATTTTTTCGAGTGCTTTCCTTCTTGAAGCAGGAATATAACCTGTTTGAGTCTTTATGTTATTGCAAGTGTCAGCTCTTAAAGGGTTAATGACCCACCAGCCCTCTGACTGGCTCTGAGTTTGAATATTTACACATGTAAGTGAGAAGCTGCAATCAAGGAACATAACAC
Source organism: Poecilia reticulata (assembly GCF_904066995.2). NCBI lineage: Eukaryota > Metazoa > Chordata > Actinopteri > Cyprinodontiformes > Poeciliidae > Poecilia > Poecilia reticulata. The sequence continues at coordinate 5,797,611 of NC_088848.1, read as the reverse complement.
ATCCATGCAAAGTGAAGTCGCTCTGCTTTCTTCAGAGGCAGAAAGAGATGTTTGCCATGAGAACACTTTGCTCCAATCGTGAAATTCCCACGTTTATGTAAAAAGTTAATCTGTGATTGTTTAAAAATGAAAACGTTTCTCACACCACCTCTCTGTTTTTAATCTCTCATCCAACGAACGCCTTTATCATTTTGCTAAACCTGATAAGAGCGGTGATAAGTTTCAAAATAAATCAGATCCACTCATACTCTGCAGCAGGAGTGTCCAAACTTTTCTTTAAAAAAAAAGTCTCTAAATACAAGCAAAAAAAGGAGTAAATGATTTAGTTGTTTTTTTTCTCCTGTAACAAGACAGGAATGTTAATCCCTCCGAAAAGTTATAAGGATTTTGCACATCGTCTGCATTAAGAGACAAGTTTTGGACACTCCTGCTCTACTTCAGCGTTTATCAGTATCAGCTTCCCAAAGCGTCTCCATAAATCAGACCAGAAACGTTTTTTAAGCAACATGTGATTCGGCTCGTTTCCTACTGGGACGGAGTTGAGTTGGGTAGTCGCTAGTTACATTTACTCAGTTACATTTGCTTGAGTAACTATTTGAACAAATGTACTTTTAGGAATATTTTTGCAGTTCTTTTTACTTTTGCTTAATTTTATTATGACGTATTGCTACTCTTAATTGAGTAAAATTTCTGGATTTTCTGCCCATTGAATGAAAAACAAACATGTTTTCACTAAAACCTCACACACCTGCAGTTTCTGTTAAAGTTTCGTAAGTTTTATATTGAGAAAAAATTATTTGGAAAAATTTTCTTTTTCCTGATTTAGTCATTTTTTGTCCCTAAAATATCAACATTTCCATTTAACTTTATGTTTTGTTTGTCTGATTATGTAATTTTTAAATATTAAATGAAATGACTTTTTACCAGATACTTTTTTACCCTCATTTGAGTCATTTCTTGGATTTTACTTTGACTTGAGTAAAAATACTTTGGAGAGGTGCTGCTCCTACATGAGTACCGTTCTTCGGTTCTCCACCCACCTCTGATTGTGAGCGAGTTGAGCGCCGTTTAAAGGGATGTGCGCACACATGCAGGCTTTGAGTGAAGGAGGTACGCTCTGTGTAAATCGTCAGGGTTCAGGTGTGTGAGAAATGTAGCTGGCAGGAGAGCGAGGACCGGGTGTTCCTTCAGGCTCCTCTGAGTCAGCGAACTCACACACAGCGCGCCTAACACGGCTGGTCACGTGGTTCATCTTGGACATTCGCTCTCTGACATTCTCCTTCTGTTCAAGAATCCGTCATTGAGTTTGTGGAAATTGATGGAGATCTTTAAAACTTTAAAAATTCATTTAATTTTTGGCCATATCAAAAATCTGAATGTTCTTAAAGGGCCGGTTTGCCAGAATGTATTGATAAAACATTAAACTGTCAAAATACTAATGAAAAGATGATCTTTTGATTGTTTTTTTGCTAATTTATAAATATATGTAAGGAATTATGATATTTGCGCTGCAAATATAATTTTGCAGTATGAGGTTACTCGCTTTACCGATCCCAGACTATAACTTGACATCAAGTGAGGCTGAGGCAGCAGTCAATTAAAACCAATGTTTTTGACCAATTTTTGAGAAAAAAAATGTCAACAAAATCTGAAAAAAGGTGGATTTTGTGTGAATTTTGGAGATTTGTGAAAAACTGGAGAGACATATTGATATAATCTGGAGTCCAGAGGGCCACATAAAAAGCTACAGTGGGCCATATTTGGCCCCCGGACCTTGAGTTTGACATGTGTTTTAGACAATGACCATGCCATATCATGTAGTAAAAAAAGTATCGGTGAAAAGATTTCTTGTATTTTTGCTTTTTTGTCAGACAAAATAAATTGAGTTAATACAGAAAAGCCAATAATTGTATTTAATAAAGTTTCAGGGTGCAACTTTTATAAAAAATATATTTTTCACCACGTTGTGACAGTAAATTATGAGACAGATAATCTGTGAAAGAGCAACCCAAACCCAATTGGATATGTTGAAAATATAATTAAGCAATATGAATTAATGAATTAACTGTTTTCTTTTCTTTTCTTTTTGTATTACTGACCCAAGAATCCAGAAAACTGCTCTATCTGTCAGAAAAGGGTAAATTTCTAGAGTTTTGAGAGTAAATCACAACAAGAGGGATAATTCACAAATGGAGAAAACCTGGAGCCATCATGAGTTTGTAGTTGTTTGCAGTAGAACCCAAATGCAGGAAACAGAATATGAAACTTTAATAAAGAATATGAAAAACCAAACTTTCAAAAATCAAAGGGAGAAAAAACACAATAACCAAAAGTTAATGTAAAAAGATCCAGCAATGGGAACAGGAGGAAGTGAAGGGAGTAGACATGAGGATCCGGCAAGTAGTGGCTGAGAGTGAGAGGCTTAGGAAGCTTAACAAAAAGGCTTGATTGATTCCAGATGACGGAGAGAAAGTGCCACAGGCGAACAGGAAGTAATACCAACACTAAAGAATAACTTAGACTAAAGAAACATGATAAACTAGAACAGAAATTAACCAGAAACAAGAAAAAACATAATTAGAATCACTATCACCAAGGAAGAACAGAAGTGGGAAACAAAGCAAAAAGGAATACAAAAAGTGACAAAAATCCAAAACTGGAACAGTGCTTAGCCAACCAAAATTACTCGAATAGCGCATCGGTTAATCATAAAAAAAAACAAGAACAACATTTAAAGTGACATCACAAATGCAAATAAATAAATAAACATTAGACAGTCAAAAACGATGGAGTTGGACGACTAAGCTGCTTCTGGAGCAGAGCATCTCTCTGATCTCTACCTTGTATTTCAAATAAATGTTGCACACTCAGTTATTAGGCTGAGGGTGCAATTATTTGATCTCTTAGGGTTAGGTTGGTTTATACAGCCTTTTTTCCAGTGATCACACTCCCTCAGGTTAAATCTGCAAGGGGGGTAAAACCTGAACATTGTAATTTTGTATACAGTATTTAGAATCTCAAAGATGCTTCTTGTCTCCCACAAATTGTTCCTCACTTTGTTCAAAACCGCAAGACATGCTGTGCCTCACTATTACACTCCACAAAAGCAGCCATTAAAATGTAAATCAAGCCTGCTTGCTGCGTACTTCCCCTTTCCTGCCCCGCTAATTTAACACACACGCCCTTCGACAGACACGCCTCCCCTCAAACCTCCCGTGATCTGAACAAACCCGTTTTAAAATGACACTTGGAGTGAGTCCAGTGTTTGGCATCTGCTTATTTATTTATTTTTTTTCTCTCTCTCTCTTCGACCTGTTTTTAGCTCCAGGTGTCGGTGCAACAAAACGCCGGCTCAAAAACCAGATTAAAACGAATCAGCTGGCTAAACTCAGGTGAATGGTGCAAAGAGATTATTGGAGGATGGCATTTGAGCATTTGGCGAGTGAAAAAGAAAATAAGGATTTCTAACAAGCCTTTGTGGCAAGTTGAAGCTCGACTTTCATGCTTCCATAAGCTGTTTTTTTTAAAGTGGAGTCCCTGAAGATGGAACAAAATGTACACTGGTGTGAAGTGAAGGCTGAAGTCAGATCTCAACACGGCTTTATTGCGCTAATGAACCTGACTGCTCCGCTCAGGGTTAACCTCAGGACTTGTAATAGACCAACATGTCAAACCTCAATTTAAGAGGCTTTGAACTTTTTAAGAAAAAAAATGATGCACTTTTAAGAGTACTTTTACCAAGCTTTACTTTTTACTTTTACTTGAGTAAAATTTCCGGATTCTCTACCGACTGAGTGCAAAACAAACATGTTTAAGGTCAAATTTAGACACACACCTGCAGCTTTTGTTAAAGTTTCATAAATTTAATATTGAAAGAAACTGATTTGAAAAATGTTTCTTTTGCCTGATTTTGTTATTTTTTTTGTTACTTAAGTAAATGATTGTAATTTTCATTGATAAAATACCAAAAATGTCCACTTAGTTTTATATTTTGTTCTGTCTAATGGTTAATTTTTACATTTTATATACTCAGTACTTGAGTAGCTTTTTTTTTAATCAAATACTTTTTTACCCCTACTTTAGTAATTTCTTGGACGGTTACTTTTTACATTTACTTGAGTAAAAATATTTTTGAAGTAGAGTTTTTGGAGACTCTGCCCACCTCTGCTTATAAAAAACTCATTTTGTATTTTCTAAGCTAGAAAAAAATGTTAAATAATTTTCTTTTGAATAATGCAAGTGAAGTTCGATTAGCACATCCAGGTAGTTTAGATTTTGACTACAGATACTTAAATGTCCAGACTCATTTAAAAACAGTGAAATGACTCAATAGGTTGAACAAACTGGAGGCTATGAATCATATTTAAATTCCAGCATCACTAGACAAAACTTAGAGCTCATAAAACTGTTTAAAGTGTATTAAGGGTGTAAAAACGAGTGTTTTACTGATTCTAATGAATGAATCTGTGTTATGTAGAGACTGGGCAACAGGAAATGCAAAAAAGGACAAATATTACTGGTGACCCTTTTTCCATAGAGCCGCAAACTGTTGTTTTTACTTGGTCTGATTAATGTGTGTATGCATTATATCACTAACAGCTCCACTACAGCAGGAATTAGACATGCAACCTCCAAGCACTACAAACCTACCAACATCTTTGATTTTGCTAATAACAGCAATAACAAGAAAATCATGAGTAGAATTATTTCTGTTTAAAGTGGGTTGTTCCTTTTCACTGTCGCCACATGCTTGCTCAGAATAAGGACTTAATTCAACACAACTGGCTCAACTCTTCTTTTCTTTACCAATAACTGACCCTACATGGTAAACTAATTTCAGTTGTATTGTAATTAGGATTTAATTTAGGATGTGTTAGCCTCAAAAGTTTCTTTGAGCTAACACATGTTCCAGAGTTTTAATGTTGTGATTCCTTAATATCATGCAACTTAAATTTCATGCTGTCTTTTCAACAAATTGCTGCTCAGGAGAAATGTTGTTGCTTCTTTTGTTTTGTTTTTAATATGACAGACTATATAATTAACACAAAGCATGTAGAAACCTGCAATTCTTCTGGGCAATAAGTATTACACTGCTACAAAATCTGTTCATTTCGAAACATTTGTAAGGAAGCAAAAATAAATATAATATTTGAAATTTAGCAGACATCAGTTCAGCAGCTTGGTACTGATTCATGGTGGTCAAGCACTGCTGTGGGACACCAACCCATTCTTCAAACACATCCAAGTGCATCAAAATTGACATTTATATACTTTTCACTTCCAAATTCTGGAGTCATTGTGTGATAAAAACACTCAGCTGAGGCGTTTTCAGTGAGTGAGTTGCCAGCCCACAGCATCATACTTCCTCCACTAAATGTTCCTGGACACTGATAGACTGTTTTGCAAGTTTTTAATGAATGAATTTTCCTAACACTGAAAAAACAAAAACAGATGACTACCTTAAAAAAACTGAGTTACAAATAATCAAATTAAGTTAATCCAAGTAAATATATTAAGTTCGTTAAGTTTTAGCTCCTTTCTATTTTTTCAAGCACAATTTAAGAGAAAATCAACAAGTTTTTCAAGAACACAGGAAACAATTTTGAAGAAATCAACTAATTAGCCTTTTCTTTAACTGTGTCTTAAACAAATTTAAGGTACAATTAATAGCTAATTAATAATCAGAGTTGTCAACATCTTGCTCCTCTCTGCTGTCATCTTGTCTCATGTATGTTTTTTATGTACATTTTATTTTGTAATTCTTATTTTGTTTATGTAATGACAAAGTTTTATTTTTATTCCTTTGGTTTTTACCACCTGGTGAAAAATAGCCTTCTGGGTAACTCTGTAATACTTACAGATTGTAAGAAATAAATACATTTAAATGACTTTAAAAAAAAAAACACAAATTCTAAAATAAATGTTTTATGAAGTTGACTCGAATTTAAAACCAAGCAGAGATCATACATGTGCAGAAAATCAGACAACAAGCATTGCTGAATCATCACTTCTTAAACAGGGGAAGGAAGAAGCAGAACGAGGATAAGATGGAGAGTGGCAGACGATGGGAGAAGAAGATGGAGGAGGAGGAGGAGGAGGAGGAGGAGGAGGAGGAGGAGGAGGAGGAGGAGGAGGAGGAGGAGGGGGAGGAGGAGGAGGAGGAGGAGGAGGAGGAGGAGGAGGAGGAGGAGGAGCGGTGGTCCAGCACCTATCAATATTGCATGTGCTGAGCCAGCAGAGGATGCATAGCCATCAGAGGGAGCAGCTGTCATGTGCTGGTGATGTAGCGGGCTCCTAAATCAGGACCCGGACAAACTCATGGAACCCACCGACCATTTGCCGTCGGAAACGGAAAAATGTATCCCCTCCTTTAACCTCAAGGTAAATCACAAGTATTATAAACCACAACTGTCAGCTGGGCTTCCTCTTGAATCCCCCTCATGCTTGGAGAGCGTCCTGCTCCAGTTTTGACTCTTGTGTAAGTTTTGATATGAGGTCATGTGACTCTTGGCAAACAGAAAAGCTCCTTTTACAGTTAGTAGACCGTCATGGAGTGGCAGAAAGTGAATGAATCAGGCCTGGTGTCTGTAAATGTGTGGCTGAATCCGCTGTTTTTGTCCTCCTCTCTGCGGGCGCACATGTAACTGAGACGGGTGGAGAGCCACCGCTCCACGCAGCATGTCGGAGCTATAAAGTGTCAACCTGAATGACTGCTCTGCTGCATGCATCCGTCCTGCCGGTCCAGCGCCAGAAACAAGACAGGTGCAGAGCGCAGAAAGCCAGAAAAACGCAACAATTTGTGAGAGTTTACCACTAAACTGAGGGATTTTTAAAGAAATGCAGTGATTTTGATCACTTTTTTCACAAACATTTATAAAAATTTTAATTAAAATAAGTAAAGGTTTGGAACATGTTTGACGCACAAAATTTGGACAAAAAGTGTCACTCACCAGTCCAAGTAAAGCTGCTATTAAAACCAATTTCATCCTGTATCTCCTTTGCATATTTCTAGTAGCGTCAGCAATCAGATGCAAGATCGACGGAGGGTGAAGTCTCAGCAACTTATTGGTTGCTGAGACTTCGTTGCGCGATTCTTTCTTGGTTTGTTGTCAAAGAGGAGGAGGAGGAGGAAAAACTCTCCAAATGACAAGTCGCTTAAAAAAAAAAAGAAAGAAAAAAAAGAAAGAAACAACAAAAGTAGCTCAGTTTTTAAAGCGCCCCCTGCGTGCAGCTACAATCCAGTTTGAGGGTCCAGATGACGCGACGGGTGAGGATGATGACCCATCGGGGGTGGTTCTGGTTCTGTGCGCTTTTCTTCCGCCGGGTTTTGGCTCATGTGGCTGAAGCGCGTCGGCTCCGCTCAGGGAAGCAGTCGTGCCCGTTTCCACGCCCACTCCACGCACACACGAATACAGCGTGCTCTATCTTTAACAACTCCAACCGACAAAAGTGTAGCACAAGGGCTTTAACTACACCTGTTGATTAGTGCATTTTTTTTATTTTTTTTTAGAGAAAACAAAGTTACAAGTAACTTTTCAGGAGCTTGTTTTCATCAATAAACCCTTAATACTTAAATAAATACTTTAGTTTGACTTTGGTTTCACGGTTTGATTATCTGTCCATAAGTGCCTCACAATTATTTGCCTTGATTTTGACTCATTCCTTCTGTTTCTGTGACCCTCTGGATTCTACACTAAACACTAAGTGTGTTTAAATATCATGTTATCAATCAAATCAATGCAGTTTTTTATCTGTTTTCTGCCAGGTTATGTCAATCAGTCCCTCTACTTTCCTGAAAATTATTGTGGAAATCAACAAATTCTCACACTTTTTTTGCACTAATACATAATTGGGAGTTTATTACAGATTTCTTTCTCAAAAATTGTCAAAAACTTTCTCACTTGTACTAAACAGCTGCCTCAGCCTTAATTGATGTCAGGTTATGGTCCATGATCTATACAGCAAGTAAAAGTTTCATTTCCTGACATAAATAAGAGCAAATATTTCCAAATTAGTACCTCAAACACTTTTACTGCAAAAATCACAAAAAGAATCACAAAATCCTGGAGGAACTGATGAAAAAATGTTCAATAGTATGATTTAATTTTAAGGATTCACTGATATTTCAACAGCTTGTGAACAGGTTTTGTAAATACCTTCTGGCCCTTTAAGAGCATTCATGATCTTAATTTGGCCCAAAATGAAAATGAGTTTGGTGTTTAGGCCAGGACAGTTTGCTGGCTATTCCAACACATTGTCTCCCCAGTTATTAAAGAAGATATTGCAACTTTTGGCAAAAAGAGCAGGTGCCAAGACTTGCTAAAAAGTAAAATTTGCATATCAACCAGGGAAGCATAAAGGGATCCAAGATTTCCGACATAAGTTTGATAAAACAAGGTGAACCAACACTAACAGATAACATCACTGCCGACGATGGATGCTTTTTTAGCAGAGTTTTACCTTCCACTCAACTTCCCATTAATATTTTGGGTGCACTACTTTGTGAACAGCCAGCTACTTTGGAAATAAACAACTTGTGGCTTACATTTCTTGTGGATGTCAATCACTCTCTGGAGGAAAATTGTTATTTGATTAAGAAAAAGATTAAACTGATTATCTTTTATTAATAGGTAACTTAGTCTCCCTTTACTCAGCAATATGCAGTGGAAATAACTTGTATGCCCTACATATTCATACAAGTTGTATCAAACTTGTTCAGGACAGAACTGAACTGACTGAGTTTAGTTTTTAGTTCTTGCCGCTCTACTGTTTCTGCCGCTCTGGGCTACCGCCCGTATGACGCATATCAAAGACCAACACTTTTGAAGCAAATTTTAACAATTAATCTGTTTGTTTTCTTTTCTTGTACTGGTTTCTGTTCCCAAAATAACAGAGCTCTTTCTCATTGTTTTTTTAAAAATAATCTTCACCGGTTATTCTCTTTTATTTTACAAATTTCAATAAATTACAAGAAGTTGACATCAGATATGGATTTCTGGCCTTCTCTGATCATTAAATTCTGCTTTGAGCTGTAAGGGTAATTAAGTTCACTAAGTCAGAAGTGTTATAAACAACCAAATGTAACAGTTGTTTTGCACGTGTTGTAACTGCTCTGTAGGATTTGATGCTCTGAAAGCCTCTAGCAAAATTCATTAAAATTCATTATTTATGGCTGCATTTCAAACTTTTGAAGGGTTTGCATGTTGTTTTACATCCTACAGGATCAAACATGTTCCTGTTCATCGATAATGAGTTATGGTGCGATGATAGATCTCATTATAAAGTATTACTCAAGTGATATATCATTTCTAATTGTGTGCTTTTCTTTTGCATAGTTCTACATATTACTAACAAATAAATGTTCAGTCAGACTTTTGTGTGAATGTTTTACAACCTCAAAGGGGACTGCATGTGCAAAAGAAAAACCAAGACATCAGTGTTTATGTAAGCACTGTAAAACAATTTAAGGTGGTTTAACTTAACAATGAAAGTCCACCTGTTGCCTTGAAAATGCAATTAAAGGCAACAAGAAAATAGTTTTGGTTTTAACTCAGAAATTAAAGTTCATGAAGTTGATTTAACAACAACTTCAATGCTTAGAAACAAGAGTCTAAGCATTGTGTTTAAAGTTCATCCATCTTGAATTGTGAGTTTTAACTTAATGCTTCAATTTCAACCAAATAATTATTTCAAGATATGCTATAAAAAACTGCCCTAACTTAAAGAGCACACACTTCTGTATTATTTTCATTAAAATAAACATTTGCCTTAATAGCGCACAAGACTCAGGATGCAAAAATGTGCCGCTAAGCACTCTGGGAAATAGTTCCCACTCCTGTCTTTTTCTTCTTTCAGTTTTTTTAAGTGCTAACCTAAAAACTATAGTTTATTCAACAAAATGTTAACACAACTTACTACTGTGAGTTTATCTTTCACAAACTCACACATTTAGGTTCGAAATCTAAAACTCACTACATTTATTTGACTTAAGAGAGTAGAAGATAGTAGATAAAATTAAATGTGACTCAAATGTTTTACAGTGAGTAATCACTGTCATAAGATTGTAACAAGATGAAGAAAGCTAAGAAACAGGAAAGCATAATTAATAGCTTTTGGTGCAGAATTATGATCAAAAGATCAAAACTGGAAACCAAGGAAAAAACCAGAACAACACAAGATTTTACAGAAGGGAATGGCAATCGTATGAAAATAAGCCAAAGTTCACGTCTGGAGAACTCAAAGAGTGGCATCTTTGACTTATAATGTCCAGAAAACAGTGATTTAATTTGACGTTCATGTGCAAATGTTTGGTATTTGTAGGAAGTTGCTGTAAAGCTTGATTATTACTGTACTGACTTCTTAAATATTAAAGCATCCATGAGAGTGTTTGTTGAGTTTTTACAGCATGAGGCTTGATGGTGATGCATCACAAATTACACTTGATGAGGCTTTGATTTACAGAAATCCTGTCAGGACTAAGTGCTTTGTGGATTTACAGCTGATGAAGTGGGAGAGAGGAAGCTGCTGTGGAATTGGTTAAATAAATAATTCATGAATACAAAAACAACAAAAATACGAGAAACCAAAACAACTCTGAGTATCAGAGTTACATGGAAGAGAAAACTGAGATGGAGTTTTTCTTTTCTTTCGTATTTCCAAAAGCCTGAACAGGAAGTTATCCATCACACATATGGAGTGAATAGCAGACTCATGGCTTTGAAACCAACAAAAACAAAATCTGTGGACACTTTTGGACAATGTGGGAGAGAAAGACACATGAACAAAATGGTTGCTGACGGGATCGATGAGAAGGAGAAGGAAAACATGGATGAGCTGCCTCTGATCTCATACTACTGAACACAAAAAGTTTATACGTCATGGAGGAACTTTGCCTGAAATCTATGGACGAATACAATCAATGTTTAAAAAGGCTTGTAAAGGACGTACAAACTCTTTTTGTAAGACTGCTGGCTGGGAAAGTAAGTACACGTAGTAACATACACATGTATGTTACTACGTGTACTTACTTTCCCAAACTGAAAGAAGAAAAAGACAGGAGTGGGAACTATTTCCCAGAGTGCTTAGCGGCACATTTTTGCATCCTGAGTCTTGTGCGCTATTAAGGCAAATGTTTATTTTAATGAAAATAATACAGAAGTGTGTGGTCTTTAAGTTAGGGCAGTTTTTTATAGCATATCTTGAAATAATTATTTGGTTGAAATTGAAGCATTAAGTGAACTTTAAACACAATGCTTAGACTCTTGTTTCTAAGCATTGAAGTTGTTGTTAAATCAACTTCATGAACTTTAATTTCTGAGTTAAAACCAAAACTATTTTCTTGTTGACTTTAATTGCATTTTCAAGACAACAGGTGGACTTTCATTGTTAAGTTAAACCACCTTAAATTGTTTTACAGTGCTTACATAAACACTGATGTCTTGGTTTTTCTTTTGCACATGCAGTCCCCTTTGAGGTTGTAAAACATTCACACAAAAGTCTGACTGAACATTTATTTGGCTACATGTCCGTCTTAGCTAACAAAAGTTACATTAGCTAACTAATTTTGCTAGTTCAATATTACTGATATTTATCTTAGTATTACACAGACATGGGTAGAATACTCAAAAATTGTGATCGAGTAACAGTCGTAAAGTACTTATATCGTTTAAAAGTCAAGAACGAGGCGAGAGCTAATTTTATGCGTGCGGTTTCTTTAATGTTGTCGTAGCAACTCCATAGCAACTGCCACGCAAGATGGCCGTCAGCTACAAAGAATAAAGCTGGAAAATGAGAACGGATTGAGTCATTGAGACTCACAAACCATTCAGTCTCCAACCGTTAAAATTCTTTTAATATTTCCTTAAAAGAATATTTAAAACTGAAATGGAAAGGGTTTTTTTTCTGAACAGAAAGGCGCCACAGGCGAATTACAGAAAAAGAGTATGAGTCATTTTTAAACCTTTCTCTGTTTCCTTTTGTAAAAACAAGGATGCGAAAGCAAGAAAACTTTATATTTTTAAGACAAAGTGAAAACGAACCGGTCTGTTTTGGTCTGAAATCACAGCTGTGCAAAGTGTACTCTCACAGTGACCATCTGCTCCCAGACAGATTACCAGAGGATGGGTGGTCCATGATACCTTAACTGTCCTATCTAAAGTTTCAGTAAAAGGATCCTGTTCTTTTATTGAGTCCATATATCTTTGTTTTTAAGAGGCCAAGCAAGGCAGAGTCTGCTTGGGGCCCATAGAACCAAAACTTTAAAAATCTGTTTAATGGTCAGATCTTAATTTAAGGGTGATTGTTAGGTCTAAGTTTGGGCTGTCAGTTGTTATAGTTTGGCTTGGGAACATTTTTACAGTCTCATGGTGAATAGGATTCCCCCAAATTGACTTTATTTACTGAAAAACATGAACATGTCTTCTTTGTGCATCAATGTAACCTATACAATGTATCAAGAAGCAATTTTCTCCTTTAATGTTAGTAAATAATTTCATTGTCATCCAGAGAGAGAAAGCTTCAGAGCAGGCATGTCCAAACTTCAGTCCTGGGGCCACTTGTGGCCCTTGGAAACATTTCGTGTGCCTCCTGACTGCAGTTCAAGAATGGCTCAAATTTGATACTCCAGCAAAGAGAGATGATGCAGACGGACGCTTTTTGTCATTTTTGAAGGCTGCAGTTTTTGAAGACTGACTTATATCTCCTTAAAAGAAGAGTTTTAAGTACTAAACAATGTATTTACTTTTATTAGCCACATCTTTTGTGTTCATATTAATATTAGATTAAGTTGGGCCACAAACATTCAGTGATTTTACTTAAAAACCGACTTGGTCGCAGCCGTTTGTGACCAGTTTCGAATCAGCCATCAGTTCCTTCAGCCTCCCGTATAAATAAAACTCATTCTCAGTTCCTCCTTGCTGGTTCCTCTCGTTAAATCCTGTTAGACCTCGTTGTTTCCCTGTTTTATCCTGTTGCCTTTTCTTTCTGGATTCCTGTTTTTGCTTGGCTCTGGTTCCCTGTGTTCCCCGTGAATTTTGCACATTTTGTTGTTCATCTTTTTGATTGAACATTTCTTATCTACGAGCTGCATTAGGGACTTCTTTAAACAACACATCATTGTTCTGTTAATTACACCTGATCAAATACAGCACCTGTTTTTTGAAGAAAGTACTTATTGAAGAGAATAGAATAAAAATCATTTCTACACAAACAAAATACAAAAAAGTTTAACCCCAAAATTTTGGAAACTGCACACATTTGTTTTATTAACATAAAAGAAAATAGTTTTTTCCATTATTTGTTTGCCCTTGAATATTTTTTTGTTCCAATGAATATTAATTCCTATATAAATATATAAAAAGGTCAAAAATAAATCAATTTGACTGATTTTGACAGATTTTAGAACTTGTTTGTTTTATAAATATTAATACAACGCCCCACAGAGATGATAAATCAGGCAGTCTCTTTAATTCCTTCAGTCTTTTCAGCGGTTCTTATCTTCTTGTTCCAACCCACCTGAGCGATCTCTTCATGAATAATTACTGTCATTTTTCTTCCATCCCCTGAAAATCCGAATCTCTGCAGTCGGTCCTGCATCAGGAGCATAAACATGGGCAACGTGATCCACGGTTTTCTTGCAAGCTCTCCCTCTAATGCACTGTAATAGCTGCAGGGGCATCGTATGACAAGCAGAGGAAGCCCTTGAATTACTCTGAGAGCACTCACACCAATAACCGGAGCGATATCATGTTGTGTTCGGTGCGGGAATCTTGTGTTGTTTATCCGTGTGATTTTGGGGAAAGTTCAGCAAAACAGTCATTACATCCTGAAAGGCCTGGGCTGGTGGAGTTGGTAGATGGTGTTGGTCTTATTGTAAGGCTGCTGTGGGAACTGGATGGTGGAGTTTGTGGACTGCAGGATGACCAGATGGCAACAAACCCAACGTTTCCCCCTGGGATTCCCTCATCTGCTCTTCATTGATCTGATCTGTCTAACCTTCTTTTCTCCACATCCACGCTCCCTTCTTTGTTCGCTGCTGTCACATCATGCAGACACGCTATAAATAATTTAATCTTTATACATCCAGGAGGAAATAGTTCACACTTTGAGCTTTTGATTCACACCAAGAATTTGACACATTAAACTTCTGTAATTTTCTGTTATTATTAATTTGCTTCAGTATTTAAAACGTATTTTGTTTATTCATTCATATGTATCTTTATTATTCTGTTTGCTTTTTTATTTACGTAATTTACTTATTTATATGTTTATTCATGCATTTTATTTATAGATGTGTACTTGTTATGCATTTGCTTATTTATTTACTTGTTTATCTGCTTACTTGGTTATTTGTTCATTTATTTATCTACTCTATTCACTTATTTATTTATATATTTGTTTATTTACTTGTCTATTTTTTGTTAGTTTATTTACTTGTTTATCTATCTGTTTGTTTGTTTGTTTATTATTTAGTGTGTGCAGCCCCTATGATCTGCAAAGCATCATTTTCCACTGAGTGGAACATTTTTGGTCGTTCATTATGTTCCATTTTTGCCACTCATTGACTGAGACATATTTATTTTGTTGTTAAAAAGCCAATCTGCGTTTTGGTCTCTTCTGCCAACCTTTTTTAAGAATTCAAAAATGAAATGTTTAGTGGATCAGAGTCACGGCAGCAGTTGGAGAGTCTTTGTTTAAATATAACTGAAAACAAGGTGTTGCCAGAGCTGCTTCTTGTCCATTTAAGCCGCTGCTTGTTCTGTGAGTTTTCTCCTAAAGCTGGAGTGAATGAGTTCTTTTCCCCACGATCTTTGTCCTCCAAAATCCACAATGAATAAAGAAATGAAAGCGGTTGTTTCTTCCGCTGACGAAGCTGGCCTTCTAACCTGGAGATTAAGGACTTCAGATAACGCTTCAGGGATTTACATGTCTTGAGTTTTCCCTGAACATTAACAACAGCATTGTATTTGTTTCTTTTATGACACAGATGCTTGGGGAATATTTTTTATTCACTTTAATATATTCATTGATGTTTTTTCAGTTCATTCGGCCATATTATTGATCAGAGTTGGAGGACACAAAACGCTGCAGTGACAATGAGCCTCAGGCTGAGGACAATCAATAAGGTCTGTTATGCAAGACACACCCACTGCTGTGATGATGACTTCATGCACTGCAAAAACACAACATATTACCAAGTAATTTAGGTCGAGTCTCTAGTGAAAATATCTTAGTTCACTTAAAAATAAGACAAAACTAAATTACAAGTACGTTTTCAGAGAGACACTGGAGTTTGTTTTAAGTCTGATTGCTCAATACTGACAAAAAATTACTAGTCATTGGCAGATTATTTCACTTGTAGCATGGGAAAAATGATTGCTATAAGCAAACTAATCTGTCAATGGAACTAATATGTTTTCATCAATATTAAGGAATTATCCTTATCTTGCTGAAAACTTACTTCTAATTTGGTTTTGTCTTTATTTGAGTGTACTAATATATTTTCACTAGAATCAAGACCATATTTGCTTGGCAAGATGTTGAGTTTTTGCAGGGCCGGATTTTGAATGAGAGCCTGTTAGGTTTATTTTTCAAATAAATTCTTAAACAATCACAAGAACACAAAAACTTGTCTTTTGCAAAAGGGGAGACACGTATCAGACTTAGTGGTGTCAGAGGTGCTAACTCCAACAGGCCAACTCCAACGGGGGCTTGCAGCCCTTCAATATTTATTCACTTCTAAGCATAGGCGTGTCATCAAAGTGATAACTCAACAGCTCAAGTACAGGAAATACATTCCATATATGGTAACTCTTTAAGACTGCTTGGGTTTACACAGGATGTTACCTATTTTTGTAGACAGCTGTCAAAGTGTCTGCATGGGAAATATCTTTAACAGGAAATTACGTCTTGCAGAAGTATAAAAACAGCAGATACATCAGTAGATAAATGGTAAAAACTATCAATTTCCTATCAATGGGTGAGACAAGAGAACATGAAGCAAGAAATGATTTCTAGAAAGAAACTCCCAATATCAAAAGTAATTCACATTTCAACTTTGTGAAACAAAGGGTTAATTATTTGAATAGTGTGAAGTACAGGGGTGGGTCTGTGATGCTGTGGACCTGTTTCTCTTCAAAAACCCTGATAATGCAGTTAAAAAGAAACCAAAACAATTTGGATTTGTTTAGAGTTGTTTTGCTTATTTGTATCTTCAAATTGAAGGAGACTTTCAGCATCAGAGGTTAAAAACTAAATAATTATCCCCTAGCAAAGAATGTCTTTCAACGCACATACATTTAAAAGCCCTATCGACAGGACAAACAGCAGAAAGACCCCAAAATGAATCATTTGTGAAGAATAGTTGAACGTCTGTCCACACATTTGTGCAACTCTGAGGACATTCATTCCCCAGAGGCTGAAATCTGTCAGCAATGCCCACAAAAACAAAACATGTAATAAACTAAAATGTGCCTAAGGTCTACTGATGCTTTGTTCAGTGTTTACTGTTGCAAATTTGGAGACAAGCAAAGACACTTCACAGAAAAGAGGAATTAAAGTTAAATAAGTTAGTTTGTTTCACCAGCAAACTTCATTATTGGATCAAATGAATAAATACATACTACTCATTTTGATGAAAATATACAGAATTCGGTTTTATGGAATGCAGTATTTCTAAATATCTTCACTCAAGAGCCAAGAAAATGAAGTGATCAGGAAAATGATCTAATATAAACGTAAAGCATAAAAATCTCAAAACCATCCGATTCTGCCCCCTGGTGGTCAACATCTGTTCTGGTTCTTACTCGCTTTACACTGGAGGACTGTTAGAAATATTTAGTTTTAAATGATTATCAAAGTGTGTAAAGAAAACATGCGACAATGTTGTAATATATTTTGAAACAATTTCTCGTTTAATTGTTGGTTTAGTAGTTACAGGACAAAAATATAGAAATAAAAAAAAATGCACACACACACACACACACATTACGACACACACACATTACATATATATATATATATATATATATATATATATATATATGGAAAAAAATAAATATAAAAAAATCTAACTATAATACAAATATTATAATATAAATATGTTAATGTAAATATCAAATATAAAAAATAAATAAATAAATAAAACATTTTAGTAGTTAAGACTTTTTTACTTTATGCAACAGTAAAATAATTATTTACCACCCCAAACAAAATCAGATTTTAAACACTTCTAAATGCATCAGATATGTTGGGGTGCAAATGGAGAAAAATTACCACTTTTTATTTTTCACTGGTTTTATTACAACAGAATTAGATTAGTAAACTTTATTTGCATAGACAGTCAAAGTTTGAATAAGTATATTTTTTATTGGGATTCCATGTTAAGCAAAAAATGAATCAAATTTCTTATAAAGGAGATTAGGAAATACAACCATATAAGAAAATATACTGATGAATGAGATTTTGGATAGAAAATAATAATAATACAAGCAAAAAACAGCTTGAGATTCAAGAGGAGATTAATTTTTTAGCAAGACAAAAACCCAAAAGATACAGCCAGAGCTAATAGTTTAGATCAAAGCATTTTCATCTGGCCTAGCCAAAGTACAGAACAAAATCAAACCAAGAATCTAAGACCCAACTTGAACAGTGATGTTCACAGACACGTTGCATTCAGCAGCAAAACAAGAAAACATGTAGGAGAGGATTTTTTTTCCCGCCATAATGTGACCTGTATCTGATCTTTTCGTGACAGTCTGAACAACACAGGTCGAATTTTTTTTCTAAAGCGACCCAGACCTCATAGATACCCGATATATATCCAATCTTTTCAAATGTGACGAGAATCTAAAACCATAGACATATTATGTCTATAATCTAAACAGCCAGGTCGTGTTCCTTCAACCTGAACGTCACTGATACTCGACAAACGTCACTATTCTGCGGCTTGATACTCACAAACAGGAAGAAAAACAACAACCATGGCGGACTATAGTGAAGATTAAGTTGTTAATGTTCTGACTCCGGCCGGACAACAACTTCAAAATTGTAAACTATGCTCCGCCGTTAGCATCCCTATCACCTTCCGCAAATACTGAGCACCGCTTCTTCTTTAGCGGTTGGTAAAACACTGAGCATGCTCTCTACGTGTGGCGTTATTGCGCCCTCTACTGCGCATGCGGGACACTTACAGGTCGATTGCAGTTCACACTGGAGATCGCATTCAGGTCACATTTATTTGGAATTGTGAACGACCGCGGCAAAAAATAAAAATAAAAAATCTGATTTGACAAAAAAAAAATCGGATTGGTGTCACTTCGGTCTGCAGTGTGAACGTAGCCTTAGAAATGAAACACAAAGGAATGAGCCTATATGGTAAAACCATTCAAACAATAATGAATACCTAGATGTAGGTGACCTAGACCTAATGAGCAAAAATAACAAGCAAGGAAAGACTTAAAACACCAAAACAAATATATGTGGATCTTGACTCCAGCTCCAAGCACATATGGATATTGTATGATAAATAAATAAATAAATAAATAAATAAATAAATAAAAAAATAAATAAATAAATAAATAAATAAATAAATAAATAAATACAAACATGGCATCTGCATCTTAACTCTGGTTTATGTCTGATAGGTATTTTCCTAGAACCTACATAAAAGAACCACAGACAACGTATATGAATTTTATGACAAACTTTGCAAAGGAGAAGACTCTATCAATTGCTCCTCCGAGCCGTTCATAGAGCGTTCTGAAAACCTTCAGTTTGTTTGTCTCTTTTATTAGCAGAAGAGAGAAAGGTGTGAACAGGAATGGAGGGGGTGAAACCCACATCCTATATTCACAGTAGGATGTGAATTCAGACAGACAGAGGGGAGACACAGAAACTAAATTAACACATACTAGGTTTTACAGCTCAGGACTTTCCCAGGAAGATCTAAGTCACCATCTGTACAAACATGCTTGATTAAGGAAGATTTAATTTTGTCTCCCAAGTTTCAACAAGTTTGAACACTAAACCTCTAAATATAAACTAGTAACATAAACTTATAAATATAAGAATGATAACAAACATAATAACTCTAACAATGTCTTTTTCATTAAACGTCTTACTTTAATTTGCCTGTAATATTTAAAGCAGTTGGCATTCTGATATCCAGACCAAAATCAGACAAAATGGTTTCTAAAAGTTTGAAAATTGGTTGACATCTCAAGTTAATTGACTTCTGTTTTCTTCCTAAACACACCAAATAAGGGCTGGAGGCAAAACATGTTTTCTACCATCGATTTTTTTTTTTTTTTCCACCCCAGTCAAATTAAACTGATGTGATGAAGCGACTGACATCCAAAGCAGCGGCAGGCCCGTGATGTAGCTAGCGTAAGGTGAAGGGTCATCTTGACAGCCGGAGTCAAACCTGGAGGGCCGGGAGCATCAGCGTCGCCGCTGGACACGATCTTTCTTCTTCCTGACTGGACGAAGCGGCGGGAGGGTCAGTGGTGTCACTGGCCCCTATAAACACAGCTTTGAGATGAATTGACACAGACCATTATGCTAATGACTCTTGAACCCGCAGCGCCACAGCTTGTAGGATGCTGCTGGTGTCCTCTGCAATCACCTCATGCACGAATTAGTGTAAACACACGTACATGTAAAGAAACTATGAGCTCTGCAGCTGCTGAATCATGCACTTGGTTCAGTTTCCCTTTAGCTTGAAGGTATAGTTTTACACTGTAGTATAAGGTCAAGTCCAGTTTGTTTAAAAAGCAGACTTTAAAGAAGCTGGACTACTACTTACATCGAGCTGAAGGCGACTGGGAGTTGTTAAGAAATAAAATATCATTGCAAAAGTGAAACCACTTATAACAACACAAAGATTCTGGACCCGGATGAGAATATACAGAACAACGAGTAAGAACAAGGTTAAATAATATTTTATTTCTTAACACAGTATATTTGCTTTCAACAGAGACTTAAAAACGAGAATTTATTTAATTTGCTTCCTTTATTTGATTAGGACATTACCCCAATTCATGGCAGTGTAATTTTGCAGGAATTAGCACATTAGATCCGCTTCATCCTTTGTCCCAAGACAAAAAAACAAACACCTCACTATACAATTCATTGGACAGAACACAGTACGCACAGTTATATTAAAATAAATTAAAGAAAAATAACAAAACACAAGACATAAATAGAAAACAGACATAAACAATGCCATCATCTTCCTAAAATAATGACCTATGTCAATTTTTACCAGAAGGAATTTTTCATTTTTGACAAAAAAAACTGACTCCGGCCATTATTTTCGGAAGGTGACAATATAAATACAGTATACAAGAACCCTCCTTAATAAGGAGGCATTAATGGTTACATAACTGGTTTACTCTGACCCAGCACTTTAGTTTATACTGTTCATACTGTATGTTGGTAGTCTGTTCCATGAAGGTGCGTCTTGAAGTGTCTAACAAGTAACACACACCAAGTTTAAAGTGTAAGCTTTAGCAAAGTATTTTAAAAATGCAACAAAAGCGGTAACCTGATTTATGATTTGTGTGTGTGTGTGTGTGTGCGTGTGTGTGTGTGTGCGTGTGCGTGTGTGTGTGTGCGTGTGTGTGTGTGTGTGTGTGTGTGTGTGTGTGTGTGTGTGGTGGAAAGTAAGTTTCTAAAAGGTGAAAACGATACAGAGAGACAAGACCATTTAGGCCTTTCTGAGCCAAAAGGAAGATCTTAAAATTGGGCCAATTAACAGATTAAAATTGTTAACACAACCATCAGAAGCAGGTGGAGTGGAATAGAGGTCAGTAGCGATGTGAAAAAAGCATTTTTTCGTGAAATAATTGGCTCATGGCTTCTTGTCCACTTTAAATAAAAGAAAGTTTCTTTTAGGTGTTTACTAAATCGTGAATTAGCAACTTTTATTGCCCTCATAGCGGTAGCATCCCTCCCAGAGGAAGGAGATGCAACGTCTTCACAGAATAAACCCATACAGTTAAAAATATAGAGCGCCAAGAATCAACTTTTAAGAAAAATAAACAGGAAAAAATCTCTGAAGTTGACAGAACATGTTTAAATTTGATACAGAAATATTTCTGAAAGTAGCTGATCCAGCGGTAGACTTTTGATTCCAACCCAAAGCAGCAGATGAGTGATATAAATGCTTTGCACTGCAAAAACACAAAATCACAGCAAGAGTATTTTTGGCCCATTTCTGTTGCAAATATCTTAGTACACTTGAATTAAGACAAAACTGACTTACAAACAACTTTTCAGCAAAATCTGGGAGCTTGTTTTAAGTTAATAATTGCTTAATATTGATAAAAAAAATAGTTATAAATGAAATAATTTACCAGTGGAAATACGTTTGACTTAAAACAAGCTCCTATATCTTGCAGAAAAGGTTAATTTCAAGTTAATTTTGTCTTATTTCAAGTGCACTAGAAACTAGACCAAAATTGCTAAAATGTGTTTTTGTTGCGTTGTCAACAGTATTAAATGCTGTCGTTGGATCTAAAACCATAGGGAGCTTCAGGAGTTCCTGCTGTTTGGATACAATTTTAACCATCATTTACTTTGAAATAATGATCTGCTTACAGAAGCATCTGCAGTAACCTGAAAATATCATCTGAAATTGACTGTTACGTGTTTTTAAAAAAAAATATTTCTGACTAATAACTGGTCAAGAAAAGTCCAGTTCTTAAAATACTACTTTACAGAACACAATTTCTGAAAGCAATAATTTATACATCTTGGGTAAATTACTGTAATAACTCTGTGAAAACAGTTTATTAAATCAGTTGTTATTCAAACACTGTAAAAAAAAAACAAAAAAAAAAACCGCCACCTTGAAACATTGTCTCCCGTCTAGATTTAATATTTGTTGACGGTTTGCAGGGGTGGATGACTTGCTGCTATGTGGTACAGGTGATATCCGGTGAATCAACAGGAGATGCAGGGTAGGACAAAGTTGCCACTGACCTGTCGCTTGGCACTTTGAAGGCGCACGCAAAGCGCCACACGCAGCACGCATTTCTCTGTTTACAGTGGAATGGCTCTTATAAATTACTGCAAGAAAGTCGATCAAAAGTTAAACATGGAAAGTGTTTAACTTTCCATGTTAAACATGGAAAGTTAAACACTTTCCATAGACTAACAGACTATAAACTGTTAGTCTTTTATAACAGTTTATAAAAGACTAAAGAGGGCAACACCTCATGCAGGCACAGAGAGGAAAAACACAACAAAAATAAACAAGCATAATGAGGCCACGCTCCATCGCCAAGGAGAACAGCGTTGTGTTTCAAAGGTGACTGAAAACTATTTGACTAACAAAAAGATCAAAATATTTAATTGGAAAAGATTTCTGACTGTCAAGGTCAGAACCAACAGATTTACTTTCACAAGTGGAGCATTACAGCGTTCACAGTGATACTTATTTGAGTTTACTTCAAAAGTAATGGACACAGATATAAATGGACACAGATATAGACACAGCCATTAAACAGATAATTGAAAACCTATATTGCATAAAAGAATGTACATCTATGCTTCATTTCTTTCATTTTTCTTCTATTCTCTAAAGTTGTGCTTGTATTTAAAAAAATAACCAGTAAATATGAGTATATAAGATAAAGCGATATTGTTAGAAAGTAAAAATAAAAATATTATGGGTTTATTTCTTAGTAATTATGTTGAAATAGATGAATGGATGTTGCTTTTTCATTAGTTTTTCTTCCCCCCCAGATGGTTTATTGCACACAGTGAGGCTTTTATTTACCAACAAAAAATAAAAACTATTCATAAGGTATTTCTTCTGCCTGAGATTCTTAGTTTACATAGAATATTTCTGTTGTCAGGGCAATTGTGTCTTCTTGGAAACTTGGCAATAAAAAAGTTCAACGTTTTCCAAAAATCATGTAGGAGAGAAAAACCAACATTGAGTTTCCTGCTCTACGTTAGCAAGCCTATGCATGTTTAAAGCAAAATTAATTAACAAATCACTCCCACTGTAAAACATGAAGATGCTTTTCAGGCAGAGCTGAGCTGTACAGAGAAGGTCGACAGATAAATGGAGAAAAATTCACAGATACAACAAGAACTGCAATGGAACTGTTTGAATCAAACCATATTTATGTGTTGCAGAGAGTCTATAGACTCTGCAACACTCTGCAACGCTAGAAAATACGCTAGAAACACACAAACGCTAGATTTGGGGAAACAATTCAAATGCTGTTCACAGGTGCCTTCCATCCAATCTGAGCCTGAGGTATTTCTGCAAAAAGAAAAAGGAAGAAAAAAAAAGTGATTATTCCTGTCTTTGGATGTGCAGAGCTGAAGTGCACAATTTATTTTTTTTTTGTCAAATCTGATCTTTTTTTTTTCTTGCTGTGGTAGATCACGTTTCCAAATACATGTGATCTAAATGTGATCTCCAGTGTGAACTACAAACAACCTGAAAGTGTCCCGCATGCGCAGTAGAGGGGCAATAACATTAGAGAGCCGTGCTCAGTTTTGCCAACAGCCATAAAAAAGTAGTGCTGAGTGTTTGCGGAAGTAAACATGGATGCTAACGGTGGAGCATAGCTTACGATTTTGAAGTTTGTTGTCCGGCCAGAGCCAGCATATTAAGAACTTAATCCTCGTTATCGTCCGCCATGGTTATTGTTGGACGCAGAATAGTGACGTTTGTCGAGTATTAGTGACGTTCAGGTTGGATGAATGCGACCTGACCGTTCGGACTTGGGTCACACTTGAAGATATCAGATGCGTATCAGATATCCAAGGGAGGCCTGTGTTGTTCAGACTGTCATGAAAAGATCACATACAGGTCGCAATAATGCAAAAAAACAAACAAACAAACAAAAAAAAAACCTAATAATAATAAAATAAATCTACATTTTCTTCAAGCTGCTGTGGGAAGCAGCTTAGAAATAAACTCCAAGTTATACTTTTATCACTGAAAGTATTAAAATTTACACATTTTTAATTTCAAAAAGTGTTTGAAATATCACTTTTGTTTGACTTCACGTATCTCTTACTACTTTGTGTTGGATTAGTAGTTTTTCCTCAAACTAGGGAACAGCACTGATGGTCCGCGGGCGCCCCCTGGTGGTCCGCAAGGCACTGCATGTAAAGGAGTGTTCATTTTCCGTGGCATGAGGTCAAAGATTGTGGTTAAAAATAATAATGGATAAGTGGCTTAACCAGGCTACTCAAAAGAAAAACTGAAGATACCGGTGGAGATCAAACAACTCCAGGATTACTTATATGACCGGAAGAAACCAAGTGAGAGCATTGATGTGTTGTTCACGAACGATTCAATTCTTTTGAGCAGCTCTATGCCGTGAACGGAACGACTCAAGTCTCAGTGAGAACTGTTCTTTGTTTTTTTTATGATTTTGTTTGCTTAAGATGCTCTGCTTGCACCTCAGCAGCTATTGTTATTTTTATTTACTTAAAATTAAATGCACTGAATACAAGAGATAAATACATGGGTGCATATTTTTTTTATATTTTGTTGTTTCTGCCAAAGCAACTCAAGTCTATTTTTTAAATTGTGCTTCTAAATGTTAAATAGGCCTAAATGTTATTAATGCACACTACAATTGGTAGTAAAAAAAATTATATATTTTTATTTTCATGTTTGACATAATTGGAAAGCTTAGAAACCAAACTTTTCACAACATGTAAATAATTCAAAATGAATGGTTCATGACAATAAGTGAGGTAAGAGATTAATATTTTTATTTCAGGATGTATTTAAATGAAGTGTCATTGTGGGGTAATTTAAAGTTAGATGATCCTTGAGTGTTTGCTGAAGTTCGTGAAACATTGCTCTAATATCATTTTGTTCAGTTTTGAAGGCTTGTCTTCCTAATTTTGCTGAATTTTGTAAGCGTACATCCCAAAGTAGGCATCAAGTTTAAAGCACAGGGTTGAACAGTTTAGAGAAAAAGAAGACGGCAAAGGTTAGAGGGTAAACCCGGCAGCGTAATCAAAGATTTTGTTGTCAAATAAACACGAACAAAAATTTGATAAGATGCTGGCTGTATAATGACACAGTGTGGCTGGTTTGCTGGCATGCCAAGTCAGTGTATGCACCATCAATATTATGGGTTAGTGCAGAACACATTGCGCTGTAGAAGGAGGTCCCAAAGAATTCAAGTCTCCATGTTCACGTCTGTCTCTGTGCATACATGTTTTAGTCCCACCCATCATAATATAGCATGCATTTACATATGCAGAGAAAGAGGCTTTGAAAGAGGGAGTGTTTATAAAGTTACACTTCTTTGCCATCCTGGACACTTTGCCCGCAGAAGGTAGGTGCCACTTTTTTTTTTTTATGATGAAGTTTTGAATGCAAGTAAAGCTGTAACTTTGCAGGGCGAAAAATATGGGAGCAGAACACTTCCTGGAAAATGTGCGCTTCGTGTTATTTTCTGAGAGTCACTGTTGCGTTGGGTGCTTTCCACAGTTCAGTGAAGAATTTCTTCATAATTTGGTAATTTTTTTAAACTAAAGTTTTAGGAAAATATGATGGTTTGTAGCAGCTATAACATTTGCTGTTTACTGAAAAATTTTGGCAACAAATAGAAATGAAAAATACAAATAAATATTTGGAAACTATTGTACATTGTAAAACATCTGTTGATGCTTAAATCCTAAATAAAGGTCTATTCTATTATATTCTTACTACAGAATAGAGTCTAGCTGTTATGCAATTCTTAAAGTATTGTGTTCTTTTCTATTTAATCAAGTTTCTGTTATACTTTTTAAATACGCATGTATTTTTATGGGCTTGTTAACATTTTATCATTAAAAAAAAACTATCCAACATACAATAGATATGAGCAATAAATTAGACATTAAGGCTTCATTTCCTGTTATTCTACCGAATTTAATATTTTATTGACATAATAGTTGAACCTCTCTATTATTTTGTCTGGAAGCTAAAATGTTGAGTCCTGAACACTCACTTCAAGTGTACTCCTGAAGTTTATGAATAGAAATGCATCCCCAATTTTGGCTTTTTAAGAATAATTTCAATCTGTACAGAAAAAAACAAAACAAACACACATTAAAATGCATATTTATTATGCATATATATGCATGTCCCTGCCTGCCAAAAAATTTATGTTAAGTCATTTAAAATCTTCTATCTGATCCTTAACTTCAACCTAACTAATTCACAGTTTAGCCCTGAACTTAAACCAAAGTCAGTTTGGTTGCCACATTTACAGGTAGTAAATGAATAATGGACTCCAGCATCATGTATAAGCAAACAAAATCACAAGCTCTTCTTTCTTAACACTGTCCAACTTTTTAAGTCTAATTGCACCCAACTCTAAAAGTTGGGGTTTGCAGCAGTAGGAACAAGATTTGGTTTTACTCCTGGTCTTCAAAAGTTAAGTGATTATTCTAGAAAAAGTCCAAAGTAGTCATCAGAAATTAATCCACACATGTAACCACATTAAGGGTTTGCATTGACTTCTACTAATTTTGTGTTCAACCTTGAACTTATTCCAGCTTTAAACTTTACGTAAAGCTCCAAAACCAGACTGAATATATGTGGCAGCTCAAACAAGAATGATCCACCACTTTAGGATGTCAAATAAAGCTCAAAACTCAAACTCCAATCCTCTAAGGACAATGTCTTGCAACTCTCAGATGTGTTTCTACTTCAGCACACCTGATTCATATAATTAGGTCTTTAAACATTTGTGTCAGTTCTGTTAAACCAAAGAAACATCTAAAAGTTGCAGGATACTGTCAGCGATATGACCCCCATCGGTCCTTAGAGACTAAGAGATCATGCAAAACGTCCTCAGCGTGCAGCGTTGCCCGGTACATACCCCAGACTCACGGTCGAGTCACATCATCCCAGTTTAATCTTCTGAATCGTCTGCTCTTTGTACAGCTGTGTTTTGGAAATAAATCTTTTTGTTGTTACATAAAACTTCAGGTTTGATCTCAGATAAAATACAAACTATGTAAACACAACAGAGATTTGATCCAACTGTAATGGAAAAAAGGCACAAACGAACAAAATGTGTTTCATTTTTTCATGTTATAAAATGTTTTTAATAGGAGAAAGCAAGTTTTAAGACTTGGACTTGTTCAGGTTTGCTCTGAACAAGTTACGACTACATTTACTTGAGTAACTTTCTGGAAAAAAACAATACTTTTATGAGTATTAGTATTTTCACCACGCTGTTCTATTTACTTTTACTTGAGTAATTTTATTATGATAATGGTTTATTATCTCTACTGTAACTTGTAGTAAAATTTCAGAATTTTCTACCCATTGAAAGAAAAGCAAACTTAAAGTTACTTCAGTAACTTGTTGGATATAATGTACTTTTAGGAGTATTTTTACTACGCTGTGCTTTTGAATAATTTTATTATAAAGTATTTCTACTCTTACTTGAGTACAATTTCTGGATTCTCTGCCCACTGAATGAAAAACAAACATGTTTTAACCAAAACGTCCTCAGACACAGACACACACCTGCAGCTTTAGTTAAAGTTTCATGAGTTTTTATTGAAAGAAACTGATTTAGAAAAAATTTCTTTTACCTGATTTTGTTATTTTTTGTTGCTAATATGAATTATTGTCTTTTTCATCCATTAAAAAACTAAATTACCACTTATCTGTATATTTTGGTCCATCTCATTATGTAATTTTTAAATATAAAATGATTGATAATTTGATCAGCTACTCAGTACTTTTTACCAAATAGTACTTTTTACTCTTACTTGAGTAATTTCTTGGATGGATTCTTTTAAAATGTACTCAGATGTGGGTAGAGTACAAAAAATTGAAGTAAGAGTAGCTCTACTTCAGCATATTTTTACTCAAGAAAAAACATTTGGTAAAAAAGTCTACTCAAATACGAAGTAACTGATCAAATTATCAATCATTTAATATTTTAAAATACATAATCAGATGGAACAAAACATAACGTTAAGTGGAAATATTGGTATTTTAAGGATGAAAATGACAACAATTTATATAATTAACAAAAAAATAACAAAATCAAGTGAAAGAAAATTTCCCAAATCAGTTTCTTTCAACAAAAACTTCAGAAACTTTAACACAAACTGCAGCTGTGTGTCTGTGTCTGGTGACGTTTTGGTTTAAATATGTTTGTTTTTCATTCAGTGGGTAGAAAATCCAGAAATTTTACTCAAGTAACAGTAGAAATACTTTATAATAAAATTACTCACGAGTACAGCGTAGTAGAAATACTCCTAAAAGTACATTATATCCAACAAGTTACTCAAGTGAATGTAATTGAGTAAAAATATGACACAGTAGTGCTGCTACTCTTACTTGAGTGTAAGTTTTGGGTTTTATTCCCAACTTTGGGGGATTGGAGGTCAACAGCTACACTCTGGATTAACTCCCTCTCAAACACTTGACCATGTTCATTTTCTAAATGATCTCTAATTTGCTCAATAATGTTTCTTTCAGCAGAAAGGAAGACAACCTCCAACCAAATTCCCAGTGGAAGACTGCCAGGTACGCGGTGCATACCGAACCACTCAAGACGTATTGACAGTGCAAACAAGTCGTTGTCCAGGGTGATCCGTCGTTCACACCGCTAACAGAAACCAGCGACGAAGCAGACCCTGCAGCCAGTTTCCTCCTGAAACAGGATAGCCACCATGTTTACTTTAGACACAAAGCGTCACCTTCCTGATTCCTCTTGATCCATGTCCAGTTTGTCGGAGACGACTGACATACCTTGGTGTTGTACCTGTTGCCGCTCTGCGGGAAAACAACACCCATAATATCTTGTGTGTTTGGGTCTTGCAGTAAAGCATGAAGGTGATTTTTATCTGATCCTGTGGTCTCTGAAGTCTTCCAGTGATCCAGGTCGCGGTAATCCGACGTGCTTGAAAAGAAGTCAACTGAACCACGGCAGAAAGTTTTGTTGCCCTCTATCAAGCATATTGGCATTGCAATAGTATTCACGCACCACTGAGTCTTTCCATTGTTTTATCACAAACTTGGTTGTATTTGGTTGGGATTTTGTCTAATAGACCCAGACATGGTGGCGCATGAGGCTTTTTATCACAAGTTCTGACCTGTTTCCACGTCTCTGTTAAAGAAAAGCATCCTCACAGCATTATGAAGCCATTCCCATGCTTCATTCTCCATTCACTTAACTTAATTACCAAACCTCAGACGCCTTCCTAGAGTAGCTATACTTAAAAAATCTGAATTCAATTTCATAATCCCAACTTTTTTCTCAGGATTCGGATGTTTTTTTTTGGGGGGGGGGGGGGTTTCCGTGTCAATGTCACTGTTTAGATGGTAACTGGAGACAGTTTGAACTGGATTTGAATTAGGTGTTTCAGAGTAAAGGAGGCTGCACAAAAATGTACAGCGCACTGCAAAAACACAAAATTATCCCAAGTAGTTTTGGTCTAGTTTCAATCCAAATATCATAGTACACTTGAAATAAAACAAAGTTAAGTTACAAGTAACTTTACAGCAAGATATGAGCTTGTTTTTGGTCAATAGTTGCTAAATACTGATGATAAAGTGCCTGTTATAAATGACATAATGTGCCAGTGGAATTATTTACTTAAAACAAGCTGCTATATCTTGCTGAAACGTTAATTGTAAGTTAATTTGTCTTATTTCAAGTATGCTAAGATATTTGCACTAAAACTAGACCAAAAGTTCAGTCATTTAAATGTTACTGATGCTTCTCCTGTCATCCAACCCCCCCAAAATTAGGTAATAAAACCTAAAACAACAACAAAAAATACAGGAAAACGAATCAGCTGAGTAATTACAGAAGAACCGCGTTCATGTTTTAACTGCATGAAGAAAAATCAGTTAGATAACTCTCCTGTTTTAACCAGAATTTATGACAACATCAAGCTAAGAGGAAGCAGATCTCTACTTATTACAAACAAGCCACTGACTGTCTTGTCCGTCATTTATCTGACCGACGGCCCTTCACGTACATGAAGTGGTCACAGAAACCTCAGCTGCAAACCACATGCTCAGGCTGCGCTTGTAGGCGGCGCAGCTCCAGTTCATCCACCAGCCCTGTGCAGCTCTTCGTTTCACCAGCGGCTCCATCATGTCCTCACCTCTGCGTGCCTCTGTCCGCTCACAGGTGCGTGAAGCAGAAGGCGGAGATGAAGGAGCAGGAGCAGCAGGGCTACTGGCAGGAGACGGGACGATGGGCGGGCTACGAGGAGAGCTTGGACCCGCAGGCTGGGGTCTGGGCATCCTCCCAAATATCCTACCTCACCTTCAAGAGCCTCATCCAGCTGCGGCGCACCATGAACACCGGTCAGTGTGCGCTAACATTTCTAAGAACGTGTCTCTTTGGGAATATTTAATGTGTTTTAAAAGGTGTTTGTGTCCCACTGAACCTTAGAGGTTTAAATATTGATTCAGGGTTTTGTTGTATTGACATCTACATTTATAACACAAAATCTCACTAAGTATTTTTGGTCTGGTTTCTAGTGAAAATATCTTAATATGTTTGAAATAAGACTAAACTTACATGTAACTTCTCAGCAAGATATAAGAGCTTGTTTTAAGTTGATAATCTTTAATATTGATGAAAAAATATTAGTTCCACTGGCAGATTATTTCACTTATCAAATCAAATTAACTTTTATTTGTATAGCACATTTCAGCAAGGAGCTGAAATGTGCTGAAGGGCTTTACGTCATAAAAACACAAAAGTACAAAGTCATAGAACACACAGTCAACATCGAAACATTACATTTGGTCATTGTTACACATCAGATTTTTGAATAATGTTTCACTGATTATGTTTCAAAAGGAACTCTAAACAGCTGGGTTTTTACTCTAGACTTAAAGGAACTCATTGTTTCAGCTGTTTTGCAGTTTTCTGAAAGTTTTTTCCAGATTTGTGGAAAATATCTTGTAAGTGAAATGATTTTGTCTTATGTCTTATTTTGCACTAGAAATTAGACCAAAATACTTGATAAGATTTTGTATTTTTGCAGTGTACTTAAAATTTAGAAGTCTAGCAACATTTGCATTGCACGCATTTTTTCTCAAAAGTACAGTAAATATAACAGATTTTTGAATGCCGCTTTTGCAAAATGGTGCTAAAGCAGATGGTTTTCCTCATGTTATTAAAATGTCTTCTAATATTTCTCCTCTCAAGTTGTGACAATCTTCGACTGCGAAGAGAAAACTTTGGCTGCCATCGCTGAGAAGATGGTTGGCGAGATGGTTAGCAAGAAAGAGATTAGATCTGGAGACCGCGAAGGTGTGCTGAACGCTCTGCTTCAAAACCGCAGGTATCCTTTGAGACGCCACCCAGCAGTGACTCAAACACGGTGACCTACATTTAGGCTTTCAGCTCAGGCAATTAACCAAAGCTCCACTCAGGAGGTTTGGGTTTAACTGCTTTAGTTAGAGAAAGTTGCTGCTGTAAAGCCCAAACCTGTGATTATGGGAACCCACCACTGACCACCAAACAATCTGCCTGCAAGGCAACAAATCTGGACAATAGTTACCTTGCATGTTAAAAGCAGAATTAAGAATATTTTTTTTTTACAATATAAGAAATTAAGAAATTCAAATTTACAATATATTGCAAAAGATTTGGTCTCTTATTATTTTCCCTTCCTTTGGAGTTGTGACAGCTTCAACCATGAGGTTTCATAGTGTGTTTTTGAATATTGTTCCTGAAGAGCATTTGTGAGGTCAGACACTGATGTTGGACGAGAAGGCACGCTATCGTGTTAGGTGTTACTCCGATTTGAAGGAAAAGAATAAAACCATTTTCAAAATATGATTTTATTTATTTTTAAATCAATATATTATTCTGGGGTGTAGTTTTATGACAGAACGGTCATAAAAACACAAAAATGATCAGTGTTAAAGACAAGATCATTTGTTTTATCAAAAAGATAACATTTAAGTTTTCTAAGCAGCGATAGCTTTCAAAATGAAACTTTTATTTAGTAAAAATCTATATTTACATTTTTCTTATTATTTGGGGTCTTTGGACACAATTTATTTCATAACTGTTTGCATTTAAAAGATTGTTGACCCCTTGTTTAGTAATGGATTTAGTTATTTATTTATTAAACGACAGTTTCTTTTTCTGCATTTGCTGATTAGACAAAATATCTGTAAGTCTCTTTGACACATCAAAGTCCTCAGATTGTTTTTTTATTATTATTTAAATGAGAAGATTTAATTGACTAACTTGTGTGCATTATGTATGTGAAGAAAAAGCTTCAAGCTTGTGACGTTTCTGCCTGCAGTGAATCCGCTGACCCAGAGAGCCAAAGGCTGTCCGATGGAACGGACCTGCACAGGTTTTCAGTCAGGGAGAGAGTAAGTTCCTTCTGATAAAACAACAAGTCTGCCTTAAAGAATAATCTCTGATATTATTTCTTTCAATTTTTCATAGAGGAAAGCATTTTTCCTCTATGAGACGTCTTTGGTTTTACTGCTTCAGAGCATACAGCAACATATACACAGAGTTGGGTTGTAACTAGTTACATCTACTCAGTTATATTTAATTGTGTGATTTGTTGGGGGGGAAATTCTTTTTTCTTATATAAATTATTGTCATTTTCATTCTTAAAATACAAAAATTCTCAATAAATTTAATATTTATGCAATTTATGCAATTTTTAAATATTAAATGATTTATAATTTGACCAGTCATTCAGTCCTACAGACGTTTTACCAAATACCTTTTTACTCTTTCTTGAGTCATTTCTTGGATGGATACTTTTTACTTTTACTCAGAGGTGAGCAGAGTAAAAATTGTACTCGAGTAAGGAGTAGCGCTACTTCAGCATATTTTTACTCAAGTAAAAGTGAAATGTAGCAGCCAAGAAATTACTTGAGTAAACAAATATTTAGTAAAATGTATATTCAAGTACTCAAGAATTGAGTAACTGATCAAATTATCAGTCATTTAATATTTTATATTTAAAAAAGACGAACCAAATAAAAAATTAAGTGGAAATATTGGTATTTTAAGGATGAAAATGACAATCATTTATATAAGTAACAAAAAATAACAAAATAAGACTAAATATTTTTTAATAAGAAAACTTTACAAAAACAGCAGTTGTTTTACCAAAAACTTTTTTACTCTCAGTGCTACTCACTTTACTCACCTCCTTCTTAAAGATAAAGTATATATTTTTGACTCTTGTTTTTTTCTGTGTTGTTCAGAAAGATGAATCCGATCACGTTGAGGCCTGCATGGTGCTCGTAGGTGAGCTCCAATTTTTATTCTTATTTTACCTTCTTGCAGTGACGGAACTGGGTTCTTACGGCCATCATTTTTATTTTATCAGAGTTCAAACACAACATTTACTGTGTCTCTTTCTGACCAGGAGCCTTGGACTTTCTGGAGAAAGCCACGATTGTTTTTGTGCGGCTGAAGGAAGCGGTGGCCCTCGACTCAGCTCTGGAGGCCCCGGTTCCCGTTCGCTTCGTCTTTGTTCTGGTTGGCCCAAGCAAGGTTGACCTGGACTACCACGAGACTGGCCGAGCCATGGCCGCTCTGATGGCTGATAAAGTGAGACATTTGCCAAACATACCAAGTTTTATATCAAATTATTTGTGAGAGGAATTAGAAAATTTTCCCCACTTTCTCCATCCGAGGTTTTTAACCAGGAGGCCTTTCAAGCAACGATGGCCAGGGAGCTAACGGATGCCTTGGTGGATTTTATCAACTGCTGCATTGTCATCCCACCCACTGAAATCAAGAATGAAGGGATGCTCAGCTCCATCATCAGCTTTCAGAACAAACTCCTGAAGGACAGACTTCACTCTCCAGACCTGTCGCCTCGGAGGGACTCCAAAGCTCGCAGAGGTGAGAGTTACTTTAAAACCACCTCTGGAAAAGATGTGCAAAGAAATTAGATATTTTATTGCAGGAGCATGATTTCACACTCATACTGAATTATATTTTAATATACACTTAGATCTCCATAAATCTACAGAATTTATGGAGATTTTTTTGTCAGAAGCTCAAACATATGTTGCCCATATGAACAGTTATGGCCATGACTTAGCAGTTTCAAACAAGTGAAACTGGAACTAAGATGGAGAATCCCTGTTTACCATGACACCAAACTCAGTGGGTATGCTGGTAAGGAATGTGAAAAATATTCAGTGTTTAGAGAACAGCCACAAAGAGTGCAATCTTCACTTACTTATAACAGATATTTATTTTAAGTCTTTTTTACTTTTTTCAACCAGTGGAGCTAATAAATGTTGTACCAAACCACAAACAAAACAGCAGCACCAGATTATTAACACTAGTTAATCGGACAAGCTGCTAAATAATGACTGGTGAAAACTTTCACCACACTCTGGGATTGAATTACTACATATTCAAGACAGAACTTGTTCATATTTACTTAATTTCCTCATGTTAAGACCAATATGTTCATCAACATACAGAGCTGGGAGCAGTTTTAACTTGACGGCATTTCTCTGCAGTTTCTATAGCGAGTGCAGCTTCTGTTGAAGATCCGCTCTCACGCACCGGTCGGCCATTCGGTGGGATGATTCGAGACATAAAGAGACGCTACCAATACTACAAGAGCGACCTCACAGATGCCCTGAACGCCCAGGCTCTGGCCGCCATTATTTTCATCTACTTTGCTGCTCTGTCTCCTGCCATCACCTTTGGAGGCCTGCTAGGTGTGTAAACCAAATCAAAATGTGGTTTTATTTTCCAGATAGAGCCCCTGAATAACTTTTAAACATTTCGCTCTGTAGCTGATAAGGTGGACAACATGATGGGTGTGTCGGAGCTCCTCATCTCCACCAGCATCCAGGGTATCATCTTCTGCTTCGTCGCAGCTCAGCCCATCCTGGTTATCGGTTTTTCCGGCCCTCTTTTGGTGTTTGAAGAGGCCTTCTTTGCTGTGAGTTTTACCTGCAGGGTTTTAAAAACATTTGATCGTGGTCGCGGCTCACTTCATCCCTAATTTCCTTCGTTCAGTTCTGTAAGTCCCAGGACATCGAGTACATCGTCGGGAGGGTGTGGGTCGGGGTGTGGCTCGTCATCATCGTTGTGATCATTGTCGCCTTTGAGGGCAGCTTTCTGGTGCGCTACATCTCACGCTTCACCCAGGAAATCTTCTCCATTCTCATCTCCATCATCTTCATTTATGAAACCTTTTCCAAGCTAGGAAGGGTAAACAAAAACTCAAAGATGTATTCTCTCTCCTCAAATAAATCATCTTGCATCTCTTTGTTAACTCTCCGTCAACTTCTTCTCAGATCTTTAAGGCGCATCCGCTGATTATGAATTATGATCATGTGAATGCAACATTGGAAAATCCCTGGCACCCAAGGGTGGAGTGGACCACCACGTACGACAACAAAACGGGAAACACGACGGTGATTGAGAGCACCGTGAAGCCGCCGTACCCGAACACGGCCCTGCTCTCCATGTGCCTCATGTTTGGCTGCTTCTTCATCGCTTTCTTCCTGCGACAGTTCAAGAACGGGACTTTCCTTCCTGGAAATGTGAGTCATCGCACGACGGTCAAGTCCGTTTACGTTATTATTACAGGTTATTTTTCAGGTTTTATTTTGAGCTTTTCGATATGGCTTAAAAATTAGATCTTATATTTTTTCATACCAGATCTGATTTCCCATTTTAAGAAAATAAATCTCACTCTATTTTCTAAAAAAGAAAATGGGGCTTTCTTTTCAATCATCTCTTCTCAGAGTTGTACAATGGAGTATTAGGGTCAGGCTAAAAATATATTTGCTTTGTTAAGAGAATACATTAATAACATCGACTATATAAAAATACCTTAAGGTTACAAATTTTTAGAAAAAAGCTTTTGATCTGATGTGAGCAGCTCAGTCCGTATTTGTAAAATCGATACCAAAGTATAACTTCACAAGATGCTAAAAATTCCCCATTTGAATTTTTTTTATTGTTTTTATTATTATTATTACTGTCCCATATTATTTTGACTTTTCTTGTATTACTGCAACTTTCTTTTTGTAACATTATGACTTTATTCTTGTAACAAGAAAAAACTTAGCTTGATCAATTCTACTTCATCTTAGAGTTGGTGATAGATCATTAAAATCGATTTATTGCAGTATGGAAGTGGATTTAATAATCAACTGTTTTGGATTTTGCCTCTCTTCTTCAGGTCAGGCGCTTGCTCGGCGACTTCGGAGTTCCCATTGCAATTTTCCTCATGATTGTTGCAGATTATAACATTGAGGATACCTACACTCAGGTTGGCCTTTTCTTTCAAAGCTTCCACATTGTTTAAAAGACAGACAGTAAACCTCCAATGCTCTGAACTGACAACATTTTACTTCTTATGTGCAGAAACTGGTTGTTCCTAAAGGCCTGACGGTGTCCAATCCGGCCAAAAGAGGCTGGCTTATCAATCCCTTTGGAGAGCACAAATCTTTTCCTGTATGGCTGATGTTTGCATCCTGCGTTCCTGCTCTGCTTGTCTTCATTCTCATCTTCTTGGAGTCTCAGATCACTACGTGAGTTACAGTGTCCTGCAAAGACAGATACATCTGTTGACGTTTCCCACATTTTGTTACAGCCACAAACTTTAAGGTAATTTAGTCAGATTTTATGCGACAGACCAACACAAAGAAGTTAGAAGTATATGTTTTCTTGTTTACATATTTTTTATATCAAATTTAAAAAGTATTTTCAGTCCCTTTTTCTCTAAACCACCATGGTAATTTTGAAGGAGCTCAGAATTTGGTGAAAATAAATCTACTGCTGAAGAAAAGCCAATATTCGTCCTATTTACATTTGCCACAAGTCAAAATGAAGAGGGTAAAGTAAACAT
Organism: Poecilia reticulata; assembly: GCF_904066995.2. Classification (NCBI taxonomy): domain Eukaryota; kingdom Metazoa; phylum Chordata; class Actinopteri; order Cyprinodontiformes; family Poeciliidae; genus Poecilia; species Poecilia reticulata. The sequence continues at coordinate 5,760,771 of NC_088848.1, read as the reverse complement.
CTATAAAATTATGTTATCATTGATTCAGATCAAACAGATGTTTCTGGCCTACTTGCCAAAACGCTGTGTTTTGAAAAACGAACACTGACCATCATCCTGATGCATCTTCACTGCAGAAGAACATGGAGGCATTAGCATCATGCTATGAGGAATACTTTTAGCTTCTCAGAGTTTATCGCACAACGGCTGGCTGGAGGAAAACCTGTGAAAAGCTGAATAAACACCCCAACCTAGTTTGTGTTGTTTGTTGCCACTTAAAATCCAAACAAAACATCTTGACACTTGTGGTTATAAAGTGACAAATTGTGGAAAAGTTTTGTAGTTTGCCTCTAGATCTTTAGCACCAGAGAGTGTGGCCTTCGTTTATATTGATTTATCCCTCCTGTCTTTGAGCAGTCTGATCATCAGTAAACCTGAACGGAAGATGGCCAAAGGCTCCGGGTTCCACTTTGACTTGCTGGTTTTGGTCGGAATGGGAGGACTCAGCGCCATATTTGGTGTGCCTTGGCTGAGCGCTGCCACGGTCAGAACTGTAACCCACGCCAACGCTCTCACAGTCATGAGCAAAGGAACGAAACCCAAGATAGAGAGAGTAGTGGAGCAGCGAATCAGCGGCATTGTGGTAGCTCTGCTTGTTGGTAGGTCCTACTTATTGTCTTCGTCTCAGGTGTTGATTTGTGGAAATGAAGATTCCTTTATAAAAACATATCCTCGTATATCCAGGTCTGTCAATTCTAATGGAGCCAATCCTAAAGTTGATTCCCATGTCAGCTTTGTTTGGGATCTTCCTCTACATGGGAGTGACATCACTGAATGGCATCCAGCTGTGGGATCGCATGCTGCTTCTCCTCATTCCAAAGAAATACCATCCAGATGAACCTTACGCAACCAGAGTAAGAGTCCCCTCGTTTTCACAGGAGCTGAAGAGCATAACGCAGGAGAGAAGCGAATCCAAAAACATGTAGATACCTAGAAACAGCATGTACGCAATTATACGCAGCGTTTTTATCAATGATTTTCTATTCATACAAAGAAAGCGTTCTATCACTTAAAGAACATTTCCATGAATAGAGGAGTAATGTCTCAGCGGGATCTAGAGAAACTCATCCGTGCGTTTATCTTTAGTCGCATTGGTCACTGCAACGGCTGCAACGGTGTCTTCACGGGTCTGCCTAAAAGAATCAGCCAGCTGATCCAGAACGCTGCTGCTCGAGTTCTGACTAAAACAAGGAAGATAGAGCACATAACACCATTTTTAAAGTCCCTACACTGAGAGAATAAACTTTAATATACTGTTGTTAGTTTATAAATCACTAATGGCTTTGCACCACAGTACATTAAAGATCTGCTGCTGTTGTATCAACCTTCCCGACCCCTCAGGTCTTCTGGTTCTGGTTCTGCTCTGCATCCCCAGAACCAAACATGGAGAAGCAGCATTCAGCTTCTATGCACCAGAAATCTGGAACAAACGTCCTGACAATTGTAAAATAGCCGAAATACTGAGTTCCTTTAAAAGTAGACTAAAAACTCACCTGGTTAGAGTTGCTTTTGAACCACAATAAATGCAACATTAATCAAAATTCTGATGTGAAATGACGGCACTTGGAAAAATGTAATGTTTCAGTTGTTGATGTGTTTTTATGATGTAAAGCACTTTGAACTGCCTACTTGTTGAAAAATATGCTATAGAAATAAACTCGATTGATTGATTGATTGATTGATTGATTGATTGATTGATTGATTGATTGATTGATTGATTGATTGATTGATTGATTGATTGATTGATTGATTGATTGATTGATTGATTGATTGATTGATTGATTGATTGATTGATTGATTGATCATATTTAGGACCCGTTTTGCTTGACTGATATCTGTGTATGTTTGACACAGGTAAGCACAGGGCGAATGCACCTGTACACGGCCATCCAGGTAGTTTGCCTCGGCATCCTGTGGCTCGTAAAGTCCAGCCGGATATCCCTTGCTCTTCCCTTCGTTCTCATCCTCACCATCCCTCTCAGAATGATCATGACTGGACATCTCTTCACCGAACTGGAAATGAAATGTGTAAGTCTTCTCGTTATTTAATGGTGAAAAATTGCTCTGCTGCATGCATAAATCCCATATTTTTTGTTTATTTTAGCTGGATGCTGATGACGCCAAGGTGACGTTCGAGGAGGAGCCTGGACAGGATGTGTACTGTGAAACTCAGATGCCTTTGTAGACATCTGAAATAATGGCTGCTAACACTTTTTTTTAATCCTAAAAGAACTGTATAGTTATTTTATTTTAGGCTCAAGTGAATTTTTAATTCCCTGATGAGCAAAGCAAGATATTTAATATTTATTTACTGTATCATGATGAATGAAGATGCAGATTATATTTATTGAGGGTGATTACTGATAGCGTTAGCATTTTCTGGAAAGCCCCTTAGTTTAAATATTCTTAAAAAACCTTTTGCTCATGCATTTCTAAAGCAAACCATTTGATGATTTCTGTATTTTTGCTAAAAAAAAAAAAGCTTGTAAAAAAAACAAACAAACAAAAAAAACTCAAAGGTTTTTTTTATGGTTTGGTTGACTGTCACAAAAATAAAAATTAAATTAACATGCTCTTCATAAAATATAGCTCATCTTTGATGCACTGGTATTCTCTGGGGCATCCCGGACAAGCCCCCCAAAAATTGTATCATTTGAAATTCAAAACTGAGAAAAGAAAAGCAAGCTTGACTGATTATTGACAATTGAATGTAATGGTAAAGAAAGCACTGACAGAAGCAGACTTGATCAGAGGATACATTGCTCTCTAATTTTAGCTTCTCACACCAGAAAGTATAGCACATCTGCATTTTACATACATTTTTTTATGGAATGCATGTCAACTGAACGTTAGTTGATCCATGACAAACAGAGGAGTGTTTTACAAGTAATGTAAAAAGAGAGAAGAAAATGTATTTTAAAAAGTTTTAAAATGATTGCATTCATAGCCAAACTTGTATGTCTTTTGCATGCACCTACACTGAATGTAATATTAGAACAATTGTTTCAATTTGCTAACTTGAAGACAAATTCTGATTAAAAGGTTTTGTGATGTATTTGCTACTTGTGCAGCAAAATGAATGAAGGCAACAGTGGTTTTTATCAATGCAACAGTGGTTTTTATCAATGCAAAAGATGGCGGTATTTGTGTTTTTAAACACTTTTTTGCTTGCTGTTGCTATCTTTTTGACGTCTCAAATGTAAATATTAAAGGAAAATGTATAAATTCTATGTTTTGTTGGCTAGCCTTTTGTTGAATTTATAAAAGCTATAAAAGCTTTTTACGCCACTACTAGTACATTTTAACACAAGATGTGTATTTTATATAAATTTTTTAAAATGTTTTTTCAAAGTTAGTCATCCAAAGGAGAAGACACATTCAAAACCTTAGGTTTGTCACTTACTGGAAAGAAAAATTGTCATTTAAGTCAGATCTAATAGAGTAATACATTAAATTCAGAGCAATTTATGTTTTTCCAGATATAAGGTAGATAAGGCAGATTAGGCCTCCAGATAAATTTTAACTTCCTTTTTACAAAGTACAAAATGTATACAAAATAGGTTTTGAGTGCTTAACATTTGTGGATGTGAAACTTTCGCAAGAATAAAAAGGAGTTGATTTAAAAAAAACAAAACAAAAAAAAACTTTAATGTTTTTTTCTAATAACTGGTGAACGCAGATTCTGTAACTTTAAACACAACATGGTCATTTAACCCCGTATGACCCAGTTTTGTCATATTGCATCTCTATTTTAAACAAAAAAGTTTTTTATTTTAAATTTACTATTACATTTTCAAAAAATCTTATGAAGACAAAACAAATCTGAAAATATCATATTTTTTATCTCTAATCTTGCTACTCCTTCAAAACCATCTAAAAAGTTGATCTTTGTCATAAATTTTTTGTGACTGGGTTTTCCAGGGTTAATGTCTTTCTCCGTTGCTTAGCAACGTTTCTATCGTCTCGTTGCTGATTGGCTGTTTCCTCTGTAAGGTTCCGCCTTTTTTGAAGTTCATACGGAAGTTGTATTAACGTATCCACACGCCACTCCAGTAGATGGCGGTAATGCTCACCAATACGTTGCTTGCCAACCGCCATACAAAGAAGAAGAAGCAGCAGCAGGAGAAGAAGAAAAAAGTTGTATTAAAACAGAAACACACGCCATGTGGCATCTACAGATTTTAGATGCGTTTCAGGTTGTTCTTTTTCTAATAGTTTGAATGAACGATTAGACAGTTGTTAATTCACTGCTGGTTTTCTGCCGATAACCGGCAATAGAGTGTAAAAAAGTGAGAATCGTTCAGTTATGCTTCTCACATTTTGAACGTTTTTCGGTTTAATTTTAAAATGAATGAAGCAGTAATTGAAGCTGGTGGATCTGGTGAGTACGGCTAATTAAAACTTTTTTTTTCTGCTGCTGCCTCAGATATCTACAGGATTTTAGCAGATTATTCAACCGTCTTTTGTGTAAAGGGGCTGAAGCTACAAGATGGACGCAGGAAAACTTCCAGAAGCTCCTTGCTTCTCTGAAAGACACCCTCCCAAAGGATGACAAAACGAAGCCTTATAAAAAAGGATTGAAAGATGTAGACTGGGATAAAGTTGCATTCCCCCCGTTTTCTGCAAGTGAATGCCAGGAGAAATGGAAGGGCTTGATGTGCACGGTGAGCAGTGTGCTAAAGCTTTAAATGTTGATCGGATTTTATGCACAAAATGTAGTGTTGTGATCATAGAGGACCCAAAAATTTGACTCACAAAAGAGTAGCACTACTTCAACATATTTTTGCTGAAATAAAAGTAAAAAGTAGCCATCCAAGAAATTACTTAAAGAAGAGTAAAAAAGGTATTTGGTAAATATTCTTCTCGGGTACTTAGTAACTGATCAAATTATCAATTATTTAATATTTTAAAATTGCGTAATCAGACAGACCAAAATATAAAGTGGAATTAAAGTGGTATTTAAGGAACAAAATGACAATAATTTATATAAGCAACAACAATATATATTTTTTCCCAAATCAATTTCTTATGAAACTTTAACAGGAACTGCAGGTGTGTGTCTGTCTGTGTCTGGTGAAAACATGTTTTCTTTTTTATTCAGTGGGTGGAGAGTCCAGAAATTTTACTCGAGTAACAGTAGCGATAATTCATAATAAAATTACTCAAAAGTAAAAAGTAAAGCGTTGTAAAAAATAATCCTAAAAGGACATTTTTTTTTCAAAGAAAGTTACTCAACATAATCTAATTGAGTAAATGTTAGTAGTTAGTACTACTAACATTTAGTAGTACTAACTACTAAATGTTAGTAGTACTAACTACTAAATGTTAGTAGTAGCATTTAGTTACTACTAAATGTTACTACATTTAGTAGTAACTAAATGTAGTAACTTTAGTTACTACATTTAACTAGTGGTAACTAGTTAAGTGTACTAACATTTAGTAGTACTAAATGTTAGTACATTTACCAAGTACTAATTACTTAAATTACTAAATGTACTACTAACATTTAGTAGTACTAACTACTAAATGTACTAACTACATTTAGTTAGTACATTTAGTACTAACTAAATGTACTAACTACATTAGTAGTACTAACTACATTAGTAGTTAGTACTAAATGTTAGTACTAACTACTAACATTTAGTAGTACTAACTACTAAATGTTAGTAGTATGGATGGTGATTCCATCTATCAATCACCATCCATCTATGGTGGTGATTCCTTCACAACCTGAAATAGTCAAAAATTTGATTAAAGTACTGTAGGATTTGGATATATATAGAAAAAGTAGGACAATATGGAAAAATATTTATGTTTTTAGTTGTTGTTCTCTTTACTGTTGTCTAAATGTTGGATTCATTCATCAGATGCATAGATTAAGCACATCTGTATTGTTATTTTGTTATATTTACCTGTATGAAGTGGAAATATTTCAGACTGAACTAGCGGCAAGATAAATTAGTCTAAATTCCCCACAAACAGTGAAACTTCCTTTTATTGAAGAGCAGAAAAGCTGTGTAAAATAAGCAAAATGTGACATTGTGCTGCTAAAAATTTGAATGTGGCTTATGTGATCCTCTCTATTGTTGTTCCTCAGATGCGCAGATATCGCACCCTTCCTGAGCTCCTTGATGAAGCTCAAGATTTGCTTTCAAACCCCTTCTGTGACAAAAATGTAAGTGGTCAACCTTCAAACTCGTGTGGCTGTTATTGCAGTTTGGTACTACAGTGGGGAAAATAAGTATTTAGTCAGTCACCAATTGTGCAAGTTCTCCCACTTAAAAAGATGAGAGAGGCCTGTAATTGACATCATAGGTAGTAGACCTCATCTATGAGAGACAAAATGTGAAAAAAAATTTGAGAAAATCATTTTGTCTGAATTTTAAAGAATTTATTTGCAAATAATGGTGGAAAATAAGTATTTGGTCACCTACAAACAAGCAAGATTTCTGGCTGTCACAGACCTGTAACTTCTTTTTTAAGAGGCTCCTCTTTCCCCCACTCATTACCTGTATTAATGGCACCAGTTTGAAGTCGTTAACAGTATAAAAGACACCTGCCCACAGCCTCAAACAGTCACACTCCAAACTCCACTATGGTGAAGACGAAAGAGCTGTCGGAGGACACCCGAAACCGAATTGTAGACCTGCACCAGGCTGGGAAGACTGAATCTGCAATAGGCAAGCAGCTTGGTGTGAAGAAATCTACTGTGGGAGCAATAATCAGAAAATGGAAGACCTACAAGACCACTACTAATCTCCCTCGATCTGGGGCTCCACGCAAGATCTCAGCCCATGGGGTCAGAATGATCACAAGAACGGTGAGGAAAAATCCCAGAACCACAAGGGGGGATCTAGCGAATGACCTGCAGAGAGCTGGGACCAATGTTACAAAGGCTACCATCAGCAACACACTACGACGCCAGGGACTCAGATCTTGCAGTGCCAGACGTGTCCCCCTGCTTAAGCCAGTCCATATCCAGGCACGTCTGAAGTTTGCTAGAGAGCATTTGGATGATCCAGAAGAGTATTGGGAGAATGTCATATGGTCAGATGAAACCAAAGTAGAACTATTTGGTAAAAACACAACTCGTCGTGTTTGGAGGAAAGTGAATGCGGAGTTGCATCCAAAGAACACCATACCAACTGTGAAGCATGGGGGTGGCAACATCATGCTTTGGGGCTGTTTCTCTTCAAAGGGACCAGGACGACTGATCCGTGTACATGAAAGAATGAATGGGGCCATGTATTGTGAGATTTTGGGTGCAAACCTCCTTCCATCAGCAAGGGCAATGAAGATGAAACGTGGCTGGGTCTTTCAGCATGACAATGATCCCAAGCACACTGCCAGGGCAACAAAGGAGTGGCTTCGTAAGAAACATTTCAAAGTCCTGGAGTGGCCTAGCCAGTCTCCCGATCTCAACCCCATCGAAAACCTTTGGAGGGAGTTGAAAGTCCGTGTTGCCCGCCGACAGCCCCAAAACATCACTGCTCTAGAGGAGATCTGCATGGAGGAATGGGCCAACATACCAGCAACAGTGTGTGAGAACCTTGTGAAGACTTACAGAAAACGTTTGACCTCTGTCATTGCCAACAAAGGATATACAACAAAGTATTGAGATGAACTTTTGTTATTGACCAAATACTTATTTTCCACCATTATTTGCAAATAAATTCTTTAAAATTCAGACAAAATGATTTTCTCAAATTTTTTTTCACATTTTGTCTCTCATAGTTGAGGTCTACCTATGATGTCAATTACAGGCCTCTCTCATCTTTTTAAGTGGGAGAACTTGCACAATTGGTGACTGACTAAATACTTATTTTCCCCACTGTATTTAGTATAAATGGATGATGACACGTCCTTGTTTTTGTAAATGTGTGGTTTATTTTTCTTGCAGATTCACCCCGACATCCCAAAGCCACCTGATCCCCCAAAAAAGGCTTATATTAGGAGGTGTATGTCCAGGTGGGCGAGGAAAAATAAAGGGGCGAACGTGGTGTTGATGATAAAGGCCTTTTCCGAGGAGTATGAAAAACTCTCAGACAAAACGAAAGTAGGTTGTCTGTAGTGAGCCTGTTTGTAAAACAGTACTTAATATCTCAAAGAACTGACATTTAACTTCTTCCACCTCCCCCCTCTTTAGGCTGAATATGCAAAGAAGTACAGACTTGCGTTTGAGGAATACTCCAGAAAGATGCAGAAATTTTGGTAGAAAAGCAACTTTGGTATTCACATTTGATTTGGCAAAATTGCCGGTCTAAACTTGATGTAAAGCAAATTCTTCTGTCGTTCAGCAAAGAGAACAACCTGCATGTTCGTATGAAGAAGAAAAAAAAGAAAAAGAAAAGGGTCTCCCTTGAATATGTGAGTGAATTTTCTCTTTCTCGGGAAATGCTGCTGTTAGCAGGTTTAAACTGTCCTACTCTGTTCTACTTTAACAGTAAATATCGGTTCAAGGTTCCTACATTCTCAAAAAAACTACTTTTATCACATTCTAAATCTATTTTATCTATTTTTCTAGTGGAAAAGATGGTATGGAAAAAATGTTGCTTTTGGAAATTATCCCCTATTATACTAAAAAGAAGAAAAATTAAACTGCTTTTTAAAAAAAAAATTCAGACGGCAAGACACATTGATTATTTAAGTTGTGTTAGTTGCCTTGAATTATTTTTTGACAAAAGTATTAATCCTTAAAAATTTTTTTTTTTTATCAGTTTATGAAGTTGTTTACTTGTACCTTTTTTTAATTTAATTTTATCTACATTTCTTTGCAATTAGGATATCATCATATTTGTTTAAAGAAAAGAAAAACTGCGGAAAAAAAATTTATCAGGCAGGAAAACCAGGCTGAAGGAAGAATAAATTGGACTTTATGGGTTCTAGTTTAAGAGTTTTTGTATGTTAGAAATAAAAAATAAAATGTTAAGAAAATAAAAATAATATTTTGTGTTGAAAAATGTGTAGAATCATTGTTAGTGGTTAAGCATATGTTACTTTTTTATATTAATTTGAAGGTAGGTGGCTGTGAATACGAAGATTTTCCTCAGAATCCACCTGGGTAAGTCATACTCACTGTCCACCTCTTTGTTCTTTCATTTTATTACAAGTAAACTGCCTTTGTTGTAACATATTTATCTTTTAATAGGTTTAAGAAGCAGTTCCAAAGCAAAAATGTTTTCAGGAAGTGAACATTGAAATACATCTTTGAGTTTACAGCAGAATTTATTTCTTCTTTCTTTTCAACTCCCATTGCTCAACAACTTTAAAATTGACCCATTGACAATTAATTGCAGTCACATTTAATTAGTATACAATCATGCAAAAAAAAAAAACAACAATTCAGAACATCTGTAGTGATCTACATGAATTCACTATATGAAAAACCCTCTATAGCTAAAGTTAGAAGGTTTAGGTTGTGATAAATTTTATTTGGAAATGTTTTTTTCTTGAATTTATCTTGTAATAATTTCTCTTTATAATTTATTTTATTCTTGAAAATACTAGAAGTTGCACATATCTTTGCACACAGTCACTCAGTACTTGGGTATGCTTTTCTTTTCTTTTTTTTTTTTACCAAATAGTTTTTAAATTTTACTTGAGTATTTTTCATTTTAATACTTTATACTTCAGCTTGAGTATACTTTTGGTTGCTCTTCCCACCTCTAAGGAACGGTCATTATTTTCTCTGCAACACAAAGAAGTAAAGCCTTTTTAGCATAACGAAGGTAGGAAAAAACTAGGGCTGTGTAATATCAATTTTGCGATATATATCGATATTTTCTTTCCTAGAAAAAAAATCGATATTCATCCGCAAGTATCGTAACATCCATCTGTCACCTTGCTCACTCACTGCTTGCTTCGCAGGGAGAGTGATTAGGTCATCAGGCTTAGAGTGATTCCTTCAGATGTTAAGTGTCAAGGTTAAAAAGGTATCAAACTATTCAGAGCAGGTACTTGGTGTACTTTATTTACTTTACAAATGCATGGAAACTACAGTTTGTACTGTTTCAATTAAAAGAAACATGTTTTCTCACCACTACTTTGATTCATTTTGTCCAGCTGTCGACTTTTAAGTCTGTGTCCAACCAGAGCCACATATTGTGTAGTTGGTGCTTTTAATCAGTTTTCAGTTAAATTAATTCAATCCAACTCTATAACAGTCAGAAAATGTCACCAAAATCACTCTGTCCCTCTAAAATCTTTCAGAAAATCACAAAAGTGTATTGAATTGTATTGTTTGCTGAATATCGCAATATATATCGTATCGTGAGCAGAATATCGTGTATAGTATCGTGAGATTATTGCATCACTACAGCCCTAGAAAAAACCTTATCAAATTCAAACCTGGATTAGATATTTTGAGTCCTTATCACCTTAGAGTTGGATTTATTTATTTATTTATTATTAGTTTTTTTTTTTTTTAGATTTTACAATTTGGTCATTATGTTTTGTTTTGTTTTTCTGTATTTTCAGGCATGGTTTTGATCTGTTCATCTTAGAAAACTCTGCAAGAGGCAGACGAGGAGTGCCTTTACATGGAGCGAGTTTTATACAGATTATGAGTAAACGCTGGAAGAAACTGAGTGAAAATGAGAAACAGGAGTACAATAAACGCTGTGCAGAGGTATTAACAGATTGTCCAACAAGAAAACAAATTTTTTTACCTCAAGTCTGTTAAGCACAGTTTGTCATTTCAGATGAAGAGAGAATACGAAGCCAAGTTGATACCATATCTGGATGTAAGTAAGGTTGAGAGTTTTCAACTGCAATATGTATTTACTTTTTAAGGGGGGTATGTTTAACTCCCTAAGCATTTCTGCAGCTTAACTTGTAAGATCTGCTTTGTCGTCACGGAAACAGTCACTTGTTTTCGCTTCGTTTTATGTTTTTCAGGGGTTAGATGAGGAGGAGATGCAGCAGCTCATCAAGGAAAAGGGAATCATAATACCAAAGAAGACTTTGGTAAGCTTTAATTTTCTACTTTTTCTGGGATGTTTGAAGCACACAGATGTGGTGGGTGCAGCTGTGAGCTCAATGGTGTTGAAGTGACGACATTCAAACCCAGCAACTGTTTCTGAGGCGCATCAAAAAGCTGACGGTGATGTTCTTCTTGAGCTCTTAATAATTCATGTTTAACTTACCGACCAACATTGTGTGTGTGCATACTTTCTTTTCCTTCTTTTTTTTTTTCTTTTCATGGTTGAACATCTGAACTTGCAATTCAAAGCTACTGGCTATCAAAACAGTTGGGCGGAGTTACTTAAGTGCTACCAGATGTTTAATTAACACCTTGTGGTGCTTTAATGTTTGAATGTTCCTATTAAACGTTTGTTGGCATTTATTAAACATGTAGTGGCGCTAATAAACGCCATGTGGCACTTTTAACGGTGTTCAGGAGATGCCAGGGGAAAGTGCCCAATTAAAGACCAAAATGGCTTGCCGTAGAGTTCTCCCTGCCTCTTGTGATCAGTGTTGTGCAAGTTCACCTCTGATGAGAAATACTTCAAAGTTCTGATCTGTTCAGGTTTAAATCTGAATTAATTTATGTTCACATTTCACCACCAAAGCTTTCTGAATTAAGTTTAAGGACTCGGCATGTGTTAATTGACTTTTATTAAATGGTTTTGTCGTAAAATACAATTATAATATGCTAATTGCAATTAGCTTATTATTTAATTTGCAACCTGGGGTTTTCCTGGGGTTTAATTCTCTCTTGTTGACTTTATTCACATAAACTTGTACCTAAAAACACAGTTCAGAGCGCCTTCCCCACTAAGCTCCTCCCCAGACTAGCGGCAGCAGCAATTGGCAAACACCTGGTGGAACTGCACATCTGCAGAACTCATTATTTGAACTGTTTCTCAGTGCTGCTCTCCAAAAACATGTTTAACAGTGTAACAGATAAATGCTGTTGTGATGACATGCTGAAGGTGCAGTGGCGGAACCAGAAGGAGCTTCTTAAAGAGACAAGCGCCTAATTTCAAGGCCTCATTCTGGGAATTTCCTCTAAAATTTGTTGTTTATTTCAATGTAGGATCGACACAAGATGCACCCTGGTGAGCCAAAGATGCCCGCCCAGTGAGTATATAAAGTGTTAAAAAAATTGTCCCCTCATGAATTTCTTCAAAAAAAAAACAAAAAAAAGATTCTCATAATTAAGGATATAAAAGGCTTATTGTTAAATGCATCTTGATTCTGCCTCTAAGGGTGACACATCAACTTATTAGGTTTAGGAAATAAAGTTAAAAAAAAAATTTCAATCAAAATCGACATTTAAAATGAACCTCTTTTCTGTACACAGGTTATGTTTGACTCTTTATTTTTTTTGATTATCTGAAACATTTAAGTGTAATTGAGAGTAGAAATAGGAAAAAAAAATATTTGTAAGGAGGAAATTCTTTTCCCCACATCGTGTAACCAAAATATCCTCAAAGATATAAAAAAAAATTTCAAAATCCAACCTGAAAATGTTGCTTTTTTTTTTTTCTTCAGATCTGCGTTTATATATTTTCACTTGGATATGTTGAAACGTGCCGAGAAATCTATGTCAATGGAAGAGCGTTCTGAAAAGGCCACGGAAGAGTGGCACAGGCTCTCAGACACAGAGAGGAATCAATACGCTGAAATAATTGAGGAAAATACGAGAAAATACGCAGAAGAGCTCCAAGAGTGGTTCCAGGTATTCATCCAGTCATTCATTTTAACCCGAGTGTTTGACATTTTGGCTGGGAGTTAAAATTGTTCTGCATTATTTGAGTAGACGCTGAGTCGAGAAGAGCAGAGGGAATACTTGAGGAAAAAACCAGATGCAAGTCCCTTTACTGTATTTTTTTAATTTTTATTTCAAGAAGCCTGAAAGAAAGTTCCTAATCGTATCACATTCTGTTTTACAGAAGATTATTTTTCTCCAGAAATATATAGACGTCACAAGGGAGCCTCTTAAACCATCTTCAGTAAGTATAAATATAAAAATAGTGACACAGGTTTGATTTGCTTCTAAAATATGCTCACACCTTCAACGTTTTAATGCACAGAAACAATAAGCTGATCCAAAATGTATTTGGCAGCAATTGGTAAATCTTATGAAAATAAAAATGGATGACTGGAATACACAGATAAACAATGAATGCATGTTCAGTTTTTGTTTGTTTTTGGCACACAGGATGAGACGACGAGTACAACGAAAGTAGCAACGAGAACAAGTGCAAGGTTGTAAATTTGTTTCTCTCCGTTCTGACATTAAATCAGATTAAACTTTCAAACTTCTAGGTCAGACAGTTTTCTCCAAATTATTTCTGTTTGCTAAATGCCTCAAAATTGGTAGAGTTCAATTTTGAACTGTATGACCTAAAATATCACATTTTCCACAAGCATCTCACAATAAATGGTAATTTTCTATGAGGCCATTTGACATGGCTTGTAATAGCTTTCTAACTTTTTTACCTGCCGATTATGACCAAATACTTCAAATTTAATTTCATTAGACCAGACAACAGGTCTCCAATAATCAGGTTCTTGTCTCTTAAGCAGTACCTTCATATTATTTTTTACAAAAATAAACAGATCTCAGAATATTTATTGGGTGCTAAATCAAAGTACTTCTATTTTGCAAATATATGCACCAACAGGGAACAGGAAGTTGAAACGTAAGGAGGAACTGGTCACTCCTGATGTCTTCATTGATCTTTTTGATTTTCCTGTGATGTCACACAAGTATGCAGTGTTTTAGGTGTTGCTTTCAAATCCCCCCACTGAATTCAATCACAACTCGATCACGAATTGAATCAATCAATTCTGTGATTGTGGAAATTTCCAAAAATAAACAGATCTCAGAATATTTATTTTGTGCTAATGTATAATTTTTAGCTAATTGGAAATTTTCTGAAAAAAAAAACAACAAACATTGGGTTTTTAGGTTATTTCGAGTAACAAAAAGTCACATTTATAATTGTACATAATTCCTTTCCAAATTAGCGCCGCAAAATTTTTGCAGTCATTTTGATTGCAAAAAAAAATAATCACAAAAACAATTGTGAAAACCTTGTTTTTGGAGTAATGGCTTCTTCTTCTCCGAGAGGCGTTACAGCCGATGTGTGTAAAGTACTTTTTTTCTTTCCTATTTTTTACTGAAACACATTAATCACTGGTCAGAGAACCTGCCTCCTTCCTGGACATTGAAGACTGCTTGAATATTTTTCTTTCAGCAAATATATGCACCAGCAGGGAACAGGAAGTTGAAATGTAAGGAGGAACCAGTCACTCCTCCTGATGTCTTCATTGATCTTTTTGATTTTCCTGTGATGTCACACAAGTATGCAGTGTTGTAGGTGTTGCTTTCAAATCCCCCCACTAGTGGACCTTCACTGTTTTAAATGACAAAAGATTCAAAAGCCACGGCATCATCAGCTGGGTAAATTTGTCATTGAAAGACGATAACAAAAAAGAACTCTAAAATTCGTTCCCATTTTGGCCTTCAGCAAATGGAATTCATTCTAGTCGTCTTAAAGGATTGAATGTAAATATTGTTGACATTGCGCATCAGTTTGTTAATCATCAGGTTTTCATCGTCAGGTTGAGAGCGAAAAAGGATGGCAACGTGTTCAAGGCGTATCATTGATGACGAGTCCAGATGGAGGAACCTCAACCAACTGGTTTCTGTGATGGATGCCAGGAAGAAAACGCCCCCCAGGAGGTTTACGGTGGTCCATCCTGAGTGCTGAGAGGCGGAGCTGTGTTCACTTTCTGCAGGGGGGCAGATGCAGAGCTGAAGTTCATGCACTGAAAAAAAAAATCTAAACGATGCCACACAGAAATCTTTGGCTTGAACTTTGCTTACAATGTGTTACCTACTGCTGGACATAAGAATGCTTGCATATTTTCATGCAATTCATAAGGAAAATGTTTTTTTATTTGAATTCCATAAAGTTAAAGAGGTAGCTTTAATGAAGCATAATTTTTTTTTCTATTTTTAGATGTTCCTCTCTTAACAGATTTGTTTGTTGCTGCTTTATGAGCCAGGAAATATGTGCCAATAAAAGAAAATAAAATGTTTATCTTGGGTTTTTTTTTTATTATCTTGACTTTCAGCTAATGAAATTAAATGATCAGAGTAACAGAAATTTGGAGTTATGAAAAGTGTTTAATACCAGCTTTAACGTTTTAAAATGTGCTATTAAATTGACAAATTAGCTTAATCTGAACTCATATTCTACTTTATTGAATTTGGATGCTACCCTCTGATTGGTGACAAAGTGACAGGCAAGTGGCATCATACAGATACACATTGGAAAAACAATCATGGAAAAAAGAACTAACAGTCATACAAAATATATTTCTATAAGGCAAGAAAACTAAGTTATTGAGAAATGGATGCAGAGTCCAGGGAATACCGAAATAATTCTGCATGCTTATAATTTAACAGTTGCAAATGAACTATTGAAAAATGTAAATAATTAGACAAGATATATGTATTTAAGTTATGAAGTTTCAGTTTTATTTAGACTATAACAACCTATAAATATTTATTTTAAAATATGAAACTGTGTTTGCGCTCCGGGCCAGTAGGGGGCGAGTACCGGACATTCTTCAAGCTGCACTCTTCTTCCATCTGTTGTTTTAAACACGGGCACATCTTATTGGCTGGTGTTTCCGCTGCTCGAGTGACGTTTCTCCTCTGGACTTCCTTTCTAGGGTTCCGCCCATTAGCAAAGGACTTTCGCGAATGTTTCAAAACTGACGAACATGTGTTTGGCTACAGCTTTCTAAAAAGCAGTTTTAGGTTGATATGATAATCTAATTTTAAAGCTTGCTTCTCAGTTACGTGTTTTAACTACTGCATGTTACTTCGACACACTTAAAAGTCTTGAAAAGGAAAGACGTTTTGGTTAAAAAAAAATGAGTACAAGTAAAATGGACGGTGCAGAATCTGGTTAGTATAATTACTGACCTAACGAAAACTTGCTGCTGGTAAATTGAGGTTAAGTGAGTATGTTCTGAGCAAATGTGCTGTACCTACAGGATGGACCGTTGCAAACCTCCTGAAGCTTGTTGAGCGTATTAGGAGCAACACCCCAGAAAGTGAGAAAACGACGAGTTGTCAGATTGCAGTATTGTCTGTAAACTGGGATAAAACAGCATTCCCTCCCTATTCTGCTAAGGAATGCCACGACCAGTGGCAAAAGATGACGGAAAAGGTGAGCTCTCCTCTAAACTTCTCCCTTATTGCTGTGTTGCTTGGTTTTTATGGTGCTGTTTGTTCACTGATGTCGTCTTAGAACAGCTGAGATTGAATTACTGACAGGCGGAGAAATATTTATTTTTCCCATCGCTTAATAAATTTACACTACTTTGTTGGTTTATCATACAAAATCCCAATAGAAATCTTTGCAGATTGAGGTTGCATTGTGACAAAATGTGGAAACTTTTGTGGAAAATGTAATAAATTTGTTGCTTAGTTGCGCACATTTCGGAGCCTGTCGGATCTCATTGCCGAAGCTGAAGAGACCGTTTCCAAGACTTTCCTTCACGAAAACAAGGTAGATCCCTAATATGTACCTACATGGAGTCTAATTGTATTTTTGTTTTAACCCTACTTTTGAATAAAATGTTTCTGTTCTAATTGTTGATTTCTTGCTTTTGTACAGCACCGGTCAGCATCTGTTGTTTTTATGCTTAAAAAAAAAAAAAAAAAAAGTAAATAAATTGGCCTGAAGTTACAAGGAAAGGCTTTCGATAAGAGATTGGTCACACTTTGATTTAAAATCTCACTTCACTTCAGATCATCTATTAGTTACTCACTTCAAATGCTCATTCCTATGCTGTCTTTAAATCTATAGCCAAATAAAACTGCCTTCGGAACCTTAACGTTTTATTTTTGTGTGATAGCTGTTTCTAGGTGGTTTAAACCCGGGTCTTTTGGATGCATCTCTGCTCCAACACGCCTGAATCAAAAGGCTGAATGACCTCCTTGGTGTATCATTAATCATTAATTAATGTTCCAAGTGTCGGTGCATCAATTGCAGTTTTCTAGACAATCACTGATCTTTAACAAAACCTGCTAATTTGGATTTTGGGCAATGGGGTTTTGTTTTTTGTTATAAATCATATGAAAAGTTGCTAAATATAGCAATACATTTGCTAAGTTAGCAACAGTGGGGTATATGCGCAGGTTCAAAAGTGTTTGCTAGATGATAAAATGTCCCAGTAATTATTGCAGTAATTGATAATTTTGTTGTTTTGAGACCATTTTCAAGTAATCTATTGATAATGCCCCTCCCAATGATCAATAAACTTTAATTTTGCAAAGAACATTTAACACTGGAACTGAAATATATTTAAATATCCAAACTAAACCATAACTAATCAATAAATGAAACTGAAATGAAAACCACACACAACTGAAACCACAAAAAAATGGACGTTGAAAATTCTGTAAACAATTTCTCTTCAAAATTAATAATCAGAATGAAAATGATGAAACCCATTTTAAGTTATGATGCGCTTAATTAAGTAATAGCTTATTGCGACAAGAATACAGACGTGATCTAATGGGTCGGTCCGTCTTTCACTCTTTTCTCCTGGCAGACCAAAAAGGGACAGTTGGTGAATTTTTTCAGACCGTTGTTTTAGGTTTCACTTGTATAGGCTGATGATGCACAATGAAGGAAATTGGGGACAATTTATCAGTGCACCCCAAGATGCAAGATTGTGAAATCCCTGAAATCATTACTGTGTACGATGTGCTTCTAGAAGATGGGTAGTCTATGAGAAGTGGATATATAAATAAATACTCATTGATAAGAGTGACTTGAAAGTTAACAGATTTGACTTTTTATTGTAGGATAAAAAGAAGCACGCCCGTGGACATGTGGAGCACAAGAGAAAGCCAGACAACCTTTGGTACAAAACTCCCTCTATGCAGGCGTGATTTAACAAAGCGGTTGATCTAAATTTATATTGTTAACTTTTTTTGTGTGTGTGCTCTTTTTCAGTAAAGACAACAATCTACCTTGTCCTCGAAAATCTAAAAAGGCAAAACTCTCTGCAGCTGTAAGTCTTGTCTCAGCATGCTGTTCGCACAATTTGCTGGGTGAGAAACGTTTGGTACTGTAGATGTTTGACCTCTTGTATAAATCTGTTGATTTTCTCTGTCAGACAGATGCAGACCTGCCTACGAAGCCACCTCGGTAAGAGATTGTTATTGTCACCTTCTTTTTAAACTTTAGTTAGGAAAAAGCGAAACTTTTAAAGTGGTTTATTTTGTTGATCATGTGTTTACAGTTTTAACTTAAGATATTAAGGTGAATATAATTTAAGTGACTTATTACTTTTCATAAAGGGTGGATCCAAAAACTGTCTGAAAAGGCCTTTAAAAGTCTAAAATTCAGTTTAATGAGACTTGCAGAAATAACTCCTGTTTGCATGACTCTGCGCTGAAAATCTCTCCTTGATTCACCAAATTGAGATTGCTCTGACTGCAGATTTTTTTACTTGTCTAACCACCTCTTAAAATGAACTGAACTGTCTCTTTACCAGCTTATTTTCTCACACTGAAAAGGCTCTGAACACTAAAAGTCATAAAGCTTGCAATAGACAGCTGAGGAAGTTGCTGGGAGCATTTTTACTATTATTATTCTGCTTAACATCAGAAGGTTTGATAATTGTGTTCTGATATTTACAAACCTTCACTCGGTCCCATTGAAAATGGCCCCAAACTTTGCGTTGTTGGGTTAGAACTATAATCTCATTATTTACAGACTTTTTGTTGCCGTTTGTCTAATTTTCTGTCCCTTTGCGTATTTTCAGAAATGGTCTGTTTCTGTTCATGAAGGAGAACGCTGCAGAACACAGACCTTCAGTAGGTTCGGATTTGCTCAATAAAATGAGGAAACACTGGAGAGAACTGAATAAAGTACAGAAGCAAGAGTATTGCACACGCTGTCTAAAGGTACCAACATAGGACCAAAAAAAAGCATGTAGTTTTGACTTAAAAATACCCTAAAAGTATTTTTTATTGTCATTTTTAGATGAAGAATGAGTATAATGCCAAGCTAAAGAAATATTTGGATGTAAGTTGAGATTTTTCTAGATTTAACAGGAAGAGACGTTGTGTGACAGTTTGTTTGTTCCTCAGCGCTTTGATGAGACAGAGAAGCAACAAACCATTAAAGAACAAGATATCGGATTCGTGAAGGGAAAGCCTTTGGTAAGATTAAATCTTACAGTTTTCCTTGTTAATAAACTCAAACACTTGGCTAATGGATATTTTAATGTTTTAAACTTCACAGTTACTCATGTTATAAACAGGCAATCCTAAGAAATAAGGTTTAAATAATCACAAAAAAATACCAGAAATAGTTTGAAATATTTCACTTCACGTGTAATGGATTTATGTGATACGAGTTTGACTTTTTGAAACTGCAAAAATAAATCCCAATAAATTGAAGTTGAGGTGTGAATACTTCTGTACTTGCTGCTATTATATCGGATCTTCACTTCGCATAAACACTTTTTACTTTGTGCAGAGGATGTCACCCCGTGAGCCCAAGATGCCCAGCCGGTGAGTGTATGACCAAAACCTCCGAAATGTTCCCTGAAAAGATTGAGTTTGACTAATTCTGCACTGCTTTTCTGTTTTTCAGATTTGTATTGGCATACTTTGCCAAAGATCAGGGGAAGTCTTCAGCCAAATCTACGAAATGTTGGGACAAGCTTCCTGCAAAGGAGAAGGAGCGTTACAAAGGACAGATGCGTTCAAACATGAAGCAATACTCAGAAGACCTGCAAAAGTGGTTCAAGGTGTTTACAAATGTCCATCTTTGTTTTGGGTTTTTCCAAATGTTCTGGGAGGTAAATTTATCCATTTTCCATTCTCTGCGCAGAATCTGACCACAGAAGAGCAAACGAAATATTTGAAACAACATCCCAGCGTGAGTACTTTGAAATTTGCCAATGTTTTCAAAGTTGGTTTTCTGGAAATCATGTTCCAACTTGCATTGCAGAAATTACAGTTCCTCAATGCCAAACAAAAACAGGTGTGCAACAGAGAAGAGCTACATCCGAGTCAACCTTCAGTAAGTTATATGAATAAAACACATTCAATCCAGTTGAGCAATGTTTTTTTTTTTAATCTAAAATGGAAATTAAGTGTCATAACGCAAGTCATCCAATTGTATTGAAAAAGTTTTTGCAAATGGTGAAGTCGTGGGCAGGAAGGACAGCAGTCAGTGTTGCAACAAATCTGAAGAAGCCTCTGTTTTATGACTGTCATTTTAATGCTAACCGCTCCATGTTCGACCAGCAGAGACGATCTTCCACTCTAAAATGTCCTGGATGACACCATCAGCGCTCTGCTAATCCGCCTGATTTGCTTTTGCTGCTCCTCTTTAAATCTTTGTCTGGTTACAAAGCCCGGGAGAGAGACTTTGGACATATTGATTCACATCCATGATCCATGATCGCTACCCAATGATCTTTTCTCTTGACAGTTTTTTGACTTGTGAGATAAGGAAGAGGTTTCTCACGCTGAGCTGTAATTTTGCTTCCTGTTTGTTTTTGGTTCTCAGGACTCGGAGGACGAAGACATCACTGACACCAGCAGTGAAGATGATATTTGGAGCAGTTATGAGGTGATGTCGATGGTTCTTCCTGTTGAAAACGATGAATGTACTCGGAATAATTGTTGGATTTTTTTTTTTTCTAAATGAGTCACTTTGTAGTTATTAGAGCGTCATAAAAGATGAATTGATTCAATTCTATCATCTTCTGATCCACAGGATGAGAGTGGAGAGGACTGGGACATGTTTGAGATGCATCGCTGACGGACAGAATCAGAACCTTCATACACTGCTATAGGCAAACTTAGATGAACACTTTATCAACCGAGCTGAAGAAATGCTGCCTGTAAAGTTGCATCTTTTGTGTGGCAGAGATACTTCTCAGTAATGTTTACTTGTCCAGTTATTATAGCTACATCAAGAATATTTTCGTAGCTTTAGAGTGAGTTCCTGGGAGTAAGAAGAAAAATTACAGTGGAATAGAAACGGTCATTTCCTCGTTCACGCAACGATAATTTTACATTTTTCAAGAGCTTAATTTACTTAATTCACCTCTTGGTTAAAATGATGTAAACTGTTTTAAATTCATATTCATAGAGGAGAATTGGGGGTGTAATTGAGGTTAATTTTGTCACTTTGTATATTTCATGTCATGGGTGATATAGTAATTAAAGAAAAACAAAAAATTAATTTGGGATTTGTAGGTTTTTTAAATAAAAAATATAGAACAGATATAAGTAATTTTAGTGACAAATTATATATTTTAAAGACCAATTAAGTGTTTTTGTTTAAGAGGTGTGGAAGTTTTCTTTAAAAAACCAAAACAGAACTGTTTAGAGAAAAAAAATTGAGGTAATTTATCTGGCAGATTATACAATAATACAACTCGTGTTTGTGTTTTACAATTTAGATGTGACTTTCAAATTTTTCTGCCTGTAATTACAATAAATGTGACTTCAGATATTTTGTATTTAATTTTAATTGAGTGAATGGATTGTAAATGTAGTTCACTTAAGTTCAGGAGGTTCGTCGAGTTTTTATTTCTTTAAATCAATTTATTGCTATGTTTCATAAATAAACTGCAGTACATGGGTCAGTAAAGAGTTGAGTACAACTGAAAAATATACACCGAGATTCATAGTTTGAAGCAAACAGACTATGCTTTTATTGGTATAAAAAAGATCTAGTGGCAGTCCATTTTTAACATAATTTGCCTCCATATGTTGTAACACACCTAAAAAATATTTTTCTACATGTTGTAAATAAACAAATACCTTATAATGTATTCAGTGAAATTTTACAAAATGTTTTTTTTTTCTAATATTAAAAACGATCTCCATGACAGAAGGTGGTTGAGCTATTATATTTCTCTATAAATAAACTATATTTTTAAGTGTGTCGTAATTAAAATGCATTAAATTAATCAATGGTCATTAAATTGTTAAAAGGTGGATTTGATCAAAGTGGCAACAGACGGTGGATGCGCCGGGAATCAGTGCAGCTCAAGAGGCTCAGCTGTGACTCCTGAGGAGATCGATTGCTTCTGCCTGAGACGGGTGCATATAAAAGTACGCATAATTTTAGTTAGGTTTTTCATTAAACTGCTTAATAGTTCATCTTGTAAATGAAAGAAAAGTAATAATTTTGTTAGTTGCATCGCTTTTTATTTCTGGTGGTGTTTCAAATGAGCAGAATTGACGAACAAAGTGAAAGCAGCCGGGTAATCTGCGGCACAGGAGGCCATCGGTGGAACTCGTGCAGAGTGTGATTGTTTCTGCCTGATCGCTTAGTAAAGATGGATGCCTGTCGAAATAGGTAAATAAACTCAATTAAGGTTTTGCTGGGACCGCGGTTGCGATATTCCCCGCCGGGAAGGCGATATTTGGGGGTTGAGAACCGGAATTTTGGCTTCCGGTGGTTCTTCCAGGGAGCGGGGAGGCGCACAGCCGCACTGCAGCAGCAGCAGTGCTGGCTTCAGGGACGAGCAGCCTAGCTGCTGTTGGATGTTCCTCCAACTGCGAAACAATTAAATATATATATATATTTTTATCGCTGTTATAATTGCAGCCGCTCGTGTACATCTTCTGTGTTGTAGCCATATTAGCTGTTGACGCAGGACGCCGCCTCTCCCGTTACCTCCTGGTATTTTCACTACCTCCAGCCTATTCATAGCCGCGCTCTTTGTTTTCCTCCAGCTTCAAGCTAAGCTCCTTTCATTGAATGGCAAAGCTCGGGGCAGCTGGGAAGTGTCGAGGACTCGCGCCGTGTTGTGGACTCCGCTGACTTTCCTTTTCGTGTTTTGTGTCTGTGTGCTTGTTCTCAGGCTGTGAGTGCGGGAAGCAGCCCTCTGCTCCGTTGTGAGTACCTGCATCCCTTTCTCGGTGACCGACTGGCATCTGTGCTGCTAACTGTGCTTCCCTCCTGCAGCAGCCCAGCTCTGGCCGATGCTTGCTGCGCTACAGCATGAACACAGCAACGTCTGCTCATCTGGTAGATCTGGCAAATGAAAATGGAGGAGCTTTCGGTGTCCAGCCTGGACAACAGCAAGCTGGAGGTACGGTGGTGGTGATGATGGTGGAAAGCAGCAACAAGCAGACACGCATTGTTGTAAACAGGTGTCATCAAAGACGTTTTAATATCAGACCAAACCTGTGAAAATGCAAAAAGTAACATTTTCAAATGATGATTTCATTCATGATTTAAAAAGAAATACCCACCCAAACTATGGTACTATACACTGTCTTATACCCCCCCCCCCCTCCCCGAAAAAAGCAAAGGAGTGCAAGTCTCTTGTTGGATCTTGAAAAGGCCTCCTGTGGTTGATTAAGAAGAGTAAAATCCCTGACATCAAGCAGAGAAAACCTTAAAGGAAAGTACTAAAATTGTGTTGAGAACTGTCCAACTTGTTAAAAACTGTAGCGAAAGAGGGGAATCGTCACCATCATCTTTGAAGAAGAAATGTGGTCAGAAAAAAAAAATCCTGAGTGATCCCTGGAAAGTTTGGTGAGATCAAATCGAAGAAAAACTAAGCTAGGATTATGTTTAATAATGAAACTAGGAGTATTTTCACACCTCAATGTGAAGAAAACTCAAATAATTTAGACTGAAAAGTTGTTGAGTCAGCGAGGGTAGCTGGAGGAAAATGCTTCAGCCTGCAAAGGAGCAAAAAGATTGAACTCTAGAGTGATGGAAGAAGGTCATGTGCACTGATGGGTCCAGATTTACCCTCTTCCTGAGCGACGGGGACTTCAGGGTAAGAAGAGAGGCAGATGAATTTATGCTCCCATCATGCTTTGTGCCTACTGTAGCAGCCTGTGGAGGAAGCACTATTATCTGCTGCAACTTGTCACGTCCAAGTTCAGCAGCATCTTGAGATCATCTGATTACCTGATTATACTAATTCCCTGATGAACGGGGATATTCCAGGATGATGATGTTGAGCTCAAATTGTGACTGAGCGGTTTCCTTGAGCATGAGACTTCATTTCCACCAGAGTTCAGACCTTAACCATATTCAGAAAAATGTATGCGACACTAGATGGAAACAAATGTTTTCATAGAGTTGGTTTAAAAAATGGTTTAACCCTTAATTAATGGAATCAGAAATGTTTTAGTTTTTTTTGTAGTTAGGTAATTTTTTGTCTGACTTGGTTAAATCTCAAACTTGCAAGTGGGCTTTAGAAAAAAAAAAAAAAGAAGCAAAAACAGAATTTATTTTGAAGGGTTTAAGACTTTTTCACCTCAGCCAAGCCACAGAAATGTACCGCATGTCGTCCCCGGCAGGCAATGGCTCAGGACATCCTGTCTGACCTGGTGGAGGACGCATGTCTGGGTCTTTGCTTTGAGGTCCACCGGGCTGTGAAGCAGGGCTACTTCTTCCTGGATGACACGGACCAAGAAAGCATGAGGGACTTTGGTGAGCACAATCTGTCTGACCTTGCAAAAAAGATTATATTGCATCACTGAATAAAAGCAAAACACCAAAATCTGAGTTTGTCAAACAAGCGTACATGCGGATAATGATAACTAATACACAGATGCATACAAACTTGTGTTGATTCTGTTAAAGATGTCTAAAAACCCTACAATAAATGAATCAGTTCTCCAATATAATCTCCTGCTGATAAATAAAATCCAAGTTTTATTTAAAATAATTTATTCAGTGTAAAGAAATGCTGCATTAAAGAACAATTGTTCACTAGAAATGTATCTAGAAACATTTATTTTGGCACCCATACTTTTCTGTTTATCTGGGGTAAAAATATTAATATTTCTCTTCTCAGTTGTTTATAATAGGAATGACGAGAAAACATATCCCTCGTGTAATACAGATGTGTCCCAATCTATATAATTTACTATTATCTGAAGTCAGAGCAATAATGAAACTGTTTAAAACTACAGGAACAATCATGGTTGAACGAGGATCCATGTTAGGAATTGATTGTTTACAACTCAAGAGTTTTAGATTTATTGTTGCCAGAAATTGTGAAAACTGTGATTAATTTTGAAAATCTACATTATTTTTCTTTTCCTCACTGACTAAATGTTCTCTGATTAAATGCAGAATTTTCCCTAAAGTATTTAGTTTGAGATTTAATGACAGCTTTTTATTCACGGTTCTCGATTTGAATCCCTTCCAGAAATTGTGGACCAGCCTGGACTGGACGTGTTCGGCCAAGTGTACAACCAGTGGAAAAACAAAGAGTGTGTTTGTCCCAACTGCAACCGGAGCATTGCGGCGTCTCGCTTCGCGCCGCACCTGGAGAAATGCCTCGGGATGGGACGCAACAGCAGCCGCATAGCTAACCGCAGGTTCAAAGTGCAGACCAGCATCATCTCAGATGTTCACGTTGTGTTTATCTCCGATTCCATCTGTGAATCTGATTGGTTCGCCCAATCAGAATTGGCTTCATGGTTTCTTTCTGGAATCTGTTTTGGGTTATTTCTCATGAGTAATGCTGTCGTGTCTCGCCGTTTTACAGAATAGTTACTGGCAACAACACCAACAACAAGTCGGAGAGTGACCAAGAAGATAACGACGACGTCAACGATAACGACTGGTCCTACGGGGCAGAAAAGAAAGGTGAAGCTTTGGACTTTCTTCACGATCCTCAAAAACTGATTCACTGCAGATTTTCTGTTTTTCCTTATCTGTTTCTTTATTTTACAGCAAAGAAAAGAAAGTCGGATAAGGTGCTTTTATTTTACCCTTAAATATACGTATATATTTTTATCATCTGTTTTATTCATGAAAGTGTTCAGAATTTTTGTCCTGACTTCTTAACCCAAACCAAATAGTAGCTCTATTTTTTCTTCTTTTTTTATTTTTTGCTCCTCAGAATCCAAATTCACCAAGAAGATCCAAATCATTCAAGCATAAAAGCAGTAAGTAAACATATCTTTATTATTATTTACAAAGATAACTCATGTGAAATTCCATCAGGTCTGTTTGAAAATGTAGATTGCAGTAAAAATAGGAAATCACATGTGATTAGAGTACATCAAATTTTCCTTTAAAAACAGAAAACGACTAAACAAAGCAATAAAAAATAATTGGGGGGAAAAACTAATTTAGAGTTTAATATTTTGAGGAAAGCATCATTGATTGTAGGTGAAATTTTGAACATATCTTTAAGATATGGAAACGGTTTGTATGGAAGGCTTCAGAATTTATACACTATTAACAACTTAGGAAATGGAAACCTGTAAGTGTGATTTTTATGCCCAAATATAAAATAGAGAGTAAAAATAAAGGTAAAGGAGGTTCCTATTGTGACAAAATGAAATGAAATGGGAAATAAAAAGTAGAACATAGCAATAATAAAACAGGGTTCCTTCCTGTTATGTGGAAAAGCATTTACTTTTTGTTTTGTTCAGATTTTGCTAAGAATGGAAATAGAAATCATGTGTGGAAGAAATAAGATTTCAAGATCATATTTTCTATTCTGATTCTCTAAAAGTTATATTAAGTCTATTCATCAGTCCACTTATTTATCCATCCATCCATTTATGTCTGTCCATTCTTCCATTTCTCCTTCTTTCCAGTCATTTTTTGTCCGTCCATCCATCTTTCTTATTACCATTCCATTAACCATCTATCTATCCATCTGTTAGTCACTCCATCTTTCCATCTGTCCATTCCTTGAAAGTCTACATTTTCCTCTGACCGCTGCAGAAACATCTGCACCTTTTTTCTTACATTGGTCTGATATCTTAAGAAGGGCAAAGAAACATGAACATTAGATTCTGCAGAGGTCTGACATTTTGACCTGAAAAATGTGTTGCAGCAGAATGTTTTAACAAAATGCCTTTTATCCGCCTTTTCCCAGGTACAGCCAGTAAAACCAATCAAGACAATGAAGCTCATGCGCCGCCCAAAGACTCGTACATTGCCTCTTCAAGGCCTGTGGGTATGGACAAGGGTAAACCTTTCATATGGTTTTGTAGCTGACTGACCATGTAGGATCTGTTTTGTCTTTTTGCTTTATTTATTTTTCCACTCCAAATATCCCGTATTAGAAAAGAGTTTGTGCATATTGATGAAATCTTAAGAGTTCACAGTGTGTGTGTTAGGAGTGACCCCTTGCTTTTTGTTTCTGCACAGGCATGATGGGTCCTCGACGGCGGATGGAAAACCAGGAGAGTCCCCGCATGCTGATGAAAGACGAGGCTTTCTCTCAGTAACGCACTTGGCCACAAACACACCTTCTTGAACTGTGTAGATGAACACGCACAGGCGGAGAACGCGAGGGAGAGCAGGAGCCCTTCGGTTCTTTACCTTGTCGAACCGGCGGACGTTGGCGTTGATGTTATCGGTGACATTCGTGGTGTCTGCTGCTCTGCAGAAGCAATCCTGAACCTCCCACTTTGTTCTTGATGGATTTGTTTTCGTTTTAATCACAGAATCACTGAACCAAACAATGTTTTCCTCATTTGTTTAATTATATATATATATATATATTTGGTTTTTTTGTCCTGAATAGTGAATATCATCATGTATAATTTTTCTGCACAGAATAAGTCTGGAAATGATCCAGAGGCTAAAGCGAAGACGGCCGCGTTTGGTGCAACAGTCTGCACACAGTATTTTATTTCATAAGACAGAAAAGATCAGGCAGTAGGTGAGCTGACGTCTCCTCATTTTGTTTTTTGTTTTTTTTTTTAAAAAGAAAATCTATTTGAGAACTAATGTCAAAGACAATCATTGGAAATGGTTTGTCTTTTGTTTCCACATTGACTGTCGGGGTTGTAGTTTTCCAGTTCACGGCGTGAGCAGCTCTGTTTGGTGCTCGCCTAAGGAAACTGGTTTTGAAATGTTCAGTGAATGAACATCTGATTTTGCACGCAGGCTGCAGGTTGCCTGCAGAAAGCAGGTTTCTTTTGGGTTCTCTTTCGGTGGATAGACTCAGCTTGTTTTCTAGCATTCAAATATGTCTTTGTATCATGTTTACATTGTAAAGGGTCACATTTGTCCTAGGTGTGATGCGATAGTGTAAATATTCTAATAGTCGAATTGCTGCTGTCATGGCTCGGTTTTGTTTTCATCTGTCTAGCATAATAAATGATTTGTTACCAGTCGGAAGGATTCTGCTTGCTTGACTAAAAAGAACTGACCAACAGGGGGCAGCCATCACCAACTCGACCCGATCTTAATTTAAAATGACTCACTCCATAGTGGAAGTCTAATAAACTCAACATAATGCAGTAGTTTTCCTCACACAGTGACTACTTTGGTTTTGTATAAATTAAGTAATTGGTTCATTGGTTGGTTTTCGTTTTCCCCCTCAAAAGAATGACGTTTTTCTTAACCAGTTCGCTCAGTCATACCTACACTTTCAGCTGTAGAAAACATATGCACTAAGCCCCATTTACCCATAAATAAAATCTAGCAAAGTACCTTCAGAAGTCTGGCATTTTAGTAAATAGAAAGCACCTGTGGGTAATTTTATTTCAGTATAAATCCAGCTGTTTGAAGCTTTTGAGAAGTTTCTCGCATATCTGTTGTTTGTTTCATTGTCTGAAATGTAAATCCAGCAAGATGGGTTCTGTCAGGAGAAATAAGCCAGAGTTCAACCAAAAGTATTGTGAGCACCCAAAACGTTTTGACTGATGGCTTAAAAGGTCAATGCAGCGGAAATAACTTTCGTTTTTAAAGATAATAGTAATAAGTAAATTATTTCTCTCATTATTGAGGCATTTAGCTAATAGAAATTAACTAATTCTAATTGTTTCCCCCGTTCATTATTTTTGAAAAATAGGTATGTTTACTTTGAAAGAATAAGTTGAAGCATTTTTGTATTGAAAAAAGGCGAAGACGTTAACAAAAATTGGAACTGTGCGGAAAGCCTGACAACATTCGATATTTCCGACGGCACTTGAAGGCACCGCCGGTGTCTCGTGTGTGGGCAGTGCTCAGACCGAGCAGTTGATTTGGCTTTAGGACTCTGAATTTGTCTGAAGTCAGGCGCTTTGGAGAGGGCGCCTGGTGAGGCAGTCAAGTCGGTGTAAGTTGGGCATGTTCAGGAGGGCAAACACAGGCGGGAGGTGAGGAAAAACAGTCAGCCCTGAGTTGGTGAGTGAGGAAGTGAGGGGGCTTTACAGACGCAAAAAAACAAACAAACCCGGAACTCGAAACGGTCGGAAACGAGCTAACATCGGCTAGCTTTTCGTTGACAGTGTGTTTGCTGTCAAAGCAGCCGCAACACCGCGGAGGAAGGCGGAAGGCTCTCTTACGTTGAGCGCTTCTTTTTAAAAAAACCTTCCGGGCTTTTATTTACACATTCAAAACCTCCTTGAGTTTCCGTCACTTTTATTTTTTTTAAACCACTTGTGGATCCAGAAGATGGCATCAAGAGGGGGCTTCCCGGCTCCCCAGATGAATCCGACTGTGAGCCCCATGAATGTTGGCCATATCGCGGGCATGAGGATGCCTGGGATGCCGCAGCCTCCCGCGGGTTACCCCCGGAGCATGACCAGCACTCCCCAATACCACCAGGTTTGAACTTCCTTTTTTTATATTTAACCGCCATTTACTTAGTGAATCAAGTCAGTTTTTTTTCTTAAGATTTATAATTTGAGTTGCTTTGTATTAAACTCTGAATTTAATACAAAGTTATAGAAGTATATAATTAATTTTCGATGTGTTAAAATTCCACATTGTTGATGGCACTTCCGCCTTTGAAAGACCTCTACACTACTTTCCTGTCATCTGTTAAATTGCCACAACTCTTTGCTGTAACTTTATTTTTTCTACTGAAATTTAAGATGCTTTGCGTATAATTAAATATTTAAAAAATTATACAATAAATGTGTGTTGTTCAGGTATGAAGGAGAAAGTCACGTGGTTGCCCTTAGCATCCTGTCAGTTAGTGAAAATAAGTTTATCATCACCACCATCTGCCCCCAGGGCAAGCCTGCATATATTATCCCACTTCTACCATCTGCAGGTTCATATTGTTGAAACTGGCATGCACAAACACAGCAGCCATCTCTTTTGGCAGTTAAAACATGCAGGGCTTCAGTTGTTTTCTTGAGATCAGATAAAGACGCATGTTCTACACTTTCTCATTACATTTCAGCTTAAAACCTGAAAATAACATCCGTCCAGAATATATATACATCCACCATTCATATTTTTGTTTTTCACAATACAACTGTATTTGCTGAAATATTTGAAACAAAAAACGTGTAACCGAATTTAGTTAATTTAGTTTGATGCAGATAAGCAACAGCTTTTTTGACCTCAGTTAAAGTTTAATCTTAAGGCATAATTTAGAAGTTTTTTTTATGAATACACATAGTTAGTAAAATAGGGAATAAACAACTTTTACATAAAGTAGTAGTTTTAAATTGAACCAACTTATAGTTTTGGGAATTTTTTTCAACCATTTTAGCCAACCTGCATTCAGTTATTTTGCTAATTGTTTGTGAACTGTAGTTTTAATGACTGATAATTGTATTTCCTTTAATTTCCATGCACAAAACTGTCAATTTTCCAAGACTGCAAATATTCTGAACCCCTTAAAATCTCGTCACTCTGCTACTTTCTACTTTATGTCATTAGAGACTTTTTTTTCAGTTTTTTGTCTTTTTTAAAACCCCAATTAAACCATGTCTAGTTTGGGTTAAGACCCTCAACCATTAAACTCCCAGAGAAGTTTTTTTCTTGATTCTAGCACTGATCAACACTTGGGTTTCCACATGTCTTTTGTCAGAAATGAAAACTGGAATCTTCAATACCACACCATTGTATCAAACAGAGGAAATCACACTTTGACACTTTTATTTATCGTCGAAACTTATGATAAAAGATGGTGCTGTGATTTGGGGACAAGTCACAATGGGTTTTAAGGAGTTTGAAGACCAACCAAGTAACTAAAGCTATCATTCCTACGCTTTTCTTTTGGCCCGCTGCAGCCCTGCTGAAGGGGAATATTGGATTAAATTTAATAGAAATCACTCAACATTAGAAATATTAACTTTTTCCGAACAGAAGAGAGGGTTTAGATGGCCAAAATGTCTTGCTATTTACGATAAACTTGAAATCATGGTTGTACTCTGACTGCGGTACGGCAGAAAAAATAGTCTTGCAGAGGATAGTGAGCGGAGCTCTGAAGGGTTAATACAGTTGCAGAACCAGCAAAGTGCTTTAGCTTTTTGCCTCAGGCTGTTAAAACTCTTATGCTGCTGTTATTTTATGTTTTATTCATTTTGTGTTTGACCTATTTTATGTTTTTTTTGCACAGATCTGTAGTTTTATACCATTAACTTAGCAATACTTTCATTTGTCAATCTCCCTCTTTTTTTTTATTCACTCCAGCGATCTGGGATGCCCCCTAGCAGATTGGGGGGCCTCATAGGATCCATGGGGGGTCAGATGCCAGGCCCTTCGTACGGCGGTGGCAGCATTCCGATGCGTCCAGGCATGGGCCATCCTGGCATGGACGCCTCAAGGAAGCGCTTCCTTCAGCAGCATCAGCAGCAGCAGGAGGCGCTGGGAGGCCCAAGAAGAGGGTAAGTTATGCAAAACAAGTTCAGCTGCATAATTTGTAAATTAAGTAATATAATTGAAATGATTTTTTTTTCTGTAATATGTAGAAATTAAAACAATCAGGAGTATTGTAGCTGTTATTTGATCACTTTTGTAAGGGTTTGATTTGGATTTTAGCGGATTACGACTTCTTTTAAAGGAGTATCAATAACATCAAGATACTTAATTTTTTTATGTTTCGAGGTTCTGTCATAAAAATAACATTTCCATAAGATAGGACAAGGATGTTAATTGATTATTCTGTTGATCGATTTTAAAACAAAAATCGAAAAAGCTTTTTTATATACAATATTAGAAAAAACATTAGCAGAGGCAAATAAACAAATTCCTTTTTGAAAATTTTATTCCCCAAAATACAATAATATAGCATTCCCTTAGTGAATTTGAACCAAGTGAAGCTAAATCTGCCACTCAGAGAGTTTTGGGTTGAACATATTTGCAGACAAAAGTATTTTTATCTTAAATTCAAAATATATTTTGTACAGTTTTGGCTTAGTTACTGCTGAATGTTTTTTCAGCAAATGGTCTCTTTTTGAATCTCTATACTCCCGATCATTCACGAGTACTAAAGGTGATGATTATTTCAATAATCGTTCGCGATTAATCGTTTCAGCTCTGCAGTGCTGTTTCTCTCTGTATGACTGAAAACCTACAAAGTGAAATCCCTTAAGTCAGGATGCAGTGGTAAAAAAGATTTACAGAATATCTGCATTTCTCTTTTCCAAGACAGTTACTCATTACATTTTTTTGTAGATTGAAAACTGTAGAAGCTCCATGTTAAAATATGTTAATTATTTTCTACAACAAAAGCTGACTTACTGCTATGATTCCTCCACTAACTTTTTAAAACTATAAAGCCATAAGGAGTCTCTCAGTCATAGTCAATTTTCACCTATTTAAATGTTTTGTGTGCATGACAGAGAGAGCAGTTGGTATTACACCGCTCTGCAGGTAAACAGATTTTAAAAAAAGTGCCGTTTTAAATGTTAGCGCTTTGTTTTTGCATTGAGCACTATTAGCACAGTTAGTGCGGTTAGTACTAATAACTGCAAAGATCAGTTTGTGTGTATTTGCTGGAGAGTTTATAGACTTATACTTTACGTTAAGCTTCCTGATGTCCAACTCTTCGATTTTGGTAGTAAATTAAAAACATCTCGCTAACTTTGGATGTTCTTTCCTCAGTAGTAACTTCTACACTGAAGGTTGCTGCTGTCAGTGACTTGGCTTAGTTTTGGTGCATTCACTGATCAGAAAAAAAGATCGGATTCTTAGTTTTTGACCTACCATTCAGAAATCGGTTACGATTCTGATCATCAAAATGTTTTATTTTTGATTTTTTTTTTTTTTGTGTGTGTTTCCTTAAAGTCGTGATCCTTAAGAAAATCCCTGAAAGTGGCTGCAGTGTTAAAACTCCCAGTGACACGAAGAGCCCAGTGTCTCATGACTGGCCTTTGGCTTTCAAAGCAACAGACACAAGAGACTATTTTTGACTTCAAACCGCTTGGTGACGCCACGCTTATGAAAGTGCTGTACCGCAACGTGAAACGACATTTACAGCATCGGCTTTAATGAATCTGCTGCGCTCTGGGGTTTATTTAGCAACACAGTAATGTTTATTAAGGAACGCCAAAGTGCTTAAAGCACCGTCCTGAATGAAAGGGGAGGGAGTTACTGTATAATTAGATTAAAAGAACAGATCAGCTCTTGTGTGTTGAGCAGCAAATGAACAGTCGAAACCTCAGGAAGATTTAATAAAGAGCTAAAGTTGGCTGTGATCGTGTGATTGCACTGTGAAGTTATTCCCCAGTATTTGATAATCAAATATGGTCTTTTACCGAGTTCCTGAGAAATTGGTTAACCAAAGAGTGATCAGATGCAACATAGAAGGGCTTGTTTCCTGCCAGTTAGTGAGCTCACTGTTGCTTTTCTGGTCGTTTTAGAGCAAAAAGGCGCAAAATGGCTGACAAGGTTCTTCCTCAAAGGGTAGGTATACGTTTGACCCAACAGTCATAAGTAAAAACAGCCCATCAAAGATGACTAGAGCTCACAAAAACTCGCCTTTTTCTCGGCCTTTAGATTCGAGACCTGGTCCCCGAGTCTCAGGCCTACATGGATCTTCTGGCCTTTGAAAGGAAGCTGGATCAGACCATTGCTCGGAAACGCATGGAGATTCAGGAGGCCATCAAGAAGCCGATCATGGTATCTCCTCTTCATTCACTTATTTTTGTGGATTTCAGGCTTTTCAAGCAGCAGAAACTCGAGTTAAGAAGAGCTGCTGGGCTTGTTTTTGTCTGAGAATCAAAGATTATTAGAAATATTCCGGATGTGCATTTCTTTGTCAGTTTATTTGCATAACAGATCTTCGGTTGATTCAAATTTGTTGTTGTTGACCAACGTGGTTCAAAGGGCTTTGAATGAAAGTGAAAGAGATCACTGTTAGGTTACGGAAAGATCTTTGATCCATTCTGAGAATAAACTCTGCAGTGTGAAAACTCTGGCTGTCCACCGGCAACAACAGCGGACCTTTTTTTTTTTTCTCAAAGAAACATCTGTCCCGAATTCAGCAATGAGATGAAAACTTTCCATGAAGTGGCATTTAGAAAAGAGTTCACAGGAACAAATCCTTAGTTTATCTCAAGTTGCAAACGATTCATTTAGTCTAGAATTAAAAGAACAGCCTAGATTTTACAGTAATTATTTGTGAAATGATACCGAGATTAATGTGTAGAGAAAAAAAGCACATTAGAGGCTATGATCCAAATCATAAAACCTCTTGAAAGCATGCATGGTTTCTTTGGATCACTGGATTATTGATTATGCAAAAGAAGGACTTGATGCATAAATATGGATGAATTTCCTGCTTAGATTCAACCAAGAGCGGCATGCTTAATATAATCTAAGAAAAAAACTGATATATTCTGATTCGGCTCAGTCTATCACCTGGAAGTGTTGCGATCAAGCAGCTGAGAGAACCTCCAATGATTCATGGCTCCTGGACTTTATGGCCTTTCAATCTATAGAAGATTATTAGTAAAAAAATAAACTTTGATCATAATAAACTTTCAAATCTAAACGTGATTATTCATACTCTAAAGCGTCGTCTCTACATAACATTTCTGGTAAAATGCCAATTAGTTTTTTTTTAAAAGTTGATCAGAGTTTCTAGAAACTCTTGATGAAATAATCAATGATTTTCTGTTTCCCTGAAGTCTAAATTTGAGCTGACATGATGTTATGCTGTGGATCCGTTTCTTTCCCCAAAGACTTCATAGCTTCATGGATGTTTTAAATAAAAACCTGGCACCACTAAACCAATGAACTAGTCATAATTGGGTTCTTTAATAGAAAACTGTCCACAAATATGGTTAAAATGGTTTGGCAGACACAAAAACGAGTCATTCACCTCTCAGTCATCATGTCTAAATCTGATAGAAAACCTGTACGATGAGCTGAGAAGAGAACAAATGGAAAAACTAATGAGTCTGGAGAGAAGTGTTAAAAGATTCCTCTCTTTCTGCTCCAACCTTGTGAAACACTACAGAAGATAAAACTGACGATAAGAACTATTTTAATACATCTTTTTGAGGTAATTGTATGCATTCACAACTCTACAAATATAAATAATGCTTTTAAAAACAATCCCAGTTGTAATGTTTTTCATTTGGATACTTATTTATTTATGCTTTTATTGAGCAAACATCGTCAGTCCTGACAACAAGAGCAGCTTTCGGGGTTTTTAAGCATCATGAATTGGAATTTATCGTAAAAATAATCAATTTATCATGATGAATGATGCGATAAATGTCCCTAATTCTAAAGCTGCACTTCGTATTGTTTTGTTAAAGAACTTCTTTTTTCTCCTATGTTGGATTTTTCCTGCATTTCTCCATTTAAGACTTGGAAAGCTCTTTATTTTAAGGCTTTTTTGACTCATGCCAGCGTGCGTAGAAGCTGCCATTTATCTGAAACAGGTTTTAATAAACAGCTGTTGCGTCGGAGCCGTTACGCCGGCCTGAATTTACAGCCTTTTTTTTTTTTCCTTTTTTTTCCCTTCTTCTTCTTTCTCCTCTTGACGCAGCAAAAGCGCAAGCTTCGCATCTACATTTCCAACACTTACACTCCCAGCAAGCCAGAGGGAGAGGAATCTGAGAAAGTGTCCTCCTGGGAGCTGAGAGTGGAAGGCAAACTCCTGGAGGAAGTAAGTGGACGGCGCAGCTGGGGAACCGGACTCTTCGTTTCTGTTTGGACGTTCGCTCGCTGCCTTCTGATTCCCTGTTGTTGTGTTCCTGCGAGTTGCAGTTGGTCCTTGGCTCAGAACGCGTAGCCAGATGTGCGTTTACAGCTTTCCCCTATCCCACCCCACAACAGCTAACGTTCTCACACACGCACACAAGCTCACACTCTGTGTTGAAACGCGGAATTGAAACCACTGGCCGTTGCATACCAAGAGCTGACATGCCTCCCCTCCCTCCATCAATTCTAGCCCGGCTCATTGTGTCATCTGGGGCCACAGAAGATGGATCTTTTTTTTTTCTTTCTGTTAATTTTTTCCCTCTTGCTCATTGGTTCAGGCATGCGTAGGAGCGCCGCATGGCGCAAGTGAAAAAAAGGAAAAGGGGATGTCAGGGAAGGAGTGAGAGGGGTCACGTTGAGCAAACAGGCTTTGACAGGGCAGCGAGCAGGCTGGGGGGGTGCAACAGCTTTTTCTACTCAACAGTTTGGTTCCTCACTCCCGATGTGGTCAGAGCTAAACAATGCAGTTGTGGACTGACACTGCAGAGTAAGGAAACACTGAGGCCAACGTGTTGTGCTGGCTTTTCACAGTCTTTCTGCTCTCTCTCTCTCTCTTTCTTTGTCTCTTTCTGTTTTTTTTCCAGCCTGGTAAGCAGAAGAAGAAGTTCTCCTCTTTCTTCAAAAGTCTGGTGATTGAGCTCGATAAGGAGCTTTATGGACCCGACAATCACTTAGTAGAGGTACGCAGCGATGATCCAGCTTCAAATGGATTTATATCCCAATAAAAACTTATATTAAGTGAAAAGAAGTGGTTTCTTTGTGTTTTCTTCATTTAAACAGTGTTTAAACATCCAAAGCAGCAGATATCCAATATTTACACCAGCTTACATGACTTTCAGTACTTATAAGTAATTACAAATACTTACTCATTATGCTAAGAAAATAACAATAATAAAATTACAAGAATAAAGTTGTGAAATTGAGAGAGTAAATTAGCATTACTGAACTGTTTTTTTAAAACAATTGTTCATCTTACATAATTTTTTTTAAAAGTTGAGTGCTTTGTAAAAACAATCTTTCACTGCAGGTCTTTTCAGGTTTGTTTCCACTAGTTTTCCTCACCCAGAATTTCAAATTTACACCCATTCTATCATCATTTAAGAGAATTTTGTTCGTTTTTCTTTCCTAGTGGCACAGAATGCCCACCACTCAGGAGACGGATGGTTTCCAGGTGAAAAGGCCGGGCGATGTGAATGTCAAATGCACTCTTCTGCTCATGCTTGACCACCAGGTAGCAAAACATCTCTGCCGCAGCTCTTTTTGTCATAGTTGAACATATTTTTTGTCAACCAAGACTCACTTTTGGCCAACATTTCTCCTGTTCAGCCCCCACAGTACAAGCTGGACCCTCGCTTGGCGCGTCTTCTGGGCGTTCACACGCAGACTCGGGCCAGCATCATGCAAGCTCTCTGGCTCTACATCAAGAACAACAAGCTGCAGGATAGCCACGAGAAGGAGTACATCAACTGCAACCGCTACTTCAGACAGGTCCGGCCACGGAGTCTCTGATGGCTTTAGATGTCAACCTTTTTACAACTTGTAAAATTTGTTGATTTTGACTCCTTGCGATACCAAAAAAGGAAACCCCTCCTCAACTTAAGCTTTCTTGCAGATATTTGGAGCCGTCACCCGCATGTCTCGGTCTGGGCATAGTGTTCTTTTGGTGATGCTCAGTGTTGTTTTTTTGTAAAGTTATATCATGGGATTGTGGCCCAAAAGTCCCAGCTTAGTTTTGTCAGAGCTGGCATTCATGAAGTTCAGTTTTATCCTTGTCTTGTCTTTCACATGTATTGCATGTATTTGCGTTTCTGAGGCATTTAACTGATTGATTATTGTGGCACATCTCAGATCTTCGGCTGTCCACGCATGAAGTTCTCTGATATTCCCATGAAACTAGCAGGCCTGCTGCACCACCCCGACCCCATCATCATCAATCACATCATCAGGTAAAGGAATAGTTATTGTCCAATCGCTGTTTGGGTCTTAATATACATTTCTTCTGAAATGAGGGACAACTGAAAGCTGTCCTGTTGTCTGAACTTGATTTTTCTTTGAAATCAAACCCTGATTAGCAGCAGCTCTCCACCTGCGTGTTTCTTCTAAATAGTGTGGACCCCACCGATCAGAAGAAAACGGCCTGTTATGATATCGACGTGGAGGTGGACGACCCTCTGAAAGGCCAGATGAACAGCTTCCTGTCCTCCACCACCAACCAACAGGAAATTGCTGCTCTTGAAATGAAGGTCAGACCTGAACAGTAATCCCAAAACGGTTTTAATCTTTATCATAAAACTGTTAGAGTGAAACCTTTCTGCTGCCTGCTACAGATCCATGAAACGATTGAATACATCAACCAGCTTAAGACGGAGAGAGACTTCATGCTGAGCTTCAGCAATAATCCACAAGAGTTCATCAAGGACTGGTTGAAGTCCCAGTGCAGAGATCTGAAGGTAAATAAGTGTAAACTTTTCTACCATCTTAACAACACAGGAGTCTTTATTGGACGTTAGTCAATCTAACATCTCTTGTGTTTATAGAAGGTTATTTTAATACAAACTAAAAATGTTTTTTATATACTGCGTGGAAGTTAAATTGTATAAATGGTATAAATTATTATTAGCCCTTAATCCTCCTGGTGGCACTAAAGTTGTCTGCAAAAGTTGGGATTAAACAGAAGAGTCAGTTGGTGGTTCGACAATGATTGAATACATTTTTTGAAAATTGTATCTTCTATCTTCTGTTCTGTTCTGTGAGTCTATATATATATATATATATATATATATATATATATATATATATATATACTTTGACCTTTTTGAATTCTACATCAAAAAACATTAATCAAAGTATGGAAAAATAAAAACTACTATAACTGATAAAAACTAAACTAAAACCAAGTAAAATTTAACTAATAACTACTAAAAACTAGCAAATGTGCCCTAAAAACTAATTTGACAAAAAGTCACAACAAAATGAAACTAAACTATAAATAAAAACTACTATAACTCAGTATTTTACTTTGTTAAAGTAGAACCTCTGTGAATGTTTAAAAATGTAGTGTAGCTACTTTAAGTGGTTTATTTGCAAATAATGATACAAAACATTAAAATTATTTAACTTTTCCATTTTAGCTGACATTAGACGTAGATAAAGCCATCTCCTGTGCTGGCAGTTACCATCAGACTTGATTAAGAAGCAAATTAAAACTAACTAAAGAGAGTTCTCCAGTTTGTAAATCGTTTATTGTAGATTAATTATTTAGCTCAGTTATTCAGGAATTTCTAATGTTCATTGCATTTCAAAGCTGAAGTCGGGGTTTAAATTAATCTAAAGCTCAGCTGCTCTGTTTCTTTAAGCAGGACTACAGAAAACCTTCACACAGGAACACAGCCTGCATTCATGAAACGCAAACTGTGATGTCAGCGAAAACACTTTATCCAATATATACAAAACTTCCAACCAAACCCATAATGAGGGTATGCTTAGGCAGCTCAAATTCATCATAGTTTAGAAAATAATTACACTCCAGCTAAGGAGTATCAGACTTGAAACAAAACGTCTAAAAACATGTCATGAGGTAAAACCTTTCGCCCACCAACTATGAATTTTGGGCTTTAAAGGCTTAACCTGTCTACATTTCATTTGTTTTCCTGCTCTTCAGTTGTGCTGCCTTTATTCACAAAAACAGGTTTTCAGGTTCCAAGCTTTGTGCTTAAAGGTTTTTGTAGGTTTGGAATATGGTTCACTGTGTTCATGAAGCGTTTCTGTTCCACCAGCTGATGACCGACGTAGCAGGAAACCCAGAAGAAGAGCGAAGAACCGAGTTCTACCAGGAACCCTGGGTTCCTGAAGCAGTGGGCAGATATGTCTATTCCAAAGTAAGTGCAAACTATCACTGTTTTTAGTGTTTGTTAAAGTTTATAGTCTAAATGTAAATTTTAATGCTATTTTAGACTCAATTTCATTTATTAAAAACATTCACCAACCTCCCCGTTCGTATCATCTTGATCTTGTGCCTAATGGCTAAGTGTTGTGAATTGTTGCTGTATAAATAAGCGGAGTTGAATTTTAAAGTGCTAAGCAAAGTGACAGGTTAAATATCAGATTGTTTTTTGTTGCTGTTTGCATACTCTAAACCACATGTGTCAAACTCAAGGCCCGGGGGCCAAATCTGGCCCACTATAGCTTTTTATGTGGCCCTCTCAACTCTAAAGTGACACATTAAAAGAATCGTCAAGATAACGGTGTGTATAAAT
The DNA here is from genome assembly GCF_904066995.2 of Poecilia reticulata. Taxonomy (NCBI): domain Eukaryota; kingdom Metazoa; phylum Chordata; class Actinopteri; order Cyprinodontiformes; family Poeciliidae; genus Poecilia; species Poecilia reticulata. The sequence continues at coordinate 5,720,576 of NC_088848.1, read as the reverse complement.
ATTATTTTATCAATCAATTTAAAGCAGTGGGGCTGCACAGTGGTGCAGTTGGTAGAGCTGTTGCCTTGCAGCAAGAAGGTTCTGGGTTCGATTCCCGACCCTGGTCTTTCTGCATGGAGTTTGCATGTTCGCCCTGTGCATGCGTGGGTTTTCTCCGGGTACTCTGGCTTCCTCCCACAGTCCAAAAACATGACTGTTAGGGGCAATTTACACAGACCAAAAAACCTATGTGTGAGTGTGTGTGTGTGTGTGCATGATTGTTTGTCCTGTCTGTCTCTGTGTTGCCCTGCGCAGACTGGCGACCTGTCCAGGGTGAACCCCGCCTCTCGCCCGGAACGTTAGCTGGAGATGGGCACCAGCAACCCTCCCGACCCCATTAAGGGGGACAAGGGTGTAAAGAAAATGGATGGATGGAATTTAAAGCAGTTTTTATCTGTTTACTGCCAAATTGCATAAATGAGTCCCTCCAGTTTCTTGAGTTATTATGGAAATTCACACAAAATCAACAAATCCCCGCACTTCTTTGTGCTAATGCTTGATTGTAAGTTTATTGCAGATTTTTTTGCAAAAATGGAGAAAAACATTGGATTGGTTTCTTTCTTCTACCAAACAGCTGCCTCAACCTTACTTAAAGTTTAGTTATTATCCATAATGATATGGCAAGAAATAAAAAGTTGCAAATATTTCTAAATTACTACCACAAACACTTTTTTAATGAAAAAAAAAAAATCAAAACAATTGCGAAATTCTGGATAGACTGAAAAGATGTTCAATATTATTTAATTTGAAGAAGTCATTTATATTTCAGCAGTTTAACCGATTTTATCAGTTGAGAACATTTATGATCATTTATGACATCTTTGCACTAAACCGTCTTTGTTTCAGGTGCAGCAGAGGAAGCAGGAGTTGGAGCAAGTGTTGGGCATCCGACTCACCTAAAGATGGATTCTGGAGTCTTCGTAGCCACTGGCCGGCTTCAGTCAGCTCATCCAATCTTGAATGATTATTCAAGATTGCTTATTTGAAACTGGAAATAGTTCAGCCATTCTTGCAGGTTAAAATGTTCAACACGGCCCTTTTTCTCTTAGCAAGAAAGAGGGACAAAAGTGATGATTTATGTGTTATGTAGTAAAGTATTTGCTTTGCGTTGTCCGTCATTGTGAGCCTTTTTAAAAAAGAAATGGTGCCTTGTTTTACATATTTTATATATGGTACACAATTCTGAAAACCGATAAGTGCTGGTGCTGTATTTTTTATTTTTTTTTTTTTTACCATTTTTTAGAGGGGTCTTTGCTCATATTAAAGAGAAGTAACATTTGGGGTGCTGTGGTGGTGCAGGGGGCAAAGCACGACCCACGGTGGTCACAGGTTCAATTCCTGGCCAGGACACATTTGCCACGTTTTCCCCCCTCTCATTATCGTCTTTCCTGTCTAACTACTTTTAAATAAAGGCCACTAGAGCCAACAAAACCTTTTAATAAAAGAGATTTAAATACCCAAAGTGCCCAGTGTCTAGTAACAAATGCTTCAAAGCATTTTAAAAATCACCATCCCATTCTTTGTAAGACATCAGAACAAAAAGCTCTTTTTATGCAAAAATAGATTTGAGTAATTTGTGCTGTTTATGTTTTTGATATTCTTTTCATATTTGATATGCGAGAAAGCAGTTCACTGGCTTTCTCCATTACCTTCTGAAGGTTCACATGCTGATTTTCTTTGTGTTTATCATTGTTTTAAGACCAAAAAGAGAAACCTTGGCAGACTTTGTGGAAGTTTATTAATAATTAATAGGGCAAATTCCAATGTGTTAGATCCAGTCAATCTGGAGCTTCATAAGCTCCAGATTGACTGGAGCTTATGAAGAGTTTAATTGAAATCCTCTGTAAAGGTTTGGACCATTCCACCGTATTGTGCCAAAATGCGTTATGTGAATAAGAAATGTGTACAAGTATTTTTGTAAAGCTTCTTTGTAAAATGTTGGCTTGTTGTTTGTTCAAAAGCTTTTATCTTTTATACATTTGAGGTATTTTTCAATAAATGTACTTGTAAATCTTAATGTTTTTTAAGTTGTTCATAAAGAGTTGAGCATTTCTGTGCAGTGCTTTCCATTGCACGGTCACGGCAGATGATAGCGATACCTCCTCCACTTGTGCTGTAGTCGCACTGCTGCGTGTTTGGGCTGGTCCCAGGGCTCAGGTTGTTCTGCAGGGCTGCCGTTTCAACAGGTATATCTGGTTTTACTCAAACACTACCACTCCTCAACTAAAAGCCAAGATAAATACAACCTTCCCCTTCTGAGTCTCGGCTTGGAAATTGACACCGGTTTGCAGCGGTGGTTCTCACGTTTAACGGCACGCTGGGCAAACCCAATCCCCAAAGAAGCTTGGTTGGCAAAAAAAGATTTTTAAAAATCTAATCGGAATCATAAACTAAAAACATTGATCTGTTAAAAATTTGTCTAGATTGACTGGTAATACTAAAAATTTTAGAATTAGTTTCACTGCACCTTTTTACTACACTAAAGCTACTTAAGTGAAATTTCTGGATACTCTCCAGTGAGTAAATTCATTGAATGAAGAACAAGGACATTTTACCCAAAACTGCATGAGATATGTTTTACATAAACCTACAGTTCATGCAAAATGGGAGCAGAGACCTTTTTTTTCTTAAAATATGTTTCTTTTATCTGCAGAGCCTACTGTGTCATGTGGAGGTCAAGTGGATTCATGGTAAACGCGTCAATGCGAGAACTGTTCTAAAAATATGTACATTACCTACAATCAGAAGTTTTACATGGTAAAAAATGATTTGGAAAAGTGCTTGAAATAGTGCTATTTGTGCATATTTTTATTTCAGTCTTTAAAATGTACACGTATCCTTTTTTTTTCCTCTTAAATCAGTCGTTCTGACCAGGTGCTCAGTACTTCAGTAGCATTTTTTTTTCTTTTTTTTTTTTTTTTTTTACCAAATACTCTTTTGCTCGAGTAATTTCTTAGGAAGCTACTTTTACTTGACTAAAATATGTTGAGGTATTGCTACTTTTACTTGAATACGATTTTTGGGTACTCCACTTCTGAGTAGTTTGTATAAAAAGTTTGGGGACCATTCGTTTAACAGAAAAAGTAGTTCCGTTTTATAACTTGAACTGCAGGGGGCGTTCTAAGTTATTTACTACAAATTCACATTGAAGAAGAAGCTCACCGGAAATACGACTGCGCTGAGGCGGACGCCGAAATTTCAAGATGGACGTAGACGGTGTCGATCAAGTAGGTGTTATTTTCGTTCGTTTTGTTGATTTTAATCATAAAAATAGTAGGAAAATCATATTGTAGCGCTTTTTGGTAAATAATTACTTTGAACCTGTTGTGTTGTGCCAGCTATTGGAGGCTTTAGTTTAAAAACCTACGGGATATTTTTTATTGAAAACAATGAATGTGTTGTGGAGGTTTGCTGTCTCATTGTAGCCGAGCCTGCTAAATAGCTGCAGGCTCGCTGTCAACTATATGCTTCGTTAACATTAACTTTGCTTCCTGTACCGAATATAAACAACTTCTTCACAATTGTAGTGTATGTTTATACTTTCAAGATGTATTGTGTTTTTATAAGCAACCAAGTTTTTGGCTTATCGCCTTTTAACCAAACGTTTACTCGGGTATTAGCTCATGCTAACAAATGATAATCAGAGTTAAAAGAAAAATTATTTCACCCTGGAGTCACTGAAATTTGTGTTTATGTGTAAATTTCAGTTGGATATTGAGAATCTGCACACTTTGGATTTGTTACTTTTACAAACAAGTGCTTTTAAAGTCCAGTGATCCACCAGTTTTCATAGATATCAGAATTAGCTCGATTAGACGAGGTTTTGTGCACACGGAGTTTGACTTCGACTTCAAAAGTACATTACATTTAAACGTAGACGAAATAAAATTAAAGCTAAGAGGAACAATATGTATCCAGTTTTTTTTTTTATATAGCGAAAAAATGACAGCGTAAGATGGAACAAATGATTGTTCTTTAGTCATTTTTGCTTCACATTGGAGTGTAAGTTGTTCAACATATTTTCACTATTTAGAAAAGCCGTTTTAAGGTGAAGGTAATTTCGTTTTTTCCTTACCCGACTTTTGCTGGTTTCATTAAGACCACGAATGTAACCGAAAAACTTATAGAAAACTTTTTAGTATTTTTGATCATCCCCTGTTGTTTCTAGCTTTGAATAGTCTCGCTTTTTTGATTGTTTTCATGCTTGTAAGATACAATAATATAAGCCTGACCCCTTTCCACTCTAAATGTAGTGTAAATAATTGTTCAGAGACAAACTCCTGCTGTAAAAGAAATGCATCTAAGGTTGCTTCTCCTCTGCCAGATGGAGACAGGGGAGTTTAAAGGTGGATCAGGTCTCCGACAGTACTACTTATCGAAGATAGAAGAGCTACAGGTGAGCGCGATATGCAAAGTTAGTGAAAACTCCTTCTGCTAAACGGTCAGTGCTTCATTTCTGTTGTTCTTTCTCTCATAACAGCTGACGGTGAACGATAAGAGCCAGAATCTGAGACGTCTGCAGGCGCAAAGGAATGAACTCAACGCCAAAGGTAGATTTTTATTTTTTAGCACTTTATTTTTTAAAAACTCACAGGGTTTGGATGCAAGCATGTTCACATGTCTTTGCCCGTCAGTGCGTCTGCTCCGTGAGGAGCTGCAGCTGCTGCAGGAGCAGGGATCCTACGTGGGGGAAGTGGTTCGGGTTATGGACAAAAAGAAAGTGCTGGTGAAGGTATGCAGCGCTCCGGGTCTGAACTGCAGCTTAATGCTTTCTCTGCCGTTTTATCTGACTTCTTCCTTCGTCCACGTAGGTGCATCCTGAGGGGAAATTTGTCGTGGATGTGGACAAGAACATTGACATCAACGATGTACGTATTACAGCCGATCAGTTTCAGGAGAACACATTTTCAGGTTTTATATTAATGTCACTTTTCCACCAGGTAACTCCAAATTGCCGCGTGGCTTTGCGTAACGACAGCTACACCCTCCACAAGATCCTGCCCAACAAAGTGGACCCCCTGGTTTCCCTGATGATGGTGGAGAAGGTTCCGGACTCCACCTATGAAATGATCGGTGGGCTGGACAAACAGATCAAGGAGATCAAAGAAGTCATCGAGCTGCCGGTGAAGCACCCAGAGCTGTTTGAGGCTTTGGGAATCGCACAGCCAAAGGTGGGTGAAGGTCAATGAATGCTTCTATTTTTTTGGTGTTTTACAATCAGTTTGGAGACCACTAGGGCTGAGCAAGTTTTCTGATTTCAATCGACTTATTTGTTTTCTAGTTTTCTTTTCTAAAATAAAAAATGACAGAAAAAATTTTCAAAACGTGGGTTTTATTTTAGTTGTACAACAGAGTAGTAGGATCAGGCTACAATAATTATTGTTTAATTACAGGAATGTAGGTTCATAGTCCTGTTACTGATAATCATTTGATGCTGATGTGTTAAAAGATGAAGTATTTTTATCAGGTATTATCTGTAAAAGTGATGCGGTGTAACTTTACAAGATGCTCAACATTCCTAATTTAAATTTTTTTTATTTTTATGAAATTACTGCTTCATTCTCCTAATATTACAACTTTTATCTTGTAATTAAAAAAATAAAAAATCATAGCTTCAAAGTCCAAATAAGTTGAAGCTGTGAAGGTTGCTTATCAAACAAGATGGCCGCCTTGGGCGTGCTGACATCACTCTGATAAACACGCCAGAGAGTGCATCAGTGAAAACAAAAATCCAGATTCTCCAAAACGTAAATCTTAAAATGCCATAAATTGGATTAATTGATTTATTGCCGCAGTAGTCAACAAAGTTTCTTGCTCGTTGCAGGGTGTGCTGCTCTATGGGCCACCAGGAACTGGGAAGACTCTGCTAGCCAGAGCGGTAGCCCACCACACTGACTGCACCTTCATCAGGGTCTCCGGCTCTGAACTGGTCCAGAAATTCATCGGAGAGGGTGACTTCCCATCGTCACATCTCTTATCAATCCTGCAGCCGAGTTCCTGAAACGTCTCCTAACTCTGTGTCGTCTCCGGCTCCGTTCCAGGCGCTCGCATGGTGCGCGAGCTGTTCGTCATGGCGAGGGAACACGCCCCCTCCATCATTTTCATGGACGAGATCGACTCCATCGGCTCGTCCCGCCTGGAGGGCGGCTCGGGTGGCGACAGCGAGGTGCAGAGGACGATGCTGGAGCTGCTCAACCAGCTGGACGGGTTCGAGGCCACTAAAAACATCAAGGTGACGCAGATCGGTTCGGTCCCACGACTAGAGGTTTAATGAGTGTACAGTGAAGTGTCCTGCACCATGACTAAGAAACCCACGCTAAAGTAATTGTGATGGCATATGTAATCAATTTAAAATAGAAAAGTTTTAGAAAATTATAAAATTCCCCCGTAACAGCTGCAACTAATTTTCTGATATCTGATATCACTTTTACAATTTTATGGCAGGTATTGTAAATATGTTCCCTTTATCTTCTGAAGGAAAAACAAACTCTAAGGACTGGCATTCAGAAAAATATGAAAATATACAATTTCAAATGCAAATTGACCACTACAGTTACATATTTGGCCTTCTAGATTTGCTTTTCCTGTTTGAGATGCTAAAGGTCAAACAGCGTTGGGGGCATTCTGAGAACAAACAGCCAAGAGAATATCATCATTGTAACATCAGAAATAATATTGCACATAAAGTATTACTTTAATAATTAACTTTTTTTTGTCAAACACAAGACAAAACGAAAGGATCCTTATGTGGATAAAAATAAGTATTGTTTTACAGTAATAACTTCCACACAGAAGAGTGTTTTACTTCCACCTGGTCTGTAAAATCTGATTTCAGGTCACATTTCAGAAAGCGGACGTTCTGCTTAGAGATGAAAAGCTGACATCATGTTTCTTTTCCCCTGCAGGTCATCATGGCCACCAACCGTATCGACATCTTGGACTCGGCTCTGCTCAGGCCAGGAAGGATCGACAGAAAGATCGAGTTTCCTCCTCCTAACGAAGAGGTTCCTATCACTACATTTTCTTAAAAAAGGGTCATTTATTTTATTTGCTTAAAAATGTTAACACTTCTGCGTGTAACAGGCCCGTCTGGACATCCTGAAGATCCACTCCAGGAAAATGAATCTCACTCGCGGCATCAACCTGAGGAAGATCGCAGAGCTCATGCCGGGAGCCTCCGGAGCCGAGGTCAAGGTGGGAATTACAGCCGTTAATCTGGAGAATTTAGCATCTGGAGGAGCAGGAACACAACTAAATCTGGTTTAGGGCTGAAACGATTAGTCGATTCTTGAAATAATCATCAACTAATTCACTAGATGATTAATAGTTAGCTGGAATATAGACTAAAAAAACCCATTTGCTGAAAGAGCAACATACTGAGAGCAGTAATTCAGCCAAAACTGTACAAAACTTTTATGCAAGATTAAAAATAAACAGTTTCAGCTTCACCTCATTAAAAAAAACCTATCAAGAACCTTTAGTTATTCTAGTAATCGGTTAATCCAAAAATTAACCAGTCATAGACTGTATCGATGTTCAGTCAAGCATTACACATATTGATGTTTAAAGTATTTTCTTTTAGCTACAAATTAATCCTTTGTTGCAAATGATCAAACGTTCAATTTTATGCTATTATTTATTTTAGTGCCTTTTTAATACTGTATGAAAAGGCTCTAGTGGTTAAATGAAAAACCAGCAGAATTAGGCAATTAGATTTTATCCGATTAACGGTCAGAATAATTGATTAGTAAATAATGTGCGTGTTTTGGTTTTAGGGCGTCTGCACAGAGGCAGGGATGTACGCTCTGAGGGAGCGGAGAGTTCACGTCACGCAGGAGGACTTTGAGATGGCCGTGGCGAAGGTGATGCAGAAGGACAGCGAGAAGAACATGTCTATCAAGAAGCTGTGGAAGTAAAAAAAGAAAAAAGTGTGGAGTCCCTGCACACGTTGCAAATACATATGTACATTTTCCTTTCTTTGTTTGTATGAGTCCAGAATTAAATGGTTTCCCTGATGATAGTTGGTTTGTTTGTTTTATTCCAAATATTTAATAAACCAAACTTAACGTTTGTCCAGCAGGGCAGATTTATTCTGTCAGCTCACAGGTTACAACAGTTTCCTGTGTGAATTCAACACATTCATTATGGCACTTCACAGTATAGCTGCTATTAAAACAGGTCTTCTATTACTGACCACAACAGATCTGTGACATGGACTGAAACTTGGTCCTGCATGCCTGAGTTAGCCGTTATTCTACCGCCATACTTCAGATATACAGTATGTACATCAGCACTGCTTCACTACAACAGTCTCACCTGCAACCTGGGAGCCACTGCAGACTTTTTTTGCATTAAAGACACAATTAGCCACTGGAAAGAGTTTCCTTAACTGTAGTACAGGCATAGGAAAATAAGTACACCCTGGCTGCTTCCAGAGGATTTTACAAAGATAAATAAGTCATCTGTATGTGGAATCGTTGCTAAATAATTTTTTCTTATCTCCAGGTGTGTTTTAACACCAATATGGAAGTGTATCGGTAATAACACGTTATGTTATTCCCTCACCAAAAACACATGCAGCTTTGTAAAACAATTTAAGAGACCACTTAAAATGATCAGTTTCTCTGATTTTGCTTTTTATAGGTTTATGTTTGAGTAAATTTAACTTTGTTCTTTTATTCTATGAACTACTGACATGTCTCTGAAATGCAAAGCAAATATTTAGTATTTGCAGAAAATGAGAAATGGTCAAAATAAAAAAGATGCAGAGCTTCCAGACCTCAAACAATGCAAAGAAAACAAGTTCATATTCATTTAGAAACAATACAAATGTTCTCACTCAGGAAGAGTTCAGAAATCAGTCTTTGGTGGAATAACCAGGAGGTTTTCAATGCGGTTCAGTGCAGAGGGCTCTTTATTTTTTCCAGAGCTGTATGTTGCCTTGATTCTTTCATGCATGTTCCAGAAATCATTGAATCTCCCATGGCAACCATTCAGCTGTGCAAAACGTCTGGATGGCCCTAGCCCCGCCTTCGAGACGCAGCTCCTCCTCAGAGCTGCAGCTTTCAAGCTTCTGCTTCACAGAGCAGCTCATTCAGCTCCTTCAGACTAGCCAGCAGCAATTAGCAAACACCTCAGGTGGAAGTGCTGAGCTCATATGAGCTACTGCTGAATGCAGTGCTGGTAAAAATGTTAAAGGGTCAACAGAGGAGCCATGTTGTGATGATGTCCTGAAGTTGGAGTTTTAGAAAGAGCAGGAGTTTTAATTTTTCTTCATTAAATTACAAAGTCATACAGCAATTTTATAACAGAAGTTAACATAGTTACTTGACGGTGCTATAAAACTGCACTTAGTGGAAAATGCATGCTGCCCCTTTAAGAGTCTGCCAAAACAGGGTGTACTTATTTTTCCTGTGACTGCATCAACTATCAGGAACATTTTTCAGTTTTTTTATGGCGGTCCTTCTCTAAGTGTGGAATGGTTACATGGCAGTAAACATTTGACCCCCCCACTGAGGTGGGTCCTTGCACAGTGGTCTCCGTTTATCAGGAAGCTGATTAGGCTAACGCCTCACCCAGAACACGGGAACCCACTGCGGCTCCGTCTGCACCCTCTCCAGCGCCACCTGGAGCTCCGCTAAGGCACTCACTGGGTCCTCCTTCACCAACACGTAGTCCACCCAATGGCCGTAGCACTCGTCCATCTTCTCTGCAGACTGCTTCATTTCCTGGAGGTCCTCCTCCTGGTGACAACCAGACGCGTACTTTCACTCAAACATCACCAGTAATAAGAATCCGTATGCTGCTTTCCGTGTGAGTTACCGTGATCCCGGCGCTGAGAGAGGAAGAGGAGCCGAAGTGTTTTCTTTGGCAGTCGGGGAAGCGAGGCGTCACGAAGATGATGTATGGTTTGAACTCGGCCGTTCGCAGCGTCTTCAGTGCCTGAATGATGTGGAAACATTCATCACAATGCAGCTAAACCACCTACTATGGTGCGTTACAGTCATTTATAATTAAAAATGTATCTTAAACTGAGATGTAACACAACAACCAGCAGACTGATACATAAATAGAACCTTCAAGTGTGTTTAATTATTATTTTATCAATTCAAGCAGTTTTTATCCGTTTATTGCCAAATTGCATCAATCAGTCCCTCTAGTTTCTTTTTAATTATCATGGAAATTCACCTAAAAATCAACAAAACCCTGCACTTTTTTTGCGCTAATGCATGATTGTAGATTTTTCACAAAAATGGAGAAACGTATTCCCCATTTTCTGAGTAATGTTTTCTTAATGTTTTCTTAATGTCAAGTTATTATCCATAATGATATGGCGAGTAATAAAAAGGCGCAAATATTTCAAAATTACTGCCACAAACACTTTTTCTATTGCAAAACAAAAATCACCAAAACGATTGCGAAATTCTGGATGGACTGAAAAGATGTTCAATATTATTTAATGTTAAGAATTTATTTCTATTTCTACAGACTTTATCAGTACATTCCGGCCCTTTAAGAACATCCATGGTCTTGATTTGGCCCAAAAGGAAGACGGGTTTGTCATCCCTGCTGCAGATGGTGACAGTCATACTCACCTCTGGCTGCACGTCCACTAAACAGACTTTGTTCTGACTCAGAACTTTATGAATGGACTCCAAGCTGGTGCCGTACAGATTCTCTTTATACTCCCCATATTCAATAAACCTGAAGAACAAAACATAATTCTCATAAAATAAAAAAATAAAAAAATTCTACTTGTTAAAACTTTCTATTTGTAACACTGTTTGTTTACTCACTTCCCATTCTGGATGTCGGCCTCAAAAGCTGCTCTGCTGATGAAGTGGTACTCCACTCCTTCTCTCTCGTGAGTCTTTCTGGCTCGGGTCGTGTCTTCAGGTCAAGGTTCAAACAACCACCAGGCCACGTGAGATGGAGATAAACACACGTTTTTGAATATAGAGGCTGCATCAGCTGAATTATCCGTTTTATGTACAGGAATGCTTACGGGGAACAGCCAGACCAAACCACCGAGGATTATCTGCTATCACCTTCTGTTTTAGCTCCGTGACTCGAGCTCCTAGCGAACCTGTGGCCCACAAAATGATTAGTGTAAACATATTTCTAAAAAAATTTAACCCTATAATTTCCATCAAATCTGATATTGGAAATTTTTTACCTTTCCATGTACAAGTCAAAAAAGAAAAGGTAGCACTTTATTTGAAGGCTTATGCATAAGATTGACATGACAACCGTCATGAACATGAAAGAGTCTTCATAAATGTTTACCACTGCTGTCATGAATATCATTTGGTAAATAGTGACAATTTTAATGCAAAGCTGCATTAAAGGTCCATTAATAGTGTCAACTTTGCATTATTTGCTAAATAATTAAATTTTTAATGCAAAGTTCAATTAAACAAGCATTAAAAGCCCAATAAAAGTGTCAACTTTGCATTAAATAATCCTATAGTTATTTATTTAATAACGACAATTTTAATGAAAAGATGCACTAAAAGATAAATTAAAAGACCATTAAAAGTGCCAACTTTGCATTATTTGGCAAAAAATGAAACTTTTATTGCAAAGTTCAATTAAACAAGCATTAAAAGCCCAATAAAAGTGTGTTTTGCATTAAGTGTCATTTTTAACCAAATCCATGTCAGTCTTATGCAAATCCTGTCAAATAAAGTGTAACCAAAAGGAAAAAAACACACACAAAACAAGACAAAACAAATACAGAAATAGATTTTAAAAAGTAAATTCCTGTCGATGTCAACAGGAGCAAAAACAGTGTAGAGAGAATCATTTTGTTATTCATAAAGTATCGTCAAAATCCAAGCAGCATAAGCTTTCACACATTTTTTTCTAAAACATATCTCCAAGGAATTCCAGCTAAAAGAAAATATAAACCTTATTGTATTTGTTTAGCATGATTTTAACACATTTTCATTTAAAGACTGAAAAACACACTTTTAGCTTCTCACAACAGTAATTTAAATCTGGGGTTTTTTTTGTGTTTTTTTTTTTAATAAATCCTTCTCTCTTAAGTCCTAACTTGTTTCTTTCATTTCTGCTGCCACGCCAAATGTTTTCTTTGAAAATACGTCCGTTTTTTAACAGCGTACCTTACCTATCAGTACAATAAGGCGGGGCTTTTCTCCAGGGCGGGGCAAATATTGCGTAACTTCCTCATAGATCCGGAAGTCCGACCGATGGCCGTCTGGCGTTTGGGTCTCTGCCGGTGAACCCTGTCGATCTTTTTTCAGCCGGAAACTTCGGCGTAAACTGGCTGCGGTCGAGACATACAGACAACAGACTTATTGTTTATCCAGAAAATAAAAGAGACTCAGTAAAATGTAACAACTCCTTAAATATAAACTCTCTTTTTATTTAACGATTAGAACTGTGTTAGAGCACTGCAAACACCGTAGGAAACCAGTAAGAGTACCTGAGTAAAATTCCCATGAGAAAGCATGGCCACAGAAGGCAGGAGCTGCCTTACTCTTGGGAGAAACTACAGCGTCATATTAGACCATTTATTTCACCAGTTTCAGTCACCAACACAATGGAAGCTATGAAGCCATGCATGCCGCGTCCGCCTTTCAAACACATGGGGGAAAAAATGAGCAGTTGGAGCTGGCCAATCAGATGCCACGACGGCTCACAGTGACAAGGTGATGAGACAAAGTGCCGGCTGCTCCTAATGTATCCCAACAATCCTGCTTGTTGGAATAAATTAGCTCAAAAATGCGTTTCAAAGAAATAGAAGGCACAAAAAGCCATTCAGATACTTCCTATGATGTCAGAGATTCATTTAAAATGTGTATATTTACTAATAATCAGTATGCTGCAGTAACAGATTATTACTTTTTTGGAAACAGAGAAAAGATTAACCAGATATTAAGCACTTAAAGACATTCAGCCAGCCGTTTGTTACTGATAATGATAATTAAAACATGTTCTAAATCAACGTAAACTCTAAAATCCAGTTTAATAAATGCATCAGAAACAAAACTAAATAGGAAAAGACTAAAACTGGAGAAGGAAACACTTAGACAACACATTTACAAAGGTACTTTCTGTATCGATTCCCAATATTCACATAGAAATATTCAGCTTTTCTCTACATCGGTTTAGTTACATTTCCTCAACTAAATTAGATAGTTATTAGAGCAAACGATTTAAATGAAACTGTTCTGTTGTATTTTGTCCCCCCTATGTAATAAAAACAAATTAGCTTAAGTTTAATATTTTGGAGGAGGAAGTCATTTTTCTTTGAATTAATCAAGTGCAAAAATTTCTAAGACTAATTTACCAACACTATGATGTAGATATTATGTGATAAGTTATTAAAAAAAACTCATTGCTGAATGGGACATCCCTGTAATCCTCTCACCTGACTGTTCACGTTCCAACGAACTAACAAAAAATTTATTTCTCTAGCAAAGAATAAATCAGCAAGCAGTCACTTGAATTATTCTTATTTTGGGGATTTGTTTTTTGTTCTAATAAAAAAAAAACAAGAAATAAATCTAAATGCTATTTTATAAAGTAATACATCAAATGTATTACTTTTGCCAGCAGGGGGAGACAAATCATGCAGTTTTACACATATTTGACATAAATGTACCATCAATGTGCATATCATTGGCCTTTTCCAAAATTTTGAAGATACCCAGTATTTTCCGCACTATAAGGCGCACCTTCAATGAATGGCCTATTTTTAAAAAAATTTCAAAAATAAGGCGCATAGAATAGACGCTTCAGATTCTGTTGCCAATTTGTTTCATACACTATTATTACACATCCACATTTGTAAAAAAATAAATAAAAAAATGGTCCCCAGTGCTTTATATAGTAGTCTGCCCCAGTCGTTGTTTCACTCACCGTGTTGGTGTTGCAATATTGTGCCCAACTGCTTTCTGGGTAACACAGACCAACCAACACGCTGCCGCCGCAGTCTCTGTCTCTCTTCCCCTGCGTCTCCCCCACCCCCTGGCTTTAAATGTATTATCAAACTTTATTAACAAACCAGCGTTCTGACAACTATCCCAGCATGCACAGCGCGCTTCTTCTTCTACGGGGGAAAAGGAAGTCAGCGGCTGCTTACCGTAGTTGCTAGGCCTGTTGTGGCTCAATATTGGTCCATATATAAGGCGCACTTGATTATAAGGCGCACTGTCGAGATTATAAGGCGCACTGTCGGGTTTTGAGGAAATTGAAGGTTTTTAGGTGCGCCTTATAGTGCGGAAAATACTGTAATTTAAAAACGTATTATAAGTAACACTGATGATCATTTCTTTATGAGGTTGTAGTAGTTAGTTCACTGTTTGGCCCATTTTCTTTTGATTTTATTCTTTTAAGAAATTAAATTATTTAGTACTTCTTCTCATGAAGTGATTGCGGTGGTATAATTAATAGATGGAAACTTTTCCAAACAGTTCACAGTGAAAGTTAAACCATCACAGAAAGAGAAACTCATCTGAAAACCAAATGTTTCTATCATTAAAAGTGGAAGTAAATGATTTTGTGTCCACTAAAGATTAATGTGCAATTAACAAACCTAAGAAGTAACATATCTTATTTTACCACTCCAACACACAATGTTAAATTTAGTGACAAAATGAGCTTTGTTTTATATCGTCAAGTCTTAATAACTATGTTTAAACTCTAATTTAATATCCTTAAAAACTTTCAGGAAAGTTCAGCTTAAAAAAAAAAAAGCAGAATACTGATTTAACTGTTTTATCTACTGAATTTAAAGGAAAACATAATACTGTTTGTCTGAGCCTTAAAAATGTAACTCATCCCAGCATATTTGTTCAGAACACTTTTCTTTAGAAAGCTGAGCACACTGGAAACTAAGAGACGGTTCACAAATATCAAAGGAAATTTTTACATTTCTTTAAATAAATGAATATTTAAAGAAAAAACAACAACTTTAATATGTAAAGAGCAGAAGAAACACATACAAACACTTTAGCAACAATAGCCTGCAGCCTCTAAAATAAAGCATGAATTAGCACACAGGCTAAGCCAACATGTGATGTTTCAGGCGGCGTGCTTCCTCACCTACATCCTTTCCATTCAGAGCACTTTTACTGTCACAGTCTTCTGTGGGACGACAAGCAGGGAGAAAACGGGGTGAGAACGGGGAGGGGATGCTGCAGAGGAGACTCAGGCAGGAGAGGCGTGGTATAAACAAAGTAAAAACAAATGTTTTAAAGCAAATTCATGATTCTGTATGAAGGAAGGATTAAAACTGAATCAGGATGTTTCTGAGTTTCAGGTGAGACACTTTGGGGGAATTTCAGAACGATATTAAGGCATGAAAATATGGTGATGTTTCACCAAGGCGTCAAACACAAAAGCAACAAAGAAGAAAAAATATTTAGACACTTTTACATGTCCTCTGAGAAGCAGTTTTTAGATTAAAAAAAAAAAACAATAAAAAAGCTTTTCATTGCTGTGTCTGAGCAGAGTTGGGTGGTAGCTAGTTACATTTACTAAATTACAATTATTTGAGTAACTTTACGGAAAAAAATTACTTTTATGCCTGCACTTTTTACTTTCACTTGAGTAATTTTATTATGAAGTATCTCTGCTCTTACGTGAGTAAATTTTCTACCCACTGAATGAAAAGCAAACATGTTTTAACCAAAAAATTAACCAGACACAGACACACACCTGCAGTTTTTGTTAAAGTTTCATGAGTTTTTATTGAAAGAAAGTGATTTGAATTTTTTTTCTTTTGCATGATTTTGTTATTTGTCGTTACTTCTATGAATTATTGATATTTTCATCCTTAAAATACCAAAATTTCTTCTTGGATTTATATTTTGGTCAGTCTGATTATGAAATTTTTAAATATTAAATGATAGATAATTTGATCAGTTTCTCAGTACTTGAGTAGATGTTTTACCAAATACCTTTTACTCCTCTTGAATAAAAATATGTTGAAGTAGTCCTGCTCTTACTCGAGTACAATTTCTGGTTTCTCTGCCCACCTCTGATCTGTTGTGTGTTGAGTTGTATTTGTGTTTAACGCCTCAGGTTGGTTGTTTCTGTCTAAAGATGGTTCATGTTTTCTAACATGAGGGTTTCTGAACGTACCTTTCTCTGTCCGATCAGCTGAAGTTGGCAAAGTGAGAGCAACACAAAGCATCATTGTAGTAAAACGTTATTACCAACGTTCTCGCCAATGTTTTTCTCAAATTAACAACCATTTCTAAAGTGTCATATTTCTGCTTTTCTGTACCTATTTTATCAGGGAGGTTTGGACCTGGATAACTGAGGTCTGGTGAGAAGTTCAGATACATTTATGATCACTCAATGCTGTTAAGTTTGGGCTTGTAAAATTATAATCCAATGTTTTTCTCAGAATCTGATAATTAAACAAAACACAACAGGGAAAAAATAAAAAACAAACCAGAACTGCTTTACAGGCGTAGTCCAGATATAAATGGTGGTGAAAGAAACAAACAAGCAAACAAAGAACTAAGGAAAAAAGAAGGGAACAAAGAGGAAAGGAACAAAGGAAGATAAGAAGGAAAGAGAGAAAACAAAAAGAAGAAAGAAGGAAAGAAAAAGGAAAAACAAGAGAACAATAAAAGAAAGTGACAAAGAAATTAGAAAGAAAGAAGGAAACAGAGAAAGGAAGAGAGAAAGTAAAAGGAAAAAAACAAGGAAGGAAAAATGAAGAAGCAAACAAAAAACAAAGAAAGAAAAGTAAAAAGGAACAAAATGAAAAAAACAAAAAGAAGGAAAGAAAGAGGAAAAAAATAAAGAAAGTGAGAAAGGAAGGAATAAGGAATGTAGGAGAAAATGGGAAAAAGAAAGGAAAGAACAAAAAAGAAGGAAAGAGAGAAAGAATGGCTCAAGGAAAAATGGAACTTAGGACAAGAAAAAAGAAAGATTAAACAGAAATAAAGAAAAGAAGGACAAGAGGTTGGAAGGACACATTAAATCTAAATTTATATAAGAGAATCTGATTCACCAGTCATGTGACATGATTGAAAAATGTCTAGTCTGGAAATTTCATGCTAATAATAGATCTGCTTTTAAATTAAATCTTTTAACTATTTCAGAGATTAAACCCAACTTTTTAAATAATCTCTTTTTCTGCGTATCTTCCATAGATTGGATTCCATCTACATTTGATGTCATGTAAATCTGAAGTTGCTGGTCAAATGCAGAGATTTACATAAGAGTAAATAACTCTTACATGTTGGAGCTTTGGGAGACAGAGGAGCAGGAAGGGAATTCATCTTCATTCTGTATCTCAGACGCCTGGAACCAGATCCATAATGTTTCCGTTACAAAAGGGACAATACACACAATAATGTGAAGAGAGTCATTTTATGCTACCTCTCCTGAAACTGAATGGAGGGGATGAGGGCAGCACGCAGGTTGCAGTCGCCCACTTTCTTGGCTTGCCACCAGGTGGCGTCCTCCTGGCTGACGACCTGCAGGATGTCCCCTCTCTTGAAAGGAAGTCCCGCCTCTTGACACGGCGTTGCCTTGTCCTCAAAAGGTGTGTAGTCAAACAGAGCGCGCAGGTAGACCTTCAGGTCAGGAAGCAAAAATTACTAAATATTCTACATTATTTCACTGGACAAAACAATGAAGAGTTTAAAAAATACATTCAGTTACAGAACAAGGTGGGTGGATGGATGGATAGAAATAAACAAATGAAGGAAGGATGAATTATTAATGGATAGACAGAGGGATGGATGGATGATGAAACGGATGGATGGACAGATGGATGGATGGATGACATAACGGATGGATGGACAGATGGATGGATGGATGAACTTTACTCTGCTCTCCTTCAGTCGATCTTCTTCAGCAACAGCTGGGATGATTTTCAGAGTGATGGAGCCCTGAGACTGAGACTGAGGAGACAGGAGCAGAGAAACATGGTCATCATCTTCATCGTCATTATCATCACCATCACCATCATCATCATCATCATCATCATCACCACCATCATCATCATCACCACCATCATCATCATCATCATCATCATCACCACCACCATCATCAAAATCATTATCTTCATCATCATCACCATCATCATCTCCACCACCACCATCATCCTCATCATTCTGATCAGTTGTTTGCTGTTTACCAGGATCTGGCTGATCTCATCAGGCCTTTTGTGAGTGATCAGGTTTCCGTTCACCTCTCGCAGCTCATCTCCTACATGGACCAGACCTGAAAGCAGACGTGTTTCAAACCGCAGGCAGAAAAAGACTGGAGCCATTTCCCACTGGCGACAAGTCAACAACATCCCCATGGCGACGGCCAGTCGCTTATAATCTGGAAATATGCAATTTTGTGGCCATAATCTCAAGGATTTGATGCCTGCTGACAGTTCAATGGGTCGCACAGTTTAATCTCCTCACATGTAGCAGCTCTGATGACATCATCTTCAAACATATAAGAGAAAGATTACTGTAGTTTCCTCTATAGGAGCTTCAGGATTATTTACATATAGCTCCTTCCTGCTGCTGTCCTGCTGAATGTTCATTTGTTTCCTAAAAGAACGGAAAGATTTAGCGAATCAGAGGCCTCACCGCTGCGGTCAGCTGCCCCTCCCCGCATGATTCTGGCCACAATTACAGCTCCGGTGGCCTCGTCTCTCCGAATGGTTGCTCCCTTGTGAAAAATAAATGTAAAAAAAAAACAGAAACAGAAATGAACGTTCAACTGGAGCTTGGGTTTTCTCTGGTCAAGGTAAGCATTTAAAGTCAACCCTCACCAGAGGTTCTTTGTTCTTAACCAGACGGACGATCTTCACAGATTCTTCCTCAAAGTCATCGTCTAAATCTTCTGGCAACGGGGGAAGAACCGGGTCAAATTTCTTCTGGGCAACAATGTCATGAGCTGACAGCACCGCCTGCATGAGCCAACAGATAAAACCGATGCATTAAAGTAAACCGAGAACACAGAGTTCGCTCATGGAGGCAGCGAGTTGGAGAAACTCTGCTACTTTATTCGGATTTGTTTTTTCTCAACTTTTGTTCAGACTTTTTTTGGCTGAGGTTATATGTTTGGACAGTTATTCCCTCTGGTTTTAGATACTGTGTGTATGGAAGGATTATTGGTCTGTTTTCTTAAACTTCTGCAAAACTGAAGCAACAAGATCTTGTTATTACAACTGTGAGCAGCTGATTAGCATCTCAAAAGCTCAAATAATACCTGAACTATTAGCCCCAAATCCCAAAGAAGTTAAAAAAGGAGAATTTAATGAGTCATACAGGGCATGTTGCTGTGAAATATTGTCTCTGTTGTCTGGAAACTAAGCTGTTAGCAAGTCAGCGACAGTCTTCAGTCAGAGGCCTCTTTAAATTCGCTGCAAGACTGACTGCTACCACAGAATCCCCATCCACAACTCTTTCAAGATACAACATTTAATTTCCCTTTGTGATAAAAACAGCATTTTTTAATTGAATAATGTAAAAAAAATCCAATGTTCAAGAAAAGTGGAGGGAAAAAGTTTTAGAGTAAATGCGAATCTACCTTCAGGTGAGGTGTGTTCAGCAAAAGGAGCAGCTCTCGCTCGTCATCCTGCAGTGGCCCGCTCTGAAGCTCTTCTGCTAGCTAACGAGCCAAAATCACACTTATTTCTTTTATAGATCACTCTATGAGATATTAGTGTCACACAAAGAGAAAAGAACAGTTCAATTTGAAGAATGTTTGGAGGGAAACTTCACTGCACCTACATCCTCTGCCAGACAGGAGGCGCTGTGTAGGACCGGAGTGGGGCTGTACTTCTCATACAGCTTTAACCGCTCATGGATCTGCAGGAAAATAAGAGAAACTAAATAGATGTAAGGAGTAAAACAGAGAGAAAAATGAATATAAATGAAACTTCTTTTTTAAGAAATCATAAGCTTAAATATCTGTTTAAGGGGGTAAACATATTACTTAAGAAGTAAAAAAAAAAAAACAAAACAAGTACTTTAATCAAATGTTACATAACTGATGGGAAGTATGAAGTCAATGCTAAAACTTTACATTAGTGTAAGCACACAGATTCAAACTTAGGTAAAAAAAAATTGTAGATAAAAACAAAAAAAAAGGAATTTTTGTTCCTAGGAAGGGGTAAGATTACAACAAAATAAATAATACTGCACAGTTACTAAAAAAAAGCATATTGTGTTTAAAAGAAATGTGCAAATGAGGAGGATAATTTAAAAAAAACATGAATGAATATTTGTGAAAACAACAAATTATTTACAAGAAATTAGATAACTGTGCATTCAATAATTTGATATATATTATATAACAACTTAGCTGCTATTTTTAATAATATTTATGGAAACAGAGTATTAGTGGATTTTATTAATTATTTGTTGGTTGGCAGATTTTTTGTTGTTGTTGAATTGATGGATTTAAACATTATTGTCAAAGGAACAGTAGATGCAAAGAAAAAGGTTCATAAATGACATTTTGTACATCTAATGTGAAGAATCTGCTCAACCTTCATGAGGTAACCGATGCTTTTCTCACTGAAGACGTCTCTGAGGAAGACCAGGTCCTCCTTGTGGTTGGCGCCAGGGTGGAGCTGAGATGTGAGGATGGCCAGAGTCTCATGCAGCCCTGCAAATAAAAATAGTAAATAAAAAAATTATCATACCATTATTAGCATGCTTGTTTTATTCCCTCACAATCCAGTTTTTAAATGACGGACAAATGACCATCGTACAACATCTGGCTTTTTGTAAGCACATCAAACGTGTGAACAAATATGTAGGACATTTATTTCACTCTACCTGTATTTGCAGAAACGATGGGCATGGCTTCAACCCAAGGAGGATGAGGAGATGGAGAGAACGAGGAGGGGAAAGGAAGGAAAGCTGACTGACTGTGTGGAGAGTCACACACAACTACAGGAAAAAAAACAAAACATTTTTTACAGACAGTTAAGGTGAATCAAAGTTGTAGCTCTGACAACTAAAACCTTTTTATGCATGACATTACAGAGGGCAGAGCTCTGATTGTAATTTCTAATTAAAAAGCCATTAAATGTAAGATGAAGGAGAGAGCGGCGTCCTTCTGACGGTGATCAATGGATTCATTCATGCTGAAGCTTTGCTGTAATTATTACCTTCTCTTTTTACTGAGGCATGAAGCTAATCTCAAACTGCTGCACCGGAAGAACCGAGGTCAAATAAAACTGGAAAAGTTAGCCTTGAATGATACCATCACTCTTCATTCCACCGATACTAAAGTGTTAACATTTGTCATTCTTGGTCAAGAGCTGCGTTTGTTTTGGAGACATTAATGAAAGTCTAAAGGTCAAAGGTTCAACCAGCCCCTCTACTTTAACCAAATGAAACAAAATTGATGTTAGACGTTTGCCCTATGTTTGTGCAGGAAAATTGTATCTCACCAAATTTGGTGTCAATCATCACTAGAACGTTGTGCTGCAAGAAAATAAGCAATATCAGTGATTACTGTGGTGTATATGTAACAAAAAGAGACAAAAAACAACTTTTGGCTGCTCAGTTTGATTTGATTTCATAAATGTGGGAGGCACGGAGTGAAGATCTCTGACCTCCAGAAACTTTTGTTAATATCTTAAAGTGACAGCAGCTCAAATTAATTTTTTTGCTCCTCAAACCAGCACAAATGTAGCACAAATTGGTGTGTGGCTATACTGTAATAATGGGTTTCTCTAAATGCTGCGATGGCAGTAATTTTACTCGAACATTGTGCTGCAAGAAAATAAACAATATCAGTGGTTACTGTGGTGTATATGTCTGTATATAACAAAAATGACAAAAACCAACTTTTATCTGCTTCTTCTGAGCCCTATTATTTTTGTGCAGCTGTGCCTGAACTAATCCTCATGCAGTATGGTGAAAGACTTATGTCGCCACTGTGATTACAAGCCATCTGTGTGAAACTGCTCAGCTGAGTCATGACCTTTAACCTCAGTCAAAGACTGAGCCTTAAACCAGGCATCAATGATAATAATACTCCCAGACTGATTCAGTCTATCGCTGCTGGATGCGTTCATGTTACAACTTCAGTTCAACTTCACTCATTATGCGTTTATTGGCTGAATGTGCAGAGATATAAAACTGTTTTTTCCCCACATTAAAGTGTTCTGTTACAGTTTCAGAAAATATACTTAAAATGTAGAAAATCTCAGTTCAGATAATGTTGGGAAATTGGAATTCTTGACTCCATTTTGAAAGCTGGTTAAATACAACACAGATATTAATGGTGAATGGTTATCGCCTGCTTAAAACTCAATGACTGGCTTTTCTTTAGCTTTAATCTTTAATAAGACAAAATAATGTATTTCAATTGCCAAATGTGTATTTGTGATATTATGTTAAATACAAACGTATTTAAACATAGTAAATAAAAACTTGTCAGAGTTGGCATGATTTTGAGATATTATTTTTTAAACTGCTATTTACAGCTTGGCTTGTTCTCAAAACAAACAATTCTCCTTCTCAACAACCTTTTGACGAATCTTCAATAATACAGGTTACATTTAATTTCCCTTTGGGATTAATAAAGTATTTTTGAATTAATTTCAATTTGAATTCTCACTTGGCACTAAAAATGGATCAGTTACCGAAGAAGGTACAATAAGATGCTGTGCACTGACCTGTCAGGCTCACACGTCTTTTCCTTGGTTAAGAAAACGATAAATGTGTCACAGCACATTTAACACAGAGGATGCCGCTTTAAAATTGCAGTTGGTCATAACCAGACTAACTAGTTTATAGTAGCTTGCTATTTTTGTTTGCGCCGCATAAAGAGAAAAGCAAAAAATGCTTTAATATAAATACTTAAAGGAAATTAAGGGCTTTGTCAAAATTCTGGTAATGCTAAAAAAGGTTCTTACAGCAATATTATGAAGAATATTCAATATATTACATTATTTTAGTTGCAGTTGGAATAATTTTCAGTTTTAATTGAAAGCAAATATCATATTCTGCCTTTTCGGCTGAGATTTTGGTGTCAGCAGCACCTAGATGCTCAGGGTCATTATTACACCGTGAGAATCAGGCTTTTGCCTACTTAGCACATTCCTCGACTTTTCTATGTTTGGCCCAGAGAGTCGACAATCCGACTCTCTCCAATCACAAGCTGTCAGCGACAGCTTAACTCCAGCATCATTCTGGTGTTTCTCTCACTCATTAACTCGAGTTACTTATGGTTTCCACGGACCATATGGTGCTTTTATCTAACCTCTAGGATTTAGACGACGGAGCGCGCAGCGAGAGCATGAATGAAGATTTCAATGTGACTAAAGCAGAAGGAAATGTCAGTAGTGATGCAGAGAAATTATCATTAAAGAGACCAAAACTACGAACCGCATGCGGCGGAGTGTATACTTGGTAAATCAGCTTACGTTAATGTGGATCACACATGTTGTTGAACGAGAAACCGGCCAAATCTCCAAACATCGCGTACAGATATTTTAACCAAATGTCTCTCTCCTCTCGGCTCGCATGTAAACATGGGTGCAGGCCACCTGCTTGTCACATTCATTCGCTGCCGAACGGGTCCCAAGAGGAAGACAAAGGGGAGGCCAGGTCGCCAATATGCTGCAGATGCCATCTGGCCATCATTGCGCGCGCGCGTGTGCGTGTGCGTGTGTGTGTGTGTGTGTGTGTGTGTGTGTGTGTGTGTGTGTGTGTGTGTGTGTGTGTGTGTGTGTGTGTGTGAAGCCCAGCCACCGTTTATGATGCCACCCACAAAATTCATCTGACATATTTGCATTTGACCGATTATATTCCCATATAGAGCGCGAACTCGTTTTCAATTTGAGATCAAGATCACGAATATTCTTAAAGGGCCGGTTCTGCCGAAATGTATCGATAAACCCGATAAACAAAAGGTTAGAACCGTCTCTGCATTTGATGAGTTCGTTTTCAGGATTCCATTTTATTTTTGGAATGTTTTGCAATAAATTGCTAATTTAAAAATATAACCAAGGACTTTTGCAATATTCCACTTATGTATGACATTAAATGTGACTTTTTGTTACTTGCAAAAAATCGATCACAGACTAGAACTTGACTTAAGTAAAGACGAGGCAGAAGTGGAGGAGTAAAATATACTGCCACCTACGGGTGGGAGTTGGCATCACTTCAAACCAATATTTTGGAAAATTTTCAGTAAACACCCAATTATGAATCAGCACAAAAAATGCTGCAATTTGTTGATTTTGTGTGAATTTCCACATCGTAGTAAAACTGGAAGCGTTGACTAATGCTTCAAGTAAACTGTCACTTTGATATGATTAGTAAAACAATATTTAAGCACACAACTCTTGTCTTGACGGTTCTATTTATGTTTAAGTCTGGAGTCTAAAGGGCCACTAAAAAAGCTATGGTGGGCCGGATTTGGCCCCCGGACCTTCTGTTTGACATCTAATCTAAAAAGAAATGCATTTCTATCCAATTACTAACGAAATCAAGCTTCTCTTTCCAAATTATTGTAAATTTCTCACTCAATGTAATCTTACAAGTTCAAAATCAAGATCTGAAACCAAGTCCAAATATGAAACAATAACCTGCATTGTTATTTCGATATCCTAAGGCTTATGTGAGACTTTGAGACTGCTTAGATAAAACACCAGACAGAAACTGAAATGTTTGTGCAGAGGAGGTCAGGAGGCAGACGGCTCTTAAGAAGCTTATAAGAAAATCACTTGAAAACACCTTCAGCACGCCCCCATTTGAGAAGCAGCCGGATGGAGGATCAGGCCGGCCCGAGCGCTCGCTGCTGGAATAAAAGCTGCTGCCTTTGTGTCTGAGGGACGGACCGCGAGGTTTCAGAGTCTATCTCACAAAACACTCCAAAAACCTGCAGGCAAAATCTTTTTCCCTTTCATGGCAGAGAAGAAATTTTATGCAGAAGTCGATGCAGAAGAGGTTTGATTCAAGGATGATGGGAAAGTGGCAATAATACAGTGTAACAATATCGAGTGAAAAGCTAGAAGACGACAGACCGATGGGATACAAGGCTGTAAATCTCAAATAAAGAGCTTTATTTGTAAGATTTTACGGTTTGTTAGCATTAAATTTTGGCCGAATAAAAATCAATGCAATATGTTTATAATTTTTTTTAACTAATTTGATAATATTTTAAGAGGTTTATATGCCCTTTTGCCCCTTACAATAATTGTTGCATCATTTTAAGTCTTAGCCATTTTTTTTTTGTTAATCTTCAGTATTTGGCAACTTGTTGCTTTATTTTACTCCACTATTTTAACATAGTGGAGTATGTTAAAATAGTAACATTGCTAATTTAAAAATATTACCAAGGACTTTTGCATCACAGACAGAACCTGTCTGTTATATGTATGTTTGTGGCTGTTTACCACCACCCCACAGTTTTGCTATATTTTTCTTATTTCCTATGTATTCATATTGATTTTGTCCAATAAATGACTATGCGGGGCCTCTATCAGTCTAGTTTCTTCTGTATTCTGCTATTTGTTGCTGATGTTTTGAATATTTTAGACTAGGGAAGGTTTACCTGTAGCAGCATTCATAAACAGGGTATGCTAAGAACTTTAAATAAATGAACGAAAGGTAAAGAAAATTGCATAAAAAACAAGCAGTAAAATAAGAAACAAAAAAATAAAAACAAACAAAATGCAAATGTAAAACAATCAACTAACTTGCTGAGATATAATAAAAATGAACTGACCAAATATTTGTTCTTTACAGGAAAGGCTACAGTAAGCAAAAGTGTTTTTAGTTCTGATTTAAGAGACATTATTCTGTTCTGCAATATGAAATAGGAGGAGCAAACATATATTGAATGGATGTGACTCCAGAATGGCGCCTTGTGGAACCCCATGTGCTATTTATCACTACCAAAAGGTATAAAAGTACTCATCTTTGCATTAGTGCATTTGTTTAATTTACTTACACTGATCGCAAAATATGTGCTCACCAAAATATCGTGCTTCAGATATAAAGTATATTTTTCCACTAGGATAAAAATTTTATTATTTTTATTATTCCCAACACAGTTGCAGAATCCTAAAAATGCCTTTAGGACTTCTGTGTCTGGTAATTAAAATCACTAATTTCTTTAATTCCCTCAACAAGTCTCTTTATTTGCCTACAAAGGGCAAATAAAGCCATAAAATTACTTTTTATAGTCCAGCTGAGATGGACTGGAGCTGGGTATCAGTCAACCCCAGGTAGTAGTCCACACCCCTCATTTACATGGAGTCCAGTCAGTCACACACGTTTTCCCTTCATACATGTGCTGTCAAACCTACCACATTTAAGAGTTTCTCAAAGCTTTTTTTTTTTAAGAAGCATATTCTTTCATTGCCGTTTAGTCTCAGACTCCTGCGCTGTAACATTTCTACACCGCTCATTCAGTCTCAGACTAATAAATAAAGGCTAAAAGGCGTGCAGAGGTAAGTGAGCGCATATTGAAAGCATCCTTACCTTGTTGAGGCTCCTCTCAGCGTGCGGTCCTCTCTCCGTCTGTCTTTGTTTCCACTCGACAGCCCGGCAGCCGTGAATGCAAACCAACCTTTGTTTTGTTTATTTATGTTTATTTATTTCTCTATTCTCAGGTTCTGTCTGTCTGGTCCGCAGCTGAGTGATATACATTAGGTTTTATTTCCCCGCTCCTTCCTGTCTATCTAAATGAGCCGCCCCTTCCCCCCGATGCCACTTCGCTCTCGCCTTGTCTCGGCTCTCCTCCTGCTGCCTTCGGGGACGCCTCGTAAATTCCATGCTCACAGGTTTTTCAGCGGCTTCTCTCTTTGACTGTATTCGTAAAAATAAGTGAGTGGAAATCCATATGTGGTAATTCCGATGTTTTGTTTTAGTATAAATCTTTACTGAAATTATTATAGGCGACAAAAAGATGTCCAGAGTTAATCTCTTTCCTATATGTGACATAAGCAATATCCTGAGCAATATCTGCTCAAAAAGAACCTGCTAAAATGTGGCGTGACTTGTTTTGTAGAGGTTTGGTTACCATGATCACACCCAAATGATCGATGATTAGCAAGTCAGAAGAAATGTGTTTTTATTTATTTTAGATCTCGTGTTAACAGGATCGTGGATGCGTTGGTTGGGTGGACAATATATTCGTCTCTGTTTAAAGTATATTAAAGTTTGAATGTTCAAAAAAAGGACAAAGTGAATATTACTATCTATTTTTATTGGGATGCACGAATCTGGATTGTTCTGGCTGCTAATAATTTCCAATCCAATCTGAGAGTTGAGCAACTGCTTAGAATTTCTATGAACTTTATGGGGCAAAAAACACTTAACATGCACACAAAATAAGAAAATAAGAGGTTTTCTGCATCTGTGTATCCAGACATATGTCCCAAATCTTTTTACGATTTTAAATTAAGTTAAAAAAAAATGCATTAAAGTACTTGCATGGTAGTGTGGATGTGTAAGGGTACACCGACTTTCTTACTATATTTAGCAACATTTCAGACAAAAAGAATCGGAATCAGCAGGTCAGGCAGATCGGTAATCAGCGATCGGCCAGAAAACTGCAAAAAGTGCACCCCTAGTTTATAGATCATAATTTGTTGGAATTCTTAGTGTTGATGCACTTGTAACCCGGTTGTACTTCATTTTTGTTTTAATTACACAAAATGTAGTTTTTGTGTTGTTCAGATCGCTCCTTACCTGACTGTAACACCTTTGAAAACTTTGTCATTGTTATAAACGTGTGACTTTAAGATCGGGAACCCCGATGTCAGGTTGTCCTGTCGGAGAGGTGGGTGTTTTTTTTTATCCAAATACATCCAGTTTATTTATAGGTATATCATTTATTATTGTCATAATCTGTGTTGAAATACATTCGTTAACGTGAATGTATTTCACGTTAACGAAATACATTCGTTAACGTATTTCATAATGAAAGCAGGAATTTGCTTTCGTTGTGTAGGACTTGGAGCCGGCGGCCCGTAGCATGGCTGTTTTTCTGTTTCTTGTTCTCTTCAGAATAAATTGAGAAACCATCAGTGTCATTCCATAAAACCAGCAAATGCAGAAAGGTTACATCCAGTTGGATGTGCAAAAACATTGATTTTTCTGTCAGTAAGAAGAAGAAAACTGACATGTTCCAACTCTAGTTTTTAAATAAGGGAATTCCTTGGCTTTCTAAAATCCACTCTGGTATAACTGGACAATTCATGCATGAGGTAATGTTCCCACAGTCCCTGAAGGCAGCACTGTGTGCACACATGCTGTGAGCTGCATGCCTCTTTGGTGTGCGTCTCTCCCTCCCTCCTTCTCTCCACCTCTCCGTCTCTCTGAGTGCAGCTCGCTCTCTGGGTGATGCCTCATGGGGAACCAGCAGGTTGGAAACGTGGACTGTGAATCATCACGAGGCACGAAAACACGGCTCCCACCACCCTTCCCAGCCCCTCTCTCTCTCTTATCTGCCTTGTTCACTTGTCTGTGGTGCCTCCGCTCATTTGGCTGGCGCGGCCCTAATGTGTGCAGACACACTGGAGCGTGTGAGAAAAGGCACACAGAAGTGTTGCGGTTGCTCTGCGATCACTGGATTAAATAGAGGATGACAAAGCGTTTCGCAGTCGCTCAGTGGGTCAGACGCAGAAGATGGAGATCAGAGTTTTATCTGTGATCAAAAGGGATAACGCAGGGGGGAGCCTCTTATGATTAGACTGAAAGATCAAAGAATAATACCAGCGACAGACACAATTTAATGATAAAAGTTTAGTAAAAGATGCTTCACAGAATTGAAATTGACAAAAGGCACAAACTCTTAATCAAGAATGTTTCAAAGGTTTGATTTACAATATTCACTGAACTAAACCAGTCGGATTCTAGTCATAACAAATCACATATTCCAGAAGATTTTCATACAAATACCTTCACTGAAGTTAAGTTACATCTAAAGGTGTCACAGAACACTGTGCTCTCTTTCACAAGGTTTCTAGATAAATTTAGTTGAGTCCATGTTATTATTTCAGGTGGGTTTGTCTCCCACCCAGGAGCGCGGCGGTCGTCTCAGACGTCGGAATCAGAAGTAGACTCATCTTCGTTTTCCTGCAAGAACATCAAAATGTTGTATAGAAATGCAGCAAATTGAACTAGTTTCCATTCTAGTTCAAGTCACTAACACTGAGAAGATGTGTGAAAAAAATAAAAATAAATAAAGCCTTTAATTTGAGTACATACAGGATTATCTTTCTGTTAAAACTTTATAAAATAATGACAGTCTTTCTCTCCACAAAGGTCTCCAGGGAGATAAATTTTGCGTCTAAAAAACATTTCTGCAATGATTTCGTCACTTTTCGGATTTTCAGCTCGCTAGTTTAGTTGTCTTAAGAGCAAAGAGAACTAAACTAGTTTTTCAAGAACATCTGCCCTGCTGTTTGCCTCTTTTCTTGCTTTTGCTGTTTTTATTTTTTTGTAAGTTTTTTGTTTTCATGTCAGGATCCTGTTGTTTGGATGTTCCTGTGAGTATTTGTTGAGTTGTTGATGCTATACATTCTAACAAGAATATTAGGGCATTTAGAAGAGCAACAGGCCCACAGCATCACAGATCTCCCACTGTACTTAACAGAGGGAATGAGGTAGTTTTTTTACATTTATTTTTTGATGTCAGTCCCACCTGGAGTGTTTGTTGTGGGAAAAGTTAACTCTTAGTCTTGGTAGACAAAAGCTGGTTGAGTATTGAGTAATAATTTTTTGTTTACATTTGTGATAGTAGGACAAAAAAAAGAAGACGTTTTCTGGTGCTATTGTAGTTTTGGAATCCTAATTTTATAAAAACAGTTTGAGAACACAAGAAGTATAATACTTTCCACACATCTCTATCACATGGCATTGCTATATTAGGTAAATATTTACTTCAAATAAAACATGAGACTTCATGGCTACATTTTCTGCATCGCGAGTTTTCGCTCACCTCGTAGATGGGATTCACGACAGAGCCTGAACCTTCATCCTGAGTGGCTTTGATTTGCTGGTGAAAACAGGAATTAAGTTTCGATTAGACAAAGGTTTTACGGAGGCCGTCATCAGATTGCAAACCTTTTGTCCTAAACCTTGATGCATACCTCCATGGCTACCCGGGAACTCGATGCAACATCCACGTCCTCTTCAAATGCCCCGGCAGCCGCCTGAGAAAGAACACAGGCGGGAAGATTTAATCCCTGATGCTGAGCTCAGAAACAAGAGCTCCAGAAACACAAATAAATATAAGGCTAGATGTAGATATATAGACAGATCACAATATCTATCACAATAAAACTAATTTGTTGTTTCAATTGGTTAATAAGCTGACCTTAGAAATGGCAGATGGAGCTGAACTTGTTGTGAGGTGACCTCCCTCCACATACAGGGGGTTAACAATGTTCTCCTGAGGAAGAATAAATTAGGCTCATCAACATTTATGCTGCATTTGTTTACAATGTCATAAGCATAAATTCTAAAAATCTTTTAAACATATTTCCATAAAAAAAAAAACATGAGAAAATGGCATCAGACAGAAAACATTTAACAACATGTCTAGAAGGATAAGAAGTGAGTGAAATGAATCCAAAGTGGAGGCAAACAGCTGTGTGTGTGTTTAATGACCTTTTGTGTCTGAACAGGAGTGGATGTGGGCGTCGCCCTGCTGGTGGAGCCAGGCTGCCCTTCAGCGACGTACGCCGGGTTCTCGAAGCTCTTCCCCTCCGCGTCAACCATCAACACCGAGATGGAGGGAACCTGAGCCCGGGGCGGAAAATACAGCCGTTTATTTATTTACACCGTTTACCAGCCGGGTCTGAAGGTCAAAACGGTGCTGAAAAATCAAATTAACACAAGAAGAAGGTGACAGGTAATAAAAGATAACTATTACTGACAGTGTCTCCGTTCTGCCTCGATTCATTCTCTTCTGTTTTTGGTTCATTTTGGGTGAATCCGTTCCTAAAAATCGTCAACAAAAACACAACGTGACAAAAATGCTGACACAGTCAAATGCACTAAAAATATAGAAACTGCCTTTAAAAAAGTAGAATATAAATCAGGTTTAGCCTCCAAAATATGTTGTTATATTTGTCCCATGTTCATCTTTCTGTTAGGATTGAATATTTGACAGCAACAGCTTACCTTAGACCTGAGAAAGAGGGCATGCTGGGCATACTGGGCATGCTGGGCAAGCTGCCCTGCAGCCTCCCCATGATGTTGGGCTTCTTCCTGCAGCAGTAAACCAGAGCCACCAGCAGGGCCACAATCAGCACCGTCACCCCGATGGCTATTCCAACTGTCAGGGAGACAGGATATTAATATTAAGGTTATTTTTATCTTCTGCTGTTATTTCTACGGAAATAAAAACATACCTGAGGATGCAACCACGTTGTGCACGCTGGTCTGGCAGTAGTCACCCTTCCACCCAGAAGTACATCTGTGGAGTAAAAGCAAACATTAAAGACACATTGTTTATATTCTGAACAAATATTCAACTTATTGGCATTCATAATCTCAGCACTTAGATTTGGAGATTTTTGCGATAAACATAGATGCTTTTCCAGTTTTTGTTTTGTCACAGTTTCAGTTTTTTTAAATTTCAATCATCTATCTGACTTCATTTAAGAAAGTATCTATTTCCCTGCAGCCTCTGTCTGTGTGTATCTCTGTCACATCATACAAACAGGAAGTCATTTGTTAGAAATAAAAAGTTCCTAAACAGTCTGAACAATGTTTCATAATGAATTACATTAATAATTTCCCCAGTGAAGGTTGGATTTTTAATCTTTTTTACTGTGTGTGATCATGGCATTGCAATAATTTCTCCATTCTTAACCCAGTTTAATGCAGTGAAACAGAACCCAAACTCTTACATGCAGAGAGCCTTGTTGTCGTCAAAGTAGCACGTGCCTCCATTTTGACACTGGCATGGTGGAGGCATGGTGGGCGGTGGATCAAAACCTGAGTAATCACAGAAACACTGAGTGAGTTTTCCCTGTATCTGCACAAATTCCTCTCCTTCTGCTCTCACAATACAAGTGAAGCTTGTGTTGTAAAGGAGTAAAGCCCACTCCTGAGGGCTTTGTTTCTTACCGGCGTCGCATTCAGTGTTGCTGCCGGTGACGAAGTTGGTGCCCTCAGGACAGGCGCAGGTGTAGCCTCCCGGCCGGAGCAAGCACAGATGGCTGCAGATTCCTTTGCATGGATTCTTGACTGCATGTGCAAAAAAAATAGAAAAAGAAGGTGGAATGAAATGGAAAGAGTGGAAAATAAAAGACATACTATGACATTCTCTTCATAATGTTCTTGAACATGCGATGTGAGCGTTGGTCTTACTGGCCATGGAGTTGTATCTCTGCTGCTGATACACAGAGATCTGAGTCAGCCAGGGTCCAGCAGTCAACAGTTTCACTTTGTCTCCTTGGCCAAACTTGTTCTGCCGGAAAACCTCGCCTTTCTCCTGAGTGCTCCAGTAAACGTGGTCCTCAAACACGCACACGCTGAAGGGGTTTCTCACATCTACGCATCAAAAAACAAGACAGAAAGCTTGATTTTCTATAAGTTTCAGGCGTGTAAATGCAGCAGATCTGAACATTTTCCACATAACCCCACTGGACAATCGAACTTTAATGCCTTTATTTGATAAACCAATATGAAATAGAGCACAGTTATGCTGGGAGAGGAAAAAACTATCTTTTTGGTTGTCAATCTTTTCTACAAGTACCAATCTAAAATGTGTGGCATGCATTGGTGTTTAGCCTGGTTCACCTCTAAATAAAATACACCCAATTGTCATAACATGTCGACTAATTACTTAATAGAGTCCAACATGTTTCAGTAGATTTCAGGGAAAAGAGAGAATCAAACAGCCACATGGCCTTAAGTAACTTTTCAGCTTGTTTTATGTTAATTTCTTAAGACTGATAAAAAAGTGCTAGTTCTACTGGCAGATTATTCAAAAAATGTGTTAGTGGGACCAGTACTTTTAATCAATATTAAGGAATCACTGACTTAAAACTGGTTTGGTCTTATTTCAAGATATTTGAACTAGAAACTACATCAAAAATACTTGGTAAAATTTTGAGTTTTTGGAGTGTTTAAATCTAGTCTGTTAGTTCAACACTCCACAAAGGCGACTTTCAGGGAGAAGAAGCAAGAAGAAAGCCATTATCTATTACCTTTAATTACTGGGTCGTATTTATTGTACAATCTGAGCCTTTTAAGACCCGCTTCCTGTTTCTCACCTATATAAACTGCTGTTCTGCGTTGCTCTCCTGAAGGCAGAATAGACTCAATGTGGCTTTCCTTGGAGTCCGACCAGTAAATTCTGTCTCCGTTGGTGAAGTCGATGGCCAGGCCGGTGGGCCAACCCAGGCCGTCGGCTACTAGAACTTTTCTCTCCTGCCCGTCCAACCATGAACACTCGATCTTAGCCACGTCTCCTCGGTCTGCCCAGTACAGCATTCTGCAGCAGGAATTAGAAATGTAATTTTTACAGGCTTGTTTTATTTCTGTCAGCCGTGACGAAATCTTTTTCTGCCTTACCCGAGCCGAGGGTTGACCGCCACGGCAGATGGATACCCCAAATCAGTCTTCACAAGATGCTTCCTGTAGCGTCCATCCAACATGGCCACTTCCAATCTTTTCAACCTGGAATCTGCCCAGTAAAGGTTTCTAGGAAGAAAAAAAATGCAAACATCTCATTAGTGGACATTCTAATATCAAGCTTATACAGAAATCAAGTACCTCACCTGCCCACCCAGTCCACAGCGATGCCATCTGGTGTTGTGATGTATTTGATACCCAGGTCAACAGCAGCAGCGATGTTATTACTGCCGTCGTCCACTGAAGGTATGTACGCTCTCTTAATGGCACCGGGCTCAGCGTCCTTACCAGCAACGGTGAAGTACACCATGCCTAAAAGGATAATAAACAAAATGTAAAACTTACTGCATAAATGTGACTTACTATGCTTCCTTGAATAAGTTAGGATAGGTCTATGATGTATATAAAACAAGTTCATTACATTTTTTGCACAAAATCATTCTTAGATAGTGAGATAAAGGTGATATTTTTATGTTTATTTTCAACTTCTTTCAGAATGAGTTGTTTTAGGGCCTCTTGTCACTTTAAATCCTAATCCATATAAGCTGCAGCTGGCCACAAATCAAAATTTACACTTGCATCTGAAAATGCCTGCAAACAGATGCAAAACTACACATCTGTACATCTTTGAAAAGCAGAAGTGGAGCCTCCTGCAAAACCAACAAGAATGCAGCAAGTGGCTTTTGAACGGTAAGTCAGCAATAAAACACTCGTGTTTTCCAGCAGCCATTGTACATACAGTGGTAAAACAAACTGATCAAATGTGCTGGAGCTCTGCTTGGGTTTCTAGAGGGGCAAGGGTAGGCTGGGGTTGCTAGGTAATAGCGCAGTGTCTGTTAATTGTGGCTCAACAATCGGGATTTTTTTTGAAACGGCTCATTTTCCAGAAATTAAAAAACACTAACATATTGCAAAAAAAAAAAAGTCTGGGTAGTTTTTTAACGTGCATAGGATGTCTGATGTCTTAGAAGCAGTTGAGATCTAAATGGAAGTATAATAACATACAAAATGTGAATTTTGCACAAAATGTTCCCTTTAAAGCAAAGACTGATCCAAGCGTCTTACTGAATCCAGTGTTGTTGTGGTCCCAGTCGTAGTCCAGAGCCATGATGCGCTCCTCCTCTTGGAGGAAGTCGTGGTAAGTTTCCGCCTGCAGGTTGAACCTCCGGATCCGAACGCTCTCCGGCAGCAGCAGCAGAGGAGCGGCGCCTGAGGGAGAAGCACACGTTACGTGTTTTAGCACATATTTACCACGGTGAAAGGTCCCTCGATTTTTCATCACCCCTTAAGTTGCTTCAGGCCCATAAAAGATTGCTCTCACCTTCAGCCTCACACATCTTTCCATCACCCACTTTCCTGTAGCCAGATGAGCACTCGCAGTCGAAGCTTCCTTTGGTGTTCTTACACACCTGAGGACAGGTACCGTACTCTTTACACTCATCGATGTCTGCCAGAGAGAGAAAACTGTCAGGTTCTGAGAGGGAGAACAAGTGGTTTTGGACCTGTTTGGGTTGGGAATGTGTGTACCGAGACAGTTGTAGGTGTTGTCGGGGTCCACCTTATATCCAGTCCTGCAGGAGCAGATAAAGCCGGTACCGTCCAGGTTGGTGCAAACATGTTGGCAGAGATTCTCATCGCAGTTCCGATCTTGGCCGAAATCTGTATTCAGAGTTTGTGGAGAAAAACAAACAAACAAACAATAAACAAAATATTGTTAAAGAACTCAAGAAGAAGATGAAAGAAGAATAAGAAGAATTTAAATTTTTATGAAAATATCAAAACAGTTAATCAGAAAATCTGATCTTTTTATTACCTACTACCTAGTTTCAAGGGTTTGCAGCTATTTCATAAAAACACTTCAAAACATTTCAAGACCCTTTTTAAGATTGATACATCAGTTAGGAAAATAATCTAACTTGCTTTAACCTCTTACTTAACTCAAGATTAGCAAAGCTAACAACTAAAGCGAGTTAAACAGAACGTTGCAGTTCAAAACTGTAATATTTTAATGTCATTTTTGCAGAGATAAAATACTTTTACTGCAAAAACACAGAATATTATCAAGTATTCTTGTCTAGTTTCTAGTGCAAATATCTGTGTACACTTGAAATACGAGAAAACTAACTTATAAGTAATTTCTCAGCAAGACATGTGAGCTTCTTTTAAATCAATAATTCCTTAATATTCTTGAAAAAGTGCTAGTTATAAGTGAAATAATCTGCCAGTGGAACAAGACATTTTCAAATTATAATATGAGAAAAATATCTTATTCCACCGCCAAATTATTTCACTTATAACTAGAACCTTTTGAGCAACATTAAGGAATTGATTTAAAACAAGTTCCTATATTATGGTTGAGAGAAAACAGCTTTGTTTTCTCTCAAGTTTACCAAGACATTTTCATTAGGAACTAGACCAAATATACTTGGTAAGATTTTGTGTTTTTGAGGTGTTTAAATTTTTAAAAACTTGTCTTCTTGTAAGTCAAACATGGTTTTGTATCGCCAAAGCTAGGCTAGAAAATTCTAGTTTTAAAAGGGTAACAAGTAAAATTTTGTGTTATTATGTTATAACCGTAACACCCAGTAGCAGATGTGAAGCTGTTTTTAATCATCCAGCCCTATCAGTAGAGTAACCTAACAACCAATTAAGCAACTAAAGCAAAAATGGCAGCCGGTGAGTCTAATATACGTCTGTAATTGGAATGAAACCCCCCCCAAAAATCAGACATTTTTGGTGAATAAATGTCCAATTTTTGTCTAATTTTTTTTAACAATAGACATAGAATAACTCAAATATGTTTTCCATAAGGTTAATAAGTGTTGGTGTTACTCACTGCAGCCTATTTCATCTGTCCGGTCCCCACAGTTGTCGTTGTGGTCACAGACGTAAGGCAGGGCCACACAGTGTCCGTTGGTACATTTAAACTGTTCCAGGGTGCAGGGGGCCAGGGTGGGCTCACGGCCTGTCAAAGACGCACAATTATTTATTAAAGAGACCTAAAGATCAATTTTTTTTCCAAACACACTATGATATCAAACACTAAGATGCCCCACAGAAACAATGGCTGCATGCTGTAACATGATATGACCAACAAACAATTTATTTTCCG
The DNA here is from genome assembly GCF_904066995.2 of Poecilia reticulata. Classification (NCBI taxonomy): domain Eukaryota; kingdom Metazoa; phylum Chordata; class Actinopteri; order Cyprinodontiformes; family Poeciliidae; genus Poecilia; species Poecilia reticulata. The sequence continues at coordinate 5,683,859 of NC_088848.1, read as the reverse complement.
TGAACAAGCCAGTGGGAATGTCTACCCGGCTCCTAACAATATAATCTTCTCTAAGAATAATTTGATGGATGTTTAAGCTGATTGTGCAACATTTTCATGAAGTGAACTACTTTCTTATCATCTGGAAGCCGGAGGCGTTGTGACCTCTGGGGTCACTGGCTTTACATCGGGATTTCCCGTTTCACTGACCTCGGTTCAGCAAAGGTCGGAGCATTAGAGGGGTTTAGACTAATGCTTGGCAATCTCAGAAACTTATCATAAATCTGGTTATGGCTACATTTAAAAGACAAAACAAATGCACAACAACAGTTCTGCACTTAGCCTGATTTGTAGCTTGCAGATGTGGAATTGTCCACATGTTTCTAAGTTTGCTTTGGATGTGGTGTTGTGGTTTATAGAGGCAGATAAAATGTCGTGCGTGTGTGTGTGAGTGTAAATCATACAGAGGTTTTCGTCTTCATCGCTGCCGTCTCCGCAGTCGTCCTTCATGTTGCACAGCAGGCCTGCGTAGACGCAGTAGCCGTTGGCACAGCGGAACCTGGACGGCATCTCACAGGTGACGTTCACTGATTAAAAACAAATATGATTTTAAAAATAAAATAATTAAGTTTTCTTTTTATCACCCTTTTTATCCATCAAGGCTTGTAGCTCATAATAAATATATTAAATTCCATGTCTGAAGTTCAGATGTATATTAAAAAAAAGGATGAACAGGTTGAAAATGCCTTAACGTGAATTGATTAGGGTAAATATTTTAACGACAACTTGGTCAGTGAGTGGGACGCTTAGAAACCTAACAAACCAGCTACCTAGATATGGATTTCTGGCAGCATTTAGCTTTTATTCCAGCTTTTAGACCATCCTGAGAAACTCCAATTTCTCTCAACAACTGTCTCACTTGCAGACTTTACATTAGACACCATGAAGTAGTTATTGTTCTCCATGAAATCAGTTTAACTTGTGATGGTTTCACAGAAATGTAGATCTTAAAAATGTTGTTTTAAAGCCCCAACTCAAACGGTAACACAGTGAAAGTCTATAGTTAGTTTTCTTACGGCAACATGTCACATATTGTGGTTCTAAGTGAAGTCAAACTATTGATTTAGGATTTATTGTTAATTTAGATTAGCTCAAAGACAGCTTATTATTTTGAGCTTTTTTGTGTTGACGATAAGAACTCACATATGTACATGAAGACATTCTCATCAGAAACGTTTATGTTTTAAAATTACGAATCTGCTTTAAAAAAGGGCAAAAAAGCTGCCTGAGATTTATTTAATGTTGCTAATTTTGGACGCTTCTGGTTTTCAGGCTATAAACTGCGAAGCCATTTGACCTTAAAATGTAATACAGACAATTAAGATAAAAAAAAAGAAAAAAAGCTAAAATAAAACTTTTAACAGAATATTATAAGCATAAAAATGTTCATTTTTCTCACAGCAAAGACTGAGCACTTCATCGGAGCGATCGCCACAGTCGTCGACGCCGTCACACACCCAGGTCGGACTCACACACAGCCGGTTCGCGCACTGGAACTGGTTGGGAGGACACCAACGGCCTCCTGGGTAACGAGTTGCTGGAAAAGTCGGAAGAATCAGAGAATCACATTGCTGCAAAAAATATTAATGATTCATAAACTGAATTATTTCTAACGACACAAAAACATTTCTCAAAATGTAGTTTAACAAGATGAATAAACTCCAGTGCATCACTTCAATACATTTTTGTTGCATGTAAGTGAAGAAAGACTTTTTAAAACTTGTGTTTAAGGATTAGTTACAAAACTGAAGTAAAACATGAGAAGAAATGAACTAATCTGCTGTTAAGCTTTCAAACATTTATGGCTTTTACAGATTTTCCAGTCTGCAAATTTCAATTTTGAATAAAAAAGGAGCTTAATTTTAAATCTCAGTGAAAATTAAGTTTTCAGTAATTTAAGGTAGTATACTGGAAAAGATTTGTGTTTATTTTAATCATAAAGTTGCAAACCAATGTGTTACGTGATCATTTTTGAAGCCAATAAATAATCTGGAATAATGTTTCTATTTTTGTAAAAAATACCTGGGAAGGTTTTGTTAGTTTTCGTGTTTACTTACGACAGCTGGTCTCGTCAGATAAATCCAGACAGTCGGCCCGGCCGTCACACTGCAGCGCGACGGGGATGCAGTGACCCGAGTCGCACTGGAAGAAACCCGGGCGACATGTCAGCAGCTCTGAAGGAAAGAAAAGCACAAATCATTGTCTCTAAGCATCCTCTTGTTTCAAAATACTTGAATTATTTTCCAGAGTCAAATAATTTTTGTTTTATTATTAATGTTATTACTTTAGGGAGATCTGATTTTCCCTGAAAATGCTTCATCTGCTCTACAAATCATGGCGTCATGAAACTGTCCTTGAAATTAAAAAAGGATTATTATAATTATTATTATTAGATTTGCCAAATCTGGACTGGATTATGTTTTTTTGTAAAAATTTTAAAAAGTAGCAGTTTAACTGGTGACTGATGTGGAAGAAACTTAAGACATACAGGTCAAGTTTTCAGACAAAAGTTGTCTAAAGCCCAAAAACAGCTAAATATAAGTCAAAAACTGAAAAAATAGAAAATGGAAAATTCAAGACACATATATAAACAATGCAGGGTATATAAATATAAATAAAAATTACATTTTTTAACTTCTAGTATAAAGAATAAAGTCTGGAAAGAAGCATTTTCAGTGCTCAGTGATTCCAGACCTACAAAGTATCAAAAGCAAACTTAACACTTTTCACTTCTGTGCAGGAACGCTGATAAACGTAGAGCTGCAAACAAAAAGCAAAGTGGGTTTTAAATGCACTGCACACTCACCGCAGTCTCGTTCATCCGAGTTGTCTCCGCAGTCGTTGTCATGGTCGCACCGCCAGGTTCCAGGGATGCATTGAGCGTTGTCGCATCGAAACTCGCTTTCAGTGCAAGACCTTGGCTCTGGGGGGGAAAAAAAAAAAATCAATCACAAAGAAACATTTATCTACACCCTGCCTGAAAGCAGCTGATTCATCTGATATGAAACTTAAAAGGAAGGGAGAATAAATTAACATTTATTAGATAAAAAAATGGCATAATCTATAAAGCAATAAAAACATGGATGTAATATTTTGCGAAAGTTTCAACAACGACTGAGTTAAAGGATAAAGAATCAAAGACTTACCGCAGTTTCTCTCATCCGATCCATCGCCGCAGTCGTTGGCGCCGTCACACTTCCATCGTATGGGAACACAGCGGTGGTTGTCACAGCGGAAATCTCCCAGAGGGTCACAGGTCAGCTCCTCTGTTTGGGCGATTCAACGCATGGTCAGTGTACAATGACTGTTTGCAATCAGGTAGAAAACTCTTCAAAAGTAACAAAAGAATATCGAAGGACAAGAAGATCAGATGTGGAACTGACCGCAGCCTTCCTCGTCGCTGTTGTCCAGGCAGTCGTTTGTGCCGTCGCAGCGGGCCCACTGAGGAACGCAGCGGTAGTTTGTCTTGCAGGAAAACTCTGTGTCTTCATCGCACTTGTATTCTGGACCCACTGAGAAGATGCAGAAAGATAAACGAGAGGTGAGATCTGAAACTGTAAGACGTTCCAGTAACACCAGACCTCCACTGGATCCGTTCTGATTCTTACTGCAGGTTTCAAACGGCTCGTCTGATCCGTCTCCGCAGTCGTCCTGGGCGTCACACACGTAGCTCGAAGGGAGGCAGCGGCCGTTGGCGCACTTGAACTCTCCAGGTCGGCAGGTCTTCTGAGCACAAGTCTCTGCGTCCTCGTCGCTGCCGTCAGTGCAGTCGGTGACGCCGTCGCAGTGCCAGGACACAGGGATGCACTTCTTGTTTTTACACTGGAACTGGTTAACCTCGCATCGATGATCGCCTACGAGAACACGAAACCCGACAAGAGCCCACTTCCACTGAGAATCTGACCAGATTTGATTAACTGATGTGTTTAATGTTTTCAGGTTTATGAAACTCCCATACTGCAGAGGGCAGCGTCCTCATCTGAGCTGTCGGGACAGTCTGGGTGTCCGTCGCAGAGGAAACCGGGGAAGGTGCAGTTCCCGTCCCAACACTGGAACTGGCCGATGGGGCAGTACCGAGGTGGACACGTCTGAGGTTCGTCTGAACCATCGCCGCAATCCGATTGGCCGTCGCACTTCCACCATATAGGCACACATCTAGAAAAACACACAAGAGATAGACAGACAATAGATAAACCTTTTTAATTAATTTTCCCTTCATATTTCCTTTTTTGAATTTTTATGAACAGAGATGTTTTTAATTTTCCCTTTTTATTTGATCATGAGCAAATATTGTAATATGTCAGTCATCCAATTCAAGTTGAAGAACCTTTGTAACTACTGTAAATAATTATTTAATTTATTAAACTGGTTAATCAAATGTTAAAAATCCTTACATATTAAATTCTCTAATATTTATTTGTTTTATATTTCTTTTCACTAATCTAAGTGACATTGGATTAATCACTAATAAACTAGTCACTAAGCCCTGGCCACTGATTTTGTAAAATTGGGAGACAATATAAATGAATCTGTTGCAACAAAAAAATGTTTAAAATCAGTAAACTGTAATAAATAATTTTAAAATGTAAGTATTTTATTTTGTATTTTATAAACTGTGAAAACATATCTAGTTAATTTACGCACTTCTTTAATTTTTTATTTATTTCCCTCCAAACTTATCTTTGTATCAAATCAAGTAAACATTAGCCCTCATGGCTAAATCTGTTTATAGATTAATTTGCACTGTCCCTTAATAAATAAATTCAAATTCAAATTGTGACCCTTGTGCCTCTCTTAAAATATGTTAATTATTATAATTTTATTAGATTTCATTTCTAAAGTTTAGTGAAACATCTTTGATTTGATGAATAAATATAACAGCGGATTCTGAAATGAGACGATACGAAGCATCGTTTTGCGACAGACTAACTTCTCGTTGTCTCCACAGCGGAACTGGGTGCTGGAGCAATCTGCCACACACTGGATCTGGAATCCCACCGCGATGCCGATGAAGTGGTCCGGACACTCGCAGGAAGCTTGCTGGCCTCCAGGCGCGATCAGGCACAGATGGCTGCAGGTCAGGTGATGTGAGGTGCAAGGGTTCTCAACTGGCGAATAAAATTATCCAAAAAATAAATTAAAAATCACTGTTGTAGTAGTCTGCTCAAACACTCAATTTAAAATGGATTGTATTGATTTACTTCTAGGCTGCCTGTAGGGGTGGTGGACTCTGATGTCATATGGCCGATGGGTGTTGTTCCCCATGATGACGCGCTGCTCGCCGGTATATTTATGCGCTCTCTCTAAGGTGTGAGTGTTCCAGTCTGTCCAGTAGATCCAGTCTTCAAACAGGGAAGCAGCAAAGACGTGAGGAAGAGTCCCAGCGATGGCCCGGTGTCGGTTCTGGCCGTCCATGTCTGCATAGCTAAAATATTTAAACAAAAATGAGAGGAAATTTGTATGTGCAAAAGGAAAACACCTTTTCACGGTTTGTGAATGCACTGTAATTTTTTAGTAACTCACTCCAAAAAGTTAAGATGTGAATCAGCAAAGAAGATTTTGTTGGTGGTGTAGTCGATGGTCAGAGCGTTGGGCCACTCCAGTTTGGTCGTGATAATGGCGCTGATGTTCCTGCCGTCCATGCCGACTCTGCCGATGTACGCTTTGTCGCCCCAGTCTGTCCAGTACAGCCATCTGAGAAAAAGAGACATTCAGGGAAGAAGGAGGAGGACGAGGAAAAGTCAGATAATGATGCATATTAATACATAATGCATAATGCATACGATTAGATCTTAAAGTTACAAAAATGTCTCACAGAAACACTTAAAAAACATTTTTTTTGAGTTACTCAACAACTTTAAAGCTTGTGCTTCATTGTGCGTGTGTGTGTGGGTGTGTGTGTACCCATATTTGGGGTTGATGGCCACGGCGCGCGGTCGGCCGATGAAATACGTGTCATTTCCGTTTTTAAACTCTCCGGTCACCAGCTTCTTCTGGTAGCGCCCGTCCAGCTCCATCACATGAACCGAGCTATAATAACTATCCACCCAGTACAGCTTCCTGCAAGATGCAAAACATTCTTACTTTAATTGCAAACATTTGATTATAATGTATAAGCTCAAAACTTTACGTTGCTCTCTTTTTACTCACCTTGCCACCCAGTCTACTACCAGGCCTTCAGCTCCTCCGATGTTATGAGCCACTAGTGTCTCTCTGCCGGTGCCGTCAAAACGCATCCTCTCAATCTTTCCAGCACCCACATCCAGCCAATACAGCCATTTCTCATAGTCATCATAATCTATAGCGACTGCACTGGACAGGTCCTGCACCGCTATGCCAGACTTCGTCCCGTCTACGTATAAATAACGGATGTAGTAGCGATTGGTGTACAACAGGTACGAGGGGATGCCGCTGTTCTGGCGACAGGTGCGTCCGTCCGGTTCGCGGATGTACCCAGGAGCGCATTTACAGTGGAAGGAGCCGACGACGTTCTCGCAGATCTGGCTGCACACGGCGGGCGTGGTGGTGCACTCGTTGATGTCCTCGCAGGCTTTGCCATCGGGCATGAGGCGGTAGCCCGGGTTGCAGGAGCAGTAATAGCTGGTGAGGGTGTCTGTGCAGAGCTGAGCGCACTGATGGACCTGTGTGTTCAGACACTCATTGACTCCTAAGCAGGAGGAAAAAACATAAAGATTAGTTTTGCACTGACAAGATTTAAGAAAGCAGAAATAGCTCAAAAACTCTAATTACTCCAATTAGAGTTGGGAAAAATTATAATGTATTTACATTTTTTTAGTTTAAACAGCCCAATGTAGCAGATCTTGGTATGTTTTCTACAGAAGAGATTCTGACTTTTTTCACAGAATTTTGACTTAAATCTTCTGAGAAAAAAAATCAGAAAAAAGTTAGAATTTTGAGAAAAGTCTTTTTTTTAAATTGCCCTAATCCTCTTCCATACTTCTCTATGTTTTTGTTGATAAATGAACAAATAAATCTCCATAAAATACATTATACATATGTAGATTTTTGAAACACACGCCATGACCTAAAACAGTGATCCACAGTTAGCATGAGGCAAGGCACACTTGCTAAAAGTTGGAACAAAGTTTGGATGCATGTTTTGAAGGAGAAGATGCGCCACCTGGTGGACAAACAGCACAAAATACAATCGTAACAAGAATCTTGTAGACTGAATGTGAGTGAAATCTACAAGTCAACGACTTGATCCAATCTGCTGGATTTCCTTAGAATAATAACTGTAGCTTAATGCACTGTTTAACAACTAGGATTAGGACTGAAGTGAAATGATGTGACTCAAGATGAGATTTGTTTTGGATTGTCTCTATATAAAAACACCGCAAAAACAAGTAGTTTTGTCTAGTTTCTTGTACAAATATCTTAGTACGTTTGAAATAATACAAAACTAACTTAAAATTACTTTTCAGCAAGATAAAGGAGCTTGTTTTAAGTCAATTGTTTCACTTATAAAAACAGTTTCTCCATGTTTTTAATAAAATAATCAGCCAGTGTAACGTACTTTTTCATCAATGTTAAGAAATTATTGACCTAAAACAAGCTCCTACATCTTGCTGAGAAAGCAGTTTTCTCTTATTTCAAGTATACTAAGAAACAGGACCAAAAATACTTGGCAAGATTTTGAGGTTTTGCACGGTAAAATTTAATTAAATTGAATTGAACTGAGACAACTATTCTACAAATAAAATACTTGAGCTACAAAGTCAATCTCTCCAGTAAAAACGGCTTAAAATAAAAACAAAGGAACGGCCCATCATGCTCTCAGGATCTCATCTGGGTTAATCTGTCTTAAAACATATCCTGTTTAGGTGACACCTTTAATCTGTCTTCACTGTAACCAATCAAACACAGTAAAGTACATGAGCTCATTTCTCTCACCGCAGCCTTTTTCGTCGCTGTTGTCCTGGCAGTCTTTCTGCCCGTTGCACACCTTGTGGAGGTCAATGCACTCTCCTGAGCTGCACATGTACTGCTGGGGCGAGCAGGTCGGCTGCGGCGTGACACACAGGCTGTCGGCCTCGTCTGAACCGTCCAGGCAGTCGTTACCCCCGTCGCAGGTGTAGGAGGCGGGGATGCAGGCTCCGTTCCCGCAGGTGAACTGGCTGCTGCTGCAGGTGTCGTACTTACAGTTCATCTCGTCGCTGCCGTCTCCGCAGTCGTTCACGCGGTCACAGCTGGGAGAGGTAGAGCGTCAGGGTTAGGTTGAGCTAAATAAACGTCTTGCTTTCCTGCTTTTACGAATGTTTCACACGCACTGGTATGGGATGAGGATGCAGAGTCCGTTGGCACAGGCAAACTCGTTCATGTGGCAGTTCCGGATGGGACAGTTCTGCAGCTCGTCGGCTGCGTTGGCGCAATCTTTCTCCCCGTCGCACACGGCGTTCAGCGGCACGCAGCGAGGGTGACCCGGGTACCAGGTGGGACAGGTGAACTGGTTGGAACTGCAGGTACGCTCACCTACAGCACAAAGAGAAAAGTAATACGGTAAAATGTGTGTTTCAGGATCTGTCTTGACAAGGTGTAGCCTAATAAAGTGAATGAGAAAAGTATTCATAAAGTCTTTCATATTTTGTTGTGGCAAAATCACCAAATTTGATGTATTTTATTGGAATCTTATGTCAGATCTCGAGTCTTTAAGATCAGATGAATTAAATAAGTGGTTCAGTATGAGGCCAATACAAAACATTTTTACATACTATGATCAGCTGTGCTGGAGCAAGAACATATCTTCAAATAGGACATTGGGTCCTTAGGAATGGAGTCACTCACTCCATTAAGAGCAATAGATTAATACAAAGTAGCGCAAAAGTGTAAACTAAAATTATTCTCTCTTGGTTAAGTATTCGCGGAATTATATTTGTAAAAATTCATCTATTTTCAAATGTTTGTACATAGACCAGATCAAAAATATGTGAAATTGCAGCTACTTGATTATTGGCTGGCATTTGCAAAGCAACCAATCAAGGAGCGGGATTCATTTTCCTTTATGCTGATTGGCTGTACGCCTAAGACTGGAAATAAGGAAGACTGGAGATGTTAGTTAGAACTGAAACAGTTTCCACTGAGCACATTAAAACATATTAAAGTACATTTAGGGTTTAAACTATTGAAATTGAAAAGGGGTCTCAAGTATGAGGTCGTGTTTTGCAACCCCAAAATGAAAACACTTTTAGAAGTCACCTAGTAACAAGTTTACATCAATTTTAGATCTTTATTTGGTGAATATTTTTGAAAACCTTTCCAGCTCATATTTACTCTTCGGTCGGTTTGTCAGATCAAGTTCCAGTAAAATACTTCAAAATCAGAGATTGTAACGTAACAGTACTTTAAGAATCAAAAGTGTTATGAATACTTTTCAAGTAAAACCGCTGCCTCACCACACTGCAGTTCTGGAGCCTCGTCACTGTTGTCCCAGCAGTCATTGTTGCCGTCACAAACCACAGACTGAGGGATGCAGTTCCCGTTGCTGCATGTGAACTCGCCAGCAGCACATGTTCTGACTATGTCCTCTGCACAAAAACAGAGAAATACCTTTAAAATACACTTCAATGTGACTCAAAACATCAAATTAAGACAACACATTTTCATATATGCAAGAAAACGATTCTTAAGAGATATATTTTAAGCTTAAATAGAGAAGGTTTACCACAAGAAGGAGGCTCATCTGTCTTATCGGTGCAGTCAGGGATGGAGTCGCAGACCCAAGACTGAGGAATGCATTTTCCTGCATCACAGCTGAACTGATTGGCAGCGCATGTACGGCCAACTGCAGGCGTGATGCATAAAAAACGAAATTCAGAATAAACAACTAAAGTTTTCATGATTGAGTCTGTTTAAAGAAAGTTTCTTTTGGTATTTTACCACAGAATAGGGGATTCTCGTCGCTGTTGTCGCCACAGTTGTTGAAGCCGTCACACAGGTTTTCAGGGTAGATGCAGATATTGTTGTGTTCGCACTTGATCTGGCCACCTGGACACACACGGTCAGCTGGAATAGGAGGGAGATGAGAGCTTCAGTACCTCATAGATATGACTTATACTGTAACGCAGAATATATTAATCTGACTAATAATGCTTTTTTTTATTTGTCAGCACCTTTCTGTTTCATTTCAATAGAAATTAAATGAGAAAAATGACAATGCATAGGCCAACGTGAACAGATGCGTTTTGAATTGTGATTTGAAAGTAGAAAGATTTTGGTAAGAAAACAGAAGAAACAGTGAGGTGGATTCTGTTCGTATTCCATCAATACTTTAGCTTAGTTGCTCAGAAACGCCAGATAATCTGGAAATTTTTCTGTAAGTAGTAAGTTTTCTGCACATTTTCCCAATAAAAATTTAATAATAAAATTTGCAGAAATGACAATGGAAGGTAGATAGATGAAAAGACTGGTGCATAAAAGGAGAAATAGTTGGACTAACTATGAACTAAGCGATAAATAAATGGATGAAAAACGATTTAAATTGAATTCAGCACTCTCCCAGACTTTTTAAAACCACGTTGCCCCTCCATGTAGATCTAAACTCATTGCTCCGTGAATCAACCTCTCGCCCTGTCGTTACTCACGGCAGTTGATTTCATCAGACGTAATGTTGTCTCGACAGTCGTTGCGGCCGTCGCAGACGTAGGCCGAGTTGATGCAGCGTCCGTTGGCGCAGGTGAACTCCGTCGTCGGGTTGCAGGTGGGGAAGGCGCAGCCCCGCTCATCGCTGTTGTCACCGCAGTCGTCGGTGTAGTCGCAGACGTAGGTCATTGGGACGCAGCGACCGTTGTCGCAGGTGAAGTCCATTGGAGAGCAAGTGTGGAAAGCTAGGAAGCAAAATAAGAGATCATAGCTTTTTACATAAACAAGTAATCATTTTATACAGTAAAGGCATAAAAATAAATTTTTCTGTCTCACCGCACACTCTCTCCAGCTCATCGGAGTTATCTTTGCAGTCGTTGAAGCCGTCGCATTTCCAGCGAGCTGAAATGCAGTTACCGTTGAGACAGGTGAACTCTTCCGGCTTACAGCGCTTCCCTGTGTCTTTGATGCAGTCTTTGCCGTTATTTGCTAGGTACCAACTCCCCTCGTGAGGACACTGGCATTCCGGGCCCACTGGACCTGCAGGAGCGACGAGAGAGAAAGTGAGAGATAGTAACAGAAGCAGAGCTAATTAATGTCTCTTTTTGTTGCGGAGGCTCTAAACTAAAGACGCCTTAAATCTTTGGTTTAGTCATTTTACACTGCCGGAAAATATTAAATTAAAGATGTAAGTAATTTTACGCTGTCGTATAGAACCGGCCGACAAATCAATTTATTGATTAATCACATTTTTTGGGTTTTGAAGAGTTAATTTTTGGAAAATCAGATATTTTTTTCCACCAATGCACTCCTTGGGTTTCTGATCAGAGTGATGTCAGAACATCCAGAGCCACCATCTTGTTTGATAGTTTCTATTTATTTTTTATTCAGGTCAACACTATGACTGAACACTATGACTGAACATTAGGGCCAGCCTAAGATTATTTCTTTTTCTAAATTACGAGAATAAAGTCAGAATATTTCAAGAATTCAGTCTTGTGACAATAAAATTTAAATAATATAAAGGATAAAGTTTTTGTGACACAAAAATTATGAAGACAATTTACATAGGAAATGTAAATTCCTATGTAAGCATCTTGAAAAGTTACAAAATCAAAGAGTGAATTTCTGCCAAAAGATGTAAGATTAATCTCAGAAATATTCCAGAAAAGACTGAAACATTTTCAAATTTAGAAACTCAGAAGTCTCCATGTTTTTTTTCTAGAAAATGTCCGACTTTTTCTAGCAAATTTTCGACTTTTCAAGCTAAAAATCTTCCTCAAAATTCCTATTTTTTGACAGAAATGTACTCCTCTTTTTTTCTATCTGCCTAATACGTAATTTCGCCCGGCCCTACTGCTGCGTCTTTTTTCAGCAATGAAATGATGAACAGGTTCTCACCCGAAACGCAGATGTGACTGCAGCCTCCGTTGAACTGCTGACAAAAGCTGACACACGCCTCCTGCTTGGAGCTCGCGTAGATGTGGATGTCGTTGGGTCGGTACTGCAAGTCCTGGGCTAGCACTGTGTAACCCGAGCCGTCGTCCTTCCCGGCCCTGAACACGCCCCGCTCCGTCCAGTCCGTCCAGAAGATGTCCTGCTGAAACACGGTCATGGAAAACGGGTACTGGACTCCCTGAAGAATCACCTCTCGATTCTCGCCGTTCAGGGTGGCCCGCTCGATTTTGTCACTGTTGAAAAACACGAATAGAGAAATGAGGGAAAGTTTACTTTCTTTAGGGAAGAGGGATGTTTTAGACTTACAGCGAGGCGTCAGCCCAGTAGAGCATCCTCTCCTCATAGTCGATAGAAAGGCCGTTTGGTGTCATCAGACTGTCGTTGACGATGGCGGTCCGGAAGTTCCCACCTAGCGTCGCCCTCTCAATCTTAGCTGGAGTTCCCCAATCAGTCCAGTACAAGTAACTGGGAATAGACAATGCAACAAAATTAAAGGAGACATTACATATTACAGATGTGTAAAAATACAATTAAATCAGTTTGAATTGAAACATTTAGCGTTTTTTTTACCCATAGCACGGGTCAACGATGATGCCTCTGGGACGGTCTGCGTGAGCAATGATTGAGCGGTTCTGCCCATCCAGGCCAACCGACTGGACATTACGCCTAGCGTAGTCGGTGAAGTAGAGACGCTTGTGGATCCAATCATACGCCAGCCCGTCTGGATCATCCAAGTCTGGGAAGTAAGTGAATGTGAGATGTTAAAAAACAAAGAGATCAAAAATAAGCCCGTCGCAATAAATCAAAGAATTACAAAATGAATTAAATCAAGCTCGATCATTTCCATTTGCATGTTTGATTGTTTTTCTGAAATGGCTAAATGACACAAAAGGCTTCATTCTGGTGTACTGGCCTAAAAGGACAATTTTGTTTTGAGACGTCAGCATCCATTTTATTTGTTGTTTTGTTTATTTATTTTTGATATTTAAAATGTTTTTCACTTCTGGTTTTAGCTGTTCAAGGGAAATCAAAGGTTATTGATCTCTGTGTACTTGCATTATTTTGTCCTTACATTATATTGATTGAGAATGGTCTCAAAACAACATTATTGTTTCCTGGGTCAAGTTATTGTCCTGGAAAATTTATTATCGTGACTCTAATGAAGAGTGACGAAGATGCTTTGCAGTAAACTCACCTGAGGCCAGGATTACAGGCGGACTGGTGATCGACGTTGTTGTGATGTAGCCGATGATGCTCCGACCAATCCCCTTCGACTGGGTGTAGAAAATTCGCCTCTCTTTGTAATCGAAATCCAACGCTATAACATTGTAGCCCAAGTCCACCGTGGGGAAGGGAAGGCTGTGATCCGTCGGGTCCAACCTTACGCTATTCAGCGTGTAGTCGGTGGTGAAAACTAAAAACTCGTCCTGGCCGTAACCGCATGAGACTCCGTTACTAAGGAGCGAGCCGTGAGCGCAGGCGCATTTGGGTTGCTTCTGCTCGGGAATGGCGAAGCAGAGCTGCTGGCAGCGTCCGTTGTCTTCGTGGCAGGGGTTGAAGCCCACCAGGTTGGCGGAGGTGGGCTGAACGTGAGAGTCGAAGGCGGCGACATCCATCACCCCGCCAAGGCTGTCCCGGATCACCTGGCAACGATAAAAACATATTTACTGCTTAATAGGCAGGACAGGAAACCTTGAAATCACTATTAATTATTAACAGGTGGAGATTATGGTGGGATATTCCTGCAGAGGTCAAGCTGCAAACATAAAGCCTGCAAAAACCATGGAGAAGAAGGGAAGGCAAAATGAGGATGCTTAGAATGAGTCGGAGAGAGATGCAGGAGTCTGTGGCTTTACAAAACCAAAAGCGTTTAAAATGGTTTTGATTATGGATGCAACAAAAAAATAGTAATTACAGATGTTTTATTCCATAAATTCTATAACAGGCTTTTGAAAGTAACTAATTTCAAATTATGAAACATATCTTTCTTCATTTTCCATATTTATAGAAGTGGCTAATCTCTTTCTACAAAATTGCTTTTTTTCTTTTGTAATAGAGGAATCATTTAGTTCTGAAATCTGAAAACAAAAATATATTTTAATTTTGTTAGCTTTCATAATAAAACATTTGATGTAAATTTAGAAATTTTTTTTTTTGCGACTGTCTTCATGAATATTCAGAGCTAAAAAATCTTAAATTAAATGCTTTGCTAGACTTTTAGGAACCCAGTACTGTTTTACTGCTTGATGCTGATAGTGTTTACGTTACTCCAAACTTACATTTTTCTGCAATTTAACTAATAAAATATGCTTGAAAACATAAAGATTAAAATTTATTGGACAGTAAGAGAGCATAATGAAGTTATTAAAAGTGATTGGAATAAAATTAATACATAAGTTTTATTTTCTGCAAAATACTTCTTAAATTGGGACAGAATAAAGGTTTATTATTTCTATTTATCGCAGTTTTTTATACAATTGCTATTAATGAAATAATTATTTACAATTTTTACAAATAATATTCTGCATATGGTTTATCCAATTACTTTAAGATTCGTGGACATATTTCTTGTTTTGAAATGAAACCCATGACTCACTTCTGGCTGGTCCGTATTGGCCGGGTCTTTACTGGCCTGGAAAAGCTTGTCAAGCTTCTTATCCACCCACAGCATGTAGTTTCCAAAAATAGCCAATCCTGTTGGAGACGGATAGCGGCTCCCGTAGCGGATGATCTCCCGCTCCGTCCCATCTGCGGCCATGCGGGAGATCATGTCAAGAACGTCGTCAGTCCAGTACAAGAAGTTGTTGGTGTAATCGACAGTCAGACCCCGAGGCGACGCCAGGCTCGCCGAGGCCAAAACTGTGCGATTTGTCCCGTCCAGCAGGGCGCGCTCAATCTTGGGTGACTGGCCACCGTCCGTCCAGAACAGGTAGCGGAGTTTGGGGCTGACCGCCAGGTCTCTGGGCTGGTCCTCAAGACTCCTCACTAGAATCAGTCTGTAGGAGGAGTTGATGGACAGAACCTCCAGAAAGGTTTCTTTCTCAAAGGCGTTGGTGAAGTACAGATTGCCTGAAATTTGAACATGAAATGTAATTCAATAACTGCGATCTTCCGCACAAATGAGCAATGCAAAACATTTTTCAGGATGAGTCATACCTGCAATCCAGTCCACAGCCAAACCCTGAATGCCTTTTCCTCCAACACCTGAATTGACGATGCGGCTGAAACTTCCTCCATCTGTTTTGGCCCTGAAGATGCCTCTGTATGACGGGTAGTCGCTGTCTTCACTCCAGTAAACAAAACCTGACTCAACGTGGAGGTCCACCTTGTTTTTAGTAGAATAATATGCTGTAAAGAAACCATCAGATCCCACCTGCCGTTAGTGGAAGTTTTCAAAACACACCCGAAAACCAACACGCCAAGAGCAACGTATCATCGACATACATCGACCGACGGGCACCATCGCCTCAGAGTGGTCCGAGCTGTTGATGTGGAAGCCGCGGATGAACTCAGATGTGGAGACGACGGCGAACGATTCGTACTCTTCGCAGCGGGAGCCGTCCTGAGACGGGTTAAATCCGGTGGTGCAGGCGCAGGTCTTCTGGTTCCCAGGTTTGGGGAGACAGAGGTGCGGGCAGCCTCCATTGTTGGTGCTACAGGCATTTGTAGTTCCTGCCGAGTCTGAGGAAAAGGAAGGAAAATTGTTAATACTTTGACTGAAATAAATACAGATGAAAATCAACTTCTGGATGTTAATTTTACAAAATTTTGATCTTCCCCTCTCTGAAAGAAATGAGTTATGAGTCTTTATCAACAGACGTCTGTATAAATATTCACATACTGTCTCGGGCATGGACTTTTACGGCATGCAGGCCAGACAGGCCACTACGCATCACCACCATGTTGGCTCCAGTGTCCTTGTCCACCCTCTCCAGGACCTCATAGTCCAGGTCAGTGTAGTACAGGTGGTTCTGGTAGACCGTAAGGCCCCAAGGTTGAGACAGGCCGCTGACCACTGTGACACGGGTCACTCCATCCATGGTGCCGCATTCGATCTGAGCAGACAAAACAGAGGAGTTACGAAAAAAGCCTCCTAATCCAAAGGTCTGCAACCTTTACAACAGAAAACCTTAGAACAGTGAAATAAAATTCATGTAGAGTCACAAATGTCACATGGCTTTTTGAAAAATTACACCTTTTAAGAAAAATATCCACTTTTAGGAATTTTCCTGTCAAGGACCAGCGTTTTGTTTCTGTTTTTAGGATTTGCCATAAAGATAAACATTAAAGAGGACGGATATGTTATTAAAAAAAGCAAAGACTCCAACCTAATAACAAGGAAAATAGATTTAAAAACATAATGACGGTGCTTTTAGTGTCTCTCCATGTTGAAAATCTTTCAGGAAAAAAAACATAAAAATGTTTAAGAACCTGCATTTGTTTTTGTATTTGCATTTTATAACGTTAACTGGTTCCTTTCAATATTTAGCCAAAGTTATTAAGAAGGTCCAAAGAGCCACTTGTGGCTCCTGAGCTGCAGGTTGTAGACCCCTAGTCTAATCCCTTCTTCCCTCGCTTTCTGACTTTCTTCCAACTGTAACATAAAAGTAAAATGTCTGAATCTAATCAAATATGAAGAAATTGCAAGACTGTCCATCAAAGCTATTAAGCCTGTGGTCTATCTGATTGTTACAAATTCAAAAAAATGCATTGAAGAAGAAGAAGCTGTGTGTTAAAGTGCTAAATTATTGGTAATACTTGATGTGTTGTGCTGGTATATTTTTCTTTTACGTACCACCCCTGACCCTGACACCCCCCAGTACAGTTTCATTGCGGAGATGTCGGCAGCGATGAACCCAATGTTCGCCAGGTTTGTGGTGTAAATATTCTTCAGGTTGCTTCCATCCATATCAGCGCTGCCAACCTTTGGAGGAACACCGTTATCTGACCCTTTGTCTGTCCAAAACAGCTTCCTTGAGAGGGAAACAGATGTGAGAAACAAATGAATCACGTCACACACTACCCTGTAACATTTACAGGAAGTCCAGTCTGCCTGTATAAGAAGCACAGTAAGGCATCTAGCTTCCTGAGGTTGATTTTTCTTTTCCCTCTTTAGTGGACAGATCTATTACCCTCGGACGGGATCTAGTGCAATCCCAAAAGGTTCTCCTGCTGCCTCTGGTTTTCCAGTTGAGCCGATGATGGTTTTCCTGTATTTCTCGTTTCCATCTACACGAATAACCTAAAAACAACAAAATGTATTCCTTTTTTGCACAACTGAAAGCTAAAAACACAACAGTTGTCAGAACAAAACTCTATTTCAGTTTTATTTAGAGTTTTAATTTAATTATCTACGTCAACCAAGACAAGTTCTGGCAATGTGCAGTGAAGAGTATTTAGAAACACAAAAACAAAAAGTCCTCACTTCAATGGTCTGGCTGGTGGGATTAGTGTAATACATTATTCGGCTTATCCAATCAAAGGCCAGACCAGATGGCGCGCCCATGTAAGCAGCTGGAGCAAACTGAGCTCTGTCGCTGCCGTTGGTTTTGATTCGCCAAATTGAACTCTGAAAAACAGAATAAAAAAAGAGATCAGCAAAAATATGTTAGAAATACACTAGTTTAAGCTATGCATTCAATTCAGTTGTAAATAACTGAGCACAGGCATTTACAGTCAGAAGAAAAGGAGAGTTTAAATGACTAATTATATTGGAAAATTTAAGTTTATCTCCTTTTATTCCATAGGATTTAGACGGGAATGCAGCAAACAGGAGCTTATTATCAAGCTGCATCCTTCTGGAGTATGCAGAAAAATATCAGCTTAAAGAAGCAACTGTTGATGTCTGTCAGTCTAAGAAAGGTCTCTCTAAAGAGAAAAATTTGATTCACAAGTGGTAAACCTGTAAAATTGTTGGAAATCTGCTTTGAGCAAATCTGTTTTAGCAGCAAATCTACGACAGAGTGGCAGAAATCAGAGTGTTGCAGTGACTCAGTCAGTCCTACTCTGGGAGTTTTCAAGGGTTGTGCATTTAACTGAAACAATGCTTTTACCATGAGGGCTCAAAATCCCTTCACAATGATGTGAGACAGTGATAAATTCAGACAAAAAATTACCACTGACAGTTCAATAACTGTCAGTGGTTATTGAACTAAAGACGCCATTCGTTCGCCCCGTGTCTTTAAATCTTTGTCTAGTTTATCCACGCACCGTGCCCTGCACCCAGTACACATATTGCTCCTTGTCATCGAAGTCGATGTCTTGTCCCTTGTTGATGCCAGATATGGGGGCCATGGCGTTGTTGGACATGTCAGTGGGGTCCAGAGGGATGCCAAAGATCACAGTGTCCCTCACCACCATCAAGAAGGGAGAGTCGTCTACAGCAAAACAGGAGAAACCATGAGAAAATGTAACATGTTTTTAAATTGTTGAGAAAAATGTGCTGAATATATGATATGTATCATATATTATTACGACTAGTTGGAAACCTGCCTTTGATACAGGTACGCTGGTCTGAGTCCAGCTTCCAGCCAGACTGACAGTGGCAGGTGTAATACCTCGGCCTCAGGGTGGACAGCAGGCACAGCTGTGTGCAAAGGTGCTCTCTGCAAGGGTTGATGGCTAAACACAAAAGTCAGTTACAAACCATTAATTTGATCAAACTTGTGGCTTTATGAATACATACTGTATGTAAAGCACAGACCTGCTGGCTGTTTGACTGGATGGTCCATTACGATACCCATCGGCTGGGAGATATCGTTGAAAAGAATCGTGATGTTTCCACCATGGAACTTGTTCGTGCTCATCACCTTGCTGGTGTAGCGCTCCGACCAGTAGACGCTGTCCTCAAATATAGTCATGCCGTGTGGGTGTTGGAGAACCTGGCACACATTTACCTGGAGTTTAAAAACTTTACAAAGCAAGCAAGTACTTTACTCTTTTCTAACAATAGATTTAACATACCATGTCACTCGCCATGACCTGATGGCGGTTTCTGCCATCATAATCACAGTAGTCGATATATTTTAGGTAAGCGTCTGCAAAGTAGACTCTGTGTGTGGTGTAGTCCAGAGCTAGACCGTTGGGCCAATAGACCTTAGTGCTGACAATCACTTGTCTCATGGCTCCGTCCATGCTGGCTCGCTCAATCCTGGGGTTCTGACCCCAGTCGGACCAGAACATCAAGTAGGTGCTGCAAGAAGCATCGACTTGTTTAGCTGGTGTTGACCGTTTCCAAAAATAAGCTGGTCATGCTTAAATATGAGCTTACTGGTTGCGTGGATCTAAAGCGAGCCCACGGGGGCTGCTTATATTTTTGTTTAGGAGGACCTTCCGATAATGACCGTCCAGAGTTGAAACCTCAATGTTTTCCAGATCAGAGTCGGTCCAGTAAAGATTTCGACCCACCCAGTCCACAGCGATGGTCTCTGGCACCATCAAACCAGTGGAAAACACCTGAACCAGAGAAACATTAACAACCTCGCCCTGCATTCAGAGCATATGTAGCTCATTTTTCTGCTTCACTTACCTGTCGCTTTTCTGTACCGTTCTGAAAGGCACTCCATATCTTTTTCTCTGTCGCATCAGCCCAGTAGATCCTGGACGTCACGTGGTCAAAGTCCACAGATACGATACCTGACCCGGTGACCACTGGACGGATCACTGGTGGCCTCATGATGAGCCTGTTGGCCAGGATTTGGCTACGCTTTGCAACCAAAAGTACAGCAGCATGTGGGTCTAAAGGAAAGGAAATAAAATGTCGTCAATGTTCTGTGTACAAAATCCAAAGCTCCATCTAAAGAGAATTTGATTATTTGTACTAAAACACTTAGATATTTGTTGTTTTGTTTTTAGTCTGTTCAAATAATCAAACTTTGATTATCGGACACTTTAAAAAAAACCCAGAAAGCTTCGCAGAGTTTACAAAATAGATTAAAATAAAATACAAAAATAAAAATCTGACAATTTCTCACTTAGTAAATAATAAAAAGGTCAAAACCCTAAATTATTTAATTGATTAATAAATTAAAACAGTATAGATGAGGAATTGTGAAAACCAATTCAAGTCATGAAAAATCTAATTTAACCTACAGAAACAAATCATTCACCAAATAAAAAATGTTGATAAATTTTTAAATCATTTGTAATAGGTGTAATTGTAAAATATACATGCATTTGGATTTAAATTTAAAATAATTTTGTGTAAAATCAACTCAAATAAAGCTTCTTAAAGTTAAGTAAATATAAATAAATTAGCATACAAGAATAATATATAATGAAAATAAACTAAAAGAATAAATAATTCACAATTAAAGTCCAAATAACTTTTGAAGTTATTTTAAGAAAATGCTTCATTTCCTGTTAAGCAGTGAATTAGCTAACTGTGTTTCAGATAAAAATGCTAATTTATTCATGTCTGTATTTACAGATATGTAGTATATCCTAACATTTCTTTGTCATTACATCATTTTAGTCTTTTTCAGGTTTATTGTGGCTCTGGTTAGTTTTTACCTGTAGCTTTGCATGTGCGTCCGTCGGGCTCTAAGAGGTAACCGACTGAGCAGTGGCACCTGAAGCTTCCTCTCTCGTTGTAGCACTGCTGGCTGCAGAAACCAGGGATCAGGCACTCGTTGATATCGTCACACGTCTTGGAGTCGTTGAGGAGCTGAAACCCAGGTGAGCAGGTACACTGAGCCCCGAATGGTCCCTGGATGCAACCGTCACTGCAGCCTCCGTTGTTCAGAGCGCAGTCGTCTTGGTCTTTAAAGAAGTGTATCAGAATATATCAGTTTCACTGTTCTTGTCTTTAGTGGGGCATATACGGGAAGAAACTCACTGCAGATTGGTGATTCGTCTGCTCCGTTGGGACAGTCTCTTTGCCCGTCGCACACCTTGTCCTGGTCAATGCACACCTGGTCGGTGGGGCACAGCCACTGTCCAGAGGGACAGCTGAAGGGAGGGGTGGGACAATTCTGTTCATCGCTCATGTCCCGACAGTCGTTTTCACCGTCGCACAACCAGCTCGTCGGAATGCACATTTTGTTGGTGCACTGGAAGTAGGTGGAGCTGCAGGTGACGGCCGGGCAGGTGTTGTGCTCGTCGGAGCCGTCCTCGCAGTCCGGATGGCCGTCACACTCCCAATCGTTTGGTATGCAGAAACCGTCGGTCTGGCACTGGAACTCGTCGCTGTGGCAAAGGCCCGGACCTCGAGTGGCTGCAGGTCACAAAGCAGAACTTTAAGAAAAATATAGCTGACCCAATTAATGTACAGGGTCAGTCAGCACCAGGGTGGGCGGTACAGACTGAAAGCTTTTATCACAATATGTTATGGTACTATTGGGAAAACGACAAAGGAAGAATACAAACTATTTATTGCTTCTTTTTTCAGGTAACTGTACGACTGTGACCATCTTTAGGAGTGCAGAAAGTAGTAAAATTAACAATCCAAACCATAAGGGCAGTTTTAAAAGGTTTAAAACATTTGGAATTTATTGTAACAATAAATCTAATTTCTTATCATGAGATAAATGATTCACGATAAATGCCTACCCCTAATTCCTCTAAGAAAAACATATCAAATGTAATGATGAGCACCCTAAATTATGATTATCTGGTGAACATACGGCAGTTTTGTTCATCTGAATGGTCTCTGCAGTCGAACACGCCATCGCAGCGGTAATAGGAGCCGATGCACTGGTCTCCACTGGCGCAGGCAAACTCATAGGACTGACAGGAGAACTCTAGAAGGAGAGAAAACATGGAACATACAGAACAACAAAACTGAAAATCTAAAAAAAATAAAATAAAAATTACAGATGCGTACCACAGTTTTTCTCATCTGATCCATCCAAGCAGTCCTGGTCTCCATCACACACGTAGTAGTCGCTGATACAGCGGTGGTCCGGGCACAGGAAGAAGCCAGGAGGGCATGTGGTGATGGTCGAATCTGGGAATGACACTTTTCCTTTAGCACACTTAAATCATCACGTACGTGAGTGAAGACTGAACAGTCGAGGATAAACGGTAACACTTAAAAATGCCAACTTTGCATTAAATTGTCATTATTTGCAAAATCATTCAAAGTTGGCATTTTTAATGGACTTTCAATGCAACTTTTAGAACAACTTTACATTAAATATTTACCGAATGACACTTCATGACAACAGTCATAAACCTTCATAAAGACTTCTTCATGTTTATGACAGTGTCATGTCAGTCTTATGCACACCCCTTCAAATAAAGTGTTACCGGATAAACTTACTGCAGTTCCGTTCGTCAGAGCCATCGCCGCAGTCATTGTCACCGTCACACAACCAATTCTTGGAGATGCACCTGTTGTTATCACAGGTGAAGTAGGAAGACCCGCAGGTGGTTGGGACACGAGTGGGACAGTTGGCCTCGTCTGAGCCGTCTCCGCAGTCGTCGTGGCCGTCACAGCGCCAGCTGGAGTAAATGCAGTGCTTGTTGTTGCAGGTGAAAGCGTATGGAGAGCAGGTCACTCCTGGTGGGGATGCATGAGGCTTTCAGCTCATTTATTAAAATCACTGTGATTAAATATTACGCACAGCTACTCCACAAACACATTTACCAGTATCAGTGCAGTTGGCCTCATCGGTCTTGTCAACACAATCAAAAATGCCATCGCAGCGGAAAGAGTTGGGCCTGCAGCGTCCTTCGTCGCACTCAAAGGCGTAGTCACCGCAGTCGTCAGGCGGAGGGACGGAGTCGTCCTTGATGCAGTCCTTCTGATTGGCCTGAAGCTTCATGCCGTACGGACAGCCACACACCCGGCTGAAGGAGGGAGTTGGGAAGCAGAAGTGGCTGCAGAGTCCATTGGGCACCGCATTACAGCGAGTGTTGAAGGCTGTAGGAGCAAGGACAAATAGGGAGTCAATGGGTTCTTGTCTCTGGAACCAGTAAATGGATCCACGTTTCAAATCATCAATCATGTCTAAGTGTCTAAACAAGATATTGGTGTCTTGCTTTATGTGAACTTACTGCTGTGGAGGTCAGCTGAATAGGCCTTGATGTTCAAAATGCCGGTGACTCCTTGTCTGATCATTATGCTTCCTCCTGCATCCCTCTTCCTCATCTCAAATATTGCTCTAGTCCTTGTGTCAGATATGTAGAGGTAGTCTACAGGACAGAAAGTATATAAGCATTTTACTTCCGGAATAAAATTATTATTAAAAAAAGAAAATTCAGCAAACAAATCTGAACTGACCATCAAGACCTGCTGCCATATATTTTATCTACTGTAAGTATCAGCTTCATATTTCACCGTATGAAAAGTCCTCGATAGGTAAATTTAGAAGCATTATGTTATGAAAAATTAGACTTGGAAGTGTTTGTTTTTTCTTGAAATTGCTATTTTGTCATTTATCTTAGCACCGTTTTTTTATTTTATTCTCAAAAATGCTAGAAGATGCATGTGACTTTCTAGTACAGAGTTGTGATGGAGAAAAATCTAAAGCAAAATTTGAAATCATGATGCTGCAATTAACAAGATCACCTGAATAAACTGTCAGCGAGTACGGCTGAGTGATCTGGCCGATGCTGGTGAATGTCTGCCTGTTAGACCCTTCGATGCTAATGTGGCCAACCTGATCGAGAAGGGAGTCCACCCAGTACAACCTGTCCATTCTGCAAACACAGAAATCACATCCAATGGTGACGGAAAACACAGCATTTTAAAAGAAATGCACAGATAAACAGCAGGTATCATCGTCATCCTTACACATAATCCAGAGCGAGTCCATATGGCCATCCCAGCGTTGTGTTGACCAGAGGAACAGCGTTGCTGCCGTCAGGGTATGCTTTCATTATCACGGCTGGACGGTTCCAGTCAGACCAGAACAAGTACCTGCGAAGCAATGAAAGACGAAAATGATAAAAAAATAGAAACATTACTGACTTTAATATGCAATAAACTTCAATATGTCCAAAACAGTATCATACAAAGTAAATCATACGCTACTGCATTTTTTCACATTAGAAGCACAAATGGAATTTTGTACAATAGATTATTTATGTGTCATAATTGTGGAGAAAATAAATAGCGGATTTAAAAAAAAAAAAAATTTAAACATCAGCCATACTGAATCCATATTTAATAGAAAAAGCTTTTGCAGCAATTACAACTGTAATTCTTTAAGTTTATGTCAACAGCAGCATCCAGCATTTTCACCAATTCATAGCAAAGTAGCTCAAGCTCATTCAGGATGGGTAGAAATTATCCGTTGCTATGTGCTTCGGGCACATTATGATTTTTGTATATTTTCTCTTTGTTTTCTTATAGACTTTAGTTGAATGACCTTTTGTTAATATATTTTGGAGTTTGGATAATTTGTTATTTTTGGTCATTTGATTACGTTAATTTGTGGCGCTGTTGGTCCGTCTATAAATAGGCTGGGTTTCGGCATGTTGGTGTGCGCACGTCCAGTCTCTGTGAACCGCAGCTCACGTTTCCAGCCTGCCATGTGGTATTTCTGTTAGCCTTTGTTTTGTTTGCTTTTTCATTGGGGCCGGTTGTCCTGGTTTCGATCTTTCCTTTGCATTAGGCTCTTTTTTGCTTTAGTCCGGTACTAGTAGGGGCTTCGACGGCCTTGTATAGGGTTGGCCCCCTGCTGTACCGTTTTGTTCTGTTTGATCGGCTCACCAGGTCCAACTTTCTGTTTATACTTTTGGGGTTTTGTTTTTTCTTTTTTTGGGACACGGGAAACTGAGGACATTTAACGCTTTTTCTTCACAGAAAATCAGAAGCAGCTGAACCAAAAAACACAAAGTTCAAGAGAGTTTAAGAATAAAATATTTTGTTGAACCCTCATTCTTGTCTCGTGTCCTCAAGTATGTTGTGCCCTTGGTGAACATAACATCCGTGAACATCAATTTTCAAGTTTTGCCGCAGATTCTAAATTCTAAATTAGATTTACAGTCTGGACTTTGACTAAACCATGCTTATGAGTTAGGTAAATTTTATTTAGGGGCATCTGGGCAAAGAGAACCGAATAAAGATACACAGCTTAACATAGAAATTTATTTAAGAAAAAAGGAAACAGAACTGTCATCCTTCTTCACAACTATGTACCCCTTTCTGCTGGACAGTCACATAAAATCCCAATAAATTACACGTATTCTTCATTATTTGAAGCACTCACCCTGCACTTGGATGAATCGCAATACCCTTCGGGTATCTGAGCCCAGTAACAATGTTTTTCTTGGACTTGTCTGTGACTTTGAAGGCCACCACTGCCCTGTACGTTGATGTGGTCCAGAACAAAACCTTGGAGGTCCAGTCGTAAGCCATCGCATCAACGGTTCCCACATTCTTCCCAGTCAAAATCTGCTGAGCTGATGGGGTTCAAACAACAACAGAGTAAGAAGTGAACCCAAAATTACTAGCAATATCCACAAAACACGCCACGTGTACGAACCAGTCCCATTGAGGTTGGATCTGTAAATGAGTCCTTTGGACCTGTCGTTGTAAAACACAGCCTCTTCTTTCCCATCAAATTCCACAGCGGAGCCAGAAAAAGAGGATCCGAGTCCATTCAGGGGAAGAGTGACATCCTCCTGGAGAGATAAGTTCAGAGGGATTCCCCGGATGGCCAGAGAGGAGGCCACCAACAAGTAGTCCTTAATCTCTGTGGAAGGAGAAAGACTGCGGTCACAAATTCAATTCAATGTTTAAAGTAATTACAATTTATCCAACAGTTTCATCATTAAATAAGCAGAACCTGGATCACAACCAGAAGGAAAAGGGAAACTCACTAAAGCAGCTATGACGGTCGGATCCAAGATCGTAACCATAGCGACATTTACAGCGGAAGCCCAAACCATCGTTGTCTGAGCGGTGGCTTAAAACACAAATATGCTGACAGCCGCCATTGTGTCTGCCACACGGGTTCATCACTGCAACAAGAAACGGATGGGATTACCTCTCATGATCAGACTGGCTCGTTGTTCCAAGACGGATTAGAGCACTCCTACCAAAAGGCTGAACGAGAGAGTGAGAGACGACGACGTGTCCTGGTCGGTTGGCCGTGCGATAGAGGAGAGTGGGATTGCTGCCGTTGAAGCGATTGGTTCTGATCACCCCCATCTTGGTCCAGTCAGTGAAGAAGACATGGTTTTCAAACACAGCCATCCCGAAAGGATGTGGCGACTGCGTTGCACCATTGAGGACTGTTTTCCTGGAAAAAACAAAAAACAACAACAACAAAAAACAGCCACACTTCAGACTTTACATCGAGAGAAACGCAACACATAGCAAGAAAAGCAGAAAAACCACAAACCTGTCCAAACCGCTGTATGTGACCGTCTCCACCGTGTCAAAATGGCTGTCGGACCAGTAGACCCTCTTTGTTACGATGTCCAGGGTGATCGCAGTGGGTGTGCCGAGTCTGCTTTTGATGATCTCCACTCGGTTGCTGCCGTCCATGAAGGCCCGCTCCAGCTTTACATTCTCCTGGTTCACACCCATGTCTGAGAAAAACATGTAGCTGCAAACAGGAAGCAAACATTGAAGGGAAATGTGCAACAACAAACACATCCAGGTGTCTCACAGATGTCAAGAAAATATGCGATTTGATTGAAAGGATGTAGTTCAATTGGACTCACCCCACGGTAGGATCCAGGGCGAGGCCATGAGGAGTTTCTAAGTTTTCAGCCACCAGCGTGACTCGATTCCCTCCATCATAGTCGCACATATCAATTCGGTCCAGAGTTGCGTCCAAAACATAAAGTTTAAAGTTGATCCAATCCACTGCAAGATTTTGGACATTTGGGACTGCAGTGGTCAGAATTTCTTTGATGTTTTCCCCATTAAAGCTGGAAGAATAAACCTGGAAACGATATTTAAGGAGTTGGTTTTAAGGAGCTCCTGATGTTTGGAGGAAAAACAAGCAGACAGTGAACCAGACAGACCTTTTTCGTATTTGTATCGCTCCAGAAGACGACATTGCTCCGAATGTTGTAGGCCACCCCAACAGCGTAACCTCTGCCCTGGGCCGGCACCAGAGTTCTGACAAAGCGCCCGTGAATATCAGCCATCATCACGTCACCCCCATTTGTAAAAATGAGCTGTGGCAGCCCACCTAAAAAATAAAAAAGATAACAATAAAGTTGGGAAAGAAATTGTGAGATATGGAACATTCTACTGTACTAAATTTATCTTTTAAAAATGATTTTGACACACTTTTTTGCAAAGATATGTAAAAGACATTTTATTTCAAAGGCATGCCAGGAAAACCCATTTTCTATCCAAACTGAACAGTTCAGAGTAGAAACTCTACTGGCACATTGACTTATAATATTTGCTTGGGTCAAATTGGGAAGAAACATCTTTTTGACACAAACATCTTGCATGAAACTAAAGATGAAAAACTGTCAAAATTACCTCGTGCTCATTTTTAAAGTGGCAGTGTTATGCAAAATCTAATATTCTGAACTTTCATTTTCAAGTTAAACCACCTTCAAACGTTTTACAGTGTGTAGAGTGAGATCTAAACATGATGTTTGGGTACCTGATGCATTGGCTTTGCAGACGTGTCCCTGCTCCAAGAAGTATCCATCTGCACAGCTGCAGTGATGCGTCCCAGGTCGATCCTCACAGAGTTGATCACAGATACCCCAGATCTCACAGTCATTATAGTCTGTGCAGCAGATCAAACAGTCACGTTTTATGCGTAAAGGGCGAACAGCAAAGATCTATAACCAGACAGCTGTGAAATTAAGGCTGTAAATTTAGCTCTTCCATACTGACTCGTAATCAAGAACTAAAAAAACACACTAAAAGTGTTTTATTGCAGATTTCCAGAATGTTTTTGACAGTAGTGAGGAATTCACACATGCATAAAAACAACAACATGTGACTCACCTACACAGGAGCGGCTGTCGTTAGCTACTATAAATCCATCAGGGCAATAACACGTGCCACCCTGGGGAGAAGGGTGGCAGAGATACTCGCAACTCAAGGCAGAGCACCGGTCCAGACCTGTGAATAAAATCCAAATCACGTTTATTGGGTCTTTTTACAAGCTTGTTATCATCAAGGAAGAAGGCAATAGAGAACATTATCACAAGAGCATCAACGTGACCAGAATCATTGCTGTGATTTAGTGAGCATGACAAACCAACAAAGGTTAATCTTAAACCGGGCGTGTGTGAAAGCAGATAGTAGTTATGATGACAATATGATCTTAAAAAGTGATAATCTGGAAGTTCAATGCACCACGTTTAAAACCTTAGCACCTTGGTTTACAGTAAAAAGCATTCTCATTTAGACCTGGATCCCTACAGTTTATGGATGAATGGATCATTTTTAGAGAATAGTTTTGGGAATGAAGTCTGGAAATACTGCTTTTGGTAAAATCCCTTAAGTTTCCCCATACTAATCAACATCTGAAATATACTTAATACTTCCTTACATCAAGTTGAATTATCCTCCAAACTGTATCAGCGCTGATTTTTCCCCCTTTTTTAAAAATCTCCATCCAAAAACTTACCACATGTTTGCTGTGCCGTGGTGTTGGTCTCATCTGTTCCTCCAGGACAATCAGGTTTGCCGTCACACACTTTACCCACTGGGATGCATGCAGTTGAGCCTGGGCAACCCCACTCACCAGGGTAACAGTCCCGAGAGTCACTATCTGAAAGTCACAGAAAAAAAAAATATTTAAAAAGTGTCCATTTTAGGGAACATTTCAACAAACCAAATCTTATTAAGGCTGTTTTCAAGTTAATATCATGCATTATTATGTGATAAGAACTAATAATACTCTCAATGTCACACCATCTTATAGTAAAATCAGTTGTTCTGCTATAACACCCTGAGTTGTTATATTTCAAAATGCCTAAATGAGAAAATTTACATTAAATGGAGATCTATAACAGTCAAATTAACAGTTGAAATTCTCACAATGCTTAAAATGGTCAAATTTGACCTGTGTTATTTAATAATAACTATATATAAAAATGTTTATTTTTTGAAAACTCAAAAGAGAGAGATATTAAGGTTTTTGCACCTTCAAAACTGCATCACCTACTGTAAATTGATTTTAACGCAAAAAATACATTGATATAAAGGCAATAAATGCTTCACAAATCACAATGTGTTTTATCAAATATATAGTAAGCAAAATTACCAATTTCAACCATAACCATTCTTAGATTTCAAACAGGAGTAGATCAAATTTATTTCAGAACTGTTAAATTTAGTGAAAGAATACTCTCTTCACAGAGCTTTAGGTAGAATGATAGAAAGGTCAAATGGAAGTCCACATGAATCTCACCACATCCACTTTCATCACTGAAGTCTCCACAGTCGTTGAACTTGTCACACACCCACTTCTGAGGAATACAACGGCCACTGGAACAAGTGAACTGGTTGCCACTGCAGGTTGGATATTCTGCAAGGCGAAGATGTTTAATGGGAGTGAGTAGGCAGATTGCACACTTGTTGCCACTTCTTTAGAAATGTAAGTTACCACAGTCTTGCTCATCACTGTTATCCCCACAGTCGTCCCAGTGGTCGCACACAAACGTATGTGGCACACAGAAGCCATTCGCACACTCGAACTGGTGGATGGGACAGTGGTGAGTGGCTGGAAAATAAAATAAAAACGGTATTATAGTAAGATATTAAACCAGAATGCCACTTCATAAACAAAGAATAAATGCTGCCAGTGTTTGTTACATATTGTAAGGGATAATTTGTAAGAAATTCAAGAAAAAATGTAGAATTTTATACATCAGACCAATAAAATCACATTTTTAATACAGAAACGTGAGTTTAAAATATGTTTAATTACCTCCTAAAAGGTTATAATTTTCAAAAGGTACTTTCATTCTGCAATCAGAGCTTCATCTAACTGCATATTATTTACAATATCACATCATTAATAGCTTAAATAGTAGTTGATTAGTTAACACTTTCAATATTCATCACCCCTTATTTTTACTTTAATATTTAGACAATAATAAACATCTAAAATATCAAGATTAGTTGGTCTTACATCCACTTTAGATAATTAATTTTGACCAAACGAAATAGCTGAATCAGTACTGCATTGATACAGTATATATATATATATATATATATATATATATATATATATATATATATATATATATATATATATATATATATATATATATTTATTTTTTTTTTTTTTTTTTTACAAATATACTTACTATAACTGAATTAAATGTTACAGTTTATGAGATAAATTGGACTAAGTTCAAATATATTTTAAGCATGATAGGTTTTCTATTGATTTAGTTATATTATTCTAATGTGCAGATATTCAATTGGTCTCAATGATCATAAATAATTTCAAAGTTAAAGAAACCCTAAAAGCGTTTTACTGTTATTACGTCATGTTCTTGTATCTATATTTTGAAATGTATGTCAGCAAAAATAAACAGTAGACAGAAGGAGTTGGTTACCTTACTTTTACAAGAAAATAAAATTTTAAAAAATCCTGCGTCGTCATCAACCGAAGCTAAACCAAGATGGCGCCCGTAGTATCAGGCTCCTTTTTATTTTAAAAACAGAAATGCTAAGTATGCGTTTAAGTCAAGCGTTTCTTTGGTTTAAATGCACAATTATTTCTGAAAAAAAAAGTTTCACAGTATTTTTTTTTTTGTTGTTGTTCAATATTAGACGTTTGAAGAGAAAATATTGACTCAGGGACTTTGAAAATCCAACATTCGGCGGGACAACCGGCTTCCTAAAATGGTCATCCGGCCCGTATTCCATCCTGCAGTAGTATGAACCAAGCCAAATTCACACAGACAGGACCAAATAACTTATTGTCTTAATTTCCCCAAACATAAGGCACCCTGATATTTTTGTCTGTTCCCTAAATATATTTTGAGGTCATGTGGCATTTAAGTGTTCACGCCTCGTTTGAAGGCTAATAGATTTCCGCGATTCAATTAGCGAATTTGGGAACTTTGCTGCATGCCCGCCGCCCCATTTTCTCTTTGCCCATTTTCTGTTTAAATACTGCAAGTAAAGAGCAGGAGTTCCACAAAAAATGAACTATTCCAGACACTTGTCTTTATTCTCAGAGATAGCACAGGGCATAGGTACGGTGGCCCTGAAGGGCAAACCGCATCCACGTTGTGGCAAGCCTAATTTCAATTCCATTAAAATGTGTTGGATGCTAATCGCTGTCTACTGACTGCAGTTGGCCTCATCAGATCCGTCTCTGCAGTCCTGAAGCCCATTGCAGTGCTGAGAGTGATTGTAACAGGCTCCGTTTGCACATGTCTTCTGGGTGCATTGAGGATAATCTGTAAACAAAAGGTAAGGTGCTTAAGTCTATGCAAATATTAGAAATTAACTAAGTTTGAGACAACACTGGAGACCATCTGACAGCAGAAAAATGCAACTACAAGCCCGACAGGATCAGCCGCCATTAAATACAAAAGTCTTACTGCAGTTTCTCTCATCAGAGTTGTCCACACAGTCCGTCACTCGGTCACATTTGTATTTGCTGGGGATGCACTGGCCCTCCTGGCAGGTGAACTGGTCTGGCCTGCAGGTGCGTCCGTCTGAAACAGAACTAGGTCAGGGGCTTTCTTTGCATTTGTGTTATTACAACTAGACGCATACTTCAAAATCAAGTTTTTATAAAACAAAAAGGATGATTTGGAGGTCA
The DNA here is from genome assembly GCF_904066995.2 of Poecilia reticulata. Taxonomy (NCBI): domain Eukaryota; kingdom Metazoa; phylum Chordata; class Actinopteri; order Cyprinodontiformes; family Poeciliidae; genus Poecilia; species Poecilia reticulata. Next base: position 5,652,096 of record NC_088848.1, on the reverse strand, counting down.
TTCCTCAGCTCAATTTAAACGTTATTGGAGTTATTTGCAATAACGCAATGATAAATAGAAATATACACACACAGCTAGTGTCTCCTAAGACTTATGATAAATATAATTGCCTTATTTGTCTATGTTCTTTATGGACAGAGATATAAGCTGTGGCTTTGTGTTCACTTTATTGTAACTTCCTGTGCAAGAAAATGTACAGTGAGATAGGGTGCCATCTAGTGGTTTTAGTTTGTATCACTGCGAACTGTTTTTGTTTAATGTAGCAGGTTGACGTGATATTACATGTAATTTCAGGCAGTTTTATTACCCATCATCACCCTGAGAAACGGGAGCACAACCTCAAATTTCTCTTTTTGAAATTAAAGATTAAGCTTGTAGTCTGTACCACAGGTTCTTTCTTCATCGGATCCGTCGACGCAGTCCTCCTCCCCATCACAGACAAATCCCAGTGAGATGCATTCGCCACTTGTCACACACTTAAATTCCTGCGAGCTGCATGATGGAGGTGCTGCAGCAGGGAAACAAAACAGGTGAACTGGTTTTCAGGCTTTCCTCGCTGACTTATTTTGCTGCTTGTCTGTTTTTGTGCTCGTCTTCTCTGTCCTTGTAGATTGTCAGTCATCCAGGTTTCGGGAATCCCAAATGCTTAAATGGAAGGTAATTGAACTTCTTTCATAGAAAATTAAGGCCAAGAAAAGAAGTCCACGTACCTTCTATTTACACACTCGGAACGCTCTTCTGTGGTGTTAAGAAATAACCACGATTCATTCACAGTTTGTGATAAATTTGAAATCAAATGCCGCACTTACGGCAGTTCAGCTCATCAGAGTCGTCTGTGCAGTCCTTAGTTCCATCACACCTCCAGTCTTTGTTGATGCATTGTCCATTTCTGCATTGAAACTCATTACTGGCACAACTTCCTGCAGAAGACACAAAAGCACATCACATAAAGTACAACATAAATTAGCAATGCTTCAGTGAACAAAAAAGGTACAAATTGGCACTGTGTAATATCAAGATTTATCACAAACTTTACTTTTTTCTACTGATCAGAGTATCTGGAGACGTGCAATTAGCAAAATGTAGCCTACTGAGTCCGTGAGGCTTAAATAGGGAGAGAAAACAGGAATATTTCTTCTTAGTCTCTCTTCAAAAGGGGAAAGACAAGAGAAAATGCAATTTGAAGTCAGGCAGATGCATCCTGATCTTCATAAATCAGATAAAACTACTATCAAAAAAATGTATCTGAGAAGTTGAAAGGCTTCAAGAGTTTTAAATTAGTAGAAAATGACTCACAAAAATACCACCTTAAAAAATAAAGTAATAATTTCCTTTGCTCATCTGTTTAGATGAACTCTGACGTTGGTCGACTTTACATTGACACAGCGAAAAGTCTTGTTTTATTTTTATGACATTTTATTCAAATTCTTTAAGTCAGAGTCACTTTAGTTCGAATAAAAATGTATTTTATTGTTTCTTTTACAAATGAATTACCATGTTTATGGCTGTGTGCAGCATCTGAACCTGAAAACATGTGATCCGGCCTTAAAAGAAAAGTTAATTCTTCACCACAAAAGACAAGTCCAACTCGTGATCTTTTTTACGCTTTGCTGTCAATTTCAAATTTGTTATTACTGTGACATTTGCAGAATCATATTTTATCTTGTGTTTGTGGTTTTTGTATCACGTCAGGATTTATGCCCACATTCATATTTCTAAGATTACACGAATATTCTGTGGATAAAAGTTGGCAGGGAGAGAATTAAAACAGGTTTATATAACTCTGAATCAGGCTTCAAATCTAAAAAAATTGGAACTTTTACTTTTTATTTTTTAATGAAACATAGCATAAATTACCATAATTTAGAGTTAGATTGACAGAATTGTATTATTAGAAATTTATGGCACTGATTGGATCCTTTGACTTGGAAAGTGAGGTACATGTTGAAATTCGTAAATAATTCTTTTGAAATATATATATATATAATTCTTATATTATATTATATTATATATATATATATATATCTGTTGAGGTTTAGAAATGAGATACTATAAATAAGACACAGTTTCTGAGTTTATAGTTTAGTTATTGGGCTACTTCAAAAAGATTCCAGACATATTTGTATGGTAAATATTTGCGTAAACTGATTTCTTTTATTGAAAATGACCAAAAGTTGAAGTTTAAACTATAACTTGAACTTTAAATGAAAAATGTTCTTACCTTGAACAAGGTGAATTCCTTGGGACAGCAGTAACAGAGACAGAAGATGAAGACCCTTTAGGGCCATTGTTAAAGGTTCAGTTTTCCTCCTGTGTTTCACTGCGAAGGTGTTAGTTCAGTCCGGTGTGTGAACTCATGCTCAGTCTGCAACCATGACTCTCTGAAGCCAAATGATCCCAAGTGTGGTAATGACTCTGAGATTGAGATGTAAAACCCCGAGCAGGCAGCACATCAGTAATGTGACAACGGAGTAAAACTGGTTTTTATGGCTCGTTATACTTTGCATTAACTTCATCTAAGATTAACTTTTACCTGTTGATATTTTGTCTACCTCAGCAAAAAAGGGCAAGCACTCATTTTTTAGTAACTTTGTGACAGGAAGTTCACAGCCAAGGATTTCAAACAGATTTTAAGCATTTTCTAGTGGAACCAGTCACATTTCAAAACATTTATGTTATTGAAGTTAATTGTTTTCTCATCAGTTTAGCTTCATGCAGAAATTAATGGCTCAATTGGTTCAATGTTTATGAGAGTGTTATCATTTTTCATAATTATTTAAAACAATCTTAAATAAATCCTAAAAGTATGTAAAAAAAAAAAAAAACAAACAGTAAAGGTATTAAATTATCACAAAAATGCAGAAATGTTTATTATTTGCCTCCAAAGATTTAAAGAAACAGTTTCAAGCTGAGTGAAAATGAAAACAAGGATTTATTAAGCTTAATATGTAATGGGTGAATTACAAAATGCCTCCCAATCGTGAATTGATTGTTACAGTGCAACCATGAACCTGGTTCTCGTTTGTTCTGTTTTGAACGCCAAAGTTCGGTACCGTGCTGTAGGTTTTCCCATCATTTCTGTATTTAAAATGTTTTCAGAACACAAATGTCATGCGGAAAAGTCACAATGCACCAAAAAAATACAAAAGTATCTAAACAAAGGCAATTCAGTGATGTGAAAAAGTATTTTGAAATATGTTTCTAACATCATTGCAGAGGAACATTGACCTTCTCTTCTTGCCAGAATTGCCAAGAATTTTCCTGCATTATTTCCTTGTTGGCAGCAAAGTCCATGTTACCATCAGTTCCAGGTTGTTCTAATTCTGAAACGCTTTGTTAGTTTTATGCCAAAGATTAGAAGATCATCAAGATGCTTTCCTGCAAACATCAGACCTTTAGGTTTTTTTAGTAAGTGGTGTTTTCACCTTGGAGCTTTCTCATAAAAGCCATTTTTGTCCAGAGTCTTTCTAAATGCAGAATTGTGAAAACGACTTTAACTGAGGAAACTGTTAACTGTTTTCTAAATTTGCTTATCCAAGTTTCTTTGGAAGATAACACTGGATTTTGGCGTGATGAGTTTGCTGTCTTTGTTTTCTGAGATCAGCAGAAATGTCCCTTCAGCAGCATGTCATGTTGAACAGTATCTGTTTGGAAACACCATGTCAGATCCCTCCTGCCAGTCAGGAGCAATTTACAGCTGGTGTTCCACACATGCATGCACAATTATATTTCCGCATTGTTTATGCAGAGTTTCATTCTTTTCCAGGTAAGGACCAGGAAGTTCCGCCAAGATGCAACGTGCAGCAGTTTTATGTAACATTAATCCCATATTATTGGAAAATTATCATCCTTACACTCAGTAAAAAACTGACAATAAGCAGCTTTTGCTGACTTCCTTTATTGGACTTTTATGGTGGGCTACCATGTCACTAAAGTTCTTATCAGCTGGTTTATGGCTTTTCAGTAGGAACAAGAAGCAAAGTTATTTCAGTGTCTAAATGACTCAGGGAAAAAAAACTAGAGACTCAACAGCATGCAGCTTCTGAGACCGGTAAATTAGAAATTCAACTCACCAAAATGTAAAACTCTAAAACACATTAAATAAATTCATTTGTTCTTTAATAATTTCTTATTAAAGTCTTTTGTGTTCTTCTAAACGATATGCTGGGAGAGAAGATTATGTTTATCCAAAGGCTGTGCACCCTGACACTAAACTTCTTAACACTTGCTTATAAGAATGAAGTAAAACGTTGTTGCCCTCCAGTGGCAGTTTTTTAAAAAAAGGAATGCAAACTGAAAGCATTTCAGTCATAAAGCGTTTGAAAATGACATTAGTTTATCCTGGAATTGGATTGAAAAACAGTTCCCCCCCTCAAAAAGAAAAATTTAATAATTTTGAGCTTTATAGAAATTATTTGAAATGTTCTAAATTCGGGTTGGAATGATTGTGGTTCAAACAAACTGAAATTATTCTTAAAAATGATAAATTTAGGATGATAATATAAGTCTCTTTCATCAAATTTCCACTCAGCCACATATTTTGCACCACAAATCAACAAGTTTCCAAAAATAATTCTGGCAATTCTTCTTGGCTGAAATTATAATGTTAATTTGAATTAATTGTCTTTCATACAGCAGCTTTTGGGCACACTTAATAAAGAGTTTCAGATATGTTTAGTCCAGACCGTTCAAAACGTCAATCTAAATGCTTATTTTCAGGATCTTTCATTTCCCAAACTGTTGATGTGTTTTGAGTTTTTATTTTCTTACAAAACATCCAACTTTCAACTGCCTGACCTAAATTAACTGACACATCGGATCAAACAAACACACTTGGAGCAGATTGAAACTGAAATGGATTATATTTAAATGTTAAGTCAGTGCCAGTAAAGCAGTTAGTTTAGAATGATCTTTAATTAAGCCATGAAGAGTGTTTCCAGACAGGAAAGAGTGATACGCTGCCAAAAAAGACACTTTAATAAAAAAAAACAGGGGGATGAGTAAAGACAACACGCCTTCTTGAATTCCAGCTGTGTCTGTAATACTTTTTCTCGCCAGTAGAGGGCGCTCTGCACCTTATATTCTGCTCCTGTCTTAATCGCCCGGCTCTACGGAAGAGGATTAGGGCCACTCGGGAAAAAAAAAAAACATAAAACAGTTCTGACTTTAAACTCAGAATTCTGAAGAAAAAAAGTCAGAATTTTTACTTTAATCTCAGAAGTCAGAATTCTGAGATTAAAGTCAGATTTCTGACTAACAATAAAGGTTGATATGATATTATTTTTGGACAATAATATATTAGTCATCTGTAACAGGCAATTAATTAATATAAAAAGATACTTTTATTACACATACACAACCTTCAGAAAGACACTTTATTTTGTCAACTGATGCATTTTCTTTCTTGAATTTCGCCATGCTTTTGATTATGGTTTATAAGTTTTATTTTTAATGACTAAATATACATAAAAGAGGCAGTGATTGTAAGCTTGTAGTTCCACTAAAATAACGGTAGGTGTCAGAAAAATGTTGGAATTCTGGGTTTAGGAGTTCACCACGAATTCAAATCTCACTCTGTACGCCAAAAATAGATTTTCAAAACATCAGCTTAATGAATGATATTTATAGATCTAGATTTTTAAATTGCTTCTGTGTTGAGAGCTGGGTGATTCATAAATATCAAGAGAGACAGTGCAGAAGGAAAAACATGGCAATGACCAGGGGTATAACTAAATTCATGTGACATTATTAATTTAAAGCAACCTATATAGACAAAAATGTTAATATGTGGGAGTCTGCTCCAGTTATTGAGAGAGACGCGCTGCAAGGATTACATCTGTATAGGATAATCCAGTTTGAGTGTAAAGAGTCTCAGTTTGGCGTTTTTAAACTAGAACAAATTAAGGATGTTCGAAAGATTTGGTGGAATTTCCCTTTAGCCATTTCCTGTGTCAGACAACGATCAAAAGTCAACTTCATTATTTCCTATGTAGGTTAGCAAATAAATCAAGCTTATTTCCACGTTAACATGTGGGGAAGTTGTAAAAACAATAAACAACTGACAAGGAGTGTAACATTTCTTCCTCTTGTTTTATTAACATCTTTCTGTGACCTATAAAGTCAAAGGCGGAGATATTCGTGAGAAAAGAAGTGAAACAGCATGAAAAACAAATCTGTCCTCTTAAAGTCAAAGGTGGCCTATTTTTAATAATTATATCGTCTTTTTGGATTTGGCTGTACACCATCCTCAAAACTCTTTGCAACTTCAAGGGAAGTCACTGAGGGATAAATATTTGCATGACAAGCTTTAGTATAAAGATATTTATTCTGCACAGGAACATGTTTAGAAAGCACTTTATTTAAATTTTCAAAAATATAGAGAAATTTACCATTTAGTAAAGAGCTACTGGGCATAAAACATGACAGGACAATTTAAATTAATTTTTTTATGTAACTTCATTCTTTTTACATCTCTGTGTGAATCTACATGCCTCAATTGCCTGCCACTTTGCTGATGTCACACCAGAATTGACTTGTGAATATTTCTGTTCTATTTTACACCAACTGGTCCCAATTATATCTGGATCTGGAAGTAAAACCCTACCTTACTTTCTCCTTCACCTGCCTCAGTTATAAGTCTTTAAAAAACATAACTGTTTCTGATTTAATGTAACATTTTTTAAACCACATGAGGTCAAATTTACAAATAATAAAACTGTATTCATTTTTATATAGAAAATGTACCAAAATAGTGATGAAATGTTTACCGTTTTATGCCTATTTTTTATTTCCATACACTTTGATATGAATATAAAGAACTTGGCGTGTTGCATGACCCAAATGGAAACTCTGGATTGATTTAAGATTTTTTTTAATATCACAACAAACTTCCTTTTTACATATTTCATTTTGTTGATAGTATTTTGACCCATATCCTTAATCTGTGACACTTCCTGAAATATATGGCAGATACAGTTTATGATTTCAGATGGGTATATCAAACCATCCCCCCAACAAACAAACAAACCATGCTCTCTTTTTTTGGTAACCGATTTAGTGCTTAGCAACGCACGAGGAAGAGACGTTACGGTTTATAAGTTCCCCTTCAGGATTGATTTCACATTCATCTTACATTTTCAGGCTCTCGGGTGTCATACACACATAGTTCACACTGCTTTCAGTCTTTTTGTGGGATTTTGTCCTTCCATTTATTTAATTTTCTTTTTGCAATGGCTAATACATTCATCGTTACTGTCATCCTTTTGATTTCTGTTGTTTCTAGGGGTAAGTGGCTACATTTTCAGATATTATCTTTAACTTGTTTAAAAGTTGTTGAGTAGGAACAGATTATTTGTGTACTAGTTAGATGCAGTCTACAAAGAATTACAAGTAAGGCAGGTGAATATTTTAACAGATTATAACTATTAGAAAATATTTATTTCCTTTTATATGTCTTGTAACTGAAATTAGCCCTTAGGACATAAAAGAAACAACCATGATATATTATTTTTAAATGAGCGCATCAAGCTGCAAGAAATTAAAAATCCAGACAACCTTTACTTCAAACATCAAAAACAAATACAAAAAATTAGTTTTTTATTGCTTCTAGTCTGGCATTTATCGGTTTAATGCACAAGCAAGTACATTTGTTTGCGAACACAGCTAATGTCTACAGACTGAAATACAGAAACACAAATGAAAAGAAATACATTATACCATTTTTCTTAAAAAAATAAAAAAAGGTTTACTCTTTAAAAATGACATGCATTTACTGGTGCTGTTATTGTTACCACTGCAGTAACTCCAACAAACACTACAGCAGCTCCAACAAACACTACAGCAGCTCCAATGACAATTACAACGGCTCCAACAAAACCAACTACAGCAGCTTCAACGACAACTACAGCAGCTCCAACAACAACTACAGCAGCTCCAACAACAACAACAACTACAGCAGCTCCAACAACAACAACAACTACAGCAGCTCCAACAACAACTACAGCAGCTCCAACAACAACAACTACAGCAGCTCCAACAACAACAACAACTACAGCAGCTCCAACAACAACAACAACTACAGCAGCTCCATCAACAACTACAGCAGCTCCAACAACTACAGCAACTCCAACAACAACAACTGCAGCAGCTCCAACAACTGCAGCAGCTCCAACAACAACTACAGCAGCTCCAACAACAACAACTACAGCAGCTCCAACAACAACTACAGCAACTCCAACAACAACAACTACAGCAGCTCCAACAACAACCACAGTAGCTCCAAAAACAACTACAGCAACTCCAACAGCTACAGCAGCTTCAACAACAACTACAGTAGCAGGAGGCCAAACAACAACGATAGGGCCTACAAGTAATTCAACTACTTCACAAACACAATAATTTAATACGCTTGGCAGCTTGATTTCTTCCTCTTCTTGTATTGTTTAATTTTGTCTCAATTTTTTTTTTTACGACACACTTATTTTTGACATTTTAAGCAAGAATGCCACCTCTTCATGAACAAAAGATGGTGGTGTCAAATGTCATGATTTCTGTCAAGATTTTAAGTCTGAAGGAATCCCTGAGAAATTTAGATATCAGTGATGTTCTTGATTTAGGTGCTTGTTATGTCATAAAATTTGCTGATCCTGTCAAACTTCTTTTCTGTTTCTTTTAAAGTGAAAGACCTTTGTGATTCCAATCCATGTGACGAAACAACTGCAGAGTGCAAACCTACAGTGGGCAGTTTTGAATGCACATGTTTAGATGGTTATATTACAACAAACTACAGTGAAAGATTATGCATGGGTAAGTATATTTAACAATCAAGAGAGTTGAGATATTTCACTGTGCACTGATTGCAATGTAACTTTCTGTACTTTAGCATGTCCCTCTGGCTACAAAGCTGTGAACAACAAATGTATAAAGTAAGTGCATTGATCTGACTGTACGACTTTACGGTTTTCTGCAAGTACATCAGTTTCAAGTTAAACAATTTCTTTTCTTTTTTATCAGATGTGGCTTTGGTCGTTCTGGCATGAACTGCAAGGATGGTGAGTAAACAGCAGTGAAAGTCAAAGCATGTACATCAAGATGTTAATTGTTATGTTTGTAAGAGGTTTTTTGGGGGGCTTGTATTTAGTATATTATTTTATATTGCAAAATATTATATTAACTTTGTTCTTGGAAGCCAAGGACAAAGAGTTATACATTGATTATTCCATTGCCTGTTGAGCTGACAGCAGCAGAACATTTTTCAGGTGTGACTGACTTTAGTGAAGATGTGCTGGATGGTGTCTGGTATCATCCATTTGAAAATCTATTTCAGGATGTTTTTTTAGACAAATACTTTAAAACTCAGAGACAAAAGTCCTCATTGCAGTCACTGGTTCAAATGTTGGCCTTGGGCCATTTGCTGCTGTAACTGTAGGAATTATAAAGTCCTACCAAAGTCTTTGCATTTACCAAAGTAAAAGTTTTTGCTGTAAAGCCTACGGCAAAACTTTTAAATCCACTTTTTCAAAGTTTTAATGCAAAATGTTCTCTAAAATGTTATGTGATCCTGTTGTTTCAAGATCATAGAAAAGCTGAGACTAATTAGTGACTCTGTTGTCTCGTAGAGTCGATGTTGATCCTTGTGATCGTCTCGCCTATTCTCGCATGCCTGCTAGTCTTCATTTTATGTTTGCTTTTAGTTTTTCTGTGGACAAGAGCTTGGACTTAGTATGTCATATAAATTTTGAGATGGACTGTCAGATTATTGAATTGTTTGCAAAGAAGTTGCAGCTCACTCAAAACACCAAAGTCATACTGCATATGCACTCCACTGATTGCAACAGAAAAGCAATTTTGAGGCAATTGCTTTCTAAAGTTGAATTTAAAAAAATGATGAAGTAGTGCTATAATTTAGGTTCAATCTGGAGCTTTTTGTCCTCACTAACCAGCTATAGTACGCAACATAATTTCAAATTTTATGGCATCCAGACAAAAGTCATATTTTTACAAATTAAAAAAAACAAAGCAAGCTAAACTAAACATGCAAGACAACATGGCAGAATACATGGTGTGCCATATTTTCCACACAAAAAAATTAAGCACTGTGAGGAATTTTCAGATAACTTCAGCATGTTTTTTTTGTGAAATTGTTTAAAAAGATTTTCCAAAATTTGTCAGATACAACCAACCATATGCAAATTAATTATTTCTGTTAGTTTGACACACAAACTAACAGTACAAACTTCTTATTTAAAAAAGTTATCAAGTCAGTATTACATCCACTGAAGAAGAAACATATTTTTTTCTTTTTCCAATTGAGTTTTTAAGGTTATGATAAAATCTTTTAAATCAAAATGTTAAATTTCGCAAAATGCTATGTGATTCTGTCATAAAAAGGCTGAGTCCCAGCTTTTTTTTACTGTCTGCCTCTCTGTTGTTTGTCAGAACGGTTGTTTATCGTCGTCATCGTTTCCTCTGTCCTCGGATTCCTGCTGGTCGTCACGGTGATCGCTCTGCTAGTGGTAGTAAACAAGTAAGTTTGAATCCTGTTTATTTATCACCTTAGTGACTTTTATAATCACCTTTGTCCATTTTATAAAACAGCATTCATACTTTTGTATTAGACTGAAAACGATTTAATATATGCAGGGCCATTTTAAAGTTGGGTGGTTTTACAAATCAGTTAGAGAGAGTTATAGAAATATAACCTTAAGCAAAATAAAGTAGGAGAGACACAGTTGCATAACTTTGTTATTCTTTTTCTCAGATTCAAGAGGAGCAAATTATTCAGGACCAAACAGGAAGACATTAGGAGACCGTTCCAAATCCCTTCTCTTGCCAAAGGCCCACTGTCCAGCAACAGCAATGGCTATTACACCTGGCTCAAAGAGCCAATAAGCAGCCTGACAAATTCTGGGGTCCCACGGGCCGACACCATCAACAACTGGGACAACCTGGAGATGACTCAGCAGAACAACGAGCAGAACTCAGTGGGTATACCTCAGAACAAGACAACGTGAAGATGAACATTTGTGTTTTATTTACTCACAAATTCGGATGTCTTTTCTTCCCTGCTGCAGCCATTTGATGACAACCAAGTTGACATGGTGTCATTCTCCCAGAGTTAACTCAAGAAGAACTGAGACACTAAACCTTACGCTCGGATCCGAGACCAGAGGGAAGAGGGAAGCTGAATCACTTCAGGGATTCCTATAGTGGTGTTTTTCCCAAAACACTGTAATTTATTAGAACCGTTTTGATGTAAAAGATGTAAACAGAAGCATTTCAGCTAAGATGTGCAATGTAATGTAGCAGATATTGTTGTATCATGTGTTCCTTAATACTTTTAGCTGCGACTGAGTGACTTATACTCTGCTCTTTTCATCAACCAGTTTGCCTTTCATGAAGTTTGGTTTATTATTACAATCTCAGTCAGCCAATTTCTCAGTTCTGTATGTTAATTGAACTTAAATACATAATTCTTTTTATTTTTATTTTCACTGAACAAAAGCTAAGAGAAGAGCTCTTGGTCAAATATTTGTTTTGTTCATTTTTGAATTTACGAGAGTTGTTTTTCAGGTTTAATTTGAGTCTCAGTTTCAGGTTTAACTAAGTTTTTGGTGGATGAGACGAGCCGTAAATTTTATCCAAATCATAAAATATGAAGATATTCAGTTTCTTTCAATCTGTGCTGTGTACAAGTAAAATAATGTATAATATGATTGCAGTAGTTTGGAAAATAATTTTTCTATTGGTGTTGCCTTGTGTCATCTAATATTTAACCGAAAATCCAGAAATCAGACATGATCTGTTAATCTTCTTTTTGATAGCATTTTTAATTCGGGAACAATAAAGGTTGGATTGCTGGCTTTTGAGTTTCAAATGTTTTATAAGGGAGTCTTGCTGTGATGAACACATTTGATGTTACCTCTGATTGAGACGATTCAGACAGTATGTCTGTCACTCACTTTAAGACTGGTATTTTCAAAAGGTAATTTTAATCTCATTGTTGATTAAGACTGTAAATCTCTTATTACATTTGGGCTTCCTCCGGTTGTAGAATTGTTCAGCATAATATATATATATATATATATATATATATATATATATATATATATATATATATATATATATATATATATATATATATATATATATAAATTCCCTTCTCACCCTCCGTGGGTGGTCTGTTTCATCCTCTGAGCTCGGGTCCTCTACCAGAGGCCTGGGAGCTTGAGGGTTCTGCGCAGTATCTTGGCTGTGCCTAGAACTGCACATTTCTGGACTGAGATGTCTGATGTTGTTCCTGGGATCTGTTTGAGCCACTGGTCCAGTTTGGGGGTGTCTGCCCCGAGGGCCCCGATGACCACAAGCACCACTGTGGTCTTCACCTTCCAGGTCTTTTCCAGTTCCTCCCTGAGGCCCTGGTATTTCTCCAATTTCTCTTGCTCCTTTTTCCTGATGTTGTAATCACTTGGTATTGCTACATCCACCACAACGGCTTTCCTCTCTGTTCTTTATCCACCACCACACACACACACACACACACACACACACACACACACATATATATATATATATATATATATATATATATAAAAAAAATTCCCTTCTCACCCTCCTCGGGTGGTCTGTTTCATCCTCTGAGCTCGGGTCCTCTACCAGAGGCCTGGGAGCTTGAGGGTTCTGCGCAGTATCTTGGCTGTGCCTAGAACTGCACATTTCTGGACTGAGATGTCTGATGTTGTTCCTGGGATCTGTTGTAGCCACTGCTCCAGTTTGGGGGTGACTGCCCCGAGGGCCCCGATTACCACAGGCACCACTGTGGTCTTCACCTTCCAGGTCTTTTCCAGTTCCTCCCTGAGGCCCTGGTACTTCTCCAATTTCTCATGCTCCTTTTTCCTGATGTTGTAATCACTTGGTATTGCTACATCCACCACAACGGCTTTCCTCTGTTCTTTATCCACCACCACAATGTCCGGTTGGTTCGCCATTACCATCTTGTCTGTCTGGATCTGGAAGTCCCACAGGATCTTAGCTCGGTCATTCTCCACCACTTTTGGGGGTGTTCCCCACTTTGATCTCGGGGCTTCCAGTCCATATTCTGCACAGATGTTCCTGTACACTATGCCCGCCACTTGGTTATGTCGTTCCATGTACGATTTCCCTGCCAGCATCTTGCACCCTGCTATTATGTGCTGGACTGTCTCAGGGGCCTCCTTGCACAACCTACACCTTGGGTCTTCTCTGGTGTGGTAGATCTGAGCCTCTATTGCTCTGGTGTTTAGGGCCTGTTCCTGGGCGGCCAGGATGAGAGCCTCTGTGCTGTCCTTGAGTCCAGCTTTCTCCAGCCATTGGTAGGTTTTCCTGACATCAGCCACTTCAGTTATTTGTCGGTGGTACATCCCATGTAGGGGCTTGTCCTCCCATGATGGTACTTCCAGCACCTTGTCTTCTGTTCCCCATTGCCTGAGACATTCGCTGAGCACATCGTCCGTTGAGGCTTTGTCCTTGATGTATTTATGGATCTTGGATGTTTCATCCTGGACAGTGGCTCTCACACTCACTAGTCCTCTGCCTCCTTCCTTACGGCTCGTGTACAGTCTCAGGGTGCTGGATTTGGGGTGGAATCCTCCATGCATGGTTAGTAGCTTCCTAGTCTTAACATCCGTGGCCTTCATCTCTTCCATTGGCCAGCTAATTATTCCGGCAGGGTATCTGATTACTGGTAAGGCATAGCTGTTTATTGCACGGATCTTGTTCTTGCCATTGAGCTGGCTTCTCAGGACTTGCCTAATTCGTTAGAGGTATTTGGCTGTGGCTCCTTTCCTTGTGAACTCATCGAGGTTGCCATTTGCTTGTGGTATTCCCAGGTACTTGTAGCTGTGCTCTATGTCTGCTATTGTTCCTTCTGGGAGTGAGACCCCTTCTGTGTGGGCTGCCTTCCCTCTCTTTGTAACCATCCGACCACACTTCTCTAGTCCGAATGACATCCCAATGTCAGTGCTGTAGATCCTGGTGGTGTGGATCAGTGAGTCGATGTCTCGCTCGCTCTTGGCGTACAGCTTGATGTCATCCATGTAGAGGAGGTGACTGATCGTGGCCCCATTCTTGAGTCGGTATCCGTAGCCAGTCTTGTTGATGATTTGGCTGAGAGGGTTCAGGCCTATGCAGAACAGCAGTGGGGACAGAGCATCTCCTTGGTATATGCCACATTTGATGGACACTTGTGCAAGTGGTTTGCAGTTGGCTTCAAGGGTGGTTTTCCACAGCCCCATCGAGTTTGCAATGAAGGCTCTTAGAGTCCTATTGATGTTGTACATCTCTAAGCATTCAATGATCCAAGTGTGTGGCATTGAGTCATAGGCTTTCTTGTAATCAATCCAAGCGGTACACAGGTTGGTGTGTCGGGTTTTGCAGTCTCGGGCGACTGTGTGGTCTACAAGGAGTTGGTGTTTGGCTCCTCTGCTATTTATGCCTATGCCCTTCTGTGCCTTGCTCATGTATTTATCCATGTGCCCGCTTATCTTAGCCGCTATGATGCCTGACATGAGCTTCCATGTTGTAGAGAGACAGGTTATTGGCCGATAGTTGGATGGGACTGAACCCTTCGAGGGATCCTTCTGTATCAGGATTGTGCGCCCTTCAGTTAACCAGTCAGGGTGAGTCCCATTTTGTAGAAGCTGGTTCAGTTGAGCTGCCAGTCGCTCATGGAGGGCAGTGAGTTTCTTAAGCCAGTAGGCATGGATCATGTCAGGTCCTGGTGCTGTCCAGTTTTTCATACCCGAGACTCTGTCTTGGACATCTGCCACAGTGATGGTTACCGGGGCTTGTTCCGGGAGGTTGCTGTGGTCCTCTCGTAGAGAGGTTAGCCACTGTGCATTGCTGTTGTGGGACGCCTCCCTTTCCCATATGCCTTTCCAGTATTGTTCAGTCTCCAGCCTTGGTGGGTCAGCTCTGTTGTTATTACCCTGCCATTGAGAGTACACTTTAGCTGGTTGGGTGGAGAAGAGCCGGTTAATCCTCCTGGCTTCATTCTCTCGTTCTCAATGCTGCATTCACATCTTCAATGAGACTTTCTGATGGTACTTCACTCAGCCGTTGTAATTGGCGTCGGGGTCGTCTGGTGTTCATTCGGGCCATGATTCTCTCTCTCAGGTCAGTTGCTGCCTCCTTCACCTCAGATGGTTCGTTCATTACTGGGGCTACATACCCATACTGGGGAACACCCCCAAAAGTGGTGGAGAATGACCGAGCTAAGATCCTGTGAGTTGTAGTTGACTCCCTTCTGCCCTGGCATCCTGGCTCCTTCCCGTAGCACTTGTGTCGTACCTCGTCAATCTCAAGTTGTGACAGCAGTTGCCGTTTGCGGATGTTGGAACACTGAGCTACTAGTTGTTTGGCAGTTAGTGTTGACTGGGGATGTCGAGCTAACCATTTCTCCCACAGTCTTTGCATGTAGCCCCTCTGACTAGGATTACTTGAGTAGTAGCATTCCAACAGATCCATGTTTTCACCTCTCGCCCATTTCCGTCTTGTTCCAGTAGCCCATTTTTCAGGGTGCTCTGGTTCCCCAGCACCTGACGCAGACCTTGTTTGGCCGAGCGACGTCTGAGCCGGCATGTCGTGCTTATTTGTGTATGAGGTAGGCTATATAGCTCCAAGGGTCTTGCCTAAGGACCCACACTGACAGCTCAATGTCACCGTTGTAACTTTTTGCCCCAGCCCCCAGCCTGGCCTCGAAGACTGGTGACTTACCTATTGAGCTATACAGTCAGCTTATATATATATATATATATATATATATATATATATATATATATATTCCAACAGTTGTTATTTTGGTGAAAGAACTGTGATCTCTGGAGTACCACAGGGAAGTGCTCTTGGGTAATAACTATACACTATTTATACTAATGATTTACCCTCTGTGCATAATGATGCAAGAACTAAATGAAAATAAAATAATTGTTTCTGGGCCAAATATCTTATGAAAAAAAAATATTTATTTATTTATTTATTTTACAAATTTTAAGCAGTTTTCAGGTTGTGAATTGAATATGACAGTTAAGTATCTGTTCAACTGTAATTTTCATGTATTCTGCCATGTCTTGCATGTTTAGTTTAGTTTGTTTTGGTTTTTTTAATTTGTAAAAATAGTTTTAATTGATGTAAATAAAGATCAGGTATCTCAAAGTCTGTAAACCCCTACAGGTGAGGCGGGGCTCAAGCCTCTGATATATAATTATTGTAATGAACAGTTGGGGTGAAATAAAGACATACCTGCGGTCTAATCCCAGTCTTCATGAAAGAAGCGCCCCCTGGTGCTCAGTATTCATATTGACACTGTGCAGCGTACTTAATGTTTGCAGGCCTGCCTTCCTGTGCTGTTCATTCCGCTCCATTCAAATCTGGTTTAAATATTTGCAGCTACAATTTCTACCGGGTTAATCAGCGAAAAGAAGAAGTCGTGAAAGATGACGTTGATTTTCTGCGCCGTTTTAGAATTGCAGTCTGCCTGTAATTTTAGGAATGCAGAGGATGATGGTTGTTTACAGTGCAGGCGGTTTCTGGTAAGTTTCATAGTGTGGAACTGACGCATTATATACATCACGGCCATGGTCTGCAATAACAAAGCTATAGAGCTTACATAATATTATAAGTAATCTGGATTGATCAGCTGCTGTGTCTATGTTGGAGGAGGGATACACAGGCTTCATGTGACTGCTGGAGTAATGTACAGAGGTAGAATCATACTGCCATTTTATGGCACAACCAACCAACTATATTACCTTCAGTTGTTGTAAAAATGCTACATATAAAAAAACTTAAAAGAAAATTGACTTTGCAATTTGATGCCTTGAACTTAAGAAGCTTATACTTTTTCTTTTGTCTGTTAATTGCTGCAGGTGGTACTCTGCTGGAGCTGAGTGGGAACGCCTCTGACGGGCAGCAGCTCTGCTGGAGATACAAGGACAAGGAGGAGCTTGAGTAACTACATGCTGCTTTATGTGAGCAAGCGTTTAGGCACCCCTGAATGGTTGCCATGGGAGATTCAAGGATTCCTCAAACATGCATGAAAGAATCAAGGCAACACTCCAGGTATGTTTAAGAGGTAGTAACATGAAATAAAGCTCAAAGAGGCTGGAACTGGGCATACAACTTGATGTCATAGAAATAAAGGCTTTCATTAGTCAAGTCTGGAACTTTAGCCACATAAAAAGCTACTGGAAAATGTGATCAATTATGTATCTGTAAAAACATAGCATAACAAAAGAACTGAACTAAAATTAATAGAAATGAGTGGATCTCAATAGTCCAGCATAGCAACACAATTCAGGATAGATCTGAAGTCTTTTAGTCTCGTAACCTGGAAGACATGAAAGAATAATACATATTTTAACACGCAAATATTAATATAAAAGAAGGGATCAATGAAAATCTCAGGAAGGTATTGTTTTTTGGTGGACTTTATATTTCGACCCATTGGATTTTGTTGATGATCCCTAAACCGACTAATGTGCTCTGAAATATGGTTAGTCTTTTAATATTTAAAGAATAAATATCACATTACCACAATCTTTAATGGCATTCATTTTTATTCTGTGAGATGACAAATATATAATTTATGTAAAACTTCAAGTTTGGAGCCCTTTAGTTGTCAAATTAAGTTATTACAATATAACAAGTTTTAACACATTTAGACAAAAGAAAAGTTAAATATATAGTACTTATATTGCACCATTTTAGCCATCTAGACTACTTAAAGTGCTTTACAACAGAATCTTTGTTCTCATCTCATTTATCCATACACACATGTAGTGTGCCGTTAGCAGTTAGCTATAATAATATACCAAAGTCATAGCAATCAAATGTTATGTATAACTGGTTTGTAACCTGACCAAAAAAAAAAAAGAAAAAATATGCAAACATTGATAAATATCTCAAACTATTGGAGTTGTGATGATTTTACTGAAACACATGAACTGATTTAAATAAATCTCCAGTTGAGCTTACATACAAAAACTTAGATAAACATAAAACTGAGGCACAAAATAAACCTGAAATGCTTACAGAAAACAACTCTAGTAAATTCGTAGATTAACAAAAAAAGAAAAAAAAAACGAGATTTCTGGGTAAGAAATTATCAGGTGACTTTTTGCTCAGTCAGAAAAAAAAAACAGAGAATAAATAGTGCATTTAACACACAGAACTGAGAGGCAGGGTGATAAAAATGCAGGAATTGTAAACCAAACTTTATGACTTTGATGATGAAAGCCAGACTGGTTTATGGCAGTTTTTAACAGGCCTGAGTAGAAGCTACATAATACAAGCTTAAAGTAGTAAAGGAACACAGGATACAATATCTATCACATTAATTGCACGTCTCTGTTGATACGCTCTTGTTTACATCTTTTACACTGAGGGAGTTCCAAAGTAATGCAGGATCTTGGGATAAATTCCGCTATAGGAAATCCTAAAGAGATCCAACTTCCTTCTCCTTAATTAGAGTCTGGTGTGGTCTGTGGTTTGATTCTTGGCGTAAGGGTTTCTTATAGTTAGGACGTTCCTGTAGGGGACGTTGTCCGGTCCAATCTGGGAAGAATAAAAACATGTCATTTTGGTTTTTGCTGAATTGCTGCAGGACATAAGAAGACATGAGAATTTGTGAGTTAATAATTCACAGATGTTTGTCTTTGCCATGTCTGTGCAGAGGTGTACTCACAGAGTTCCTCCTTGAAGGAGTCGAGCTTTGCCGGCTGTTGCTCGGAGAAATCTCCGTGTTGATCTTGCCGGCCCAGCTTCTGCTGAGTTTGGCGCGTGGGATTCGTGGGACACCAGAATTTGTCAGGATGTTTTCTGGCTCTTTGACAAAGGTGAAAAAGCTACTACTGCTACTGCAGGATGGTGGACCCCTGCCAGAAGAAGGGATAGTGTACGGTTTCCAAACATCTTTTTCTTTGTTTTTTTTGCCCATGGCCATTTTTCTCTTGAATCTGAAAAACAGAAGAGTACTGAAACTGTGTCTATCCTACTGTGTTGTGTTTATAGATAGATTTCTACAGGCAGCAGTAATTAATTTGTAAATGCTCTTTGCACACCTAGAATACATTTTTAGAAAAAAACAAACAAATAAGACAGAGGTAATAATAAAAAGTCAGTAAGGTGATAAATGAACAGGGTTCTGACTTACGTTCTTACGACCAGTGGCAGAGCGATCACCGCGAGGACTAGCAGGCATGCGAGAATAGGCGAGACGATCACAAGGATCAACATCGACTCTACGAGACAACAGAGTCACTAATTAGTCTCAGCTTTTCTGTGATCTTGAAACAACAGGATCACATAACATTTTAGAGAACATTTTGCAAAGTCCTACCAAAGACTTTGGTAGGACTTTATAATTCCTACAGTTACAGCAGCAAATGGCCCAAGGCCAACATTTGAACCAGTGACTGCAATGAGAACTTTTGCCTCTGAGTTTTAAAAGTATTTGTCTAAAAAAACATCCTGAAATAGATTTTCAAATGGATGATACCAGACACCATCCAGCACATCTTCACTAAAGTCAGTCACACCTGAAAAATGTTCTGCTGCTGTCAGCTCAACAGGCAATGAAATAATCAATGTATAACTCTTTGTCCTTGGCTTCCAAGAACAAAGTTAATATAATATTTTGCAATATAAAATAATATACTAAATACAAGCCCCCCAAAAAACCTCTTACAAACATAACAATTAACATCTTGATGTACATGCTTTGATTTTCACTGCTGTTTACTCACCATCCTTGCAGTTCATGCCAGAACGACCAAAGCCACATCTGATAAAAAAGAAAAGAAATTGTTTAACTTGAAACTGATGTACTTGCAGAAAACCGTAAAGTCGTACAGTCAGATCAATGCACTTACTTTATACATTTGTTGTTCACAGCTTTGTAGCCAGAGGGACATGCTAAAGTACAGAAAGTTACATTACAATCAGTGCACAGTGAAATATTTCAACTCTCTTGATTGTTAAATATACTTACCCATGCATAATCTTTCACTGTAGTTTGTTGTAATATAACCATCTAAACATGTGCATTCAAAACTGCCCACTGTAGGTTTGCACTCTGCAGTTGTTTCGTCACATGGATCGGAAAGACAAAGGTCTTTCACTTTAAAAGGAACAGAAAAGACGTTTGACAGGATCAGCAAATTTCATGACATAACAAGCACCTAAAATCAAGAACATCACTGATATCTAAATTCCTCAGAGATTCTTTCAGACTTAAAGTCTTGACAGGAATTATGACCAACATTATGTGTATGTTTTGTGTGTGAAGAGGTGCCATGCCTGTTAACATTTATTTGAAAAGTGGGTCTTAATAATAATAATAATAATAATAATAATAATAATAATAATAAAGTACAAACACAAAACTTATCCAAAGTGCAATAAGAGAAATAATAGAAGAATAAGAGGAAATCAAGCTGCCAACACAAATGGGAACCAGTCTTAACACCACAGCTTTCTGATTAATATAACCTATATTCTGAAAGATAAGTGTAATGAATGTACTGTATAAGGGAAAAGGTAAACTAGGCCCGAGAATCCTCAGAAGTACATATTTATATTAAACTCACATGTAACGTTTGCTGGCAGTGGACAGCTTTCGCAGGTGATATTTTTTTTCATTGCCTCTATTACAGTTTCTTCTGTGACGTCAGACGTTGCTTCATAGATGGTTTCGACTGATGCTTCAACGTTGCCTGTGTTTGACCTTAGTGCTGATTGTATTTCCCTGAAATGAAAACATGGAAGAGAATACTGGTAAGTCTTTGTCATACTGTATCAATTTACTACTGTCCAAAAAACACAGATTTAACACTGAAACTTACCGGAGCTCCAGGACTATTGCTAAAATGAATCCAGGTTTATTTTTGAACTCTTTGTTAATCTGTGTATTAAAAATAGTATTTTAGTGAATAGCGTTCTGTTTAAGCAGTATTTGGGCACATAGAACAAAATACCTTTTGATAAATAAACACAGGTGATTCCAGTAGCATATAATTCTGGCATTTGGAACAAAATAAAATATAGGAAAAGAAAAATGAGTGCTTACCGCATTAACAATTTTTTCTGCAATCTCTTTAAATTTTTGTGATTTTTTGTCGGCCATTTCAGGAAGATATTTTTCCGCTAAGGCCACCAGAGCAGGGAAAACCTTGGCTATTTGGGAAAACAAAATTATTGTTAGAAAATTACCCCAAAATCCCACAAATACAAATAAAAATGTTCAAATGGGAGTTTGCTACAGCATCTCATTTGTCAAATAAATACATATAAAAGCCCAGTTAAGTCATTCTGTTAATCTGGTAATTCCACTGCCCAAAAACTCAGGGACAATAAAAATGCTTACAGTATTTCCTCTTTATTTAAACATAGTCCAGGACAAACTACCACACAAATTGCCAGTTTAGCACAGTTGTGTTTAAAACAAATAATGAACCCTGCACTCTAGGGTTAAAAAAGATTTGTGGTTGGAGGGTCTACGTCACTTTTATACACACAAAACCTAAAACACTGAATTTGGTGGTGGGTCTGCTTCAAATGTTGTTAAATGATGGAACAATAGGCTACAAGATGCACATTAAAGTTGTTTCTTCAGAAAGCTTACTTTGGGGGGAAAAAAGAAAACAATGTACATTTTCTGAGATGGCAAAGACAAAAGTCATAATTTTGAGATTTATGCATAATTTTTTAAGATTGATTTCAGTTGTCAGTTTTAATTTGGAGTTTCGAAGTCATAATTTTGAGGATCACTTGATCTCATCTGGGACTGCAGAAGGATCAAAAATCTTCAAAGTCACCAACAGGGGGCAGCACACTGGGTTCCAAAATTACATTCACAAAGCGACTCAGAAAAACCTGAAACCAACATTAGCTTTCATATTATTTTAACACTGCGGTTCAAAGTAAATATTTTCTTAAGCAGGACACATGTAACAGGTTGAATATGAGATAATTTCCCATGTCTTTGCTGCTTTTGTATTTATAATTTTTAATGTTTTCATTTGTTCTAAGCAGAAAAACCACAGGTAAAACAATGCTTTGCTATGTTTTTTCTTTGTCTACGACAGTAAAATAATTTCAAATTTTCATCTCATTACTTTACTTTCAGGCACTGCCAAGCACAGCTACATCTTCTGTGATCCCTGTCAAACAGCAGCAAGTGTGAGGAGAGGAGGAAAGGAGAGGCAATGTGCCTGTCATTTCTGTTTGGCTTCTCCTACTATGGCTTTTTGATTTAAAATATTACTATTTTATTGTTTGGGTATATTGATATATTTTACACAATTTTATTTTAAAAATGTCATCATTATGACAACTGTAATGATCAGGATTTTTCAAAAGTCAAAAATGTTCGTGTCCCATACACTGTAAGTGATTCGCATGTGCGGGGATCACTTACAGTGTATGGGACACGAACAAAGTTTAACTGTGCGTTAACCTTTATGCTAATAGGCTCCCTCTATAAGCTTTAAATAGCTTCTCTGGAGACCTGATTCACTCACAATAATCTTGTAGTTATGATCTGGGTCGATCTCTGATCTGTATTATCTGGTAAAACTGTATGTTGGAAGTTCATCATTGAATTTATTAAATTGTGTGAGTGAAGAAACTGAAACTGAAGATGCACAAAAAATATACAAGTTTCATGAATAGAGCCCCCCATCAAATACATTACATCAAGACTATCTAGTCTATTTTAGATTAGTCTCTTTACTGAATTAAGTTTGGAAGAACCATAGGTATTTATGGTGACACTGAAAAAATGTATTACTTTATGAGTAGCTCCACATTGCCTCTAAAGAATACATTATGAGAAGCAATGTATTTTACATTCAGACACTTACCCTTTTGACAGCCTTGTTGATAAACTTCTCCCGGAAGACACAAGCACACGTGAGTCCGGTTAGCACGTTCTTGACATGTGCTTCCACTGAGACATGGGCTTGAAGCACATGGACCTTCATAATCAAGACAAAAACAACAAATGCACAATTTGGCAAATTATTGCAGTTATTCTAATGAGAGTGCATGTACTATTAAATTGTATCTATTTGTAACATACTTGTAGGTCGTGCAGTTGTCACTTGGCCAACTGCTGTAGTTGTCATTGGAACAGCAGTAGTTTTTGATGGAGCTGCTGTGGTTGTTGTGGTTGGAGCTGCTGTGGTTGTTGTGGTTGGAGCTGCTGTGGTTGTTGTGGTTGGAGCTGCTGTGGTTGTTGTGGTTGGAGCTGCTGTGGTTGTTGTGGTTGGAGCTGCTGTGGTTGTTGTGGTTGGAGCTGCTGTGGTTGTTGTTAGAGCTGCTGTGGTTGTGGTTGGAGCTGCTGTGGTTGTTGTGGTTGGAGCTGCTGTGGTTGTTGTGGTTGGAGCTGCTGTGGTTGTTGTGGTTGGAGCTGCTGTGGTTGTTGTGGTTGGAGCTGCTGTGGTTGTAGGAGTTGTGGTGGTTGTGGTTGTAGCTTCTGATGTGGTTGTGGTTTGTGATCCTGTAGTAGTAGTGCCTGGAGTGGCGGTGTTTGTGGTTGGAGCTGATGTAGTGGTTGTTGTTGAAGCTGGCATGGTTGTGGTTTGACCTCTTGTAGTGGTTATGGTTGGAGTTCCTGTTGAAGCTGGTGTAGTTCTGGTTGGAATTGGAGTGTTTGTGGTTTGAACCCCTGTGGTGGTTGTGGTGGGAGCTCTTGTAGTGGTTGTGGTTTGACCTCCTATAGTGGTTGGAGCTCCAGTAGTTGTTATGGTTGGGGCTGCAGTTGTATTTGGAACTCCTGTGGTTTTTGTTGGAGCTCCTGTGGTTGTTTGAACTAGCATGGTTGTAGTTATAGCTGCCGTGGTTCTGGTTGGATCGAGAGTAATTGTGGTTGGATTCTCTGATGTTGTTGTGGTTGGACCTGCTGTCGTGGCTGTAGTTCCTGGTGTGGTTGTGATTACAGTTACTGTGGTGGATGTGGTCGGAGCTTTTGTAGTGATTGTGATTGGTACTCCTGCAGTAGTAGTGGTCAAATCTTCTGTGGTTATAGTTGGAGCTGCTGTGATTGTGGTTGGAGTTCCAGTGGAGGAGGTAGGAGCCTTTGTGGTCGTCATTGGAACATCAGTTGTTGTAGTTGGAGCTGCTGCTGTAGTAGTTGTTGTTGAAGCTGACATTGTTGTGGTTTGAGCTCTTGTAGTGGTTATAGTTGGAGCTCCTGTGGTGGATGAAGCTGGTGTGGTTCTAGTTGGAGCTAGCGTGGTTTTGGTTTGAACTGGCATGGTAGTGGTTGGAACCCCTGTAGTGATTGTGGTTGGAGCTGCTGTGGTTGTTGTGGGAGTTGGAGCTTGTGTGGTTTTAGTTGAAGATGTTGTGATTGTGGTTGGAGCTGCTGTGGTTGGAGCTTTTGTGGTCACCGTTTGACCATCAGTTGTTGTAGTTGGAGTTGATGTGGTTGTAGTTTTAGTTGCAGTGGTTACAATTGGAGATGCTGTAGCTGTGGTTGGAGCTTCAGTGGTGGTGGGTGGAGCTGCAGATGTAGTTGGAGCGGCTGTTGTGGTTGGAGCTGCTGTGGTCGTGATTGGAGATGCAATGGTTGTGGTTGTAGTTCCTGATGGTGTGGTTGTGATTACAGCTCCTGTGGTGGATGTGGTTGGAGCTGGTGTGATTGTGGTTGGAACTCCTGTAGTAGAAGCGGTCAGATTTTCTGTGGATGTGGTTGGAGCTCCAGTGGTTGAGGTAGGAGCCTTTGTAGTTGTTGTTGGAATATCAGTTGTTGTAGTTGGAGCTGCTGTAGTAGTTGTTGTTGAAGCTGACATTGTTGTGGTTTGAGCTCTTGTAGTGGTTATGGTTGAAGTTCCTGTGGTGGATGGAGCTAGTGTGGTTCTAGTTGGAGCTGGTGTGGTTTTGGTTTGAACTGGCATGGTAGTGGTTGGAACCCCTGTAGTGATTGTGGTTGGAGTTGGAGCCGCTGTGGTTGTGGTTGGAGCTGCTGTGATCGTCGTTGGAGCTTCTGTGGTTATGGTTGGACCCTTTGCAGTTGTTGGAACGTCAGTTGTTGTAGTTGGAGCTGCTGTAGTAGTTGTTGTTGAAGCTGACATGGCAGTGGTTGGAACCGCTGTGGTGATTGTGGTTGGAGCTGAAGGGGTTGTGGTTGGAGTTCCTGTAGTGGTTGTAGTTCCTGCTGTTGTGGTTGTGATTTTAGCTCCTGTGATGGATGTGGATGGAGCTCCTGTAGTGGTAGTGGTCAAATCTTCTGTGACAGTGGTTGTGGTTGGAGCTGCTAAGGTTGTGGTTGGAGCTCCAGTGGTTGTGGTAGGAGCCTTTGTAATTGTTGTTGGACCGTCAGTTGTTGCAGTTAGAGCTCCTGTTGCAGTGGTTGAAGCTGGAGCTTCTGTGGTTATAGTTGGAGCTCCTGTGGTTGTGGTAGGAGTTAATGTAGTGGTTGTGGTTTGAGCTGCTGTAGTAGTTGTTGTTAAAGCTGACATAGCAGTGGTTGGAACCGCTGTGGTGATTGTGGTTGGAGCTGCCGTAGTTGTGGTTGGAATTCCTGTTGTGGCTGTAGTTAAAGCGGTTGAGGTTAGAGGTTCTGATGTGGTTTTGGTTGGAGCTGCTGTGGTTGTGGTTGGAGCTTCTGTGGTTTTAGTTGAAGATGCTGTGATTGTGGTTGAAGTTTTAGCTGCAGTGGTTATAATTGGAACTGTGGTTGGAGCTTCAGTGGTGGTGGGTGGAGCTGCAGATGTAGTTGGAGATGCTGTTGTTCTGGGACCTGCGGTGGATGTGGTTGGAGATTCAGTTATTGTTGCTGGAGCTCCTGTGGTTATAGATGAAGCTGCTGTAGTTGAGGTTGGACCTGCTGTGGTTGTAATTGGAGCAACTGTGGTCGTTGAAGCTGCTGTGGATGTTGCTGGAGCTTCTGTGCTTGTAGTTGGAGCCTCTGTGGTTGTTGTTGGAACCACAGTGGTAGTAGTTGGTACTTCAGTGGTTGTAGTTGGAGCCGCTGTGGTTGAAGTTGGAGCTGCAGTCATGGTAGTTGGAGTTGCTCTGGTTGTTGTTGATGCTTCAGTTGTGGTTGAAGCCACTGTAATTGTTGTTTGAGCTGCTGTGGTTGTTATTGGTGCTTCAGTTGTTGTAGTTGGAGCCTCTGTGGTTGTTGTTGGAACCGCAGTGGTAGTAGTTGGTACTTCAGTTTTTGTAGTTGGAGCCGCTGTGGTTGAAGTTGGAGCTGCAGTTGTTGTGGTTGAAGCCACTGTAATTGTTGTTGGAGCTGCTGTGGTTGTTATTGGTGCTTCAGTTGTTGAGGTTGGAGCCCCGGTGGTTGTAGTTGGAGCCGCAGTGGTAGTAGTTGGTACTTCAGTGGTTGTAGTTGGAGCCGCTGTGGTTGTTGTTGGAGCTGCTGTGGTTGTTATTGGTGCTTCAGTTGTTGAGGTTGGAGCCCCGGTGGTTGTAATTGGAGCCGCAGTGGTTGCTGTTGGTGCTGCTGTGGTTGAGGTTGGAGCTGCAGTGGTCGTTGTTGGAGCTGCTCTGGTTGTTGTTGAAGCTGCTGTGGTTGTTGTTGGTGTTTCAGTTGTTGTGGTACTAGCCG
The DNA here is from genome assembly GCF_904066995.2 of Poecilia reticulata. NCBI lineage: Eukaryota > Metazoa > Chordata > Actinopteri > Cyprinodontiformes > Poeciliidae > Poecilia > Poecilia reticulata. The sequence goes on along the minus strand of NC_088848.1, from coordinate 5,625,503 downwards.
CTGTGGTTGTAATTGGAGATGCTGTGGTCGTTGTTGGAGCTGCAGTGGTGGTAGTTAGAGCTGCTGTTGTTGTTGGGGGTGCTTCAGTTGTAATGCTTGGAGCTCCTGTGGCTGTAGTTGGATCAGCAGTGTTGGTAGTTGGAGCTGCTGTGGTTGTAGTTGGAGCTGCAGTGTTGGTAGTTGGAGCTGCTGTGGTTGTAGTTGGAGCTGCTGTGATTGTTGTTGGACCTGCTGTGGTTGTTGTCGGTGTTTCAGTTGATGTGGTACTAGCCGCTGTGGTTGTAATTCTAGCTGCTGAGGTCGTTGTTGGAGCAGCAGTGGGGGTAGTTAGAGCAGTTGTGGTTGTAGTTGGTGCTTCAATGGTTGTAGTTGGTGCTTCAGTTGTTGTGGTTGGAGCAGCTGTGGTTGTAGTAGGAGCCGATGTGGTTGTTGTTGATGCTTCAGTTGTTGTAGTTGGAAGTTGGTGCTTCAGTGGTTGTGATTGGAGCAGCTGTCGTTGTTGTTGGAGCTTCAGTTGTTGTAGTTGGTGCTTCAGTTGTTGTAGTTGGTGCTTCAGTTGTTATAGTTGGTGCTTCAGTTGTTGTGGTTGTAGATAGAGCAGCTGTGGTTGTAGTTGGCGCCGATGTGGTTGTAATTGGAGCGGCTGTGGTTGTGGTTGGAGCAGCTGTGGTTGTAGTAGGAGCCGATGTGGTTGTTGTTGATGCTTCAGTTGTTGTAGTTGGTGCTTCAGTTGTTGTGATTGGAGCAGCTGTGGTTGTAGTTGGTGCTTCAGTTGTTGTGATTGGAGCAGCTGTGGTTGCAGTTGGAACTGCTGTGGTTGTAGTTGGAGCTGCAGTGGATGTAGTTGCAGCTGCTGTGGTTGATGTTGGAGCTACTGTGGTTGTCGTTGGAGCCGCTGTGGTTGTTGTTGGTGCTTCAGTTGTAATGTTCGGATCTGCAGTGGCTGTAGTTGGAGCTGCTGTGGTTGTTGTTGGAGCTGCTGTGGTTGTTGTTGGAGCTTCAGTTGTTGTGGTTGGAGTAGCTGTGGTTGTTGTTTGTGCTTCAGTTGTTGTGGTTGAAGCAGCTGTGGTTGTAGTAGGAGCCGCTGTGGTTGTTGTTGGAGCTTCAGTTGCTGTGGTTGTAGTAGCTGTGGTTGTTGTTGGAGCTGCTGTGGTTGTTGTTGGAGCTGCTGTGGTTGTAGTTGGAGCTGCTGTGATTGTTGTTGGACCTGCTGTGGTTGTTGTCGGTGCTCCTGTGGTTGTTGTTGGTGTTTCAGTTGATGTGGTACTAGCCGCTGTGGTTGTAATTCTAGCTGCCGTGGTCATTGTTGGAGCAGCAGTGGGGGTAGTTAGAGCAGTTGTGGTTGTACTTGGTGCTTCAATGGTTGTAGTTGGTGATTCAGTTGTTGTGGTTGGAGCAGCTGTGGTTGTAGTAGGAGCCGCTGTGGTTGTTGTTGGAGCCGCTGTGGTTGTAGTTGGAGCTCCTGTGGTTGTTGCTGGAGCTTCAGTTGTTGTGGTTGAAGCCGCAGTGGGGGTAGTTGGTGCTTCAGTGGTCGTAGTTGGAAACGCTGTAGTTGTTGTTGGACATGCTGTGATTGTTGCTGGAGCCACTGTGGCTGTTGTTGGAGCTTCAGTTATTGTAGTTGTTGTAGGAGCTGCTGTGGTTGTTGGTGCCGCTGTGGTGGTAGTTGGAGCAGTTGTGGTTGTAGTTGGTGTTTCAATGGTTGTAGTTGGTGCTTCAGTTGTTGTGGTTGGAGCAGCTGTGGTTGTAGTAGGAGCCGATGTGGTTGTTGTTGATGCTTCAGTTGTAATGCTCGGTGCTGCTGTGCCTGTTGTTGGTGCTTCAGTGGTTGTAGTTTGTGCAGCTGTGGTTGTAGTTGGAGCTGCAGTGTTGGTAGTTGGAGCCACTGTGGTTGTAGTTGGAACCGCTGTAGTTGTTGATGGACCTGCTGTGATTGTTGTTGGAGCCGCAGTGGTTGTCGTTGGGGCTTCAGTTGTTGTGGTAGGACCAGCTGTGGTTGTGATTGGACCTGCTGTGGTTGTAGTTGAGGCCGCTGTGGTTGTAGTTGGAGCGGCTGTGGTTGTAGTTGGACCGTCTGTGGTTTTAGTTGGAGCTGCTGTGGTTGTAGTTGGCACCGCTGAACTTGTTGTTGGACCTGCTGTGATTGTTGTTGGAGCCACTGTGGTTGTTGTTGGAGCTTCATTTGTTGTGGTAGGAGCAGCTGTGGTTGTAGATGGAGCGTCTGTGGTTTTAGTTGGAGCGTGTGTGGTTGTAGTTGGTGCTTCAGTTGTTGTGGTTGGAGCAGCTGTGGATGTTGGTGGACCTGCTGTGGTTGTTGTTGGAGCCGCTGTGGTTGTTGTTGGAACTTCAGTTGTTGTTGTTGGAGCAGCTGTGGTTGTAGTTGGAGCCGCTGTGGTTGTAGTTGGAGCCGCTGTGGTTGTAGTTGGAGCCGCTGTGGTTGTTGTTGGAGCCGCTGTGGTTATTGTTGGTGCTTCAGTGGTTGTGGTTGGAGCCGCTGTGGTTGTGGTTGGAACTGCTGTGGTTGTAGTTGGTGCTGCTGTGGTTGTTGCTGGAGCTCCTGTGGTTGAGGTTGGTGATTCAGTTGTTGTGGTTGGAGCCACAGTGGGGGTAGTTGGTGCTTCAGTGGTCGTAGTTGGAAACGCTGTAGTTGTTGTTGGACCTGCTGTGATTGTTGCTGGAGCCGCTGTGGTTGTTGTTGGAGCTTCAGTTGTTGTGGTTGGAGCCGCTGTGGTTGTAGTTGGAGCTGCTGTGGTTGTAGTTGTAGCTGCTGTGGTTGTAGTTGGAGCCGCTGTGGTTGTAGTTGGAGCCGCTGTGGTTGTTGTTGGAACTTCAGTTGTTGTTTGAGCCGCCGCGGTTGTTGTTGGAGCCGCTGTGGTTGTGGTTGGAGACGCAATGGTGGTACTTGGTGCTTCAGTGGTTGTAGTTGGAAATGCTGTAGTTGTTGTTGGACCTGCTGTGGTAGTTGATGGTGCCACTGTGGTTGTTGTTCGAGCTTCAGTTGTAGTAGGAGCAGCAGTGGTTGTGGTTGGAGCTGCTGTGGTTGTTGTTGGCGCCGCTGTGGTTGTTGTTGGAGCCGCCGTGGTTGTAGTTGGAGCCGCTGTGGTTGTTGGACCTGCTGTGGTTGTTGTTGGAGCTTCAGTTTTTGTGGTTGGAGCAGCTATGGTTGTTGTTGGAGGCGATGTGGTTGTTGTTGATGCTTCAGTGGTTGTAGTTGGAGCAGCTGTGGTTGTAGTTGGAGCAGCTGGGGTTGATGTTGGTGCCGCTGTGGTTGTTGTTGGAGCTGCTGTGGTTGTAGTTGGTGCTGCTGTGGTTGTGGTTGGAGCTGCTGTGGTTGTTGGACCTGCTGTGGTTGTTGTTGGAGCTTCAGTTTTTGTGGTTGGAGCAGCTATGGTTGTTGTTGGAGGCGATGTGGTTGTTGTTGATGCTTCAGTGGTTGTAGTTGGAGCAGCTGTGGTTGTAGTTGGAGCAGTTGGGGTTGATGTTGCTGCCGCTGTGGTCGTTGTTAGAACCTCTGTGGTTGTAGTTGGTGCTTCAGTTGTTGTGGTTGGAGCAGCTGTGTTTGTAGTTGGAGCTGCTGTGGTGGTTGTTGGAACCGCTGTGGTTGTTGTTGGTGCTTCAGTTGTTGTGGTTGAAGCAGCTGTGGTTGTAGTTGGAGCTGCTGTGGATGTTTGTGCTTCAGTTGTTGTGGTTGGAGCCCCTGTGGTTGTTGTTGGAGCTGCTGTGGTTGTAGTAGGTGCCGCTGTGGTTGTGGTTGGAGCTACAGTAGTTGTTGTTGCAGCAGCTGTTGTTGCAGTTAGAGCTGCTGTGGTTGTAGTAGGAGCCGCTGTGGTTGTAGTTGGAGCCGATGTGGTTGTTGTTGGTGCTTCAGTGGTTGTAGTTGGTGCTTCAGTTGTTGTGGTTGGAGCTGCTGTTGTTGTAGTTGGTGCTTCAGTTGTTGTGGTTGGAGCTACTGCAGTTGTTGTTGGAGCAGCTGTGGTTGCAGTTGGAGCTACTGCAGTTGTTGTTGGAGCAGCTGTGGTTTTAGTTGGAGCTCCTGTTGTTGTTGTTGGAGCTTCAGTTGTTGTGGTTGAAGCACCTGTGATTGTAGTAGGAGCCATTGTGGTTGTGGTTGGTGCTTCAGTTGTTGTGGTTGGAGCCCCTGTGGTTGTTGTTGGAGCCGCTGTGGTTGTTATTGGTGCCGCAGTGGTTGTTGTTGGTGTTCCAGTTGTTGTGGTTGGATCCGCTGTGGTCGTTGTTGGTGCCGCTGTGGTTGTAGTTGGAGCCGATGTGGTTGTAGTTGGAGCCGCTGTGGTGGTGGTTGGTGCTTCAGTTGTTGTGGTTGGATTCGCTGTGATTGTGGTTGGAACTGCTGTGGTTGTAGTTGGTGCTTCAGTGGTTGTAGTTGATGCTTCAGTTGTTGTGGTTGGTGCTGCTGTGGTTGTGGTTGGAGCTGCTGTGGTTGTTGTTGGAGCTTCAGTTGTTGTGGTTGGAGCAGCTGTGGTTGTAGTTGGAGCTGCTGTGGTTGTAGTTGGAGCTGCTGTGGTTGTTGTTGCTGCCGCTGTGGTCGTTGTTGGAGCCGCTGTTGTTGTTGGTACTTCAGTTGTTGTGGTTGGAGCAACTGTGGTTGTAGTTGGAGCCGCTGTGGTTGTTGGATCTACAGTGGTTGTAGTTGGAACTACTTTGGTTGTGGTTGGAGCTGCTGTGGTTGTGGTTGGAGCTGCTGTGGTTGTAGTTGGCGCCGCTGTGGTTGTAGTTGGAGCTCCTGTGTTTGTTGTTGGAGCTTCAGTTGTTGTGGTTGAAGCAGCTGTGGTTGTAGTAGGGGCCGCTGTGGTTGTTGTTGGAGCGTCAGTTGTTGTGGTTGGAGCAGCTGTGGTTGTAGTAGGAGCCGCTGTGGTTGTTGTTGGAGCTTCAGTTTTTGTGGTTGGAGCAGCTATGGTTGTTGTTGGAGGCGATGTGGTTGTTGTTGATGCTTCAGTGGTTGTAGTTGGAGCAGCTGTGGTTGTAGTTGGAGCAGTTGGGGTTGATGTTGCTGCCGCTGTGGTCGTTGTTAGAACCTCTGTGGTTGTAGTTGGAACCGCTGTGGTTGTTGTTGGTCCTTCTATTGTTGTGGTTGGAGCAGCTGTGTTTGTAGTTGGAGCCGCTGTGGTCGTTTTTGTAACTGCTGTGGTCGTTGGTGCTTCAGTCGGTGTGGTTGGAGCAGCTTTGGTAGTTGTTGGAGCCGATGTGGTTGTTGTTGGTGCTTCAGTTGTTGTGGTTGGAGCCCCTGTGGTTGTTGTTGGATCTGCTGTGGTTGTAGTTGGTGCTTCTGTTGTTGTGGTTGGAGCTACAGTAGTTGTTGTTGCAGCAGCTGTTGTTGCAGTTGGAGCAGCTGTGGTTGTAGTTGGAACTGTTGTGGTTGTTGTTGGAGCCGTTGTGGTTGTAGTTGGTGCTTCAGTGGTTGTAGTTGGTGCTTCAGTTGTTGTTGTTGGAGCTGCTGTTGTTGTAGTTGGTGCTTCAGTTGTTGTGGTTGGAGCTACTGCAGTTGTTGTTGGAGCAGCTGTGGTTGCAGTTGGAGCTGCTGTGGTTGAAGTAGGAGCAGCTGTGGTTGTGGTTGGAGCCCCTGTGGTTGTAGTAGGAGCAGCTGTGGTTGTAGTTGGAGCTGCTGTGGTTGTAGTTGGAGCTGCTGTGGTTGTTGTTGGTCCTTCAGTTGTTGTGGTTGCAGCAGCTGTGGTTGTAGTTGGATCCGCAGTGGTTGTAGTTGGAGCTGATGTGGTTGTAGTTGGAGCCACTGTGGTCGTTGTTGTAACTGCTGTGGTCGTTGGTGCTTCAGTTGATGTGGTTGGAGATGTTGTGGTTGTAGTTGGAGCTGCTGTTGTAGTTCGTGCTTCAGTTGTTGTGATTGGAGCCACTGTAGTTGTTGTTGCAGCAGCTGTTGTTGCAGTTGGAGCTGCTGTGGTTGTAGTAGGCGCAGCTGTGGTTGTTGTTGGAACCGAGGTGGTTGTTGTTGGTGCTTCAGTGGTTGTAGTTGGTGCTTCAGTTGTTGTGGTTCGAGCTACTGCAGTTGTTGTTGGAGCATCAGTTGTTGTGGTTGGAGCCCCTGTGGTTGTAGTAGGAGCCGCTGTGGTTGTGGTTGGTGCTTCAGTTGTTGTGGTTGGAGCCCCTGTGGTTGTTGTTGGAGCCGCTGTGGTTGTTATTGGTGCCGCGGTGGTTGTTGTTGGTGTTCCAGTTGTTGTGGTTGGATCCGCTGTGGTTTTTGTTGGAGCTGCTGTGGTTGTCGTTGGAGCCGGTGTGGTTGTCGTTGGAGCCACTGTGGTGGTGGTTGGTGCTTCAGTTGTTGTGGTTGGATTCGCTGTGATTGTGGTTGGAACTGCTGTGGTTGTAGTTGGTGCTTCAGTGGTTGTAGCTGATGCTTCAGTTGTTGTGGTTGGTGCTGCTGTGGTTGTGGTTGGAGCTGCTGTGGTTGTAGTTGGAGCTTCAGTTGTTGTGGTTGAAGCAGCTGTGGTTGTTGTTAGAGCTTCAGTTGTTGTGGTTGGAGCAGCTGTGGTTGTAGTTGGATCTGCTGTGGTTGTAGTTGGAGCTGCTGTGGTTGTTGTTGCTACAGCTGTGGTCGTTGTTGAAGCTGCTGTTGTTGTTTGTGCTTCAGTTGTTGAGATTGGAGCAGCTGTGGTTGTAGTTGGTGCTGCTGTGGTTGTCGTTGGAGCCGTTGTGGTGGTAGTTGGATCTACAGTGGTTGTAGTTGGAACTACTGTGGTTGTAGTTGGAGCTGCTGTGGTTGTTGGATCTACAGTGGTTGTAGTTGGAACTACTGTGGTTCTAGTTGGAGCTGCTGTGGTTGTTGGTGCTGCTGTGGTTGTAGTTGGTGCTTCAGTTGTTGTGGTTGGTGCTGCTGTGGTTGTTGTTGGAGCTGCTGTGGTTGTAGTTGGAGCTGCTGTGGTTGTAGTTGGAGGTGCTGTGGTTGTTGTTGGTGCTTCAGTGGTTGTAGTTTGTACTTCAGTGGTTGTAGTTGGAGCCGCTGTAGTTGCTGTTGGAGCCTCTGTTGTTGTTGGTGCTTCAGTTGATGTGGTTGGAGCAGCTGTGGATGTAGTTGGAGCCGCTGTGGATGTTGGTGCTTCAGTTGTTGTTGGTGCTTCAGTTGTTGTGGTTGGAGCATCTGTGATTGTGGTTGGAGCCGTTGTGGTTGTGGTTGGAGCCGATGTGGTTGTAGTTGGTGCTTCTGTGGTTGTAGTTGGAGCCGCTGTGGTTGTTGTTGCTGCCGCTGTGGTCGTTGTTGGAGCCGCTGTGGTTGTAGTTGGTGCTTCAGTTGTTGTGGTTGGAGCAGCTGTGGTTGTAGTTGGAGCTGCTGTGGTTGTTGTTGGAGCTGCTGTGGTTGTAGTTGGAGCTGCTGTGGTTGTTGTTGGAGCTGCTGTGGTTGTAGTTGGTGCTGCTGTGGTTGTAGTTGGAGCCGCTGTGGTTGTTGTTGGAGCTGCTGTGGTTGTAGTTGGTGCTTCAGTTGTTGTGGTTAGAGCAGATGTAGTTGTAGATTGAACTGCTGTGGTTGTAGTTGGAGCTGCTGTGGTTGTTGTTGCTACAGCTGTGGTCGTTGTTGAAGCTGCTGTTGTTGTTTGTGCTTCAGTTGTTGAGATTGGAGCAGCTGTGGTTGTAGTTGTTGCTGCTGTGGTTGTCGTTGGAGCCGTTGTGGTGGTAGTTGGATCTACAGTGGTTGTAGTTGGAACTACTGTGGTTGTAGTTGGAGCTGCTGTGGTTGTTGGATCTACAGTGGTTGTAGTTGGAACTACTGTGGTTGTGGTTGGAGCTGCTGTAGTTGTTGGTGCTGCAGTGGTTGTAGTTGATGCTTCAGTTGTTGTGGTTGGTGCTGCTGTGGTTGTTGTTGGAGCTGCTGTGGTTGTAGTTGGAGCTACTGTGGTTGTAGTTGGAGCAGCTGTGGTTGTTGTTGGAGCATCAGTTGTTGTAGTTGGCACTTCAGTTGTTGTGGTAGGAGCAGCTGTAGTTGTAGTTGGAGCTTCTGTTGTTGTTGGTGCTTCAGTTGTTGTGATTGGAGCAGCTTTGGTTGTAGTTGGAGCCGCTGTGGTTGTAGTTGGAGCTTCTGTTGTTGTTGGTCCTTCAGTTGTTGTGATTGGAGCAGCTTTGGTTGTAGTTGGAGCCGCTGTGGTGGTAGTTGGATCCGCAGTGGTTGTAGTTGGTGCTGCTGTGGTTGTGGTTGGAGCCGCTGTGGTTGTTGTTGGAGCCGCTGTGGTTGTTGTTGGAGCCGCTGTGGTTGTTGTTGGTGCTTCAGTTGTTGTGGTTGGAGCAGCTGTGGTTGTAGTTGGAGCTGCTGTGGTTGTTGTTGGAGCTGCTGTGGTTGTAGTTGGAGCTGCTGTGGTTGTTGTTGGAGCTGCTGTGGTTGTAGTTGGAGCTGCTGTGGTTGTAGTTGGAGCCGCTGTGGTTGTGGTTGGAACTGATGTGGTTGTAGTTGGTGCTTCAGTTGTTGTGGTTAGAGCAGATGTAGTTGTAGATTGAACTGCTGTGGTTGTAGTTGGAGCTGCTGTGGTTGTTGTTGCTACAGCTGTGGTCGTTGTTGAAGCTGCTGTTGTTGTTTGTGCTTCAGTTGTTGAGATTGGAGCAGCTGTGGTTGTAGTTGTTGCTGCTGTGGTTGTCGTTGGAGCCGTTGTGGTGGTAGTTGGATCTACAGTGGTTGTAGTTGGAACTACTGTGGTTGTAGTTGGAGCTGCTGTGGTTGTTGGATCTACAGTGGTTGTAGTTGGAACTACTGTGGTTGTGGTTGGAGCTGCTGTAGTTGTAGTTGGTGCTGCAGTGGTTGTAGTTGATGCTTCAGTTGTTGTGGTTGGTGCTGCTGTGGTTGTTGTTGGAGCTGCTGTGGTTGTAGTTGGAGCTACTGTGGTTGTAGTTGGAGCAGCTGTGGTTGTTGTTGGAGCATCAGTTGTTGTAGTTGGCACTTCAGTTGTTGTGGTAGGAGCAGCTGTAGTTGTAGTTGGAGCTTCTGTTGTTGTTGGTGCTTCAGTTGTTGTGATTGGAGCAGCTTTGGTTGTAGTTGGAGCCGCTGTGGTTGTAGTTGGAGCTTCTGTTGTTGTTGGTCCTTCAGTTGTTGTGATTGGAGCAGCTTTGGTTGTAGTTGGAGCCGCTGTGGTGGTAGTTGGATCCGCAGTGGTTGTAGTTGGAACTACTGTGGTTGTAGTTGGTGCCGCTGTGGTTGTTGGATCTACAGTGGTTGTAGTTGGAACTACTGTGGTTGTAGTTGGAGCTGCTGTGGTTGTTGGAGCCGATGTTGTTGTAGTTGGTGCTTCAGTTGTTGTTGTTGGAGCTTCTGTGGTTGTGGTTGGAGCAGCTGTGATTGTAGTAGGAGCCACTGTGGTTGTTGTTGGAGCCGATGTGGTTGTTGTTGGAGCTGCTGTGGTTGTAGTTGGTGCTTCAGTTGTTGTGGTTGGAGCAGCTGTGGTTGTTGTTGGAGCCGATGTGGTTGTTGTTGGAGCTGCAGTGGTTGTAGTTGGAGCTGCTGTGGTTGTTATTGCTGCTGCTGTGGTCGTTGTTGGAACCGCTGTGGTTGTAGTTGGAGCCGCTGTGGTTGTTGTTGGAGCTGATGTGGTTGTAGTTGGTGCTTCAGTTGTTGTGGTTGGAGCAGCTGTGGTTGTAGTTGGAACTGTTGTGGTTGTTGTTGGAGCCGTTGTGGTTGTAGTTGGTGCTTCAGTGGTTGTAGTTGGTACTTCAGTTGTTGTGGTTGGAGCCCCTGTGGTTGTTGGATCTACAGTGGTTGTAGTTGGAACTACTGTGGTTGTAGTTGAGCTGCTGTGGTTGTTGGATCTACAGTGGTTGTAGTTGGAACTACTGTGGTTGTAGTTGAAGCTGCTGTGGTTGTTGGAGCTGCTGTTGTTTTAGTTGGTGCTTCAGTTGTTGTAGTTGGAGCTGCTGTGGTTGTTGTTGGAGCTGCTGTGGTTGTAGATGGAGCTGCTGTGGTTGTTGGTGCTTCAGTTGTTGAGATTGGAGAAGCTGTGGTTGTCGTTGGAGCCGTTGTGGTGGTAGTTGGATCTACAGTGGTTGTAGTTGGAACTACTGTGGTTGTAGTTGGAGCTGCTGTGGTTGTTGGATCTACAGTGGTTGTAGTTGGAACTACTGTGGTTGTAGTTGGAGCTGCTGTGGTAGTTGGAGCTGCTGTGGTGGTGGTTGGTGCTTCAGTTGTTGTAGTTGGAGCTGCTGTGGTTGTAGTTGGTGCTTCATTTGTTGTAGTTGGAGCAGCTGTGGTTGTTGTTGGAGCCGATGTGGTTGTTGTTGGTGCTTCAGTTGTTGTGGTTGGAGCTGCTGTGGTTGTAGTTGCAGCCGCTGTGGTCGTTGTTGGAGCCGCTGTGGTTGTTGTTGGTGCTTCAGTTGTTGTGGTTGGAGCTGCTGTGGTTGTAGTTGGAGCTGCTGTGGTTGTAGTTGGAGCTGCTGTGGTTGTAGTTGGAGCTGCTGTGGTTGTAGTTGGAGCTGCTGTGGTTGTAGGTGCTTCAGTTGGTGTGGTTGGGGCAGCTGTGGTTGTAGTTGGAGCTGCTGTGGTTGTTGTTTGAGACGCTGTGATTGTAGTTGGAGCTGCTGTGGTTGTTGTTGGTGCCGCAGTAGTTGTAGTTGGAGCTGCTGTGGTTGTTGGATCTACAGTGATTGTAGTTGGAACTACTGTGGTTGTAGTTGGAGCGGCTGTGGATGTTGGTGCTTCAGTTGTGGTTGGTGCTTCAGTTGTTGTGGTTGGAGCCGCTGTGGTTGTTGTTGGAGCTGCTGTGTTTGCAGTAGGAGCAGCTGTGGTTGTAGTTGGTGCTTTAGTGGTTGTAGTTGATGCTTCAGTTGTTGTTGTTGGTGCTGCTGTGGTTGTGGTTGGAGCTGCTGTGGTTGTAGTTGCTGCTGCTGTGGTCGTAGTTGGAGCCGCTGTTGTTGTTGGTGCTTCAGTTGTTGTGGTTGGAGCAGCTGTGGTTGTAGTTGGAGCCGCTGTGGTGGTTGTTGGTTCCGCAGTAGTTGTAGTTGTAGTTGGAACTACTGTGGTTGTAGTTGGAGCAGTTGGGGTTGATGTTGCTGCCGCTGTGGTCGTTGTTAGAACCTCTGTGGTTGTAGTTGGTGCTTCAGTTGTTGTGGTTGGAGCAGCTGTGTTTGTAGTTGGAGCTGCTGTGGTTGTAGTTGTCGCTGCTGTGGTTGTAGGTGGTGCCGCTGTGGTTGTTGTTGGAGCTGCTGTGGTTGTAGTTGGAGCTGCTGTTGTTGTAGTTGGAGTCGCTGTGGTCGTTGTTTGAACCGCTGTGGTTGCTGTTGGTGCTTCAGTTGTTGTGGTTGGAGCAGCTGTGGTCGTAGTTGGAGCTGCTGTGGTTGTTGTTGGTGCCTCTGTAGTCATTGTTGGAGCTGCTGTGGTTGTAGTTGATGCTTCAGTGGTTGTGGTTGGTGCTTCAGTTGTTGTGGTTGGTGCTGCTGTGGTTGTTGTTGGGGCCGCTGTGGTTGTAGTTGGAGCTACTGTGGTTGTTGTTGGTGCTTCAGTTGTTGTGGTTGGAGCAGCTGTGGTTGTAGTTGGAGCCGCTGTGGTTGTTGTTGGAGCTTCAGTTGTTGTGGTTGGAGCAGCTGTGGTTGTTGTTGGAGCTGCTGTGGTTGTTGTTGGAGCTGCTGTGGTTGTAGTTGCTTCAGTTGTTGTGGTTGGAGCAGCTGTGGTTGTAGTTGGAACTGTTGTGGTTGTTGGTTCTTCTGTTTTTGTGGTTGGAGAAGATGTAGTTGTAGTTGGAGCTGCTGTGGTTGTTGTTGCTGCCGCTGTGGTCGTTGTTGGGGCCCCTGTGGTTGTAGTTGGTGCCGCTGTGGTTGTTGGTGGTGTTTCAGTTGTTGTGGTTGGATCCGCTGTGGCTGTAGTTGGAGACTCAGTGGTTGTTGTAGGTGCAGCTGTGGTTGTTGTTGGAGCCGATGTGGTTGTTGTTGGTGCTTCAGTGGTTGTAGTTGGTGCTTCAGTTGTTGTGGTTGGAGCAGCTGTGGTTGTAGTTGGAGCTGCTGTGGTTGTAGTAGGAGCCGCTGTGGTTGTTGTTGGAGCTTCAGTTGTTGTGGTTGGAGCAGCTGTGGTTGTTGTTGGAGCCGATGTGGTTGTTGTTGGTGCTTCAGTGGTTGTAGTTGGTGCTTCAGTTGTTGTGGTTGGAGCCCCTGTGGTTGTTGTTGGAACCACTGTGGTCGTTGTCGGTGCCGCTGTGGTTGTTGTTGGTGCTTCAGTTGTTGTGGTTGGTGCTTCAGTTGTGGTTGGAGCCCCTGTGGTTGTTGTTGGAGCTGCTGTGGTTGTAGTAGGAGCTGCTGTGGTTGTAGTTGGAGCCGATGTGGTTGTAGTTGGTGCTTCAGTTGTTGTGGTTGGAGCAGCTGTAGTTGTAGTTGGAGCTGCTGTGGTTGTTGTTGGTGCAGTTGTGGTCGTTGTTGGTGCCGCTGTGGTTGTTGTTGGTGCTTCAGTTGTTGTGGTTGGAGCAGCTGTAGTTGTAGTTGGAGCTGCTGTGGTTGTTGTTGGTGCCGCTGTGGTCGTTGTTGGTGCCGCTGTGGTTGTTGTTGGTGCTTCAGTTGTTGTGGTTGGAGCTCCTGTGGTTGTTGTTGGATCTGATGTGGTTGTAGTAGTAGCCGCTGTGGTTGTACTTGGAGCTGATGTGGTTGTAGTTGGTGCTTCAGTTGTTGTGGTTGGAGCAGCTGTAGTTGTAGTTGGAGCTGCTGTGTTTGTTGTTGTCGCCGCTGTGGTCGCTGTTGGTGCTTCTGTGGTTGTTGTTGGTGCTTCAGTTGTTGTGGTTGGATCTGCTGTGGTTGTAGTTGGAGCTGCTGTGGTTGTTGTTGGTGCTGTTGTGGTTGTTGTTGGTGCAGTTGTGGTCGTTGTTGGTGCAGCTGTGGTTGTTGTTGGTGCTTCAGTGGTTGTGGTTGGAGCTGCTGTGGTTGTAGTTGGTGCTTCAGTTGTTGTGGTTGGAGCTGCTGTGGTTGTTGTTGGTCCTTCAGTTGTTGTGGTTGCAGCAGCTGTGGTTGTAGTTGGATCCGCAGTGGTTGTAGTTGGAGCTGCTGTGGTTGTAGTTGGAGCAGCTGTGGTTGTAGTTGGAGCCGCTGTGGTTGTTGTTGGAGCTTCAGTTGTTGTGGTTGGAGCAGCTGTGGTTGTTGTTGGAGCTGATGTGGTTGTTGTTGGTGCTTCAGTGGTTGTAGTTGGTGCTTCAGTTGTTGTGGTTGGAGCATCTGTAGTTGTAGTTGGAACTGCTGTGGTCGTTGGTGGAGCCGCTGTGGTTGTTGTTGTTGCTTCAGTTGTTGTGGTTGGAGCAGCTGTAGTTGTAGTTGGAGCTGCTGTGGTTGTTGTTGGTGCCGCTGTGGTCGTTGTTGGTGCCGCTGTGGTTGTTGTTGGTGCTTCAGTTGTTGTGGTTGGAGCAGCTGTAGTTGTAGTTGGAGCTGCTGTGGATGTTGGTGCCGCTGTTGTGGTTGTTGGTGCCGCTGTTGTTGTTGTTGGTGCTTCAGTTGTTGTGGTTGGAGCAGCTGTAGTTGTAGTTGGTACTGCTGTGTTTGTTGTTGGTGCAGTTGTGGTTGTTGTTGGAGCTGCTGTGGTTGTAGTAGGAGCCGCTGTGGTTGTACTTGGAGCCCATGTGGTTGTTGTTGGTGCTTCAGTTGTTGTGGTTGGAGCAGCTGTAGTTGTAGTTGGAGCTGCTGTGGTTGTTGTTGGTGCCGCTGTGGTTGTTGTTGGTGCTTCAGTTGTTGTGGTTGGAGCAGCTGTGGTTGTAGTTGGAGCTGCTGTGGTTGTTGTTGGTGCAGTTGTGGTTGTTGTTGGTGCCGTTGTGGTCGTTGTTGGTGCCGCTGTGGTTGTTGTTGGTGCTTCAGTTGTTGTGGTTGGAGCTGCTGTGGTTGTAGTTGGTGCTTCAGTTGTTGTGGTTGGAGCCCCTGTGGTTGTTGTTGGAGCTGCTGTGGTTGTAGTAGGAGCCGCTGTGGTTGTAGTTGGAGCCGCTGTGGTTGTAGTTGGAGCTGCTGTGGTTGTAGTTGTCGCAGCTGTGGTTGTAGTTGGTGCCGCTGTGGTTGTTGTTGGAGCTTCAGTTGTTGTGGTTGGAGCAGCTGTGGTTGTTGTTGGAGCCGATGTGGTTGTTGTTGGTGCTTCAGTTGTTGTAGTTGGTGCTTCAGTTGTTGTGGTTGGAGCAGCTGTGGTTGTTGTTGGAACTGCTGTGGTCGTTGTTGGTGCCGCTGTGGTTGTTGTTGGTGCTTCAGTTGTTGTGGTTGGAGCAGCTGTAGTTGTAGTTGGAGCTGCTGTGGTTGTTGTTGGTGCCGCTGTGGTCGTTGTTGGTGCCGCTGTGGTTGTTGTTGGTGCTTCAGTTGTTGTGGTTGGAGCAGCTGTAGTTGTAGTTGGAGCTGCTGTGGATGTTGGTGCCGCTGTGGTCGTTGTTGGTGGCGCTGTGGTTGTTGTTGGTGCTTCAGTTGTTGTGGTTGGAGCAGCTGTAGTTGTAGTTGGTACTGCTGTGGTTGTTGTTGGTGCAGTTGTGCTCGTTGTTGGAGCAGCTGTGGTTGTTGTTGGAGCCGATGTGGTTTTTGTTGGTGCCAGTGGTTGAAGTTGGTGCTTCAGTTGTTGTGGTTGGAACTGCTGTGGTTGTTGTTGGAGCTGCTGTGGTTGTTGTTGCTGCCGCTGTGGTCGTTGTTGGTGCTTCAGTGGTTGTTGTTGGTGCTTCAGTTGTTGTGGTTGGAGCAGCTGTAGTTGTAGTTGGAGCTGCTGTGGTTGTTGTTGGTGCAGTTGTGGTTGTTGTTGGTGCAGTTGTGGTCGTTGTTGGTGCAGCTGTGGTTGTTGTTGGTGCTTCAGTTGTTGTGGTTGGTGCTGCTGTGGTTGTAGTTGGTGCTTCAGTTGTTGTGGTTGGAGCTACTGTGGTTGTTGTTGGAGCTTCAGTTGTTGTGGTTTGAGAAACTGTGGTTGTTGTTGGAGCTGCTGTGTTTGCAGTAGGAGCAGCTGTGGTTGTTGTTGGTGCTTTAGTGGTTGTAGATGGTGATTCAATTGTTGTTGTTGGAGCTGCTGTGGTTGTAGTTGGAGCTGCTGTGGTTGTTGTTGCTGCTGCTGTGGTCGTTGTTGGAGCCGCTGTTGTTGTTGGTACTTCAGTTGTTGTGGTTGGAGCAGCTGTGGTGGTAGTTGGAGCCGCTGTGGTGGTTGTTGGTTCCGCAGTAGTTGTAGTTGTAGTTGGAGCAGCTGTGGTTGTAGTTGGAGCAGTTGGGGTTGATGTTGCTGCCGCTGTGGTCGTTGTTAGAACCTCTGTGGTTGTAGTTGGTGCTTCAGTTGTTGTGGTTGGAGCAGCTGTGTTTGTAGTTGGAGCTGCTGTGGTTGTTGGTGGAGCAGCTGTGGTTGTAGTTGGAACTGCTGTTGTTGTTGTTGGAGCTGCTGTGGTTGTAGTTGGAGCTGCTGTTGTTGTAGTAGGAGCAGCTGTGGTTGTTGTTGGAACTGATGTGTTTGTTGTTGGTGCTTCGGTTGTTGTGGTTGGAGCAGCTGTTGTTGTTGTTGCAGTCGCTGTGGTTTTTGTTGGTGCTTCAGTAGTTGTTGTTGGAGCAGCTGTGTTTTTTGTTGATGACACTGTGGTTGTTGTTGGTGCTTCAGTTGTTGTGGTTGGAGCAGCTGTGGTTGTTGTTGGTGCCGCTGTGGTTGTAGTTGGAGCTGGTGTGGTTGTTGTTGGTGCTTCAGTTGTTGTGGTTGGAGCAGCTGTGGTTGTAGTTGGAGCCGCTGTGGTTGTTGTTGGAGCTTCAGTTGTTGTGGTTGGAGTAGCTGTGGTTGTTGTTGGAGCTGCTGTGGTTGTTGTTGGAGCTTCTGTGGTTGTAGTTGGTGCTTCAGTTGTTGTGGTTGGAGCAGCTGTGGTTGTAGTTGGAAGTGTTTTGGTTGTTGGTTCTTCTGTTTTTGTGGTTGGAGAAGATGTGGTTGTAGTTGGAGCTGATGTGGTTGTTGTTGCTGCCGCTGTGGTCGTTGTTGGGGCCCCTGTGGTTGTAGTTGGTGCCGCTGTGGTTGTTGTTGGTGCTTCAGTTGTTGTGGTTGGAGCAGCTGTAGTTGTAGTTTGAACTGCTGTGGTTGTTGTTGGTGCAGTTGTGGTTGTTGTTGGAGCCGATGTGGTTGTTGTTGGTGCTTCAGTGGTTGAAGTTGGTGCTTCAGTTGTTGTGGTTGGAGCTGCTGTGGTTGTAGTTGGAGCTGCTGTGGTTGTAGTTGGAGCCGCTGTGGTTGTTGTTGGAGCTTCAGTTGTTGTGGTTGGAGCAGCTGTGGTTGTTGTTGGAGCCGATGTGGTTGTTGTTGGAGCTGCTGTGGTTGTGGTTGGAGCCGCTGTGGTTGTTGTTGGAGCTGCTGTGGTTGTAGTAGGAGCTGCTGTGGTTGTAGTTGGAGCTGATGTGGTTGTAGTTGGTGCTTCAGTTGTTGTGGTTGGAGCAGCTGTAGTTGTAGTTGGAGCTGCTGTGGTTGTTGTTGGTGCCGTTGTGGTCGTTGTTGGTGCCGCTGTGGTTGTTGTTGGTGCTTCAGTTGTTGTGGTTGGAGCAGCTGTAGTTGTAGTTGGAGCTGCTGTGGTTGTTGTTGGTGCCGCTGTGGTCGTTGTTGGTGCCGCTGTGGTTGTTGTTGGTGCTTCAGTTGTTGTGGTTGGAGCTCCTGTGGTTGTTGTTGGATCTGATGTGGTTGTAGTAGTAGCCGCTGTGGTTGTACTTGGAGCTGATGTGGTTGTAGTTGGTGCTTCAGTTGTTGTGGTTGGAGCAGCTGTAGTTGTAGTTGGAGCTGCTGTGGTTGTTGTTGTCGCCGCTGTGGTCGTTGTTGGTGCCGCTGTGGTTGTTGTTGGTGCTTCAGTTGTTGTGGTTGGAGCTGCTGTGGTTGTAGTTGGAGCTGCTGTGGTTGTTGTTGGTGCAGTTGTGGTTGTTGTTGGTGCAGTTGTGGTCGTTGTTGGTGCTTCTGTGGTTGTTGTTGGTGCTTCAGTTGTTTTGGTTGGAACTGCTGTGGTTGTAGTTGGTGCTTCAGTTGTTGTGGTTGGAGCTGCTGTGGTTGTTGTTGGAGCTTCAGTTGTTGTGGTTGCAGCAGCTGTGGTTGTAGTTGGATCCGCAGTGGTTGTAGTTGGAGCTGCTGTGGTTGTAGTTGGAGCAGCTGTGGTTGTAGTAGGAGCCGCTGTGGTTGTTGTTGGAGCTTCAGTTGTTGTGGTTGGAGCAGCTGTGGTTGTTGTTGGAGCCGATGTGGTTGTTGTTGGTGCTTCAGTGGTTGTAGTTGGTGCTTCAGTTGTTGTGGTTGGAGCAGCTGTGGTTGTAGTTGGAACTGCTGTGGTCGTTGTTGGAGCCGCTGTGGTTGTTGTTGGTGCTTCAGTTGTTGTGGTTGGAGCAGCTGTAGTTGTAGTTGGAGCTGCTGTGGTTGTTGTTGGTGCCGCTGTGGTCGTTGTTGGTGCCGCTGTGGTTGTTGTTGGTGCTTCAGTTGTTGTGGTTGGAGCAGCTGTAGTTGTAGTTGGAGCTGCTGTGGTTGTTGTTGGTGCCGCTGTGGTCGTTGTTGGTGACGCTGTGGTTGTTGTTGGTGTTTCAGTTGTTGTGGTTGCAGCAGCAGTACTTGTAGTTGGTACTGCAGTGTTTGTAGTTGGTGCAGTTGTGCTCGTTGTTGGAGCAGCTGTGGTTGTCGTTGGAGCCGATGTGGTTGTTGTTGGAGCTGATGTGGTTGTAGTTGGTGCTTCAGTTGTTGTGGTTGGAGCGGCTGTAGTTGTAGTTGGAGCTGCTGTGTTTGTTGTTGTCGCCGCTGTGGTCGCTGTTGGTCCCGCTGTGGTTGTTGTTGGTGCTTCAGTTGTTGTGGTTGGAGCAGCTGTGGTTGTAGTTGGAGCTGCTGTGGTTGTTGTTGGTGCAGTTGTGGTTGTTGTTGGTGCAGTTGTGGTCGTTGTTGGTGCCGCTGTGGTTGTTGTTGGTGCTTCAGTTGTTGTGGTT
Source organism: Poecilia reticulata (assembly GCF_904066995.2). NCBI lineage: Eukaryota > Metazoa > Chordata > Actinopteri > Cyprinodontiformes > Poeciliidae > Poecilia > Poecilia reticulata. The sequence goes on along the minus strand of NC_088848.1, from coordinate 5,607,686 downwards.
GGAGCTGCTGTGGTTGTAGTTGGTGCTTCAGTTGTTGTGGTTGGAGCCCCTGTGGTTGTTGTTGGAGCTGCTGTTGTTGTGGTTGGAGCAGCTGTGGTTGTAGTTGGATCCGCAGTGGTTGTAGTTGGAGCTGCTGTGGTTGTAGTTGGAGCAGCTGTGGTTGTAGTTGGAGCCGCTGTGGTTGTTGTTGGAGCTTCAGTTGTTGTGGTTGCAGCAGCTGTGGTTGTTGTTGGAGCCGATGTGGTTGTTGTTTGTGTTTCAGTGGTTGAAGTTGGTGCTTCAGTTGTTGTGGTTGGAGCAGCTGTGGTTGTAGTTGGAACTGCTGTGGTCGTTGTTGGAGCCGCTGTGGTTGTTGTTGGTGCTTCAGTTGTTGTGGTTGGAGCAGCTGTAGTTGTAGTTGGAGCTGCTGTGGTTGTTGTTGGTGCCGCTGTGGTCGTTGTTGGTGCCGCTGTGGTTGTTGTTGGTGCTTCAGTTGTTGTGGTTGGAGCAGCTGTAGTTGTAGTTGGAGCTGCTGTGGTTGTTGTTGGTGCCGCTGTGGTCGTTGTTGGTGACGCTGTGGTTGTTGTTGGTGTTTCAGTTGTTGTGGTTGGAGCAGCAGTAGTTGTAGTTGGTACTGCTGTGTTTGTTGTTGGTGCAGTTGTGCTCGTTGTTGGAGCAGCTGTGGTTGTTGTTGGAGCCGATGTGGTTGTTGTTGGTGCTTCAGTGGTTGAAGTTGGTGCTTCAGTTGTTGTGGTTGGAGCAGCTGTGGTTGTTGTTGGAGCTGCTGTGGTTGTTGTTGGTGCCGTTGTGGTCGTTGTTGGTGCCGCTGTGGTTGTTGTTGGTGCTTCAGTTGTTGTGGTTGGAGCTGCTGTAGTTGTAGTTGGAGCTGCTGTGGTTGTTGTTGGTGCAGTTGTGGTTGTTGTTGGTGCCGCTGTGGTCGTTGTTGGTGCCGCTGTGGTTGTTGTTGGTGCTTCAGTTGTTGTGGTTGGAACTGCTGTGGTTGTAGTTGGTGCTTCAGTTGTTGTGGTTGGAGCAGCTGTGGTTGTTGTTGGAGCTTCAGTTGTTGTGGTTGGAGCTGCTGTGGTTGTAGTTGGAGCCGCTGTGGTTGTAGTTGGAGCTGCTGTGGTTGTAGTTGGAGCCGCTGTGGTTGTAGTTGGAGCCGCTGTGGTTGTTGTTGGAGCTTCAGTTGTTGTGGTTGGAGCAGCTGTGGTTGTTGTTGGAGCCGATGTGGTTGTTGTTGGTGCTTCAGTGGTTGTAGTTGATGCTTCAGTTGTTGTGGTTGGTGCTGCTGTGGTTGTGGTTGGAACCACTGTGGTCGTTGTCGGTGCCGTTGTGGTTGTTGTTGGTGCTTCAGTTGTTGTGGTTGGAGCTGCTATAGTTGTAGTTGGAGCAGCTGTGGTCGTAGTTGGAGCTGCTGTGGTTGTTGTTGGTGCTTCAGTTGTTGTGGTTGGTGCTTCAGTTGTTGTGGTTGGAGCCCCTGTGGTTGTTGTTGGAGCTGCTGTGGTTGTAGTAGGAGCTGCTGTGGTTGTAGTTGGAGCCGATGTGGTTGTAGTTGGTGCTTCAGTTGTTGTGGTTGGAGCAGCTGTAGTTGTAGTTGGAGCTGCTGTGGTTGTTGTTGGTGCAGCTGTGGTCGTTGTTGGTGCCGCTGTGGTTGTTGTTGGTGCTTCAGTTGTTGTGGTTGGAGCAGCTGTAGTTGTAGTTGGAGCTGCAGTGGTTGTAGTTTGTGCTTCATTTGTTGTGGTTGGAGCAGCTTTGGTAGTTGTTGGAGCCGATGTGGTTGTTGTTGGTGCTTCAGTTGTTGAAGTTGGTGCTTCAGTTGTTGTGGTTGGAGCTGCTGTAGTTGTAGTTGGAACTGCTGTGGTCGTTGGTGGAGCCGCTGTGGTTGTTGTTGGTGCTTCAGTTGTTGTGGTTGGAGCAGCTGTAGTTGTAGTTGGAGCTGCTGTGGTTGTTGTTGGTGCCGCTGTGGTCGTTGTTGGTGCCGCTGTGGTTGTTGTTGGTGCTTCAGTTGTTGTGGTTGGAGCAGCTGTGGTTGTAGTTGGAGCTGCTGTGGTTGTAGTTGGAGCTGCTGTGGTTGTAGTTGGAGCTGCTGTGGTTGTTGTTGGAGCTTCAGTTGTTGTGGTTGGAGCAGCTGTGGTTGTTGTTGGAGCCGCTGTGGTTGTTGTTGGTGCTTCAGTGGTTGTAGTTGGTGCTTCAGTTGTTGTGGTTGGAGCTGCTGTGGTTGTTGTTGGAACCACTGTGGTCGCTGTTGGTCCCGCTGTGGTTGTTGTTGGTGCTTCAGTTGTTGTGGTTGGAGCAGCTGTAGTTGTAGTTGGAGCTGCTGTGGTTGTTGTTGGGGCCGCTGTGGTCGTTGTTGGTGCCGCTGTGGTTGTTGTTGGTGCTTCAGTTGTTGTGGTTGGAGTAGCTGTAGTTGTAGTTGGAACTGCTGTGGTTGTTGTTGGTGCAGCTGTTGTTGTTGTTGGTGCCGCTGTTGTTGTTGTTGGTGCTTCAGTTGTTGTGGTTGGAGCAGCTGTAGTTGTAGTTGGAGCTGCTGTGGTTGTTGTTGGTGCAGTTGTGGTTGTTGTTGCAGCTTCTGTGGTTGTAGTAGGAGCCGCTGTGGTTGTAGTTGGAGCCAATGTGGTTGTAGTTGGTGCTTCAGTTGCTGTAGTTGGAGCAGCTGTAGTTGTAGTTGGAGCTGCTGTGGTTGTTGTTGTTGCTTCAGTTGTAGTGGTTGGAGCAGCTGTAGTTGTAGTTGGAGGTGCTGTGGTTGTTGTTGGTGCAGTTGTGCTCGTTGTTGGAGAAGCTGTGGTTGTTGTTGGAGCCGCTGTGGTTGTTGTTGGTGCTTCAGTGGTTGTAGTTGGTGCTTTAGTGGTTGAAGTTGGTGCTTCAGTTGTTGTGGTTGGAGCTGCTGTGGTTGTTGTTGGAGCTGCTGTGGTTGTGGTAGGAGCCGCTGTGGTTGTAGTTGGAGCCGCTGTGGTTGTAGTTGGAGCCGATGTGGTTGTAGTTGGAGCCGCTGTGGTTGTAGTTGGAGCCGCTGTGGTTGTTGTTGGTGCTTCAGTTGTTGTGGTTGGGGCAGCTGTGGTTGTAGTTGGAGCTGCTGTGGTTGTTGTTGGTGCTTCAGTGGTTGTACTTGTTGCTTCAGTTGTTGTGGTTGGAGCTTCTGTGGTCGTTGTTGGAACCACTGTGGTCGTTGTTGGTGCCGTTGTGGTTGTTGTTGGTGCTTCAGTTGTTGTGGTTGGAACTGCTGTGGTTGTAGTTGGAGTCGCTGTGGTTGTTGTTGGAGCTGCTGTGGTTGTAGTTGGTGCTTCAGTTGTTGTGGTTGGTGCTTCAGTTGTTGTGGTTGGAGCCCCTGTGGTTGTTGTTGGAGCTGCTGTGGTTGTAGTAGGAGCTGCTGTGGTTGTAGTTGGAGCCGATGTGGTTGTAGTTGGTGCTTCAGTTGTTGTGGTTGGAGCAGCTGTAGTTGTAGTTGGAGCTGCTGTGGTTGTTGTTGGTGCAGTTGTGGTCGTTGTTGGTGCCGCTGTGGTTGTTGTTGGTGCTTCAGTTGTTGTGGTTGAAGCAGCTGTGGTTGTAGTAGGAGCCTCTGTGGTTGTTGTTGGAGCTTCAGTTGCTGTGGTTGGAGTAGCTGTGGTTGTTGTTGGAGCCGATGTGGTTGTTGTTGGTGCTTCAGTGGTTGTAGTTGGTGCTTCAGTTGTTGTGGTTGGAGCAGCTGTGGTTGTAGTTGGAACTGCTGTGGTCGTTGTTGGAGCCGCTGTGGTTGTTGTTGGTGCTTCAGTTGTTGTGGTTGGAGCAGCTGTAGTTGTAGTTGGAGCTGCTGTGGTTGTTGTTGGTGCCGCTGTGGTCGTTGTTGGTGCCGCTGTGGTTGTTGTTGGTGCTTCAGTTGTTGTGGTTGGAGCAGCTGTGGTTGTAGTTGGAGCTGCTGTGGTTGTAGTTGGAGCTGCTGTGGTTGTAGTTGGAGCTGCTGTGGTTGTTGTTGGAGCTTCAGTTGTTGTGGTTGGAGCAGCTGTGGTTGTTGTTGGAGCCGCTGTGGTTGTTGTTGGTGCTTCAGTGGTTGTAGTTGGTGCTTCAGTTGTTGTGGTTGGAGCATCTGTAGTTGTAGTTGGAACTGCTGTGGTCGTTGTTGGAGCCGCTGTGGTTGTTGTTGGTGCTTCAGTTGTTGTGGTTGGAGCAGCTGTAGTTGTAGTTGGAGCTGCTGTGGTTGTTGTTGGTGCCGCTGTGGTCGTTGTTGGTGCCGCTGTGGTTGTTGTTGGTGCTTCAGTTGTTGTGGTTGGAGCAGCTGTAGTTGTAGTTGGAGCTGCTGTGGTTGTTGTTGGTGCCGCTGTGGTCGTTGTTGGTGCCGCTGTGGTTGTTGTTGGTGCTTCAGTTGTTGTGGTTGGAGCAGCTGTAGTTGTAGTTGGAGCTGCTGTGGTTGTTGTTGGAGCTGCTGTGGTTGTAGTAGGAGCCGCTGTGGTTGTAGTTGGAGCCGATGTGGTTGTAGTTGGTGCTTCAGTTGTTGTGGTTGGAGCAGCTGTAGTTGTAGTTGGAGCTGCTGTGGTTGTTGTTGGAGCCGCTGTGGTCGTTGTTGGTGCCGCTGTGGTTGTTGTTGGTGCTTCAGTTGTTGTGGTTGGAGCTGCTGTGGTTGTAGTTGGAGCTGCTGTGGTTGTTGTTGGTGCAGTTGTGGTTGTTGTTGGAGCCGATGTGGTCGTTGTTGGTGCTTCAGTGGTTGTTGTTGGTGCTTCAGTTGTTGTGGTTGGAACTGCTGTGGTTGTAGTTGGAGCTGCTGTGGTTGTAGTTGGAGCTGCTGTGGTTGTTGTTGGAGCTTCAGTTGTTGTGGTTGGAGCTGCTGTGGTTGTAGTTGGATCCGCAGTGGTTGTAGTTGGAGCTGCTGTGGTTGTAGTTGGAGCTGCTGTGGTTGTAGTAGGAGCCGCTGTGGGTGTTGTTGGAGCATCAGTTGTTGTGGTTGGTGCAGTTGCGGTTGTTGTTGGAGCCGATGTGGTCGTTGTTGGTGCTTCCGTGGTTGTACTTGTTGCTTCAGTTGTTGTGGTTGGAGCTTCTGTGGTCGTTGTTGGAACCACTGTGGTCGTTGTCGGTGCCGTTGTGGTTGTTGTTGGTGCTTCAGTTGTTGTGGTTGGAGCTGCTGTGGTTGTAGTTGGTGCTTCAGTTGTTGTGGTTGGTGCTGCTGTGGTTGTGGTTGGAGCCCCTGTGGTTGTTGTTGGAGCTGCTGTGGTTGTAGTAGGAGCTGCTGTGGTTGTACTTGGAGCCGATGTGGTTGTAGTTGGTGCTTCAGTTGTTGTGGTTGGAGCAGCTGTAGTTGTAGTTGGAGCTGCTGTGGTTGTTGTTGGTGCAGTTGTGGTCGTTGTTGGTGCCGCTGTGGTTGTTGTTGTTGCTTCAGTTGTTGTGGTTGGAGCAGCTGTAGTTGTAGTTGGAGCTGCTGTGGTTGTTGTTGGAGCCGCTGTGGTTGTTGGTGCTTCAGTTGTTGTGGTTGGAGCAGCTGTAGTTGTAGTTGGAGCTGCTGTGGTTGTTGTTGGAGCCGTTGTGGTTGTTGTTGGAGCAGCTGTGGTTGTAGTTGGAGCCGCTGTGGTTGTAGTTGGAGCCGATGTGGTTGTAGTTGGTGCTTCAGTTGTTGTGGTTGGAGCAGCTGTAGTTGTAGTTGGAGCTGCTGTGGTTGTTGTTGGTGCAGTTGTGGTCGTTGTTGGTGCCGCTGTGGTTCAGTTGTTGTGGTTGGAGCAGCTGTAGTTGTAGTTGGAGGTGCTGTGGTTGTTGTTGGTGCAGTTGTGCTCGTTGTTGGAGAAGCTGTGGTTGTTGTTGGAGCCGCTGTGGTTGTTGTTGGTGCTTCAGTTGTTGTAGTTGGAGCTGCTGTGGTTGTAGTTGGAGCAGCTGTGGTTGTAGTTGGAGCTGCTGTGGTTGTAGTTGTAGCCGCTGTGGTTGTTGTTGGAACCACTGTGGTCGTTGTTGGTGCTTCAGTTGTTGTGGTTGGAACTGCTGTGGTTGTAGTTGGTGCTTCAGTGGTTGTAGTTGGTGCTTCAGTTGTTGTGGTTGGAGCCCCTGTGGTTGTTGTTGGAGCTGCTGTGGTTGTGGTTGGAGCCGCTGTGGTTGTAGTAGGAGCCGCTGTGGTTGTAGTTGGAGCCGATGTGGTTGTAGTTGGTGCTTCAGTTGTTGTGGTTGGAGCAGCTGTAGTTGTAGTTGGAACCGCTGTGGTTGTTGTTGGTGCTTCAGTGGTTGTTGTTGGAGCCGCTGTGGTTGTTGTTGTGGTTGGAACTGCTGTAGTTGTAGTTGGTGCTGCAGTGGTTGTGGTTGGTGCTTCAGTTGTTGTGGTTGGAGCTACTTTGGTTGTTGTTGGAGCTGCTGTGGTTGTAGTTGGAGCCGATGTGGTTGTAGTTGGTGCTTCAGTTGTTGTGGTTGGAGCAGCTGTAGTTGTAGTTGGAGCTGCTGTGGTTGTTGTTGGCGCCGCTGTGGTCGTTGTTGGTGCCGCTGTGGTTGTTGTTGGTGCTTCAGTTGTTGTGGTTGGAGCAGCTGTAGTTGGAACTGCTGTGTTTGTTGTTGGTGCAGTTGTGCTCGTTGTTGGAGAAGCTGTGGTTGTTGCTTCTATTGTTGTAGTTGGAGCTGCTATGGTTGTTGTTGGTGCTGTTGTGGTCGTTGTTGGTGCCGCTGTGGTCGTTGTTGGTGCCGCTGTGGTTGTTGTTGCTTCAGTTGTTGTGGTTGGAGCAGCTGTAGTTGTAGTTGGAGCTGCTGTGGTTGTTGTTGCTTCAGTTGTTGTGGTTGGAGCAGCTGTAGTTGGAGCTGCTGTGGTTGTAGTTGGAGCTGCTGTGGTTGTAGTTGGAGCTGCTGTGGTTGTAGTTGGAGCTGCTGTTGTTGTAGTTGGAGCAGCTGTGGTTGTGGTTGGAGCACCTGTGGTTGTAGTAGGAGCCGCTGTGGTTGTAGTTGGAGCCGATGTGGTTGTAGTTGGTGCTTCAGTTGTTGTGGTTGGAGCCGCTGTGGTTGTTGTTGGAGCTGCTGTGGTTGTTGTTGGTGCCGCTGTGGTCGTTGTTGGTGCCGCTGTGGTTGTTGTTGGTGCTTCAGTTGTTGTGGTTGGAGCAGCTGTAGTTGGAGCTGCTGTGGTTGTTGTTGGTGCCGCTGTGGTTGTAGTTGGAGCTGCTGTGGTTGTAGTTGGAGCTGATGTGGTTGTAGTTGGAGCAGCTGTGGTTGTAGTTGGAGCTGCTGTGGTTGTTGTTGGGGCCGCTGTGGTCGTTGTTGGTGCCGCTGTGGTTGTTGTTGTGTTTCAGTTGTTGTGGTTGCAGCAGCAGTACTTGTAGTTGGTACTGCAGTGTTTGTAGTTGGTGCAGTTGTGCTCGTTGTTGGAGCAGCTGTGGTTGTAGTTGGAGCCGATGTGGTTGTTGTTGGAGCCGATGTGGTTGTAGTTGGTGCTTCAGTTGTTGTGGTTGGAGCTGCTGTGGTTGTAGTTGGAGCTGCTGTGGTTGTTGTTGCTGCCGCTGTGGTCGTTGTTGGAGCCGCTGTGGTTGTTGTTGGTGCTTCAGTTGTTGTGGTTGGAGCTGCTGTGGTTGTTGTTGGAGCTGCAGTGTTTGTAGTTGGAGCTGCTGTGGTTGTAGTTGCAGCCGCTGTGGTCGTTGTTGGAACTGCTGTGGTTGTTGTTGGTGCTTCAGTTGATGTGGTTGGAGCAGCTGTGGTTGTTGTTGGTGCTTCAGTGGTTGTAGTTGGTGCTTCAGTTGTTGTGGTTGGAGCAGCTGTAGTTGTAGTTGGAGCTGCTGTGGTTGTTGTTGGTGCAGTTGTGGTCATTGTTGGAGCCGCTGTGGTTGTAGTTGGAACTGCTGTGGTTGTTGTTGGTGCAGTTGTGGTTGTTGTTGGAGCCGATGTGGTTGTTGTTGGTGCTTCAGTGGTTGAAGTTGGTGCTTCAGTTGTTGTGGTTGGAGCTGCTGTGGTTGTAGTTGGAGCTGCTGTGGTTGTAGTTGGAGCTGCTGTGGTTGTTGTTGGTGATGCTGTGGTCGTTGTTGGTGCCGCTGTGGTTGTTGTTGGTGCTTCAGTTGTTGTTGTTGGAGCCGTTGTAGTTGTTGTTGGAGCTGCAGTGGTTGTAGTTGGTGCTTCATTTGTTGTGGTTGGAGCAGCTGTGGTTGTTGTTGGAGCTGCTGTGGTTGTAGTTGGAGCTGCTGTGGTTGTAGTTGGAGCCGCTGTGGTTGTAGTTGTAGCCGCTGTGGTCGTTGTTGGAACCACTGTGGTTGTTGTTGGTGCTTCAGTTGTTGTGGTTGGAGCAGCTGTGGTTGTAGTTGGAGCTGCTGTGGATGTTGGTGCTTCAGTTGTTGTGGTTGGTGCTTCAGTTGTGGTTGGAGCCCCTGTGGTTGTTGTTGCAGCTTCTGTGGTTGTAGTATGAGCCGCTGTGGTTGTAGTTGGAGCCAATGTGGTTGTAGTTGATGCTTCAGTTGTTGTGGTTGGAGCAGCTGTAGTTGTTGTTGGAGCTGCTGTGGTTGTTGTTGCTGCCGCTGTGGTCGTTTTTGCAGCCGCTGTGGTTGTTGTTGGTGCTTCAGTTGTTGTGGTTGGATCTGCTGTGGTTGTAGTTGGAGCTGCTGTGGTTGTTGTTGGAGCAGTTGTGGTTGTTGTTGGAGCTGCTGTGGTTGTTGTTGGAGCCGCTGTGGTTGTAGTTGGAGCCGCTGTTGTTGTTGGAGCCGATGTGGTTGTTGTTGGTGCTTCAGTGGTTGAAGTTGGTGCTTCAGTTGTTGTGGTTGGAGCTGCTGTGGTTGTAGTTGGAGCTGCTGTGGTTGTTGTTGCTGCCGCTGTGGTCGTTGTTGGTGCTGCTGTGGTTGTTGTTGGTGCTTCAGTTGTTGTGGTTGGAGCTGCTGTGGTTGTTGTTGGAGCTGCTGTGGTTGTAGTTGGTGCTTCAGTTGTTGTGGTTGGAGCAGCTGTGGTTGTTGTTGGAGCTTCAGTTGTTGTGGTTGGAGCAACTGTGGTTGTTGTTGGAGCTGCTGTGGTTGTAGTTGGAGCTGCTATGGTTGTAGTTGTAGCCGCTGTGGTCGTTGTTGGAACCACTGTGGTCGTTGTTGGAGCTCCTGTTGTTGTTGTTGGAGCTGCTGTGGTTGTTGTTGGAGCTGCTGTTGTTGTAGTTGGAGCCGATGTGGTTGTAGTTGGTTCTTCAGTTGTTGTGGTTGGAGCAGCTGTAGTTGGAGCTTCTGTGGTTGTTGTTGGTGCAGTTGTGGTCGTTGTTGGTGCCACTGTGGTTGTTGTTGTTGCTTCAGTTGTTGTGGTTGGAGCAGCTGTAGTTGTAGTTGGAGCTGCTGTGGTTGTTGTTTTGGCCGCTGTGGTCGTTGTTGGAGCAGTTGTGGTTGTAGTATGAGCCGCTGTGGTTGTAGTAGGAGCCGCTGTGGTTGTAGTTGTTGTGGTTGGAGCAGCTGTAGTTGTAGTTGTAGCTAATGTGGTTGTAGTTGGAACCGCTGTGGTCGTTGTTGGAACAACTGTGGTTGTTGTTGGAGCCGCTGTGGTTGTTGTTGTGGTTGGAACTGCTGTGGTTGTAGTTGGTGCTTCAGTGGTTGTAGTTGATGCTTCAGTTGTTGTGGTTGGAGCAGCTGTAGTTGTAGTTGGAGCTGCTGTGGTTGTTGTTGGAGCCGCTGTGGTTGTTGTTGGTGCTTCAGTTGTTGTGGTTGGAGCAGCTGTAGTTGTAGTTGGAGCTGCTGTGGTTGTTGTTGGTGCAGTTGTGGTGGTTCTTGGAGCTGCTGTGGTTGTAGTAGGAGCCGCTGTGGTTGTAGTTGGAGCTGCTGTGGTTGTAGTTGTTGCTTCAGTTGTTGTGGTTGGAGCAGCTGTAGTTGTAGTTGGAGCTGCTGTGGTTGTTGTTGGAGCTGCTGTGGTTGTAGTTGGAGCTGCTGTGGTTGTAGTTGGAGCTGCTGTGGTTGTTGTTGGTGCCGCTGTGGTCGTTGTTGGAGCCGCTGTGGTTGTTGTTGGTGCTTCAGTTGTTGTGGTTGGAGCTGCTGTGGTTGTAGTTGGAGCTGCTGTGGTTGTTGTTGGTGCTTCAGTGGTTGTGGTTGGATTCGCTGTGGTTGTGGTTGGAGCAACTGTGGTTGTAGTTGTAGCCGCTGTGGTTGTTGTTGGAGCCGCTGTGGTTGTAGTTGGAGCTTCAGTTGTTGTGGTTGAAGCAGCTGTGGTTGTAGTAGGAGCCACTGTGGTTGTAGTTGGAGCCGCTGTGGTTGTTGTTGGAGCTGCTGTGGTTGTTGTTGGTGCTTCAGTTGTTGTGGTTGGAGCAGCTGTGGTTGTAGTTGGAGCTGCTGTGGTTGTTGTTGGTGCTTCAGTTGTTGTGGTTGGAGCAGCTGTGGTTGTTGTTGGAGCTGCTGTGGTTGTAGTTGGTGCTTCAGTTGTTGTGGTTGGAGCAGCTGTGGTTGTAGTTGGAGCCGCTGTGGTTGTTGTTGGAGCTGCTGTGGTTGTTGTTGGTGCTGCTGTGGTTGTTGTTGGTGCTTCAGTTGTTGTGGTTGGAGCAGCTGTGGTTGTTGTTGGATCTGCTGTGGTTGTAGTTGTAGCTGCTGTGGTTGTAGTTGGAGCTGCTGTGGTTGTAGTTGGTGCTTCAGTTGTTGTGGTTGGAGCAGCTGTAGTTGTTGTTGGTGCTGCTGTGGTTGTTGTTGGTGCTTCAGTTGTTGTGGTTGGAGCCGCTGTGGTTGTTGTTGGAGCTGCTGTTGTTGTAGTTGGTGCTTCAGTTGTTGTTGATGGAACCGATGTGGTTGTTGTTGGAGCTGCAGTGTTTGTAGTTGGAGCTGCTGTGGTTGTAGTTGCAGCCGCTGTGGTCGTTGTTGGAGCAACTGTGGTTGTAGTTGTAGCCGCTGTGGTTGTTGTTGGAACCACTGTGGTCGTTGTTGGTGCTTCAGTTGTTGTGGTTGGAGCAGCTGTGGTTGTAGTTGGATCCGCAGTGGTTGTAGTTGGAACTGCTGTGGTTGTAGTTGGAGCTGCTGTGGTTGTAGTTGGAGCTGCTGTGGTTGTAGTTGGAGCCGCTGTGGTTTTTGTTGGTGCTTCAGTGGTTGAAGTTGGTGCTTCAGTTGTTGTGGTTGGAGCCCCTGTGGTTGTTGTTGGAGTTGCTGTGGTTGTAGTCGGAGTCGCTGTGGTTGTAGTTTGAGCCGATGTGGTTGTAGTTGGTGCTTCAGTTGTTGTGGTTGGAGCCGCTGTAGTTGTAGTTGGAGCTGCTGTGGTTGTAGTTGGTGCTTCAGTTGTTGTGGTTGGAGCTGCTGTGGTTGTGGTTGGAGCCGCTGTGGTTGTGGTTGGAGCTGCTGTGGTTGTAGTTGGAACCGCTGTGGTTGTTGGAACCACTGTGGTCGTTGTTGGTGCTTCAGTTGTTGTGGTTGGAGCAGCTGTGGTTGTTGTTGGTGCTTCAGTGGTTGTAGTTGGTGCTTCAGTTGTTGTGGTTGGTGCTTCTGTTGTTGTGGTTGGAGCCCCTGTGGTTGTTGTTGGAGCTGCTGTGGTTGTAGTAGGAGCCGCTGTGGTTGTAGTTGGAGCCGATGTGGTTGTAGTTGGTGCTTCAGTTGTTGTGGTTGGTGCTTCAGTTGTTGTGGTTGGAGCCCCTGTGGTTGTTGTTGGCGCTGCTGTGGTTGTAGTTGGAGCCGCTGTGGTTGTAGTTGGAGCCGATGTGGTTGTTGTTGGTGCTTCAGTTGTTGTGGTTGGAGCCGCTGTGGTTGTGGTTGGAACTGCTGTGGTTGTAGTTGGTGCTTCAGTGGTTGTGGTTGGAGCAGCTGTGGTTGTTGTTGGAGCTTCAGTTGTTGTGGTTGGAGCAGCTGTGGTTGTAGTTGGAGCTGCTGTGGTTGTAGTTGGAGCCGCTGTGGTCGTTGTTGGAACCACTGTGGTCGTTGTTGGAGCCGCTGTGGTTGTTGTTGTGGTTGGAACTGCTGTGGTTGTAGTTGGTGCTTCAGTGGTTGTAGTTGGTGCTTCAGTTGTTGTGGTTGGAGCCCCTGTGGTTGTTGTTGGAGCTGCTGTGGTTGTAGTAGGAGCCGCTGTGGTTGTAGTTGGAGCCGCTGTGGTTGTAGTTGGTGCTTCAGTTGTTGTGGTTGGAGCAGCTGTGGTTGTTGTTGGAGCTGCTGTGGTCGTTGTTGGTGCCGCTGTGGTTGTTGTTGCCGCTGTGGTTGTTGTTGGTGCTTCAGTTGTTGTGGTTGGAGCAGCTGTAGTTGTAGTTGGTACTGCTGTGTTTGTTGTTGGTGCAGTTGTGCTCGTTGTTGGAGAAGCTGTGATTGTAGTAGGAGCCATTGTGGTTGTGGTTGGAGCCGATGTCGTTGTAGTTGGTGCTTCAGTTGTTGTGGTTGGAGCCGCTGTAGTTGTTGTTGGAGCCGCTGTGGTTGTTTTTGGAGCTGCTGTGGTTGTAGTTGCAGCCGCTGTGGTTGCTTACAATGACATATTTTTGTACAAGCAAGAAATGTTACTCTATAATTAGTAATCACAGTGAACTCATTCTGTACTTTGAAATATGTAAAAGTTTAACATTTAAATGAATGGTTCTTTATAATCATTAAATGCAATAGGTTCTTCTTAGTCCCATATTCTGAATATTTCACAAAGAGGAATTATATGTTTTGCCGCCTGGAATGTTGGGCCCAATACCAAAAATTAAATTGGGCCACCTCTGCACTTTTGTGCTAAATATGTTTTGTGTCAATATTACTCATCAAAAATGTTACATAAAATTAAAGGCTTGCAATTCCCTTACTTTTTTTTGTCCAATATCGAAAGTAGCACAATATCTGTACATGCAAATATGTTTATTATTTTTAGTTTTACCTTAATTTCAGGTCTCTCCCCACCAATAATATGTAATATGATTTTGTTAATTTCACTTAGGAGACGAAAAGGAGACAGGTCCTGAGGGAAAGTGGCAGCAGGTATCTGTAACTTAAATGCAAGTTAAGGTAGGATACTCGCTGTTCAAACTGTCCAGCCTCCAGTCCAGTTTCTATTATCATTTTATAAAGATGGTTTGATTTTTTTTGGTCAGTAATAAATGCATTGTTTTTGTTGGGTAGTTGTAATCAGAGCAAAAAGAAAGGAATGATGCCAACTAGCTTGTCACTGAACACGGTGTTGTTCACCTTTTTCACTGGAATAGGTAAGAGTTTAGATTGGTATGGGGGTTTAAAGCTGCTGTTGACTGATTCAAATGTTGCTAAGTGTTGTAACAGGTACAGGGACAAGTTAAATATATGAATATTTTGGTGAATATGTTCCTCCATTAATTAAATGAAATGGAGGCAAATAGTAGTGTATACCTAAGCTAATTATGGTAAATAGTTGATAATCTCAGCCTACCCACCTCTCTTACGAGACAAGCTGGATTACAAATTGACATTTTTCTTTTGTATGTGTCCTCCCTCTCTCTCTCTCTGTCTCTCTCTCTCTCTTTTTTTTGAAAACCTAACTTCATTATTTTTCTTGGCTGCATAGTGATGATCACAGTTGTCATTGTCTTGTACTGACTGCTGCTCAAAACACCGCTAGGTAGGGACAAACCATTTCAAGAAGACACAAGAGGGGAGTGTTCAGTTCAACTATGTATTTTCTTTTTGGCCTGGCCTGGGAGTGTAAACATTAACACTATTAGCCAATATTACTAATCCTGTCGTGGCTGTTAACTGTTGTTGACACAATTATTTCAGTCGATGGACAGGTTGGCATCTGTATCACAACCAAGCAGAATACCAGACTACCACATGTAGTTTCTAAGGAAAGAAAATGCAACTGACAAACTGTCAACTTAACAGTTTAAATAACATCAAATAATATAAATTGTAGAGTGGTGAAAAAGGTCATCCAGTAGCATAATGGGACATGAAAGAGGCAGAACCAGGAAGAACTGGAACGTGATAAAGAGAAAGTGAAGTAGGCTGTGTGATAAGCCCACAGTTAAGTTTTTTTTTTTTTTTTTTTTTACCAGAGGGTACGAATCACTTTATACATAAGGCCATGTAGGTTTGGATTTTTTGTTTCTCTTAATAAAAAACACCTTCATTTAGATTTAGTGTTTGCTTGTGTTGTACTCAACAAATATTTTAATTGGTTTGATGTTCTGATTAGCATGCAAAAAATAGAAAATCAAGAATCGGGCTAACAGTTGTTCACACCACTATCATGCCTTATTTTGATATCATGGATTTTTTTTGTGTTTTGCAAAATTGGGCTGCACAGTGGCGCAGTTGGTAGAACTGTTGCCTTGCAGCAACCTGGGTTCGATTCCCGGTCCAGCATCTTTCTTCATGGTTTTGTGCATGTTAACGAGGGGTGCACCAATAACAGTTTTTTTAGCTGATCTCTGATTACCAAATTTTTAAAAACTTGACCAGTCGATTCAGTTTTTGACCAATACTAATTTTGTTTGTCTGAAATGTTGCTAAATATAGCAAGAAAGTCAGTGACTTGGCAACAGGGGGGCGATAGTTATTAACCGCAAATGTGTGGACATGACCTGATGTCCAGAAGAAGACAGTGGTTGATTTTTAGACCTTCGTTGAGGTAAATAAGATCGGTGGATAGTATCAGCTTCACATGTAAGCATCGGCCGATCACTGATCTCCCAAAATTAAGGAAATCAGCTGGCCAATAAGTCAGTGCATCCCTAGTATTAACCAAAGGTTGTGAATTCTTTTATTCTTATGTAAATGTGATTTCTTGGTTTTCTATTTTTAATAAATTTGCAAAAACAGCCATAAACATTTTTAAAAGTTGCCATAATAGGATATTCCACCCATCCATTTTCTAACACCCTCGGATCAGGAGGGTTGCTGGTGTCTATCTCCAGCTAACGTTCCGGGTGAGAGACGGGGTCACCCTGGACAGGTCGCCAGTCTGTCGCTGGGCATAATAGGATATTGATGGAAATTTGGGAAATCAAGTAATTTAAATAAATCTAGAATAAAGAAAGGTGAAAAGCTCTGAATATTTTTTTGCATTGTGCTGTTCATTTTGTGAACAGACGTATTGATTTTTAACTTCTTGCAGCCTGAGGCACTCGTTTTTTTCATGGTTGTCTTTTTAATGACAGTTATGAAATCTAAGAAAGTAAATAAATATTTTACAATGGATATAATCCACCTGTTAAACTCTCCTTTCACCTTCCTACCTTTCATCTTTATAAGGCTGCAGCTGTTTCAGCTTTAATAAAAACATTCATTATTTTAACCTGACTTAGATTTTAAAAAAAATCTAATTTGTACACATATAATATGTTCATTTACAACATGTTCTAAACAAGGTAATTCACAGATAATGGATAAAAACATTGCAGCTTACCATCAGTGGTTACACATATCCAAAAGATAAAAATCACAATCAATGTCTTAGCCATTGTAAAAAAAAACATGAAGGAAAAAATCCCATAAATAAACACAAAACAGTACAAATCATGTGTGGATGACACCTGAGTGCCTGGAAGCGTAACATGAGAAATGAAGTGAAGTCATCCTCATGAGGACGTTTTAATCAGTAACCACTCCCCACTCCACAGGGGGCGTTGTTTAGGTCTAGAGGCTTAACCTGAAAAGACTTGGTAAAGAGCACAAACTTTCTAATGGGAAACATCAACAAATAAAGCATTGCACGTGCAATTATTGGGCGTTTTGCTGGCAGTCTACAAAGAATGCATGCATAATTGATTAGTGCTGCAAAAGTGGCACAGACTGCCCTATTTAAATGAGGATTTTTGCTGTCATCATGAAGAGTGTCAGAGAGCAGAGTGACCATGAAGTTAATAAAAACAATAATAATACATTTCATTTGAATAAGTATCTCAATGTTACAACATAAGAATAAAAACATTTTAAAATTTAGCTAAATAACACTCTAGAAAGTAAAATGTATCTCCAAATTAACTTTTCTTTATACACTTTTAGGAACTAGTAAGGGTAGGATAAAATAGAAATATTCTTCATGGTCCCACAGTGGGAAAATTCAGGCACAGCAGTAAAAACATCTATTACATCTAGAGATGAAGGTACAAAGAACAATTTTATATAAAGTCAAGAAAATTATGGACAATGCTGAGCTTTCCCTTAGTGAGACTGTTATAGATAAACATTGTCTTCAGTCGGAGGCTTCTTCAAATTGACTGTAGTACTGGAAAGAAATCCTTCCTGCCCACAGCCGTCACGATCTGCATTAACTCTTAAAAAGTTTATTTAACATGTGTTACTACATTTAATTTCCAACAACAAAGTCGTTTTGAATTTGAATTGAACTGAATTAAAAAAAAACTGAATTAAAAATAACCTACAGTACTGTAAAGGCAAAATTTCAACATAATTTACTGAAGTTCAATCAAAACCATAGTATACTTCGGTCCAAAGGAACGAGCAACTTATTAAGATTCTTAAAAAAATTACAAGATGTCCATGTGGGCTTGTCCACTAACAGACGTTTTACAACAAAGGACAATAAAACAATAGAGATAACAGCAGAAATATTATTTGAAAGGAGCATAACTGTGCAAATAGGAGTGCAAAAGGCAGCGGGGTATTATTGACTTTTCTAGGAGGAGTGATGATAATAGAATCCAAGGCTCTCTAACATATAGCTTACCTAAAGAGTCCTAGTTTTAAAAATATGGCATCAAAATGACAGTTAACAGTAAAACCCCCCCAAAAAAACATGGATCTTTTGATTCTGACTTCAAGCGCTTAAAATGTATTCTTTCGAAAATGTAAAATGATCTCTAGTTTATTGTATGTGTAGTTTTACTAGACCTCCAGCCACCTGACAACATAAACCTGATCTGTTACTTGTTAACGCCAACAGCATTGAATGCTGAGGATGACTTGGTGAGCGTTAAAGTGAGCATCAAAAGGAAAGGAGGAAGAAATCAGACTGAAGTAACTGAATGTGGCACGGCACCAGACAGACTGGTCTGGGTATTTTTGAAACTGAAGGTCAACTGGGATCTTCACTCATTCTTTCGAAAATGTAAAATGAAAACGGAAAAACGTTGTGGTTTACTCAACACTTCAGGTTCGTTTGTACAATCTGAGGATAATTTTAATGCGACGGCCAACCTAAGTGTTGCTCCTCTAAGGCCATTGGGTGAGAGGCGGGGTACAACCTGGACAGGTCACCAGTCAATCGTAGGGCAACACTGTGACAAAAAGGACAAAGAGCACACAAATTCACTCCAAAGGACAATTGAGACTAATTAGCTTAACTGTTACGTTATTGGACCATGTCAGGAAGCATACAGGTGAAGAATGTGCAAACTCCATGCAGAAAGGTTGGGACTCAAACCCAGGACCATCTTGCTGAAAGACAGCAGTGTTATCAACAGATCCACTGCGTGGCTTGTTGCTGACCGCATCAATCCCTTCATGTCACAAAGCTAATATCTCAACATGAGAAAGATTACACTGTATGCGATAAGTGATAACCTCCAGACTCATCCAGCAGAGCACATTTTGGATGTTGTGAAACTTGAGAATTGCGACATGGAAATGCAACCAAAAAATCTGCAGCTACCATACGATTCTATAATGTCAGAGTGGAAAGAAATCTCTGAGGAAGTTTCATTACCGCTTGTTGAATCTGGGATCTTCACAAAGAATTTAAGAAGGTTTTTTTTAAATAATGTTTATAAGTTCTAAACCTGTTTGTTTGTTTATTCTTGCCTATATTTTGTGGTTTTAGGTTTCTCACTTATCTTCCGTTTCCTTAGCTTTGCCCTGAACTAAGCAGTAAATGTCTCTAAATTATTTTTTAAAAACTGAAATGAAGTATTTCTTATACCCAGCAATGTACTAAATAAATGTGTCAGATATCCTTGTGTAGAATAAATAACTTTATAGAATGACTAAAGCTTGCCAATGAAATATCATTTTTTTTATTAAATGCCTTATAAGTTCCAAAGAGTTCGGAAAATGTTGCGCAACCAAATTGAAAGTGATAGTATGGCAACATAGATAATTAAGCATAGGTTTGCTTTGATTTCTCATGCATATCTCTATCTGACTTCATAGATTGCAGAAAGACGTTAATAATAGCCCAGAGGAACAAAGATCACATTGTTTGCCAGTTCTTTATGCTTTTGTAGTTCTCCTTTTCTGAAGCTTGGTTTATTTACACAGGTATGAATACACTGAAAAAGATCTGCACACACCTGTTCAAATACCAGGTTTTCATGACGTTAAAAAATAACAGCAAGACAAATAATCCCACAACTTTTTCCACCTTTAATGTGACCTCTAACCCGAGCAATGCAAAACAGAAATCACTCAGGGAAGTGAAGTAAAAATCAACAACTGAGATCATGTGTGCACACCCTTTAAACACCGGGGATGTGGCTGTGTTCAGATTTAACTAATTACATTCAAACTCGTGTTAAATTGGAGTCGGCACACACCTGTCACCGATTAAGATGCTTCTGATCAACCCAAAATAAAGCTCAGCTGTTCTAGTAGGCTTTTCTTGATGTTTTTGTAGCCACATCTTCCAGCTCAAGCCATAGTTCGCAAAGAGCTTCTAAAGCATCCAAGGAATCTCATTATTCCAAGGAATTAAATATAATATGGAACACAGTGGAGGCTGTCATCATCAAGTGGAGACGACCCAAAGCATACATCTAAATCAACAAAAGAATGGCTTCACCAGAAAACACTGAGGCTTTGGAACGGCCCAGCCAAAGTCCGGACCTGAATCCCATTGAACATCGTCATCACCCCATTGACCAGGGCTGTGCACAGGCGGTGCCTTCATAATCTGTCAGATTTTAAGTGGTTTTACAAAGAAGAGTGGGCAAATTCTGCCACACCAAGATGTGTCACGCTGATAGGCTTCTAAATAAAAAGAAATTGTCTTCCTGCATCATGAAAAGCTGGTATTTGAACAGGGGTGTGTAGACTTTTTATATCCACTTTAGATTCAAAAATCGTCACCAAATAGTTTATGATTTATTTGTAATAAGTCTCAATAGCATTTTTTTTGATCCACCTATCATCACATTCCGTTTCCAGTGAAACAGGGCGGAACAATGAACAATCTAACCTTTGATTTTAAGACCTCTTATGAAATCAGTCCATATACTAAAATAAAATGGGTATGGATTTGGCAGGAGCCCAGCTAAATTACTTACTACAGAGAAAAGGTTGTATATGAAGTGAGAAATATATTTTTATGGGACCTGAACTGTAATCGCACTGCTGCTGATTAACAGAACTCATTTTTATCTTGTCTTTATTCTTTTTTGAGCTGACACAATCAATTTCAAAGTCATCCTGAGTGTCAGTTAAAACACCCATGTGACGTTATGTCAACACAAAATTCCTTGATGGTATGCCATATACTTACCATAGGAAAAGTTACACTCTGAACAATGCTGCATGTCCATTACAAACAGGTTTCAAAGCCTTCACAAACTGATGATTAAAACAAGAAGATTTGGAAAAATTAGAACGATTTCAAGGATAGCACTAGTTTCTAATTTAGATATAACTCTGTCAGACAAATAAAACTACAAATACTTTAGCTAACTAGAGGATAAGGACTTCTTGTTCATGTCAATTTAAGCCGGTGGGATGATGCTTTGAGCAGGTGTCACCAACAGGTCCTCTTGGACCTTTTTTTCCTTGGACCTTTTTTACAAAAATGTTGACTCTGTCATAAACAGGCTTTTCAAGAACTTTCCTTTTATGACACACACAACGGAAATTGTTATGCAAACCATAAATTGTAAAGTAACACCAAAGGCACTTTGGATTTGTGTGATTTAGACTCTTGGATTGAATGAATCTCGGCTACGTTAAGCCTTTTCAACTCCTTCAAAAGCAGAATCTCTCATTTCAAATCTTCAACAGAACTTCTTTTTTCGTTCCGTTCTCGTCGTTTGTTCTCGTTGTGGAAGAGCTCAATTTTGACATTCGCAGTCTCATCTTTTTCTCTTTGAAGGTACTACATTAGCAAAGCAGTTTCTGGTTCTGCAGCTATCAGTTTATCTTCAGCTTCAAGTTTTAGTATTTTGTTCTTGGATAGCATTCTTGCTCTGCCATAATCTTTACTACTGCTTCAGTAGCTGCACGCTCAGCTGATTCTTGTCTTTTCACATTTGACATTTGAACAGGGGTGTGTAGATGTATCGGAGTGAATGGAATTAGCTTTTGAGCAACCTGAGACGCTGTAAACCAAGGATATAAATACAGAGTCAGTGAGGGGAAATAGAAACTTCACTCTATTTGAATAATGCTCATTTGTTCTTTGAGGGCGTCATCTAGACCCTGTCTTATTGATTTTTTTGACTCAGTGCTCATAACAACTATTGAGGCAAAGCACTAATTCATCCATTTTTTCCTTGTTATATTATTTTCCCTCTTCTGTTAGATTGTGAACTCTTTCCAAGACAATTCAGACTGTACCGTTTGCTGTGAATCTCTAGATTGAATATCCTGTCTTATCTCTACAACTTGCAGAGATTAGCAACCGTATCAGCAACCACACACCGTGTCTTTGTTTCTGATTTTTCTGAAAAATATCTTCACACATTTGTCAAAGGGCAGTGCACCTTAAAATTTTCTTATTTATTCAAGAAAACCTTTCAGTAACATATCATGACATTTTGAATCATCCCTTTAAAGTATAGAAAAACATCCTACAGCAAAATTCTTAGTAACGGCAATATGCAATAAAACCGCTTTTTATGAAACAGTCAAACAAATTTACTTTACCAATAAAACTAAAAACAGTGCTGAAGTAAAACCATAAACGAGTCACGTTTCAGTTGAACTTCATGCAATGTGAGGCAGTGATTTTTATCAAGCTGCAAAGTCTCTGATGTTCTTACTTTTCAGTTCTTGTCATGCACTTTATACCATAACCTTACTGATTGACGTCTTGGATGTTTTGGTAAAAACCAGCAACCCATAGTTACTGCAGTGCTCCAGGAAATACACAACACCATGGTTCTTTCTTTACTGAAAGGTTTGTTCTTAGATTCTTTAAATTCCACTGTCAAACTGAATAAATGTATAATAATGTATCATATGTCACAAAAACATACATTTCTACAGATTGCAAATAAACAATTATATTTGAAAGATTAAAATCACAAAATGACATACCTTGTTAACTGTGTAAAGCTAAGAGGGAACTTCTTAAAAGCCTAAAAAAACAATTTGCAACTTGAAAACCAGTCTCGTCATGTACTTAGGCAGAGTTTTAATTAACTCGTCAAGTGACCACTTGTAGATTAGCATGCTGCAGCAAAATATGTCCCAGGGGGAAAAAACATGAAACCTTGTAGTTCCTATTTACATTGTAGTTCGCATTTACAAAGGTATCTGGTTGTAAATATCCTTTTTTTTTGTCATAGCAACATTTATTGATAGGCAACTAAGTGTCTCCTCTGGCTGTGAAAGATCAATAAGTGAAGGTAGTGATGCTTGAGTTTATGTGTGTAAATTCCTATGGTAGCTCTATAGCAGCATTCAAACGTGCAATAACTGCGGTATTTAAGCACCTTTTAATACTATTGTATATTTTTAACCATTTTTCTCGAGGCAAATTTTCCCAAGGCAATATTACTTAAGCCGCTACTTTCCTGTTTTTGTACATGTAAATTGTGTCCAACACAGCTTTGACGCAAAAGGAAAAATCATTTTGCAAAAATACAAGATTTTTGTTTGTATTTCATAGATCCACAAAAACATTTGAAATAAGGCAAAGTAGACAAAATCCATAAAAAATATATCTTTTTAACTCATTTCGCAAGATAAAATAGTCTCATGTATTGAAATATATTTTTTCCAAACATAAAATGCTGTGAACAGCTTCCAAGTAGCCAGCATATTTAGTCATTTTCTGAGGAAGCCCTTTCTGGGAGATAAAAGTAAAGTTAAATAAAAGTTTCGTTAATCAAGAACGGGGCTTTAGATATTCTGTTATTAGTGTAGAATAATCTAGTCCATGTTTGAAGAGTCAAAGTTTGTTGTTTCTAAGTTGGAGCAGCTCCCGTGTCTCTTTATTCAACCTTCACAAATGAAGAAAATGTTTTACAAGTCAAATAAATGTTTGACGTTCACAACAGTTTCCCCTGGTTGTAGCACTATAGGGCATTCACCAGCAGCCCACCCTCAACCCAACCCAACCCAACCCAACCCAACCCAACATCATCCCTGCCTCTTGTCCAATGTCTCCTCCCTGACTTTGCTCTATTTGCTCTATTGTGACAATAAAGAGAAAGCAATAGTGAGCACAGCTTCTACACAAAAATGAAAGCAGACAGGAATGTTAGCATTAAATGTTGTGGCCCTACAACATTTAATGCTAATGATATGTAAATGTACATGTCATTTACCCCAAATGCACCCATTTTATTCAATTCATTATTATTTTCTCATTATTGGATTGTGTAAGGGTAGCGTTTTACTTCCTGGGTAATGTTTAACAAAGCTGTTCAGGAACTGGATGGCTAATTAGCTGTCATGTTTTATTGTCGTTTGAAAGATAGCGCGATAACTTTCATTATGATACCTATGGTAAACTCAGGAGCAGCTACCAGAGGAAACCAGTTTCACTTCACATGAAATAAAACTTTGTAGTGATCATTTACTCAGACCTTAAGTTTTGAGTAAATGATCACAGATTTGAACTAAATTTAGGCAAAATATAAAGTTGTGCATTTTATAGAATAATAATTTAAAAAAAAAATACCAGAAATAAATATACTAAACACATTCAGGCAGAAGAAACATTTCCAATTAAGTTTTTTCAACTTTAAATTCATTCTTACATATGTTACAGAGTAATGTACTGTCAGTGACAGTTTGGTTGCTGCAAATGGTACAAGAAAATAACATCAGAATTTATTTTATTGTTCAATACTAAGATAATATTTAAACTTTATTTTAGCCTCAAATATGGGTTATTGAACTTTATGCTGTAATTATAGATATTCAGGCAATGTCAGTGAGTGTTTTCGGTCCAAGAAAAAGAAAAGGCATTGTGATGGCTCAGATTCAATGAGAAGTTGTGATAAAGATAAAGAAGACAAACTGAATGTAGTAGGCCAGAGCATGATAGCAGCTGCAATTAATGTTTTACTGGTAGCTCTGGCGCGGAAAGAGGATTTCAAATTATTACATAAAATTACAAGAATAGAGAGGACATACTGTACACTTTTATATTATGTTTCTTCTCAACAGTTGGAGAAAACTAGCATTTGAGCACCAGTTTGGTACTACAACAAAAAGATTTACTGCACTGCACACCTAATGAGCTCTCCACTCCACTCGAAACCTTCCCTGCTCCAACCAGAGCTCTCTCTAGTCACATCTGTCGGCTGAGCTTTTTCTCTTTCATCCTGTGGAGTCGAGAACTGGATAAGAGCTTATCAGTTTAGCTGTCTTTATCTGCTGAAAAAAGATACTAAAACAGTTTCTATTGTCATAAACTCTTTGCACTGCATCAACATGGAAAGTACTTCCGGATCAGTGTCTGTGTGCCTGTGTGTTTTCAGTTTTTACACATGTGTATGTTCTGTCTTCTCAAACCCCCAGCCAGTCATGGCAGATTGTCGCTAACATTGAGCTATGTTCCTTTTTCTTTCTGTTAAACTGGAGTTTGTTCCTCTCCGTTGTCTCTACATGAACCCATCGATATAAAGTCAATGACACAACGAATAAATATCTACTGACAATTATTTGACTTGATCACATAAGTTTCCTTTAATAAGAAACTTTTTACCAATTTTGTTGTAAATATTTGTTGTAAATTTCTGCTCTCTAAAAATATGAACTCAACTGATCTACAATTGATTCTTTACTCGAAATCATTTACTTTGTGGCACTTTTTTTTACTTTGCAAAAAAAAGTGCTTTCAACATTTTACTCACTTTTGCTATCTTTTAAGAGGATGTAGAAGCTGATGAACACCATCTAATAATTTATATTTTTTTATTATTAAAAAAAGAGATTTGTTGTTTGTTTTTTGGGGGGGGAATTTAATATATTCGGCAGCACTTGGTGTCTTTGCTTCTGATTGTATCTGTATGCTATGCTACTATGATCATAGCATTTTTAGTGAACTGCCAATGATACCTGGGTTTATTTTTGGTTCAAACTAACACAGTACTGAATCCACATTAGCTTGGTTCTTGTTGTGCAACACATTGTGAACAACTTTAGTGAATCCATAAATGAAGAAGTTAAAAAATATTGGGCAATATTTCCTCATCTGAGATTTTGCTCAGTGGGAATAAACATCAATTAAATTAAGTGTCTTTGTTCAGTTACATACAGAACCAAGAGACTTGGTGACTTATAATGTAGGAAGTATAAAACAAACTTCCTGATTTTTGACGATGAAAACCACACTGGTTTATGGCAGTTTATAACAGGTGAGAATAGAAGTTAAAGAGAAGCAAAAGCAGTAAAGGAAAAAGGTACAACGATATCGACTATAATACATCACACATCCCAGATGATATGTTCCTGTTTGGTTCCGGGTCGGTTTCACTTCTGAGCTGAGCGTAAAGGTTCTGGGCATGAAGGTTTCTGCTGGATCAGACCTGCTTGTAGGGGTTGTTCCTCGGTCGATTCTTGGAAGAAAACGTGTCATCTTGGTTGTCACCGAATCGCTGCAGCAAAGAAAAAGACATAATTTGTGAGCGAATAAAGCAAATGTTTTTTCTTCACAGTGTCATAGGTAGATGTGTACCCACCGAGTTCCTCCCCGATGGAATCGAGCTTTGTCTGCTGTTGCTTGGAGTCGTCTCCAGGTTGGTCCTGCTGCTGAGTTTGGCCTGTGGGATTCGTGGGATCCCAGAAGTTGCCAGGCTGTTTGTTGGTTCTATGTTTGTTGGTTCTATGATCCAGGCAGGAAAACCGTTGCTGCTATAGGATGGTGGAGACCTGACAGTCGGAGGTTTCCCAATGTCTTTTTCTTTGATTTCGTAGCTTTTCAACTTGAATCTGAAAAAAAAGAATAACAAAGAGTAGTGCAACAGTGTCTATTTTGCTCTAGTGTGTTCAAAAAACCGACCAACTTTAAAACGACCACTCACACTTAACACAGATTATAGTTTAATACAAAGGTTGGAATGCAGCTTTAGGAAAAAACAAAAAACAAGACAAAGGTGATTGTTAAAAGGCACCAAGGTAATAAATGAACAGGATTAAAACGTACTTTTTTACTTTCACTAGCAACGTGATCAATACTGCGACCAGCAGGCATCCAAGGATAGACGGAATGATAATAATGATCAACAACCAGGTTAAAAAAGACACGAGAAGGTGTCAGTGAGTCTGAGGCTTTTGCTTCAACAGTTACATATAACATTTTCCAAAGCAATACTGGCTTTTGAGGAAAAAAACAATCCATTTTGATCAACTAGGTTTTGCAGTTTCTAATGAGTTTCTGATGACAAAACTGGCCATTTTGCAAATGTTTATGGTAATTTTGGAAATGCAACATTGCAACTGAGAAGAACTGTAAAAACAAATATTCACAAAGCCTGCAGGGCATTAAGTTACATATTATTTTATATTACCAGACTCTAAAACTGTGGTTCAATGTAAATCATTTTCAAAGCAGGACAGGCGTTACTGGCTGAACATTCGGTCATTTTTCATGTCTTTGTTGCATTTCATGTTTTTCATGTGTTCAAAGCAGGTTAGTGTGATTAACTGGTGGAGATTTTTTTTGTCTACAACAGTAAAGTAACTTTTTTTCAGCTCTGAGCTACCAAGTGGTGGTCAAGGCTGCTGTGATTGCTGCCAAAGAGTGCAAAGAATAAGAAGAGGACCACAGAGACACACAGTGTGAACTACGTCCAACCATCACCTGGCTCTTTCTTTTCTCTTGATGCAAAATATCTATCAACATGCACACAATTTTATTTTAAACACATTGTTGTGATCACTATAATGGTAGTGATTTCTCATGAGCTTAATATTTTGGTGCCCTACTCACTGTGCATGATCCGCGTTGGCAAAGCTACTCCAAAAACACTAATTAAAAACTGAACTTACTGCTTTAATTCAGTCTGTTTACTGAATGCAGAATATATGCGAAAAGTCCTTCAGGAGAAACTGCGAAAAATTGCCATATTACCGTAATGCATAATTCTCAACACTTATTCATGAGAAACAACATATTTCCTTGTCACATTCAGACACTAACCCTTTCGACAGCCTTGAGGACCATAAACCTCATCAGCCAGACATAAGTCTGGTCAGCACTTTCTTCACAGGTGCTTCCACTGAGACATGAGCTTGATAATTAAGACAATAACCACAAACACACCATGGAAGATTTTCATCAGTTCAGTTTGTTTATTTTCTGCTATTTTAATAAAGCTACGTTAAGCTATGACTACATTAAGTAGCTAAGATACCTGGAGTTCCTGTAGTTGTCATTTGACCTGCTGTTGTGGTTAGAGCTGCTGTAGCTGTTGTAGCAGCTGTTGTGGTTGTTGTTAAAGGAGCTCTGGATGTGGTCAGAGTTTCTGTGGTTGTCATCCTAAAGGTACAGACCGCAGCCGTTTCTGCTTGAATGGAAAAGCAAACACTTTTTGTTTCTGCTTTAATGGAAAAGCAAACATTTTTCAACCTCATATGTATAAATTAATCGGTGCATAAATGTGTTCTTTCACAATAACTTTTAAATAAAGTAATCTAAATATATAAAAAGCAGCAGTGCAAACGGCAATCCAAAGGATGAAAATCACAAGGAATGTTTTAGCCATTGTAGAAAGAAACCTGAAGGACAAAATTCTATAAAAAGCCTGAAAACTGTAAGAACTGTGTGTTCATAGGGTGTTTTTGGGAAATAAGTCGCAAATCTTATAAGATTCCTATTATGTAGTGCTAAATTTCTTATAAAAATAAAAATTGCACATGCATGGATTTTACCTGCTACGAGGCTGTCATCATGGAGGGAGTTGGTGAGGAGAGCGGCCATAAGAAAGACCAAGTTGAAAACTATGGAGTTAAAATAATAATAATACTGCAATAAGAAAAAAGTATGTCAAGATGTTGCAAAATAGCAGTAAAAACTTTAAGCTAAAGCAATTCTAGACAAACTAATTTAACTAATTTAATCACAGTGCTATAAAGCGATGATGGGATGGAATCATCCAGTAACTCTGCAGCTCAATATTGGTATTGCCGAATGGTTGCAACGGGACATTAAAGGATTTCTCAAATATGCATGAAAGAATCAAAGCAATACTCCATGTATGTTTTTGATGAGAGAATAACATTACAACTTGATGTAAAGCTCGAAAAAGTTTCCACCTGTCCTCAATTAGCTTGATGCATTCACTAGCATAAATATAAATACCTTCCCAAATCACTGAATACTTTATTATAATTTATTTGTAATAAGTCTCTGTCTCTGAAGGTTTTTTTTTTTTTGGCCCACTTAACAATCAATCAAATTTTATTTGTATAGCACATTTCAGCAGCAAGGCATTTCAAAGTGCTTTACATACTAAAAAAAACAGCATGTGACATTGAATAAACAGTAGGAAAGAAAGATTTTGAAAAGAAAAGATTAAAAAAGATAAAAACATTAAAACCCACACCCCTTTTAGGACTTCGGTTAAACGTCGTTTAACTGGGATTCTAATCCTCTGGGACTTTAGTCAAAAACGCCATTTGACAAGGACTCTAAACCTCCCACTTACAGATTATGTAAAATCTGACCTTTGATATAAAGATATCCTTTATTATCAAATCACTGTAATTTACTCAAGTAAAATTTGAGTGAAGTTAGCATCAACTCAGCTAAATTACTGACTGCTGAGATTGGGGATGCACGCTAAATGAGAAGTGAAGGTTTTTATGGTACCTAAAGAATAGCTATATTGCCAGCCGCTCATTAAACAAAATCACCTTTATAAAACTTGGATCCAATTTGCACTTTTCATTGCTTGTTCCCTTTCAATGCCATCTTGGGTGTGGATGGAAAAAGGATGTTATGTCACCATCACAAAATGACCTGAAGGTCGTCCACGTATCACGCTAAATTGTCAACATATTTTCTAAATATTTTTCCCGCTTTTGTAAATCATATTGTTAGTACATACTATAGATTGGGTTAAGACTAGATAAATACATTTTGTAAATCTAAGTAGTAGTTTCCAAATGTTAAAAACATTAATTAATGATAAGCATCGGTGTTCTCAAAATACTCTAATTTAGGTCCAGCACACTAACCGATCCGTGGATCCATAGGGTGGAATCATTAGAAGACAGTCTTCATTATCACAGCTACGCTGATGTCACACAACTCTACCTTCCTGAGTGTCCTAAATTGACACAAAACGTAACATTATTCCATAATGCAGCAGAAATTATAACAAAATGCCTTTGATTTTGATCAACCTGGGAAGGTTCACTGCTGTTCCCGTTTTCACCATTTGGCATTTAGTGCCTCTCACTGTGCTTTGCTGGAGTCCCAAAGCTTCAAAAATGACTTTGTGACCTTTTCCAGACTGAGAGATCTCAGTTACTTTCTTTCTCACTTGTTTGGAAATTTATTTGAATCTCGCCATGATGTCAAGCTTTTGTAAATCTTTTAGTGTACTATACTTCACTTTCTCCAACAGATCTTACTTTAGTGATGCCTTGATTGAGAACAGGTGTTGGACCAATCATGACTATGTGCATCTAGAGGCAGTGAACTCAGGTGTGATGAACCACAGTGAAATTATGTTTTAACAAGCAATCACTTTTTTTTTTTACACAGGGTCATGTGGGTCTGATTTTTTTTTTTACATTGATAATAAACACTTGAATTTAAACACTGCATTTTATGTTTACTTGTGTTGTCTTTGACTGATATTTAAATAGGCTTAATGATCTGAAACAAGGAAATGTGACTAACATGCAAAAACTTCTAAATGATTATTTAATATGAACAAATAAACAAATATTCAATTTACATGAGTTCCAGCACATAAAGGGGTTGAGTTATAAAAAGGTGGATATGTTGGCCAGAGAAGCAGTCAAAGAAACTGAAATTGAGCAGAAACAATCGCAGTGCGCTGGACAATAAATGCTCCAATTAATCACACATGAGATGACAAACGCCAAATATACAATATATAGTTACACTGCTTAGTTAATGGTGTTTTAAAAACAAAACCAGTAAAAACTGAGTTAATATGTCAGATTCCCTCCTCACCTCGTCTTGATAAGAACAGAGAGCAGTTCGCTGGTCACTTGCGCACCAAGTGATCAGCTGACCACTTGGTGCGCAGACAGTTTCAACTTTACGCACAGAGAACATCGTGGAGCTCATTATTAATCATACTAAGAACAATATCTGTCAGAGAATCCTCTCTGACCTGGTCGCTTTAACGGACCAGAGGCTTTGGAGCGTCTAGCAGCTGATCCGCTTCTGCTGGTTTTTCTCCCGCTGAGGGAAGTGATGCGGGATCAGGAAACGATCAGAGTTCTGCCGTCTGCTAATCACGTCATTTCGTGAAATGTTACCTGATTTCAAAAACGTTCTCGCAGAGAAATAATAAATGTTTCATTGGATGACTACAAATTGGAAATAAAATGATTTTGTTCTTTGACGGACAACAAAAAAACTCCAGCGCCACCTCTGCTCCAAACTACGAACATTGTCGGTCCCTCTTCGGTTTTTTTCTCTTTTTGCGGAGGTTCAATAAATAACTTATTGGCAGCACAACTGAAACACCCAGGAGAAGAATATCAGCTTGTTGTTATGAGTATAAAGGAGGCTGGTATCGCGCCTGATAGTGTCCCCCCTCTGGCTCCGCCACTGCTTATTACCCCGCGATAATAACTCAATAGCCCATGGAAAAACCTTATAAGCTTGTATAAAAGCAGAAAGTACGGTGGCCACCGTAAGAAAGGCTTACAGTATTCAATTATGTCGCATGAACTGATCATTATTGTGAGGGAACGCAAAACCTTTTGCGAGGGGATGCAAAAGAAAAAAAATTCCCCATGTCTCCTGGAGGGCTCCGTACTTAACAAATTGGGTAAACTGCCATTGACATATGTATTTTTTTTTTATGATGTTTTGACTTTTTTATGTTAGTGCTTGTTGCACTGTTGGTGAAATGCCTGTGATACCTGAACTTATTTTCGGTACAGAGCATTGAATGTATTTTAAGGAATGACTTGATCCTTTTTGTGCAACAGATTGTGAATGAATCAGTGTAGAAGCTTATTCGTAATTAATGCTAACCTTGGTAATGAATTTAATTCTAGGATGTATGATGGAATTTTGAAATACTACTAGCTACCAATTTGATTTAACTTCTGATTGATAGTTGCATTTTTGTTGACATAATTCTGTCTGTAATTATTTGATGTCCAATGATTAATACATTTTTTTCAATGTTTTTCTAATTGAAATCAGATTTTTTTTTCCTGCACATTCACCACAAGCTCTTAACTCTTAACTTTACAATTTTAGCATTACATATCACATTATGAGATAAAAACTTAGAAAATTTGCTCAAGGAGTTGGCCAAAGAAGCCAACTTATTACATAAAACGATTTTCATGATTACTTTTTGAATGCAGAATTTCTCACATTATTACATAATGCGACAATACAGGACTGTGATTTCTTGATGTTTAATAGATTAGATTAAATCATGACAATTATATAAATATTCCAACCAGAAATAGAAATATTTGAAGTGCTTCATGTATTATTAAAAACCCAAAGTCAATGAAATCCACCTTTTGAAAATAACCTTAAAGTCAGTATCTATACTTTTATTAATCCCACATTTCTGTATTAAAATGTTATTCATTGGGCTGAAGTGTCTTAATGTCATTTTTTTCATTTGCTGTAACTAAACAGAAAATTCTCATAGATAAAAATGGAAAACATTAGGATGTGAAATTAATCTAAATGTGTTTCGCTGAATTGAGTTATTGCAATAAACACATTTTTCAAACATACATTTTGATCTAAATT
This sequence comes from Poecilia reticulata, assembly GCF_904066995.2. Classification (NCBI taxonomy): domain Eukaryota; kingdom Metazoa; phylum Chordata; class Actinopteri; order Cyprinodontiformes; family Poeciliidae; genus Poecilia; species Poecilia reticulata. Next base: position 5,576,885 of record NC_088848.1, on the reverse strand, counting down.
GTCTGAATTAGAGGCATAAATGCTAAAAATATAATTGTCCATCATAGGAAATCGCCCTTAAGAAAAATCTGAAACTCATAAATCGTCAATACAACCTTTATTGTTTGCATATAAAATTCTATCAGAGATGTATTCTCTCTGACTTACAGCTTTTCAGTTAAATACCTTATGAGGAAAATACTTTAAATATCACATGAGGCAATAAAAAAGAATAAATATACAAACATTACTCAAACAATTCATTATATAATAAATATAAAGTGTCCAATATAAAGTGTTCATCACTTTTCAAAATACACTTTAAAGTGCTGAACAGTTTCATTCTCTGATTTGCATTGACACAGCACAAAGCATCTAATAAACTTTTTCCAAGGAGTATACAGAAGTGGTTCAAAATAAAAAAACAAAACAAAATTAATTAAGAGAGAAGAATTTGTCTAAAAAACTAAAGGTAAGACAAATATTAAAAACAACTGTAGTTAGTGGGATATGTGTTGTGCGGAGTTAAAATTATTTGTCATTCATTAAATAAAAAGAAAAGTACACAAATCATTTGCTAAACAAATACAATACGGTTTGATTACGTTTTACAGGTTTTGTACAGACAGGGCTGGAATTCCTTGGAGATTTGTTTGTATACAGGAAAGATTTTTTTGTTTACTTTTGCATAGAAAGGTTAAAATTGACCAAAAACAAATAAATAAATAAATAAATTTGGAGAATTTTTCAGCTCATGTCATTTACCAGATTTTGGTTAAAGAAACTTTAGTAAAATCATACATGAACAAAAAAAAATACTCTGTAAGAACTCCTCATCTGTAAACTCAGTGAGGATAAACATAAAAAAAATTATGTGTTTATGCTTAGATAACATAGAGAAAAGAAAGGTTGGGTGACTCTGGACTTAGTAATTATATACTTCATATATATTAAATATTATACACTAAAGGATCCCCTGAAATGATTCAAGTTCCCTTTGCTTTTTTAGGTTACTACTAAGTAAGGGTTAGTCTGGCCTTGGGTCTTGGCGTAAGGGTTTTTGGCTCGGAGTTGACCATAAGGGCTGATGTTCCTGGATGGACTCTGGGAGAATGGAAACATGTCATCTTGGATGTTGCTGAATTGCTGCAGTAGAAAAGAAGAGAGATCATAATTTGTGAGTGAACAGGACAGATGTTTGTCTTCACGGCGTCTCGTTCAGAGGTGTACTCACCGAGTTCATCCCAGAAGGAATCAAGCTTTGTCGGCTGTTGCTCAGAGTCAGCTCAGAGCTGGGCCTGCTGTCCCAGTTGTTGCTGAGTTTGGCCCGTGGGATTTTTGGGGCCGCAGAATTTCCCAGGCTGTTCGCTGGTTCTTTGACCCAGCCAGAAAAGCCATTGCTGCTGCTGTAGGATGGTGGACCTGGGGCAAAAGCAGGGATTTGGTAGGGTTTCCAAATGTCTTTCTCTTTATTCTTGAAGATTTTCTTCCTGAATCTGTTAAAAAAAAAGACAGCAATTGCAAATTTGTCTGTTGTGTTTATAGTTAGATTTTGTTCAGCCAGAACTAATTCATTTTCAAAATCACCCAATTTTGAAAAGACTTTGCACATTTAACATAGTTAGAAACGTAACAAGACAAATGTGAATAAAAAAAAATAACCAATGTGATAAATGGATAGCATTCAAACTTACCTTTTTACTACCACGAGCAGAGTGATCACCAAAGCGAACAGCAGGCATCCAAGTATAGAGGAAACGATCACAAGGATCAACCACCAGTCTAACAACAAAGAAGAAGGCAATATTGAGTCTGTGGCTCTGCATGCTACAACAGGATCACGTAAAATTTTAGCAAGCATTTCGCCTCAATATTTTAGAAGAATTATTTAAAAGATTGTAGTTTTTGAAATAATATTCAGAGAGGAAAGAAAGAGGTCTGAATCTTTAAAAGGTTTGCATGTATAAAAACCTCAAACCACCAAGGCTCAAAGATTGTTTGCAAAATGAGCATCATAGCAGGAACAATCCATTTTACATTTATGCCTTCATGAATATTGAGAACATATGCTGAACATCAGAAAGTGTAAAATATTGGGAGGAGGATATGCAAATTATCATATTCCTAAAATAATGCCTTAAGTTATTTATTTATTTTGGCAAAAGAAAAGACAAAAAGAAAAACATCACCTCCTCTTTTTTTGCCAAAATATAAATTAAGGGGGAAAAACACAGATGACAAAAGGATCACTTGTATCTTTTGTATTTATAAGTTTACAGTTTCATTTGTTCAAAGCAAATGTTAGTGTTGCTCCAGTCTTAAATAACTGTGTAAAATGATACCTTGTCATGTTTTTTGTCCAGCAGTAAAACAATTACAAACTGTCTTCTCATTTCCTCCATGTCAGCCTCTCCCATGTGGTGCTCAAAGCTGCTCTGAGCATAACGGGAGGAAAACCATTGTTTGGCTATTTCTCTTTTCTCTTCCACATCCCCAACTCTTTATATCTATTTATTGCAAAATGTACTCCTTTTGTTTTATAATAATAATAATAATAATACATTTTATTTCAAAGGCGCCTTTCTGGCACTCAAGGACACCGTACAAGAGTAAAAAAAAAAAAAAAAACAGTGACAGAAACAAATAAAATGTAACAATTAAAAATAGATAAAAATAAATAAAACAAAACAATGTTATCTATATAAAATCTATGTAAAATCAGGCAAACCAATTGTGTCATGTGGAAAAGGCAGATCTAAAAAGGTGTGTTTTGAGTTTGGTTTTAAAATGTGATAATGACTTTATGTTTCTAAGGTATGGTGGTAATGAGTTCCAGAGTTGGGGAGCAGAGCGACTGAAAGCTCTGCTCCCCATGGTGGTGAGACGGGCAGAGGGGACAGTGAAATGGATGGAGGAGGATGATCTGAGGGAGCGAGAGGGAATGGCAATATGAATAAGATTTGGTGGGGAGAGATTGTAAAGGGCCTTGAAAGTGTACAGAAGAATTTTGTAATCTATGCGGAACTTGGTGGGCAGCCAATGGAGTCTTTGCAGGACAGGAGTGATGTGGTGCATGGATGGGGTTTTGGTAATGATACGGGCAGCTGAATTCTGGACCAGTTGGAGCTTATGAAGAGATTTCTGGGTGAGACCAAACAGAAGGGAGTTGCAATAGTCAAGGCGTGATGTCACAAGACAGTGAACAAGGATGGCAGTGGAATGGGGAGTAAGGGAGGGGCGGAGGCGGTTGATGTTGCGTAGGTGAAAATAAGCCGAGCGGGTAATGTTATTAATATGAGACTGGAAAGACAGGGTGCTGTCAAGGATGACACCCAGACTCTTTACCTGAGGGGAGGGAGAAACGGGACAGTTATCAATTACAAGACTGAAGCTTTTGATTTTGGCCAGAGTAGATTTGGTACCAATGAGAGGAACCTCTGTTTTATCACTGTTAAGCTTAAGCAGATTTGAGGAAAACCAGGAGTTTTGTTCATACTGTATTAATATTCTTTACAGAATTTATTTTAAACATGTCATTGTTAACATAGTGATCATTAATTTTTACAAGCATACTTTTTTAGTGCCCACTGAATATATTGTGCCCAAGTGTTCTGCCCATACGGTCTTGGTGTATAAACCGTTGGTGGAGGGCTGGGACTGCTTTCATATATTGAAATTGAAAAGTGACACCAAAAACACTGAGGTTATTGATTTGTGAATAGATAAGTGTGTTTTATGAACAGTTTATGAATTTGGAGACACTGAGATAATTTATCATATTGTCTAGATCAGTGGTTCTTAACCTGGGTTCGGTGAGTCGGTCTCAGGGGTTCGGCGGAGCCTCTGCCGCGGAGGTAAAGACACACACTTGTGTTAAGTCGTGATGACGCCCCGCTTCGCCCTCACTTGCTGCAGAGGATCACGTTACATTGCTTAGCCAATCAGTGCAGTGGAGGAGCCCTGATTGAAGGAGTTCCACTCTTAGCATGGATTTGAACTTGTGTCTTTAATTACTTCAGCAAAACTCAGTTTTTACCAAATTCTGAAGACTTCGGTGTACTTCTAAATCTGCTCCTTAGTCGCATCTTTTCGGGGTTGCTACTGCCTCTAGTGGTGTGGGGGTGGTAACACAACTAATATAATTACATTACTAAATCAGAATACCGCAAAGTCTTTATTATTTATTATTAATTTTTCATTCTCTTAAGAATATAGAGCTAATTAAATGATCTAAACAAGACCTTAAAGTGATTCCAATTTCTCTCGATGGCCAACCTGTTGAAACTGTGGCAAATTTTAAATATCTTGAGTTGTCCCTGGACAGTCAGCTCAACTTTGCTGAAAACACTGACTAGATTTTGAAGAACTGTTCTCAGAGACTCTACCTTTTAAGAAGACTCAGTGATCTTGGGGTGACCCACCTAGATTCTAGTTGGATCACCCCTATGTCTTGAATTTTGGGGGAAAAAATATATTTTATTTATCACTACAGAAGGGTTCAGTGAGTGCGCATATGAAACTGGTGGGTTTGGTACCTCAAAAAAGGTTAAGAACCACTGGTCTAGATTAACAATTATCTACACTTAGTAATGAGAAGCACAATTTTTCCTTGTAGCATTATATTAAGATACTCACCATTTTGACAACCTTGAGGACCATAAACTTCACCAGCCACACACAAGCACACGTAAGTCTGGTTATCACGTTCTTCACAGGTGCTTCCACCAAGACATGGGTTTGAAGCACACACACCTTAATAATTAAGACAAGAACCAAAAGAACACCATGTAAGAATTTCAGCTATTAAGTAAGTCCTTAATAATTTACATAATTTATATTTATAAAATTATGAATACATTTATAAATTAGGTAACATACCGGGAGGAACTGTAGTTGTCGTTTGGCTTATGTCTGTGGTTGTTGATGGAGTAACTGTGGTAGACAGTGTGCCTGTAGAAGGTTCTGTGGTAGAGAGTGTGCCTGTTGGAGGCACTGCGGTAGATAGTGTGCCTGTTGGAGACTCTGTGGTAGAGAGTGTGCCTATTGGAGACTCTGTGGTAGAGAGTGTGCCTATTGGAGACTCTGTGGTAGAGAGTGTGCCTGTTGGAGGCGCTGTGGTAGAGAGTGTGCCTGTTGGAGGTGCTGTGGTAGAGAGTGTGCCTGTTGGAGGTGCTGTGGTAGACAGTGTGCCTGTTGGAGATTCTGTGGTAGAGAGTGTGCTTGTTGGAGGCGCTGTGGTAGAGAGTGTGCCTGTTGGAGGTGCTGTGGTAGACAGTGTGCCTGTTGGAGGTTCTGTGGTAGAGAGTGTGCCTGTTGGAGGCGCTGTGGTAGAGAGTGTGCCTGTTGGAGGCGCTGTGGTAGAGAGTGTGCCTGTTGGAGATGCTGTGGTAGAGAGTGTGCCTGTTGGAGGCGCTGTGGTAGAGAGTGTGCCTGTTGGAGGTACTGTGGTAGAGAGTGTGCCTGTTGGAGGCGCTGTGGTAGAGAGTGTGCCTGTTGGAGGTGCTGTGGTAGAGAGTGTGCCTGTTGGAGGCGCTGTGGTAGAGAGTGTGCCTGTTGGAGGCGCTGTGGTAGAGAGTGTGCCTGTTGGAGGCGCTGTGGTAGAGAGTGTGCCTGTTGGAGGTGCTGTGGTAGAGAGTGTGCCTGTTGGAGGTGCTGTGGTAGAGAGTGTGCCTGTTGGAGGCGCTGTGGTAGAGAGTGTGCCTGTTGGAGGTGCTGTGGTAGAGAGTGTGACTGTTGGAGGTTCTGTGGTAGAGAGTGTGCCTGTTGGAGGTGCTGTGGTAGAGAGTGTGCCTGTTGGAGGTTCTGTGGTAGAGAGTGTGCCTGTTGGAGGCGCTGTGGTAGAGAGTGTGCCTGTTGGAGGCGCTGTGGTAGAGAGTGTGCCTGTTGGAGGCGCTGTGGTAGAGAGTGTGCCTGTTGGAGGCGCTGTGGTAGAGAGTGTGCCTGTTGGAGGCGCTGTGGTAGAGAGTGTGCCTGTTGGAGGTTCTGTGGTAGAAAGTGTGCCTGTTGGAGTCGCTGTGGTAGAGAGTGTGCCTGTTGGAGGTGCTGTGGTAGACAGTGTGCCTGTTGGAGGCTCTGTGGTAGAGAGTGTGCCTGTGGGAGGCAGTGTGGTAGGTAATGTATTAGTAGCTCCTGAAGTTGTTTTTATTGGAGCTGGCGTGATGGTGGTTTGAGCTTCTGTAGCTGTTGTGGTTGGAGCTGTTGTAGTTGTAGTCGGGGCTTCTGTAGTTGTTTTTGGAGCATTGATGGTTGTGGTAGGAGATACTGTGGTTGTGGTTGGAGCTACAGTGGTTTTTATTGGAGATGCTGTGGGTGTGGTCGCAACTGCTGTGGATGTGGTTGGACCAACAGTGGTTGTAGTTGGATCTCCTGTAGTTGTGGGTGGAAATGCAGTGGTTGTTTTTGTAGATTCTGTGGTTGTGGTTGGAGCTGCTGTTGTGCTTGGAGCAGTTGTAGTGGTAGTTGGAGCCGCTGTGGTTGTTGTTGGAGCAGCTGTGGTTGTTGTTGGAGCTGTTGTGGTTGTTGTTGGTGCTTCAGTGGTTGTAGTTGGAGCAGCTGTGGATGTAGTTGGAGCCACTGTGGTTGTTGTTGGAGCTCCAGTGGTTGAAGTTCGAGCTGCTGTAGTTGTTGTTGGAGCTGCTGTGATTGTTGTTGGAGCTTCTGTGGTTGTTGGTACTTCAGTCATTGTGATTGGAACTGCTGTTGTTGTGGTTGTAGCTGCAGTGGATGTGGTTGAAGCTGTTGTAGGAGTAGTCAGGGCTTCTGCAGTTGTTGGAGATGCTGTGGTTGTGGTTGGTGCTGTTGTAGTTGTAGTCGGGGCTTCAGTAGTTGTGGTAGATGCAATAGTTGTGCTCAGGGATTCTGTGGTTGTTTTTGGAGGTTCAGTGGTTGTGGTACCTGAGGCTGTGGTTGTGGTTGGAGCTACAGTGGTTTTTATTGGAGATGCTGTGGGTGTGGTCGCACCTGCTGTGGATGTGGTTGGACCTACAGTGGTTGTAGTTGGGGCCGCTGTGGTTGTTGAAGCCACTGTGGTTGTAGTTGGAGCCGCTGTGGTTGTTGTTCGTGCTTCAGTGGTTGTAGTTGGAGTAGCTGTGTCTGTAGTTGGATTAGCTCTGGTTGTTGTTGGAGCTGCTGTGGTTGTTGTGGTTGGAGGCTCTGTCATTGTAGTTGGAGCAGTTGTGGTTGTGGTTTGTGCTGCTGTTGTTGTTGGTGCTGCTGTGGTTGTTGTTGGCGCTTCAGTGGCTGCTGTTTTAGCCGCTGTGGTTGTGGGTGAAGATGCTGTAGTTGTTGTTGGAGCTGCAGTGGTGGTAGTTGAAGCCGCTGTGGCTGTAATTGGAGCCGTTGTGGTTGGAGATGTTGTTGTTGTTGGTGTTGGTGCTGCTGTTGTTGTTGTTGGAGCTGCTGTGGTTGTAGTTGGAGCCGCTGTGGTTGTTGTTGGAGCAGCTGTGGTTGTTGTTGGAGCCCCTGTGGTTGTTGTTGGTGCTTCAATGGTTGTAGTTGGAGCAGCTGTGGTTGTAGTTGGAGCCGCTGTGGTTGTTGTTGGAGTCGCTGTGGTTGTGGTTGGAGCTACTGTGGTTGTGGTTGGAGCTGCAGTTATTGTGGTTGGAGCTGCTGTGGTTGTAGTTGGAGCTGTTGTAGTTGTAGTCGGGGCTTCAGTAGTTGTGGTAAATGCAATAGTTGTGGTCAGGGCTTCTGTGGTTGTTTTTGGAGGTTCAGTGGTTGTGGTACCTGATGCTGTGGTTGTGGTTGGAGCTACAGTGGTTTTTATTGGAGATGCTGTGGGTGTGGTCGCACCTGCTGTGGATGTGGTTGGACCTACATTGGTTGTAGTAGGGGCCGCTCTAGTTGTTGTAGCCGCTGTGGTTGTAGTTGGAGCCACTGTGGTTGTTGTTGGTGCTTCAGTGGTTGTAGTTGGAGTAGCTGTGTTTGTAGTTGGTGCAGCTCTGGTTGTTGTTGGAGCTGCTGTGGTTGTGGTTGGAGCTGCAGTTGCTGTGGTTTGAGATGCTGTGGTTGTCAATGAAGGCAGTGTGGTTGTTGTTGGTGCTTCAATGGTTGTAGTTGGAGCAGCTGTGGTTGTAGTTGGAGCCGCTGTGGTTGTTGTTGGAGCTGCTGTGGTTGTGGTTGGTGCTGCTGTGGTTGGAGATTCAGTTGTGGTTGGAGCTGCTGTGGTTGTTGTTGGAGCTGCTGTGGTTGTGGTTGGAGATGCTGTGGTTGTGGTTGGAGCTGCAGTTGTTGTGCTTGGAGCTGCTGTGGTTGTTGTTGGAGCTGCTGTGGTTGGAGCTGTTGTAGTTGTAGTCGGGGCTTCAGTAGTTGTGGTAGATGCAATAGTTGTGGTCAGGGCTTCTGTGGTTGTTTTTGGAGGTTCAGTGGTTGTGGTACCTGAGGCTGTGGTTGTGGTTGGAGCTACACTGGTTTTTATTGGAGATGCTGTGGGTGTGGTCGCACCTGCTGTGGATGTGGTTGGACCTACAGTGGTTGTAGTTGGGGCCATTGTGGTTGTTGAAGCCACTGTGGTTGTAGTTGGAGCCGGTGTGGTTGTTGTTCGTGCTTCAGTGGTTGTAGTTGGAGCTGCTGTGGTTGTGGTTGGAGCTGCAGTTGATGTTGTTTGAGATGCTGTGGTTGTGGTTGGAGCTGCTGTTGTTGTCGTTGGAGGCTCTGTCATTGTAGTTGGAGCAGTTGTGGTTGGTGATGCTGTTGTTGGTGCTGCTACGGTTGTTGTAGGTGCTTCAGTGGTTGTTGTTTTAGCCGCTGTGGTTGTGATTAGGGATGCTGTAGTTGTTGTTGGAGCTGCAGTGGTGGTAGTTGGAGCCGCTGTGGCTGTAATTGGAGCGGTTGTGGTTGGAGATGTTGTTGGTGTTGGTGCTGCTATGGTTGTTGTTGGAGCTGCTGTGGTTGTAGTTGGAGACGCTGTTGTTGTTGTTGGAACAACTGTGGTTGGTGTTGGAGCCGGTGTGGTTGTTGTTGGTGCTTCAATGGTTGTAGTTGGAGCAGCTGTGGTTGTAGTTGGAGCCGCTGTGGTTGTTGTTGGAGCTGCTGTGGTTGTGGTTGGAGCTGCTGTGGTTGTGGTTGGAGCTGCTGTGGTTGTGGTTGGATTGTAGTTGAAGTCGGGGCTTCAGTAGTTGTGGTAGATGCAATAGTTGTGGTTGGAGAAGTTGTTGTGGTTGGAGCTGCAGTTGTTGTGGTTGGTGCTGTTGTGGTTGTGGTTGGAGCTGTAGTTGTTGTGGTCGGAGCAGCAGTGGTTGTGGTTGGAGCCGCTGTGGTAGTAGTTGGAGATGCTGTGTTTGTTGTTGAAGTTGCTAAGGTTGTGGTTGGAGCTACTTTGGTTGTTGTTGGAGCTGCAGTGGTTGTGGATGGAGCTGTTGTTGTGGTTTGAGAAGCAGTTGTTGTGGTTGGAGCTGTTGTAGTTGTTGTTGGAGCTGCAGTTGTTGTGGTTAAAGCTGCTGTGGTTGTGGTTGGAGCAGCTGTGGTAGTAGTTGGAGCTGCTGTGGTTGTTGTTGAAGTCGCTAAGGTTGTGGTTGGAGCTGCTGTGGTTGTTGTTGGAGCTGCAGTGGTTGTGGATGGAGTTGTTGTTGTGGTTGGAGCAGCAGTGGTTGTTGTTGGAACTGCAGTGGTTGTGGTTGGAGATGTTGTAGTTGTGGTTGGAGCTGCAGTTGTTGTGGTTGGAGCTGCTGTGGTTGTGGTTGGAGCTGTAGTTGTTGTGGTTGGATCAGCAGTGGTTGAGGTAGGAGCCGCTGTGGTAGTAGTTGGAGCTGCTGTGGTTGTTGGTGAAGTTGCTAAGGTTGTGGTTGGAGCTACTTTGGTTGTTGTTGGAGACCCTGTGGTTGTTGTTGGAGCTGCTGTGGTTGTGGTTGGAGCTGCAGTTGTTGTGGTTGGAGCTGTTGTTGTGGTTGGAGCAGCAGTGGTTGTTGTTGGTGCTGCAGTTGTTGTGGTTGGAGAAGTTGTTGTGGTTGGAGAAGTTGTTGTGGTTGGAGATGTTGTAGTTGTGGTTGGAGCTGCAGTTGTTGTGGTTGGAGCTGCTGTGGTTGTGGTTGGAGCTGTAGTTGTTGTGGTTGCAGCTGCTGTGGTTGTTGTTGGAGCTGCAGTGTTTGTGGTTGGAGATGTTGTAGTTGTGGTTGGAGTTGCAGTGGTTGTTGTTTGAGTAGCTGTGGTTGTTGTTGGAGCTGCTGTGGGTGTAGTTGGAGCCGCTGTGGTTTTTGTTGGAGCTACAGTGGTTGTGGTTGGAGCGGCAGTTGTTGTGGTTGGAGCTGCAGTGGTGGTAGTTGGAGCCGCTGTGATAGTAATTGGAGCTGCAGTGGTTGTTGTTTGAGCCGCTGTGGTTGTTGTTGTTGCTTCAGTGGTTGTAGTTGGAGCAGCTGTGGTTGTTGTTGGAGCTGCTGTGGATGTAGTTGGAGCCGCTGTGGTTTTTGTTGGAGCTACAGTGGTTGTGGTTGGAGCTGCAGTTGTTGTGGTTGGAGCCGCTGTGGTAGTAGTTGGAGCTGCTGTGGTTGTTGTTGAAGTCGCTATGGTTGTGGTTGGAGCTACTGTGGTTGTTGTTGGAGACCCTGTGGTTGTGGTTGGAGCTGCTGTGGTTGTTGTTGGAGCTGTTGTGGTTGTTGTTGCAGCTGCAGTGGTTGTGGTTGCAGCTGCAGTGATTGTGGTTGTAGCTGCAGTTGTTCTGGTTGGAGCTGTTGTGGTTGTTGTTAGAGCTGCAGTGGTTGTGGTTGGAGCTGCAGTTGTGGTTGGAGCTGTTGTGGTTTGAGCAGCAGTGGTTGTAGTTGGAGCAGCTGTGGATGTAGTTGGAGCCGCTGTGGTTTTTGTTGGAGCTACAGTGGTTGTGGTTGGAGCTGCAGTTGTTGTGGATGGAGCCGCTGTGGTAGTAGTTGGAGCTGCTGTGGTTGTTGTTGAAGTCGCTAAGGTTGTGGTTGGAGCTACTGTGGTTGTTGTTGGAGCTGCAGTGGTTGTGGATGGAGCTGTTGTTGTGGTTGGAGCAGCAGTGGTTGTTGTTGGTGCTGCAGTTGTTGTGGTTGGAGAAGTTGTTGTGGTTGGAGAAGTTGTTGTGGTTGGAGCTGCTGTTGTGGTTGGAGCTGCTGTGGTTGTTGTTGGAGCTGCAGTGGTTGTGGTTGGAGTCGCGTTGTGGTTGGAGCTGCAGTGGTGGTAGTTGGAGTCGCTGTGATAGTAATTGGAGCTGCAGTGGTTGTTTGAGCCGCTGTGGTTGTTGTTGTTGCTTCAGTGGTTGTAGTTGGAGCAGCTGTGGTTGTTGTTGGAGCTGCTGTGGATGTAGTTGGAGCCGCTGTGGTTTTTGTTGGAGCTACAGTGGTTGTGGTTGGAGCTGCAGTTGTTGTGGTTGGAGCCGCTGTGGTAGTAGTTGGAGCTGCTGTGGTTGTTGTTGAAGTCGCTATGGTTGTGGTTGGAGCTACTGTGGTTGTTGTTGGAGACCCTGTGGTTGTGGTTGGAGCTGCAGTTGTTGTGGTAGGAGCTGCTGTGGTTGTTGTTGGAGCTGCAGTGGTTGTTGTTGGAGCTGCAGTGGTTGTGGTTGGAGCTGCTGTGGTTGTGGTTGGAGCTGTAGTTGTTGTGGTTGGAGCAGCTGTGGTAGTAGTTGGAGCAGCTGTGGTTGTTGTTGGAGCTGCTGTGGATGTAGTTGGAGCCGCTGTGGTTTTTGTTGGAGCTACAGTGGTTGTGGTTGGAGCTGCAGTTGTTGTGGTTGGAGCCGCTGTGGTAGTAGTTGGAGCTGCTGTGGTTGTTGTTGAAGTCGCTAAGGTTGTGGTTGGAGCTACTGTGGTTGTTGTTGGAGCTGCAGTGGTTGTGGATGGAGCTGTTGTTGTGGTTGGAGCAGCAGTGGTTGTTGTTGGTGCTGCAGTTGTTGTGGTTGGAGCTGCAGTTGTTGTGGTTGGAGCTGCTGTGGTTGTTGTTGGAGCTGCAGTTGTTGGAGCTGTTGTGGTGGTTGTTGGAGCTGTTGTGGTTGTTGTTGCAGCTGCAGTGATTGTGGTTGTAGCTGCAGTTGTTGTGGTTGGAGCTGTTGTGGTTGTTGTTAGAGCTGCAGTGGTTGTGGTTGGAGCTGCAGTTGTGGTTGGAGCTGTTGTGGTTTGAGCAGCAGTGGTTGTAGTTGGAGCAGCTGTGGATGTAGTTGGAGCCGCTGTGGTTTTTGTTGGAGCTACAGTGGTTGTGGTTGGAGCTGCAGTTGTTGTGGATGGAGCCGCTGTGGTAGTAGTTGAAGTCGCTAAGGTTGTGGTTGGAGCAGCTGTGGTTGTGGTTGGAGCCACTGTTGTTGTGGTTTGAGCAGCAGTGGTTGTTGTTGGTGCTGCAGTTGTTGTGGTTGGAGAAGTTGTTGTGGTTGGAGAAGTTGTTGTGGTTGGAGCTGCTGTTGTGGTTGGAGCTGCTGTGGTTGTTGTTGGAGCTGCTGTGGTTGTTGTTGAAGTCGCTAAGGTTGTGGTTGGAGCTGCAGTGGTGGTAGTTGGAGTCGCTGTGATAGTAATTGGAGCTGCAGTGGTTGTTTGAGCCGCTGTGGTTGTTGTTGTTGCTTCAGTGGTTGTAGTTGGAGCAGCTGTGGTTGTTGTTGGAGCTGCTGTGGATGTAGTTGGAGCCGCTGTGGTTTTTGTTGGAGCTACAGTGGTTGTGGTTGGAGCTGCAGTTGTTGTGGTTGGAGCCGCTGTGGTAGTAGTTGGAGCTGCTGTGGTTGTTGTTGAAGTCGCTAAGGTTGTGGTTGGAGCTACTGTGGTTGTTGTTGGAGACCCTGTGGTTGTGGTTGGAGCTGCAGTTGTTGTGGTAGGAGCTGCTGTGGTTGTTGTTGGAGCTGCAGTGGTTGTGGTTGTAGCTGCAGTTGTTGTGGTTGGAGCTGCTGTGGTTGTTGTTGGAGCTGCAGTGGTTGTGGTTGGAGCAGCTGTGTTTGTAGTTGGAGCAGCTGTGGTTGTTGTTGGAGCTGCTGTGGATGTAGTTGGAGCCGCTGTGGTTTTTGTTGGAGCTACAGTGGTTGTGGTTGGAGCTGCAGTTGTTGTGGTTGGAGCCGCTGTGGTAGTAGTTGGAGCTGCTGTGGTTGTTGTTGAAGTCGCTAAGGTTGTGGTTGGAGCTACTGTGGTTGTTGTTGGAGCTGCAGTGGTTGTGGATGGAGCTGTTGTTGTGGTTGGAGCAGCAGTGGTTGTTGTTGGTGCTGCAGTTGTTGTGGTTGGAGCTGTTGTTGTGGTTGGAGCTGCTGTGGTTGTTGTTGGAGCTGCAGTGGTTGTGGTTGGAGATGTTGTAGTTGTGGTTGGAGCTGCAGTTGTTGTGGTTGGAGCTGCTGTGGTTGTTGTTGGAGCTGCAGTTGTTGGAGCTGTTGTGGTTGTTGTTGCAGCTGCAGTGGTTGTGGTTGCAGCTGCAGTGATTGTGGTTGGAGCTGCAGTTGTTGTGGTTGGAGCTGCTGTGGTTGTGGTTGGAGCTGTAGTTGTTGTGGGTGGAGCAGCAGTGGTTGTTGTTGGTGCTTCAGTTGTTGTGGATGGAGAAGTTGTTGTGGTTGGAGAAGTTGTTGTGGTTGGAGCTGCTGTATTGGTTGGAGCTGCTGTGGTTGTTGTTAGAGCTGCAGTGGTTGTGGTTGGAGCCGCTGTGGTAGTAGCTGGAGCTGAAGTGGTTGTTGTTGAAGTCGCTAAGGTTGTGGTTGGAGCTACTGTGGTTGTTGTTGGAGACCCTGTGGTTGTGGTTGGAGCTGCAGTTGTTGTGGTAGGAGCTGCTGTGGTTGTTGTTGGAGCTGCAGTGGTTGTGGTTGCAGCTGCAGTGATTGTGGTTGGAGCTGCAGTTGTTGTGGTTGGAGCTGCTGTGGTTGTTGTTGGAGCTGCAGTGGTTGTGGTTGGAGATGCAGTTGTGGTTGGAGCTGTTGTGGTTTGAGAAGCAGTGGTTGTTGTTGGTGCTGCAGTGGTTGTGGTTGGAGCTGCAGTTGTTGTGGTTGGAGCCGCTGTGGTAGTAGTTGGAGCTGCTGTGGTTGTTGTTGAAGTCGCTAAGGTTGTGGTAGGAGCTGCTGTGGTTGTTGTTGGTGCTTCAGTTGTTGTGGATGGAGAAGTTGTTGTGGTTGGAGAAGTTGTTGTGGTTGGAGCTGCTGTTTTGGTTGGAGCTGCTGTGGTTGTTGTTAGAGCTGCAGTGGTTGTGGTTGGAGCCGCTGTGGTAGTAGCTGGAGCTGAAGTGGTTGTTGTTGAAGTCGCTAAGGTTGTGGTTGGAGACCCTGTGGTTGTTGTTGGAGCTGCAGTTGTTGTGGTTGGAAACGTTGTTGTGGTTGGAGTTGCTGTGGTTGTTGTTGGAACTGCAGTGGTTGTGGTTGGAGATGTTGTAGTTGTGGTTGGAGCTGCAGTTGTTGTGGTTGGAGCTGCTGTGGTTGTGGTTGGAGCTGCAGTTGTTGTGGTTGGAGCTGCTGTGGTTGTTGTTGGAGCTGCAGTGGTTGTGGTTGGAGCTGCAGTTGTGGTTGGAGCGGGTGTTGTGGTTTGAGAAGCAGTGGTTGTTGTTGGTGGTTCTGTGGTTGTGGTTGGAGCTGCTGTAGTTGTAGTTGGAGCCGCTGTGGTTGTTGTTGGAGCAGCTGTGGTTGTTGTTGGAGCCCCTGTGGTTGTTGTTGGTGCTTCAATGGTTGTAGTTGGAGCAGCTGTGGTTGTGGTTGGAGCCGCTGTTGTTGTGGTTTGAGCAGCAGTGGTTGTTGTTGGTGCTGCAGTTGTTGTGGTTGGAGAAGTTGTTGTGGTTGGAGCTGCAGTTGTTGTGGTTGGAGCTGCTGTGGTTGTGGTTGGAGCTGTAGTTGTTGTGGTTGGAGCTGTAGTGGTTGTGGTTGGAGCTGCTGTGGTTGTTGTTGAAGTCGCTAAGGTTGTGGTCGGAGCTACTGTGGTTGTTGTTGGAGACCCTGTGGTTGTTGTTGGAGCTGCTGTGGTTGTGGTTGGAGCTGCAGTTGTTGTGGTTGGAGCTGTTGTTGTGGTTGGAGCAGCAGTGGTTGTTGTTGGTGCTGCAGTTGTTGTGGTTGGAGAAGTTGTTGTGGTTGGAGAAGTTGTTATGGTTGGAGCTGCTGTTGTTGTGGTTGGAGTTGCTGTGGTTGTTGTTGGAGCTGCAGTGGTTGTGGTTGGAGATGTTGTAGTTGTGGTTGGAGCTGCAGTTGTTGTGGTTGGAGCTGCTGTGGTTGTGGTTGGAGCTGTAGTTGTTGTGGTTGGAGCAGCAGTGGTTGTTGTTGGGGCTGCAGTTGTTGTGGTTGGAGATGTTGTAGTTGTTGTCGGATCTGCAGTGGTTGAGGTTGGAGCCGCTGTGGTTGTTATTGGAGTCGCTAAGGCTGTGGTTGGAGCAGCTGTGGTTTTTGTTGGAGCTACAGTGGTTGTGGTTGGAGCGGCAGTTGTTGTGGTTGGAGCTGCAGTGGTGGTAGTTGGAGTCGCTGTGATAGTAATTGGAGCTGCAGTGGTTGTTTGAGCCGCTGTGGTTGTTGTTGTTGCTTCAGTGGTTGTAGTTGGAGCAGCTGTGGTTGTTGTTGGAGCTGCTGTGGATGTAGTTGGAGCCGCTGTGGTTTTTGTTGGAGCTACAGTGGTTGTGGTTGGAGCTGCAGTTGTTGTGGTTGGAGCCGCTGTGGTAGTAGTTGGAGCTGCTGTGGTTGTTGTTGAAGTCGCTAAGGTTGTGGTTGGAGCTACTGTGGTTGTTGTTGGAGACCCTGTGGTTGTTGTTGGAGCTGCAGTTGTTGTGGTTGGAAACGTTGTTGTGGTTGGAGTTGCTGTGGTTGTTGTTGGAGCTGCAGTTGTTGGAGCTGTTGTGGTGGTTGTTGGAGCTGCAGTGGTTGTGGTTGCAGCTGCAGTGATTGTGGTTGGAGCTGCAGTTGTTGTGGTTGGAGCTGCTGTGGTTGTTGTTAGAGCTGCAGTGGTTGTGGTTGGAGCTGCAGTTGTGGTTGGAGCTGTTGTGGTTTGAGCAGCAGTGGTTGTAGTTGGAGCTGCAGTGGTTGTGGTTGTAGCTGCAGTTGTTGTGGTTGGAGCTGCTGTGGTTGTTGTTGGAGCTGCTGTGGGTTTTGATGAAGTCTCTAAGGTTGTGGTTGGAGCTACTGTGTTTGTTGTTGGAGCTGCAGTGGTTGTGGATGGAGCTGTTGTTGTGGTTGGAGCAGCAGTGGTTGTTGTTGTTGTTGTTGTGGTTGGTGATGGAGTTGTTGTGGTTGGAGCAGCAGTTGCTGTGGTTGGAGCTGCTGTGGTTGTGGTTGGAGCTGTAGTTGTTGTGGTCGGAGCAGAAGTGGTTGTGGTTTGAGCCGCTGTGGTGGTAGTTGGAGCTGCTGTGGTTGTTGGTGAAGTTGCTATGGTTGTGGTTGGAGCTACTTTGGTTGTTGTTGGAGACCTTGTGGTTGTTGTTGGAGCTGCAGTGGTTGTGGTTGGAGCTGCAGTGGTTGTGGATGGAGCTGTTGTTGTGGTTGGAGCAGCAGTGGTTGTTGTTGGTGCTGCAGTTGTTGTGGTTGGAGAAGTTGTTGTGGTTGGAGAAGTTGTTGTGGTTGGAGCTGCTGTTGTGGTTGGAGCTGCTGTGGTTGTTGTTGGAGCTGCAGTGGTTGTGGTTGGAGATGTTGTAGTTGTGGTTGGAGCTGCAGTTGTTGTGGTTGGAGCTGCTGTGGTTGTGGTTGGAGCTGTAGTTGTTGTGGTTGGAGCAGCAGTGGTTGTTGTTGGGGCTGCAGTGGTTGGAGATGTTGTAGTTGTTGTCGGATCTGCAGTGGTTGAGGTTGGAGCCGCTGTGGTTGTTATTGGAGCTGCTATGGATGTAGTTGGAGCAGCTGTGGTTTTTGTTGGAGCTACAGTGGTTGTGGTTGGAGCGGCAGTTGTTGTGGTTGGAGCTGCAGTGGTGGTAGTTGGAGTCGCTGTGATAGTAATTGGAGCTGCAGTGGTTGTTGTTTGAGCCGCTGTGGTTGTTGTTGTTGCTTCAGTGGTTGTAGTTGGAGCAGCTGTGGTTGTTGTTGGAGCTGCTGTGGATGTAGTTGGAGCCGCTGTGGTTTTTGTTGGAGCTACAGTGGTTGTGGTTGGAGCTGCAGTTGTTGTGGTTGGAGCCGCTGTGGTAGTAGTTGGAGCTGCTGTGGTTGTTGTTGAAGTCGCTAAGGTTGTGGTTGGAGCTACTGTGGTTGTGGTTGGAGACCCTGTGGTTGTTGTTGGAGCTGCAGTTGTTGTGGTTGGAAACGTTGTTGTGGTTGGAGTTGCTGTGGTTGTTGTTGGAGCTGCAGTTGTTGGAGCTGTTGTGGTTGTTGTTACAGCTGCAGTGGTTGTGGTTGCAGCTGCAGTGATTGTGGTTGGAGCTGCAGTTGTTGTGGTTGGAGCTGCTGTGGTTGTTGTTGGAGCTGCAGTGGTTGTGGTTGGAGCTGCAGTTGTGGTTGGAGCTGTTGTGGTTTGAGAAGCAGTGGTTGTAGTTGGAGCTGCAGTGGTTGTGGTTGTAGCTGCAGTTGTTGTGGTTGGAGCTGCTGTGGTAGTAGTTGGAGCTGCTGTGGGTTTTGATGAAGTCTCTAAGGTTGTGGTTGGAGCTACTGTGTTTGTTGTTGGAGCTGCAGTGGTTGTGGATGGAGCTGTTGTTGTGGTTGGAGCAGCAGTGGTTGTTGTTGGTGCTGCAGTTGTTGTGGTTGGATAGGTTGTTGTGGTTGGAGCAGCAGTTGCTGTGGTTGGAGCTGGTGTGGTTGTGGTTGGAGCTGTAGTTGTTGTGGTCGGAGCAGAAGTGGTTGTGGTTTGAGCCGCTGTGGTGGTAGTTGGAGCTGCTGTGGTTGTTGGTGAAGTTGCTATGGTTGTGGTTGGAGCTACTTTGGTTGTTGTTGGAGACCTTGTGGTTGTTGTTGGAGCTGCAGTGGTTGTGGTTGGAGCTGCAGTTGTTGTGGTTGGAGCTGTTGTTGTGGTTGGAGCAGCAGTGGTTGTTGTTGGTGCTGCAGTTGTTGTGGTTGGAGAAGTTGTTGTGGTTGGAGAAGTTGTTGTGGTTGGAGCTGCTGTTGTGGTTGGAGTTGCTGTGGTTGTTGTTGGAGCTGCAGTGGTTGTGGTTGGAGATGTTGTAGTTGTGGTTGGAGCTGCAGTGGTTGTGGTTGGAGCTGCAGTGGTTGTGGTTGGAGAAGTTGTTGTGGTTGGAGAAGTTGTTGTGGTTGGAGCTGCTGTTGTGGTTGGAGCTGCTGTGGTTGTTGTTGGAGCTGTAGTGGTTGTGGTTGGAGCTGCTGTGGTTGTTGTTGAAGTCGCTAAGGTTGTGGTTGGAGCTGCTGTGGTTGTTGTTGGAGCTGCAGTGGTTGTGGATGGAGCTGTTGTTGTGGTTGGAGCAGCAGTGGTTGTTGTTGGTGCTGCAGTTGTTGTGGTTGGAGAAGTTGTTGTGGTTGGAGCTGCTGTTGTGGTTGGAGCTGCTGTGGTTGTTGTTGGAGCTGCAGTGGTTGTGGTTGGAGAAGTTGTTGTGGTTGGAGAAGTTGTTGTGGTTGGAGCTGCTGTTGTGGTTGGAGCTGCTGTGGTTGTTGTTGGAGCTGCAGTGGTTGTGGTTGGAGATGTTGTAGTTGTGGTTGGAGCTGCAGTTGTTGTGGTTGGAGCAGCAGTGGTTGTGGTTGGAGCCGCTGTGGTAGTAGTTGGAGCTGCTGTGGTTGTTGTTGAAGTCGCTAAGGTTGTGGTTGGAGCTACTGTGGTTGTTGTTGGAGACCCTGTGGTTGTTGTTGGAGCTGCTGTTGTTGTGGTTGGAGCTGCTGTGGTTGTGGTTGGAGCTGTTGTTGTGGTTGGAGCAGCAGTGGTTGTTGTTGGTGCTGCAGTTGTTGTGGTTGGAGAAGTTGTTGTGGTTGGAGAAGTTGTTGTGGTTGGAGCTATAGTTGTTGTGGTTGGAGCTGTAGTTGCAGTGGTTGTGGTTGGAGATGTTGTAGTTGTGGTTGGAGCTGCAGTTGTTGTGGTTGGAGCTGCTGTGGTTGTGGTTGGAGCTGTAGTTGTGGTTGGAGCAGCAGTGGTTGTTATTGGGGCTGCAGTGGTTGGAGATGTTGTAGTTGTTGTCGGATCTGCAGTGGTTGAGGTTGGAGCCGCTGTGGTTGTTATTGGAGCTGCAGTGGTTGTAGTTGGAGCCGCTGTGGTTTTTGTTGGAGCTACAGTGGTTGTGGTTGGAGCGGCAGTTGTTGTGGTTGGAGCTGCAGTGGTGGTAGTTGGAGTCGCTGTGATAGTAGTTGGAGCTGCAGTGGTTGTTTGAGCCGCTGTGGTTGTTGTTGTTGCTTCAGTGGTTGTAGTTGGAGCAGCTGTGGTTGTTGTTGGAGCTGCTGTGGATGTAGTTGGAGCCGCTGTGGTTTTTGTTGGAGCTACAGTGGTTGTGGTTGGAGCTGCAGTTGTTGTGGTTGGAGCCGCTGTGGTAGTAGTTGGAGCTGCTGTGGTTGTTGTTGAAGTCGCTATGGTTAAGGTTGGAGCTACTGTGGTTGTTGTTGAAGACCCTGTGGTTGTGGTTGGAGCTGCAGTTGTTGTGGTTGGAGCTGTTGTGGTTGTTGTTGCAGCTGCAGTTGTTGTGGTTGGAGCTGTTGTGGTTGTTGTTAGAGCTGCAGTGGTTGTGGTTGGAGCTGCAGTTGTGGTTGGAGCTGTTGTGGTTTGAGCAGCAGTGGTTGTAGTTGGAGCAGCTGTGGTTGTTGTTGGAGCTGCTGTGGATGTAGTTGGAGCCGCTGTGGTTTTTGTTGGTGCTACAGTGGTTGTGGTTGGAGCTGCAGTTGTTGTGGATGGAGCTGCTGTGGTAGTAGTTGGAGCTACTGTGGTTGTTGTTGGAGCTGCAGTGGTTGTGGATGGAGTTGTTGTTGTGGTTGGAGCAGCAGTGGTTGTTGTTGGTGCTGCAGTTGTTGTGGTTGGAGAAGTTGTTGTGGTTGGAGAAGTTGTTGTGGTTGGAGCTGCTGTTGTGGTTGGAGCTGCTGTGGTTGTTGTTGGAGCAGCTGTGGTTGTTGTTGGAGCTGCTGTGGTTGTTGTTGAAGTCGCTAAGGTTGTGGTTGGAGCTGCTGTGGTTGTTGTTGGAGCTGCAGTGGTTGTGGATGGAGCTGTTGTTGTGGTTGGAGCAGCAGTGGTTGTTGTTGGTGCTGCAGTTGTTGTGGTTGGAGAAGTTGTTGTGGTTGGAGCTGCTGTTGTGGTTGGAGCTGCTGTGGTTGTTGTTGGAGCTGCAGTTGTTGTGGTTGGAGAAGTTGTTGTGGTTGGAGAAGTTGTTGTGGTTGGAGCTGCTGTTGTGGTTGGAGCTGCTGTTGTTGTTGTTGGAGCTGCAGTGGTTGTGGTTGGAGATGTTGTAGTTGTGGTTGGAGCTGCAGTTGTTGTGGTTGGAGCAGCTGTGGTAGTAGTTGGAGCTGCTGTGGTTGTTGTTGAAGTCGCTAAGGTTGTGGTTGGAGCTACTGTGGTTGTTGTTGGAGACCCTGTGGTTGTGGTTGGAGCTGCAGTTGTTGTGGTAGGAGCTGATGTGGTTGTTGTTGGAGCTGCAGTGGTTGTGGATGGAGTTGTTGTTGTGGTTGGAGCAGCAGTGGTTGTTGTTGGTGCTGCAGTTGTTGTGGTTTGAGCAGCAGTGGTTGTAGTTGGAGCAGCTGTGGTTGTTGTTGGAGCTGCTGTGGATGTAGTTGGAGCCGCTGTGGTTTTTGTTGGAGCTACAGTGGTTGTGGTTGGAGCTGCAGTTGTTGTGGTTGGAGCCGCTGTGGTAGTAGTTGGAGCTGCTGTGGTTGTTGTTGAAGTCGCTAAGGTTGTGGTTGGAGCTACTGTGGTTGTTGTTGGAGCTGCAGTGGTTGTGGATGGAGCTGTTGTTGTGGTTGGAGCAGCAGTGGTTGTTGTTGGTGCTGCAGTTGTTGTGGTTGGAGAAGTTGTTGTGGTTGGAGCTGCTGTGGTTGTTGTTGGAGCTGCAGTGGTTGTGGTTGGAGATGTTGTAGTTGTAGTTGGAGCTGCAGTTGTTGTGGTTGGAGCTGCTGTGGTTGTTGTTGGAGCTGCAGTTGTTGGAGCTGTTGTGGTGGTTGTTGCAGCTGCAGTGGTTGTGGTTGCAGCTGCAGTGATTGTGGTTGGAGCTGCAGTTGTTGTGGTTGGAGCTGCTGTGGTTCTTGTTAGAGCTGCTGTGGTTGTTGTTGAAGTCGCTATGGTTAAGGTTGGAGCTACTGTGGTTGTTGTTGGAGACCCTGTGGTTGTGGTTGGAGCTGCAGTGGTTGTGGTTGGAGCTGTTGTGGTTGTTGTTGCAGCTGCAGTTGTTGTGGTTGGAGCTGTTGTGGTTGTTGTTGGAGCTGCAGTGGTTGTGGTTGGAGCTGCAGTTGTGGTTGGAGCTGTTGTGGTTTGAGCAGCAGTGGTTGTAGTTGGAGCAGCTGTGGTTGTTGTTGGAGCTGCTGTGGATGTAGTTGGAGCCGCTGTGGTTTTTGTTGGTGCTACAGTGGTTGTGGTTGGAGCTGCAGTTGTTGTGGATGGAGCTGCTGTGGTAGTAGTTGGAGCTGCTGTGGTTGTTGTTGGAGCTACTGTGGTTGTTGTTGGAGCTGCAGTGGTTGTGGATGGAGTTGTTGTTGTGGTTGGAGCAGCAGTGGTTGTTGTTGGTGCTGCAGTTGTTGTGGTTGGAGAAGTTGTTGTGGTTGGAGAAGTTGTTGTGGTTGGAGCTGCTGTTGTGGTTGGAGCTGCTGTGGTTGTTGTTGGAGCAGCTGTGGTTGTTGTTGGAGCTGCTGTGGTTGTTGTTGAAGTCGCTAAGGTTGTGGTTGGAGCTGCTGTGGTTGTTGTTGGAGCTGCAGTGGTTGTGGATGGAGCTGTTGTTGTGGTTGGAGCAGCAGTGGTTGTTGTTGGTGCTGCAGTTGTTGTGGTTGGAGAAGTTGTTGTGGTTGGAGCTGCTGTTGTGGTTGGAGCTGCTGTGGTTGTTGTTGGTGCTGCAGTTGTTGTGGTTGGAGAAGTTGTTGTGGTTGGAGAAGTTGTTGTGGTTGGAGCTGCTGTTGTGGTTGGAGCTGCTGTGGTTGTTGTTGGAGCTGCAGTGGTTGTGGTTGGAGATGTTGTAGTTGTGGTTGGAGCTGCAGTTGTTGTGGTTGGAGCTGCTGTGGTTGTGGTTGGAGCAGCAGTGGTTGTTGTTGGTGCTGCAGATGTTGTGGATGGAGAAGATGTTGTGGTTGGAGAAGTTGTTGTGGTTGGAGCTGCTGTTGTGGTTGGAGCTGCTGTGGTTGTTGTTGGAGCTGCAGTGGTTGTGGTTGGAGCCGCTGTGGTAGTAGCTGGAGCTGCTGTGGTTGTTGTTGAAGTCGCTAAGGTTGTGGTTGGAGCTACTGTGGTTGTTGGAGACCCTGTGGTTGTTATTGGAGCTGCTGTGGTTGTGGTTGGACCTGCAGTTGTTGTGGTAGGAGCTGCAGTTGTTGTGGTAGCAGCTGCTGTGGTTGTTGTTGGAGCTGCAGTGGTTGTGGTTGGAGCTGCGGTGGTTGTGGTTGGAGCTGTAGTTGTTGTGGTTGGAGCAGCAGTGGTTGTTGTTGGTGCTGCAGTTGTTGTGGTTGGAGAAGTTGTTGTGGTTGGAGAAGTTGTTGTGGTTGGAGAAGTTGTTGTGGTTGGAGCTGCTGTTGTGGTTGGAGCTGCTGTGGTTGTTGTTGGAGCTGCAGTGGTTGTGGTTGGAGCCGCTGTGGTAGTAGCTGGAGCTGCTGTGGTTGTTGTTGAAGTCGCTAAGGTTGTGGTTGGAGCTACTGTGGTTGTTGGAGACCCTGTGGTTGTTATTGGAGCTGCTGTGGTTGTGGTTGGAGCTGCAGTTGTTGTGGTAGGAGCTGCAGTTGTTGTGGTAGCAGCTGCTGTGGTTGTTGTTGGAGCTGCAGTGGTTGTGGTTGGAGCTGCTGTGGTTGTGGTTGGAGCTGTAGTTGTTGTGGTTGGAGCAGCAGTGGTTGTTGTTGGTGCTGCAGTTGTTGTGGTTGGAGAAGTTGTTGTGGTTGGAGCTGCTGTTGTGGTTGGAGCTGCTGTGGTTGTAGTTGGAGCTGCTGTGGTTGTTGTTGGAGCTGCTGTGGTTGTTGTTGGAGCTGCAGTGGTTGTGGTTGGAGCCGCTGTGGTAGTAGCTGGAGCTGCTGTGGTTGTTGTTGAAGTCGCTAAGGTTGTGGTTGGAGCTACTGTGGTTGTTGGAGACCCTGTGGTTGTTATTGGAGCTGCTGTGGTTGTGGTTGGACCTGCAGTTGTTGTGGTAGGAGCTGCAGTTGTTGTGGTAGCAGCTGCTGTGGTTGTTGTTGGAGCTGCAGTGGTTGTGGTTGGAGCTGCTGTGGTTGTGGTTGGAGCTGTAGTTGTTGTGGTTGGAGCAGCAGTGGATGTTGTTGGTGCTGCAGTTGTTGTGGTTGGAGAAGTTGTTGTGGTTGGAGAAGTTGTTGTGGTTGGAGCTGCTGTTGTGGTTGGAGCTGCTGTGGTTGTAGTTGGAGCTGCTGTGGTTGTTGTTGGAGCTGCTGTGGTTGTTGTTGGAGCTGCAGTTGTTGTGGTAGGAGCTGCAGTTGTTGTGGTAGCAGCTGCTGTGGTTGTTGTTGGAGCTGCAGTGGTTGTGGTTGGAGCTGCAGTTGTGGTTGGAGCTGTTGTTGTGGTTGGAGCAGCAGTGGTTGTTGTTGGTGCTGCAGTTGTTGTGGTTGGAGAAGTTGTTGTGGTTGGAAACGTTGTTGTGGTTGGAGTTGCTGTTGTGGTTGGAGTTGCTGTGGTTGTTGTTGGAGCTGCAGTGGTTGTGGTTGGAGAAGTTGTTGTGGTTGGAGCTGCTGTTGTGGTTGGAGTTGCTGTGGTTGTTGTTGGAGCTGCAGTGGTTGTGGTTGGAGATGTTGTAGTTGTGGTTGGAGCTGCAGTTGTTGTGGTTGGAGCAGCTGTGGTAGTAGTTGGAGCTTCTGTGGTTGTTGTTGAGGTCGCTAAGGTTGTGGTTGGAGCTACTGTGGTTGTTTTTGGAGACCCTGTGGTTGTGGTTGGAGCTGCTGTTTTTGTGGTAGGAGCTGCTGTTGTTGTTGTTGGAGCTGCTGTGGTTGTTGTTGGAGCTGCTGTGGTTGTTGTTGGAGCTGCAGTGGTTGTGGTTGGAGCTGCAGTGGTTGTGGTTGGAGCTGCTGTGGTTGTGGTTGGAGCTGTAGTTGTTGTGGTTGGAGCAGCTGTGGTAGTAGTTGGAGCTGCTGTGGTTGTTGTTGGAGACCCTGTGGTTGTGGTTGGAGCTGCAGTTGTTGTGGTAGGAGCTGCTGTGGTTGTTGTTGGAGCTGCTGTGGTTGTGGTTGGAGCTGCAGTGGTTGTTGTTGGAGCTGCAGTGGTGGTGGTTGGAGAAGTTGTTGTGGTTGGAGAAGTTGTTGTGGTTGGAGCTGCTGTTGTGGTTGGAGTTGCTGTGGTTGTGGTTGGAGCTGCAGTTGTTGTGGTTGGAGCTGCTGTGGTTGTGGTTGGAGCTATAGTTGTTGTGGTTGGAGCAGCTGTGGTAGTAGTTGGAGCTGCTGTGGTTGTTGTTGAAGTCGCTGTGGTTGTGGTTGGAGCTGCAGTTGTTGTGGTTGGAGCTGCTGTGGTTGTGGTTGGAGCTATAGTTGTTGTGGTTGGAGCAGCTGTGGTAGTAGTTGGAGCTGCTGTGGTTGTTGTTGGAGTCGCTGTGGTTGTGGTTGGAGCTGCTGTGGTTGTTGTTGGAGCTGCAGTGGTTGTGGTTGGAGCTGCTGTGGTTGTGGTTGGAGCTGTAGTTGTTGTGGTTGGAGCAGCTGTGGTTGTTGTTGGAGCTGCTGTGGTTGTGGTTGGAGCTGCAGTGGTTGTGGTTGGAGCTGCAGTTGTTGTGGTTGGAGCTGTTGTTGTGGTTTGAGCAAAAGTGGTTGTTGTTGGTGCTGCAGTTGTTGTGGTTGGAGACGTTGTTGTGGTTGGAGCTGCTGTTGTGGTTGGAGTTGCTGTGGTTGTTGTTGGAGCTGCAGTGGTTGTGGTTGGAGATGTTGTAGTTGTGGTTGGAGCTGTAGTTGTTGTGGTTGGAGCAGCTGTGGTAGTAGTTGGAGCTGCTGTGGTTGTTGTTGAAGTCGCAAAGGTTGTGGTTGGAGCTACTGTGGTTGTTGTTGGAGACCCTGTGGTTGTGGTTGGAGCTGCAGTTGTTGTGGTTGGAGCAGCAGTGGTTGTTGTTGGTGCTGCAGTTGTTGTGCTTGGAGAAGCTGTTGTGGTTGGAGCTGCTGTTGTGGTTGGAGCTGCTGTGGTTGTTGTTGGAGCTGCAGTGGTTGTGGTTGGAGCTGTTGTTGTTGTGGTTGGAGCTGCAGTTGTTGTGGTTGGAGCAGCTGTGGTAGTAGTTGGAGCTGCTGTGGTTGTTGTTGAAGTCGCTAAGGTTGTGGTTGGAGCTGCTGTGGTTGTTGTTGGAGCTGCAGTGGTTGTGGTTGGAGCTGTAGTTGTTGTGGTTGGAGCTGCTGTGGTTGTTGTTGGAGCTGCAGTGGTTGGAGATGTTGTAGTTGTGGTTGGAGCTGTAGTTGTTGTGGTTGGAGCCGCTGTGGTAGTAGTTGGAGCTGCTGTGGTTGTTGTTGAAGTCGCTAAGGTTGTGGTTGGAGCTACTGTGGTTGTTGTTGGAGACCCTGTGGTTGTGGTTGGATCTGCAGTTGTTGTGGTTGGAGAAGCTGTTGTGGTTGGAGAAGTTGTTGTGGTTGGAGCTGCAGTTGTTGTGGTTGGAGAAGCTGTTGTGGTTGGAGAAGTTGTTGTCGTTGGAGCTGCTGTTGTTGTGGTTGGAGCTGCTGTGGTTGTGGTTGGAGCAGCAGTGGTTGTGGTTTGAGCCGCTGTGGTAGTAGTTGGAGCTACTGTTGTTGTTGTTGGAGACCCTGTGGTTGTTGTTGGAGCTGCTGTGATTGTTGTTGGTGCTTCAGTTGTTGTGGTTGGAGATGCTGTTGTTGTTGTTGGTGCAGTTGTGGTTGTTGGTGCTTCAGTGGTTGTTGTTGGAGCCGCTGTGGTGGTAGTTGGAGCTGCTGTGGTTGTTGTTGAAGTCGCAAAGGTTGTGGTTGGAGCTAATGTGGTTGTTGTTGGAGACCCTGTGGTTGTGGTTGGATCTGCAGTTGTTGTGGTTGGAGAAGCTGTTGTGGTTGGAGAAGTTGTTGTGGTTGGAGCTGCAGTTGTTGTGGTTGGAGAAGCTGTTGTGGTTGGAGAAGTTGTTGTCGTTGGAGCTGCTGTTGTTGTGGTTGGAGCTGCTGTGGTTGTGGTTGGAGCAGCAGTGGTTGTGGTTTGAGCCGCTGTGGTAGTAGTTGGAGCTACTGTTGTTGTTGTTGGAGACCCTGTGGTTGTTGTTGGAGCTGCTGTGATTGTTGTTGGAGCTGCTGTGATTGTTGTTGGTGCTTCAGTTGTTGTGGTTGGAGATGCTGTTGTTGTTGTTGGTGCAGTTGTGGTTGTTGGTGCTTCAGTGGTTGTTGTTGGAGCCGCTGTGGTTGTGGTTGGAGATGCTGTAGTCGTTGTTGGAGCTGCAGTGGTGGTAGTTGGAGTCACTAAGGTTGTGGTTGGAGCTATTGTGGTTGTTGTTGGAAACCCTGTGGTTGTTGTTGGAGCTGCTGTAGTTTTAGTTGGAGTCGCTGTGGTTGTTGTTGTTGGAGTCGCTATGGTTGTGGTTGGAGATGCTGTGGTTGTTGTTGGAGCTGCTGTGGTTGTAGTTGGAGCCGCTGTGGTTGTTGTTGGAGCTGCTGTGGTTGTAGTTGGAGCCGCTATGGTTGTTGTTGGAGCCGCTGTGGTTGTTGTTGATGCCGCTGTGGTAGTAGTTGCAGCTGCTGTGGTTGGAGCTTCTGTTGTTGTGGTTGGTGCTGCTGTTGCTGTGGTGGGCGCAGCGGTGGTTGTTGTTGGTGCTGCTCTTGTGGATGGTGCTGCTGTTGTTGTGGTAGCTGCAGCGGTGGTTGTGGTTGGTGCTGCAGTGTTTGTGGTTGGATCTCCTGTGGTTGTAGTTTGAGGTGCACCGGTTGTGGTTAAAGCTTCCGTGGTTTTTGTTGTAGCTTGCAAGGTGGTAGTTGGATCTCCTGTAGTTGGTGTCAGAGCTCTTGTAGTGGTTGTTGTTGCAGCTTTAGAGAGACAATTTTCATTGGAGATAAAATTATTTTTAATTTCGTTAAAATGACATCCACCAATTTACCATTTTTGTTGAATTAACAAATAAAATATGCTATTGTGTGTGGTACAATGAATTTAATAATCTGTCTCTAGAGACACAGCATAATGGTTACAGAGATTTTAATTGATCAAAACCAATTCATAATTTTTTCATAACGTCACATATCTATGTACAGTCATTTGTTATAGCAATTGGAAGAAGGCCTTTTTCAAGAACATGGATTCAAAGTACCTAACCAGTCACAGACAGATGTGAACGATTTCCCTCAAAGCAGTATTAGTAGGAATAGTAAAAGTTAAAAGTAGATGTCCAAGAAATTGATCAGTAGTAAAAAAGTAATTATTAGAAAGGAGTGTTCAATACTGCTCAATATTGACATCCGATTTAATTTTTAGAAATGTCATCCACCCTGATAGATTTAGAAAGTTATGAGTTACAAAATTATCTAATTACAAAATAACTCAACAAAGGACAATTATACCTAAATCTTTGTTTTCTTCCACGTGACAGTTATACAATATATATTCTTTTGATCTTGTGTTTACTTTTTTTGTTTTTATTTGCCTACGCCTGATTTTTAGCTACTTCACTAAGGTGGTCCAGCGCTGCCACCCTCCCAGGACTCTCAGACCACAAGAAACAAAATTCTCTCCTCTAATGAGGCAAAGATTAAACTAGTGTGATTGCCTGGTGTCATGTTTGCAAGAAACTCCAACATCCCTATAGTGAACCATGGGGATGTTTCACAGCAACAGGAACTGGGAGACGACTCAGGATAGAGGACTTGATGAATGCAGACCAGACTTGTATCTGGTCCCTGGGATTGAATCTCTTTTTAAGAGTTTGAGCATCTCTGAAAAGGGTTTTACACAAATGTCTCCCATCCAACCTGACGAAGCTTGACAAGTACTGCAGAAAACAATAAGCCAAACCGCCTCATACTTTACTGTAGATCGGTAAAGTATTAGTTAAGTGGTTCTTAACCTGGGTGGAACCCCAGGGGTTCGATGAGTCGGTCTCAGGGGTTCGGCGGAGCCTCTGCCGCGGAGGTAAAGACACACACTTGTGTAAAGTCGTGATGACGCCCCGCTTTGCCCTCACTTGCTGCAGAGGATCACGTTACATTGCTTAGCCAATCAGTGCAGTGGAGGAGCACTGATTGAAGGAGTTCCACTCTTAGCATGGATTTGAACTTGTGTCTTTAATTACTTCAGCAAAACTCACAGTTTTTACCAAATTCTGAAGACTTCGGTGTACTTCTAAATCTGCTCCTTAGTCGCATCTTTTCGGGGTTGCTACTGCCTCTAGTGGTGTGGGGGTGGTAACACAACTAATATAATATTACTAAATCAGAATACCGCAAAGTCTTTATTATTTATTATTAATTTTTCATTCTCTTAAGAATATAGAGCTAATTAAATGATCTAAACAAGACCTTAAAGTGATTCCAGTTTCTCTCGATGGCCAACCTGTTGAAACTGTGGCAAATTTTAAATATCTTGGGTTGTTCCTGGACAGTCAGCTCAACTTTGCGGAAAACACTGACTAGATTTTGAAGAACTGTTCTCAGAGACTCTACCTTTTAAGAAGACTTAGTGATCATGGGGTGAACCAACTAGATTCTAGTTGGATCACCCCTATGTCTTGAATTTGGGGGGAAAAAATATTGGGGGGGGGGAATCCATATTTTAATTAATTCTACAGAAGGGTTCAGTGAATGCGCATATGAAACTCGGTACCTCAAAAAAGGTTAAGAACCACTATTAAATAAATCATATAAATGTCTTTTTTATTTATTTATTTTGAATAAATTAGCAAAGCAGTCAAAAATGTTCACTTTGTCATAATGGGGTATGTATGTTTCAAATTTTGAGGAAAGAAATTTAACACAATGGTGGTTTAGCCTTTCTGTAAATCAGTGACTTGTATTTGTGATTACTATTTTATTATGTGATTTAATTTTTTAAATTTATTATTACTATTACTGTTTTTTTTCTTTTTCTTTTTTTCTCATGAGGACCTATTTGTGTCTTTAATAAACCTCTGATTGATTGAACATAATTTGCAATAAGACTGTAACAGCAAAATGTGTATAGAGTGCAGTGTTAATACTTTTTGGATGCAATTTTCATTTTTTACGTCAAAGTAAAGTGATGTTTTATGGTTTTTTCCTTGATGTTGTCAGGGCTAATTTCATTTATAAAATTTAAAAAAGGAAATTAATATTTTTCAATAGATATAGTCCATCTGCTAAGCTGTCTGCTGACCTGCCTTTTAAGTCTTTACACACTGCTGCTATTTCTGCTTTAATGGAAGAGCAGACATTATTTTAACATCACACAGATAAAATATTCGAAGCATAGAAATGTGTTCCTTGACAATAACTTCTAAACAAGATATATAAAAATATAGCCACTTACCAAAAGAGGTAACAGCAATCCAAAGGATGAAAGCCACAGTTAATGTTTTAGCCATTGCAAAAAGAAACCTGATGGACAAAGTCACGTAAAAAGACTGATGGCAGTATGAACTGTGTGGACAAGTATGAGTCGTTCATCCCTGATGCTGTAGTTTTAATCAGTAACCACTCCTTCCAGGGTGTTGCTGAGCAATAAAGGCATGATCTTAAAAGATACTAAATAAAGAGTGCTATATTGCTTATGGAAAAAAGATTTCGCATGCAACTGTTGGGCATGTTGCATCAACTAACCTCTACAAAGTCAATAAGTGGTGCAGATCACCCTATTTAAATGACCATTTTGCCTGTATTATCATGGAGGGTGATGGAGAGGAGAGTGTCCATAAAAATAAGATGAACTAGAGAGACCATGGAGTTTTACTAATAATAATCATACCACTACTAATAAACTTATTTAAAATAATTATCTCAAACATTTACAACTGAACAGCACACACATTTAAAAACCAATCTACATAAACCTCTAGACATCTGAACTTAACTTTCCATCCTGCCATCACTTTATGACGGGATGGAAATAGTCAGAAATCCTACAGCTCAAAATTGGGATTGCTGAGGGATATTTGTCACTTATTTTCATTACCTATTTCTTTTATGTTTTAAATGTTCCAAAAACGTTTTCAAGCAATGTCTTCTGTTGTATTTGTGCTTCCTTATTGTCACTTATTGCAGACATTTTCGAGCCACCGGCCTTTCCATACAAGCATGCCTTTTAAAGAGAAGAACCTAAATGGGTTTGCAGAGAAAAAGGCCAAGTTTTATATATATATATCAGTGACGTGCGGTGAGGTTCTTTGCTTGTGAGGCACTGACTTACGACTTATATAGATACCATGCATGTTATTGGACGTATGGAAATTTCGTGCAGGCATACAACGCTGGGGGGCAAAAAGACTAATCTTTTACATGTCATCTATAGCCGCGTTAATTCAGTGAAACTGAGAAATGTAGGTATTAATTTCGTGCTATGATCCATAGCAAAGGGAAAGAGCTCGCTCTGTATCCGTCAAGCTACGCGAAGACTCGTTGCCATAGCAACTGATAATGCCACTTCATGTTTTAGGATTTAACACCAAAAAACATTCAAGAATTTTGCACACAGAACAGAAAATTCAGTCTGTTGTAGTACGTTTTAGGCTTAATGTTTTATTAATAAATAATTGCTGTGGTAGAATAGCTACCGCTTCTACTTTACTGAATGATTTAGACATACAAACTGTAGCCCACAAAACGCACATTTCATTAAAAAAAACTAAATAAAAACATCTTATTGTTGTCTTACCTTAACTTATCCATGAAATCCATGCACCGCTAACTCTGCGCAAAAATATCCGGTCATCCAAAGCCAAGTTTATCCTCGGCATGTCTTTTGAGAATCATCAAACTGTCTCGAAGCAAAACTTTCAGCTTCTGTGTTGGTCTTCCTTTAGTTATTATCTCCAGCTTCAATTTTAAATCCACTTTAGAAAACTGTTTAAGTGTAGAAATGTAATCTTTCATGTTGACGTCGGAAGAGAGAAGAAAACAAAAATATTGCTATACTTTACTTATTTACTGTGTGGCTAGCTCCATGGCTAGCTCACTGTGTCTTACTCTGCAGTTGTGGAGTCACAATATCTGGGATCACGAGCGCCCCCAGCGGTGAGGCAAGAGAACTGCCTGCCTCACCTCGAGTCTGTTCTCTGCGGTTTCTGTTCGCTCCTCCGCACACAAAACACGATACACACACAGTTGGTGACAAAAAAAAACACTGTACATAAGCTAAATTATTGAAAATCAGTCCATATATTAAAAGTTTTTTTTAGCCGTTTTATTGCCGGCGTACAGACATGCTGCTCCCATAGAACAGCAGCCAGTGCAGTTAGCGAGAGGTTGCGCAATCCCAGGTGAGGCTCAGCTCGCTGCTGCCTCACTTAGCATTTGAATGAGAAAATGCCAAAATCCAGCGATTTTGAAGACAAAAAATCATCAGAATTGGTTAAGCTAAGTAAAAAATAGGTACTTTATAGTACAAACCACAGGGTGAAAATAGCAATATAAATGATTTTATTATTATTTTCCATGATGACAGGTGAGGATCTGCCTCCCCTGACCGCACGTCACTGATAAGAAAGAAAGAAGAACAGCACCTTAAGTGTTGTCTTTTCATATCAATGTATGGACATTAAAAATGCAGAAACCTGAGTAAAAATCTTATTACTATATTGATGTATTTTTCTACAAGATTATTTTATTTATAAATTTGACCCCATGAGCTTAAACAAATGCTCCATGCAGTTTCCAGACCCAGATATAGTTGAAAGCATTTTAGAACGAAGTGGTGCAGAACAGAAATATCCTTTATGTCTGCACAGTCAAAAAATCCAGGAGTAACAATAGCAAAGTCCCAAACAATCAGAAAAATAGTGTCTTCAGTCAGAGGCTTCTTCAAATTTGCTGTAATACGGACCACTACAGGAGATCCGTCCTGCCCAAAGCCATCATCATCTACTCTGAAGAATCCTGAATTAATATGAGTTACAACATTTAATTTCCTTTTGAATCAATAAAATAATTTTGATCCCAAATCAACATGTAAATTATTTGTATTAAGTCTGAATATATTGTCTCTGAATGATATTTTGACCCACTATGATTTGGTTACCAAGGAAAATAGGGTGGAACTATACACAACAACATGACCTTTGATTTTAAGACTTCCGTTGTTGTGAAATCACTCAGTCAGTGGCATAAAGCAATAAAATATCCCTAAATACAATGTGTGTGAAGTTGCCATGAACTCAACTAAATTACTGGGATTATGGATGCCTACTTAGTAGGGAATGAAGGTTTTATGTGACCTGAAGCGTACCTTGTTTGCTCATGAACAAAAATCCTTTTTATATTAACTTGGATTCTCTTTGTCACGAAGCTATCATCAATTCTTGCTGCTCTTCAACGTCACTTTGGGTGTGAGTGGAAAAAAGGGGTTGTTTACACACGTATGCAATGTTATATCATCATCACAAAATAACCTGAAGGTATTGCATGTATCATGCTGATTGTAGGAAAGCTACGCCCTGGACAAACCTGCATGTTCATGACAAACAGATATCAAAGCTAATAAACTACAAAAGTCAAAACCTGTCATGATCAGCAAATTGAGCAATACATGTAGTTGTCTGGACCAGTGGATGCTCATGGAATTAAGAATAGTTGTATTTATTGGTAATTTATTTATTTTTGTATCTTGCCTGTTTTTCTAAATTCTACTCAAGGTAGAATAACCTTGACCTTAACCCAACTATAGGTTGGATTATGACAATATATATATTTTTATACATCTACATAGTGCAATTTTTCTAATTTTAACAACAATAAATGATGATAAACATTAGTGACCTCAAACGCTCTGATTTAGGTCCAACATTTTAAACCGTTTCATGCTACGATGGGGCAAAATTATCACAGCTATGCTGATGGCAGACAGCTCTACCTTTCTCAGTCTACTAAATTAGATAATGACAATAGAAAAGAAATCTTTCTTTAGCAGCAGAAAACGTCAATCAGGACCTGAACCTGACTCAGAGTGATATACTGTTAATATATTGATTAGGACGAACACTGGTTGTGTGCCACATAATTACATTATAATTTTTTTTTAACCTCTTTTATTTGTACTGACCAATGCAAAAGATAACAACTAAAAATGTGTTCAAGGATTTCATTATATTTTGCATTATTACATAATGGTGTTTCAGTCACATTTTGAAGCCAGAATTTTTTTACATTATGACACAATGCATGAATATTACATAAGATGCAATACAACCAATATTTTGCATCTTCTCGGCCATTCAAATGTGAACTTGGTGATGTGCTTTGGGTCATGACTGTCTAGAGATCGAGAGCATAATTCAAGCTTTCATCAACTACATGTTCTCATTATGAGTTAGTGTTAGTTTTAAACCAAATACAAAGTGTTAGGCACTAATCCCTTCAATCTGACAAGGCAATTTTGCTGCAATTTCTGCACAAAAAATGTTAAAAGGCTAAACCTTTTTGAAAAGGAGTAAATTGATGAAGCTGACAAGTAACCAATGTTCACAGTTTAGCAAACTTTTGAATTATTTGCACTTTTTCTCCTTTGAGAATCACACAGACTGAACAGTCTTGATTAATTGTTACAAACTGAATAAATAAACTGAACTTGGACACGTTTAAAGTATTTTTTTCTTATTGTTCTTGAAAGCATATCTAAATTTGCTTTTCAACTATTGTTTCTAACCACCTCAAGAAAACACATTTTATATGTTACGATCAAAACTTATCTTAAAGTATTTTAAAACTGAGCCAAGTGTCTTCTTTTTCAGAAATCAAAATTTGGTTACCCTAGTTTAGGAGACTCAGAAACGTAGAGCTGAGCCTTCATCAGCATAGCTGTGATATTTCAGCCTTATGGCAGCATGGATCAGTTTAAAATGATGGAACTAAATTAGACCCTTTTGATGACACCATAAAATAAGAGAAGAAATGACCAATATAAGCAACTGCTCCGTGAGGAGCAGTCCCTGTTGTCTCTGGTAATACCGCTCAATCTGAATGCTATTTATGTCAGTTTCTGCAATTTCAGCTTTGAAACCTGTCCAGGCTGAAGTTTCCAATAATCAGGATGATGCGAGGAATACTTCCAAGTCATTGTGCGATGATGACATAACATGGATAAATAAAACCGCCCTTTTATTCCCTTATTCAATACTTGAAATGGCTCGAGGGTTGAAGAGAGAATTATGGCAGAGAGGATTCAAGTCAGCATAAAAGAGATTTCTGTTAATGAGCAGCATTGCATAAAAACCTTCATTTTCCACTTAGCATGCATACCTGATGTCAGTAATTTAGTTGAGTTTATACTGACTTCATGCACATTTAATTTAGGTATATTTTTTATTGGTTTATACCTGCGAATGAGTAATTTAATAATAAAGGACCTCTTAAAATCAAAGGTCACATTGGTTACCACCCTGTTCTGTTGGTAACCAAATGTTAGTCATGATGCATAAGTATTAAAGTATCCTTCAGAGAGAATATGTTGACCCAACAGTTTAAACAGGTCCATGCTACCACTGGGTGGAACCATCCTTGAGAGGGTGTTTTGGTCCACTTATATAATATATCATTTGGTTGCCAGAAAACAAGGTGGGACTATGTATAAATTGACCTTTGATGTGAAGACGCCTTTTCTTATGATATGACTCAATCATGTGCATAAACCAAAAAAAATAAAATGCGTATTAAGATGGTATGAACTCAACTAAATTACTGGCTGCTGATATCAGAGATGCAAACTAATTGAGATAAAACTAAGTTTTATGCCACCTGAATTATCATTTTTATTTTGACTTGGATCCTCTTTGCCTCTTCAACACTTGCTCCAATGCAACATTATATTGGGTGTTGGTGGAAACAATCTCATGTTGTCATCGTCACAGGAAGCTTCAAGCTGGAGAAGGCGCCACACCCATTACAAACAGGTTTCAAAGCTGATAAATTGTAAACATCAAAAATTGACAGCAATCAGATTAAGCAAGCCAATTTAAGTGTTTTGACCAGAATCAGTAGAGATTACCAGGCACGTGCAGAGGGGGGAGCCGGGGGTGCTTGAGCACCTGCCCTTTTTGCTCCTTGCCCCCAAGTGCCCTTTTGGTCAAATTTTTTTATAATTTTTTATTTTTTTTGGTATTATTATTCCTAAGCCCTCTTCTGACACATAAAAACATGGGCTAAAATTATTTGCTTTTTTGTTTCTTTTTTGTATAACATAATAAGCCGGTCACCTTGTTACCTTTGACCTTTTGCCCGTGACGCATGAAGCGGCTAACTGCGGAGCTCAACGTAGCGAACGTTCAAGATTACAGAACAGTTTTTGGTGAATTAAAAAAAAACGTTTTTGGTGAATAAAGTGAAGTAGTCAGATGACGGAAAACGTTGAACGTATCGTTTCTGCTTCAGCACAGAGTAGCGGTTTAAGCAGAGAGGTAATGAAATACAACAGACACTGACAGGCCTCTGAGTCTGCCTTTCTCTGAAGAACTACTGAGCGGGAGGAGACAGCCAGGTGAGGAGAAACTGTTCTTTTCTATCGATTCAGTATTTTTATCATACAGACATTAGGCTGTTGTTGTTGTGCTATAAGCTAGCTGCTAGCTAACGACTTTACTAGCAAAGCTAGATAACTAAAAAGCTTCTCCCCTGTATCTTTAATGATATCAGTCATTCTTTAGTATTTATTATCCAATAAGGGCACATCGCCCGTCCAAAACCGATCATCTCCATAATGAATATATGTCCGATCTTCTAATTTCCTTTGCTGCATAATGTACATTTTATTTATTCCAGGTTTGGGTAAATGTATCTTGAAGGAGAATAACACTTAAATAAAAGTCCAACAAGGATATTTATTTAGAATTAAAAATAACTCACTCTGAATTACCATGATAGATATAATGAATGTAATAAAAGTGTCATTAATGAAGGGGAAAAAAACTCAATCCAGACTTTAAGTTTAGGGTCTGGTTCACAGAGTATGAAGTTAAATTTGTTTCCCAATTATTCAATGGAAAAAACCTCAGGTAAGTAAAATAAAATTGTTATCAAAACTTTTGGAATTGTAATGATTCCTTTTAAAAAAGTTTTGTTTAAAAGATGTTTTTTTAAATTAAATAACTCATTTTTACCAAACATAAACCTTTTTTTGCACACATCAGAAATCTTTTGTCTTGATTTTAGGCCCTGCTCAAGACGTCATGTGAGAATCACAAGCAAAACTTTGAGTCACAAACAAAAACTTAGAATAGCAAGAAAAGATTTCTGACAAGCGCAAATAAGTTTGTTTTGCAAAAGAGAAAGTTAACTTCATGAGTCAAAAATGTGTGATATAAATTTTTAAAAAGTTTTTTTTAAGCAAAACTCGGTAGGCTTTTCTCATGGTGGCATGCATTAACAATTCAATTTTTGCTTTTGTTTTTTTTCCCGTTTTTCTGCAGTTCCACGTTAAAGTTTGATGCAGCTCTGCTTTCCTGAATGAACCATCTTCATCTCCAATGCAAGTGTAGCAAACAGGCAGCTCTTTGTTTTATAGATTACAGTCACTAAAAGGTTGCATTGTACCCTTGTTTATATTTTTTATAGTGTAATTCTGTTAAGACAAAATATGTCTGGTGGTCTAGCTCTGATTCACATATCTTGCTAAATTGCGGGTTTGAATACTGCAATACTTTCCTATAACAAAATAGACCTGCAGAAAGAAATTACTAATAAAATATCTTACATAGGCAGTGTTATGCTCTATATGGAGATGTTCGATTGTATATGTCACATTTTTGTAATTTATAATTGTTTATTAAACTCTGAAAGCTGTGTGGCTTTGTTAATATTCTGTCCGAAAATGCGGTTAGATGTGCCCTTTTTTTGTTGTTGAGCACCTGCCCCTTTAGTGGTCTCTGCACGGCCCTGCAGATTACACTAAGAGGGGATGTCCATGTAATTGCTTTTATTGGTAATCTATTTTCTTATTTTGCCTGTTATTGTAAATCCCACTCAGATTACATAATATAAAATGGATTAAGACAAAATATGGTGCTTTGTAAATCTAAGAAGGGCAGCTTCCAAATGTTAAAGACAGTAAGTAATGATCAACAATGGTGTTCTCCAAGACTCCAATTTAGGTCCAGCACTATCAACCAGTCTATGCTTCCCTAAGGTGGAATCCTTGGGAAACAGTTTAATTATCACAGCTATGCTGATGACAGACTGCTCTGCATTTCTGAGTTTCCTAAAACAGGGTGACCAAATTTTGATTTCTGAAAAAGAGGCTCGGTCCTGAAACACTTCAATCATGCTTTCTCCGTATTGTTAGAAAGAATTGTTAAAACCTTCACAATTCAAGTTTAAAAAGGTTAGTGTCTGTACGCATCACGTAGATTATTTAAAGGTTTTCAAAATACAATAGAGCAAAAAAAAAAAAACATGATACCTTTGTTTTAAACAGATAAAGACCAGAAGGTGCTCCAACGGGAGCTATTCTACAGAAAGTTGATCTCTCGTGTGTATTTTATGCATTTGGTGGTTTTAATCCTACTAAATACAGGAAAATAAGTGTTGTATACCCTATTGAATAATATAGTAAAATGAAAAATTGTCACTTAACTGCCTGCTTTTGTTTCTTCATCATAGTAAATATCAGAAATGCGTAGAGGGTAGATTTATAGAACTGTTTCATGTTAAAACAAAACTTTTCTTCTGTATGGTATCCAGAAGTAAATTTAATGTCTTTTTGACAACCAGAAAGTTTACCCGTTCAGGAGCCCCATGCAATCTGTCTACGTGCTTTATCCATAAGGAGGCCTGTCATTTAATACAGTATGTCCTTTGGTTTTTTAGATAGTTATTCACAACAAACATGTTCCTTTAAGCGTTTCCCTTTGATTTAATTCATTTGCGTTTTCCCTTTCGTTTTGAAGATAACCATCATAACCCTTCCTCTGATTTGATTTGATTTGAGTTGATTTCCGAAGTAATCTTAAGCAGCAGCAGGATCCAGAAAATGAGAAACAAATGTAGCAGTTGAAAGCAGGAAGCACTGAGGGCAAAAGAGGAACAGTTAGCAACTGGTTCCATCTAGAGGAGAAAAATTGTTCAAGCACAATCAAGTTGTCTGGCACCTGGGAAAAGGAGAGCGGGACGAAAAAAATAGAAAATATATTCAAACTTTCCACTCAGTACTTGTTTTTTTTAAAAATTGTTTTATTGTATAAATATTTGAACTTGAAACAAGAACAGTTAAAGTGCTTCATGCATTAATATAAACCCAAATCTAACACAAGACATTTTCAACAAATTAGATTAAATGTGAATTTTACAAATAATAATCTCCAAGTGAATATTATACATTAAACATACTCATTATGCACATAGATATTTTTAATGATCTGGTGTTAAATGTTATGTTTACATTTGAAATAAACCAAAAATCCTAATTAACAAAACTATAAACTTGGAAACATCAGTTGATGTGTCTAAATAATCTATTTCAATGTGAATTGAGTTACTAAAATAAACAATTTTCTCTTACATTTATTGAATATAACAGTTTTCTCATGTTGAGTTTGCAAACGTTTGATCTAGACTATATATATCTATAAAAATATGAACATTAATGAGTGGATCACAACAAAATCACCCTTATAAAACTTGTGAGACTCAAAAACCAGCAACTTAACACAATGTTATTGTGTTAAATACAATATAAAACAAGGCAGTATGGAAAGAATAAATATATAAACTATGATAAAATACTCTAAACTGTTTGATTTACGTGATAAATAGATTTTACTTTTATACAAAACACATTTTCTGATTTAGAGCAATAGTCAGCTCATCTCCTTTACCAAAACTTAGTTAAATATACAACTGAGAATCAAATTAAACCTAAAATATCTAAATATCCAAAATATAATACAAAAAAAACCTAATAAATATAAAGGAAACAAAAACCACACTCAACGGAAACCATAAATAAAATGCATTATGACGTCTCTGTAAACAAAATTTCCTGTCAAAAAATATCAATCGTCAGAATGGAACCGATCACGCTCATATTAATTTATGCGATATCTACTACATTGCATTGCACATTTCGGATGATATAAAACATTTCAGTGGGGCCCCAATGAATTAGAGCATTTTTTAAAAATTAGGTTATGACTGAATAAGGGCTGGTCTGGCCTTTGGTCTTGGCATAAGGGTTTGTGGCTTGGATCTGGTAGTAAGAGCTGTTTCTGGCTTGGACCTCTTCGTAGGGGATGTTCCTGGATGGACTCTGGGAGAATGAAAACATGTCATCTTGGCTGTCGCTGAATCGCTGCAGGAGAGAAGAAGACAGATCATAATTTGTGAATGAATAAAACGCAAATGTTTGTTTTCAGTGTGTCTCGCAAGAGAGGTGTACCCACCGAGTTCATCCCCGAAGGAATCAAGCTTTGTCGGCTGTTACTCAGAGTCAGCTCAGAGCTGGGCCTGCTGTCCCAGTTGGGACTGAGTTTGGCCCGCGGGATTCGTGGGACCCCAGAATTTCCTGGGCTGTTTGCTGATTCTTTGACCCAGGTGAAAAAGCTATCACTGCTGCTGTAGGATGGTGGGCCCTTGGAAAAGGAAGGAACTTGGAAGGGTTTCCAAATGTCTTTTTCTTTCTTCTTGAAGAGTTTCTTCTTGAATCTGAAAAACAAGAATAACAGAGTATTACAACTGTCTCCAGTGTTCTAGAGTGTCGTGTTTATAGTTAGATTTCTATAACCATTGGCAAAAAATTGGTAAAATCACTCAACTTTAAAACCTTTGCATTGGACAACAATTTATATTGTAATATAAATTGTTATATTACAATTATATAATATTATATATTATATAATATTATATATTATATAATATATAATTATGTAATAATTATATATTATAATATAATAATTTATATTATATTACAATAATATAAATTTATTGTAATATAAATTGTTGTCTAATGCAAAGGTTAGGTTGCAGTTTTAGAAAAAAAACAAACAAAAAAGAAACAAGACCAAAGTGGGTTCAAACTTACCTTTTTACTAACAGCAGCAAAACGATCAACACGATGAAGAGGAGGCATCCGAAGATAGATGTAACGATCACAAAGATCAACCACCAATCTATCAACAAAGAAGCAGTCAGTAGTGAGTCTTAGCCTTTGTGCCTCAAAATTAGTAAAAATATGACTATAAAGATCCTATTGTAGCATTATAAAGAAAATTCAGTTTTAAAGAAAAAAAGTGAGGTACTCATCTGTATAAGAGCAGGTGCAAACTTGATAGCATACACAAACAGGATCTACCTGTTTGCGTATGCTATCATTTTGCAGATGCACAGCTGCATCTGCAAAATGATGAGCAGTA
Organism: Poecilia reticulata; assembly: GCF_904066995.2. Lineage (NCBI taxonomy): Eukaryota > Metazoa > Chordata > Actinopteri > Cyprinodontiformes > Poeciliidae > Poecilia > Poecilia reticulata. Next base: position 5,536,613 of record NC_088848.1, on the reverse strand, counting down.
TAGCAGGGAAATGTATTTTGCTTCTATGCGCAAATCAATATCAGAAAGTGAAAATTACGGGTAGGATGACATGCAAGTATAATGACTTTCATTATACTTGGAGGTACCAAGATCCAGGAGGAAGCTCAGAGGGGACAGGGCTTTCTCTGTCATAGGTCCTAAGTTATGGAATGACTTGCCTTTGCAGGTCAGAGAGGCCCCTTCACTGTCCACTTTTAAAGTTCGTCTTAAAACCCATTTATTTTACTTGGCTTTTAACTCCTCCGGGATCTAGTTTTAGAGTGTATGTTTTTGTTTTTAAACTGTAAGAGTTTTTATTTATTTTTTTTTTATTATGCTGTGTTTTAATGTACAGCACTTTGTATCAGCTGTGGTTGTTTTAAAGTGCTTTATAAATAAAGTTGGTATGGTATGGTATGGTATACCATGCAATTTATCAAAATTGAACCAGTTAATGGGTGCTGTTTTTCCATGCACGTTTAGCCGGGTGAAAAGCAAACTGGGGCACAAAAATGTCTGCTCTCCTTGTCATTAGTTGTCAAAATATCTGAAATATTAGTACAACAATATTAACATCCACCAGAAACAAGAATTATAAACTTTTTTTCTCATTTTTCCCTATCAGCAAATTAAATTTAAGTGATACACAAATAAGAAATGAAAAAAGAACTTGTTGGTTTATGAACAGATAAGTCAGTTTACTCTTTTATAGACACCATAAGGCCTTACTTAAGCAAAGCACCACATTTCCTTGTTACTTCATATTCATACACATACCATTTTGACAGCCTTGAGGACCATAAACTTCTCCAGCCACACACAAACACACATAGTTATGGTCATCACGTTCCTCACAAGTGCTTCCACCGAGGCATGGATTTGAAGCACATGCATCTTCATAATTGAGAAAAGAAACACAAAGAAACCATGTAAGAATTTCATCATTTAATTAAGTAATTTCAGCTATTTTAATGAAACTATGTGTGCAAAATTGTGCATGTTTATAAAGTAGATAACATACTTGGAGGGTGTGTAAATGTCGTTTCTCCTGCTGCAGCAGTTGCAGTTGGAGCTGCTGTGGTTGTACTTGGTGCTGTTGTGGTTGTTGTTGAATACGCTGTGGTTGTTGGAGCTGCAGTGGTTGTGGTTGGTGATTCAGTTGTTGCGGTTGGAGAAGCTGTGGTTGTAGTAGTAGCTGCTGTGGTTGTTGATAGAGTAGCTGTGGTTTGAATAGGTGTTCCTGTAATTGTAGTTGAAGCTGAAGTTGTACTGGTTGCAGTTGCTGTTTTTGTAGTTGGAGCTGCAGTGGTTGTTGGTGCTTCACTTGTTGCAGTTGGAGTAACTGTGGTTGTTGATAGAGTAGCTGTGGTTTTAATAGGTGATCCTGTGATTGTGGTTGGAGCTGCTGTGATTGATATTGGAGCTACAGTTGTTGTTGGTGCTGCTGTGGTTGTAGTTGGATCTTCAGTTGTTGTGGTTGGAGCTGATATGGATGTAGTTTGAAATGCTGTGGTTGTCATAGTTGCAGTTGTAGGTAGAGCTGCAGTGGTTATTATTGAAGATGCTGTGGTTGTGGTTGCTGCTATTGTGGTTGTGACAGAAGCATCTGTGGTTGTTGATAAAGTAGCTGTGGTTTGAATAGGCGTTCCTGTAATTGTAGTTGGAGCTGAAGTTGTACTGGTTGCAGTTGCTGTTTTTGTAGTTGGAGCTGCTGTGGTTGAGTTTGGAACTACTGTGATTGTAGTTGGAAATGCTGTGGTTGATGACGGACCACCTGTGGTTGTTGAAAGAGTAGCTGTGGTTTTAATAGGTGATCCTGTGATTGTGCTTGGAGCTGCTGTGATTGATGTTGGAGATGTAATGATTGTGGTTGGCGCTGTTGTGGTTGATGTTGGTACTTCAGTTGCTGTGGTTGGAGGAAAAGCTGTAATTGTAGTTGGAGCTGATGTGGCTGTTGTGGTTGGATATACTGTTGTTGGAGCTGCTCTGGTTGTAGTTGAAGCTACAGTTGTTCTGGTTGGAGCTGCTGTGGTTGTTGTAGGTGCTTCAGTTGTTGTGGCTGTAGATCCTGTGGTTGTCAAGAGAGTAGCTGTGGTTTTAATAGGAGATCCTGTCGTTGTTGATGGAGCAGCTGTGGTTGATGGAGCTGCTGTGGTTGTTGTTGTTGGTGCTTCAGTTGTTGTGGTTATAGATCCTCTGGTTGTCAATAGGGTAGATGTGGTTTTAATAGGTGATCCTGTGATTGTGGTTTGAGCTGCTGTGGTTGTGGCTGTAGCTTCAGTTTTTGTAGTTGGAGCTGCTGTGGTTGTTGTTGGTGCTGCTGTGGTTGTGGCTGTAGCTTCAGTTGTTGTAGTTGGAGCTGCAGTGGTTGTTGATAGAGTAGCTGTGGTTTTAATAGGTGATCCTGTGATTGATGTTGGAGCTGCAATGGTTGTGGTTGTGGCTGTAGCTTCACTTGTTGTGGTTGGAGCTATTGTGGCTGTGGTTGCACCTCCAGTGGTTGTGGTTGGAGCTGCTGTGATTGATGTTGGAGCGGCAATGGTTGTGGTTGGAGATGTAATGGTTGAGGATGGAGCTGTTGTGGTTGATGTTGGTACTTCAGTTGCTGTTGTTGGAGGAGAAGCTGTAATTGTAGTTGGAGCTGATGTGGCTGTTGTGGTTGGATATACTGTTGTTGGAGCTGCTCTGGCTGTAGTTGAAGTTACAGTTGTTCTGGTTGGAGCTGCTGTGGTTGTTGTAGGTGCTTCAGTTGCTGTGGTTGTAGATCCTGTGGTTGTCGAGAGAGTAGCTGTGGTTTTAATAGGTGATACTGTCGTTGATGGAGCAGCTGTTGTTGGTGCTTCAGTTGTTGTGGGTATAAATCCTGTGGTTGTCGATAAGGTAGTTGTGGTTTTAATAGGTGATCCTGTGATTGTGGTTGGAGCTACTGTGGTTGTGGCTGTAGCTACACTTGTTGTGGTTGGAGCTGCTGTGGTTGGTGATGGAGCTGCAGTGGTGGTGGTTGTTGCTTCAGTTGTTGTGGTTGGAGTTGCAGTGGTTGTTGTAGGAGCTGCTGTGGTTGTGGTTGCACCTCCAGTGGTTGTGGTTTGAACTGCTGTGGTTGTGGTTGCTGCTATTGTGGTTGTGGTTGGAGAAGCTGTGGTTGTTGTTGGTAGTTCAGTTGTTGTGGTTGTAGAACCTGTGGTTGTCGATAGAGTAGCTGTGGTTTTAATAGGTGATCCTGTGATTGTGGTTGTTGCTGCTGTGATTGATGTTGGAGCTGCTGTGGTTGTTGTTGTTGGTGCTTCAGTTGTTGTGGTTATAGATCCTCTGGTTGTCAATAGGGTAGATGTGGTTTTAATAGGTGATCCTGTGATTGTGGTTTGAGCTGCTGTGGTTGTGGCTGTAGCTTCAGTTGTTGTAGTTGGAGCTGCTGTGGTTGTTGTTGGTGCTGCTGTGGTTGTGGCTGTAGCTTCAGTTGTTGTAGTTGGAGCTGCAGTGGTTGTTGATAGAGTAGCTGTGGTTTTAATAGGTGATCCTGTGATTGATGTTGGAGCTGCAATGGTTGTGGTTGTGGCTGCTGTCGTTGTATTTGGAGTTTCAGTTGTTGTGGTTGGAGCTGCTGTGGTTGTTCTTGGACCTGCGGTTGTTATTGTTGGTCCTTCAGTTGTTGTGGTTGGAGAAGCTTTGGTTGTGGTTGGAGCTGCAGTGGTTGTTGTAGGTGCTTCAGTTGTTGCAGTTTGAGATGCTGTTGTGATTGGAGCTGCAGTGGGAGCTTCAGCTGTTGTTGGAAAAGCTGTGGTTGTGGTTGGAGCTGCAGTGGTTGTTGTTGGTGATGCGGTTGTTGTTGGTGGTCCTTCAGTTGTTGTGGTTAGAGATGCTGTTGTGGTTGGAGCTGGTGTTGTTGTATTTGGAGTTTCGGTTGTTGTGGTTGGAGCTGCTGTGGTTGTGCTTGGAGCTGCCGATGTTATTGTTGGTCCTCCAGTTGTTGTGGTTGGAGCTGCTGTGGTTGTGGTTGGTGCTTCAGTTGTTGTGGTTGAAAAAGATGTGGTTGTGGTTGGAACTGCAGTGGTTGTTGTTGGTGCTGCGGTGATGGTGGTTGGAGCTTCAGTGGATGTTGTTGGTGATGCAATGGTTGTGGTTGGAGCTGCAGTTGTTGGTGCTTTAGTTGTTGTAGTTGGAGCGTCAGTTGTTGTAGTTGGTGCTTCAGTTGTTGTGGTTGGAGCTGCTGTGGTTGTTGTTGGTGCTTCAGTTGTTGTGGTTGGCGTTGCAGTGGTTTTTGTGGGAGCTGCTGTGATTGTGGTTGTGGTTTGAGCTGCTGTGGCTGTGGCTGTAGCTTGAGTTGTTGTGGTTGGAGCAGACGTGGTCTTTGATGGAGCTGCTGCTGTTGTTGTTGTTGGTGCTTCAGTTGTTGTGGTTATAGATCCTCTGGTTGTCAATAGCGTAGATGTGGTTTGAATAGGTGATCCTGTGATTGTGGTTTGAGCTGCTGTGGTTGTGGCTGTAGCTTCATGTGTTGTGGTTGCAGCTGTTTTGGTTGTCGATGGAGCTGCAGTGGTGGTGGTTGTTGCTTCAGTTGTTGTGGTTGGAGCTGTATTGGTTGTTGGTGCTTCAGTTGTTGTGGATGGAGCTGCAGTGGTTGTTGTTGTTGGTGCTTCAGTTGTTGTGGTCATAGATCCTCTGGTTGTCAATAGGGTAGATGTGGTTTTAATAGGTGATCCTGTGATTGTGGTTGGAGCTGCTGTGGTTGTAGCTTTGGTAGTTGTTGGAGCTGCTGTGGATGGTGTTGTTAATTCTGTGGTTGTGGTTGTTGCTGCAGTGGTTGTGGTTGGAGCTGCTGTGGTTGTTGTTGGAGCTTCAGTTGTTGTGGTTGGAGATGCTGTTGTTGTTGGAGCTGCTGTTGTTGTGGTTGGAGTTGCAGTGGTTGTGGTTGGAGCTGCAGTGGTTGTGGTTGGTGCTTCAGTGGTTGTTGGTGCTGCAGTGGTTGTGGTTGGAAAAGCTTTGGTAGTTGTTGGAGCTGCTGTGGATGGTGTTGTTAATTCTGTGGTTGTGGTTGGGGCTGCAGTGGTTGTGGTTGGAGCTGCAGTGGTTGTTGTTGGTGCTTCAGTTGTTGTGGTTGGAGCTGCAGTGGTTGTTGTTGGTGCTTCCGTTGTTGAGATTGGAGCTGCAGTGGTTGTGGTTGGAGCTGCAGTGGTTGTTGTTGGTGCTTCAGGTGTTGTGGTTGCAGCTGCAGTGGTTGTTGGTGCTTCAGTTGTTGTGGTTGGAGCTGCTGTGGTTGTTGTTGGTGCTTCAGTTGTTGCTGTTTGAGATGCTGTTGTGATTGGAGATGCTGCTGTGGTTGGAGCTGCAGTGGGAGTTTCAGCTGTTGTTGGAAAAGCTGTTGTTGTGGTTGGAGCTGCAGTGGTTGTTGTTGGTGATGCGGTTGTTGTTGGTGGTCCTTCAGTTGTTGTGGTTGGAGAAGCTTTGGTTGTGGATGCAGCTGCTGTGGTTGTATTTGGAGTTTCAGTTGTTGTGGTTGGAGCTGCTGTGGTTGTGCTTGGAGCTGCGGTTGTTATTGTTGGTCCTTCAGTTGTTGTGGTTGGAGAAGCTTTGGTTGTGGTCGGAGCTGCAGTGGTTGTTGTAGGTGCTTCAGTTGTTGCAGTTTGAGATGCTGTTGTGATTGGAGATGCTGCTGTGGTTAGAGCTGCAGTGGGAGCTTCAGCTGTTGTTGGAAAAGCTGTGGTTGTGGTTGGAGCTGCAGTGGTTGTTGTTGGTGCTTCAGTTGTTGTGGTTGGAGCTGCAGTGGCTGTGGTTTGAGCTGCAATAGTTGTGGTTTGAGCTGCAGTTGTTGTTGGTGTTTCAGTTGTTGTGGTTGGAAAAAATGTGGTAGTTGTTGGAACTGCTGTTGTTGGGCTTGGAGCTGCAGTGGTTGTGGTTGGAGCTGCAATAGTTGTGGTTGGAGCTTCAGTTGTTGTGGTTGGAAAAGCTGTGGTAGTTGTTGGAGCCCCTGTGGTTGTTGTTGTTGCTTCAGTGGTTGTGGTTGGAGAAGCGGTGGTTGTTGTTGTTGCTTCAGTTGTTGTGGTTGTAGCTTCAGTTGTTGTGGTTGGAGCAGCAGTGGTCGTGGTTGGAGATGCTGTTGTTGTTGTTGGAGCTTCAGTTGTTGTGGTTGGAGATGCTGTTGTGGTTGGAGCTGCTGTGGTTGTTGTTGGAGCTTCAGTTGTTGTTGTTAGAGATGCTGTTGTGGTTGGAGTTGTAGTGGTTGTGGTTGGAGTTGCTGTGGTTGTTGTTGGAGCTTCAGTTGTTGTGGTTGGAGATGCTGTTGTGGTTGGAGCTGCTGTGGTTGTTGTAGGTGCTTCAGTTGTTGCAGTTTGGGATGCTGTTGTGATTGGAGATGCTGCTGTGGTTAGAGCTGCAGTGGGAGCTTCAGCTGTTGTTGGAAAAGCTGTGGTTGTGGTTGGAGCTGCAGTGGTTGTTGTTGGTGATGCGGTTGTTGTTGGTGGTCCTTCAGTTGTTGTGGTTGGAGAAGCTTTGGTTGTGGTTGGAGCTGGTGTTGTTGTATTTGGAATTTCAGTTGTTGTGGTTGGAGCTGCTGTGGTTGTGGTTGGTGCTTCAGTTGTTGTGGTTGAAAAAGCAGTGGTTGTGGTTGGAACTGCAGTGGGTTTTGTTGGTGCTGTGGTGGTGGTGGTTGGAGCTTCAGTGGATGTTGTTGGTGATGCAATGGTTGTGGTTGGAGCTGCAGTTGTTGGTGCTTTAGTTGTTGTAGTTGGAGCGTCAGTTGTTGTAGTTGGCGCTTCAGTTGTTGTGGTTGGAGCTGCTATGGTTGTTGTTGGTGCTTCAGTTGTTGTGGTTGGAGCTGCTGTGGTTGTGGTGGGAGATGCTGTTGTGGTTGGAGCTGCCATGGTTGTTCTTGTTGCTTTAGTGGTTGTGGTTGGAGCAGCAGTGGTTGTTGTTGGTGCTTCAGTTGTTGTGGTTGGAGCTGCAGTGGCTGTGGTTTGAGCTGCAATAGTTGTGGTTTGAGCTGCAGTTGTTGTTGGTGTTTCAGTTGTTGTGGTTGGAAAAAATGTGGTAGTTGTTGGAACTGCTGTTGTTGGGGTTGGAGCTGCAGTGGTTGTGGTTGGAGCTGCAATAGTTGTGGTTGGAGCTTCAGTTGTTGTGGTTGGATAAGCTGTGGTAGTTGTTGGAGCCCCTGTGGTTGTTGTTGTTGCTTCAGTGTTTGTGGTTGGAGAAGCGGTGGTTGTTGTTGGAGCTTCAGTTGTTGTGGTTGGAGATGCTGTTGTGGTTGGAGCTGCTGTGGTTGTTGTTGGAGCTTCAGTTGTTGTTGTTAGAGATGCTGTTGTGGTTGGAGCTGCTGTGGTTGTGGTTGGAGTTGCAGTGGTTGTGGTTGGAGCTGCAGTGGTTGTGGTTGGAGCTGCAGTGGTTGTGGTTGGTGCTTCAGTGGTTGTTGGTGCTGCAGTGGTTGTGGTTGGAAAAGCTTTGGTAGTTGTTGGAGCTGCTGTGGATGGTGTTGTTAATTCTGTGGTTGTGGTTGGGGCTGCAGTGGTTGTGGTTGGAGATGCTGTTGTTGTTGTTGGAGCTTCAGTTGTTGTGGTTGGAGATGCTGTTGTGGTTGGAGCTGCTGTGGTTGTTGTTGGAGCTTCAGTTGTTGTTGTTAGAGATGCTGTTGTGGTTGGAGCTGCTGTGGTTGTTGTTGGAGCTTCAGTTGTTGTGGTTAGAGATGCTGTTGTTGTTGGAGCTGCTGTTGTTGTGGTTGGAGTTGCAGTGGTTGTGGTTGGAGCTGCAGTGGTTGTGGTTGGTGCTTCAGTGGTTGTTGGTGCTGCAGTGGTTGTGGTTGGAAAAGCTTTGGTAGTTGTTGGAGCTGCTGTGGATGGTGTTGTTAATTCTGTGGTTGTGGTTGGGGCTGCAGTGGTTGGAGAAGCTGTTGTTGTCGTTGGAGCTTCAGTTGTTGTGGTTGGAGATCCTGTTGTGGTTGGAACTAAAGTGGTTGTTTTTGGAGCTTCAGTTGTTGTGGTTGGTGCTGCTGTTGTGGTTGGAGTTGTAGTGGTTGTGGTTGGAGCTTCAGTTGTTGTTGTTAGAGATGCTGTTGTGGTTGGAGCTGCTGTGGTTGTTGTTGGAGCTTCAGTTGTTGTGGTTAGAGATGCTGTTGTGGTTGGAGCTGCTGTTGTGGTTGGAGTTGCAGTGGATGTGGTTGGAAAAGCTGTGGTAGTTGTTGGAGCTGCTGTGGTTGTTGTTAATTCAGTGGTTGTTGTTGGTGCTTCAGTAGTTGTGGTTGGAAAAGCACTGGTAGTAGTTGGAGCTGCTGTTGAAGTTGTTGTTGCTTCAGTGGTTGTGGTTGGAGCTTCAGTTGTTGTGGTTATAGATCCTCTGGATGTCAATAGGGTAGATGTGGTTTTAATAGGTGATCCTGTGATTGTGGTTTGAGCTGCTGTGGTTGTGGCTGTAGCTTCATGTGTTGTGGTTGCAGCTGTTTTGGTTGTCGATGGAGCTGCAGTGGTGGTGGTTGTTGCTTCAGTTGTTGTGGTTGGAGCTGTAGTGGTTGTTGGTGCTTCAGTTGTTGTGGTTGGAGCTGCAGTGGTTGTTGTTGGTGCTTCAGTTGTTGTGGTTGGAGCTGTAGTGGTTGTTGTTGGTGCTTCCGTTGTTGTGGTTGGAGCTGCAGTGGTTGTGGTTGGAGCTGCAATAGTTGTGGTTGGAGCTTCAGTTGTTGTGGTTGGAAAAGCTGTAGTTGAAGATGGTGCTGCTGTGGTTGTTGATGCTTCAGTTGTTGTGGTTGGAGCTGCAGTGGTTGTGGTTGGAGCTGCGGTTGTTGTTGGTGCTTCAGTTGTTGTGGTTGGAGCTGCAGTGGTTGTTGTTGGTGCTGTGGTGGTTGTTGTTGGTGCTGCAGTGGTTGTGGTTGGAGCTGCGGTTGTTGTTGTTGGTCCTTCAGTTGTTCTGGTTGGAGCTGCAGTGGTTGTTGTTGGTGCTTCAGTTGTTGTGGTTGGAGCTGCAGTGGTTGTTGTTGGTGCTGTGGTGGTTGTTGTTGGTGCTGCAGTGGTTGTGGTTGGAGCTGCGGTTGTTGTTGTTGGTCCTTCAGTTGTTCTGGTTGGAGCTGCAGTGGTTGTTGTTGGTGCTTCAGTTGTTGTGGTTGGAGCGTCAGTGGTTGTTTTTGGTGCTGCAGTGGTTGTGGTTGGAGCTGCAGTTGTTGTTGGTCCTTCAGTTGTTGTGGTTGGAGAAGCTTTGGTTGTGGTTGGAGCTGCTGTGGTTGTTGTTGGTGCTTCAGTTGTTGTGGTTAGATCTACTGTGGTTTTGCTTGGAGCTGCGGTTGTTGTTGTTGTTGGTCCTTCAGTTGTTGTGGTTGGAAAAGCTGTGGTTGTAGTTGGAGCTGCTATGGTTGTTGTTGGTGCTTCAGTTGTTGTGGTAGGAGATGCTGTTGTGGTTGGAGGTGCTGTTGTGGTTGGTGCTGCAGCGGTTGTGGTTGGAATAGCTGTGGTAGTTGTTGGAGCTTCAATTGTCGTCGTTGGAAAAGCTATAGTTGTAGTTGGTGCTGCTGTGGTTGTAGTTGGAGCTGGAGTGGTTGTTGCTGCTGTGATTGTTGTAGCTTCAGTTGTTGTGGTTGGAGTAGCTGTTGTTGTGGTTGGAGTTGCAGTGGTTGTGGTTGGAGCTGCAATGGTCGTGGTTGGAGCAGCTGTGGTTGTGGTTGGAGCTTCAGTTGTTGTGGATGGAGATGCTGTTGTGGTTGGAGCTGCAGTGGTTGTAGTTGGAGCTGCAGTGGTTGTGGTTGTAGCTTCAGTTGTTGTGGTTGGAGCTGCAGTGGTTGTTGTTGGTGCTGCAATTGTTGTTGGAGTGGAAGGTGCTTCAGTTGTTGTGGTTGGAGATGCTGTTGTGGTAGGAGCTGCAATGGTCGTGGTTGGAGCAGCTGTGGATGTGTTTGGAGCTTCAGTTGTTGTGGATGGAGATTCTGTTGTGGTTGGAGCTGCAGTGGTTGTTGTTGGAAGCTGTGGTTGTGGTTGGAGCTGCAGTGGTTGATGGTGCTGTGGTGGTGGTTGGAGCTTCAGTGATTGTTGTTGGTGCTGAAGTGGTTGTGGTTGGAGCTGCTGTTGTGGTTGGAGCTGCAGTTGTTGTGGTTGGAGCTGCAGTGGTTGTGGTTGGTGCTGCAATGGTCGTGGTTGGAGCAGCTGTGGTTGTGGTTGGAGCTTCAGTTGTTGTGGATGGAGATGCTGTTGTGGTTGGAGCTGCAGTGGTTGTGGTTGGAGCTTCAGTTGTTGTGGTTGGAGCTGCAGTGGTTGTTGTTGGTGCTGCAATTGTTGTTGGAGTGGTAGGTGCTTCAGTTGTTGTGGATGGAGATGCTGTTGTGGTTGGAGCTGCAGTGGTTGTTGTTGGAGTTGATGTTGTGGATGGAAATGCTGTTGTGGTTGGAGCTGCAGTGGTTGTTGTTGGAAAAGCTGTGGTTGTGGTTGGAGCTGCAGTGGTTGATGGTGCTGTGGTGGTTGTTGGTGCTGCTGTGGTTGTGGTTGGAGCTGCTGTTGTGGTTGGAGTTGCAGTGGTTGTGGTTGGAGCTGCAGTGGTTGTGGTTGGTGCTTCAGTGGTTGTTGTTGCTGCAGTGGTTGTGGTTAGAAAAGCTGTGGTGGTTGTTGGAGCTGCTGTGGTTGTTGTTGTTAATTCAGTGGTTGTGGTTGGAGCTGCTGTGGTTGTTGTTGGTGCTTCAGTTGTTGTGGTTGGAGCTGCTGTGGTTGTTGTTGTTGCTTCAGTTGTTGTGGTTGTAGCTCCTGTTGTTGTGGTTGGAGCTGCAGTGGTTGTTGTTGGTGCTGCAATTGTTGTTGGAGTGGTAGGTGCTTCAGTTGTTGTGGTTGGAGATGCTGTTGTGGATGGAAATGCTGTTGTGGTTGGAGCTGCAGTGGTTGATGATGCTGTGGTGGTGGTTGGAGCTTCAGTGATTGTTGTTGGTGCTGAAGTGGTTGTGGTTGGAGCTGCTGTTGTGGTTGGAGTTGCAGTGGTTGTGGTTGGAGCTGCAGTGGTTGTGGTTGGTGCTTCAGTGGTTGTTGTTGCTGCAGTGGTTGTGGTTAGAAAAGCTGTGGTAGTTGTTGGAGCTGCTGTGGTTGTTGTTAATTCAGTGTTTGTGGTTGGAGAAGCTGTGGTAGTGGTTGGAGGTGCTGTGGTTGTTGTTGGTACTTCAGTTGTTGTGGTTGTAGCTTCAGTTGTTGTGGTTGGAGCTGCAGTGGTTGTTGTTGGTGCTGCAATTGTTGTTGGAGTGGTAGGTGCTTCAGTTGTTGTGGTTGGAGCTGCTGTGGTTGTGGTTGGAGATGCTGTTGTGGATGGAAATGCTGTTGTGGTTGGAGCTGCAGTGGTTGATGATGCTGTGGTGGTGGTTGGAGCTTCAGTGATTGTTGTTGGTGCTGCAGTGGTTGTGGTTGGAGCTGCTGTTGTGGTTGGAGTTGCAGTGGTTGTGGTTGGAGCTGCAGTGGTTGTGGTTGGTGCTTCAGTGGTTGTTGTTGCTGCAGTGGTTGTGGTTAGAAAAGCTGTGGTTGTTGTTGGAGCTGCTGTGGTTGTTGTTGTTAATTCAGTGGTTGTGGTTGGAGAAGCTGTGGTAGTGGTTGGAGCTGCTGTGGTTGTTGTTGGTACTTCAGTTGTTGTGGTTGGAGCTGCTGTGGTTGTTGTTGTTGCTTCAGTTGTTGTGGTTGGAGCTGCAGTTGTCGTGGTTGGAGATGCTGTTGTTGTCGTTGGAGCTTCAGTTGTTGTGGTTGGAGCTGCAGTTGTCGTGGTTGGAGATGCTGTTGTTGTCGTTGGAGCTTCAGTTGTTGTGGTTGGAGCTGAAGTGGTTGTTGGAGCTTCAGTTGTTGTGGTTAGAGATGCTGTTGTGGTTGGTGCTGCTGTTGTGGTTGGAGTTGCAGTGGTTGTGGTTGGAGCTGCAGTGGTTGTGGTTGGAGCTGCAGTGGTTGTTGTAGGTGCTTCAGTTGTTGTGGTTGGAGCTGCAATGGTTGTTGTTGCAGCTTCAGTTGTTGTGGTTGGAGTTGCAGTGGTTGTTGTTGCAGCTTCAGTTGTTGTGGTTGGACCTGCAGTGGTTGTGGTTGGTGCTTCAGTGGTTGTTGACGCTGCAGTGGTTGTGGATGGAAAAGCTGTGGTAGTTGTTGGAGCCCCTGTGGTTGTTGTTGCTTCAGTGTTTGTGGTTGGAGAAGCTGTGGTTGTTGTTGTTGCTGCAGTTGTTGTGGTTGTAGCTTCAGTTGTTGTTGTTGGAGCTTCAGTTGTTGTGGTTGGAGATGCTGTTGTGGTTGGAGCTGCTGTGGTTGTTGTTGGAGCTTCAGTTGTTGTTGTTAGAGATGCTGTTGTGGTTGGAGCTGCTGTGGTTGTTGATGGAGCTTCAGTTGTTGTGGTTAGAGACGCTGTTGTTGTTGGAGCTGCTGTTGTTGTAGTTGGAGTTGCAGTGGTTGTGGTTGGAGCTGCAGTGGTTGTGGTTGTTGCTTCAGTGGTTGTTGGTGCTGCAGTGGTTGTGGTTGGAAAAGCTTTGGTAGTTGTTGGAGCTGCTGTGGATGGTGTTTTTAATTCTGTGGTTGTGGTTGGGGCTGCAGTGGTTGTGGTTGGAGCTGCAGTGGTTGTTGTTGGTGCTTCAGTTGTTGTGGTTGGAGCTGTAGTGGTTGTTGTTGGTGCTTCCGTTGTTGTGGTTGGAGCTGCAGTGGTTGTGGTTGGAGCTGCAATAGTTGTGGTTGGAGCTTCAGTTGTTGTTGTTGGAAAAGCTGTAGTTGAAGATGGTGCTGCTGTGGTTGTTGATGCTTTAGTTGTTGTGGTTGGAGCTGCAGTGGTTGTGGTTGGAAAAGCTGTGATAGTTGTTGGAGCCCCTGTGGTTGTTGTTTTTGCTTCAGTGGTTGTGGTTGGAGAACCGGTGGTTGTTGTTGTTGCTTCAGTTGTTGTGGTTGTAGCTTCAGTTGTTGTGGTTGGAGCAGCAGTGGTCGTGGTTGGAGATGCTGTTGTTGTCGTTGGAGCTTCAGTTGTTGTGGTTGGAACTGAAGTGGTTGTTGGAGCTTCAGTTGTTGTGGTTGGAGATGCTGTTGTGGTTGGTGCTGCTGTTGTGGTTGGAGTTGCAGTGGTTGTGGTTGGAGCTGCAGTGGTTGTGGTTGGAGCTGCAATGGTTGTTGTAGGTGCTTCAGTTGTTGTGGTTGGAGCTGCAATGGTTGTTGTTGCAGCTTCAGTTGTTGTGGTTGGAGTTGCAATGGTTGTTGTTGCAGCTTCAGTTGTTGTGGTTGGACCTGCAGTGGTTGTGGTTGGTGCTTCAGTGGTTGTTGACGCTGCAGTGGTTGTGGATGGAAAAGATGTGGTAGTTGTTGGAGCCCCTGTGGTTGTTGTTGCTTCAGTGTTTGTGGTTGGAGAAGCTGTGGTTGTTGTTGTTGCTGCAGTTGTTGTGGTTGTAGCTTCAGTTGTTGTTGTTGGAGCTTCAGTTGTTGTGGTTGGAGATGCTGTTGTGGTTGGAGCTGCTGTGGTTGTTGTTGGAGCTTCAGTTGTTGTTGTTAGAGATGCTGTTGTGGTTGGAGCTGCTGTGGTTGTTGTTGGAGCTTCAGTTGTTGTGGTTAGAGATGCTGTTGTTGTTGGAGCTGCTGTTGTTGTAGTTGGAGTTGCAGTGGTTGTGGTTGGAGCTGCAGTGGTTGTGGTTGTTGCTTCAGTGGTTGTTGGTGCTGCAGTGGTTGTGGTTGGAAAAGCTTTGGAAGTTGTTGGAGCTGCTGTGGATGGTGTTTTTAATTCTGTGGTTGTGGTTGGAGCTGCAGTGGTTGTGGTTGGAGCTGCAGTGGTTGTTGTTGGTGCTTCAGTTGTTGTGGTTGGAGCTGTAGTGGTTGTTGTTGGTGCTTCCGTTGTTGTGGTTGGAGCTGCAGTGGTTGTGGTTGGAGCTGCAATAGTTGTGGTTGGAGCTTCAGTTGTTGTTGTTGGAAAAGCTGTAGTTGAAGATGGTGCTGCTGTGGTTGTTGATGCTTCAGTTGTTGTGGTTGGAGCTGCAGTGGTTGTGGTTGGAAAAGCTGTGATAGTTGTTGGAGCCCCTGTGGTTGTTGTTTTTGCTTCAGTGGTTGTGGTTGGAGAACCGGTGGTTGTTGTTGTTGCTTCAGTTGTTGTGGTTGTAGCAGCAGTGGTTGTGGTTGGAGCTGCTGTTGTTGTTGTTGGAGCTTCAGTTGTTGTGGTTGGAGATGCTGTTGTGGTTGGAGCTGCTGTGGTTGTTGTTGGAGCTTCAGTTGTTGTTGTTAGAGATGCTGTTGTGGTTGGAGCTGCTGTGGTTGTTTTTGGAGCTTCAGTTGTGGTTAGAGATGCTGTTGTTGTTGGAGCTGCTGTTGTTGTGGTTGGAGTTGCAGTGGTTGTGGTTGGAGCTGAAGTGGTTGTGGTTGGTGCTTCAGTGGTTGTTGGTGCTGCAGTGGTTGTGGTTGGAAAAGCTTTGGTAGTTGTTGGAGCTGCTGTGGATGGTGTTGTTAATTCTGTGGTTGTGGTTGGGGCTGCAGTGGTTGTGGTTGGAGAAGCTGTTGTTGTCGTTGGAGCTTCAGTTGTTGTGGTTGGAGATCCTGTTGTGGTTGGAGCTAAAGTGGTTGTTGTTGGAGCTTCAGCTGTTGTGGTTAGAGATGCTGTTGTGGTTGGAGCTGCTGTTGTGGTTGGAGTTGCTGTGGTTGTTGTTGGAGCTTCAGTTGTTGTGGTTGGAGATGCTGTTGTGGTTGGAGCTGCTGTTGTGGTTGGAGTTGCAGTGGTTGTGGTTGGAAAAGCTGTGGTAGTTGTTGAAGCTGCTGTGGTTGTTGTTAATTCAGTGGTTGTTGTTGGTGCTTCAGTAGTTGTGGTTGTAGAAGCACTGGTAGTAGTTGGAGCTGCTGTTGAAGTTGTTGTTGCTTCAGTGGTTGTGGTTGGAGCTTCAGTTGTTGTGGTTATAGATCCTCTGGTTGTCAATAGGGTAGATGTGGTTTTAATAGGTGATCCTGTGATTGTGGTTTGAGCTGCTGTGGTTGTGGCTGTAGCTTCATGTGTTGTGGTTGCAGCTGTTTTGGTTGTCGATGGAGCTGCAGTGGTGGTGGTTGTTGCTTCAGTTGTTGTGGTTGGAGCTGTAGTGGTTGTTGGTGCTTCAGTTGTTGTGGTTGGAGCTGCAGTGGTTGTTGTTGGTGCTTCAGTTGTTGTGGTTGGAGCTGTAGTGGTTGTTGTTGGTGCTTCCGTTGTTGTGGTTGGAGCTGCAGTGGTTGTGGTTGGAGCTGCAATAGTTGTGGTTGGAGCTTCAGAAAGCTGTAGTTGAAGATGGTGCTGCTGTGGTTGTTGATGCTTCAGTTGTTGTGGTTGGAGCTGCAGTGGTTGTGGTTGGAGCTGCGGTTGTTGTTGGTGCTTCAGTTGTTGTGGTTGGAGCTGCAGTGGTTGTTGTTGGTGCTGTGGTGGTTGATGTTGGTGCTGCAGTGGTTGTGGTTGGAGCTGCGGTTGTTGTTGTTGGTCCTTCAGTTGTTCTGGTTGGAGCTGCAGTGGTTGTTGTTGGTGCTTCAGTTGTTGTGGTTGGAGCGTCAGTGGTTGTTTTTGGTGCTGCAGTGGTTGTGGTTGGAGCTGCAGTTGTTGTTGGTCCTTCAGTTGTTGTGGTTGGAGAAGCTTCGGTTGTGGTTGGAGCTGCTGTGGTTGTTGTTGGTGCTTCAGTTGTTGTGGTTGGAAAAGCTGTGGTTGTAGTTGGAGCTGCTATGGTTGTTGTTGGTGCTTCAGTTGTTGTGGTAGGAGATGCTGTTGTGGTTGGAGGTGCTGTTGTGGTTGGAATAGCTGTGGTAGTCGTTTGAGCTGCTGTGGATGTTGTTGTTAATTCAGTGGTTGTGGTTGGAGCTGCAGTGGTTGTGGTTGGAGAAGCTTTTGTTGTCGTTGGAGCTTCAGTTGTTGTGGTTGGAGATCCTGTTGTTGTTGGAGCTAAAGTGGTTGTTGTTGGAGCTTCAGTTGTTGTGGTTAGAGATGCTGTTGTGGTTGGAGATGCTGTTGTGGTTGGAGCTGCAGTGGTTGTGGTTGGTGCTTCTGTTGTTGTGGTTGGAGATGCTGTTGTGGTTGGAGCTGCAGTGGTTGTGGTTGGTGCTTCTGTTGTTGTGGTTGGAGCTGCAATGGTTGTTGTTGCAGCTTCAGTTGTTGTGGTTGGACCTGCAGTGGTTGTGGTTGGTGCTTCAGTGGTTATTGGTGCTGCAGTGGATGTGGTTGGAAAAGCTGTGGTAGTTGTTGGAGCTGCTGTGGTTGTTGTTAATTCAGTGGTTGTGGTTGGAGCTGCAGTGGTTGTTGTTGGTGTTTCAGTTGTTGTGGTTGGAGCTGCTGTGGTTGTTTTTGCAGCTTCAGTTGTTGTGGTTGGATCTGCAGTGGTTGTAGTTGGTGCATCAGTGGTTGTTGACGCTGCAGTGGTTGTGGTTATAAAAGCTGTGGTAGTTGTTGGAGCCCCTGTGGTTGTTGTTGTTGCTGCAGTTGTTGTGGTTGTAGCTTCAGTTGTTGTGGTTGGAGCAGCAGTGGTCGTGGTTGGAGCTGCTGTGGTTGTAGTTGGAGCTTCAGTTGTTGTGGTTGGAAAAGCTGTAGTTGTAGTTGGTGCTGCTGTGGTTGTTGGTGTTTCAGTTGTTGTGGTTGGAGAAGCTGTGGTTGTTGGTACATCAGTTGTTGTGGTTGGAGCTGCTGTGGTTGTTGTTACATCAGTTGTTGTGGTTGGAGCTGCAGTGGTTGTTGTTGCTTCAGTGGTTGTGGTTGGAGAAGCTGTGGTAGTTGTTGGAGCTGCTGTGGTTGTTGCTTCAGTTGTTGTGGTTGTAGCTTCAGTTGTTGTTGTTGGAGCTGCAGTGGTTGTGGTTGGAGATGCTGTTGTTGTTGTTGGAGCTTCAGTTGTTGTGGTTGGAGATGCTGTTGTTGTTGTTGCTTCAGTTGTTGTGGTTGGGGCTGCAGTGGTTGTGGTTGGAGAAGCTGTTCTTGTCGTTGGAGCTTCAGTTGTTTTGGTTGTAAAAGCTGTAGTTGAAGATGGTGCTGCTGTGGTTGTTGATGCTTCAGTTGTTGTGGTTGGAGCTGCAGTGGTTGTGGTTGGAGCTGCGGTTGTTGTTGGTGCTTCAGTTGTTGTGGTTGGAGCTGCAGTGGTTGTTGTTGGTGCTGTGGTGGTTGTTGTTGGTGCTGCAGTGGTTGTGGTTGGAGCTGCGGTTGTTGTTGTTGGTCCTTCAGTTGTTCTGGTTGGAGCTGCAGTGGTTGTTGTTGGTGCTTCAGTTGTTGTGGTTGGAGCGTCAGTGGTTGTTTTTGGTGCTGCAGTGGTTGTGGTTGGAGCTGCAGTTGTTGTTGTTGGTCCTTCAGTTGTTGTTGTTGGAGAAGCTTCGCTTGGGGTTGGAGCTGCTGTGGTTGTTGTTGGTCCTTCAGTTGTTGTGGTTGGAAAAGCTGTGGTTGTAGTTGGAGCTGCTATGGTTGTTGTTGGTGCTTCAGTTGTTGTGGTAGGAGATGCTGTTGTGGTTGGAGGTGCTGTTGTGGTTGGAATAGCTGTGGTAGTCGTTTGAGCTGCTGTGGATGTTGTTGTTAATTCAGTGGTTGTGGTTGGAGCTGCAGTGGTTGTGGTTGGAGAAGCTGTTGTTGTCGTTGGAGCTTCAGTTGTTGTGGTTGGAGATCCTGTTGTTGTTGGAGCTAAAGTGGTTGTTGTTGGAGCTTCAGTTGTTGTGGTTAGAGATGCTGTTGTGGTTGGAGATGCTGTTGTGGTTGGAGCTGCAGTCTGCAGTGGTTGTGGTTGGTGCTTCTGTTGTTGTGGTTGGAGCTGCTGTTGTGGTTGGAGCTGCAGTGGTTGTGGTTGGTGCTTCTGTTGTGGTTGGAGCTGCAATGGTTGTTGCAGCTTCAGTTGTTGTGGTTGGACCTGCAGTGGTTGTGGTTGGTGCTTCAGTGGTTGTTGGTGCTGCAGTGGATGTGGTTGGAAAAGCTGTGGTAGTTGTTGGAGCTGCTGTGGTTGTTGTTAATTCAGTGGTTGTGGTTGGAGCTGCAGTGGTTGTTGTTGGTGTTTCAGTTGTTGTGGTTGGAGCAGCAATGGTTGTTGTAGGTGCTTCAGTTGTTGTGGTTGGACCTGCAGTGTTTGTGGTTGGTGCTTCAGTGGTTGTTGACGCTGCAGTGGTTGTGGATGGAAAAGCTGTGGTAGTTGTTGTAGCCCCTGTGGTTGTTGTTGTTGCTGCAGTTGTTGTGGTTGTAGCTTCAGTTGTTGTGGTTGGAGCAGCAGTGGTCGTGGTTGGAGCTGCTGTGGTTGTAGTTGGAGCTTCAGTTGTTGTGGTTGGAAAAGCTGTAGTTGTAGTTGGTGCTGCTGTGGTTGTTGGTGTTTCAGTTGTTGTGGTTGGAGAAGCTGTGGTTGTTGTTACATCAGTTGTTGTGGTTGGAGCTGCTGTGGTTGTTGTTACATCAGTTGTTGTGGTTGGAGCTGCAGTGGTTGTTGTTGCTTCAGTGGTTGTGGTTGGAGAAGCTGTGGTAGTTGTTGGAGCTGCTGTGGTTGTTGTTGCTTCAGTTGTTGTGGTTGTAGCTTCAGTTGTTGTGGTTGGAGCTGCAGTGGTTGTGGTTGGAGATGCTGTTGTTGTTGTTGGAGCTTCAGTTGTTGTGGTTGGAGATGCTGTTGTGGTTGGAGCTGCTGTGGTTGTGGTTGGAGCTGCAGTTGTTGTGGTTGGAGCTGCAGTGGTTGTGGTTGGAGCTGCAGTGGTTGTGGTTGGTGCTTCAGTTGTTGTGGTTGGAGTTGCAGTGGTTGTGGTTGGAGCTGCAGTGGTTGTGGTTGGTGCTTCAGTTGTTGTGGTTGGAGCTTCAGTGGTTGTGGTTGGTGCTGCAGTGGTTGTGGTTGGAGAAGCTGTGGTCGTTGTTGCAGCTGCTGTGGTTGTTGTTGTTAATTCAGTAGTTATGGAAGGAGATGCTGTGGTAGTTGTTGGAGCTGCTGTTGTAGTTGTTGTTGCTTCCGTGGTTGTGGTTGGAGCTGCTGTGGTTGTAGTTGGAGCTTCAGTTGTTGTGGTTGAAAAAGCTGTAGTTGTAGTTGGTGCTGCTGTGGTTGTTGGTGTTTCAGTTGTTGTGGTTGGAGAAGCTGTGGTTGTTGGTGTTGCTTCAGTTGTTGTCGTTGGAGCTTCAGTAGTTGTGGTTGGAGAAGCTGTTGTGGTTGGAGCAGAAGTGGTTGTTGTTGGAGTTTCAGTTGTTGTGGTTAGAGATGCTGTTGTGGTTGGAACTGCTGTTGTTGTGGTTGGAAAAGCTGTAGTTGTAGTTGGTGCTGCTGTGGTTGTTGGTGTTTCAGTTGTTGTGGTTGGAGAAGCTGTGGTTGTTGGTACATCAGTTGTTGTGGTTGGAGCTGCTGTGGTTGTTGTTACATCAGTTGTTGTGGTTGGAGCTGCAGTGGTTGTTGTTGCTTCAGTTGTTGTGGTTGTAGCTTCAGTTGTTGTTGTTGGAGCTGCAGTGGTTGTGGATGGAGATGCTGTTGTTGTTGCTTCAGTTGTTGTGGTTGTTGTAGCTTCAGTTGTTGTTGTTGGAGCTGCAGTGGTTGTGGATGGAGATGCTGTTGTTGTTGTTGCTTCAGTTGTTGTGGTTGTTGCTTCAGTTGTTGTGGTTGGAGCTGCAGTGGTCGTGGTTGGAGATGCTGTTGTTGTCGTTGGAGCTTCAGTTGTTGTGGTTGGAGATGATGTTGTGGTTGGAGATGAAGTGGTTGTTGTTGGAGCTGCAGTGGTTGTGGTTGGAGATGCTGTTGTGGTTGGAGATGCTGTTGTTGTGGTTGGAGCTGCAGTGGTTGTGGTTGGAGCAGGAGTGGTTGTTGTAGGTGCTTCAGTTGTTGTGGTTGGAGTTGCAGCTTCAGTTATTGTGGTTGGACCTGCAGTGGTTGTGGTTGGTGCTGCAGTGGTTGTAGTTGGAAAAGCTGTGGTAGTTGATGCAGCTGCTGTGGTTGTTGTTGTTAATTCAATAGTTGTGGATGGAGAAGCTGTGGTAGTAGTTGGAGCTGTTGTAGTTGTTGTTGCTTCAGTGGTTGTGGTTGGAGCTGCTATGGTTGTAGTTGGAGCTTCAGTTGTTGTGGTTGGAGCTGCTGTGGTTGTTGTTGTTGCTTCAGTGGTTGTGGTTGGAAAAGCTGTGGTTGTGCTTGGAGATGCTGTTGTTGTCGTTGGAGCTTCAGTTGTTGTGGTTGGAGCTGCTGTCGTGGTTGGAGTTGCAGTGGTTGTGGTTGGAGCTGCAGTGGTTGTGGTTGGTGCTTCAGTGATTGTTGGTGATGCAGTGGTTGTGGTTGGAAGAGCTGTGGTAGTTGTTGGAGCTCCTGTGGTTGTTGTTGTTGCTTCAGTGGTTGTGGTTAGAGATGCTATTGTGGTTGGAGCTGCTGTTGTTGTGGTTGGAGCTGCAATGGTTGTTGTTGCAGCTTCAGTTGTTGTGGTTGGAACCGCAGTGGTTGTGGTTGGAAAAGCTGTGGTAGTTGTTGCAGCTGCTGTGGTTGTTGTTGTTAATTCAGTAGTTGTGGATGGAGAAGCTGTGGTAGTAGTTGGAGCTGCTGTTGTAGTTGTTGTTGCTTCAGTGGTTGTGGTTGGGGCTGCTGTGGTTGTAGTTGGAGCTTCAGTTGTTGTGGTTGGAAAAGCTGTAGTTGTAGTTGGTGCTGCTGTTGTAGTTGTTGTTGCTTCAGTGGTTGTGGTTGGGGCTGCTGTGGTTGTAGTTGGAGCTTCAGTTGTTGTGGTTGGAAAAGCTGTAGTTGTAGTTGGTGCTGCTGTGGTTGTTGGTGTTTCAGTTGTTGTGGTTGGAGAAGCTGTTGTAGTGGTTGGAGCTCCTGTGGTTGTTGTTGCTTCAGTGGTTGTGGTTGGAGAAGCTGTTGTAGTGGTTGGAGCTGCTGTGGTTGTTGTTGTTGCTTCAGTTGTTGTGGTTGTTGCTTCAGTTGTTGTGGTTGGAGCTGCAGTGGTCGTGGTTGGAGATGCTGTTGTTGTCGTTGGAGCTTCAGTTGTTGTGGTTGGAGATGCTGTTGTGGTTGGAGCTGAAGTGGTTGTTGTTGGAGCTTCAGTTGTTGTGGTTAGAGATGCTGTTGTGGTTGGAGCTGCTGTTGTGGTTGGAGTTGCAGTGGTTGTGGTTGGAGCTGCAGTGGTTGTGGTTGGTGCTTCTGTTGTTGTGGTTGGAGCTGCAGTGGTTGTGGTTGGTGCTGCAGTGGTTGTGGTTGGAGAAGCTGTGGTCGTTGTTGCAGCTGCTGTGGTTGTTGTTGTTAATTCAGTAGTTATGGAAGGAGAAGCTGTGGTAGTGGTTTGAGCTGCTGTTGTAGTTGTTGTTGCTTCAGTTGTTGTGGTTGGAAAAGCTGTAGTTGTAGTTGGTGCTGCTGTGGTTGTTGGTGCTTCAGTTGTTGTGGTTGGAGAAGCTGTGGTTGTTGGTGTTTCAGTTGTTGTGGTTGTAGCTTCAGTTGTTGTGGTTGGAGCTGCAGTGGTCGTGGTTGGAGATGCTGTTGTTGTCGTTGGAGCTTCAGTTGTTGTGGTTGGAGCTGAAGTGGTTGTTGTTGGAGCTTCAGTTGTTGTGGTTGGAGATGCTGTGGTGGTTGGAGCTGCTGTTGTGGTTGGAGTTGCAGTGGTTGTGGTTGGAGCTGCAGTGGTTGTGGTTGGTGCTGCAGTGGTTGTGGTTGGAGAAGCTGTGGTCGTTGTTGCAGCTGCTGTGGTTGTTGTTGTTAATTCAGTAGTTATGGAAGGAGAAGCTGTGGTAGTGGTTGGAGCTGCTGTGGTTGTTGTTGGTGCTTCAGTTGTTGTGGTTGGAGATGCTGTGGTTGTTGGTGTTTCAGTTGTTGTGGTTGGAGAAGCTGTGGTAGTGGTTGGAGCTGCTGTGGTTGTTGTTGGTACTTCAGTTGTTGTGGTTGGAGCTGCTGTGGTTGTTGTTGGTGCTTCAGTTGTTGTGGTTGGAGCTTCAGTTGTTGTGGTTTTAGATGCCGTTGTGGTTGGAGCTGAAGTGGTTGTTGTTGGAGCTTCAGTTGTTGTGGTTAGAGATGCTGTTGTTGTGGTAGGAGTTGCAGTGGTTGTGGTTGGAGCTGGAGTGGTTGTGGTTGGAGCAGGAGTGGTTGTGGTTGGAGCAGGAGTGGTTGTTGTAGGTGCTTCAGTTGTTGTGGTTGGAGCTGCAATGGTTGTTGTTGGTGCTGCAGTGGTTGTGGTTGGAAATGCTGTGGTAGTTGTTGGAGCTGCTGTGGTTGTTGTTGGTGCTTCAGTAGTTGTGGTTGGAGCTGCTGTTGTAGTTGTTGTTGCTTCCGTGGTTGTGGTTGGAGCTGCTGTGGTTGTAGTTGGAGCTTCAGTTGTTGTGGTTGAAAAAGCTGTAGTTGTAGTTGGTGCTGCTGTGGTTGTTGGTGTTTCAGTTGTTGTGGTTGGAGAAGCTGTGGTTGTTGGTACATCAGTTGTTGTGGTTGGAGCTGCAGTGGTTGTTGTTACATCAGTTGTTGTGGTTGGAGCTGCTGTGGTTGTTGTTGATTCAGTGGTTGTGGTTGGAGCTGCTATGGTTGTAGTTGGAGCTTCAGTTGTTGTGGTTGGAGCTGCTGTGGTTGTTGTTGTTGCTTCAGTGGTTGTGGTTGGAAAAGCTGTGGTTGTGCTTGGAGATGCTGTTGTTGTCGTTGGAGCTTCAGTTGTTGTGGTTAGAGATGCTGTTGTGGTTGGAGCTGCTGTCGTGGTTGGAGTTGCAGTGGTTGTGGTTGGTGCTTCAGTTGTTGTGGTTGGAGCTTCAGTGGTTGTAGTTGGTGTTTCAGTTGTTGTGGTTGGAGAAGCTGTGGTAGTGGTTGGAGCTGCTGTGGTTGTTGCTTCAGTTGTTGTGGTTGTTGCTTCAGTTGTGGTTGGAGCTGCAGTGGTCGTGGTTGGAGATGCTGTTGTTGTCGTTGGAGCTTCAGTTGTTGTGGTTGGAGATGCTGTTGTGGTTGGAGATGAAGTGGTTGTTGGAGCTTCAGTTGTTGTGGTTAGAGATGCTGTTGTGGTTGGAGCTGCTGTTGTTGTGGTTGGAGTTGCAGTGGTTGTGGTTGGAGCTGCAGTGGTTGTGGTTGGAGCAGGAGTGGTTGTTGTAGGTGCTTCAGTTGTTGTGGTTGGAGTTGCAATGGTTGTTGTTGCAGCTTCAGTTGTTGTGGTTGGACCTGCAGTGGTTGTGGTTGGTGCTTCAGTGGTTATTGGTGCTGCAGTGGATGTGGTTGGAAGAGCTGTGGTAGTTGTTGGAGCTCCTGTGGTTGTTGTTGCTTCAGTGGTTGTGGTTGGGGCTGCTGTGGTTGTAGTTGGAGCTGCAGTTGTTGTGGTTGGAGATGCTGTTGTTGTCGTTGGAGCTTCAGTTGTTGTGGTTGGAGATCCTGTTGTGGTTGGAGCGTGGTTGTTGTTGTTGCTTCAGTTGTTGTGGTTGGAGATGCTGTTGTGCTTGGAGATGCTGTTGTTGTCGTTGGAGCTTCAGTTGTTGTGGTTGGAGATGCAGTGGTTGTTGTTGGTGCTGCAATTGTTGTTGGAGTGGTAGGTGCTTCAGTTGTTGTAGTTGGAGATGCTGTTGTGGTTGGAGCTGCTGTGGTTGTGGTTGGAGATGCTGTTGTGGATGGAAATGCTGTTGTGGTTGGAGCTGCAGTGGTTGTTGTTGGAAAAGCTGTGGTTGTGGTTGGAGCTGCAGTGGTTGATGGTGCTGTGGTGGTGGTTGGAGCTTCAGTGATTGTTGTTGGTGCTGAAGTG
Organism: Poecilia reticulata; assembly: GCF_904066995.2. NCBI lineage: Eukaryota > Metazoa > Chordata > Actinopteri > Cyprinodontiformes > Poeciliidae > Poecilia > Poecilia reticulata. The sequence goes on along the minus strand of NC_088848.1, from coordinate 5,513,100 downwards.
GTTGTGGTTGGAGCTGCTGTTGTGGTTGGAGTTGCAGTGGTTGTGGTTGGAGCTGCAGTGGTTGTGGTTGGTGCTTGAGTGGTTGTTGTTGCTGCAGTGGTTGTGGTTGGAAAAGCTGTGGTTGTGGTTGGAGCTGCTGTGGTTGTTGTTGGTACTTCAGTTGTTGTGGTTGGAGCTGCTGTGGTTGTTGTTGTTGCTTCAGTTGTTGTGGTTGTAGCTTCTGTTGTTGTGGTTGGAGCTGCAGTTGTCGTGGTTGGAGATGCTGTTGTTGTCGTTGGAGCTTCAGTTGTTGTGGTTGGAGATCCTGTTGTGGTTGGAGCAGAAGTGGTTGTTGTTGGAGCTTCAGTTGTTGTGGATGGAGATGCTGTTGTGGTTGGAGCTGCAGTGGTGGTAGTTGGAGCTGCAGTGGTTGTGGTTGTAGCTTCAGTTGTCGTGGTTGGAGATGCTGTTGTTGTCGTTGGAGCTTCAGTTGTTGTGGTTGGAGATGAAGTGGTTGTTGGAGCTTCAGTTGTTGTGGTTGGAGATGCTGTTGTGGTTGGAGTTGTAGTGGTTGTGGTTGGAGCTGCAGTGGTTGTGGTTGGTGCTTCAGTGGTTGTTGTTGCTGCAGTGGTTGTGGTTAGAAAAGCTGTGGTTGTTGTTGGAGCTGCTGTGGTTGTTGTTAATTCAGTGGTTGTGGTTGGAGAAGCTGTGGTAGTGGTTGGAGCTGCTGTGGTTGTTGTTGGTACTTCAGTTGTTGTGGTTGGAGCTGCTGTGGTTGTTGTTGTTGCTTCAGTTGTTGTGGTTGGAGCTGCAGTTGTCGTGGTTGGAGATGCTGTTGTTGTCGTTGGAGCTTCAGTTGTTGTGGTTGGAACTGAAGTGGTTGTTGGAGCTTCAGTTGTTGTGGTTAGAGATGCTGTTGTGGTTGGTGCTGCTGTTGTGGTTGGAGTTGCAGTGGTTGTGGTTGGAGCTGCAGTGGTTGTGGTTGGAGCTGCAATGGTTGTTGTAGGTGCTTCAGTTGTTGTGGTTGGAGCTGCAATGGTTGTTGTTGCAGCTTCAGTTGTTGTGGTTGGAGTTGCAGTGGTTGTTGTTGCAGCTTCAGTTGTTGTGGTTGGACCTGCAGTGGTTGTGGTTGGTGCTTCAGTGGTTGTTGACGCTGCAGTGGTTGTGGATGGAAAAGATGTGGTAGTTGTTGGAGCCCCTGTGGTTGTTGTTGCTTCAGTGTTTGTGGTTGGAGAAGCTGTGGTTGTTGTTGTTGCTGCAGTTGTTGTGGTTGTAGCTTCAGTTGTTGTTGTTGGAGCTTCAGTTGTTGTGGTTGGAGATGCTGTTGTGGTTGGAGCTGCTGTGGTTGTTGTTGGAGCTTCAGTTGTTGTTGTTAGAGATGCTGTTGTGGTTGGAGCTGCTGTGGTTGTTGATGGAGCTTCAGTTGTTGTGGTTAGAGACGCTGTTGTTGTTGGAGCTGCTGTTGTTGTAGTTGGAGTTGCAGTGGTTGTGGTTGGAGCTGCAGTGGTTGTGGTTGTTGCTTCAGTGGTTGTTGGTGCTGCAGTGGTTGTGGTTGGAAAAGCTTTGGTAGTTGTTGGAGCTGCTGTGGATGGTGTTTTTAATTCTGTGGTTGTGGTTGGGGCTGCAGTGGTTGTGGTTGGAGCTGCAGTGGTTGTTGTTGGTGCTTCAGTTGTTGTGGTTGGAGCTGTAGTGGTTGTTGTTGGTGCTTCCGTTGTTGTGGTTGGAGCTGCAGTGGTTGTGGTTGGAGCTGCAATAGTTGTGGTTGGAGCTTCAGTTGTTGTTGTTGGAAAAGCTGTAGTTGAAGATGGTGCTGCTGTGGTTGTTGATGCTTTAGTTGTTGTGGTTGGAGCTGCAGTGGTTGTGGTTGGAAAAGCTGTGATAGTTGTTGGAGCCCCTGTGGTTGTTGTTTTTGCTTCAGTGGTTGTGGTTGGAGAACCGGTGGTTGTTGTTGTTGCTTCAGTTGTTGTGGTTGTAGCTTCAGTTGTTGTGGTTGTAGCTTCAGTTGTTGTTGTTGGAGCTTCAGTTGTTGTGGTTGGAGATGCTGTTGTGGTTGGAGCTGCTGTGGTTGTTGTTGGAGCTTCAGTTGTTGTTGTTAGAGATGCTGTTGTGGTTGGAGCTGCTGTGGTTGTTGTTGGAGCTTCAGTTGTTGTGGTTAGAGACGCTGTTGTTGTTGGAGCTGCTGTTGTTGTAGTTGGAGTTGCAGTGGTTGTGGTTGGAGCTGCAGTGGTTGTGGTTGTTGCTTCAGTGGTTGTTGGTGCTGCAGTGGTTGTGGTTGGAAAAGCTTTGGTAGTTGTTGGAGCTGCTGTGGATGGTGTTTTTAATTCTGTGGTTGTGGTTGGGGCTGCAGTGGTTGTGGTTGGAGCTGCAGTGGTTGTTGTTGGTGCTTCAGTTGTTGTGGTTGGAGCTGTAGTGGTTGTTGTTGGTGCTTCCGTTGTTGTGGTTGGAGCTGCAGTGGTTGTGGTTGGAGCTGCAATAGTTGTGGTTGGAGCTTCAGTTGTTGTTGTTGGAAAAGCTGTAGTTGAAGATGGTGCTGCTGTGGTTGTTGATGCTTTAGTTGTTGTGGTTGGAGCTGCAGTGGTTGTGGTTGGAAAAGCTGTGATAGTTGTTGGAGCCCCTGTGGTTGTTGTTTTTGCTTCAGTGGTTGTGGTTGGAGAACCGGTGGTTGTTGTTGTTGCTTCAGTTGTTGTGGTTGTAGCTTCAGTTGTTGTGGTTGTAGCTTCAGTTGTTGTTGTTGGAGCTTCAGTTGTTGTGGTTGGAGATGCTGTTGTGGTTGGAGCTGCTGTGGTTGTTGTTGGAGCTTCAGTTGTTGTTGTTAGAGATGCTGTTGTGGTTGGAGCTGCTGTGGTTGTTTTTGGAGCTTCAGTTGTGGTTAGAGATGCTGTTGTTGTTGGAGCTGCTGTTGTTGTGGTTGGAGTTGCAGTGGTTGTGGTTGGAGCTGAAGTGGTTGTGGTTGGTGTTTCAGTGGTTGTTGGTGCTGCAGTGGTTGTGGTTGGAAAAGCTTTGGTAGTTGTTGGAGCTGCTGTGGATGGTGTTGTTAATTCTGTGGTTGTGGTTGGGGCTGCAGTGGTTGTGGTTGGAGAAGCTGTTGTTGTCGTTGGAGCTTCAGTTGTTGTGGTTGGAGATCCTGTTGTGGTTGGAGCTAAAGTGGTTGTTGTTGGAGCTTCAGCTGTTGTGGTTAGAGATGCTGTTGTGGTTGGAGCTGCTGTTGTGGTTGGAGTTGCAGTGGTTGTTGTTGGAGCTTCAGCTGTTGTGGTTAGAGATGCTGTTGTGGTTGGAGCTGCTGTTGTGGTTGGAGTTGCAGTGGTTGTTGTTGGAGCTTCAGTTGTTGTGGTTAGAGATGCTGTTGTTGTTGGAGCTGCTGTTGTTGTGGTTGGAGTTGCAGTGGTTGTGGTTGGAGCTGCAGTGGTTGTTTTTGGTGCTTCAGTGGTTGTTGGTGCTGCAGTGGTTGTGGTTGGAAAAGCTTTGGTAGTTGTTGGAGCTGCTGTGGATGGTGTTGTTAATTCTGTGGTTGTGGTTGGGGCTGCAGTGGTTGTGGTTGGAGAAGCTGTTGTTGTCGTTGGAGCTTCAGTTGTTGTGGTTGGAGATCCTGTTGTGGTTGGAGCTAAAGTGGTTGTTGTTGGAGCTTCAGTTGTTGTGGTTAGAGATGCTGTTGTGGTTGGAGCTGCTGTTGTGGTTGGAGTTGCAGTGGTTGTGGTTGGAAAAGCTGTGGTAGTTGTTGAAGCTGCTGTGGTTGTTGTTAATTCAGTGGTTGTTGTTGGTGCTTCAGTAGTTGTGGTTGTAGAAGCACTGGTAGTAGTTGGAGCTGTTGTTGAAGTTTTTGTTGCTTCAGTGGTTGTGGTTGGAGCTTCAGTTGTTGTGGTTATAGATCCTCTGGTTGTCAATAGGGTAGATGTGGTTTTAATAGGTGATCCTGTGATTGTGGTTTGAGCTGCTGTGGTTGTGGCTGTAGCTTCATGTGTTGTGGTTGCAGCTGTTTTGGTTGTCGATGGAGCTGCAGTGGTGGTGGTTGTTGCTTCAGTTGTTGTGGTTGGAGCTGTAGTGGTTGTTGGTGCTTCAGTTGTTGTGGTTGGAGCTGCAGTGGTTGTTGTTGGTGCTTCAGTTGTTGTGGTTGGAGCTGTAGTGGTTGTTGTTGTTGCTTCCGTTGTTGTGGTTGGAGCTGCAGTGGTTGTGGTTGGAGCTGCAATAGTTGTGGTTGGAGCTTCAGTTGTTGTGGTTGGAAAAGCTGTAGTTGAAGATGGTGCTGCTGTGGTTGTTGATGCTTCAGTTGTTGTGGTTGGAGCTGCAGTGGTTGTGGTTGGAGCTGCGGTTGTTGTTGGTGCTTCAGTTGTTGTGGTTGGAGCTGCAGTGGTTGTTGTTGGTGCTGTGGTGGTTGATGTTGGTGCTGCAGTGGTTGTGGTTGGAGCTGCGGTTGTTGTTGTTGGTCCTTCAGTTGTTGTGGTTGGAGCTGCAGTGGTTGTTGTTGGTGCTTCAGTTGTTGTGGTTGGAGCGTCAGTGGTTGTTTTTGGTGCTGCAGTGGTTGTGGTTGGAGCTGCAGTTGTTGTTGGTCCTTCAGTTGTTGTGGTTGGAGAAGCTTCGGTTGTGGTTGGAGCTGCTGTGGTTGTTGTTGGTGCTTCAGTTGTTGTGGTTGGAAAAGCTGTGGTTGTAGTTGGAGCTGCTATGGTTGTTGTTGGTGCTTCAGTTGTTGTGGTAGGAGATGCTGTTGTGGTTGGAGGTGCTGTTGTGGTTGGAATAGCTGTGGTAGTCGTTTGAGCTGCTGTGGATGTTGTTGTTAATTCAGTGGTTGTGGTTGGAGCTGCAGTGGTTGTGGTTGGAGAAGCTTTTGTTGTCGTTGGAGCTTCAGTTGTTGTGGTTGGAGATCCTGTTGTTGTTGGAGCTAAAGTGGTTGTTGTTGGAGCTTCAGTTGTTGTGGTTAGAGATGCTGTTGTGGTTGGAGATGCTGTTGTGGTTGGAGCTGCAGTGGTTGTGGTTGGTGCTTCTGTTGTTGTGGTTGGAGCTGCAGTGGTTGTTGTTGGTGCTTCAGTTGTTGTGGTTGGAGATGCTGTTGTGGTTGGAGCTGCAGTGGTTGTGGTTGGTGCTTCTGTTGTTGTGGTTGGAGCTGCAATGGTTGTTGTTGCAGCTTTAGTTGTTGTGGTTGGACCTGCAGTGGTTGTGGTTGGTGCTTCAGTGGTTGTTGGTGTTGCAGTGGCTGTGGTTGGAAAAGCTGTGGTAGTTGTTGGAGCTGCTGTGGTTGTTGTTAATTCAGTGGTTGTGGTTGGAGCTGCTATGGTTGTTGTTGGTGCTTCAGTTGTTGTGGTTGGAGCAGCAGTGGTTGTTGTAGGTGCTTCAGTTGTTGTGGTTGGACCTGCAGTGTTTGTGGTTGGTGCTTCAGTGGTTGTTGACGCTGCAGTGGTTGTGGATGGAAAAGCTGTGGTAGTTGTTGGAGCCCCTGTGGTTGTGGTTGTTGCTTCAGTTGTTGTGGTTGTAAATTCAGTTGTTGTGGTTGGAGCAGCAGTGGTCGTGGTTGGAGCTGCTGAGGTTTTAGTTGGAGCTTCAGTTGTTGTGGTTGAAAAAGCTGTAGTTGTAGTTGGTGCTGCTGTGGTTGTTGGTGTTTCAGTTGTTGTGGTTGGAGAAGCTGTGGTTGTTGGTACATCAGTTGTTGTGGTTGGAGCTGCTGTGGTTGTTGTTACATCAGTTGTTGTGGTTGGAGCTGCAGTGGTTGTTGTTGCTTCAGTGGTTGTGGTTGGAGAAGCTGTGGTAGTGGTTGGAGCTGCTGTGGTTGTTGTTGCTTCAGTTGTTGTGGTTGTAGCTTCAGTTGTTGTTGTTGGAGCTGCAGTGGTTGTGGTTGGAGATGCTGTTGTTGTTGTTGGAGCTTCAGTTGTTGTGGTTGGAGATGCTGTTGTGGTTGGAGCTGCTGTGGTTGTTGTTGTTGCTTCAGTTGTTGTGGTTGGAGCTGCAGTGGTCGTGGTTGGAGATGCTGTTGTTGTCGTTGGAGCTTCAGTTGTTGTGGTTAGAGATGCTGTTGTGGTTGGAGCTGCTGTTGTGGTTGGAGTTGCAGTGGTTGTGGTTGGAGCTGCAGTGGTTGTGGTTGGTGCTTCTGTTGTTGTGGTTGGAGCTGCAGTCGTTGTGGTTGGTGCTGCAGTGGTTGTGGTTGGAGAAGCTGTGGTCGTTGTTGCAGCTGCTGTGGTTGTTGTTGTTAATTCAGTAGTTATGGAAGGAGAAGCTGTGGTAGTTGTTGGAGCTGCTGTTGTAGTTGTTGTTGCTTCCGTGGTTGTGGTTGGAGCTGCTGTGGTTGTAGTTGGAGCTTCAGTTGTTGTGGTTGAAAAAGCTGTAGTTGTAGTTGGTGCTGCTGTGGTTGTTGGTGTTTCAGTTGTTGTGGTTGGAGAAGCTGTGGTTGTTGGTGTTGCTTCAGTTGTTGTGGTTGTAGCTTCAGTTGTTGTGGTTGGAGAAGCTGTTGTGGATGGAACAGAAGTGGTTGTTGTTGGAGTTTCAGATGTGGTTAGAGATGCTTTTGTGGTTGGAACTGCTGTTGTTGTGGTTGGAGAAGCTGTGGTAGTTGTTGGAGCTGCTGTGGTTGTTGTTACATCAGTTGTTGTGGTTGGAGCTGCTGTGGTTGTTGTTACATCAGTTGTTGTGGTTGGAGCTGCTGTGGTTGTTGTTGCTTCAGTTGTTGTGGTTGTAGCTTCAGTTGTTGTTGTTGGAGCTGCAGTGGTTGTGGATGGAGATGCTGTTGTTGTTGTTGCTTCAGTTGTTGTGGTTGTTGCTTCAGTTGTTGTGGTTGGAGCTGCAGTGGTTGTGGATGGAGATGCTGTTGTTGTTGTTGCTTCAGTTGTTGTGGTTGTTGCTTCAGTTGTTGTGGTTGGAGCTGCAGTGGTCGTGGTTGGAGATGCTGTTGTTGTCGTTGGAGCTTCAGTTGTTGTGGTTGGAGATGATGTTGTGGTTGGAGATGAAGTGGTTGTTGTTGGAGCTTCAGTTGTTGTGGTTAGAGATGCTGTTGTGGTTGGAGCTGCTGTTGTTGTGGTTGGAGCTGCAGTGGTTGTGGTTGGAGCAGGTGTGGTTGTTGTAGGTGCTTCAGTTGTTGTGGTTGGAGTTGCAGTTGTTGTGGTTGGTGCTGCAGTGGTTGTAGTTGGAAAAGCTGTGGTAGTTGATGCAGCTGCTGTGGTTGTTGTTGTTAATTCAATAGTTGTGGATGGAGAAGCTGTGGTAGTAGTTGGAGCTGTTGTAGTTGTTGTTGCTTCAGTGGTTGTGGTTGGAGCTGCTATGGTTGTAGTTGGAGCTTCAGTTGTTGTGGTTGGAGCTGCTGTAGTTGTTGTTGTTGCTTCAGTGGTTGTGGTAGGAAAAGCTGTGGTTGTGCTTGGAGAAGCTGTTGTTGTCGTTGGAGCTTCAGTTGTTGTGGTTGGAGCTGCTGTCGTGGTTGGAGTTGCAGTGGTTGTGGTTGGAGCTGCAGTGGTTGTGGTTGGTGCTTCAGTGATTGTTGGTGATGCAGTGGTTGTGGTTGGAAGAGCTGTGGTAGTTGTTGGAGCTCCTGTGGTTGTTGTTGTTGCTTCAGTGGTTGTGGTTAGAGATGCTATTGTGGTTGGAGCTGCTGTTGTTGTGGTTGGAGCTGCAATGGTTGTTGTTGCAGCTTCAGTTGTTGTGGTTGGAACCGCAGTGGTTGTGGTTGGAAAAGCTGTGGTAGTTGTTGCAGCTGCTGTGGTTGTTGTTGTTAATTCAGTAGTTGTGGATGGAGAAGCTGTGGTAGTAGTTGGAGCTGCTGTTGTAGTTGTTGTTGCTTCAGTGGTTGTGGTTGGGGCTGCTGTGGTTGTAGTTGGAGCTTCAGTTGTTGTGGTTGGAAAAGCTGTAGTTGTAGTTGGTGCTGCTGTTGTAGTTGTTGTTGCTTCAGTGGTTGTGGTTGGGGCTGCTGTGGTTGTAGTTGGAGCTTCAGTTGTTGTGGTTGGAAAAGCTGTAGTTGTAGTTGGTGCTGCTGTGGTTGTTGGTGTTTCAGTTGTTGTGGTTGGAGAAGCTGTTGTAGTGGTTGGAGCTCCTGTGGTTGTTGTTGCTTCAGTGGTTGTGGTTGGAGAAGCTGTTGTAGTGGTTGGAGCTGCTGTGGTTGTTGTTGTTGCTTCAGTTGTTGTGGTTGTAGCTTCAGTTGTTGTGGTTGGAGCTGCAGTGGTCGTGGTTGGAGATGCTGTTGTTGTCGTTGGAGCTTCAGTTGTTGTGGTTGGAGATGCTGTTGTGGTTGGAGCTGAAGTGGTTGTTGTTGGAGCTTCAGTTGTTGTGGTTAGAGATGCTGTTGTGGTTGCAGCTGCTGTTGTGGTTGGAGTTGCAGTGGTTGGAAAAGCTGTGGTAGTTGTTAGAGCTGCAGTGGTTGTGGTTGGAGCTTCTGTTGTTGTGGTTGGACCTGCAGTGGTTGTGGTTGGTGCTGCAGTGGTTGTGGTTGGAGAAGCTGTGGTCGTTGTTGCAGCTGCTGTGGTTGTTGTTGTTAATTCAGTAGTTATGGAAGGAGAAGCTGTGGTAGTGGTTTGAGCTGCTGTTGTAGTTGTTGTTGCTTCAGTTGTTGTGGTTGGAAAAGCTGTAGTTGTAGTTGGTGCTGCTGTGGTTGTTGGTGCTTCAGTTGTTGTGGTTGGAGAAGCTGTGGTTGTTGGTGTTTCAGTTGTTGTGGTTGTAGCTTCAGTTGTTGTGGTTGGAGCTGCAGTGGTCGTGGTTGGAGATGCTGTTGTTGTCGTTGGAGCTTCAGTTGTTGTGGTTGGAGATGCTGTTGTGGTTGGAGCTGAAGTGGTTGTTGTTGGAGCTTCAGTTGTTGTGGTTAGAGATGATGTTGTGGTTGGAGTGTGGTTGGAGTTGCAGTGGTTGTGGTTGGTGCTGCAGTGGTTGTGGTTGGAGAAGCTGTGGTCGTGGTTGGAGAAGCTGTGGTCGTTGTTGCAGCTGCTGTGGTTGTTGTTGTTAATTCAGTAGTTATGGAAGGAGAAGCTGTGGTAGTGGTTGGAGCTGCTGTGGTTGTTGTTGGTACTTCAGTTGTTGTGGTTGGAGAAGCTGTGGTTGTTGGTGTTTCAGTTGTTGTGGTTGGAGAAGCTGTGGTAGTGGTTGGAGCTGCTGTGGTTGTTGTTGGTACTTCAGTTGTTGTGGTTGGAGCTGCAGTGGTTGTGGTTGGTGCTTCAGTTGTTGTGGTTGGAGCTTCAGTGGTTGTGGTTTTAGATGCCGTTGTGGTTGGAGCTGAAGTGGTTGTTGTTGGAGCTTCAGTTGTTGTGGTTAGAGATGCTGTTGTTGTGGTAGGAGTTGCAGTGGTTGTGGTTGGAGCTGGAGTGGTTGTGGTTGGAGCAGGAGTGGTTGTTGTAGGTGCTTCAGTTGTTGTGGTTGGAGCTGCAATGGTTGTTGTTGGTGCTGCAGTGGTTGTGGTTGGAAATGCTGTGGTAGTTGTTGGAGCTGCTGTTGTAGTTGTTGTTGCTTCCGTGGTTGTGGTTGGAGCTGCTGTTGTAGTTGTTGTTGCTTCCGTGGTTGTGGTTGGAGCTGCTGTGGTTGTAGTTGGAGCTTCAGTTGTTGTGGTTGAAAAAGCTGTAGTTGTAGTTGGTGCTGCTGTGGTTGTTGGTGTTTCAGTTGTTGTGGTTGGAGAAGCTGTGGTTGTTGGTACATCAGTTGTTGTGGTTGGAGCTGCAGTGGTTGTTGTTACATCAGTTGTTGTGGTTGGAGCTGCAGTGGTTGTTGTTGCTTCAGTGGTTGTGGTTGGAGCTGCTATGGTTGTAGTTGGAGCTTCAGTTGTTGTGGTTGGAGCTGCTGTGGTTGTTGTTGTTGCTTCAGTGGTTGTGGTTGGAAAAGCTGTGGTTGTGCTTGGAGATGCTGTTGTTGTCGTTGGAGCTTCAGTTGTTGTGGTTAGAGATGCTGTTGTGGTTGGAGCTGCTGTCGTGGTTGGAGTTGCAGTGGTTGTGGTTGGTGCTTCAGTTGTTGTGGTTGGAGCTTCAGTGGTTGTAGTTGGTGTTTCAGTTGTTGTGGTTGGAGAAGCTGTGGTAGTGGTTGGAGCTGCTGTGGTTGTTGCTTCAGTTGTTGTGGTTGTTGCTTCAGTTGTGGTTGGAGCTGCAGTGGTCGTGGTTGGAGATGCTGTTGTTGTCGTTGGAGCTTCAGTTGTTGTGGTTGGAGATGCTGTTGTGGTTGGAGATGAAGTGGTTGTTGGAGATTCAGTTGTTGTGGTTAGAGATGCTGTTGTGGTTGGAGCTGCTGTTGTTGTGGTTGGAGTTGCAGTGGTTGTGGTTGGAGCTGCAGTGGTTGTGGTTGGAGCAGGAGTGGTTGTTGTAGGTGCTTCAGTTGTTGTGGTTGGAGTTGCAATGGTTGTTGTTGCAGCTTCAGTTGTTGTGGTTGGACCTGCAGTGGTTGTGGTTGGTGCTTCAGTGGTTGTTGGTGCTGCAGTGGTTGTGGTTGGAAGAGCTGTGGTAGTTGTTGGAGCTCCTGTGGTTGTTGATGTTGCTTCAGTGGTTGTGGTTAGAGATGCTATTGTGGTTGGAGCTGCTGTTGTTGTGGTTGGAGTGGCAGTGGTTGTGGTTGGTGCTTCTGTTGTTGTGGTTGGAGCTGCAATGGTTGTTGTTGCAGCTTCAGTTGTTGTGGTTGGAACCGAAGTGGTTGTGGTTGGTGCTGCAGTGGTTGTGGTTGGAAAAGCTGTGGTAGTTGTTGCAGCTGCTGTGGTTGTTGTTGTTAATTCAGTAGTTGTGGATGGAGAAGCTGTGGCAGTAGTTGGAGCTGCTGTTGTAGTTGTTGTTGCTTCAGTGGTTGTGGTTGGGGCTGCTGTGGTTGTAGTTGGAGCTTCAGTTGTTGTGGTTGGAAAAGCTGTAGTTGTAGTTGGTGCTGCTGTTGTAGTTGTTGCTTCAGTGGTTGTGGTTGGGGCTGCTGTGGTTATAGTTGGAGCTTCAGTTGTTGTGGTTGGAAAAGCTGTAGTTGTAGTTGGTGCTGCTGTGGTTGTTGGTGTTTCAGTTGTTGTGGTTGGAGAAGCTGTGGTAGTGGTTGGAGCTGCTGTGGTTGTTGTTGGTGCTTCAGTGGTTGTAGTTGGAGCTTCAGTTGTTGTGGTTGGAGCTGCTGTGGTCGTGGTTGGAGATGCTGTTGTTGTCGTTGGAGCTTCAGTTGTTGTGGTTGGAGATGCTGTTGTGGTTGGAGCTGCTGTGGTTGTGGTTGTAGCTTCAGTTGTTGTGGTTGGAGCTGCAGTGGTCGTGGTTGGAGATGCTGTTGTTGTCGTTGGAGCTTCAGTTGTTGTGGTTAGAGATGCTGTTGTGGTTGGAGCTGCTGTTGTGGTTGGAGTTGCAGTGGTTGTGGTTGGAGCTGCAGTGGTTGTGGTTGGTGCTTCTGTTGTTGTGGTTGGAGCTGCAGTCGTTGTGGTTGGTGCTGCAGTGGTTGTGGTTGGAGAAGCTGTGGTCGTTGTTGCAGCTGCTGTGGTTGTTGTTGTTAATTCAGTAGTTATGGAAGGAGAAGCTGTGGTAGTTGTTGGAGCTGCTGTTGTAGTTGTTGTTGCTTCCGTGGTTGTGGTTGGAGCTGCTGTGGTTGTAGTTGGAGCTTCAGTTGTTGTGGTTGAAAAAGCTGTAGTTGTAGTTGGTGCTGCTGTGGTTGTTGGTGTTTCAGTTGTTGTGGTTGGAGAAGCTGTGGTTGTTGGTGTTGCTTCAGTTGTTGTGGTTGTAGCTTCAGTTGTTGTGGTTGGAGAAGCTGTTGTGGATGGAACAGAAGTGGTTGTTGTTGGAGTTTCAGTTGTGGTTAGAGATGCTGTTGTGGTTGGAACTGCTGTTGTTGTGGTTGGAAAAGCTGTAGTTGTAGTTGGTGCTGCTGTGGTTGTTGGTGTTTCAGTTGTTGTGGTTGGAGAAGCTGTGGTTGTTGGTACATCAGTTGTTGTGGTTGGAGCTGCAGTGGTTGTTGTTACATCAGTTGTTGTGGTTGGAGCTGCAGTGGTTGTTGTTGGTGCTTCAGTTGTTGTGGTTGGAGCTTCAGTGGTTGTTGTTGGAGCTGCAGTGGTTGTGGATGGAGATGCTGTTGTTGCTTCAGTTGTTGTGGTTGTAGCTTCAGTTGTTGTTGTTGGAGCTGCAGTGGTTGTGGATGGAGATGCTGTTGTTGTTGTTGTTGCTTCAGTTGTTGTGGTTGTTGCTTCAGTTGTTGTGGTTGGAGCTGCAGTGGTCGTGGTTGGAGATGCTGTTGTTGTCGTTGGAGCTTCAGTTGTTGTGGTTGGAGATGATGTTGTGGTTGGAGATGAAGTGGTTGTTGTTGGAGCGGCAGTGGTTGTGGTTGGAGATGCTGTTGTGGTTGGAGCTGCTGTTGTTGTGGTTGGAGCTGCAGTGGTTGTGGTTGGAGCGGCAGTGGTTGTGGTTGGAGGAGGAGTGGTTGTTGTAGGTGCTTCAGTTGTTGTGGTTGGAGTTGCAGCTTCAGTTGTTGTGGTTGGACCTGCAGTGGTTGTGGTTGGTGCTGCAGTGGTTGTAGTTGGAAAAGCTGTGGTAGTTGATGCAGCTGCTGTGGTTGTTGTTGTTAATTCAATAGTTGTGGATGGAGAAGCTGTGGTAGTAGTTGGAGCTGTTGTAGTTGTTGTTGCTTCAGTGGTTGTGGTTGGAGCTGCTATGGTTGTAGTTGGAGCTTCAGTTGTTGTGGTTGGAGCTGCTGTGGTTGTTGTTGTTGCTTCAGTGGTTGTGGTTGGAAAAGCTGTGGTTGTGCTTGGAGATGCTGTTGTTGTCGTTGGAGCTTCAGTTGTTGTGGTTGGAGCTGCTGTCGTGGTTGGAGTTGCAGTGGTTGTGGTTGGAGCTGCAGTGGTTGTGGTTGGTGCTTCAGTGATTGTTGGTGATGCAGTGGTTGTGGTTGGAAGAGCTGTGGTAGTTGTTGGAGCTCCTGTGGTTGTTGTTGTTGCTTCAGTGGTTGTGGTTAGAGATGCTATTGTGGTTGGAGCTGCTGTTGTTGTGGTTGGAGCTGCAATGGTTGTTGTTGCAGCTTCAGTTGTTGTGGTTGGAACCGCAGTGGTTGTGGTTGGAAAAGCTGTGGTAGTTGTTGCAGCTGCTGTGGTTGTTGTTGTTAATTCAGTAGTTGTGGATGGAGAAGCTGTGGTAGTAGTTGGAGCTGCTGTTGTAGTTGTTGTTGCTTCAGTGGTTGTGGTTGGGGCTGCTGTGGTTGTAGTTGGAGCTTCAGTTGTTGTGGTTGGAAAAACTGTAGTTGTAGTTGGTGCTGCTGTTGTAGTTGTTGTTGCTTCAGTGGTTGTGGTTGGGGCTGCTGTGGTTGTAGTTGGAGCTTCAGTTGTTGTGGTTGGAAAAGCTGTAGTTGTAGTTGGTGCTGCTGTGGTTGTTGGTGTTTCAGTTGTTGTGGTTGGAGAAGCTGTTGTAGTGGTTGGAGCTCCTGTGGTTGTTGTTGCTTCAGTGGTTGTGGTTGGAGAAGCTGTTGTAGTGGTTGGAGCTGCTGTGGTTGTTGTTGTTGCTTCAGTTGTTGTGGTTGTTGCTTCAGTTGTTGTGGTTGGAGCTGCAGTGGTCGTGGTTGGAGATGCTGTTGTTGTCGTTGGAGCTTCAGTTGTTGTGGTTGGAGATGCTGTTGTGGTTGGAGCTGAAGTGGTTGTTGTTGGAGCTTCAGTTGTTGTGGTTAGAGATGCTGTTGTGGTTGGAGTTGCAGTGGTTGTGGTTGGTGCTTCAGTTGTTGTGGTTGGAGCTGCAGTGGTTGTGGTTGGAGAAGCTGTGGTCGTGGTTGGAGAAGCTGTGGTCGTTGTTGCAGCTGCTGTGGTTGTTGTTGTTAATTCAGTAGTTATGGAAGGAGAAGCTGTGGTAGTGGTTTGAGCTGCTGTTGTAGTTGTTGTTGCTTCAGTTGTTGTGGTTGGAAAAGCTGTAGTTGTGGTTGGTGCTGCTGTGGTTGTTGGTGCTTCAGTTGTTGTGGTTGGAGAAGCTGTGGTTGTTGGTGTTTCAGTTGTTGTGGTTGTAGCTTCAGTTGTTGTGGTTGGAGCTGCAGTGGTCGTGGTTGGAGATGCTGTTGTTGTCGTTGGAGCTTCAGTTGTTGTGGTTGGAGATGCTGTTGTGGTTGGAGCTGAAGTGGTTGTTGTTGGAGCTTCAGTTGTTGTGGTTAGAGATGATGTTGTGGTTGGAGCTGCTGTTGTGGTTGGAGTTGCAGTGGTTGTGGTTGGAGCTGCAGTGGTTGTGGTTGGAGAAGCAGTGGTTGTGGTTGGAGAAGCTGTGGTCGTTGTTGCAGCTGCTGTGGTTGTTGTTGTTAATTCAGTAGTTATGGAAGGAGAAGCTGTGGTAGTGGTTGGAGCTGCTGTGGTTGTTGTTGGTACTTCAGTTGTTGTGGTTGGAGAAGCTGTGGTTGTTGGTGTTTCAGTTGTTGTGGTTGGAGAAGCTGTGGTAGTGGTTGGAGCTGCTGTGGTTGTTGTTGGTACTTCAGTTGTTGTGGTTGGAGCTGCAGTGGTTGTGGTTGGTGCTTCAGTTGTTGTGGTTGGAGCTTCAGTGGTTGTGGTTTTAGATGCCGTTGTGGTTGGAGCTGAAGTGGTTGTTGTTGGAGCTTCAGTTGTTGTGGTTAGAGATGCTGTTGTTGTGGTAGGAGTTGCAGTGGTTGTGGTTGGAGCTGGAGTGGTTGTGGTTGGAGCAGGAGTGGTTGTTGTAGGTGCTTCAGTTGTTGTGGTTGGAGCTGCAATGGTTGTTGTTGGTGCTGCAGTGGTTGTGGTTGGAAATGCTGTGGTAGTTGTTGGAGCTGCTGTTGTAGTTGTTGTTGCTTCCGTGGTTGTGGTTGGAGCTGCTGTTGTAGTTGTTGTTGCTTCCGTGGTTGTGGTTGGAGCTGCTGTGGTTGTAGTTGGAGCTTCAGTTGTTGTGGTTGAAAAAGCTGTAGTTGTAGTTGGTGCTGCTGTGGTTGTTGGTGTTTCAGTTGTTGTGGTTGGAGAAGCTGTGGTTGTTGGTACATCAGTTGTTGTGGTTGGAGCTGCAGTGGTTGTTGTTACATCAGTTGTTGTGGTTGGAGCTGCAGTGGTTGTTGTTGCTTCAGTGGTTGTGGTTGGAGCTGCTATGGTTGTAGTTGGAGCTTCAGTTGTTGTGGTTGGAGCTGCTGTGGTTGTTGTTGTTGCTTCAGTGGTTGTGGTTGGAAAAGCTGTGGTTGTGCTTGGAGATGCTGTTGTTGTCGTTGGAGCTTCAGTTGTTGTGGTTAGAGATGCTGTTGTGGTTGGAGCTGCTGTCGTGGTTGGAGTTGCAGTGGTTGTGGTTGGAGCTTCAGTGGTTGTGGTTGGAGCTTCAGTGGTTGTGGTTGGTGTTTCAGTTGTTGTGGTTGGAGAAGCTGTGGTAGTGGTTGGAGCTGCTGTGGTTGTTGCTTCAGTTGTTGTGGTTGTTGCTTCAGTTGTGGTTGGAGCTGCAGTGGTCGTGGTTGGAGATGCTGTTGTTGTCGTTGGAGCTTCAGTTGTTGTGGTTGGAGATGCTGTTGTGGTTGGAGATGAAGTGGTTGTTGGAGATTCAGTTGTTGTGGTTAGAGATGCTGTTGTGGTTGTTGCTGCAGTTGTTGTGGTTGTTGCTTCAGTTGTTGTGGTTGGAGCTGCAGTGGTTGTGGTTGGAGCAGGAGTGGTTGTTGTAGGTGCTTCAGTTGTTGTGGTTGGAGTTGCAATGGTTGTTGTTGCAGCTTCAGTTATTGTGGTTGGACCTGCAGTGGTTGTGGTTGGTGCTGCAGTGGTTGTTGGACCTGCAGTGGTTGTTGTTGGAGCTCCTGTGGTTGTTGTTGTTGCTTCAGTGGTTGTGGTTAGAGATGCTATTGTGGTTGGAGCTGCTGTTGTTGTGGTTGGAGTGGCAGTGGTTGTGGTTGGTGCTTCTGTTGTTGTGGTTGGAGCTGCAATGGTTGTTGTTGCAGCTTCAGTTGTTGTGGTTGGAACCGAAGTGGTTGTGGTTGGTGCTGCAGTGGTTGTGGTTGGAAAAGCTGTGGTAGTTGTTGCAGCTGCTGTGGTTGTTGTTGTTAATTCAGTAGTTGTGGATGGAGAAGCTGTGGCAGTAGTTGGAGCTGCTGTTGTAGTTGTTGTTGCTTCAGTGGTTGTGGTTGGGGCTGCTGTGGTTGTAGTTGGAGCTTCAGTTGTTGTGGTTGGAAAAGCTGTAGTTGTAGTTGGTGCTGCTGTTGTAGTTGTTGCTTCAGTGGTTGTGGTTGGGGCTGCTGTGGTTGTAGTTGGAGCTTCAGTTGTTGTGGTTGGAAAAGCTGTAGTTGTAGTTGGTGCTGCTGTGGTTGTTGGTGTTTCAGTTGTTGTGGTTGGAGAAGCTGTGGTTGTTGTTGGTGTTTCAGTTGTTGTGGTTGGAGAAGCCGTGGTAGTGGTTGGAGCTCCTGTGGTTGTTGTTGCTTCAGTGGTTGTGGTTGGAGCTTCAGTTGTTGTGGTTGGAGCTGCTGTGGTCGTGGTTGGAGATGCTGTTGTTGTCGTTGGAGCTTCAGTTGTTGTGGTTGGAGATGCTGTTGTGGTTGGAGCTGAAGTGGTTGTGGTTGTAGCTTCAGTTGTTGTGGTTGGAGCTGCAGTGGTCGTGGTTGGAGATGCTGTTGTTGTCGTTGGAGCTTCAGTTGTTGTGGTTAGAGATGCTGTTGTGGTTGGAGCTGCTGTTGTGGTTGGAGTTGCAGTGGTTGTGGTTGGAGCTGCAGTGGTTGTGGTTGGTGCTTCAGTTGTTGTGGTTGGAGCTGCAGTGGTTGTTGTTGTTGCTTCAGTGGTTGTGGTTGGAGAAGCTGTGGTAGTTGTTGGAGCTGCTGTGGTTGTTGCTTCAGTTGTTGTGGTTGTAGCTTCAGTTGTTGTCGTTGGAGCTTCAGTAGTTGTGGTTGGAGAAGCTGTTGTGGTTGGAGCAGAAGTGGTTGTTGTTGGAGTTTCAGTTGTTGTGGTTAGAGATGCTGTTGTGGTTGGAACTGCTGTTGTTGTGGTTGGAAAAGCTGTAGTTGTAGTTGGTGCTGCTGTGGTTGTTGGTGTTTCAGTTGTTGTGGTTGGAGAAGCTGTGGTTGTTGGTACATCAGTTGTTGTGGTTGGAGCTGCAGTGGTTGTTGTTACATCAGTTGTTGTGGTTGGAGCTGCAGTGGTTGTTGTTGCTTCAGTTGTTGTGGTTGGAGCTTCAGTTGTTGTTGTTGGAGCTGCAGTGGTTGTGGATGGAGATGCTGTTGTTGTTGTTGCTTCAGTTGTTGTTGTTGCTTCAGTGGTTGTGGTTGGAGATGCTGTGGTAGTGGTTGGAGCTGCTGTGGTTGTTGTTGCTTCAGTTGTTGTGGTTGTTGCTTCAGTTGTTGTGGTTGGAGCTGCAGTGGTCGTGGTTGGAGATGCTGTTGTTGTTGTTGGAGCTTCAGTTGTTGTGGTTGGAGATGATGTTGTTGTGGTTGGAGCTGCAGTGGTTGTGGTTGGAGCTGGAGTGGTTGTGGTTGGTGCTTCAGTTGTTGTGGTTGGACCTGCAGTGGTTGTGGTTGGAGCTGCAGTGGTTGTGGTTGGAGCAGGAGTGGTTGTTGTAGGTGCTTCAGTTGTTGTGGTTGGAGTTGCAGCTTCAGTTGTTGTGGTTGGACCTGCAGTGGTTGTGGTTGGTGCTGCAGTGGTTGTAGTTGGAAAAGCTGTGGTAGTTGATGCAGCTGCTGTGGTTGTTGTTGTTAATTCAATAGTTGTGGATGGAGAAGCTGTGGTAGTAGTTGGAGCTGTTGTAGTTGTTGTTGCTTCAGTGGTTGTGGTTGGAGCTGCTATGGTTGTAGTTGGAGCTTCAGTTGTTGTGGTTGGAGCTGCAGTGGTTGTTGTTGTTGCTTCAGTGGTTGTGGTTGGAGAAGCTGTGGTTGTTGTTGGAGATGCTGTGGTTGTTGTTGGATCAGTTGTTGTGGTTGGAGCTGCTGTCGTGGTTGGAGTTGCAGTGGTTGTGGTTGGAGCTGCAGTTGTTGTGGTTGGTGCTTCAGTGGTTGTTGGTGATGCAGTGGTTGTGGTTGGAAGAGCTGTGGTAGTTGTTGGAGCTCCTGTGGTTGTTGTTGTTGCTTCAGTGGTTGTGGTTAGAGATGCTATTGTGGTTGGAGCTGCTGTTGTTGTGGTTGGAGCTGCAATGGTTGTTGTTGCAGCTTCAGTTGTTGTGGTTGGAACCGCAGTGGTTGTGGTTGGTGCTGCAGTGGTTGTGGTTGGAAAAGCTGTGGTAGTTGTTGCAGCTGCTGTGGTTGTTGTTGTTAATTCAGTAGTTGTGGATGGAGAAGCTGTGGTAGTAGTTGGAGCTGCTGTTGTAGTTGTTGTTGCTTCAGTGGTTGTGGTTGGGGCTGCTGTGGTTGTAGTTGGAGCTTCAGTTGTTGTGGTTGGAAAAGCTGTAGTTGTAGTTGGTGCTGCTGTTGTAGTTGTTGTTGCTTCAGTGGTTGTGGTTGGGGCTGCTGTGGTTGTAGTTGGAGCTTCAGTTGTTGTGGTTGGAAAAGCTGTAGTTGTTGTTGGTGCTGCTGTGGTTGTTGGTGTTTCAGTTGTTGTGGTTGGAGAAGCTGTGGTAGTGGTTGGAGCTCCTGTGGTTGTTGTTGTTGCTTCAGTGGTTGTGGTTGGAGAAGCTGTTGTAGTGGTTGGAGCTGCTGTGGTTGTTGTTGTTGCTTCAGTTGTTGTGGTTGTAGCTTCAGTTGTTGTGGTTGGAGCTGCAGTGGTCGTGGTTGGAGATGCTGTTGTTGTCGTTGGAGCTTCAGTTGTTGTGGTTGGAGATGCTGTTGTGGTTGGAGCTGAAGTGGTTGTTGTTGGAGCTTCAGTTGTTGTGGTTAGAGATGCTGTTGTGGTTGGAGCTGCTGTTGTGGTTGGAGTTGCAGTGGTTGTGGTTGGAGCTGCAGTGGTTGTGGTTGGTGCTTCTGTTGTTGTGGTTGGAGCTGCAGTGGTTGTGGTTGGTGCTGCAGTGGTCGTGGTTGGAGAAGCTGTGGTCGTTGTTGCAGCTGCTGTGGTTGTTGTTGTTAATTCAGTAGTTATGGAAGGAGAAGCTGTGGTAGTGGTTTGAGCTGCTGTTGTAGTTGTTGTTGCTTCAGTTGTTGTGGTTGGAAAAGCTGTAGTTGTGGTTGGTGCTGCTGTGGTTGTTGGTGCTTCAGTTGTTGTGGTTGGAGAAGCTGTGGTTGTTGGTGCTTCAGTTGTTGTGGTTGGAGCTTCAGTTGTTGTGGTTGGAGTTGCAGTGGTTGTGGTTGGAGATGCTGTTATTGTCGTTGGAGCTTCAGTTGTTGTGGTTGGAGATGCTGTTGTGGTTGTAGCTGAAGTGGTTGTTGTTGGAGCTTCAGTTGTGGTTAGAGATGCTGTTGAGGTTGGAGGTGCTGTTGTGGTTGGTGCTTCTGTTGTTGTGGTTGGAGCTGCAGTGGTTGTTGTTGCTGCAGTGGTTGTGGTTGGTGTAGCTGTGGTGGTTGTTGGTGCTGCTTTGGTTGTTGTTGTTGATTCAGTGGTTGTGGAAGGAGAAGCTGTGGTAGTGGTTGGAGCTGCTGTGGTTGTTGTTGGTACTTCAGTTGTTGTGGTTGGAGCTGCTGTGGTTGTTGTTGGTGCTTCAGTTGTTGTCGTTGGAGAAGCTGTGGTTGTTGGTGTTTCAGTTGTTGTGGTTGGAGAAGCTGTTGTAGTGGTTGGAGCTGCTGTGGTTGTTGTTGGTGCTTCAGTTGTTGTGGTTGGAGAAGCTGTGGTTGTTGGTGTTTCAGTTGTTGTGGTTGGAGAAGCTGTGGTTGTGGTTGGAGCTGCTGTGGTTGTTGTTGGTACTTCAGTTGTTGTGGTTGGAGCTGCAGTGGTTGTGGTTGGTGCTTCAGTTGTTGTGGTTGGAGCTTCAGTGGTTGTGGTTTTAGATGCCGTTGTGGTTGGAGCTGAAGTGGTTGTTGTTGGAGCTTCAGTTGTTGTGGTTGGAGATGCTGTTGTTGTGGTTGGAGCTGCAGTGGTTGTGGTTGGAGCAGGAGTGGTTGTTGTAGGTGCTTCAGTTGTTGTGGTTGGAGCTGCAATGGTTGTTGTTGGTGCTGCAGTGGTTGTGGTTGGAAATGCTGTGGTAGTTGTTGGAGCTGCTGTTGTAGTTGTTGTTGCTTCCGTGGTTGTGGTTGGAGCTGCTGTGGTTGTAGTTGGAGCTTCAGTTGTTGTGGTTGAAAAAGCTGTAGTTGTAGTTGGTGCTGCTGTGGTTGTTGGTGTTTCAGTTGTTGTGGTTGGAGAAGCTGTGGTTGTTGGTACATCAGTTGTTGTGGTTGGAGCTGCAGTGGTTGTTGTTACATCAGTTGTTGTGGTTGGAGCTGCTGTGGTTGTTGTTGCTTCAGTGGTTGTGGTTGGAGCTGCTATGGTTGTAGTTGGAGCTTCAGTTGTTGTGGTTGGAGCTGCTGTGGTTGTTGCTGTTGCTTCAGTGGTTGTGGTTGGAAAAGCTGTGGTTGTGCTTGGAGAAGCTGTTGTTGTCGTTGGTGCTTCAGTTGTTGTGGTTAGAGATGCTGTTGTGGTTGGAGCTGCTGTCGTGGTTGGAGTTGCAGTGGTTGTGGTTGGTGCTTCAGTTGTTGTGGTTGGAGCTTCAGTGGTTGTAGTTGGTGTTTCAGTTGTTGTGGTTGGAGAAGCTGTGGTAGTGGTTGGAGCTGCTGTGGTTGTTGCTTCAGTCGTTGTGGTTGTTGCTTCAGTTGTGGTTGGAGCTGCAGTGGTCGTGGTTGGAGATGCTGTTGATGTCGTTGGAGCTTCAGTTGTTGTGGTTGGAGATGCTGTTGTGGTTGGAGATGAAGTGGTTGTTGGAGCTTCAGTTGTTGTGGTTAGAGATGCTGTTGTGGTTGGAGCTGCTGTTGTTGTGGTTGGTGCTTCAGTTGTTGTGATTGGAGCAGCAGTGGTTGTGGTTGGTGCTTCTGTTGTTGTGGTTGGAGTTGCAGTGGTTGTGGTTGGGGCTGCAGTGGTTGTGGTTGGTGCTTCTGTTGTTGTGATTGGAGCTGCAGTGGTTGTGGTTGGTGCTGCAGTGGTTGTGGTTGGAGAAGCTGTGGTAGTTGTTGCAGCTGCTGTGGTTGTTGTTGTTAATTCAGTAGTTATGGAAGGAGAAGCTGTGGTAGTGGTTTGAGCTGCTGTTGTAGTTGTTGTTGCTTCAGTTGTTGTGGTTGGAGCTGCTGTGGTTTTAGTTGCAGCTTCAGTTGTTGTGGTTGGAAAAGCTGCAGTTGTAGTTGGTGCTGCTGTGGTTGTTGGTGCTTCAGTTGTTGTGGTTGGAGAAGCTGTGGTTGTTGTTGGTGTTTCAGTTGTTGTGGTTGGAGAAGCTGTGGTAGTGGTTCGAGCTGCTGTGGTTATTGTTGGTACTTCAGTTGTTGTGGTTGGAGCTGCTGTGGTTGTTGTTGGTGCTTCAGTTGTTGTGGTTTTAGATGCTGTTGTGGTTGGAGTTGAAGTGGTTGTTGTTGGAGCTTCAGCTGTTGTGGTTAGAGATGCTGTTGTTGTGGTTGGAACCGCAGTGGTTGTGGTTGGAAAAGCTGTGGTAGTTGTTGGTGCTTCAGTTGTTGTGGTTGGAGCTGCAATGGTTGTTGTTGGTGCTGCAGTGGTTGTGGTTGGAAAAGCTGTGGTAGTTGTTGGAGCTGCTGTGGTTGTTGTTGTTGCTTCAGTAGTTGTGGTTGGAGCTGCTGTTGTAGTTGTTGTTGCTTCCGTGGTTGTGGTTGGAGCTGCTGTGGTTGTAGTTGGAGCTTCAGTTGTTGTGGTTGAAAAAGCTGTAGTTGTAGTTGGTGCTGCTGTGGTTGTTGTTGTTTCAGTTGTTGTGGTTGGAGCTGCAGTGGTTGTTGTTGTTGCTTCAGTGGTTGTGGTTGGAGAAGCTGTGGTAGTTGTTGGAGCTGCTGTGGTTGTTGCTTCAGTTGTTGTGGTTGTAGCTTCAGTTGTTGTTGTCGTTGGAGCTTCAGTAGTTGTGGTTGGAGAAGCTGTTGTGGTTGGAGCAGAAGTGGTTGTTGTTGGAGTTTCAGTTGTTGTGGTTAGAGATGCTGTTGTGGTTGGAACTGCTGTTGTTGTGGTTGGAGTTGTAGTGATTGTGATTGGATCTGCAGTGGTTGTGGTTGGAGCAGGAGTGGTTGTTCTAGGTGCTTCAGTTGTTGTGGTTGGAGCTGCAATGGTTGTTGTTGCAGCTTCAGTTGTTGTGGTTGGACCTGCAGTGGTTTTGGTTGGTGCTTCAGTTGTTGTTGGTGCTGCATTGGTTGTGGTTGGAATAGCTGTGGTAGTTGTTGGAGCTCCCGTGGTTGTTGTTTTTGATTCAGTGCTTGTGGTTGGAGCTGCAGTTGTTGTGGTTGGAAAAGCTGTAGTTGTAGTTGGTGCTGCTGTGCTTGTTGGTGTTTTAGTTGTTGTGGTTGGAGAAGCTGTTGTTGTTGTTGGTGTTTCAGTTGTTGTGGTTGGAGAAGCTGTGGTAGTGGTTGGAGTTGCTGTGGTTGTTGTTGGAGCTTCAGTTGTTGTGGTTGGAGCTGCTGTGGTTGTTGCTTCAGTTGTTGTGGTTGTAGCTTCAGTTGTTGTCTTTGGAGCTTCAGTTGTTGTGGTTGGTGATGCTGTTGTTGTGGTAGGAGTTGCTATGGTTGTGGTTGGAGCAGTAGTGGTTGTTGTAGGTGCTTCAGTTGTTCTTAGAGTTTCTGTTGTTGTTGTTGGTGCTTCAGTTGTTTTAGTTGTAGCTGCAGTGGTTGTTGTTGGTGTTTCAGTTGTTGTGGTTGTAGCTTCAGTTGTTGTGGTTGGAGCTGCAATGGTTGTGGTTGGAGCAGGAGTGGTTGTTGTTGGAGCTTCAGTTGTTGTGGTTGGAGATGCTGGGGTTGTGTTTGGAGCTTCAGTTGTTGTGGTTGGAGATGCTGTTTTGGTTGGAGATGCTGTTGTGGTTGGAGCTGCAGTGGTTGTTGTTGGAGCTTCAGTTGTTGTGGTTGTAGATGCTGTTGTGGTTGGAGCTGCAGTGGTTGTAGTTGGAGCTGCAATGGTTGTGGCTGTAGCTTCAGTTGTTGTTGTTGGAGCTTCAGTTGTTGTGGTTGTAGATGCTGTTGTGGTTGGCGCTGCAGTGGTTGTAGTTGGAGCTGCAATGGTTGTGGCTGTAGCTTCAGTTGTTGTGGTTGGAGCTGCAGTGGTTGTGGTTGGAGAAGCTGTTGTTGTGGTTGGGGCTGCTGTGGTTGTGGTTGGAGCAGGAGTGGTTGTGGTAGGTGCTTCAGTTGTTGTGCTTGGAGATGCTGTGGTTGTAGCTTCAGTTGTTTTGGTTGTAGCTTCAGTTGTTGTGGTTGGAGAAGCAGTTATTGTGGTTGGAGCTGTATTGTTTGTTGTTGGTGCTGAATTTGTGCTTGATGTTTCTGTTATCCTTCTCGATGGATCTTGTGTTGTTTTTTCAAGTAATCTAGCTGTTCGAGTTGGTATAGTTTTTGGATTTGAAGTTTTCATTGTAGCTGCTGCAGTTTTTGTTTGAGAAGCTGAAATTCTCATTGGCGTTTGTGTAGTTTTTGTCAGACCTCTTGTGGCATTTGATGTAGTTATAGATGATATTTCCAACAATTCAGCTTTTATTACTAGATTAGAAACAGGAGAAAAACACAGCAGATCAATTTACGCACTAAAATATAAGAACCTTTTACATTTCTTGATATTGTATGTTTGTCCTAAATATATCCAATGTGTTGTCTTTGTAACTTTACTTTTGCAGGAAAACTATTTTTACAGCTCAGCAATGTCATGGTATCATTTTTATATCATTTAATTTAAAAAAAGTTTAATTAAAATTCAGTTTATTTCAATTTCTCTAAATATCAGCAATTGACAAAAAATGTCATTTGATTTAAAGATGTCCTCACAGGGATATGAGACAGCTATAGCCAATGCACCACGCTACTGCTGGTGTTCTCTCTAAAACCAGGAAGATGGAATACATCACCCCACTTCAAACCTACTTACACTGGCTCCATGTAGCTCAACGACTATACTTTATAATTCTTGAGTAAGTTTATACATCACCAAATAAATACATTAAATATCTTCTGTTGTATCAGTCTTCCAGACCTCTAATCTCTTCTGGTTCTAGTCTGCTCTGCATCCCCAGAACCACATATAGAGAAGCAGCATTCAGCTTCTATGCACCTCAAGTCTAAGGAATGAACTTCCATAAAACTGTCAAACATCTGAAACCCTGAGTTTATTAAATCAAGACTAAAATCCCACCTTTTTAGAGTTTTTTTTAACCATAATAAATGGAACATTGACCAACATATTTTATGTGTTTTGATCATTTTCATGACAGCACTTGGCAAAATTTCATGTTTGTTACTGGTTTTCAGATATGTTGACTATACACATGTTGATGTTTTTTATGTTTTCACAATGTAAAGCACTGTGAACTGCCATGTTTTTGAAATGTGCTGTAGAAATAAACTTCATTGATTGAATAATTAATTGCTTTTAGGACACTTTCCTAAAAAGTTACTTCAATTACACCTTTATCCCAATAATGTCTAGTTAACCTCAACTTCAACTCATTATTCAAATTAGTTTGAAAAGTTTTCCAACTAGGGGTTTTAAAAGCAGGGGTCTCCAAACTTTTTTCCTGTGAGGGCCACATAACTTTTCCCTTCTCTGCTGGGGTGCCAGAGTCAGTTTGTAACAGAAAAAGTGTGATTGCAGGAGTGCCTAAATGTAAAAATGTCTTGTTTTCCAGAAAGCACAATAAAATAACCCTCTCTGGGTTCTTCACAGAAAAAATCCAGGAAATAACACTATATACTAAATAAATACCGTATTTTCTTAACTATAAGCCTCAGATATCTCTGCCGCTCCAGGTTTTCCACAACGATGCAGCAGCAGAGGGGGGCAGACACCCAAAATTTTAGTCATAACAGGTCAATTGAATATCACATTTATTATGGTTGAAAAAGAAAAATTTGCCAAGTTTAGATTTAACTGAACTGATTATGGTAGTTTCCGAACGGTAACTGTAACAGTAAAAGTGCTGATCCTTCGTGTCTGCTACTAGCATGTGCTAAATGATAACGGGCGCTTTCTTCTTCTTCTTCTTCTTCTTCTTCTTCTTTAGATTTCAACGGCAGCTTGCATCAATTATTGTTGCACTACTGCCATCTACTGGATCCTAATATCTATACATCATATTCTCACAATGATCCCATTATTATTATTATTATTAAAAAACGAAAAATCATCTTTTTCCCCTCAATGCTGTTTAACTGATCAACAACATTCTCAAATTTCAATTCCCTATTAAAACCTAATTCCGTTTTAATGGGCGCTTTCTTCTTTTATTTCCAATTTTGACTTCCAATGATTCACTTCCTGCTAAAGAGCACCCTGGTGGTTGAAGAAAAATCCACATATAAACTGCACTGGGCTATAAGCCGCAAGGCTCAAAGCTTAGGAAAAAAGTAGCGGCTTATAGTCTGGAAAATACGGGAAAAAAAATCTAAATGCTCTCTGGTATTGTTCAGAGGGCCGGACCAAATGTGGAGGCGGGCCAGATCCGGCCCACGGGCCGTAGTTTGGTGGACCATTGATCTAAGGATTAACTTGCAATCTGCAAGTCAATGATGTAATCTGCAATTAATCTGCAATTACATGTTCGACAGTACACAGTCGCTTATGTAATTGTTGAGTTTACATAATCACTGTATCACTGTATGTGCATATAGTAATGGTGGAAGAGGAAACCTCCCTTTTAACGGGAAGAAACCTGTTGCAGAACCAGAACCTGGGTCAGTATGAATGGCCGTCTCCCACGACCAACTGATAATATAGAACAGATGCACAAAAAGAACTCATGGGACTGCTTTCTATTTTAATGAAAATAACAGCAGGACAGAGTTCACTTTTAGTTGTTGGCTGAATCACAGCCAAACAGAACGCCAGACCTGATGTAGCTTCAATGGAGTGAAAAAAACCCCCACAGAGAAAACATAATGTTGACAGTTTAAATAACAGAAAATCATGCAAGTTGGAGAGAAGTAGAAGAAGAAAAGGGTGAGTTTGTCTTCCAGCAGCCTAAGCCTTACAGCAATAACTCAGGATAGCTTAACTCCTTAGAATGAGGCATGAGAGCAGCTCAGACAGGGAGAACCAGAAAGCTAGAGAAGTTGAGCTAGACTGTGACAAACGGCGGTTATGTTTTAAAAGAGAGGGGCGATCAGTTTTTCACACAGGGACATTTTTTTTTTTCTCCAATAATTATTTAAAAACTGCATTCTGTGGCTGTGTTGTCCTTGAATAAGATTTCAATTGCTTTGATGTTCTTAAACTTATGTGTGACAAACAAGTAAGGTGAGCGCTTTTTCACACTATGGTACCTTATAACAATATGGAAATATTTTTGAGTATTTTGTAAATTTATTAAACAATTTAAAACCATAATATTAACAGCATTTGCTTAATACTTTGCTGATGAAGCTCAAAATGAGCCTGTAATTTTCTATCTCCTTGAGATAGAACATAAAACATTAGACAAGTAGAAAAAAAATATTCTGAATGGATTTTTTTTTTTTTTTTTTTTTTTTTACAAAACACTTGTATTTGCCAGGCTAAGGTAAAATACGAGGCTACAGATCCAGAGCAGTCTGCATGCCACAAGAGCCAGCTCTCTAAAAAGAGCCAAACATCCCATCACTACAGATGACAGTATGTCAGATAGCATGGAGTCAAAGAAATTCTGTGTTCACCTCCAGGACAAGATCGTCTTGTGGCACAAATCTGGGAAACAGAAAGATTTCTGCTGCTTTGAAAGTCCAAATTAAAATCGTAAATGGAAGAAGTTTTGAATCACCTAAACTTCTAGAATCATTTATAAAATATTCAAATCATACTTATAAAAACTAACTCTTTTTTTTGTCCAGACGTCTCTTGCAACCTTCAAATTAAACGTTAATTCACAAAGAAAAAAATACACAATTTATAAGTATAACTTTAGGTCCCTGAAAAACCTTGTTACGGCCCTGCTCGGCCTCTCGCACAGGCTGCTGAGTCACAGCCGCATTGGAGAGGCAGTTTGTCTGCAGCCCAGCAGAGTGGAGCCGCTGGTCCGCACAACTTTCTCCAGGTAAATTTACAATGAGTTTAATAAATGTTGATAGTGACGGACATCGCGGTTTCTTGCGTCCGTAATTCGCTGACTCGCGAGTGATTTTTAATTTAAAAAAAAAAGCTTTATTATATGTCCTTAGTTAGTTTTGATTGCAATAAACACAGGAACAAAGTAACTAAACTACAAAAATGTTCAGGGCTGCTTTAGGGTTGGAGGTTTAACCGACGGCTCTATAAGATATAACTGGATAAAGGCGCTGTTTTCCAGTAATAGAGCGTATTGTCAGTGAAGTGAAAGTATTAAGTAGCCGTCCAATAAATTACTCAAGAGTAAAATTTAAATGTTTGAAAGAGACTGCTCAAGTAATGAGTAATTGTTCGATCATAATACCCGATTTAATATTTAGAAATTATATAGTCAGACTGACAAAAGTAGAAAGTTACGGGAAATTTTGTATTTAAAAGACTAAAATGTGAAAAATGCAAATACCTAATATAATTACAAAATAACTGAATGATGAAGGACATTAATACATAAGACGTGTTTTTGTTTTCTTCCAAGGGACAGTGTCAAAATAAATAGTTGTTTAGTCTTGTGGACTTTTTGTTGTCTCTATTCACTTCTGGCGGAATTTCACCCTCACTTATGAGGTTCAGCATTATCACCTTGCCAAGTAAAAGTGTACAAGTCTCTAGATCTGCCTAATAAAACAATTTCAGGAAATAGAAATTGATGTGAATGAAGTAGAGAGTTAAAGAAAAAAATAAAAAATAACATTTTTGATGGCCAACATTAGCGGCATGACGAATAAAATGCCACCAGCATTTTATTGGTGATCAATTGCTCCACAGTTGAGCTCTCACAAGAGTTAACAGGGTTAAAGCGCAGCTCTTGAGCATTCTGAGGGTTTGGAAAGGCAAAATTTGTGTGTAGAATTTTGTGGAAAGATATTAATTTGATGCAATTAGCAAAAAGGCTGTAATGTGGATAAAGTTAAATGCTGTGAATACTTTCTGGGCGCTGTGCTATTCATTTTTGATGCCAAAGTAAACATGGTTGTCTCCTTTATGTTACCAGGGCTAATTTTAGTTATGGGATCTAAAAAAGGACATTTATATTTTTCAATAGATATAATTCATTCTACTTTAATATTAGAGCAGACATCATGTTAACCTCACGTAGACAAATACATTTGTATTAGTAATGTACTTTCTACAACTTTTAATAAACAGGGTAATTTAAAGATAATTCAAAAAACCACAATCACTCACCAACAGTGGCAACAGCAATCCAGAAGATGAAAGTCACAAACAATGTATTAGCCATTGTAAAAAAGAAACTTGAAAAACTAAATCTCATAAAAAGACTGGAGGCTATACAAACTATGATGTCGATGACACCTGAGAGTCTGAAAATGTAACATGAGTGTGAAATCATTCCAGATGGGAAATATCAATCAGTAACCACTCCTCCCAGGGCGTTGCTGGGTAATAAGGACCTAACAATTCCAAGTAAAGATCGCTAAATTGCTTGTAAAAAAAATGCACATGCAATTAATGGGCGTGTTGCATGATGTTGTCTCGACTCTACAGAGGTCCCCCACCCTGGTCACGTTCTCCTCTCCTGCATGTTTCAGATGTTTTCCTGCTGGATCAAAGGAATGGCTGATTAAAGTTACTCCATGCTATCACCGGAGCAGCAATTGAAGGCATTACAAAGTTTTTCAATTTCTATCAGTTCACCACTGATAACCTCTGATAACATCTTTACCACAAGATCACCGCCACCAACAAGCCACAACACCACTGTGCTTGTAGGACCTGAAAAAAATTGACAAATTATTATTGTATAAATAATTTTGTAACTTTCAGTACCAAATGCTGTTTCTTTTAAAAACAACATTTGATACTGAAGACTTAAAAACATAATTTATTGTCTACAAAGCCCCAAAGCCTAACGTGACAACACAATAAACTGCAAAGGTTGTATGAATATCTAATGAAAATGTAGTAGTGACTAGCAGATGGTTGCTATGCAACACTGGTTATCTAGCAACTGTTGCTAATGCATATACCTTTTAAAATGGCTCCACCTCTGGAATTGATTGCCATCTGATAGTGAACATTTGTGAGAAGTTTGATGCTTTTGTCATCATTCAAGCAATTCTTACACCAAATCCCCCAGACAACTAGTTGCTGGGAGCAAGGATCTGCTGTAATGCTCCTTCGTGCACCGAGGATGCAGCAGTCTGTCACTGATGGAGCTCTCCAGTTAATGTACAAACTTATAACTTATAGCTTACCTAAACCTTTAAGCGTCCTAACTGTAAAAATTGGCTGTTCATTGTAGACTATATGTAGCCTTTATGACTTTATTTTTGTGTTTTTATTATGTAAAGCACTTTGAACTGTCTTGTTACTGAAATAGGTTGTATTTCATATTTCAGCTGAATGTGTATGCTGAAATGTGCCGCACTTCAGCACATTTCAGCAATTTGATTTCAATTCAATCAAGTTACAAATAAACTTTAAATTTAAATGTTCAAAACCACGGAAGTCTTTCTCCATGGCCTCTCCAAACTCCTCCCACGCCCGAGTTTTTGCCTCAGTGACCACCCGAGCCGCATGCCGCTTCGCCCGCCGGTACCCATCAGCTGCTTCTGGAGTCCCACAGGCCAAAAAGGCCCGATAGGACTCCTTCTTCAGCTTGACAGCATTCCTCACCGAAGGCGTCCACCAACGGGTTCGAGGGTTGCGGCCACGACAGGCACCAACAACCTTGTGTCCGCAGCTCCGATAAGCCGCCTCGGCAATGGAGGCACGGAACATGGTCCAACTCAGACTCAATGTCCCCCACGTCCCCCAGAACGTGTTCGAAGTTCTGCCGGAGATGGGAGTTAAAGCTCCGTCTCACAGGGGACTCCGCCAGACGTTCCCAGCAGACCCTCTCTACACGTTTGGGCCTGCCAGGTCTGACCGGCTTCCTCCCCCACCACCGGAGCCAACTCCCCACCAGGTAGTGGTCAGTGGACAGCTCTGCACCTCTCTTCACCCGAGTGTCCAAGACATACGGCTGCAGATCAGATGAAACGATGACAAAATCGATCATCGAACTGTGGCCTAGAGTGTCCTGGTGCCAAGTGCACATATGGACACCCTTATGCCTGAACATGGTGTTCGTGACGGATCATTTTTACACCACATGCTCGGCTAGAACAGCTTTAAAACTCATGCAATATTTATCACATGGCCTCCAGCAGAAAGGGTTGTTTCACACAACATCCTGGCTGCACAATGTTAAAAATTAAGCATAAAAAAGGGGGAGAATTATTCTCCTAAAACATCAGCACTCAAGCACAAAAAGGTACTTTAAAAATTGTATTGCACAACATAATGTGCCACACAACAGTTGAATCCTGGAGTGCCAACTTGACATCCATCTCCTTCCCGTGCAACGATCCTGCTCCAGACCAGGCTAAGAGCCAGGATTACACAATCCTGATGCCTTATCTGTCCAGTCAGCGGTCACACCGAGCAGAACATAAACCAGAATGTTTTACCACTGATTCCATTTTCTTATCTGTCTGTTTTGATCTCTTTTGTAAACCAGCATTAAAATACCACTTATTTGTTTTGGCAGCAAGTACTATAATATTTTTAACGTTATGATGGCAGAATATACCATTATCAATTCTTAATTTATCTATATGGACATTGCTACTGTCAAATTGTGTTTCTGAAGACGACTGTTGTTCCAGGTTTTACTGAAGGGCTTTAATAAACTTTTGCATGGCTCATAAAGAAGCAAAGGTGTTGTATAAATTTTAACTTAAAATCAAGTTTATATTGTAAATGAACTTTAGTTTCAGCATATAACAATTGCAATATTTACATACATTTAAAGCATGTACTTATTTACATCATAAACATACTTTTACTTTAATAATATACATTTTATAAGTTTCATAGCATTTTATCTTGTCTGTTGATTATTAAACTGCTTTTGCGCTAACAGTTAAACTGGAAATTGTCTCTTCAAAATAAAAGCATCACAGCTCAAACAGTAAGTTAACCATAGTTAAAACTAATTAAGGGCAATACTTAGGGACCTTGTAAGTCATTAGTACATTATAGACAACCTTTTGTCCACATATTTCCAGATTTTTTCAAAATGTTATATATTTTACATTTTATCCTGTTGTCCTGTTTTTTTCTGTTTAAATATTAGATTTACAATAAAAAAAGAGTAACAAGAATGAATCTGCTGTCAGATTCATTTATTCTGTTTATTTATAAGTTTAAAGTTGTTCATTGGAGCAAATAAGTAACTCCTTGAATTATATGATTATGACGTTTTTTAGTTTAGGGTAGTGGTTAGTAATGTTCATTTTAAGATAATTGCGCATTCAAACGATCCACAATTGTTTGCTAATGAGGCGTCAGTGTTTTCTTTCTTAACTTGGAAGTGCTTCAATTCCTCATAATCACCCAAGAGTGTGGAGCCGCACCTTCTGGGCCTGATATGGGCTTGGTGAATAGGATATGGCCGTGATGAATTGATCACATTATGCCAAGCTTAGTTTTATCTTTTATCTTGGATTTCTGAATCCTGCTTTTGTGAAACAGCCTTCAGATCTCGACCCGACAGGGCCACTCTGGCACGTTGTGGAAAGGGAGAATCGCATCATGAAAGTGAAAGCAAAAAGTCTGTAACGACCAAAATCTGTGAATCTTTGGTTACATCTGGTTGAAGCTACGCCACAAAGAATAAAGGTGTGTCTGGTTTTATTAAAGCTACAGATGAGCGTGCGCATATTTTATCTTATTTATTAATTTTTTTTTGTATTTTGTAATCTTGGGTTTCTCACTTATTTGTTTTTTTTTGATGAGCACTTTACTGAACTCTATGATTTTTAAAAACCTGGTTGTAAGTATTTTTCTTAAACAGCAAGGTACAACCGAAATGTGTTTATTGCTTTTGTGCGGAATAAATACGTTTATGGAATGACTAAAACTTGTCGTGGAAATACTTATCTTTTGTCAATGGCCTTTGACGTCGCAAAGAGTTTGGAGTGTTACTCCACCAAATCCAATACACAAATGCTTGTTGTTAATTTCTGCATTTGACTTTATAGGTCACATAAATATACTGGAGAAATAAAGTTTATATTTTCAGTTTTTATTGCTTTAATAGCTGGCCACCGGTCCTCTGTTAACACAAGAGATTGATTTATTCATTAATCTTAACATAATTACATAAAAAAAATCACTGAATAGTTTATTTTCAGTACATCTCAATGTATTTTCTTTGAAGAATATTTTGACCCACCTGCATCACATGTCATCACAAACATTTGGTTACCAGGGAAAACAGGTTGGAACTATGTACAATCTGACCTTTGACTTGTTTATTTTGTTATGAAATCACTCCACCAAAGGCATACACCAATAAAATTATGCCTAAATTAACTGAGCACAAAGTTGCCACGAACTCAACCGAACTGAGATTAGGAATGCATATGAAATTGGAAATTAAGGTTTTTATTGCACATGAAGAGTCGCTTCATTGCTGGTTTTATCTTGACTTTAAATCTCTTCACTGATACAATCTTCAACTCTAGCTTCATTTAATCTTCATCTTGGGTGTTGGTTTGAAGAATGGGGTGGATTAAACACGCATTTACTGTTATATCATCATGACAAAATGACATAAAGACGTATCACACTGATTATGGGAAAACTACACCCTAGACAATCCTGCATGTCCCTAGCAAACAGGTTTGAAAACTGATAAGTTGTAAAAATCCATCATGTTTTGGGATGGTGAGGCAGACACAGTGGACCCAGGTTGATGTGGAGGAAATGATGACTTGATGACAAATAAGCACAATAATCCAGGCAGCACAGGAGAGCGGACGCTAGGAGCTCTGACTGGTAGCAACTGATACCTACTGACAAGGACAAGGAGCACAGGTGGGACTAAATACACAAGGAGGTCATCAGGGGAAACAAGACACAGGTGGGAGCAATCAAGGGGTGGACAGGACAACATAAGACTCAATTGACACAGAAACCAAGATAAACACACAGAAAAAAACAAATCCTCACAAAATCAAAAATGGACATTATCAGCAATCAGATTAAGCAAGCAAGTTTAGGTGTGTTGACTAGTGTGCAGAGACAACACTAACTGTGGCTGCCCATGGGAGCATTTATGAAGAAAGTTAAGAACAGTTGTTATTATTTTATATTTATTGGTGATTTATTCTTTTATTTTACTTGTTTTTGTAAATCATACATGGTTATATGCCATAAGCTTGACTGGGGACAAAATATATTTTTGGCATATCTAAGTAGTGCAGTTTCCAAATGTTAGATACAACAAATAAAGGTAAACAGCAGTGATGTGCGGTCAGGGAAAAATAACCCATCCATCCATTTTCTTGACACCCTTGTCCCTCAGTGGGGTCAGGAGGGTTGCTGGTGCTGATCTCCAGCTGATGTTCCAGGTGAGAGGCAGGGTTCACCCTGGACAGGTCACCAGTCTGTCACAGGGCAACACAGAGACACACACACTCACACCTAGGGGCAATTTAGACAGACCAATTAACCTGACAGTCATGTTTTTGGACTGTGGGAGGAAACCAGAGTACCCAGAGAAAACCCATGCATGCACAGGGAGAACATGCAAACTCCATGCAGAAAGACCCGGGCTGGGAATTGAACCCAGAACCTTCTTGCTGCAAGGCAACAGCTCTACCAACTGCGCCACTGTGCGGCCGGGGAAAAATAATATATAATAATAAAATCATTTATATTGCTATTTTCACCCTGTGGTTTGTACTATAAAGTACCTTTTTTTTTTACTTAGCTAAATCGATGGGTTTTCGCATTTTCCCATTCAAATGCTCAGAAGCCAAGCCGGTGAGGCAGCAGCGAGCTGAGCCTCACCTGCACTGGCTGCCAGTCTATGGGAGCATGTTCCCCCTGTCTGTACGCCGGCAATAAAATCGCTAAAAAACATTTAATATATGGATTGATTCTCCATAATTTAGCTTATGTATATAATGTACAGTGTTTCTTGTCACTAACTGTGTGTGTATCGTGTTTTGTGTGCTGAGAAGCGATCATAAACGGCAGACGTTCTCTGCCGGCAGA
The DNA here is from genome assembly GCF_904066995.2 of Poecilia reticulata. Taxonomy (NCBI): domain Eukaryota; kingdom Metazoa; phylum Chordata; class Actinopteri; order Cyprinodontiformes; family Poeciliidae; genus Poecilia; species Poecilia reticulata. The sequence continues at coordinate 5,479,163 of NC_088848.1, read as the reverse complement.
GAACTTTCCCTGCCCTGCTTCACCTGCGCAGGCAGTTCTCTTGCCTCACCGCTGGGGGCGCTCGTGATCCCAGATATTGTGATTCCACAACTGCAGAGTAAGACACAGTGAGCTAGCCATGGAGCTAGCCACACAGTAAATAAGTAAAGTACAGCGATATATTTGTTTTCTTCTCTCTTCCGACGTCAACATGAAAGACCACATTTCTACACTTAAACAGTTTTTTAAAGTGGATTTTAAATTGAAGCGGGAGATAATAACTAAAGGACGACCAACACCGAAGCTAAAAGTTTTGCTTCGAGACAGTTTGATGATTCTCAAAAGACATGCCGAGGATAAACTTGGCTTTGGATGACCGGATATTTTTGCGCAGAGTTAGCGGTGCATGGATTTCATGGATAAGTTAAGGTAAGACAACAATAAGATGTTTTTGTTTAGTTTTTTAATGAAATGTGCGTATAGTGGGCTACAGTTTGTATGTCTAAGTAATTCAGTAAAGTAGAAGCGGTGGCTATTCGACCACAGCAATTATTTATTAATAAAACATTGATTGATTTCTGAAAAATCAGATCACTTTACCTAGGCCTGAAACAGTTGTCATAGTCTGTACACTTGAAAACTTTTGATCTTAACATATTTACAGTGTGCTTTCATTATGTGCTTAGGAAAGCTGCAGTGTGTAACTTTTATAAAACACATTTTATGACATAACATTGAGCTCCTCCAACAATAACAGCGGATAAAGGATTTTTATGTACCAGTAAGTCGTTTCTCTGTCATTAGCATATTGAGCAGCGAGTGCACAAGGTTGATTGACAGCCCTAAGACCCCCATCCTGCCTCTGATTGGTTGTTTTTGATTGGGAGTGGTGCATTTCTTCAGACCACAATAGAAGCTCAATACCTACATTTTTTTTTTTTTGCTCAATCTGACTTATATCAGTTGTTGTGTTTGTAATGGGCATCCCGCCTTGTTGAGGGTGTAACTTTCCTATTATCAGAATAATACTTCAAGTCATTTTATGTTGACATGAGATGGGTGTTTAAACCACCCATTTTTTTCCCCAACCAACAGAGGTGAAGTTGAAATGGAGCAAGCATTGAAGAGAACATCCCTGAAAAGAGGAAGTTAATACAAGTGAATTCTGTAGATGAGCAGGAAGCCAGCTATACATCAGGTAACATAAAGGCTTCATTTCTCATTCAGGGTTAGGTTTAGCAATCAATCCCTCTCTAATCTCAGCTGTCAGTGATTTGATTGCTTTCATAGACATAGAGAGATTTTATTGATTTATGTCTATGATTGAGTGATGTCATAACTAAGGACATTTTATAATCAAAGGTCAGATTGTACCAAACAGGGTGGAACTCGTCCCACCCTTGTGCTGGCAACCAAACATCTGTAATTATACACGAGTGTAAAATATTCTGAGATGCAATACATTGACTTATTCTGAATCAGTCATAATAAACTATTTAATAAGGTTTTGTATAATAAATAAAGTCTATAAAATACCCCAGTGTTAACAGAGAAAAGGCTGTAAAAGCAACAGAAATCACATGATTAAAACTGAATCAGTAGTGTTCAGGTTTCATCCTGGGTTTACTTTACATGGCTGTTCTTTCATTTGTGGACATTGGAGATGTTAAAACCGGTCCCTGGTGATCCCAACAAAAAGGTAACTTATATATTTTTCAGATACTTACTGATATCAGAGGACCTGGTTTTGTAAACGATTTTCTGTAAGAGAGATTTAATATATATTTTTATGTAAAAAAAACAACCTATTAATTACTTTTAAACAGCTTAGCTAATAAGGCATTAAATCCCTGGGGGATAGGTTGACCAGATAGTAGCATAAAACAAGAAGAGTTGAACTCAGTCTCGCTTTTATTTTTAGTGTTTTAATTTGTAGATATTCATTATTATTATTATTATTATTATTATTATTATTATATTATTTAAGTGTTACTTTACCCTTAAATGCTGAATTCAGGGAACTTTCAGTGACCATCGCCCAATTTATCTATACCAGTAAAATACCAACTGACTGGAAACCCATTAGGCTTCAAACACCGTCTGACCTGAACAGCTACAAGCTGATTTCCATTTTATCTTGTGGCTCCAATGTCCTGGGCAAACTTATTCATAAATAGTAAACTTGCTATCTTAAGGCCAATAACTTATCGCTTTCCATTCTGGTCATAAATGTGTCAAAGCGGTTTTAAATGATTTAGGTGATATAACCTGTGCTCTGGACTCCAGTCAGCATTGTGCTGCAATTCTTACTGATTCATCAAAAGCTGTTGATTCAGTTTATGATTCCATTTTAATAACAGTACTAAGCAACCTTGGCATTGTTCTCAGTTTGTTCTCAGTTTCTTCTCGTTTCCAAAGGTGTCCCACAGGGTTCCGTCCTTGGTTTCAGTGGCTCCCTCCATTTACATTATTGAAAATCTGCAACATTATGTATGCTTTCGGTCCATCCATAGACTTTCAATCTCTAAAGCAAAGCTCTTGGATATTCAAAACTCTTTTGTAAATTTGAAATTATACTTAAATACTAAGAACACAAAGTCATAACTATCAAAAAGGTTACAGCTATAAAAACTGTGCAAAGGTTTAACTGTGAAACAAAACTGTAAATTCCCTATACTTGGTTTTCACTACAACAGATGAAAGAGTCCAGGAGCAAGTTGTATAACTATTTGGGAAACTGGTTAGAAAGTTCGTTGTGCGTCGCAGTTACGCTGAAATGTGCAGGTCCATTTAAGAGACAGTTAAGCTGGTGTCAGTCTTAAATGTTGGATTCCAATGTTTTGCTGACATCTGCTGTCACCAAAGAGGAATGTCATTTTAAAGACGCAGAACTTTGTCTCCAATTTAAATATTTTGCTTTCATTAGATTCTATTTTTAATTTTTGTCCTGCTTTCTCCTGCAGGCAGAGTATCGGTTGGCTCTGAAAATATACAATTTGGATAATGAAAATAAACACATGGAATGGCAAAAAAAAAAACCTCATTTCCACAATAAATTAAAATGACTAAAATAGCATAACTCCTGCACCAGACTGAAATTGTAACACATACATGTATGCCAGGATGTTATACTGTGGAAATTTAAAGTTTATTATGATGAGGTTTGTTGTTCCTGAATTAATATTCCTGATGAAACTCATCAGGAATATCAATTCCTAGTGCAAACATCCACATCTGCACTAGTTTGCTAATAGAGCAGTGAAGTACCCTAATAACACTTAATCTTTATAGTGGAAATGAAAGAAGCAAGAAATAAAAATATGAAAAAATAAAAACACAAAAAACTAAATGATTTCAGCTTCTGTAGAGTAGCTCTCTCTGGTGGAGAAAAATGCAAAGTACACCTGGATTTTAATTTCTGAATTTTCTAATGTATAGTAAATATTTTTGTTGAATTAATTGACAAACATTTCTCCTGCATAAATGTTATGATAATTTCGTTAATTTCTTGATTCATAACTTCATCTATAAATTTTTTATTATTATTATTTTTTGGTGTTATTTTACAGTTATATTCAACAAAAGAGATTAAAGTACCTTTTTAAAATAAAGTATTAAACAATTTTTATTAAGTATGAAATTTTATACATATGAACATTTTGTTTTATACATATAGAAAAGCTTATAACAGCTTATAACAGACCAAACTAGAAGATATAAGTAATAAAGTAACACATGATACAATATCTGCTACATAACATTGCACATCCCAGCTGATATGGCTTCTATTTACATCTTTTACATCAAAGGGTTCCAATGAATTGCACTAAGTGGGAAGAAACACCACTATAGGAATTTGTGAATTGATTCAGCTTCCCTCTCCTTATCTAAAGGAAGGGTTTGTCTGGCCTCGGATCTGAGCGTAAGGGTTTGTGGCTCGGTTCGGAGAGTATGTGCTGCTTCTGGACTGGACCTGCTCATAGGGGTTGACTTTGGGTCGACTCTGGGAGAATGAAAACATATCATCTTGGTCGCTGTTGAATTGCTGCAGCAGAGAAGGAAAAAATATTAGGATTTATGAGTGAATAAAGCATAGATGTTTGTCTACATGATGTTTCATGCAGAAATATAACTACCGAGTTCATCCCTGAAGAAACCAAGTTTTGTTGGCTGTTGCTCGGAGTCATCTCCAGATTGGTGAAAGATACCAGATTTCTTTCACCTGCTGAGAAGTGCTGCATAGTGGCACACTGATGTGTGTGTGTGTGTGTGTGTGTGTGTGTGCGCGCGCACACACACACACTATGTCTATTCATGCACCCACATCTGAACTATGTCTATTCATGCACCCACATCTGAACTAAGGAGCAGATCTGCGCAACAATCACATCCAGTGCGCTACTCACCTGCATTGCTGCTCTTGAACAGAAATCGCTTTACATTGAGTTTGATTCTCTTTGCACTGATATCATCTTCAACTCTTGCACCATTTCTACGTCATCTTGGGTGATGCTGGCAAAAAAGATGCCTTTTTTCCCACCCATTCAAACACCCATTTACGTCATTATCACAAAATTACTTGAAGGTATTCCACGTATCATGCTAAGGAAGGTATATTCTTGACAAAGCTGCATGTCTGTTTCACACAGGTCTTAAATGTGATGAAATGCAAACATCACAAACTGACAGGATTAAAATATGAAAATGTGGGAAAACTTAGGAGAAAGAACTACTTAAAGGAAGTTACTAGATTCTCATTAAGAGCTGATTTTGTGAGAAAATTGGGGACAAACTAAACTTTACCTTGGTGTAAAGAACGTTTGGTTTAACTGGTCACATTTTATTTGCCTGTTTTTGTAAATTATTTTCTGGCTGTACTATACATCAGAATAAGATGCAGAAATATTTTTGTAAATCTAAGTAGTGCAGCTTCAGCATATTATGATAGACAGCTCCACCCTTCTGAGTATCCTAAAGATGAAAAACTACTTTTGTAATGCATGCATGCTTTGGCTGCCTGTCACTTTTGTTGTTGCACTGTAATCTCCCCTCTGTGGTGACAATGAGAGATATTTCTATTCAATTCTGTTCTATTCTATTCTACTATAACTTTATAGTAGAAAGTTATAGTATTCTATAAAGTAGAATAGAATAGAATTCTATTCTACTATATAGTAGAATAGAATACTCTAAATTTGTTAAGAGTATCATGATCAGCTTACCCTGGACAAAACTGAAATTTTAATTATCATGGACTCTGCCAATGATAAGTCCAAGATTAGATCCTTATCTAATCTTTTAATTTTATAGCTTTATACATTTTATTAGTGTTTTATCTCTTTAAGGACACAGGAAGAGTTTCACTGTTTTTCTGTCAGAACACTATAGACACTAACACAGAGCTGATTCTATTAGTCCCAATAAAGTGAAGGTCGTTTCTGATTTAAACACATGCCTGTGGATTTCTGACAGACGAGAAACTGAATTATTAGCATCTGTCATACTTGAAAGGGTTAAAAATCCACTTCTAGGGCTTTGTAACTCCAAAGAGCAAATGGTACAGTGGAACAGTGGTAAGAAGTGACTGACCTACCCAGAGGTCGCACCTGACTTTTTTGTTATCTGTCATCTTGACCAACAACATTAAAAAAAATCGGTCATGTACTAATTATAATCATATTAACATCGGCTATTTAGCCGCATTTTATGTGGTTTAGTTAATATACACCGTGAATCCAGATCCCATCACAAATTAAACGGATAAATGCAACTGCATTTTTCTCCGAAGTGACATAAACCACAGACTGTGGCCCCAATATCTTATAATAAATCAAATTAAGCGACTTCACTAAATTAGCATCAATCCACCCGCTGGGGTTTGAACGCACTTCCTCCTGGTCCCCATCTGCAGAAAAATCTGCGCTAATTCATCAGTCAATTGGATTTGTCTGATTCAAACAGATCAACTGAACTCTTGAGTGTTTTACCCTGCGCGGTCCGGGTGCGCCCTTTTACGAGGATTTATTTTTGTGTGTGCGTAGTTTCGCTTCTCCGAAACGGACAGATGTAACGTCCTCCAGAATACCGATCTCCTGGGTAACGTGCATCAAGAAAGCTCCATTTGTTAAAACCGCTGGATGAGTTACTTCCAGCGGTTTTTAATTCTTCGCAGCGGTGAAGAATTAAAAACAGTGATCTGCAGTGATTGAGCAGCGGACTGCGCATGTTACAGGCTAATTGACTTTCATCGTCATTTATTTCCTCAAGATAAACTGCCGGCTCCTCAAATGGATTAACACAACATTGATATTCAACAAAAGAGATTAAAGTACCCTTAAAGTACCCTTTTAAACTAAAGTATTAAACATAATTTTTATTAAGTATACATTTTTATACATACAAACATTTTGTTTGTTATGTGTCCATCATTCTCAGATCATCCGTATAAAACATCCATCCATTTTCTAACATGCTTATGTTTTTCTAACACACTTGTGAGGGGACCTCTGCCTGTGTGTGTGCATGTGTGTGTGTGTGGGTAAGAGACACACACGCACACACACAAACACACGCACGCATGCACACACACAACAAAGGACAATTTAGACAGATCCATAACATTCATGTTTTTAGACTGTAGGAGGAAGCTGAAGTATCCAGAAAGAATCCCGGCATGCATAGAGAGAACATGTAAACTCCATAATGCAGAAAGACCTCAGGACCTTCTCGCTGCAAAGCAACAGTGCTAACAACTGCATCACTATGCAGCCCCTTATAAAGCATTTGAAACTCCAAAAATGGCAATGCAAACTTTATTGTTCCCATATGAAAAAAAAAATGCTATTTGAAATCTCAACGAAAACATAAAAAGATAATCTCTGATTTACAGCTTGTCAGTTAATGGCCATATCATGAGACAATAAAGGAAAACGACACAAACATTGCTATAAATCTGACCAACTATTGGACTTATTTGATAAATGATTTCAGTTCTTCACAAATCATATGGAAAGATGCTTTTCATATTCTCTGATTTGGAGAAATGTTCAGCTCATCTCATTTACCAAAACTTAGTTATACATAAAACTGAGACTCGTACCTGAAATGCAGAGCAAAGACAACTCTAGTAAATTTGTAGATGAACAACAAAAATAAAAAAAAAAGTATAGGGCAAGAAGTCCTCAAGTGATTTTTTTTTTCATCATAGAGAATTTACATGGCATACATTAGGAATTCATGTTCAGCTAACTAATTCAGAATTTAGTAATTATAAAACAAATGTCAAGATTTCAACAATTAAAGACAGACTGATTGATTACAGCTTATAACAGACCAAAATAGAATATATAAGTAATAAAGGAACACATAATACAATATCTGCTACATAACATTGCACATCCCAGCTGATATGGCTTCTATTTACATCTTTTACATCAAAGGGTTCCAATGAATTGCACTAAGTGGGAAGAAACACCACTATAGGAATTTGTGAATTGATTCAGCTTCCCTCTCCTTATCTAAAGGAAGGGTTTGTCTGGCCTCGGATCTGAGCGTAAGGGTTTGTGGCTCGGTTCGGAGAGTATGTGCTGCTTCTGGACTGGAGCTGCTCATAGGGGTTGACTTTGGGTCGACTCTGGGAGAATGAAAACATATCATCTTGGTCGCTGTTGAATTGCTGCAGCAGAGAAGGAAAAAATATTAGGATTTATGAGTGAATAAAGCATAGATGTTTGTCTATATGACGTTTCATGCCGAAATATACCAACCGAGTTCATCCCTGAAGAAACCAAGTTTTGTCGGCTGTTGCTCGGAGTCATCGCCAGGTTGGTCTTGCTACCCCAGTTGCTGCTGGTATTTGCCCGTGGGATTCGAGGGAACCCAGAATTTACCAGACTGTTTGCTGGTTCTTTGACCCAGGTGGAAGACCCGTTGGTGCTGCTGTAGGGCGGTGGAGGTTTGACAAAGGAAGGGAATTGGTTGGATTTCCAAAGGTCTTCCTCTTTGCTCTTGGAGTCTTTCTTCTTTAATCTGAAAAAAGAATAACGCAGAGTTCTGCAACTATCTGTCTTATTACTGTATGTTGTGTTTGCAGCTAGCTTTCTATTGTTATCTACAATTAATTTGTAAACCACCCAACGTTAAAATGACCTTGCACACCTAGCAGCTTAGTAAAAACATACAAGACCAAAATGATTATGAAAGTCACTAAGGTGATGAATGAACGGGATTCAAACTTACTTTTTTATTATAAATGGCTGAGCGATCAACCCAACAATCATCAGGAATCCAAGGATGGAGCAAACGATCACAGCGATCAACAACGATTCTAACGAACAACAAAGAAGCCGTCAATGATGAGTCTCAGATTTTACAGGATCACATAGCAATTTTTCAAATTTGAAGATTTAAGAGATTTTTTCAATCTAAAATTTTATTAGAGGGAATATTCACTTGCATAAAAAACAAACTACTAAGCTACTTTTTAGTTTATGTTTGTGTTCATATTAGTTTGATAACTTATTTAAAAAGTTTTTTGTGACACCAGTGGCCTTTGTCAATAGATGCACAGCTAGTAAAGTCTAGAAAGAATGAAAAGACAAGCAGCAAAAGGCCCAAGTCAGGACTGGCTCTACCCTGAGACATGTGGTGCCCCCATTATAACTCCTATTAGAAATATATTCCTCAGCTTCTCTGTGTCATTGGCCTGATTCTGAAATTTGACTGTCTTTTGCCTAAAAATAATTTAATTTGCTTGAAGTTTTTTTTTCATCTATATTTTATTATACCAGAATAAAATCCTGTTGAGGTTGAAGACCTCTTCTCCTGCTAAGAAGCATATACGACACAGAAAGTTAAACAGTTAGAAAATGACAAGGTGCATGTAACTGAATCAGCCTCAAGAACCTTAAGTTTGAACGTTAAAACCTTAAATTATCTGAAAATTCTCACAGTGGTGTATTTTTTACAGACTACATGACACACCAGCTAAGCAGCTTTTCCAATTTCTGTTAAATTGCTGCTGTCAATTTAACAGAAAATACAGTAACATATGAGAATTATTTTGTAGACTACAACAGGCTTGTGAGGATAAAAAGCTTCAAATAACAGGGCAACTTAAATATTTTTGAATGAATCTGTTTTGTGTATGAAGCATGAATTCTGTATTTTGAATGTGCAGCTTTGCAAACAGATCCTTTATAAGACACTCCAACTCAGAATTTAGATAATAAACCAAATCCAAGCATGCTGCTTGTTCCCCACCCAAAACAAAAAAATTAACATCTTGACAAATATGCTTCAACTTTCACTTCTGCATACTCACTGTCCGTACAGTTAAAACCAGTAAGACCAAAGCCACATCTGAAACAAAATACGTAGTTAAACTTAAAACTGTTGGACTTGCAGACAAACAGGGAGCCAAATACTTTGGTCGATAGACTTACGATTTACATTCGCCGTTCTCAGCTTTCTTTCCAGCGGGACATGCTAAAGTACAGAAAGTTACACTACAGTTAGTGCTCAGTGACACATTTCAACTCTCTTGATATTAAATATCCTTACCCACGCATAATCTGCCAGTGTAATTTGTGGTAATGTAGCCGTCGTTACACTTGCATGTCAAAATGCCATTTGTATGGATGCAGTTTGAAGATGTTTTGTCACAAACAGTGGGATTGCAAGCGTCTTTGGCTTCAAATGGGATAGAAAAAGGATGATGACATCAGAAAACCTCATGACAGAACATGCACATATAATCAAGAACATCACTGATAGCTAAATTCTTGTGAACATCTTCAGACTTGAAGTCATTACAGAAATCATGAAATGTGTCACTGCACAAAATGCACAAAAATGTATATACCGTGTTTCCCCGATAGTAAGACACCCCCGATTGTAAGACGTATCGGGGGCTTCAGGGGGGTCGGCTAATATAAGCCGTACCCCAAAAGTACGGCTGCGCGCCGCCTCCTGCCCACGTCCGCACCGTCCCCCTCTCCATACGTCACCGCGCCGTCCCCTGCACGTCCTTTTATAAAACTGTTTTGTGGTGAATACAATACTGTTCAGGTTGTTAATAAATGTTAATTTTATGGTTAAAACAAAAAATTCGACAATTTTTTTCCAATATAAGACGTACCCCGAAAGTAAGACATAGTGGGGCTTTTGAGGATAAAAAGAAAGTAAGACACTGTCTTACTTTCGGGGAAACACGGTATTTTGTGCATGTTGTGGTGCCATTCATGTTGAGAATGTTTAAAATAAGTATGTAGCAACAAAAAAAAAATACAAAGACAAAACTCTTGTGTAAGAAATGGTTTGTGTGTAATATAACAGATATTCTGGAAGATAACTGTAATGAACGTACTGTATGTAGAATAAGAGAAACATAAACTAGACTAGAATCTGCAGAATAAGAACATATTTGTATAAAACCCACCTTGAAAACTTCCTGCCAGTGGACAGGTTTCACAGGCGACCTTTTCCATCGTTTCTGTTACATCTGCTTCTGTGATATCAGAAGTTGCTTCATAGATTATTTCTATTGATGCTTCAACCCCGTTTGACTTTGACCTCACCGGAGCTGGCTTTTTTTCCCTATGTGGAAAAATGTCACAATTAAGGAAGATTGTACTAAAAAGTGGATTAGTTGACGTCACACTGTAAATATTCACTAATGTATAGAAAATACAGTTTTGACTCTGAAACTTACCTTAGCTCCAGCACTAAAGCTCTAATGTATCCCTTTTCTGCACCTCTGAACTGTTTGTCAATCTGTGTATTAAAAATAGCATTTTAGTGAACAGCGTTGCGTTTAGGCTCATAGAACAAAATATCTTTTAATTTAATCAAGTGCAATACAGGTGACACCAGCATTACTCCCCAATATTGTTTTAAGTACAATGTTTGAGCCAAAATAAGATATAGTGAAAGAAAAAGGAGTGCTTACCTCATCAGTAATTTTTTTAGCAGTCTCATTAAATATTTGTGATGTTTTGTCGGCCATTTTGTCATCATATGGTGTCTCCAATAGTAGCAGTCCAGGGAAAACTTTGGCTATTTGGAAAAACAAAGTTATTGTCAGAAACTTCCACAAAAATTCCACACAAACATTTAAGTAATTTATGTTTTAAAATGACCATTTACCACAGTATCATATTTTTCAATGAAATATCTATAAAAAGCCAGTTACATTACTATTAATTTGGTTAAGTTACTATTAACCTGGTATATCTTATTACTACTACTACTACTACAGATTTTATTTTAATAAATAAAATCATGGCTAGAAAACCAGCTACTAAATCTAACTTCAAACCGTATAATTAAAAGCATTAACACTGAAAGGGACAAAACACATATGAACTTTAGGATTCAAAATGATTAATGGTTGGAGTGTATATATGAAGTTTGTTTCTTAATACATACAAAATATAAATAAGCAAATTTTGTGGTGGGTATATACCACAGAAAACGTAAACAAGATGGACATTATAATTGTTCTTAAGAAAGCATATAGCCAGCATTAAAAAAACAACAAAGTAGAATTCAGTATTTTAAAATAAAAAAAGTGTTTAAAAGTCATACTTATGGGATTTATAGGCAGGATTGATTGTCAGTCATAATCTAGTTTCAAAATCATAATTTCATCATTTTTTATGTCAAACCTAAAATTTTGAGTATAAAAGTATTAACATAATAGTTATATATTTTTCTTTCATAGTAATAATTTCAAGTTTCCATGTTACTATACAAATTTGATATTTAATTTACAGTCAAAAATGTGAAGTTCATAATCATGACCATGAGTACAAAATTAAATTTTGAGAAGTTTTTTGTTCAGTTGTTAGTTTGAAGCTCTAAACTAGGACATAGTTATGATTCAGAGTCATAAATATTAATTGAAGGTTAATTAAATTAAATTGGCCCTACAAGCCACTATACTGAGATCCACGTTATTTTGACATTTCTTTTTTTCTAGATGAGTCTACTTTGAAACGCTTTACAAATCCCCACAATGATCAGCAGGGGGCAGCAACTTACGCTCTAAATTTATGCTTGTATCTGAGTCATTTAAACAGACAATGAAACAAGGGATAGATAATTACTTCTTTAACGTAGCTTTAGTGATGTTAGGTAATTCATATAAGTTAAAAGAGCTCAAACCTCCCACCCTCCCCCCAAAACTGATTCTATTGCTTTAATGGACAGAGTTCAGAAGCCTGTTTATGAATAATATGTCATTTTTGGTGACACGCTGCAACAAAATGTACAATACTGTCTTGCTTCACAGGTTTCTACACTAAGCTAAAAGAAGAAGCATATTCGCATGTTGCTTTACCCTCAGATACTCACACTTTTCACAGCCTCGATTCTCATAATAAAATTCACCAGCCAGACACAAGCACAGGTAAGTCAGGTGAGCACGTTCTTCACAGGTGCTTCCACCGAGACATGGGTTGGAAGCACATGCACCTTGATAATTGTGACAAAACGACAATTTTAACTTAGTGCTTTCTAAATATTATATGTATTTGCAAAGAAACTGAATTACTTGGAGGTTCTGTAGTTCCTTGTTCTGGTGCTGTGGAGGGAGCTTGCGTTGAGAAAGATTCTGTGTTTGGTGAAAGACTTGGACCCTTTGTTGGTGGAGTTTCTGTTTGTGGAGTAGCTGTTGAAGCTGGTGTAGTTTCTGTGGTTGGTCCAGATGTTGTTGATTTTGTCGGTGTTGAAGCTGGTGTAGTGTCTGTGGTTGGTCCAGATGTCTGTGTTGAAACTGGTGTAGTGTCTGTGGTTGGTCCAGATGTCTGTGTTGAAGCTGGTGTAGTGTCTGTAGTAGGTCCAGATGTCGGAGGTTTTGTCAGTGTTGAAGCTGTTGTAGCATCTGTGGTTGTTCCAGATGTCGGAGGTTTGGTCGGTGTTGTATCTGGTGTAGTGTCTGTGGTTGGTCCAGATGTCGGAGGTTTGGTCGGTGTTGTATCTGGCGTAGTGTCTGTGGTTGGTCCAGATGTCGGTGTTGAAGCTGGTGTAGTGTCTGTGGTTGGTCCAGATGTCGGAGTTTTGGTTGGTGTTGTATCTGGTGTAGTGTCTGTGGTTGGTCCAGATGTCGGTGTTGAAGCTGGTGTAGTGTCTGTGGTTGGTCCAGATGTCGGAGGTTTGGTCGGTGTTGTATCTGGTGTAGTGTCTGTGGTTGGTCCAGATGTCGGTGTTGAAGCTGGTGTAGTGTCTGTGGTTGGTCCAGATGTCGGAGGTTTGGTCGGTGTTGTATCTGGTGTAGTGTCTGTGGTTGGTCCAGATGTCGGTGTTGAAGCTGGTGTAGTGTCTGTGGTTGGTCCAGATGTCGGAGGTTTGGTCGGTGTTGTATCTGGCGTAGTGTCTGTGGTTGGTCCAGATGTCTGTGTTGAAGCTGGTGTAGTGTCTGTGGTTGGTCCAGATGTCGGAGATTTGGTCGGTGTTGTATCTGGTGTAGTGTCTGTGGTTGGTCCAGATGTTGGAGGTTTGGTCGGTGTTGTATCTGGTGTAGTGTCTGTGGTTGGTCCAGATGTCGGTGTTGAAGCTGGTGTAGTGTCTGTAGTTGGTCCAGATGTCGGAGGTTTTGTCAGTGTTGAAGCTGTTGTAGCATCTGTGGTTGGTCCAGATGTCGGTGTTGAAGCTGGTGTAGTGTCTGTGGTTGGTCCAGATGTCGGAGGTTTGGTCGGTGTTGTATCTGGTGTAGTGTCTGTGGTTGGTCCAGATGTCGGAGGTTTGGTCGGTGTTGTATCTGGTGTAGTGTCTGTGGTTGGTCCAGATGTCGGAGGTTTGGTCGGTGTTGTATCTGGTGTAGTGTCTGTGGTTGGTCCAGATGTTGGAGGTTTGGTCGGTGTTGTATCTGGTGTAGTGTCTGTGGTTGGTCCAGATGTCGGAGGTTTGGTCGGTGTTGTATCTGGTGTAGTGTCTGTGGTTGGTCCAGATGTCGGAGGTTTGGTCGGTGTTGTATCTGGTGTAGTGTCTGTCGTTGGTCCAGATGTTGGTGGTTTTGTCGGTGTCGAAGCTGTTGTAGCTTCTGTGGTTGGTGCTGATGTCGGTGGTTTTGTAGGAGTTGAAGCTGTTGTAGCTTCTGTGGTTGGTGCAGATGTTGGAGACTTTGTTGTCATGGAATGTGTTGATCCATCTGTGGTTGACACGAGAGGTTCTGCAGTTGACGTAGTTTCTGTCGTTGCTGTGGTTGTGATACTGATGTTAGCATTCATTCATTGGCACAGGTTTGTTAATTTTAAGTAGCAGTGCTGCTTTTATCTGGATTCCATATTTTGCATATTTTGTTATTGTAACTTACTGTAAGTCTCCTGTTTTTACTTTTCAATATACCTGCACAATTTGTATGTTTTTTTTTATTTAACCTACAGAGTTGCACATTACTTTGTACTGGATTTAATAACTGCACAGTATTTATGTTGAATTTTCACTCTTTATAAACAGATTGTTTTGCTTTTTTTATTCTGTTTTTATCTATTTTGTACTCCCATGTTTGTGTGAATCTACTTGCTTTGGTTACTGATCACTTTGCTGTTGTGCTGGAATTTCCCTACTGTGACACAATAATGGATATTTCTTTCTATTGTATTATATTAGTTTCCAGATTCTAAAATAAAGCGTATATTGCTAAGAGTTAGCCATTATTTAAAAAATGTTTCAGTTTAAATAAAGATACATGATTAATGATTGACGTTTTTATACTTATAAAATAAGGTACGGTAAGCACTCCAGGTGAATCATTTACTTGCACAACAACACAATTCACAGCTCAGTACTTTTGGTAGTACACGTATCATAGATGATAACGTTTGAAACAAAAATCCAAATATGATAGTGAAGGTCACTAAAAGAAAAGCAAGAGAAGCTGCATCATCTTTAAACACTAAAACTTTTCTGATTTACAAACATTAGTTATTTTTATAGGTATAACTTTAAAATAAACCTATAAACGCTAAAATTGACGCAATAATACAAACTAATTTTACTGTTCATTTTTTATCCTAACATAAACAGATGTTGGGATTTTGATTTATTTCTCAGTTTGAGGCAGTTATTTTAAAAATAATCATGTTTGTGCCCATTATGCTACCAAGGTTTATTTTAGTCACAAGATGTAAAAAAAAAAAATTATATGTTACAATTTATTTAATTAATTTGTTAAACTGTCCCTTCACCTGCATCACTTATAAACAGGGCTAGAAAGTAACTGGTTACATTTACTCGTGTTACTGTAATTAAGTACAATTTGTCTGTAATTGTTACTTTTTAAAGTAGTTTACAAAACCTGAACTTTTACTTCTACCTAAGCATGTTTTCAGTAATGTGTTTTACTCAGTTACATTTGAAATCGGATCCATTTATGAGTTTATGAGCACTTTCCATTCATAAAACATTTTCTAAATAGCTTTTGCTTAAAATAAAAGTTTAATGAGATACTTTTCAACTTTTACTTGACTAACTTTTTACAGTGATAACTTGTATTTAAGGAACATTTTATCTAAGTAATTGTACTTTTATTATTTTTTTACTCTTTCCACTTATGCTTATCTTTATAGACCACAGCTGTTTCTGCATTAATGGAAGAGCAAACATTTAATGTTTGCTCTTCCATTAATGGAATGATGGAGTTTGACCTGAATAAGGACAAACAATAATAAAGAATCAAACTAGAGCAGAAAAAAGTTGCTACTACTACTTCTAAACGATTGAAACATAGTATATAAAAGCATTTACACTTACCGACAGTGGTTACGACAATCCAAAGAATGAATGTCACAGTCAATGTTTTAGCCATTATCAGAAAAATCAAAAATTAAATAAACTTTTAGGTTAAAGGTTAAAATCCCACAAAAAGACCAAAAGCAGTACAAGCTATGAGTGGATGACACCTGAGAGGTTAGAAGCCTGAGATGAATGTGAAGTCAACCTTGACTGCTAAGTTTTAATCAGTAACCACACCTCACTTTTAGTGCAGGGCACTAAAAGTGTTTAAAAAAAACCAAACAAACAAAAAAAAAATACTCAAAGGCCACATCTTTTTCAAAAGCCATGTCTTATTTGTTTATAGTTATGCTTCATCATAAACTGTCTCTGCCACAGGATTTAGGAACAAATTAATGTTTTACTGGTCACCAGGTGACTCTGTAGTCACCTGGTGACTACAGAGTCACTAGGTGACAAAACAGACAAATGAATGTGTGAATGTCCCATAACTCTCTCCAGCTGAACAGAAACAAAACTGAAGTTATTTTCTTTGGACCTAAAGAGGAACGATCTAGAGTCAACGCACAACTAGAAACTCGAAATGTTGGTGTGGTGATGAACTCTGACCTGAACCTTCAGAGTCACGTAAATATATTTACAAAGTTGGCCTTCTATCAACCTGGAGAACATTTCCAGGATTAGAGGACTAATGTTTCAGTAACATCTAGAGAAACTCACTCACATGTTTATCTTTAGTTGGATTGATTACTGCAAAAAATGCGACAAAAAAAATAAAATAAAAGGCTGCAGCTGGTGTTCTCACTAAAACCAGGAAGATAGAGCACATCACACCAGCTGTAAAGTCCCTACACTGGCTGCCTGTAGATCCGAGAATAGACTTTAAAATTCTGTTGATAGTTTATAAATCACTGAACGGCTTAGCACCACAATACATTAAAGATCTGCTGTTGGAGTCTCAGCCTTTGGGCCACTCAGGTCTTCTGGTTCTGGTCTGCTCTGCATCACACAAATCTGGAACAAACTTCCAGAAAACTGTTTAACAGCTGAAACACTGAGTTCCTTTAAATCAAGGCTAAAACAGATGCAATTTACAATGAATGACTTATAACCAGAGGTGGGTAGAGTACTCAACTTCAATATAGTTTTACTCAAACTGCCCAAGAAATTACTTAAGAAAAAAATAAGTATTGTCTAGTAAAAGCCTGATTAGATCATTTTACCTATTTAGAAATCATGTCACCAGAAAGACAAAAATTCTCAAATTCTGATATTTAGAAATTATTACAATAGATAATGCAGAATAACAAATCCAAGCCGAATTAACACTTTTCTAAGTCAGAATTCTTCAATATTAAACTTATTAAACTAATACTTAAACTTGATATTGTAAATTCAATATATGTTATAATAAGGTAAAGTACTTTCCATGACAATATATGTATTTACTGTAGTCTTTATGGCTCAGCAGAGAGAAAATAACAGAACAAAACTTTGTACAAATGATGAGTCCCACTTTAACAACAGTAGATGTCAAGTTTATTTCTATAGCTTATTCCAGCAACAAGGCAGTTCAAAGTGCTTTACATCATAAAATCATTATATAGTCATCAGTTGTGAAACAAGCAATAAACATTGCATGTGTCTGTATCTCTCACAGATTTGGTTAAAACAATCTTGTTAAAACAATGTTGTTCTTCAATCTGTAAAGTTACTCACAGTGAATAGAGTATTCAAAAATTTTACTCAAGTAAGAACGGCAGTGCTTCTTAATAACATCATTAAGTACAAGTAACAAGTACGGTGTAGTAAAACTACTCCTAAAAGTTTTTAGTTTTTGACAAAGTTACTGAAGTAAATGCAACTAGTTATAACTGAGGCAGGTGAAAGGATAGTAAGCTAGTTCTTTCCCACAGATCCAGACATAGATGAAAGGATTTTAAGAATCAGTAAGTGTCATAGAGTTGTAGCTTACCTTAAAGTACTACGCTCCTACCTATAAAAATGAGCTGCCATAAATATACATTTCCAAAGTCATGTTTAACAATCAGTTTTACAATGTGGTGAAGAAATACATATTTTTCCCAGAATGGAACAAGATCTCTATCAGTTACAGTCAGAGTTGAAAAATAACTAGTTACATTTACTCAATTACATCTACTTGAGTAACTTTTTTGAAAAAAGAAAATGTACTTTTAGGACTATTTTTTGTACGCTGTACTTTTTAAATTTCTGGATTTAAAAACAAACATGTTTTAACCAAAACTTCATCAGACACAGACACACACCTGCAAAATCTTATATTGTTTCATATAAAAAAAGATTTGGAAAACTTTTATTTTGTCTCATTGATACATTGTTATTTTTTGCTACTTATATAAATTATTGTCCTTTTGTTCATTAAAAACCAAAATTTCCACTTTACTTTGTATTTTGTTTTGGTTTGATTGTGTAATTTTAAAATAATAAATGAGCCTCAGGAGCCTCCAGATCTGGACCCAACAGAGCAGCTCTGGGATGTTGTGGAACGGGAGAATCGCGTCTTGGAAGTCCAGATGAAAAATCTGTAGCTACTGTGCGATGCTATCATGTCACTCTGGACCAAAATCTCTGGGAACTTATGGTTATATCCGGTTGAAGTTATGTCACAAAGAATTAAGGCAGATCCTACTTGAATGAGTTTATTGATGAGTGTGCACATTTTTTATCTTATCTTTTTTATTGGGGGTTAGGAGTTTGTCCTGTATTGCTCAATTGCTCAACTGTGTTCTCAATCATTCTGCACAATTATTAAACTGTAATTTCCCCTATAAAATTTTAGAAAACTGATGTGACATATTGTATAAACACACCAAAGTACTACATAAACATGTCAAACATCCATGTGCGGAATATCTTTATAGAATGACTAAAGCTTGTCATGCAAATATTTATCTGTACATCAAAGGTGTTAATAATAAGCCATAGAAACTAATGATTACATTCCTTGTCAGTTGTTTATTGCTGTTAATCTGTCCTCTGTTAACACAGAAATAATTTGAAGCTTGATGTATTCACTAACCTTATGAATGCATTCACAAATTATCGCTGAATTTCTTACTATAATGTATCTGTATCATGTGTCATTACAGACATTTGGTTACAAATAAAACAGGGTGGGACTACATGAAGTCACTCAATCACCTACAATAAAAGAATAAAAACATTCATAAATAAAATGTGTATGAAGTTGGCATGAATTTAATTAAATTATTGACTGCTGAGATTAGGGATTAGTTACTAAAATTAATGTTTTAATGGGACCTGAAGTGTAGCTGAATTGCTACTCATTAGCAAAAATAGATTTTATCTAGACTTTAATTCTCTTTGCATTGATGCTCTCTTCAATTCTTGCTCCATTTCAATGCCACTTTGGGTGTTGGTGGGACAAAAAAGCTGGTTTAAACACTCATATCGTGTTATGTCATCACTCGATGACTTGAAGGTACTCCACGTATCATCCTGACCAAAGGTAAGCTACACCGCTCATTCCATTAGTCACATTGAAGTAGAGTTCGTCACTATCGGCTTCTGAAGAAAATCAACAGACATTTGAACAGATTTATTTGCATCTTTCACTCCAGGAAGTTGCAGGAAACGTTCAGTGTATCGTGCCTCTGGTATGGCACAGACCCACCCGTAAATGGAAAAGTTTGATGCGAGAACTTATTCATCAAATGTGTTTCCGTCTCCCTTTTTGCTCATTGACTCTTTTTCAGAAAAGCCAAAAACACATCAGGTGAGCATCATTTATTTTGTTTTTATTGCAAAATTGAGGAGAGTGTTTGAAATTTTGACATTTCCCTCAAATTATACTAATGCTATACTTAGAAAAAAAAATTAAAAAACAATGTTGATTGAAACACAGCTACAGAAGAGTGGAGTCCAGACAAAGTCATCCAATTAAGCCAAGCCTATGAAAACACAAAGCCTTTGTGATGCTTATTAAAACTGTCCCACAATGAATTTTTTCCCCTACCACATAAATTAAATGTCCCTGCTTTCCTCTCACAAGCTTAAAATTAATCACTAATAATTGGTTATTATTGCTGAAATATATTTGTCAAAGGACCACTTTTTCCTCCCAAATTACCTGATCAGATTGGATAATTTGTAAACAAGTTCACCCCCCAACTGTAGATATCCAATGGGATTGCCAGGTGCAATGTAGACAACCAATCATAACGACCATAGTAGTTAACGGAATCTTCTGACTGAATTATTTATTAGTTCAAAATATTACAAATGTAAATATTAGAGGTGTGCCGATCGATCGGCCACTGATCATAATCGGCCGATTTCTGTGAAAAGGTGTATGATCGGTGATCGCCGATCACAGTCTCTTGTTGCCGATCACACAAACCGATCACCTGCATGTCATTTCACAACCTGAGGGAATGGGGAAGTTTGCGTGTTGCGGCGGAAAATTGAAGCACGTCAAAATGCATCAACACAACGAAGCTAATATGACATAAAAACAATGCCATACTTGACGGAGTTTGGCCACATCGAGGCTCACTGCAGTAAAAAAGATATAGCAGGTAAAGATCAGATAGAAGGTAAAGCAGCACACAGCTACAAACACTCACCCGGATTAGCATGACGGTCAGAAAGTTAATCAAATAACCCGCAAAATTATCTAAGTCTTCGAGCTGCAATGTAAGACGCAGGTTCTGCTCTCGCTGTTGAACCGCTGCTACGCGCTACAGGTAGTAATATTTCACAGACGGAGCGCCGCTTCTACTCCACCTGGTAGTGACTCTCACACCGAACCTCTGCTTAAAGGTGCAGCATCTAACTTTAAAACAATACATTTTACATACGTATTAAAACTTTATTTAGCCTCTTCAGAGCCTTCATATGTTATCAGTCTGTTAAAGATAGTATTACCGATAGCAGTGCAATTTGCACAATGCCCGTTTTGTTTTTTTCTTGGAAAAAGTTATTAAAAACAACTTTTTATCTAAATTAAGGTGAATTCATGGTTCCTTTTTCCACATAATGTAACCGGTAGTGCTTATGATTTAAAAAATAATAATGATGTGATCGGTATCAGTGATTGGCCCTCATGGGTGATCGGAATCGGCAGGAAAAAACCTGATCGGCACATCTCTAGTAAAAATCAAGGCAGGGTTTTAACTGGAAGCTTGTCAATTCATCAGCGTGTAGTGGAAGAAAAACCAGCCAAGGTGATGTGTATAATTCAGCCTGGATGTGTAATTTTAAATCGCAGACAAAATGATAACAATCCCTTGCTGTATTTCTCACTTTACTCAAACTTGTGACTCAGTTTTTGTTTTAAAAGTTGCTTAAGTTGTTTTATTGCATAAATATTCCATCCAACAACAATAATAGTGTTTTATGCAAAAATTAAAGCCCAAAGTTAACAAAAAATTTACAGATATATTCAATAAATAAAATTAAAAGTGCCTTTTCAAAATAACGATCTTTAAGCAAGTATTACACATGGTTATTATGAAGATGTTTTTCATTGAGCTGATTTAAATATCAGCAGAAAATAATCATAACAAAAATAAAGGCTTGAAAACATCAGTATGAGTGTTAATGATCTAAATAATTCTAGGGTTAGAGGTTATGAATGTATTGTTTTTATTGAATATGACTGATTTTTCATGATGAGAAAATTTAGACCTAAACTGTCTGAATCAGAGGTAGAAACATTAAAATTATGTTTATAAAACATTTGAAACTCAAAAATCAACGATACAATCTTAATTATTTACCCATATAAAAAATGCAAGTGTAAATTTCAAATACAGATCACCTCTGATTTACAGCTTTTGAGTTAAATACAACATAACATGATGAAATACAAAAAGAAAAATGACACACGCATTGCTAAATATTACAAACTATTGGAATTATAAATGATTTTACCACTATATAAAGTATATTGAATGATGATGAACATCTTCACATTCTCTAATTTGAAGAAACTTTCAGCTCATCTCATTTACGAAAACTTGGTCAAGCAAAAAACTGAGACTCAAATTAAGCCTGAAATGCTGAGAAAAAACAACGGCAGTAAATTCATAGATGAACAAAAAGAAATTTAAACATGGAATAAATTATGGACTCATGTTCAATCAGCATACAGAACTATGGGTGACTCAGAATACAAGAATTAAAAAGATTTAAACAATGAAAGACAGATTTGTTTATTACATCTTAAAGAAGTTACACAATAACAGCTAAACGTAGCAAAAGAACACATGATACAACAATATCTACTACATTACGTTGCACATCTTAGCTGATATGCTTCTGTTTACATCTTTTACTTCAGGGGGTTTCCAATGAATTGCAGTCACTTGGGAAAAAACACCTGAAGTGATTCAGCTTTCCTCTCCTTAATTATAGTAAGGGTTTGTCTGGCCTCGCATCTGAGAGTAAGGGTTTGAGGCTCGGTTCTGGGAGTAAGGGTTGCCATTGGGTTGGATCTCCTCGTAAGGGTTGTTTTTGGGTCGATTCTGGTTGAACGAGTACATGTCATCTTGGTTGTCGTTGAATCGCTGCAGCAGAGAAGAAGAGACATAATTTGTGAGTGAATAAAGCACAGATGTTTGTGTGGTCGAGCAATGGTGTACCCACCGAGTTCATCCCTGAAGGAATCAAGTTTTGTCGACTGTTGCTCGGAGTCATCTCCAGGTTGGTCCTACTGTCGTAGTTGCTGTTGGCTGTGGCTCGTGGGATGCGAGGGGCCCCAGAATTTGCCAGGCTGTTTGTTGGTTCTTTAACTGAAGCGGAAAAGTCATTGCTGTTGCCGTTGCTGTAGGACAGTGGGGCCTTGGCAACAGAATGACTTTGGTAGGGTCTCCCAATGTCTTCCTCATTTCTCTTGGAGCTTTTCTTCTTGGGTCTGAAAGAAATAATAACAAAGAAAACTGCAACAATGTCTCTCCTGTTGTGTTTAAAATTACATATGTAGCATAGCTTACAGTCTATTGCAAAAATATGAATGCAGTTTTAGAGAAAAAAGGTGATTGTAGAAGTCAGTAAGGTCGATAAATGAACAGAGTTCAAACTTACTTTTTTAATACGAATGGCAAAGCGATCAATGCAGCGATCACCAGAGCTCCGAGGATACAGCAAACGATCACAACGATCAACAACGTGTCTAATAAACAGAGAAGCAGTCACTAATTAGTCTCAGTCTTTTTACGATCTTGATACAACAGGATCACATTTTAGAGATCATTCTGTCTCAAAATGTAAAATTTGATTTTAAAGATTTTATTATGGCTTTAGAGGGAAAATTCATTTGGCTAAAGAACTACGTTAATTTTCTGTAGTAAATGTTTTATGTGTTCAATATTTTTTACATATTTAAAATAAAGCTTTTGTAGCACTAGTACCCTTAATTTTTTAGTAGCTGCACAGTGGGGCAGAGAAAGTAGAAGACATGCAGCTATTGGCTGAAGGCCATCATTAGAACCAACGTTGAAGACTTTAGCTTCTGTTTAACACTTAGAAAATATTCCTAAATGTTATCTTTTTTTTCCCCTCTCAAAATAACAGATAGAAATAATTTAATTTAGCCGTGGCTTATTGTATGCTGAATTGTAATTGCATGCTTATTGTAATTCCTCTCCTCGTGCAAAAACAAAAATGTACTATCTTCAGGAACATGTTTTGACTTTCACTACTGTATACTCACTGTCCTTGCAGTTAAAACCAGTCCGACCAAAGTCACATCTGAGAAAAAAAATACATAATTTAACTTGAAACTGTTGGACTTGCAGAAAATCATAAAGCCAGATAGTTAGTTCGATGCACTTACTTTTTACATTTGTTGTCCACTAACATCTGACCAACAGGACATTCAGCTAAAGTACAGAAAGTTACACTACAGTTAGAGCTCAGATAAAGATTTCAACTCTCTTGATTGTTATATTTCCTTACCCACGCATAATCTTTCACTGTAATCTGTTTCTTTATATCCATCTTTACAGTTGCATGTGAAACTGCCGACTGTAGATTTGCATGTTGAAGTTGAAGTGTCGCATGGATCGAAATCACAAAGGCTTTTGGCTTGAATGGGACAGAAAAAAAGGTTGATGGCATTGGAAAACTTCATTACATAGATATAAAATCAAGAACATTACTGATAACTAAATTCCTCAGAACTTCTTCAGACTTAAAGTCTTGACTGAAATCATGACATTTGACACCAACACCATGTTTTGATCATGCGCTAGTGCAATGCCTGTTAAAAATGTTGAAATTGAGTGTGCAGTAAAAAAACACAAAAAAAACAAAGACAGACAGAACTAAACCATACTGGAAGAAAATAAAATAAAAATTAAAATAAAATAAAGCTGTTAAAGTGTTAAACAGCTTTAACAGATTCACTTGTATTAAATATGTGTCTGGCACATTCATTAAAAGTATAATGAATGTGCCATACCGACATAGAATTCTATCTTTCTCATAGAATAAGTAAACTACATTAGAACCCCCAGAAAAAGTATATATTTGTATAAAACCCACCTGTAAAGCTGTCTGCCAGTGGACTGCTTTCCACTGTTTCTTTTACATCTTGTTCAGTGATTTCAGCAGTTGGTTCATAGACGATTTGTATTGTTGCTTCAATATTGCCTTGCGTTGACCTCTCTTTTGATACTATTTCCCTATGTGAAAATGTCATAATTAAGGAAGATTGCACTAAGTAGTGGATTAGTCTACGTCACACTGTATAGAACGCTATTGTATAGAAAATACAGTTTTGAAACTTACCGGAGCTCCAGCACTTCAAGTCCAAGATATCCATTTTTATCTTTAAACTGTTCGTGAACCTGTTTATTAGAAATAATATTGCAGTGAACAGTGTTCTGTTTAGGCAGTATTTATGCACACAGAACAAAATGTCTTAATTTAATTGAAAGTGAAAAACAGACAAAACCAATATAACTCTGTGTGGCTTTTGGGGCAAAATAAAAACAAAGGCAAAGATAAATTAGTACTCACCCCAGACCAAATTTCATAATAAGTCTCCAAAAATATTTGTGATGTTTTGTCGGCCATTTCAGGCTGAAATTTTTTCTTCCAGACTAGCTGTCCAGGGAAGACCTGGGCTATTTAGGAAAATAAGATCAATGTAAGAACATTTCCACAAAAATCACAGGAACAAATACATATATTCAAGTAATTTGAGTTTTCAAATGACAGTTTACCATAGTATCTAATTTGTTATTGAAATGTCTCCCAAAAGTCAGTTAAATAACTTTTAGTTTGGCCACCCCATTAGCCCACAAACTGATGACAACAAAACGGAATTAAGAAAAATATATAGCATCGCCTTTTCACTTAAAACAAATATTGCCCAAGTCAAATGATGCTACTTCCACTACTACCATTACTTCTAAGTTGAGTCACTGCTTAAAATCCTGATGCTAAATATGACTTGGGACTATATATTTAAAATGATTATCACTGAAGTGGCCAAAATACAACTGGACAATATGGTTCAAAATTATTCATTATGGGAGTGTTTAAATTGTTTTTGATCTTTTATTATGCACAGGATACAAAAACGCATAATATGGTGAATTTATTAGTGGGTCTATGTTTCATGGTTTGCTAAGCTATGGAATGAATATACAGTACATGATGCACATTGAAGTTATTTTCAAGGAAGTATAAATTCACAACTTGAATAAAAACAGCTATGCAGATATCAGTAATGTCATAACTATGCATTTAAAAGTCACAAGTTTGAAAGTCATTGGCAGGATTTTTAAAATATTTCTTTCAGTTATCAAAGTTAGAATACACAGTTTAAAAATTATATTTACAATATTAGTAAAATCCTTACTTACAATCCTTCAAATATATGATTTCTGGTTATTATTATTATAAGATTAACATTCCAAATTTTGATGTAAAATGTACAGTCATAATTTTGAGGTTCATAGTCATGACCATTAAAAGTCACAGTTTTGACTAGTATTTTATGTTCAGTCAAGCGTTTGCAATTTAAAGCTCTAATTTTAGTTTTAAAGGCATTGTAACAAGATTCAAAGTTATAAATATGAGATTAAATGTTGATTTATTTTGGCTGTATATTTGGCTGTTAGTATTATGAGATCTGCAGTATTGCATCTCATTGAGAGTATCATTAATTCCTCAGTTGATAAACTGAATTTCTTATTTTCTTCTTTTTTTTTCCAAGTAGATGAACTCCTCCTTGAAAGGCGCTAAAAATTCTCAGAATGACCAGCAGGGGGCAGCTACTTGGGTTTCAAAATGATGTAAATCTCCAAGTCCTATTTACAATAGGCAAAAAAGCAAATAATCCAGATCACTACTTCTTTAACTTGTTTCTCTACTGATATAGTTACATGGTCAAATTAAACATATTGTGATAACCCCAAACCAATGAATGACGTTAAGACAGCTTTCAGTCTGTTTACTGAAGCCAGCTTGTAAATACCACAACTTCTTTTGGTGACATTCAACACAACACACAACAAGAGTTTTCATCTTGTCTATCTGCAAAGGTTTCTACACTTAGTTATAAGAAGCACCATATTCCCATGTTGCTTTTCAGATACATACCCCTTAGACAGAATACACCGTTATAAACTTCACCAGGAAGACACCAGCAATAGAAAGTCTGGTTGAAATGTTCCTCACAGGTGCTTCCACCAGGACATGGGTTTGAAGCACAAGCACCTTGATAATTATGACAAGAACCACAAACACACAATGTAAGAATTTTATATTTCAAATAAATTATATTCAGTTATTTTAATTAAGCAATGCTTTCTAAATGATTTTGATCTTTTTGTAAAGTATCTGATTTACCTGGAGGTTTTGGAGTTGCAGGTACTGGTGCTGTGGAGGGAGCGTTCGTTTGGGAAGATCCTGTGTTTGGTGAAACACTCGAACCCTCTGTTGGTGAAGTTCCTGTTGGTGGAGTAGCTGTTGAAGTTGGTGCAGGTGTTGTTGGAGATTTCGTTGTTGTGGTCAGAGCTTTAGTTGTGGTCAGAGCTTTAGTTGTGGTCAGAGCTTTAGTTGTGGTCAGAGCTTTAGTTGTGGTCAGAGCTTTGGTTGTGGTTGGAGGCTTTGGTGTTGGTGTAACTGTAGCTTCCATGGTTGTAGATGGTGGAGCCGCTGGTATTGTTGTAGTTGTAGATTTTAGGGTTGTTGTAGTTGGTGAAAGGGTCGTTGCTGCTGCTGTGTACACAAATGTTAGTTTTTCATTAGTTCTGAGTTATAAAACGTATGTTGCCGTTGCTATCAATCTGTCATTATTTAAAGAAAATGCTTCAGGTTAACTAACGATACATGATTTCTACGCTTCTTAACTAATTGATAAATTCAGCTGAATTATTCAGGAGGTTACTGGTTTTTTGTCTCTGTTATGTTTCATCCACAACAACTAGGTATAAAACTCTCAGTATTGCTTTTGGTAATAAAACATGTTCTGAATGAAAAATCCAAATATGATTATGGTCACTGAAATAACTGCAGCAGAAGCTGTATCATCTTTAAAGTGCAAACCCTTTCAGATTTTCAGGCATTGTCTATTTTTAAAATAAATATAGTTGTTTGTACATTAAACCTGTAAATTGCTTTAACATAATTAGGCAAACTCAACTTATTGTCTTTATAGACTACAGCTGTTTCTGCTTTAATGAAAGAACAGACACTATTTTAACATCGAGAGCACAAAAAATCAAGCTAGTACAGAAAGAGATGTTTCCCTTAACAGCTACTTCTAAACAAGACGATTTAAGGATAGTTTATAGAAGAAGTTCTACTTACCAACAGTGGCTACAGCAACACAAAGGAGGAATGTCACAATCAATGTTTTAGCCATTGTACCAAAAAAAGCAATGTCAAAATCCCACAAAAATATTAAAAGCAACACAACCTATGTGTGGATAACACCTTAAAGGTTGGGACCCTAAGATGAATGAGAAATCATGCCTGACAGTGAAGTTTTAATCAGTGACCACGCCTTCTGGGGCGTCACTGGCCACTAAATGTCTTCCAGAAAAAAACCCCGAAGCAATGTTTTTTTTAAAATTTTATTTCCTTATTACTATCCAATATCATAAACTGTCTCTGGCACAAATTTTCGGAAGAGCTGAAAGTGTGTCACTGGTCAAAGACATGGGCTAAAACACTCAGTAGAAGTTTGTCACACTTGATGTATGTTAGGATAAAAAAACAGCTACAAAAATGTTAAATCACTTCAGTTATCTGGATCAAACAATACACCAACTTCTTTATATTCACATAAAAGTGCATGAAAATAAAAAGATGTATCAACCAAGGTAAAAGTCACTTTATTGATATGTTTTGTTTATTTTTTGTCTTCAGGAGCTTCAAGTAATGTTTCATTAAAGCCAAAACAGCTGCAGTTTATAAGGATTTATACTTGAGGCAGGTGAAGGGACAGGAATCTGTAGTCGGGTTTTTATAGTTGAAAGAATTTTTAGAACCAGGTGTAATGTAAAGAGTCATAGCTTAAATAAAATTACAAGATTCCTGGCTACAAATATGTGCTGTCATGAATTTATGTTTAATAACAATGAATATTCCTCTGACTGACCATCTTACCTGAGAGAATGACTCAAAGTAGATATTTAAAGATGTGCAATTCGTAATGAACCTCAGAGAAGAGATGATATATCATAATAACCATTCAAAGACAATGAGCAGAACTTATCTATAAAATATCTTCCCAAGTCAACACAGGTAAAATGTTTCAACAAGTTTCTCTACATAAGTTTTGAAGGTGATCATCCAAGACATCCAAATATGTTTACAAACATATTTTTGAACCACCTCTACTTTATTACACTCAAGAGAGCTCACTATTTTTCTTGTTTTTTTCCCCCCAAAATGCAATACAACCTCTAGTTTATTGCATGTGTAGTTTTGTTAGACATACTGTTAGTTCATCTACTTATTAGCATAAATACAGAATCAGGTGAAATTCTTTCTTTTAAGACGACGAAGGGAAATTCAAACTGAGCATTGGAAAGAGGAAGTAGAAGTTCTGCAGAAACATGTCAAACCTTCTAATGCAGAACAAATACCTTGATAGATTAGCTAACCCTTGCCCTGTGAATGTTTATCCCTCATTGATTGCCCTTGACGTTGCAAAGAGTTTGGAGAATGTTGTACAATCAAACCCAAAGAGACAATATAACAACACTGGTTACTAAAAACAGCCATTCTCTGACTTTTGAGGGTAGATTTGTTTTTCATGCTGTTTCACTCCTTTTCACACGCATGTCTCTGACTTTGACTTTATAGGCTACAGAAAGACGTTAATAATAAACCAGGAGGACAAAGATTACATTCCTTGTCAGTTGTTTAATGCTTTTATAACTCTCCCATCTGTCCTTCCTTAACACTCTCATATTTTTAAGCTTGATTTATTTAATAATCTAAATCAGAAAACAATCACAAATCATCTCTAGTATATTTTTCCCATAGTAAGTCTTAAAATATTGTCGCTGGAGAACATTTTGACCCACTTACTTCCTGTGTTATCACAGACAATTAGTTTACCAATAAAACAGGGTGGGACTATTTACCACCTGACCTTTGGTTTTAAGATGGCTTATGCTGTGAAAGAAGGCAATCACAGGCATAAACAGATCAAATATACCTAATTAAAACGTGTATGAAGTTGGAATGAACTCACTTAAACTATTGTTTACTGGGAATATGTGTGCACAAAAATTGGAAACGAAAGTTTTAATGGAACCTGAAGAACGGCTGCATTGCTGCTCTTGAACAGAAATCGCTTTGCATTGACTTTGATTCTCTTTGCACTGATACCATCTTCAACTCACTGATACCATCTTCAACTATTACACCATTTCTACGTCATCTTGGGTGATGGTGGAAAAAGAGATGACTTTTTTTTCCACCCATTCAGATTCTCATTTACGTCACCATCGCAAAATTGCTTTTTTAATTGAAGGTATTCCACGTATCATGCTGACCATCCTTGACAAGGTTGCATGTCTGTTCCACGCAGCTTTCAAAAGGTGACGAACTGTAAACATCACAAACTGACAGAATTAAAATATGAACATTTGGAAAAATTAGGAGCAAGAAATACTTAAAGGGAGTTTCTAGATTCTCATTAAGAGCAAATTGAGTGAGGAACAAGAATGAGCAAACTAAACTCTACTTTGGTGTAAAGAACACCAGTAAAGAAAATTTGGTTTTACTGGTCATATATTATTTTATTTGCCTGTTTGCATAAATCATATTCTGGGTGTAATTATATGTCAGAAAAAGACGCAGAAATATTTTTTGTAAAGCTAAGTAGTGCAGCTTCTACATGTTAAAAACAATATATAACGGTAAACAATGGTGTTCTGCAAGGCTCTAATTTAGGTCCAAAGCATTTTAAACTCCTACATGGTACTGAAGGATGGATCATACGATTAATTATCACAGCTGTGTTGGGGGTAGACCGCTCTACCGTTCTGAGTCTCCTAAATATGCAAATCTGTCTGATGAACATTTTAATCCATAGCTCTTGCCATGCTGCTATCGGCATATTTCTGTTGTTGCAGTTTTTATTGTGCATAGTTTTTTTACTGTGCACATTTTGTACTTTTTTTTTTTAAACTAACCTTCTCTTTTGGCGTACGTTACTTTTAATAACTGCACAGTATTTATGTTGAAATTTTGCTCTTTATTTTAATCTTCATTCTGTTTTTTATATATTTTATATTCTTATCTTTGTCTTAACTTACATGCTTTGGCTGCCTGTCACTTTGCTGCTGTTGCACTGGAATCTCCCCACTGAGGGACAATAAGGGATATTTATATTCTATTCTACTATGGCTTTTCTAAATATGTTAGAGTATCATTATGAGCTTAATCTGGACAAAACTGAAGTTTTATTTGTTATCATGAACTCTGCCAATGAATGAAGGAGTTAGATCCTTATCTTATCTTTTCATTTTATAGCTTTAACAATTTTCTAAGTGTTTTATATTTTGAAGGACACATATATTCACTGTTTCTCTGTCAGGAGACAATAGACACTTCAACACACTTTAACCATTAGTACCAATAAAGTGAAGATTGTCTCTGATAAGAAAAGACGTCCCAGTGGAGTTCTGACAGACGAGGATCTGAATTGTTAGCTTCTATTGTGCTTGAAAGAGTTAAAAATCCACTTCTAGGGCTTCATAACTCCAAAAAGCCAGTGGAACAGTGGTAATAAGTGACTGACTAATAAGTAAAGCTCTGTAGACATCACTTTTTGCCCAGACTCCTTCTTATTGCAAATCATGAACTTTGATCTTAAGTGACTCAAATGAAGCTTTCAAAACTTTAGATGCTGACAGGCCGTTGTTTTGCCGTTAATGACCTCCAGGATGAGTTGTCAATGCTCTTTTGGAGTAACTTTGGTAAGTTGGCCAATCCTAGGAACGTTCTCCACTGTTCCTTGTTTTCTAAATTTCTGGATAATGGTTTTCACTGGTGGATGTTGGAGATCAAAAACCTTAGAAATGGGTTGTAACCCTTTCAGGCTGATGGATGTCAATGCCTTTCCTTTGCATGTGTTCTTGGATGTCTTTAAATGGGGGCACGCTGTATTGGTTTTTGAGATCTTTTAGCCTACTTCATGTTGTCAGGCTGGTTGTATTTAAATTATTTCTCAACTTTACAAGTTTGACAATACCCAATTTGGGAATGAATCTGACTAAGATCAGTTTTCTCAGAACTGTTTTAACAGTTAATTCATGATTTAACAAGGGGGAAATCATGTTTTTCTTTCAGCAGCTATTTTCTATTATATAAATTAACTCATTCTTTAAAAAACTCTTTCTGTACTTATGCAGGTTTTCTTTGAAAATATATATTTTTTGATGATCAGGAACATTTCTGGTTGACAATCAAGGGAAAAACTGACGACTTCTTTATGGAACCATAAATCTTTCACAGCACTGTGTTATCTTTTCACGACACGGTCAATAACACTGTTAGACAACTTCAACAATGTGTGGCCTTGTAGGTCAGCACAGTTTAACACTACAGTAAAACATTCAATCTGAAGTTTTCTTATCCTAAAACCCTGAAGTGGTGCGTATCAGTTTTCCAAGAGTCGTTGCACTGTTTATAGAATGTTTTATTAGGTTGTTTTGCTATGGAAACCTTTAGACTAGTGGCTGTACTCTTCATGTACAACAGACCAACTTAGAAATTATATTGAGGATATTTGGGACATGGTTCATGTTGCCTTAAACATGAGTAATGACTCTTTACAATTACTGGCAATGTGTCTTTTACATCACTTTAGATGTTTCACCAGTGAGAAAATACCATCTGTTACACTTCAGAGGACACATGTTTCCCAATCTTGCGTCCAGAACTTTCAGCAACATCTTTAACCCTCAGGTTTTATTGCAGGTCTGGTGGAGTGTCAACACGAGAGCAATCGCACAGCAATAACTGCCCCTCCTGACAAATGAAAGTCCAAAGTCACATCTATTTACGTGCTCTCCTTATAATGTCGCCCAGCAGCTCTGTTCCTGGCAGCGGGGCAGCTGCGTGACGACAGCAGTGATTAACCTAAGAACACCATGTTTGTGAAGAGGGAGGGAGGGTGATAACAGGTGAGCAAAAACCGTCCGGGCTCGTCTTTTTCCTGAAGGCCTTTGACCCGGAAGTCAGAGCTTCTGTAATGAGAGAAGAAACATGAGACGTAGATTGAGAGGTTAATAAAATGACTAATTTGCCCAAAATGGGTTTGGTCAATAACTGGTTGTGTCAGCATTGATGGTAACAACCATCATCAAATCTTTTCCATTACTGGCAATGAGTCTTTTATGTCACTTTAGAGGACATCTGGGCCTCACTACTGTGTATTAATTTAGCCAAGTCGGAAGGAAGTTAGGAAAAATGTATTTCTGTCTGAACTTTGACTAGGCCCTTCCAAGAAGATCATTTAGTTTTTATATTGCATTTAAAGGTGAGCTATCTAATCATAGATATATCCTAGCACATTGACTGTTCTGTTTAAGTAAATTCAGTTTATTTATATCACCACCTCACAACATGCCGCTAAATCCTAATTATCCAACAGAACATTGACTTCAATTTGTTGTGCTACTAGAGTTTACTTAATCTGACTGTATTGATTATTGGTGAATTTATTTTATATTGCCTTGTTGAGAGAAGAATTTTCAAGTCAAAGTCAAGTCTACAAGGCCAAGGAAACAAATAAATCACATCATCACACTAACGCCACCATGTGTCACTAAAGGTATGGTGTTATTTTTATGAAAAGCTGTTTGTTAGTTTTATTCCAGATGCAAGAAATACACTTTTCACAGAATATTTTTTCAAAAGTATTTGGAATCATTAAAAATTTGTTTTTGGCTATTGTTGTAGTCAGTAGTGGTTTTTTTAAACCTATTTTAAACTCCTATGGAGGCTATGTTGAGGTGTCTTTTTCAATCTTAAACACTAATTTTCATAAAGGCATGTGAGGCCTGCAGAGTTGGGTTTTGTGTCTGGATTCTTTGTGACCTCCTTCCTGTATGAGTTGATGATGATGAGCTGATGTGAAGGTTCACCACTATTTCATGTTTTCTCTATTTTTAAATCTTTACTCTCATTCAAAAGACGTTTATGACCTGGCCCTGACTTAAAAAATATAAAAGATTTTTTTTTTCTAAACTTTTTGTGGATTGAGGCATGATGTTTTGCTTTTTAAAAATTGTTTAGCAAACATTGTGTTTCTCAGTTATTTCAAAAATCCTCTTTGTATTAACTCAGACTATGTGAAATTATTCTTATGATCTAAAACATTTAAGGAAGGCTTAAAAACGTCTCATAAAAGGAATCTCTACTAGGGTAAATTTTTACTGCACCTTATTTGCTTGAACTGTAAATCAGTAGAGTTATTAATATTAGTACAGCAAGCAGGAAAATTTAGTTCATTTTAACCTACAGTTATATTGGCGGTAATATAGTTGGACATGTGATAGACAGCAATAAAACTTATCACCATGATTCCATTTGACTAATTTAGAGCATGCATCAACCAGTCAGTCTGTGAAAGGAATATGATAATTTATTAAAATGACAAAGTGAATATGCATATTGACCCATATGGGTGGAGGGGAGGAGACATAATTCCTCAGTAAACAGACTTAAAAACATGTTATTCTCTCTTTCAGGCCCTGTGTTCATAGAGGCTGCATAGACACAAGAAGTTGGACTTTATTCCGTTACCATGAGAACTGCTTGAAAAACATATTTCTTAAACCTATCAACACTAAAGTGAAGCAAAAAGTAGCATTCTTGTAATGCTGCATTAAACTGCAGCATTACAAGAACAGTAACGGTGGTTCCAGTTCAGAACCACAGTTACTGAGTCCACTTATGCAATCTGCAAAATTGGCATTTAAATTGATTAATTTTAAAGGTATTTTTTTCCATTCAAGCTTACCCTGTTCAGATTATGGTGAACATGGTAATAAAACAGCGCCATCTTATGGTAGTAAAGTTTAATGCATTATTATAAAGTTTATTTGATAGGGACAGACGCGCATCGACATAGACAGACTGAATAAAACAGCAGTCCCATGTTTGCATCATGGTGCAATAGCAACAGCTAATTCGCAGCACTTTTTAAAAAATAACTCTAAAAATTGAAGTGATAATCAATTAAAATAGCACATGTGTACAAACAGAAAAATGTAAAACATCAAAAATGGGTACAGTTGTTTTTGACATAATCAGTTTTGTTTGATTTTTGAACGTACTAAAACGTTCAAAAATGAAGGGATACAGTGGAAAAGCTCTGAAGTCTGTTTTTAATGGCACAATCTGTATTTTACAAGTTTTAACACAAAAACATTTGGCAAATTTGGTAGTTTGTGTTATAGCTCTTTGCTTTCAGTTTGTCTTAAGAATAAGAAGGACTAGAGACACTTATGGAGTGAGACATGCATCTGTCCAAAGTAACTATTTGGGGGTGGGGGGTGTTTTTATTAATTTCCATTTAGTTTATGGTGAGCTCCAAAACGTTTGAGTCTGAACAGCCTCCTTACCATAACCTTAATCTTTAGCTTCCTCCTCAGATTTACGTTGGGCCTCTTTCTGGACCACTTTACATTTTAGTAAAGTTAAATTACCTTAAACCTAAATCTTCTGAGGGATATTAACAATTTCCAGTTCAGATTTATCTGAATGCTTCTCCTATAAATCAAACCGCTTATGAGAAATAAAAAAAAAAAACACATCAGGCACAGCTTTAGTAACAAAAAGTTTTATTGGCTTCTCTAATCCGTTCATCTCAATAACAGGTACAGCCTGGGAAATCATAACACAAGGGGACTAGAACGAATAAGACAAAGGAACTGCAGGGCATCTGCTACAAAAATTTGGTATTGAGGTGACAGAAAAAAATCCGTACAAAATGTTTTCATGCATACTGGAAAAACAAAACAGATTTTTAGTGTTTTTGTACATTTTTGTAAACAATATCCTTCTAGAGATCATATCAAAACACATTATGGCAAGTAACAAAAATAAGGGATATAATGAGAAGAATGAATGTTCTATGAGGCATCTATAATTCAACACTGCTTGGCGTGGATGGTATTTTTTATTTTTTTTTATTTTTTTACAGAAAACAAAAATAATACATTTGCATCTTGATGAGTTGTTTGCTCTAAAATTGTAAACACAGGCAGTGTTAAATGATTATACAATATGTCGAACCTATACTACAAATATGTCCACTACATACATAAAACGCGTGTCCCTGCTTTTTTTTTTTTTTAACGCTTTAATGATATGAGGTATATTTAGGTCAATCTTTTTGTCTTTTTTTTTCCTCTCCCCTCCATCTCATTCACTCATTTTTCTTTTTTTTTTTGTCTCTTTGAAAGCATAGTGTGTTTGGAGTGAAGTTGCTGGTCAGTCAGTCTTTGTTCCGTGTGATCTGAGCAGCTTCGAAGTCTCCGGCGAAGCTGTGGCGCTCACAGACGTGGGAAAGGGAAGGGGAGGGGGCGACGGCTCACAGGAAATCAACTAAATTAAATATCAACCCTGGCTGCCGGACAGATTGGCTTTAGCCAAGGAAGACAAAGAAGGCCATTGTTTATTCTTGTGAGTGCAGGGCTGCATTTTGGGTTGGGGAGGTGGATTGAACTTAACTTTGTTTCTGGACTGCGTTTCTTTTGACTCAAGAAAAAAAAAAGAAAAGAATAAAAGAAAACAAAGAGGAGGGATTTGGTGTAGGTCCGTGATTATTTGCCTAAAAGGATCTGCTACAGAGTTTGTTTGAGTGATGCTATTGGTAAATAAATAGAAGGGTTTGGGTATGCAACCAACATACCAATATAAGGGATCCAGCATGTCAGCCCGACTCTCAAAAACACTTAAATACAAAGAGGTACTCTCAAAATATTGAATAACAAAAATTATGGCAAATCATCTTTTTACAACAACACCCGAAGAACCGCAAAACAAAATAAAAAAAAGAAGTCCCACCCATCCCATCCCCCATGTTCTACCCTTTAAAATAAAAAAGCAACGAAAATACGTTTAAATGCCCACGGCCGCCCTTTACAAATCACTCGGCCGACCCCCCGTTAACCCGCCCTCCCTCCCCATTCACAGTTTTCTCCTCTTAAAAAATAGCAATAACCATTAGCATAATAATCACGTATCACATATGCAAATTGAATGGGTTATTGTTGTTTCCAATGATTTGTTTAAAAAAGTGCTTGTTTGATTCCATTGACACAAAAACAGGAACAGCAAGGAGTGGAGTAGAAAAGTGGTGACTTGTTTTTTAAAAAAGAAAAAAAAAAAAAAACAACTAAACAGCATGATGTCTGACGCTCGTCGCATCCTGCAGCTACTTCTGGATAGAAATGAGTCACCTGATGCTACAATACTCAGCGATGTTGAAGCGTCTTTTTAAAAAAAGCGTGCCACGTGAAACGCAGCGGGCTGCTACAGCTGATAGAAATTCATGTAGACGTGGCTCTCAGAAGAAATGCGAATGTCTTCACATTGAGACAACAGTACCATAATCTCGACAAAGCTATGCGCAGTACAAACCGAACATTACCATGTATTGTAAATTTTGTTGTTCTGACAAGTAACAAAATAAAAAACTAAATAAGACAAGAAAAAAGCTTTGTAGTCTCAAAATACGCCTGTAAAAACTGTGCTAATTGCATCTCATAATACAAAGTCTTATTACACAATTTCGCCTATTTTCCTGAGTTTATATGTTTCTTGTAACAGACAATATATACTTTTTTTTGCCATTTGAATTCTGGGCCTTTCCCTGACACAATGTTATTATTATTGAAATCATCAACATTATTCATTACTTTACAATGGTATGATGATTGATAAAAATCACAAATAGATCAGAAAAAGGAGGAAAAAAAATAAAACAAGCAAGTTCATAGCTACCCTCTAAACTTTTTTTTTTTTAAATTACATTTAAATCTACGATACGTTCATATCAAAAATCACTACTCTTAAACAAAAACATAGGCGACTACATGATAAAAATGAGAATATCTTAAAAAATTGCATTTTGAGGCCATAGAAGACCCTCCCTGGTCATTTTGTATTAACATTTAATGGCAGTGTTCATAAAAACAAAAACCTTTGCTACAGGAACTAAATTGGAGCGAGTGCGGGGGCCGGGTGGACAGCGACCAAAACGACAAAGAAAAAAACAGAAACTGGCCCCGCTTACAGGCTTCACCTCGTCTGACCCTTATCTGAAACTTTGGCTTGTCGGGGTTTTTGATCCTGTACTCACTGGCTCACTGACATCAGCTAACAAGCTGGTATACCCTGAGAATTCTGACACCGGAGTCCGTATCCTGTGTTCCACCTCTGCTCCCGGGTCGCTGCCGTAGCTCAGAGGGGTCCGCCGGCCGGACTTGAATTGGGAGCCGAAGGCCTGGGCGAAGTTCTCGATCTGGTACGTGGTTTCTTTAGGGGGGTTAAGCGGGGACAGGTCGGGGTAGGTGGAGCCGTTGGAGGCCACCGCGCTCCCTCCGGCCTTGGACTGAGGCCCCTTGGCGCCCTCGGCCGCGGTGAGCTCCTGGGGTGGTAGGGTGAAGGTCCCCGGGGAGTGCTGCTTCTCCAGCTGCTCGGTCAGCTCCTGAGACGGAGTCAGCTGCTGGTGGTTGGTGGACTCCAGGGTGAGGTGGTAGCCCGCCTGAGAGGGAGACCCCACCAACATCCCGTAGTGGGACTTGGAGGACGACGAAGAGGAAGCCGATGAAGGCGGGGCAATGGGCAGAGGGGAGGAAACCGCAGGCGGGTAGCCGCAATCCAGAGGCGAGGTGCTGTACGCGTGTTTGTCGGAGAACAGGGGCCCCGTGGGGCTGGAGCTGCTGGACAGAAGAGGGAAGGGACCCGCCGGGCCGAGGCTGGGGAAGGGTCCGCTATGGCTGGTGCGCTCCAAGGCCTGAAGGAGGAACTTTGAGTATTCGCTCATTACCGCCGTTTTGTCGCCGCCGTTGGGGGAGTCGTCTTCCAGTTCCGGGGTGACGGGCGCCGCTGGCTGGAGGTCCACGTGGTGCGGGTGGTCCGACAGGTCGAAGGTCACATCGTGGTGGGTTCCCTCTGGTTTATGGCTGTAATGGTCAAGCAGGCTTTGCAGCACCTCGTCTGGAATGCCTGATTTGTCGTGTTTGAGTTCCAGCGGAGAGGAGTCCAGCATGGCCAGGGTGGGCTCGGGCCCCAGAGAACCCTGGATCACGTTGTTACCCTGGGACGCCATGTGAAGCGAGCCGGCGCCGTAGTCGTTGTTGACCGCGTGGAGATAGCGCCGCTTTTTGACAAACTGCATTGCATCGTCGTAGTTGCTGCTGGTGGTGGGACCGGGTTTGCTGCCACCGGGTCCCTGGAGTAGAGCCATGTTGTCAAGGGCAGAACCCTCCACGTGATCCATGGCGTCCGGCTTCTGGCCCAACAGTTTCTGCCCATCAGCACCATCTTCCAGGGACAGGAGGCCCTTGTCTAGCCCTTTGCGTCCAGTTTTCTTGAAGACCAGTTTGGGGGTGCGCCCCTGCATGGTGGGATCAGAGCCTGAGGGGTGCTCCATGCTGAAGTCCTGCAGGCCCAGGTCGCGACCCATCCCCCCAGACGATGCTGCTGCATTCTTTTTCTTCTTGCGTTCGCCACCTTCACCGTTTTTGGACTTTGCCCTCTTTCGTCCAGAGGTGGTTGGGTTTCCCTGAGAGAGTGAATAGCTGCCTTGGCCTAGCTCTGCTTCACTGAGCTCCAGCATGCTTGGATCTAGACCCTTTTTTATGGCTTCTCCACAAGTCCGTTTGTGCTTCAGTAACCGGTCTGTTCTTGAGAAAAACTGAAAGAAACAAAATAAGACTAAGTTTAGACATGAAAACAAAAAATAATAAGGATAAAACTAAATGATTCAACAAACTAGCCTAAGAGACATTAAAACTTAGCACTTAAAAGGGCATTATTATGCGTTTCACATCCACATAGTATCATTTTATAGCATAATCAAGTAACCATGTTGACATCAGTGATAAAAATGCTGTATGTAACTTGAAAGAAATTTGACTTTGTAATTTAACGCCTTGAAATTTAGTCTCCAACAGGAAGTCATCACAACATGGCTCCTTTATAAACCCTGTAACATTATTTTTACCAGCACTGCACTGAGAAGTAGCTCGCATAATGAGCTCAGCTGATGCTCTGTTCCACCAGGTGTTTGCTAATAGCTGCTGGCTAGTCTGAAGGAGCTGAGTGGGAAAGACGTGTTTTATACATTTGAATGGTTGCAATGGGAGACTTCTTAAACATGCATAAAATAATCAAAGTATGTTTTTGATAAGGGAACAACACTTTTTAAATGAATAAAAGTAGATTTTACGTAATACTGGACCTGTAAAAACAGAAAATATGGAAGTATATTACCTGTTGGCATGTATCGCAGCGGTACGGCTTCTCGCCGCTGTGTGTCCTTTTGTGTCGCTCCATGTGGTACTTCTGGATAAAGCGCATGTTACACTGGTCACAGCTGAAAGGTTTTTCTCCTGTAAATGATAACAGCAGCAGTGTCAGCATTGGTGACTTCAGCCAAGATCATGGCATGAAGCGATACATCTCACTAAATTAAATAACTTGACTCACCGCTGTGAATTTTCTCATGCCGCTGAAGAAGGTATTTCTGAATGAAGCTCATGTTACATTGACTACAACGGAAAGGCCTCTCACCTGTACAATCAAGAACAAAAACATTTGCACACAACATAAAATAAGGTCCAATAACAGGCTAAAACTAAAGAAAATAAGGACATGTTTTTGCAAAGAGAATTGAAATTACACAGGTATTTTTGTATAACTCAAATTGGGATATTTTTAAAAGCGATAGGTGCAACATTTGATTTGTCGTCTTGGGGGATTTTTTGGCCTGTAGGATTTAAATATAAAATCAGCACATTATTTGATTTAAAATTG
This sequence comes from Poecilia reticulata, assembly GCF_904066995.2. NCBI lineage: Eukaryota > Metazoa > Chordata > Actinopteri > Cyprinodontiformes > Poeciliidae > Poecilia > Poecilia reticulata. Next base: position 5,438,912 of record NC_088848.1, on the reverse strand, counting down.
TCAATTTATATAGGCAATTTACAAAATTTCATTAGTTCAACAAAAGGTTTCATAAAAACACTGAATTGAATTTAAAAAATGTCAAAAAAAAGCTTAAAATATTTTTGCAAAATAAAGGAAAAACCATCCATCTTCAATAGCTTGTTTCTGATTATAATTTATTACATGTGTATTACATGTAATAAATCCCAAATGGATTAATAAAGTTTATATCTATTACTTTTGAATAAATGAAATGCTATTATTTATAACATAAAACTTTAGTAAACATGTTGGTGGTGCAAATATATTACAAAAGTTTGATATTTAGTATATTCAATAGATCTAAACAGACAGGTAAAAATCTGCTTTGTGCACAATTTCTAGTAAGTAGCTAAACATGCAACTTCCAATTGATTCTTGATTAAGCTATTCTTTTGCCTGTAGGTAATAATTTGGGTTTTATATGTAAAAGCCTAATTATAGATTAAAGACTAATCTAAAAATATGCTAATGTTGTTGTTGCCTAAAGATAATCTTAATTTATTAGAAAGTCACATATGAGGATCCTAGACATTTTACCAGACTCAAATTTGCATGATTATGACCATTTTTGATATATTAAGCAAACATCATGAATAAATACACACCAACTGAATAATAAACTGAAATAAAATATTTCTAAAAATATATATATTTTTTGAGTTGGAGCCAATTAGAGCTGATTTGGAATATATTCAAAAATACCGGTGGTCACAGACTTTAGCACAGAACTGCACATAATGTCAAAAGTAAAAGTGTGACTAATCCTTTAAATCTTTTATGAGGTCAGACTCAAATAATCAAATGAAGATTTCCCAGCAAAGAGAGTGACTAAGATGGTGAGAAACACATGAGTAACCATCGAGTCATCGCTGCATGTCTGGTTCCAAGAGACTGCTATGGACTTTTATCGCAGAAATACAAAGTGTTACGAGCAGACAGATTGTTTTATATGATCAGAATCTGTTATCATGGTCCTAACCAGTTTACCATCAAATCCTTTGATAGAAAAGGGTGTGTCGCTTAGGCAGTGACTCAATTTCATTCATCTGCTGCTCAGCTGAATGTTTTCTCTGCACTTCCTCTATCTTTTAAATAAAATACCTGACAAATATTGCAGTGTAAGAATTTAGATGAAATAAAGAAGAGAACGTCTCACCTGTGTGTATGAGCACATGTCTACGCAAGTGGTAGGAGCTGCGGAAGGCAGCGTTACAGTGCTCACAGATATGTGGTTTTGAGTTTGGGGAAAGGCAGGCTCCATCCCCATCCAACATCATAGCCTAGAGAAAATACAAAAACATTATTCCATTTCTTCTTCTTGTAAATACTTTCATTTTATTTTTTTTATTCAATACACTCAATAATGAATATGAATGGTTCATGTAACAAGTAAAAGAAATCATGAATAAAAACGAGCAGAAAGAAGATTAGACTTTTATCTGAAATTAGCTATTCAGCTTCGAAGGCTATTACAGGAATATTCCAAATAAACTAAAAAAAGTACACAACAAACATCAGCTTATTTAATGCAATGTCACTTCATTAGAATGATTTTCAAATTTCTTTTAAATGCAGATAGTTTTAAATAGTTTTATCTCAATGTCGAGGTTGTTCCATAAAGTGGCGCCTTTAATTGAAATGCATGTTTCCACCGTCGCCGTTCTGAGTCTAAATTCTTTTTTGAAAATCTCAGTTCCTTTTCAGTTGAGCTTTAATTGCATTAAGGGATTAACCTTTGACGGGTCGTTGCGTTTCCTCCGTGCTTTGCCTCCTTGCCCATCCCCATTGCTCCTCCGGCCTCTCCTACCTGAGGACTCTTTTGGCTCTTTACCTGGTCTTCCAGGCATCTGGAAAAAGAAACAAAAGCAGACGGTTTGTTTTGTTTTTTTAAAAGAAACACATTTAAACTACTCCTGAATAGAAAAGAAGAACCTCAGAAGAGAAAATTATTATTTTAAGCCAGCTGCTGCTGCTGCTTACCTGTTCTCCCAAGGAGCGAACATTGCTGAGGCTAAGGTCATGCAGTAGCATGTTCTGGTGATTTTGGTGCTGGTTGCCGAACGACATGTCGGGCATGTCGGTGCTGCTCTTCCCCGTGCCCCCTCCAGGACAGTTGACCCCTACTCCTCCGCCCCCGCTGTAGAGGGGCATCCGATAGTCCAGCTCGCTCAGCCGCTCCTGCTTAATGCCCATGCTGTGGAGGAAGCCGCCCGTGCTGGCAGCGACGGGGCCTTGGTGTTCCGGCGGCGAGTCTCGCTCTTTTTTCAGGATCATCTCTTGGGGAAGCTCACCGATGACCGACTGCGATGCCAGCCGCGTGAAGCTGGTGACCGGCGGCAAGTGGCTGAACATAAGCATACCTGGAGCGAAATTGGGGTCCATGCCTCCATTGCGCAGAAACTCATTGCCTAACTTGTCTTGAATAATACTCATGGTGTTGATTTACTTTGTGCCAGGGGGGAGAAGGAGGGTAATGAATCTATTGAGGAATGCAGGAGGAGACCATTCTGGAAAAGAAGACAGACAAAAAAATAAGATTTAATAAAAACAGATGTGACAAGAATAGAGAACAAAACTGAATTTTGATTAGCTGAGTTCTTAGCGCCTCAAACTGCAAGCATTTCTGTTATTTAAAGGAAGTAGTAAAAAATAAACTCCCCTGTTTTGTGAAAAAATAATACGTCAAAACAAGCCGATCACCTTTGTGACAAAAAAAAAACCCGATGTCAAGAAAATGACCTATTGGCAAATCTAAGATATTTTTAACTCCTAATCTCAACTGCAATCTCTTTTGCTTAAACCACTGAAACACACCCGATCATGACTGGAGCAAAGTCACAATTAGAGACGCACCACGACGCCAGCTAGTGATTTAAATCAGATGATTTTCAGCTTGATTAGCTCTTGATTAGCCCTTGATTAGCAACCTAACCAACCAGTCAGCAGGATACTAAAAATCTGATATTTTATCAAGCAGAGATGCCAGAAGCTTTTTAAAAATTTAAGTCTTTTTTTGTGTTTGTTTCCCCCCCCCCCCAACACCCTGTGGTCAGTTCCTGTTTTCAAGAGAGAACAAGACTTTAAGAAAATAATAAGTCTGAATAGAATAGAGCAAAGTTAAGGCATGGCTCACTAGGGACTGACTACACACACACTGCTGTTTTGGTAAAGCTGCTCATGCTAACTGCTAATAAGAGGTTCAAGTAGCCTAAAATGTCCAGTTTTCTCTTTAAAATGTAGCGTCTCACGCTCTTTTTAATAATAGCCACTCACGGGAGGTAAGGTAGATGAAATGTTATTTGTAGTTATTAAAGACAAATGTTTTATTGGAGGGTTAAAGAGCTACAAAAACCATAGATTGAAAATTACAGATCTCTAAATAAAACATCTCAGGCAACATAATATAAGGAAAAACATGTTATTATGAATGTGTATTATTGCAATGTAACCGATATAGACCTCAACCTTCTTCCAGAGCAGTGAAGTGAATTTAACTGGCCAGGGATATTATTGGCAAGGATATAATAAATGAAATTAAATATGGTTGCCTAACAAGTAACCCTTTGCTACAGTGATAGTCACACAACTTGATACTGCGATGTCAGTTTAATTTATTGTGCAGCTCTTAATTTAAAACACCAATGAAAATAAAAAATAAAGCTGAAACTGATAGGTTGCATGACCTCCATTGTGTAAATAGTAGATACCCAGGCCTGATTATTACAATGGAATAAACGCAAAACCTCAAAAATATTTACCAATGTACGTTTGTTTTTTAAATACATAGAATGTAAATGCTAAAACACCCTATGAAATAAGATCTCACATAACCATACATATGGAAGTGGCACTATCGATCTACATTATGTGACAGTATAAAATGTCAAGCTTTGCACACAGAATAAATACAGATGTATTTATTATTAAACAGTAGCTTTAAGGTAACGTCTCTTAATTAAAATGGCAGAGAGCAAGATAAAACATCTAATCCATCTCGTATTGTTTCAAATTCAGCACATGTGATTTGGACCGTAGCCAAAATACGATTGGTATTGATAACAGCTTTTAAACACGCATCCCTTTTGTTTTCGCACTTTGAAAGAAGCAAAAACAAGTCACTTATAGCTGAAAATAATATATAAACGCAAAAGCTCAAGAGGCTGACTAGATAACGCTCGCAGTTTAATCGCTTCAGCCCACTTGCCCTAAAACAAAACAATATTTAGGTCAAATCTGGGGATACATTTCGGGGTTATATTAGACAGGCGCATTCCGCTCGCTTTGAGTGAGACGTGTAAGTAAACACGTAGAGAGGAAAAGTCGACGTAAGAATTTATTGTTTAGTCTAGACCTGCTGACCATTTGGCTACGCGACGCCGCACTGAACAGAAAACGGATGAGCTTTTGTGATGCATAATAGTTAGCAGCTAGTTAGCATAGTTAGCGTGCTACAATGAGACAATCAAAGCATCTCTACGTCCTCAACCAAAACAACCTAATCCAGTCGCCCCCAAAACCAATTTATATCGGTCGAGTGAACCAGGGCTAACTTTAAAAATAAATACACCACCTACATATCTAAATGTAGTCTATAAAACCAATTTAAAATCACCATTGTGATGTTTTAGCATGTTACCTGGAGTTGCTATTAAGCTAGCTAAAGCTAAAATAGGACTCGTAATTTAATGCGGTTCACACGTTTATTAACCCATTGAGAAAACAATAGTATACAACTCAGAGATTAGCTGAACAAACCGGGGGGAAAAGTGGCTTTTTTTTTTTTAAATGGGTGAAATAGCACGTTTGCTTTGAAGTCATGTCAGTGGCACGTATTGCTCATTCTCCAATTCCCCAGCTTTGATGACGCCCGTGAAATCAAATCTGTCTGGCTGCGAGCAGCCCTGGCGCTCTATTTATTGATAGCTAACTTTAGCTGTAATTACCAGCGGATAAATCCAACCAAGCCCGACTGCTCAGCGAAATATTCATTACCGATCGCGCTCCGAGTCGCTTTGAGCTCAAAAACACCGAGCGAAATAATACTACTCACTTCGGCAAGGGGGAGTTGTGTTTATAACAATCAAGCCGCCACGAGCTAGCAGGTTAGCTCCTTAGCTGCCCCGTCTGAAAGCCGCATTAGGGCCCATGCAACAGAAACAATGATGCTGCGACTCCGTGCATCTCCTGTTTGCGCTTAGCCACGCAATTGTTCGCCTAAATCTCGACAAAGGCGCCACGCTCGACGCAAACAAAATTCAGTTTAGCCTCCCACTCACCTACACATGACCGCAGCTGGTTTCAAACGTGCCTATATTCTCTCCGTATTCGCCGCTGACGGGGTTTTATTGCCAAAACATTGTTCTCCGGCGGTCGCTGCTTTCTTCCATCTTGTCCCGGAGCGGGGAATTATGGGTGCAGAGGACGGGTCGTGAGAGGAGACAGGCGAAGGCTGTAGAGGTCTGAGGTGTTCACTGAACAGTTTAACACAGAGAGAATTTAAGTTGAGATTTAATACTCTGTTGTCCATAAATGTGTCTTATTTTTAAGACTATTTCAGTCTGGTAAGGTGAAATCAGATAAAGTGCGTCAATTTTTGTAACCAATCAGCTCAAGTTTTGTCATCAAGTTCTCAAATTAACTCAAAAGGAGTTAAGTCAGTTTCTACAAAAAAAATAAGATGTATTAAAATTATGAAAGCATGGCTCAGTGGTTTATTGTGAAAAAGAAAAGCTTGGTAAAATGGCAGATACTGTTTGATAAAGTAGAACAGTTTCAAGAATGTAGTAACTCCAATGTATTAAGATAAATAATTCAAATGATCTGTCATTCTACAACGTTGTGTTTGTCTTTTGAAGATAGATTTTGTAATATTTTATTTTCCTGGTCTGCCCTGGAAAATAAAACTCTAAACCTCTTTGGCACGTCTTCCCTCCACTTCTACTGCTTCCCAACTAACTTTCCCTATTTATTATTTATTTATTATTTATTTATTATTCTTGCATTTTCTCTCCACCTTGCTGTTTGCATTTAGGTTGCAATTGTGTGAACATACATTTAATTGTGTCAAGTAAATAATTTAGAAGAATGCAAATATTAGACAAAACCTACAGGTGCACGTAAGTGTGATATATTAAACCAAAGTTTTTGCACCACTGTCACTTTGTCCAACTTGTTTCTTAAAAATAGATAACAGTAACATGCCACTTTTTCAGTCTTGACCACTTCCTCTTCCCTTTCGCACTGCAAGCTCCGCTCAAAACTTGAGATCTAACAACTTAAAAAATGGAGGAAATTTTACCATTCTTTCCCTCCGTATTTAGTGTTTCCGTATTTCTTTGACTTGGTTTAAAAATAATATTTGCATACCCTGGACAGCATCCTCCACGAGTGATCATTTGTCAGGGAATGCACATGTATTTCTTTATAGTCTATAAGATAAATCAATGTACTTTATGTGCAAGGAGCTTTATTTTCCCCATATTTAGGATGGATGCTGGAATTTTTATTGTTTTGTGGCATCCTGTAATGGAGTCAAATCCAAGGTTTCTTAGTTTAGTTTAAATAAATTATTTCCTTTAAAAGAGTTTAGTGAGAATATGTGAAAACCCCTCTTAAATGCTGCCTCGAGTCTCACTGATTTGTGGTTCACATTATTTATACTTGAATAATCATACCGAGAATAGAGATGAAAGATAGGTCTATAACCTGTGCAGGGTGGATTTCATTTTCCATCATATATTCCTGACTTGTAAAAAGTCATGTGCAAAACCATAACGACAAAGTTATGTTATTACATTACATTATATTGCATTATGCAAACAAGGCTGGCTTGAGTTCAGTGGGTGTGGAATTTCAGAAATGGCTTCTTCATTCATCCAGTACAGCTAAATGTCTGAAAGTATAATTTCAGTTTTGTAGCTTGCTAAATACATTCATATAATCACTTTTAAAATGTTTGGAAAAAAAGTAATAACTGTACTTTAAGCAAAATATAATTGTATCTTGTTGAGGAGGGAGAGTTTAACATTTCTCCTGGTTCATTTTCTTGTTTTTTTCTTTTCTTTTCTTGTGGATTAATAATGTTTCATATAAGTGTTGGATATGAAACAATCGAAAACAATACAGCAATGCTGCAAAACTCCTTATCCTTGTCTTTGATGATTTCCCAGATGTGTGATGCAAAAACAACAAAAAAAACAGACATTGAGTAAAAATAAATAAATCAAAGCCATTATATAATTTTAATTCCAATTTTTATTTAAAGAATGCCGTGATAGTAAACTAGTTTATTTTCTGATAATAAAATGTCCAGCCATTTTATTTATTTTTTTTCATTTTTTGAAGCAATAATTGCCTCAGGTTTACTTCTACTGCACCAACACTAGGGGGTACTAAGCAGCCGTAAATAGGCAGCTGGCGACAGTCAGCTGTAATTTCTTAGTTGTGCCTGAACTTATCTGCTGGATATAATAAAAGAAAAATAAATAAATGCACAGATCAAGGCGCATCCATTCAGATGTGCCTTGATCTGGATCTGAATCTGAATGAATCGAGGCGCATAATAAAAGGATGCCAGAACACCGCTGTGCCATAAGTGCGCACTAAACTGTTCCTCTTGCTCACTGGAGTGGAACTGTTTTTGAATACCACGCACAGCTTTGGTTTTCAGCCCTAAGCCCTTCCCTCAGAGGAGGAAGAAACACAAAGTTGGCACTTGGAAGAGACCTCTCTGCGTAAAAAGGAGCGAGCCTGGGTCGTGCGTTGCGCAGAATCGCTGCTCGCTTACTATTAAATTTACAGAAGAGAGGCGCATCTCCACCTCACAGGATGCGAGAATAGCGCGCTGAATGGTGCTGCCTGCTTTTGGGCACGGACGACGAAAAGTTGCGCAAAAAGCCCCAAGTCCTGCGCCAGGAGAACCCCGCTGTTTTCAGTTAGGCGAGTGGCACGATGTCGGCTCTACGGAGGAAATTCGGCGAGGACTATCAGGTGGTGAACACCAGCAGGAGCATGACTTTTTCTGCGCCGGTGAAGAGGAAGCGGCAGCGCTTCGTGGAGAAGAACGGCCGCTGCAACGTCCAGCACGGTAACCTTGGCGGGGAGACCAGCAGGTACCTGTCCGACCTCTTCACCACGCTGGTGGATCTCAAGTGGCGGTGGAACCTGCTCATCTTCATCCTCACCTACACGGTGGCGTGGCTGGTCATGGCTTCTATGTGGTGGGTGATCGCGTACATCCGCGGGGATCTGAGCAGCACCGGCCACGACCCGTCCTACACGCCGTGCGTCGCCAACGTCTACAACTTTCCCTCCGCGTTCCTCTTCTTCATCGAGACCGAGGCGACAATCGGCTACGGCTCCCGCTACATCACCGAAAAGTGCCCGGAGGGCATCATCCTCTTCCTCTTCCAGTCCCTGCTGGGCTCCATCGTGGACGCCTTCCTCATCGGCTGCATGTTCATCAAGATGTCGCAGCCGAAGAAGCGCGCGGAGACGCTCATGTTCAGCCAGGACGCGGTCATTTCGCAGCGGGACGGAAAGTTGTGCCTCATGTTCCGCGTGGGGAACCTGCGGAACAGCCACATGGTCTCCGCGCAGATCAGGTGCAAACTCATCAAGGTAGGCTGAGGCCGGAGACCAAGGTGCTCCTTTATGCGCAATCCTAACTCTGGAGATGTCATTATCAGAAGCAGAGACTAATTGTCCGTCACTTCATTTGCTGTGAGTGCTCATTAGGCTCTCAGAGGACGCCACAAGTCATGCATTGAATTTCTATTCAGCTTTTTAAAAAATGACGAAATTCCCCCTAGGGTTTATAATTTTATCATTAGATATATGATAATGGCTCACCATTCTACCCCCTGAAGATCTATGTCGGAGCTGAATTAATCACTGCGTTGTGCAGCTTTTCTTCCTCTTTGTTCCAGAACTGCTGAGTGTGCTGCCTGATGGAGTCAGGGTCATCAGAAACAATGTCCCACACATTAGGTGTCAGGGCTTTACACTAGCTTGCAAAATTATTCTTTCCACATTTTCTCATATAAATCACATTTCAGTTTATTTGGTGGGGATTTTTTTTTAAAAAGGCCACCAGGAAGCTGCTTATAATTGAAGACAAATTACCGTACATGTTCTCCGAAGGTTTTACAAATCTGCAAATTATAGCAATTCCATGGAGATGATCTCGATTTTAAAATCTTGACCCGCAGATTCTCAATCATATTTAGGTCTGGACTTTGACTGGACCATTATAACCCTGAGAAATGCTTGAATCTGCACCATTTCATTTCATTGCAGCGCTGGCTGCATTGTTGAGGCATGTTGTCCTGCTGGAAGGTGAACCTCTCTCACAGGCCCAAAAACAAAACAAAAAAACCTTTCCCAGGCCTAAATATTGTGCAGCCTCAGATAGGATCCCCTCTGGGATTCTCCAGTATTCAGCTGTATCTATATTATGCTAACTCTGACTGACTTCTCTCCCTCTGCAGCTCCTCCAGAGTCACCATGGCTGCATTAATTCTGCAGTCCTAAAAACATCTAATACAGAATATCAATACATGTTACAATTATTATATGACTTGTTTTCATTGTTAATGCCTTAGAGTTTATTGCTAATGTAAACAACAGAAGTTTATTAAGGAGAAATCCTTATTTTCCTTCCAACAACATAGTTTTATTGAAAGTTTGAAGCTGTATACAGCAAAAATGTTGTGGTGCATTGTTCAGCCCCAGTTGTAATGTGAAAAACAATGTGAAGAAGCTCAAAGTGCATAAAAACTTTTGCAAGGCACTCGATATCCAGATAATTACACCCAAACTGTGACTTTTGATTAAGAGATTGGTCGAATGAGGATCTGTATACACTGGGCGAGTGGTAGTGAATGCAAACCTCTAGGTTATACTTTTTCTTGAACATAAAGCCCTGGCACAGATCTGAAGCACAGAGAGTTGACAGTGAGAATGCATTTTATGAAACACTGTCAGTTCTAAAAAAATAAAAAAAAGCCAGAAGATAAAAGCAAAGCTGAGGCGGCTTCTGGTGGCTGTGATAGAAGAGAGGAGGAACACACATGACAAACAACTTCAAACTGACGAAACAGACAAACTCCAGCAACAAAATAGGGGTTTTTGCATCTTTTCCTGTCAGCAGGGAGATGCGTTTTGCATTTCTCCACAGTAATATTTTGTATTTGTGCTAAAAAAGTGAAGCTTCTGCAGCAAAATATCACACGGCACGGACTTCCAACGTAACTTCGCTGTTCAAACCGCTAAAAGATGTCTGCATTACTGCATATCTGTGACAGGTAGAGTTAGTGGTGCGTTCACAGTCGCTGCGATTTAATCTGATGTGACAGGCTACATTCTCCACGTCAGAGGAAGAGTTTTCAGTCAGAAGTGCTCCCACAGGATTTTAAGTTTATTCTCTGTAGAGCTTACATGATGTCATTTATACACCAGTACCTCTTGTCACTGCAGATTTAAAAGCTTTGATTAGTTAACTGTTTGTGGTTATGGTATCAGCTTCTTCTGAGATGACTTACATTTCTTTTTTTCATAATTTCTTCTCTAATTAATAGCCTGGAAAGGCGAAGAAAAATATGGTCTCTTGATTGCACTTAACAACCCATCAAAGGGGGACTAATCAGGGGAAAAATGCACAATCATCACCTTTTCTTCCTATAGAGGACAGTAGTAAGTCTTGGACTGTTTTATGTTCTGTTATCATTCTCTCTAATTCAGTCTGTTACTGTTTTAAACAGGAAACGCAGAATCATACATCATGTTGACATTATCTCTGTGGATTTACTATGTAAGAAGATTGTTGGGACAGTTTTAGCTTTTGTTTTCATCATTGGGCGAACACTTATTACAACATTAGATTCACAAGCAGAGATCTCCATCTATTCCATCTTTCCTTTACCTTTTAGCTTTAATAAACCTGCATGATAAATGACTGTAGGAACTTTAATTGTTGCTACTTTTTGTTCTCCCTGACTTTACTTTAGTTTAAAATGTCATTTGCATCAATTCAGATACAGATTTGTTAGATACTGTATATATGAAGTATCTTATTGGGATTCAAGCCAATAATTAGATCCCGATCTCTTACGTGGTCATTAAATTATCTTTTTGAGCTAATTTATGTGTTTAAATATCATTATCTAAATTACATCCTGATTCGGTAGTGCCTACAGGACAACCTGTAAAAAAATTCCAGATGTGGTATCCTCATCTTTTATATAGTACTTTTTCTATCCACACAGCCATAAAACACTGTGATTCTGCAGTTTAAAACAGTATGTAGCATTAAGGTGAATCATCTTCAGATTAAAGTCTAAAGCTGCCCCTGAACGATGAGTTTCATATTATGACAAAAGTTTTGTACACCTTGAACTTTTACAAATTTAATCACTTAACCAAAAACTTTGATATATTTTTGGAGAGGATTATTGGCCAGAGAGCAACATCAAAAAGTTCATTACTGTTGGCCATCTGAAACGTGTGGAATTATCTATTCATCCCCTTTCACTCTAAAACCACTAAATAAAACCTTCTGGGATCATACTCATTAGTACATAGTTGGTGCAATTTAAACTCAGTATAAACCAAGCTGTTCTATAAAGGCCTCAGAAGTTTATTACATAATATTGGAGAACAAACAGCATCACTAGGACATAGGAACCCAGCAGAGACACCAAGGAGAAAGACATGGAGACTTATATGGCGTTTTCACACCAGAAAGTCCAATAGACTCGGTTCAATTGGGGCCCTTAGTTGCAACATTTGTTGCATTTCCAGCTGATGAGGTTCACTTTCACTCTGCACCCTTTCAAACAAACCAAACCCTTTGAAAAACGTGTTCACCCCCTCACCTGTAGTGGCGCTGCACCAAGAACCACTGAAGGAAATGACATGAAAACCTGCGAAGAAGACATGAGTACAACTTCCTATTACAAAAAATGGAGTGGCGTCAGATTTCAGCGGTTGTAGGATTTCTTTTTTGTTGTTGGTAAAAGACCACAAGCAGATTTTCCCTCTAGCTCTAGACTCGTGCATTTTTTTTGGTTATATTTCCCCAAAATGCCCTGCGGTGTAGTTTGTTTCCTACTGTTGGAGCGCTCTCCAGTCACATATGCATTCGAACCGCTCCAAAATTCACTTTTTGGTCTACATCAGAGTTCAGTTGCACATTTACAATTCTACCCAAACAAACCAGACTTTCTAGGTAAATGAAGTAGAGTTTGATAAAATAGGACCAAACAGGTGTGAATGCAACATCAGTAGGTTAAAAAATCAACCCCTCAAACTTTGAACATCTCACTGAGCTCTGTTCATCAACTGACTATGAAGAGTTTGCCACAACTGCAAAGTTTCTAAGACATGTACCTAAACCTAGAGGTTGGGCAAGTAAATCATTAGTAAGAGAAGCAGCTAAGAAGCTCAACAACAGCTATTGCAAGAATAAAGGCATAAGTAACCTATTTTAAAATTTTGCTACAAATCCTCCAGGATAGACACAGGTGGGAGAAGGTGCTCTTCTCTGTTAAGATCAAAATCAAACTTTTTTGACCGTAAATGTTATGTGTGGTGGCAAACTACAAGTAGACGTCAACCTTCTTGCAAAGTAACACATGGAGGTGGCAGTACTGAAAATGTTGGATGCAAGAACAGCCAGAGTTTTAGTCACTAGATGTGAATGTCACTGTAAAACCGACATTCACTGAAAGGTTTGCAACGGTGACTACAGCAAAAGGGTTGTATCTCTAAGACTGCAGACCAAAGCTGGCCTCACTTTTCAGATTTTATTTATAATAAAATGAGACAACCATGAACAATTTCCCTTTGATATCACAATGATCCATGATTTTATACTGGCACATCATGTAACACCCCAATAAAACTTTCCTGAAGTCTGTGGTGGTAAAAGATCAGAATTCATCACCAGGAAGTACTAATCAATCACATTTAGAAACAGTGCATTAGTTTGTGGTCTGGTAACACTCTTTTCAAAACTCCGTCTTGCAGAAATCAGAGCTGCTGCAGGAATCTCAGTGAATGCTGCCTAACTGCTGCATGACCCGGTCGGTTACAGAGAAATTTAGGCTCAGGCACAAGTTGTAAATTCCTAAGAGGCCTGGATACTATGAATTTCTGCAAAAAAAAAGTAGAAGGAACACATTTCGGTACAACATATAACTCTAAACCCATACAACCATTAGTGAAAGGAGGAATAAATATTCCTGTTTCTGATGCATCTGCTGTTGATGGGTGTTGAAGTTAGTCTTGATTTAATTAATTTTATCTGAATAACATTATTAAAATTTTAATTAATTCCCACAGAACAACCCGGTTAGCATTTCTGCCTCACTGAAATAATATTACTGGTTCAGATCTTTGCTTTTTATGTGCAGCCTGCACCATCTCCTTGAAAAACACCCATGATGGTTAACTTTTCATTCTAATGAACAACTGTATGAAGTGTGTTCATACATGGCTGTGCAGTTCGAGCTTCAATAGTATTGATGACCTTCATGTCATTAATATTGAAAATTAATGATAAAAAATCCTATAAACTCTGAAAAATGTCACAGAGTAATTGTCCTTCATACCCACCCTGTGCTTTCCTGTAGTATGTGTTTCTAATTCTACATTATTAATACAAATATGATAAAAGAAAAAAAATATCCAACTGTGAAATGGACACCTCTCCTTAGAGTCTTCCTTTCCAGTAAATTATATTTTAGCCCTAATTCATCTTAAACAACTCCACAAATAGAAGTTACAGTTATCTTATTATTTTTTTTGTAAGATTTGGTGACAGGTGGCTTTTACTTGCTGGTTGTTAGACAGGGAAGGTGAAGAGAGTAGAAGCTTAGAGGCGTCAGTCCTGGTGAAGCTGTGATGAGGAAAGACAGATTCAGCGCATTCAGTTTACACACTGAGCCACACAGCAGCACACACTGTCTGCTTTCTAACTGTTAGCGTAACCATGTCATGTTAATCAGTTAGGCAAGACAGAAAGGCCTAAACTGTTTAAACAAGCAGCTACCATTTTTATGGAGAAGATGTCAAGCAAAGGTAGCTTGATCTAAACAACTTTTATGCAAATAGAAACTTACTTTGAACCGTGAATAGGTGATGGTGGTGACATCAGGCTGTGTAGCGTTTTCTTTTCAGTAGCTTGTAAGGAATTAGCCTGTTAGAAGCTGCAAAAGACCTGCCAATACATGGAATAACAGGAAAGATTCTTGAAATATGAGGTTTTTGAAAAAATAAGTCCAAAACATTTAAACCTTTTGACTTACAGTATTTTGCAGATAGCTAATCTGAACTGTAGCCATGTGCTTTCACAGTTTACTCATTTTTAATTCTGACCACATGGGAAGGGTGTATGCTGGGATCATATTGAAATACTATAAACATAGATTATCGCTCGTTTTGAAAATGCAGAAATGCAGAGTGCATGTTCCATGCCTTTTCCATGGGTGGGGTCTTAAAGAGATAAAAGTCCTTGAATCTTCATTAATATTGATGCAGCTATTGTTAATAAAACGGCAGAACACAGAGGTGCATTGAGCTGTGCAGCATTGGTGGGATACGCTTTTAAACGTCTGCTGTTAGACCCCTGCATGGAAGAAGAGACAAAGGAGAAAGGCAGTAAGCAGTGGCAAACAGAACTAAAATCCAGAGAAAGAGAGTGACAGCTGGGTGGTGCTCATCAGTGTCAGCAGAAGCTCTCTCAGTGGGTTGCAAAGGCAGCAGGAGATGGGAGACAGACATGCAGGAAGACAAGTCCACATTACTTGCAACATCTGGCACTGCCAAATACAGGAGGACAAGCAGAAAAAAAACACCTACACACGACCAGGCTTCAATCTCACTTAGGAAATGTTGCAAATGACGTCTCAGATGAGACGTGAACATTTGATTTATGGCCTCGAAGCCGAGCTATAAATTTGTTGACTAAACGTCAGCGGGTTTCCAATGTCAAAGCCAAGGACGACTCTGAAACAACGCACTTCTTAAGCTTTTGATGGTTCTTTACATCAGTATATAACGCGACAGCGGTCAGAACCACTGGCGCTCTGCTCCAGGTGGAAGTGAGTCACCGGGGATTGGCTCTGACTCTCAGGTGGCCCAGTAAATTAAACACTCCCTCCATATCAGCAGCTCTTTCAGAGGCCATTAATTCCTCCCCCTGTGGCACTGAGTGTTTAGCAGCAGGAGGAGAAACACACGAGGCTTTCACCTTGTTAGACCTTTCAGTGTCAAATATGTTTATCCTTCCGTAGCAGAAAGTGTATGGTTATAATTTAGCCACAATGCTTTAGTGTAAGTGAGTGCATCTAAAATAAAAGATTTTAGATATGACATGCTAGGGAACTTGTTTTTCATTTTCAGTGTATCCATCCATCCATTTTCTTGCACACTTGTCCCTTGATGGGGTCAGGAGGGTTGCTGGTGCCCATCTTCAGCTAACGTTTCGGACGAGAGGCGGGGTCACCCTGGACAGGTCGCCAGTCTGTCGCAGGGCAACACAGAGACATACAGGACAAACAACCATGCACACACACTCACACCTAGGGGCAATTTGGAAAGGCCAATTAACATAACAGTCATGTTTTTGGACTGTGGGAGGAAACCGGAGAGAACCCACACATGCACAGGGAGAAAATGCAAACTCCATGCAGAAGGACCGGGGCTGGGAATCGAACCCAGAACCTTCTTGCTGCAAGACAACAGCTCTACCAACTGCGCCACTGTGCAGCCACAGGATCTGAGGTTTTTATTGAATTATTGAGCACATTTATTAAACTTCGGTAAACGTCAAAACCGAAACGTTTGACCACGGTGCTTTAGTTCATTGAGGTTTACAAGCATCTACATACAGCTTCCCATTCCCTAGGCAATAGCCTAGTTAATGTCTGAGCTCCAGACATTGACTAGGCCATTGTAAAATAATTATGATTTTTGTTTTTTATTATTGTCCTGTCGGATTACCAAATGACAGCCAAGCTTTAGCAGACGGACAGATATTTGATTTTAGAATCATTTGGCAGACTGTGGACATTTGTTGCTGACTGGAAACATGGCCAAACATGTCCTTTCATCTTTCCAAAGGGCATTTTTCCAGAGTTTTGGTGATTTTTTTAATGTTCTGCAAACCTGGTTAGTGGTTTATGCTTTTCCTTCCAAACTCTGCAAATGACATCATGTGTCCCAGAAAAGACAAGGCGACCCCTTACGGGCGTGGGCGTGTTCTGTTGTTTTTTCTGGTTGTACTCTCTGTTTTAGTTAAAAAATTATATTAAGCTCTGCAGAACAGATGCAGCTGCAGAATGGGGTCTGGAAGAATGTTTGCTTTTATTTTGTACTGTTGATTATCTTTGTGTAAAATAAGAAAAGCAGCATCCAAAAATTATTCTAAAATATTTTCAAATATTGTGGATTAAAATATTAGAATCTCACAAAGTCGACACTTTCCTAAATAATTTAAAGGCATACTCATTTTGATAAAGCAAACTTCTAAAATTGAAGAAATGTTTTTTTATTATGAAAATCTCTTTCTTTGCTATTGGATTCAGAAAATATGAAGTACCGTATTTTCCGCACTATAAGGCGCACCTAAAAACCTTCAATTTCCTCAAAAGCTGACAGTGCGCCTTATAATCCGGTGGCCTTATATATGGACCAATATTGAGCCACAACAGGTCTAGCAACTACGGTAAGCAGCCGCCGACTTCATTTTCCTCGTAGAAGAAGTGCACGGTGCATGCTGGGATAGTTGTCAGAACGCTGGTTTGTTAATAAAGTTTGATAATACATTTACAAAACAATATCGCAACACCGTGAGTGAAACAACAGCTGTGGCAGCGTACTATATAAAGTACTGGGGGATCACTTCTTTACAAATGTGGATGTGTAATAATAGAGTACGAAACAAATTGGCAACCCAAACTGAAGCGTCTATTCTATGCACCTGATATATGAAAAAAGTTTTAAAATAGGCCATTCATTCAAGGTGCGCCTTATAGTGCGGAAAATACAGTATCTTGGTAATCAAAACTGGAAAAATATCCCTCGATTTAATATCAGACAATGAGAAGAAAAACGGCTATTTGTTTTACACACACTACATGAAAATGTACACCTCCTAATATAGTGACCTAAATCAAATTCTGAAATATACTTATCAATTACTTGGAGACATTTAACCTAGATTTTAAAGGCTACATTTTAAAGCAAGCCAAGCTCCAGAGATTAATGCATTTAGAAGCTTCACAGTAGCTAAAGACTTCACACTCACTCACAGATTTCCTCTCTGGAGAGTTTGCTCAGAGTGGAAGATTTACACATTAAATACTCCAGACTGGGCTTGTATGTGACTGACTCTGTCAGTTTTAAGAAGGATAGCATTGTTCTGTGTCCAGAAACCGAGCGTGCAATATTTTCCCACCACCCTCTGCACTGTCAGAGATACCAAATATGAGCCGTATCCTATATTTCCTAAAATAACACACCTTGGGGATTGATACACAATCAGATCATTGATTCTTGTGGCTTTTTCTAGCTTTTCTTAGCCTTGCATTAATCGTATTAGGCAGCTGCCGGCCTTGCTCTCTGAGTTTCAGATCTAAATTTAGTGGGCATGTAACATCGGCTGCATGTCTGCGCATTACTGAAGAAATAAACACTGATGCTGCATGATGGGTGACACTTTCCGTCGTGAAGGCGAGCCAGGAATCTGTGGGCACAGACGTCTTCCCGTGAAATGTCACACCCTTCTGTCCTCAACATCACTGTGAATACAAATGACAGCCTGTTTGCCATCTGTGGGCCGAGTGGCTACTTACTCAGGAAGCCAGAAAGACAAATAAAGTTAACGTTGGGCAACAGGAAGAGGTTCTTGATGCTAGACAAGTAGCCAATCTCACACTGTTACAGACTCAAATTAGCCTGTGACAGCAGAGGACTCAGTTATTAGTACAATTATAAAAGTTCAGAATAAATCTACTGCTGACAATTTTAAATACCAGGCCTGTAAAAATTGTTGGATGGTTGGACGGATGGATTTATGTGTGGATAGATGGATGGACAGGTGGTTGGTTGAATGTACTGGATGGACAGATAGATGGATTCCTGAAATATAAGTATTTTCTGGACTTTGTATTCTTTCTTCATAATTATCCAGTTTGAAAATACGTAGATGGAGTTCACCATCTACGTACCTTACCCCACACAGAGGAATAAAACCTGACGATCATCATCAGATTGTCATGGTTTCCATTGATCTGCTCTGATGTTGTAACTGATTTGAGTTTGAACGTAGTTTTTCTGAAGCGCAGATCTTGCTGTCTCTGTATTTTTAACTCATGACATGAATTAGCAGTAAATAGATGTGACTGCACAGTTTATCGTCTCATACGTCTGTCATTTAGTCTGAATATCTTCGTTGACAAATTCATTTGTCACTAAAGTCACAACTTAGGCTTATAATGTTGTCTAATGTCTGAGAGAGACGGAAAACAAGGAAGACAAATGTTTTCACACCTTTATTAACAAAACTGCCAATCATCGACGGCAAAGCTTTACTGCTGCTGCAGCTCCTGGATGAATTGTTACAGTCCATCCACTTCTTTCAACAAAAAGATTTTTGTTGCCCTGTCCATCAAAACCCCAGACTAGATGTGATGTTTCTCAATTTATGAATGTTGCTGGCCTGTTAAAGCTAACTGAGTTCAGGGAAAATCTGTCTTTTTCTCTTTATTTTCATCCTCCTCTTCAGTAAGAGGGTTGTGATGGAAACAATCCCAGACAGCTGCAGCGTCTTTACGTTTATTGGCGTCATGCCATCTGCTACTGAAGAATAAAATAACTTCCTGCACAATTCGTCTCTGTCCCTAAATACAGAAGGAAATTACCTTTTCACAGCAATTACATGCAGCCTTTAACACTTCCCTTCTCACCTGTCAGTTAGGGTGAAAATATGAATAAATAGAATAAAATACAGGCATGCAGCAACACAGTTGGAAGTAGCTTTGAATAAAAACTGTCCCCTAAAGTGCTGTTGTTTACCAGACATTGTCTGTCTGTCAGAGTAGCCTTGAATTGTGAATAGCTGTCACCCATAGGGCTATAAAACAAAGAAAGCAAAAGGAAGTGCTTTGAATTTTGAATTTTGGAAGAACTCATTCAACCGTCTTTAAGGCCTCTTAAGTATTCCCCTCATCTGTGAGGTCTCATTAGGACTTAAAGTGATGTTATTTAAATCACTGTTGTAAATCAGAAGCTTGTAGCAGGAGACAGTTAGATGCTGGCACAGATCGCAGCGGGAGCTAACATCTGTATCCTTCTCTCTGGGGTACAGCCAATCAGTGCAAAGGAAAATAAACTGAACTTCTGGATCGGTTGCTTTGCAAAAAGCATCCAATAGCATGTCAAAAAACATTTTGCTTTGGTAGATCAGCTTCCCAAGCTGCATTTTCTTCTGTATATGCTAGATATGCAGCACAAAAATTACCCTAAATGGGGAAATTTTTCTCAAATAATTTGGAGTTACATTCCACAGAAAAATCCATGAATAGGTGAAAGTGCAAACATTGAAATAAGTATGTCGGGATCCACTGGTTTGTGTAAAAAACATTGATGTAGAATATTTCTGACAAGAGGAATTTTAAGTAATGTTAACGTTTGAGCTTCACGTTGGGATTTTCCATGGATTTGATCAACATTCACCCTTTTCATAAAACTTGAACTTGACTGGTGTAGCTAAGAGCCGCTAGTTAAGTTCTTGTCATATGATTAGCATAGACGTCAAATTAATTGGGGGCTTTTAACCAGTTTTTTTTTTTTTTTTAACGGAAGGTAACAATACAACAAAAAAACAAATGCTTATGTCATGGCGGCCTATATAGCTACATTTTTGCCTCGTTCAACTAAAACTAATTTCTCTTTGGAAAGTAAAAAACTCACACGAAAGTTGTAGCGATATTTATGTTCATGAAGAGTGTCTGTACTGTGTTCAATCAGCTAATTTCTGGTGACATTTACTGCTGTATGAATAATCGTAAAAAAAAAAGAAGATCTCTTGGCAAACAAAAATGTCAATTCTTCTCCCAAACGTGTGAATCATTTGTGCTTCCAGTCTAGACAGACCCCAGAGGGAGAGTTTCTGCCTCTGGACCAGTGCGAGCTGGACGTGGGTTTTGGCACGGGAGCGGACCAGCTTTTCTTGGTGTCACCTCTCACCATCTGCCACGAGATCAACACCAACAGCCCGTTCTTTGATCTCTCCCAGCGCTCGCTCATGAACGAGCAGTTTGAGATAGTAGTTATTCTAGAGGGCATTGTCGAAACCACAGGTGAGCGCGCGCAAAATCTCACGTTCTCATTTCTGCCTTTTTTTGCTGTAACATTTGGATAACCGCTCCTGGTGCCCAATCTTTTGTTTCATCGTCTTTTAGCCCGTGGCACAGATCCCTTTCTCAGTTGTATGAAATATTGAACAGAATGTTTAATTTCATGGTTTTAATTATTCAGTAGCACAAGCTTTTACCCATCATGGCTGTATTTTTCATGTCTTCCCCCTGAAGCAGTTCGCTACTATTCATTTCCCCTCGTTTTTTGCTCTCTCAACTTACATACTTTTCTTGGGCTCTTTTCTGTACTTTCATCTTTTCTTGTTTATTTTGAAAACGTCCCTTGCTCTGTAACTTCTCTTTGTAGGTATGACATGCCAAGCGAGGACATCTTACACGGAGGATGAGGTCCTGTGGGGCCATCGATTCCTTCCGGTCATGTCTCTAGAAGAAGGATTCTTCAGAGTGGACTACTCCCAGTTCCACAACACCTTTGAGGTTCCCACGCCTCCCTACAGTGTCAAGGAGCAGGAGGAGAAATCCTCTCTGACGTCCCCGAATCCCGTTGCCATTGCTCCCACTCTCCCCTCGCCTCTGCTGGGCAACAGAGTGGGCCGCCGGGAAAGGCTTCTCTCGGCCGACCACGCGGAGCACCCGGAGGATCAGGCCTCCAGGCTGCCCAGCAAGCTCCAGCGGATGAGCTCCACCAAGGAGGAGCACCTGTGGAGGGCGCTGAAGACGGGGACGGCTTTGCCCGGCGGTAAAGCCTCCAGCACTGGAGACCTTTCGCTCAGCATCCAGCGGTTCAGGTCCAGCTCCATCCCGGCTGTGAGGCACGGACAGCCTGAGGAGCAAGTCAAGCTGCTGTCCCTCGATCTCGATGCTGACGAGGGGGATCTGGTGAAACACAGACAGCCAACAGCAATTAGCACCATCGGCGCTGCGACGCCAGCACCAGTCCCTTTCCCCTCGATGGGGAGTCGGCCAGAGGACAATCTACCCGCAAAACTGCGCAAAATGAACGCTGACCGCTGATAAAAACTCTAAAAAATCTCAAACAGGCTACAAGGGCATTGCATAGAAACAAAGACTACTGTGACCTAGATTCCCCCCTGCAGTTTTTGTTCTTTACTGTTCACTTAATGCAATCTCTTTACTAAGCTGTCGATTGCCACAAATAGGACGATGCCAATAAGCCATCCATCCGCTCAAACTGTGAGTCAGTTTTGATAGATCACCATCTGTGCCCCCCACAGACTTCTAACACTTATCTGTGTGTGCTTGTTTTTTTTTCTACACAGTTACATCACATGTTCTCTGATCTTCATAAACTGCTGTATGTTTTTCTAACTGAAAAAGCAACAAAGGGATGAATAAATAAATAGAAATGACTATTTGCCAAACCTTCCCCAAACCACTGCTTTACCAGGCACAACTTAGGAAAAAAAGGAACATGATAAAGTATTGAATAAGAAGTTTTTGGTAATTTTGTAATAATTTACTATAATAATGTAGATTATTGTGTATAATTTACACTATAATTTAATAGCGTAAATTATAGTGTAAATGTACACTAGCTTACAGTGTAAATCATACACTATAAGCTAGTGTACAATTTATTTGCAGTTGTTTTTTATATTACCTGGCTTTCTTTGTTTTGTTTTTTTTTTTTTTATTTAGCCATTAGCTATAGCCTAACTCAGGATATGTAGCCATTACTAGTTGAACTCATGATTATTTAGGAGCTACACAGGGAGAAACCAGAACTTTATTGGCAAATTGTTGGTTTGTTACAAACTAGTGATGAACAGGATTCAATGTGCTTGATCAGTTTGGTCTTTTCTACTCAGTGGCCTGTGTAAAGGGCTAACATTTGCGCTGAACGGCTAAGGCTAAGTCTATGTTTGCTAGTGTTACGTTTAAAATACAAAGGTTTGAGCATTTCAGAAAATAGTTTTAGCTATTGCTTAAAACTCTGCATGTGTCACTTATTTCATGACCATAACCTTGCAATCTTAAGCAAACAGGCTGCATTTATGCTAACATTAGCATAAATAGCTGGATAGCATAAAATGGGTTTTAAAGGCTCATCATATGTTTCCAACACATTGTGTGTCATAATGGGACTTTTTTGGCTTTTTTAACACTGTGAAAATTACACCCTGAGTGGTGATGACATACCATAAAACTCACAACTCATAAATGCGAACCCTACTGTGACTCAGTGTGCACAAGTGAATAAAACTTAATGAAACCAGTCTGAGAACGCACATCACACAATATTAATGTAGGAAACAAAAAGTTAGCTAGAATCAAATTGCATTTTGTTTTAAATAAGAAGAAAATCAGCTTGCCATAAACTGCACATGTACCACATATCCTGGTGCTACATTGAGTGAGGTGTGACTGGCTCATTAAGTTTACTAAATCAGATCATTTTGCATCTCCAGAAAAGAGAAAAACAATATAGATATGATGAACGCATTGAGGTACTATACTCATTGTTAATATAAAGATATTGTAAGCAACCACTGTACATTTATTAATGGTGGATATTATTTATACTTAGGGCTTACATCTTCTGAGCTCCATTTCAGAAAAAGTATCTGAAACGCCCAATGAACTGGGAATTGTGATTTGGAATATTTGACATCCCTGAGCTACTTGCAGTCACAAAAAATGGCTGCCACACACACAAACACACACACACAAAAAAAATATAGTGAATTTTGCACAAATAAACAGTTTGACTTCTGTTTATTGTATCTCAATAATCCAGTGGCATTAATGTACACCCTCCGTTTGTGAACATGTTCTTTTAGAATATGAATGCACAGGCTGTGAAATGGAGAGGAATACAGTATTATTGTTGTGTCTTGCTAATAGTCGTTAGCCTTGTCATAAAATGAAAGCTAAATACATATAAAATATATTCTTTAATGGAGAGTTTATTTTGTCAGTCAGCATTTATTTATTTATTTATTTATTTATTTGAATTTGTTTATTTTATTATGTTTTATTTTGTCACACTCTTTTTGTTAGACTACTCTATGTATGTCGTGAGCTTTTATTGTTTTAACTCTGTTACTATTTAGGTTATTTTTATTTCATTATCTGTGTGGTGGGTCTGGTCAAGGTAAAATAAGTAAATAGATAAGTAAATAAAATTGATTGACAAAATAAGCTCCCACAATAAAAATATGTTTATCTACATTGACTTTTGTTTATTTTTAGTTTTTAAATGGGGACATTTATTTATTTGATGGAAAACTTTGAAAACATTTATCAATATCAGTATTTATTTTTGAATGAAGCAGCTCTTCATAATTTCGATCTTTAAAAAAAAAAGTTTTTAAAAATCAAAACTTTCACATTGCACAATCAAATCGCATTCAAAAGACACCATGAAAAGCTTTTTTTAAGTGATGTATTTAAAATAGAGCTGAAACCTTAAATACTTTGATGGTTTTGATTTTTTTGTTGTTCTTTTTGTGTAAATTGAACACTTTTTCTACTAATGCATTTCAGTGGTTTCAAAGCTTTTGGCTGGTGGGTAAATGAAAACAAAAATACGTTGGCTTAGATCCTTTTAAACCTTGGCACTATTTTCTATATTTCTACAAACGCTGTTCTATTTAGACTTGGTTTTGTTTGGGTAACTTGTCAGCAGTTAGCACAGTAAACAGACGGGGTGGCACAGTTCATCATGTGATCCGTCTCATTTTGGTTTGGTTCAAAACATAGTGATAAGATATCAGGGCAAGTCATGATGATACAGTCAATGTATTTATTAACTTTTTCTACATATGTTATAATTCAAAGTCTTGACTTAAGCTTTGTGATGGTGCAGTACGCCATCATGTTGGCATGTTAGAAAACATTTGGGGGAAATCAGTATCTGATCTATTGCTGATTTTCAAAGTTTGCTCAATTTCAAATAAAAGCATAGTCTCCACATCTTTGGTTATCTCATTTCATTTAGAAAGACACAATATCAATGAAAGCAAAAATAAATCGAAAATAAATGTAATAAAGCGAAATAAACAACCCAATCAGAATATCGGTCCCGCAAATAGTTTTTTTTATTGCATCTAGATCAATCTATGTACCATTTACAGATGCTTTTGACCATAACTTGACATGTGTATGAATGTCCCTGATGGCTCAAATAGCTGAGATATTAGATCTGAACAAAACTGGAATGAGCTCCAAGAATATCAGCCAGAAGCTCATCAAGAAGGCGACAGCGCTTGTAGCGATTGTTGGGAAATGGAAGAAATATCAAATAATTTTCTTCATGCAAGATGTTGCCATATGGGGTGAGAAAGTTCAACGGTCTGCCACATTTAAACAAGAAGAGTTTGTTAATAATCTAAAGGTAGATGGGACCGTAGTCACTAAGAACACTGCAGCAACATGTGGCGGGATTGACATTTTTCAAGCCCCTCCAACAGAACAGTCCCATCTCCATGTTAGGTTTCCCAGTGAACATCTAAATGGTTGAGAGAAAGCTTGGGAGAAAATCCTCTGGTAAGACACAGGAGCAAAATGTTTGCTCTGTTTGTGCTCTGATGTGAAACTCATAACTTTCATGACTGTACCTTGGCATGACGTCAATGGATTGGTCAAAGGAAAACATTAAGGTCATTGTGTGGCGAAGTCAGTCTCGAGATCTTGGTCTAAATAAATGTAGAGCAATCTGATACGTCTAGTTACCAAACAGCTGGCAAGAAACCTAAAGGATTTAGAGTTTCTGTAAAGAGGAGTGGGTCAAAATCTCTCCTGAAATAATCACAAACCTTTTTACCAGCTACAGAAAATGTCTTAGTGCTGTGTTTGCAGTTTGTCAATAAAGGTTCCTCCACTGAGAGTTAAGCCTTTGATGGGGGGATCAGATACTTATTTACCTCAATTACAAACTTATTTTAATGCATTTTTAGAATAACATTTTCATTACTACACCTGAAGGGCGTTATATACTTTTTTCTTTAATTGTGAACTGCTTTACTACAAAGTGAAGTGTAGGAATGCAGGGATGTGTACCACTACAAATATGCACATAAGGTAAAACTTTATATTACAACTCCTAAATAATAAATTCTCTGAATAAACGGTAAACACCTTTTTCATACATCTAAAGCAGCCATCATATTTCCGTGTGACTGCAGTGTGCTTGGTGAAATTGTTCAATATCCAGAGCTCTTTCAGCCTGCAGAATGCGTCAACAACAGCTCATATTTCACCTTGGATGGCTAAATTACAGATCATCAAATATTAAAGCCTTGCATGTGTGTCTGAGGCTTTTCCTCTCTTTTTAAAGGAAGTTCTAAGAGGGCACAATGTGTAAGTATAAGAAACTCCAGAATAAAATCCCCTGGTGGCTGATAACCTCCTGGCTGGAAGGTTAACTAACTTCTCTTCTCCTTCTTCTTTCTTGAAATCAAAGCCCTTGACCTTCCCCTGCATCTCCAGATTCGGCTAATTATTGCGCCTTCAAGCCGACATAAGTCACGGTGTTGACTGGCTCGTTCTGGGTCTGGCGCTGCCTTGATTATGGCTATCAGGATGAGAGGCAATTTTCCAGACATTACACATCTGAGGACATCCAGTGCTAATTAGTCATACAGCAGAGAATAGCTGAAAAAAAAAATTGATTATGCAACTTGTTGACAGTACAAAATGACCTCCATCCAGCTTAAGTTTAAAGTGACTCAGATAAATGATGTGGGAAGAATAAATCACAGATCATTTCTCACTTAAAACAGTAAGCACATAATGATGGAGTTAAAGATTTTATATGTGTTCAAGTTGCATTTTTGGATTAAACTGTGTTGCATGTAGGCAGCATTTAAACTGTGCAGTTAAACAGAAAAACAACAGTTAAAGTGAACATGTCTGAACAGAGAGGGTTCATACAACAGTGTCGCCCTGGGCGAATCCTCCATCCTGCCACTGAGAATGTGACAAGAACTGTAATTATTTAACTGTTTAAAACATATTCCACAAGTTTAAAGTATCATTAGAGAAAAGGGTACTCAAATATAAGCATTCAAGGGCCACAAATTTATATTTCTTAACCCTTTCATGCATGAATTATGATCCTGTGAATCAGGATTTTTTTTCCAATTTTTTATTTTTTTTTCTTAAGGCACAAAAAAAGGCAGGAAAAAAAGGTACAAATTTTTTCTGTTAGGTGATTAATTGTAATTTTCTCCAAATACAAAGTTGTTATTTGAAAAATACATCAGTAGTATTGTTCTTTAGAGCTTATCTGATGTCACAATGCTTTTTCTTTTACCTGCAAGAGTCGTCTACAGCAGAAGGAGGGACCGGGTCGGTCAGCATGCGTTTTTGTCTGTCGGCCATATTGGATTTAACCAAAATAATTTCTTGCATTTGCAGCTGATGGTCAGTAGTTGATTGTGTATTTTTAGATGCATTAGTGTCCACATCAGTGGTCTGTGTGCATTTATAACGTAAAAATCCACAAGAAGCACAAGAAAGTGGCTTTTAGATAGCTGTCTACTGTAGTGACCACTATGCATGAAAGGGTTAATGGATCAAAGGTCGGTTATAGCTTGATAAAATCTTAGTTAATTTATTTTTTTAAACTCAGAATTGAATAAAATGTCTCTTAAAATGCAATTTCAAATTGGGAATTCCTATCATAACCATACCCTCAAGGCAAATTAAACATATTAACCCTATTGGAGTAGTGCCGCCCCTGGGACACCCTGGGTGTAGAGCCATATTGCTCGTGTCAGAAATTGCTAAAATAGTGGTTTAATAACAAAAAGCATCTGGATACAGACTAAAAATGAACTGGTTCTTTGTATATTAATAACTTTGTGCATAATCAGTCTGACAAACATTAAATGAACCTTCTACTCCCTGATATTTCTAAAGCATTTTCAATATTCAATATAAACAGACTCATATAGGGGCTGCCCTTGAGTTGAGCTGTGAGGAGCTCGTGGTTTATGGGCTTTACTTCATACAGCACATTTTTATGTCACAGCATAATGTTTCTCTGCCACATTAATTTCATTACTGCGACTACACGGTACCACTTTATACTCAATCGTTTGCACCGTAAAATGGTATGCAAATAGGTTGTTTATCCAAGAGTAAATGTATGAGTGGCATCTGGCGGGTTGTGGCAGTTGTCATGTGGGGGAAGACATCGGAACAAAGCCGTGTCAGCGTTAAACTGAAAACAAATGTGTGCAGCCAGGAAGAAACTTAGACTCTTCCAAAAGAAAATTATGAAAGTGCTTTCCCCCCAGTTTTATTATATTGTATTATTTTAAAACGGTACAATTATGCTTATATGTTAGACCAGATATTCGACAACTGAGCAATATTCCTTTATTATGTTTTTGACAGAATACCTTGAAGGTAGGACAGAAGCTAAAAAAGGTCTCTGAATTCAAATAATTAGGTGTTATGTTTGACTGAAATTTAAAACTGTTAAAAAATATATTAAAAAGTTATTAAAAGGTGCACTGATTGCAGTTTTCTGGACGATTGGAGATGCCTGACCTGCTGATTTCGATTTTGTCTGATTCAGATTTTTTTTGTCTGAAATGTCAAAAAATGACATTTCAGCTAAATGTAGCAAGAAAGTCGCTGAGTTGGCAACAGTGGGGTGATGATTGTTAACCATAAATAAGCAGACATGACACGGTGGATCAAATCTCTCTCACAGCAGAGCAAAAGAGGACTGTGGTTGATTTTTAGGCCTTTGATGATCTAAATGATGATGTAGATAAGATCGTTGGATAAGATCGGCTTCACGTGTAAGTATCAACTGATCACCGATTCAATTCAGTACGTCTTAGACATAAAAATCTATCCAGACTTCAAATGTGTATCTAAATACAATGACAATCTCACATTTCCTTTACTGTATGACAAGTTGGTTTCAGTGATGTAGAGCAGCTTTAAGGCGTCAGGAGTCCTGATACGAACCTCTGAGATTAGAAAACGTCTTTTTAACAGGAATCATACTTCTGAGGTCTGAACATGAATGAATGTAAGAATAATCAATTCTCTCTCTCCCCGAGCTGCAAGAACAAAATGAGATTCTCTCTTTCCATCCGTCTTGACACATTTTCTTGGCAGAACTTCTTATTGTGTGGCGTCTGACAGCTATTGTGTCGTTGGTCAGAAAGTTGAAGTGAGGGTGGATCCGACACTGACAAATTCTGCAGTGAGAGACCTGAAGATGGCACTGGAGTTCTCGTGAAGTACGAAATGTCCGCGCTGGAACAAGCCTTTTTTCTGTTCTTGTCACCTACAAATAAAAGGACACATCTCATTGTTCCTGCGGGTGCGTTCACACTGCAGCCTGAAGTGACCCAATTCCGATTTTTTGGCAATTCCGATTTTTTTGCCGGGGCCGTTCACACTGCCAGTAAATGCGACCTGTATACGTTCTGCAGTGTGAACAGGCAAACGACTTGAAAGTGTCCCGCATGCGCAGTAGAGGGCGCAATAGCGTCAGAGTTCTCAGTGTTCTGCCAACCTCCATGAAAAGAAGAAGTGCTCAGTGTTTGCGAAAGTAAACATGGAGGCTAACGGTATAGCATAGCTTACACATTTGAAGTTGTTGTCCGGCCGGAGCAGCATATTAACATAGCATATTAATCCTCATATAGTCCGTCATATGGTTGTTGTTTTTCTTTCCGCTTGCGCGTATCAGGACGGAGAATAGTGAGATTTGTTGAGAATCAGTGACGTTCAGTTGGGATGAGTGCGACCTGAACGTTAGGTCGCATTTGAATCGAATACGTATCGGATATGGGTCACATTCGAAAAAGAATCCGACCTGTGCTGTTCACACTGCCATGAAAAGATCGGATACAGGTCGCATTAGCCAAAAAAATCGGAACTGGGTCACTTCAGGCTGCAGTGTGAATGCACCCATATGAGTTGACCTCTAACAGAGAACAATCACAGGTTTTTATCGTCTAAAGAAAAATCTTCACAGATTTCATCCGCGATCAGTTGAAATCCTCCAGGACTTTTCTCATTGTTTCACACTTTACAAACAGCCTGCATTTACTTTCACTTCAGTCTGGAGTTGCGCTTGCCTCCACCGTAGGGGTAGATGTGGGTGTGGAGCGTGACTCTGCGCTCTGCGAGTTCTGCTTGTTTATCTTGTGCACAGGGAAACACATCAGGCATCTCTCAGGGGGGGAGCACTGTGATCAGATAACACATCCACATTGACCAGATGCTCATACATAGTCAATGAGCATGGGGGTGGGGGGGAAGGCATTTCTCTACAACGCCATTAGGTTTGTGAGTTACATTTTCCTGTGAATTGAGAGCTCATCTAGGACGTGGGAGATTCAGCTGAGCTGCGTTTTAACCTCTTGGCCCAGATTCAGTCATTTACAGGTTTGAAGCAGCGATGAATTCATCTACCTGTGGGAGCTGCTTATATCACCTGAAAGGTGATGGAGAAGTGATTAAACAAATGAAATTAAAGGTTTGCATCCTCTCTAAACGGAGGGTATTCGTACTGCAACTGCACTTCTGAGGTTTATACCCATAAAAACGAATAAAAAAAAAAAATCACACTTACAAAGGGCAAAAATAGCATCCAAATGCTCCGAAAAGATCCTCTTGAAGCCGAAATGTTCCTAAACAGCTCAATGTTTTATTCAGCACAAAACGTCCAAATGAGGAGCGAGTCAAACAGATTTTGAAAGATTGTCTTTTGATCACAAGAAGGAATCATTTATTCTCAGTGTCATCCGTGTGTTGCGCCTACAGGGCTCACCGTGGGCAACACGCGGTAAACAGTGCTTGGCTCTCCTCTCCCCTGCAGAATCTCAATTGCTTTTTTTTCTTTGCTTTCTCTAAGAATCACTCAATACATCAGCTCGAAAGCTTTTTATTGCAGTGAGGTCCTTTTACCGAGAACTGCAGACTGTTGAGGGGAGTCATTTATATTTGTAACTATAGAAAAAGTCTGAAAATGGCTTTTTTCAGAGATGTTTTGATGTATTTTTTTTTATCTTCACAACACTTGATAGAACTGCAGTCTCAGTTCCTTTTATTGTTTCCTACATAAAGTTTTTCCTTTACAATACAATGATTACAGTGTCCCTAAAAATAAGAATCTACAATAATGTTTTTGCTAGAAAAACCTCATGTGATGTTGTTTTTATGTACTTTTAGCACTTGGAATGTAGTTTATGCTGGTTTTAATCAAACCAGCATTGCACAAATGCTGAATTTGCTCACATTAGGTGCGAAATGAAAAAGGCCACAAGGCTGCAGCAGATTATGAGTAAAGCATGGGGTTTAAAAAATACTGAAAGGAATATGAAACCAGCTGTTCCACAGTATGGAAATGGTCTATATGTTAAAGACAATCACAACAACTGTTCATGTGCCAGGTCTGGGTGTCAAAGAGTTCTCCCAGAAATGAGTCCAAAATGGTAAAATAAAAACAAAACCAAGTTACCAGACCAAAATGCAAACAGGATAGTGATAGCATCTCTTGATCGAAGGATTGATAAAGAAAAATGAAAAAAGACCAGTGGTATGAAACACCAGAGAGAATCTGACAAAGTACCAGGGACCTGAAAGGTATACATGCACAAAGACTCGTCAAGAAACTCTCAAGCTAATATAAACAGGAAACAAAAGGAAGACGAATCTAAAGAAACAAAAGCTAAAATACAAACAATGGGAGTGAAAGAACTTACAGCTAAGATAAACTAAAATGGCAAAATAAGACAAATCCATAAGGAAATGATTATGAGAGAAACATAAATCAAACTAAATCACATATTGATCATAACACTTCCTGATAATCACGAGGAAGGGGATTTCTGTGTAGTCAGAAAACACTTCACAAATTGAAAGTGCTTCAGGAAAATTAGAGACTGTCTGTCAAAAAGTAAAAAATACAGATGAAGCAGATGAGGACCAAAAATTGACAATAACCCAGTAAATTCGTTGAGGACAGGCTGAAACTCAGGAAGTTCTGTTTTTACAAGAGGCTGAGCACACGAGAAACTCTGTTGTTTCAGAACAATTCGATTATTTTCTTTTCAAACATACAGATGTTGAATTGTTAGCATTCTTAATTAAAAATAATTAATATTATTCTTTTTTAATCTCTAAATTTCTAGTTCTCCTGTGCCTCCAGTATGAATCAGACAGGTTGGAGTTAGCAACATATGCATCCATTTAAGCCTAGCACAGGACTGAACAGTCAGTCATATTAGCTGGGAGGCTAATATGACACAGACCCAGTGGATACGTTTGGCTTCTGGTCACATCCATGCCACATCCTGCTGGCATGACGACCATTGCACAGTGTTCATGTCTTTCTGTGTCGCTTGACACTGCACTTCTTGGCAGCGGTTTGAATATTTTTCAACCCATGTCCAGCTGTCATAGGGTAAGAGGTGGGTCACCAGTCCATCTCTGAGCAAGAAGATGGACTGGTGGACACACTCATACCAGAGTGTATCCATCTCATAACAGAGATGGGCAATTTAGAGTATGCAATTGACTGAACAGTCATGCTTTTTTGCTGTGGGAAGAAATCAAAGTATTCTGAGAGAACATCCAAACTCCATGAAGAATTCAAACCCAGGGCCTTCGTGCTGCCATTGTGCAGCCCACGATATGAACATGCTCCCTGATTTAAAAATACACATCAATAGTGTCTTAGAAAGTATAAAAGCAAATCAACAGTATATTTTTTTCTAACCACGTTGTGCTTCCCAGGACAGCCCTGATTGAAATCTGCTCCTCTGTCACTTCATTACGTCGTGACAGAATCTGATTACATGCCCTCCTTGGTATCCTAATCGGGTTTTCCTGCTCAGAGCTCTTTCAAAACCCCGAATTACAATCCAACCGCAGAACACGCAAAATCACTCATTGCACATTAGCGAATGATGCACCTCCGGAGGGGAGCGCCTATTTGAATAAGTAATTGTCTTTTACAGCTTTTCTGTCTTTCTTGGCTTTAAATAGACGCAGTCCTGAATTGTTAAAGACTTGCGGTGAAGAGTTAGTGAAGCACACAGAATCATTTATGGTTAAACTGCTACACGAGTTCAAACTGATGAGCCTGTTCGACTCTTGTGAGCAGTGAGCTTGTCTAATAAATACTTGATTGATCTTTTATTAAGTGATAAGGGATCCTTTGGGAAGACTTTCATTTTTAAGCGAATGACGTCATCTCTAATCCAAGACGATGGGTTTAGTTTAAAGCTAGGCATATTGATAAAAGCTCTGATGGTAAAAAGATTTTACAGTTTTTACTATAATATATAAGCATATTTAGATGATGAAAAGGTGTTTTTTTTTCACCTCTGAAAGCTGTAAACAAACATGCTCCAAGGTGCATGTTGCTTTATATTCATACTGCTGAACTCTGCTCTGTGTCTCTCCCACACACCAAACCTTGATTCAAATGAGACCTTCGGATAGTGACAAGGACATTATTCACCTACCCTCTTTGTCTTTAACATGTGGAGAAAAACACACCTACAAAACCTTCGTTAAGTAGCACTAAAACCTTTGATCTCTCAGAAAAAGGCCTTGCTCTACTTTGCGCTGCTCAGTCTCCATCAGATTAATCTATCTCTCCCCCCTCTGGATTAACCAAGTAACAGATCCAGTAAGTACCATGTGGGATAATTTAGTAAACTTCAAAGAGAGGCTCAACAAAGACAACTTGTTCACGTCCTAGAAAATTTACATATTTTTCGAAAAATCTGCATATTTTCTGGGACACAGAGATGTCTTAGTCCCTCTTGTTGATTTCTATCCTACATACAAGATATTTGTCTCAGCTGTGGGACAAACCATGATAGCTAATACGTTTGATTGATGAATGATTTTGGATTCAAAGGTAAAGGTATCTTTACTTTGAAAGTAAAGCCTGTGGTGCGTGAAAGTATTGGAAGTAATACCTTGTGCACATTGCTTCCTTTTGTAACAGTGTAAAAAATGAAAATGTGATATTTCAGGAAGTCTCGTTGATCCTTGGATACAATTTCCAGATGCCTGTAGGTGCTGAGTTCATCTTTCCAAATGCTTGTATGAACAGCATGGAAATGTTCAGCCATTGTAGAGTTCAGGAACGATGTAGGTTTAGGTGCAACATGTGGATATCAACCTCAGAACAAAAAAAAAAAAAAAAAAAACCTTGTGAAGACGCTGGCTGAAGCTGATAAGGAGCAATTATTGTCTACAGTGAAACAGCCGATAAGCCGCTCAGGGAAGAATTCATTACCTTGAAAGCAACAGGAAAGTCAGATAAAAGTTTGAAAATGTACTTGGGAACACATTTTTGGAGACATTTCTTGTGATGTGATGAACCTGAAGTGGAAGTGCTTAGCTATAATGACCATTGTTATACTGGGAGGAGGAAGCAGGGAAGCCTGAGAAGACCATCCTAACTGTGATTTTGTCCAGTAAGAGTGGCTGGTGCACATCAAATCAGTTGGAGAACCCGAGGAAAGAACAGTATGTGTGAATTCTGGAACCGCTTCTCAAAACATATGCAGGTAGTAAAAGGTAAAAAGGATTTATTTACAATGATGAACAGAGCAACTGGATCTGGAGACGTCTGGAGGAGGAGAGTAGAGTTACGCTGGGATCGTAAGAACAGTGATGGGAGTTAAGATCCGGTACTTGTAGAGAACTTTGTTTGATATCTCTGCTTTCTGGCAGGTCTCAGCTGAATGTTGGTGTTAATTCTCTCTTTGTTTTGTCCAGGTGTGTCTCTTCAAACCGAAACGTGTCCAACACAAATTGAATTTGCCAAGCGAATAGAATTATCTCAATCTGTGCTATGACAGGTTATTGAGTCGTGGATGTGTCTTGCCGACTAAATTTTATAAATAATTCAAACTTTTATAATATCCAGATGCCGAGAAGTGATTCCCAGGAGAGCCGAGATGACATTAGAGGCTGCTGATGTGAGTTTGTGAAGAAGATGCTGCAGTTAGAGTTTTCTCAAGGATCTACAGCAGAAAAAAACAGTTTGTATGTTTTGTACCTCAGTGGCCCATGTCTATTTGAAGAAGGAAATTGCATCTTTTCATTCAATATTCATATTGTAAAGCTGAACATTCAGATGTCAGTGGTTCCAGTTATTTATACCCTCATAGTGCTTCTCCACCTGCCATGTACATGCCCTAGTAGCACTCTATATTTACAATATTTTTGCATTTTAGTTACTTTATGCTATTCCTTGGTCATTTATTTAGGAAAACTAAAAATAAAAGCCTAATTACAAAAAATACATACAATAAATTTTTTAGTAAAATTACAGTAAAAAATTAACAGCAATAATTTGGATTATTTTTTCTGCCGTAGAAGAAAAAACTGGGATCTAATTTATCTAAATTTCGAAGTAGCAACACGGAACAAGTTTGATTCATATTATCAACTCCTACTGTTAGCGTGACAAGTCGTAGCCATGAAGTTGCATCTGGTTTTGGCAGGCAAACAAACAAATGTAAGCAAAGTCCTTAGTGGGGGTGATTAATGAGAATAATAAGTCATTCTTAGGGAAACCTCAGGGCTGCTGAGACCACGTTTCCCCCAAAATATAAGACAAAATACACAAAACAGACAAAAAGCAGAATGGTCACAAGAGACCACACACTCCAGCTGAAAAATGGCTTTTAATATGCGAAAATAATGTGGAGCTTTAAAACATTTTATTTAAATAATTAATGCATCACAACTAGGCTTTTATTTAACTTGACAGTAAATTGATGAGGGTTATTCACTGATTTGGATCGGATGTGTTGGAGCAGAAAGGGGGTAGCTGCTGGTTCAGTTTAAGAGCTTTAGCATTACAAATAACTGAAAAGTACATTGTTGCATGGCGAATAAAAATATTTTGCCTGTATCCAACATGGCCTGTTATAGCTGACTTTTATTTAGAACTATCTTAATGAGAGCTAACAGTCTCTACAGGACTGATAGTTGTGCAGTCTCGAGCAGAGGTGGCTTTGTTATTACTTTTCTGCAATAAAGACCTTTAGAGGACAATAAGGTATTTACCTAAACATAATTTATGAGAGAGAGAGCCATACAGGCCAAACTGCTTCAAATTTTGTGGTGTTAATTGTCAAAGCGATCCCAAAATTATCTATTTTAATTGTTAATTAATTTCTTGTAGCTACATTCAACATTATGGATTTATTTGACAGGCTTTGACTGGTGTTTGCCAAGCAGCCAATCCAGGAGTAGCATTTATTTTGGTTGGTGCTGATTGGCTGAATCCAAAAGTGGGACTACAGAAAACAATTGATGTTAGCTTCTGTGCTATGGGGTGTAAAAATGGCTCCCATTGTGGTTATTAATGCCTATGAAGGTATATTTGATGTTTAAACTACTGAAATTTGCAGTTGTGAGTGTTGCTACATGCAGCAGTGACTGCATGTCAGTGATTTCTTTTCCTCTTAGTTTCTTCTGTTAAGTTTCTGCAGCCAGGAGGAGAAAAAAGATCCAATTCTGCCCTTGAAGAGCAAAGAATGAAGCTGGGAGAGGAGCTGGATTTACTGCCACTCGGTCTTTCAGCAGCATGTGTGGTGCATGGTGCTTGATTCACCTGGTGCTGTGTGAACTGAACTAAAGTGAGTTCTAGATTAAAGTGTTTTTAATTGTAGGGAATATTGAGTGTTTTTGGTCTGGCTTGTGGTGGGGTGGGGTGGTGTGACTGTGGAGTTTGGTTTTCTTACATCCCTGATTTCATTTTGTCCCTCCACATCCCCATTTCCTTCCAGGTTTTATTTCTTTAATTCAAAGTTACTTTGCTTTCAAATAAAAGATCATTTCTTACATTAATCCCTTTACCACTTCACTCCTCAAAATTTCTGGTTATAAATCCATTGATAATAGCTCTGGAAAATGCTTTAGAGCAAAACAGTAAAGAAAAAAAAAATGAAAACAGTAAATCAGAATGCAGCACAGAAAGCTTTGTGTAAGCATTTGGTGATAAAACATAAGTTATTGAATTTCCCATGAACTAACATCCAATTTTTTATGCTTATTAAATCAAATGTATTGTGTGTATTTGCTTCCAATCTATCTGAGTAATTACTATGTGAAACCACCATTGGTGCTTGTTTTATTGACAACTATGTAGAACCTCAGAAATCTCCACAAGACACTTTTATTGGTTCAGAAGTTTTCAGATTAGTGTCAGATTTCCTGCTTTTCTTCAGCTAAATCACTAAGCTGAAAGCAAACCAAACAGGAGAACTGATTTTAGACAGTCTGTGTGTCTTTCAGTGGCTTTATACACACTATGGCTAAATGTGTTTAACAGCCAACTGCCAGCAGATAACAGATTTGTCATCTGTGTAGCAGTATAGTGATAAATTTGTCTCACACATTTGCCAATTTCATGGGAAAAATAAAGAATAAAAAAAGAAAAAAGCAGCTGAGCAAACAAGCTCTCCAATCTGGCAAACACATTAATGTTGAGTGCAAATGTCCCCGACTGGCCACAAAGCCGGTCTGTCCTCTGGGAAAATGATGCAGCTCTCGCCAGGACATGAGTTGTGCAGAGGCTAAATGCTCTCTTCTCTTTTTTTGCCAGGTTGATTTACAGCATCTGGGCGAGGTTAATCACAGGGATGGTTTGGGAGACGAAATTGTAAGTGAGGAAGTGAGTCATTTGCTCCCCTATTGTTGACCTCCGTTTCCTCGTTTTACTCCACAAGCAGATTTTTGGGGCTTTTCAGGGTAAAAGCTCGCACTACCGCAGTGAAATTACAAAGAAAATATTGTCCGGTCAGCACGTCAGGTGGAACCCTTCGGTGCAGCTGTGACTTATCTGGTTATTCACTCTGGCTCCAGTATCCCGAATCAGTTGGGACAAGTTCCAATCAATTAGCTCTGCATTATGTTCCAGCCCAAGCCGCCGTGGGAGTCACTGAGACAACAATTACTGTACCTCTCATCCACACTCTGGAGAACGAACCAGCAGGAAAAATGAGTCATTTCAAATCCCACCAGAAAAAATACGTCTATTCTTCCCTTCAATAAAAAAAAAAATCGATTAATTTGTACTTTATATAGCGTTATTGTATCTTCATATCGGACATTATAGAGTAAATGTGTCTCTGTTTTAATAGGGGCTGTATAAAAGAAAAATCCCTGAAGACTAATTACAGCTGGAAGCTGTAAAGCGCAGAGTAATGGTGAAACAAGCTCTATGTTTGCCCTTGTGTTCACCTCATACTGTATCTGCTGCAGAAGTCACACCAAGTCCATTACAGGGGACTTAATAAACCTTTAAAGGGCATTAAAAGTTTGTCCTCGAGGGAGCCACGGCAGCCTCTGAACGCAGCAAAGTAGGTATCGTTATCTACTAACTCCAGGATTTGAGGAAATATGTTCCGTTTTCCTGTTATGTGTCTGTCGCGCCAGTCGGTTTTCAGGAAAAACAGCCATATGTGCAGCAAGAAAGAAGACAGTTTGACATCTGTGATGTTGAGTTAATAAAGAGATTTTCTGGAGAGAGGTTCTTCGCCATCTGGCTCTGTTGGACTGTTGGGAAATTATTTCAAGGGGAAGGTTTGTACGATTAGCACTCAGGAGAAGCTTTTCTTGGATTCAAGGTATGACTTGTCTTGCACAATTCATTTTCAGAGTCAGCTGCTTTCCTCAAAGGCATTTTTTGATAAGAAGAAAATACTGCTGGCGCTGTATGATCCTGAGGAGAAAATCCCGCAGGTCAGAGGCAGTTTTTAGGATGAGCAGTATGGATGTCCACCTGGGGCAGCATGACCTGGAGGGAGTCACAAGTCAAAAAGTACACCTGTCTGTTGTGTCTTTTACCTGTTTGCTGCTGACCTGTTCAGCCAATTTGATTTTTTTTTCTCTATTGTGCATAGAGTGAAGATTGGAAAAAAATACTAAGCATGGCATCTGGTTACTCACAGCTTGTGGTTAAGCACCAAGAGCCAATTATTTGTCTTCAATGAGACATTTAACCATCTCTAGTTTAAAATCTAACACTTTGAGCAAATCAGCACTAAGCAGATTTTAAATTCAGTTTGAGATTTTGAAAACCATTATTTCACTTGCAAAGACAAATTAAAAAAAAACTTTTTCACTTGAATCAGATTTGATTTAAAGAGGCATGAAAAGCTTTTAGAAACAATGCAAGGGAACAAACAGATACCATACATACAAAAACACCAAGGGAACCCTTTTACGCCTAAGTTTCAGATGTCTACCTATATATTTCTTCCTTCTTTTAATTGTAAGTAGTTATTTAAATGTCCTGTGAGATGATATATTTACCCATGTATCCATAACAACTGGAACTTTCAATATCCAGCAAGTTATTTTTGCAATTTACCGTCTATTAAACGAGTGCCCCCCGGATCAATTACACTCTCTGCAGCTGCAGCTGTGAAATTACCGTAATAACCCGATATTGGCTGGAAAGTGCAACGTCTCCCCTTTCAGAAACCGTTGGAATTTTTCAGAAAGCGCTACGTGTGGCGGAATTACGGTACTGCAAATTTAGAGGTGTCGCCGGCGACAAGGTCTAGAAGGGTTAAACATCCACACACACTGACTGGTTACAACCAACCAATGTTTCTCCCAATCGCTGACATTCACCCAGCAATTGGTTCAAATAAAAGAAAAAAGTTAACAGTATTTTGAGTTTACATCGCCTAGTAATATCCTACTGTTTAAAGCTTCCACATAAACAGAACAGATGGTTTAATTGTAGAGCAGAGGGAAGCAGGTCACACACACTTTGAATGAGCTTCGTGTGAATACAGGCAACGTGCAACGCAAATAAGAAGGAAGGATTTCACCAAAATCCGATCACAAAAATATGTTTATTGTTTCCGTGAGCTTCATTAAGATTCAGTGTGATTAAACAACGAGGCTAATGGAATTAATAAGTTGAATGGCGTTAGGACTGTCTTCAGGATACAAGTGATTTTCAAAAATACCCAAAGATTAAAAAGTTTAAAGGCTACTTTGTTAAACTGCTCACGCCTGCTTTGGAAATGATAAAGTTTTTTGGGGTTTTTTTTTGCAGCAGTTTCTATTATTAATCTTTTCTTTGTATTGTACCCTCAACACTTATTGCCTTGAGCATGTACAGATTACATCTGTGCTTCAGTTCTTAATGCTCAGCCATTAAGCAGCCTTCATTTCCGTTATGATTAACAGCTTCCTTTCAGTGTCCTAATAGGGACACAGACTATTAATGCCAAGATGCTGAAAACCATCAGCTCAGCGGAAATTCATTCAAAGGAAATCACTACCTGGAGTTTAATGTTACATTCCTGAGGCATTTATTAGATATTCTGTCAACTAAAAATTGGTAAATTCAGTCAACATCTTTATGTCAAAACTGAACAACTTAAGACTTGATGAAAGGTTTAAACACAGCAAGTGTCCTATTGGAGGAACACAGGTATGTCAAGACCTTAAAACATTAAAAAGGCTGATTTAAATATACAGACTGGTGGAATTCACATAGCTATGTAAAACACACACACACACACGCACGCACACACACACACACACACACACACACGCATACATAATTACACTTAAGCAGCTGTACCTGTGACAATTTATAATTGTCTAACACCTTTCTGAATTATTTTGTCCTTGTTTTAACAGGCCCTGTTGGTTTTGGTGCTGAAAAATGATACCGGTTTAATAGTATAGTAAAGACAAATTCAACGTTTGGTTCATTAAAATTAAGACAGTTTGAACATCTGGTGCTTCTTTAAGTGGTGTTTTTTCTACTTAATAATTTTAAATGACTCTCCATGTTGTGGGTTTTGAACATGTTAGTGATTTTGTCAGCTTAAATTTCACTGATGGAGATGTTGACATAAAACTCACACTAGATTGTTGGCAGCAACCCAAGAAAAAAACAAAAAATAAAAAAATTACACAGGAAAAAAAGCATTGAACACAGAAATCTTGTTTAGAGAAACTTCTCACATTTTGCTCAGGTGTGATTTTGACCCTTTCCATGGAAACTGTCTTCAAATCTTATGGGTTCTTTTATATGCTTTGATCTTCAGTTTTCTCCATAGATTGTAAATTGGATACAAGTCAGGTGATTCTATCAGTTTTACCTTCTGTTACTGAAACCAATTAAGAGTTTCCTAGCCTGGGTGTTTAGGGCTTTTGTCTTTCTTGGGAGAACATTTTATCTCTGGATTATTATCAATGATGTCTGTTACATTTCATTCCTTCAGTCCTGCAGCACCACATGCTGTAAATCAGCCCACGCTGATGTTCCCACCTGCACTCTTAGCCTTTGGCATGATGTTTCTGATGTGATGTACAAAAAAATGATGTGTGCCAAAGAGTCCAGCTTTATAAAACTCTATAGTAGTTCAGTAATGATAAACCTTTTATAGTTGTACTTCAGTAAAGTAATTAATGGCTAATTTGCTTTGATTTCTTTGTACTTGGGTTATTGCCAACATCTGGTGGCTTTCATGTCAACGTAAACATATCTACTGTAAAAAAATGTTTAATTCTTATTTTACCAGCTGTATTAATTAAGCATCAACTTGAGTCTAAGTATCAAATTTTCTTAAATGTGAACGTAGGAAAAAAATAGTCCTAATTAGATTGACTAGTTGTGTTTCTCTCATGTAAATACATTTGATTAATCAAAAAAGTTACGTCCAAGAAAAAAACATAATGGATAAATTCATAAATATTGGAATTGAAGAAAATCCCTAAAATGAACATACAGAGTGAAAGCCCAGTCCTACTGACTGACTTGCTGATTGTACTGGAAATGAAGATACCGAGCTGCTGTTTGTGAGACGGAGCACCTCCTGTTTTCTCTCATCAGTATTCATAGTGAGGCTTGTGTCATGAAATGCACTTGGTACAATTTGCTATGCTCCAATTAACCAAACAGATAAAATCATTGCACTGAATATTGTTGCCATGATAAGTAAACATCCCTCAGAGTTTCTTTATCTAACGGCGACCATCCGCTCAGATGCTGTAACATATAACTGACTAGTATTTTTTTTCAGCTATGAGGAAGCAAAATGAAAAAAAAAATGTCTTGAATTAAACTCATTCATTGAGTTGACAGGATCCATAATGAATGCTGAATTGACGATATGCTTAAAAAATTGCTGCATGACCAAAAGAATATATATATAAAAAAACTCTGCAGCTTTCTTTAATGAACACACTGAGGTTAAAGAGACTCTGTGTTATACTAAGCAAAGATTTCACAAAGAGCTTTATATTGAGAATGAAGCTTGTTATTGCTCTGTGCCCTGATGTTATCTTTCACAGCCATCAAAATATCAACTAAATCTCTGACAGTCGCGATGCAGGATGTTTGCAGACTGACTGCTTCCTGTCTCATCATTACCTGTGATTGGCAGCTATGTTATTAGCATTATGATAAGTGTGTCAGTCTGTGACTCAGACACACATTCGGCTGCATTTCAACTGATAGGATGAATATTATCATAGCGTTTGCTGGCAGAGTGGAGACGTGCGTCCACACCAGGATGCTCTTCCCGTCATTCAGGACTCAACTTGAGCGCTGACATCTTACTGTTTGACCAAATCATGACAATAATAATAACATTTTTTATTTGTGTCTTGACTTTCTGCAGGTCATCTCATAGCTAGAAAAAGCATCAAGGAAAAAGCAAATAGAATGAAGTTTCAATAACTTTTTAAAATAAGGTAAGGTAAAGTAACAGTTTAAGAAGATTTGACTCTAGTTTTGTGAAGTTGTGCGTTATCCTGCTGGATGAAGAAGGGCTAAAAGAAGAGCTAAAGTATGCAGATAAGACACGTTACGGTATTTGAGTCGAACATTTATTTTTTTCTGAAGAGGATCAGAGGATGCTGCGCTGTGGGGCGACCGGCAGTGGACAGACGCTGCCATGTTGGACTGCGATGGCTGAACTTAATTCAGGAGTAGTTTATGATGCGAGTCAAACACTTTTATTATTATTTGACCTGAAAACAAAAAATCCTAAGTTAAAGTCAGTGAAACGTTCAAGTAAAAGCTTTTTTATTTGCCACAAACCCTGATTTAGAATCAAAACGTCTGTACAGACAAGATGCGATGGAGATAGAATCTGAAATATATAGACAGATCCCTTGTTTTTCTTTTGATTCTGTTGGATTTAATTTTAAAGTTTCCTTTTGAGAGCATGAAACCTGAAGATTAGTTAAGCGAAACTCACAGATTGACATAATTAGGTTAGCTTCATGCGAATATAAAGCAGTTGTGATCACGGTAAGAACTGATCAGTTTAGCTGTTCCTGTGAAGTAAGCAAGAGTGACGGATGTGCAAAACTAAAGTTTTTTAGTTTCCAGATGGACCATCAGCTGTACAGTTAGATCCAGAAGAACCAGAAAATAAGGCAGGAATGAACTTTGGAGCTCACTGGACGTGAACAACATGCCACATGCAGGACATTCGACTTCTCTGTGTCTTTCTTCTCATCCTTTGGAACAGTGTGCATTCATCTTCATTAACGGCAGACAAATCGTGTTTGAGAGGGATTTAATCTAATTGCATGTTCTGTTGAGGTCTGTGGTTTGTTATACAACCTTGGCCTCCATCACTCAGAGAAATCTTAAGATTGAATTAGTTGATAGATGTAATTATTTTTGATTTAATCTATGACTTAACTACACAGAAACTGCCACAGTTTCTCAGCTTGCTAAGACCAATTTTCAGCATCCAAGTGACTCTGTTCAAACTAATCCATCTGAAGAACGGGCCGAATTATTCACCATATGGCCGACATGGCTCAAGCATTTTGATTCATCAAGGTTTGATGCGCCATTGAACTCCCCAGGAGTTGGATTAACACTTCCAAATTTGCTGCGTAGATCACTTACAATTATTTAATTTTAAACAGGGGTCATAATCTGTCATATTTGCCCAAACAGAGCAAATGAGAAGCCCAGCCAGCAGAACAAGGCGTTATGCCGCTTGTAGAACAGAATTAGTCAATTCAGTCTCTATCAATTATGTATTTTGTCTGCTCATAGTGAAATTTAACTCATGGTTGTGAGTGCAGGAAGTGGGAGTGTGAACCGATGAACTAGATTTTTCATTTTGTAGCAGCATAAATACTTTACTTATTTACTTTCTATAAGACGGAACAACAATGGGTTATGCAGTTTGACTAATAACGAAAAAGACGGGACTAAAAGTAGCTCCACTGAAGCTGAATCTCCATCTGCTACTGTTTACATATGCTTGGTGTTTGCATGGCAGCACAGCTAAGTCCTAAAGGAGGTTAGAAAAGCAGTAGTTTAAGTTTTCCATGAGACCTTGCATTGAAAGCGAGGCATATATTTGTAAGATTGTTCTTATCTTGTACCAGGTTGTGTTAGTATTGCAGCAGATGTGCTCAGAATACAGTGGAAGGAACCTTTACTGTCCCTCCATGGAGAAATTCAAGTGAACCAGCAGCAAAATGAAAGGGAAGCCAAGTTATGTAGATTCACTCAACGGTGAACATACAAAAACAAAAAGTGAGACTTTGCATCAGGGAGACGTTTTACAGCATCATAAAAAAATACTGAGCAGCTATTAAAAACAGCATGTGTGTTTTTTTTTTTTTTACTTGTGCATGCAAAGAAATGTGCAATCTGAGTAGGATGAATAAAAAACATTTACAAAATTTATATTTATGCATAAAAGAACAAAGTGACTTTTCAGTGATGTCAGTTTTGCATCAGCATTTGATGGCATGTTGGAGATTAATAGCCAGCAGAATTGATGTGCTGCCAGTGTTTATAGCATGCCAAGGCAGCGAAGCGCCTCAAACTCCCTGCTGCAGACACGTTCACTAGCCTCCATCTAGCAG
Source organism: Poecilia reticulata (assembly GCF_904066995.2). NCBI lineage: Eukaryota > Metazoa > Chordata > Actinopteri > Cyprinodontiformes > Poeciliidae > Poecilia > Poecilia reticulata. The sequence continues at coordinate 5,394,648 of NC_088848.1, read as the reverse complement.
AGTTTACAGTGGAGCATTAACTCAGTGTTTGCTTGCAGCCTCTCCCTGAAGAGTGATCTTCCTGTGCATCTGGACGGTGCTGTAGATTTGCTACCATGACATCAGTTTTCTGCTGCTGTGCCATTTTTCCTGCCTATTACAGTATGTGCCCACATTGTTTCACTTCGGTTTTATCTCTGTTTTGCACTTCCTGATTTTATCTTTGCGGTCTCCAAAGTGCTGATTGTCTGGGGTCATTTTCTGAATTTAGCCTGCGGTCAGGTTGTGCCTGAGCTGACCTTCACAAAGTGCCCACACAGCATATTTCTGCTTTTGTCTTGAAGTAAAACTCCACTGGTTCAGCCAAAGGAGTGAAAGGTTGGGCTTCTTACTGTCGAGCTTAAAGAATGTTGATGGGTTTTTCTCTATTATTCATTACCCCAGAGTTGGACCAACATGCTGCAGCATGCTAATGTCTTAACCGCTTTCCTTGTCAGCACACAGACTGTGTGACGTCTTTGAAAAAAGTGGCTTTTGACAGACAGGTGGAAGGAGATATGAAGCTACTGAAAGAAAAACAGTAATTTGAAAGACAAAGGTCACCGCAGCTGATGGGTGAATATGGAGTGTTAATGTCAAAGTTCTCAAACTGTGGAGACTAAAATGTTCGGTTTGTAACTTTAGATCATCACAGAGCTCCAGATTTGATCACCACTGTGTTGAATTTCAGCAAAATATATTTTTAAAAATAAATTTTAAGTAGCCTACACAGCCATAGCAGTACAACATCAGCATTTGATGGCATTTATTTCTGTTCACCTTCTTTCAATGAGTTTTTATGAATATAGATGTAAACATTGTGTGGTATTTACTAGGATCTAGATTTAACTACTAGAGACACAAAACATTTGACTGGAAAATAAATCTTAAAATGATAAAGCTTTGAGTGAAAATATAAGTACATAAGTGCAAAGAAGGAGTGAAAGTGGCTTCTAGGTACTAAAAATGTTTTCTATAAATTGATCAGGATCAGAGTGAGCAGCGCTATAAAAGCAGGAGTTGAGAAGGTTTGTTTTATATGGATTTTTTTATTCTAAGGTCATTGCAGACTCAATAAAATGTCCTTGCAGAATCAGTTACTGCAGCCCAGCAGTCTGAAAAGGTTTTCAGCACCACTTCGTTCAGCCTCCCTCCCTTTTCTATGTGCAGAGTATTTGGGTGCAGCTGTTGCTTTTGGCTGTGCACAGACCCAACATCCTACCAACAACCTCACTAAATGCATTAGCAACACAGTTCTAATACTTTTCCAGCTTCAAAAAACTTTCCCCAGATGCATCAATGACTATAACCAAACAGCAAGAGAAAGAAGAGAAAGAAAGTTTCTGGAACCTCGTCTCTTGGACAGACAGCACCGAAGTTCGGGTGTTTGGACGTAATCTTCTGTCAAACCATCTACGTAATCCACAGTTCCACAGGAGAATCACCACAAAACCCAGACAGAAAATCACTTCTCATTATTGATGCTGAAGGTGATTCTAGAATAACTTGATTAGAAACTTAGCAGGTTAATCAGCCACTTAAATAAGATCTAGTGGAGCCTGTGGGCATGTCAAACATGCAGGACACCAGGGTTTCATTACTGGAGTCAGATATGTCTACACAATGCTGCAAAAAGAGTGAACATTTTTTACCCTCATTCTTGGTAGTAAGGATGACATGAAATCTGCTTTATGCTATTCCAGGTCAAATTCAAATTATTTTAGGCCACATGGCCTGGAAGTTATCTTACCATTCCAGCAAAACCCTAGAATGCTAAGACATGTTTTATTCTTCTACCTTGAGTTTACCAGCAAAGGTTTGCAGAAAAGCTGTATTTCTACAATTTAAAGGAATTAAATGAATGTTGTCCTGTAAAAGTTTATGCTTACATTAATAAGAAAAGCTTATGAAAGAAGCAATGAATGGAGCACACACACCATGCTAATTGAATAAATATTTATGTGCAAAACAGGATGTGCTTCTCTGTATTTTTTTTTTTTTGGTCCTTTAGAGACATTCCAGGAAAGATGAATTAAATCAACGCTCGAAGCTTTGGGTAACTCCAGAGAGGGAAAGTTTTCTTGGCTCATTCTCACCCCTACAGACCTGAAACCCCTCAACTGACTTTCAGAAAAAAAAAAAAAAAAAAGATGAAACTACAGATATGAAAACATATACATTCACGTACTCTTCTGCCGGGATTTTGTTTAAAAATTCATAACCCGTTCAAGAAAAGCGTGTTGGTCTGCACCCTGTTCACTTGGAAAGTACTTCACTTTGTTTTGCTGACAACCCGCAGTCAGCGTTGCTGAGCTGGCCTTGGACAAACCAGCAAAAAATTGCTCAAGCACATCAACAACTACAGCAGAATTTCAGCTGACTCTGGTTTAGTGTCATTCTGTAGTGAAAATCTATTCCTGAGCCCTTTAATGGATTCCTGCAATGACGTCTATTGATACACAGGGATGGATGAGTCGCTGTCACGGCTGCTGGAGAACAAAAGGAGGACAGAGACTCGAACTGATAACGTGAGGAATTTCTGGTTGACTGATTGGTTGAATCCTGGAGCTGACATGCAACTTTAATTACTGCCACGGTGACTGAAACACAAAACTGGCCTTAAACTTCAGTGGTATTTAGATATTAAACGAAGCAGATATTGCACCATAACGGCAACACTGGAAACCTTCTTCCTTTCAGAATATTTCAAGAAGAGTATGACTTTTGCAGTTTTTCTTTGTTCGGATAAAGTCAGCTGTCTGCCATGGGACATTTTGTACCCGATGTGTAAATTTCTACTCATTTTGGTGACATTTCGTTCCATTTTCTATCATTTTCTCTAAATTGTAATCATCCTTGTACTGCAGGGAATTTGCTAGGTCCTTCTGTGATTATTATTATCTACTGGGTATTGGTCACTCACATTTAATTTGGTTTGATAAGGAGCCAGAATGATCCACGATTCATAAGAGCCGAACAACCCAGACAAAGACCAGAACCACAACCAGTGATGCCGAAGATTCGCAGCTTGTTATTTGGTCGCATCTGGTGTTAATTTAAAACAGAGCGGCATAGATTCAAAAGGAATTATTCAACAGCGGCATCTACTGAGAAATTCATTAAACAAAATATGAGATTTGTAAAATGTTACTTGTGAAAATGGCATAAATACAACTTAAGACTGAAACGATCATAAAAAGCATTAACATAAAACCAAGACTGAACTGTTTTAGAGTAATAATGGAGGATTTTAAACTGTTTAATTGATCTGTATGTCCATATAAATTACTATAAGACTGATTTATTATTGCTTTCATTGTTTCAGATAAATGACATCAAAAATAAGTCCTTTCTTATTCAGCTGTTATTGGTCTTGTGTTTTGTTGAGGTGGGGCAGCAGTTTACCCAGCAAACCTTTCCTGCTAGAGCCTTGCTAAGGATTGCAGGTGAAAATAAAATTGTAATTTAGATTACATCAATAAACTGTTTTCTTTCAACAGAGTTACATTCTTCTGAGTTTAATAGACTTTGGAAAAAAAAACATGTTGCATGGTTTTCAGTTTATGCTTTCCAAACTGTTATGCCGATATGAAAGTTTCTGAAAAATACCACAAACTTTGCACGCCAATTTCATGAAAATGATGAGACAGATCAATCCAAGGTAACAAGAAAAACAAACTTAACCTATGCATATTGTAAATATTCCAAAATGTCTTGTGTTTTATTAAATCTAGTAAAATTTGAAAATTTAAGCCAGGTTAGGGGGACTTTATCTTTGTTGTAAGAAGCAATATTGATTTATTTCCCACCAGCAGCTCTGTTGTAACAACTTAGAAGAATTGACGGTTCGGTTTGTGTCTGCTTCAAATGAAACAAGTGACTAAACACACAGATTGTTTTACTTTTTGGTGGCTCTTAAACTTAGAGATTCTTTCAGGCTGAATTTCTCTCATCTGTGTCCAGGCAGTAGCCTGTGTTGCATCCTGTCCTTCTGCTGCCTATCAGTTACATTTTGAGGTAACACTTTATTTGAAGGGGTGTGCATAAGACTGACATGACACTGTCATAAACATGACATGACACCTGTCATGAACATGAAGAAGTCTTTATGAATGTTTATGATGGTTTTCATGAAGTGTCATTCGGTAAATAATGACACTTTTAATACAAAGTTGCTCTAAAAGTTGCATTAAAAGTTCATTAAAAGTGTCAACTATGCATGATTTTGTAAATTATGAGCTTTGTAAATTATGATCAGTAATGAAATTGGGACATCCCAGCTTTGATAAATAATATTTGGTATTTAAAAATCCAAATATTATACACTGAGTCAAGAGGTTAAAGAATCATTGAATCTTGAAAGCTAAAACTAAGGGGAATATTCACAATTCAACTACTTCCAGATCCGATGGACTTTCCAAAATGGATCAAACTATAAACTCTGGTCTCTCACAGTCAATCAAAATCCAGGTTTTAATTTGATTGTGATTCTTTACCATGACCTTGAAGAGACGTTTCCTTCTACGAAATCATTTAATGTGTCTGAATTAGAACAATTCTGCAAAAAAAGTGTGAACCAATAATCCTCCACAGCAATCTCGAAGTTTCCTCGCCATCACTTGATGACAGCTGTTGCCGCCAAGCGTGGCCCAATTAATTATTAGGTTGAGAAAGCTATTAGATGCTATGAAGATGTGCACCTGTACAAAACAATGTGAGGGCAAAGTTACTCACAAACCACCTCTGGATATCTCTAGACAGGTATATACCCATCAATGCTCATTCATGCAAAACGCTCGCAGCAGATGAACACAGACAGACTCCACTCTGACGTTAGCTCCTGTCGAACGCTGCTCATTCATGCGCTCTGAAGACAAACAGGTTTCCCCCGAGGTACAGCACACACTTATCAATTTATGATTCTAAGCTCATCCGCTGCCATTAGGTTCACACCTGATCCCGTCATCTTTTTCCTGTTTCCTGCCAGAAGCTGTAATGAATGAAGCATGAAAACAATGGCTTATTAATTCTTGTTTTTTTTTTGACAGCAACATTCAAAGCTCCTTCTCACAAGGACGCTTGATTTTATTTGATTTCGTCTCATGTTATTGCCAGACACGGAGTCTGAAAGTTGCACGCAAGAAGATTTGAACTCCATTTTTAAATCCTTTGTGTGTTTCTGCACACATATAATGTGACAAAAAGAGAAATATTAGTTTTTTTCTTAAAAATTAGTGATATCGCTGGCAAAACCCCAACAGGGATAGAGAGCATGCAGACGGAATGTCATGTTAAAGCACCAGGAGGTATAAATGACATAATTGGCTTTAGTCATTAATTTTACGTAAGTGAATTCATTTCAAACACAACAATCACACATCAGACAAGTCAATTAGACTTCCAGAAACACTTGTACACAGTTAGTCTTGAGTTTTCCTCCAGGACATCAAATTTATTCAGTGAAGGAGAAAGTACATTTTACATTATGCAGTGAGCATCTTCAGAGTAAAACATTGGATCAGAACTGAGATAATTAACTGATAAGAGAGCCAGCGACTTCAACAAACAACAAGAAATACAGTCATATTTCATTCTTGCACAGAAAGTACGAATGGGACAAGAAATGAACCCTGAGGGACACCCAGGCTGTTTAGTGAACAGCAGCATAAAAAGCTTTAGAAGCAGTGGCACACCAAGAAAATGTTCACAGGGACAATATTGCCAGTAAAAACTGTAATAGCTCAAAGAAAATAAATAAAAATAAAAAATAATTAAAAGCAAAGTAGTCTGAATTATTACCGACAGAAGTGTTTTGACAGAACCAGAGCAAAATGTATTTAGAAACCTGATAAAAGTGACATTATTTTCAAAGTAAATGATGTCCTAGTTAAAGGTCTGTCACTTTGGCTATGTACTGAGAGCAACTGTCAGGGTCCAAGTTGCTCTGCGCAGCGTTGTTAGCTGGGATGTAGCTCTGATGATAGCCTGCCAAATTCACAGGAAATAAAAAGAGAAGTAGGTCATTTTCACAGTAGCAGTTCAGTTAAATTTACAGCCTTAAATAACCACCTGATCCTCCATGTCAGTAACTTTCACCATCTATTTAAACCTGAAGACTTAATTACTTATAATTTTTTACCAATTTGCCATTAACGCTGACAGTGGATGAGTCTTAAAGTCACTATCCGGTCCAGATACACCATGTGTCTTAATCACAGCTCACTGGAAACAACCCCTGGTAAAAACACACAGACTCACTCCTGGAAGTTGTTTCATTTCGCTGCAAAACAAGAAGATGGAAAGTCAGTCATGGTGCATGAAATTCCTTTGATAGAACTCTGTAAACATGTCTATGCTGCTTTAATGGTCTACCTTTCACCTCATGACTGCTTGAAAATGCAAAAGAATGAAAAAAGTAGCTTAAAAATGTACACAATACGTCTATTTTCATTTATTGTCATTGTATTTTAGGAAAAAATACGGTTATATTCAATGACTTGGGCAGAATGTTGATTTTATTTTGTAATTAAAATGAATTTAAATCCCCTGTGTTGACCTGGGACCTTTTGTGTTATCTCTACACAACAGAGTGTCTTTCACTGCAACTACAGCTATGACTGGACAGCAAGGAAATGAAATCACACAGAAGTGCAGCGTGAGCCTCAGAAACCACAAACGCATAAGTCATATTATTACATCCACCCAGCGAACGACAACAGAGACCGGAAACCACAAAACACACAAGCAATAATATGGATTTCATTTTGTGGTATTAACATAACCAGGGGAAGAATTAACACACACTCACACGCCGTCATACACGCCCACTGATTCTCCCTCTCCTCCACACCCCGTTCTCCTCGACATGCAATTAGAGAAGCGAGTGCTCAACGAGCCACTCGACGCCCACATGCCTCCATTTCAGAGCTGCTTTTCGAACTCTGAAGCTAAACTCCACGATGCCACTTTGACCAAAATCTGTGAAATGCATCCCCCCCCCCACCACCACACCTCCAGTCTTCTGCAACACAGAGTCACGTCCTGCTGTCCCACTCCAAACAGCCCAGCTCCCCCCCTCTGTTATTCAAGGTCATGTGCTTTAATTTGTCAGAATGAAAGTGATTATTTTAACTCCGCTATCCAGGCGAGAAACTGACTAATCATTGTGAAACTGTTGGTACAAACATCTCCCTGCTGCAAAGTCATAATAAAATGTAACACATGAGTACAAAACTAATTATTTCATTCTTCTTAAATCAGGAAGTTTGATAAATATCTGAAAAAACATGGATGAACTACAACATTTGATGCGACGTTAAACCTTAAGTTATTTTGTTATACAAAAGAGCTTAAAAAAAAAAAGCTCCACCGTGTTTTCCAGTTCTTCTAAGCTTGTGTGCTGATCTACTAAAACACAGTCTTCCAGATGTTTGCACACAGCTCAGAGTAAACATTTCAAATTTTATGAAACATTACAGTACAGTGTGTTTGACCTTTTTCCTTCTTTTTGTACATGTCCTGTCCAGTTGTTGTTGTCTGAGTGTCAAAGTGAGGCCCAGCAGATTTACCATCACAAGCGAAGCATTACGGCTTTCCCATGATGCTCCACTTCACATGAAACGTTATTAGAAATTGCTTTGGGGACGTCGGGGGGTTTAGCTGAGCAAGTTCACCGTGTGCAGAGGCTGCAGTCCTCGACTCGGCTGTCCTGGGTTCGATTCCTCGTCTCTCTCTAGAGTTTTCTGTCTATTGACAACAAACTTTATCCTGTTTTTAGTCAATTTACTGTTGAATACAGACCACTAGTGTTAAAAAAAAGAGAGAAATGCTTTAGCTTTATTTCAAATGTAATGGACACAGGAGAAAAGAAAGGGAGGAAGAGGAGCCTTTTCCTGTCCATTTACTGTATAACAAAGGCCACTGCAGCCTAATAAAGAAAGGGAGAAAGGTGTGGAAAAGATTTAAAGGGAAAGAAGCACAGAAGTCACAAGTCAACACTCAAGTCTGCTTCTAGACCTGCAGAAAGAGAGAAACCCAACAGCATATGGATGGATGGATGATAATTATAACATCACTGAAACGTACGCAGTGCAGTTTAATACAAGATGTATTTAGTGGAAACCGCATCCAATGAGTGTCTTTGAGAAACATCTGAATCTAAACATTTTCCACAAACTGATGCAGTTGTGATCATCTACATGTTGTTGGCATAAAAACATTATTATTATAATTTTTTTTAAACAAGACATTTAATTTTCCTGCCGTTTCCTGTGAGCATATTTCACTTACCAGATTACAATCAGAATGACCTTGGAACACCAAACACACCACCTCTTTTTTTAAATAAAAAATAAAACGTATCAAGGTTTTCTGTGAGCTTCTGCTTGATTCTGTTGTTAACATCAACGTTCAGTTTTGCACCCCTTACAGGACGTGCATCATTGCTCTTTCCTCTCCGTTTAGCCTTCAGGATCTTTCCGCAGACTGTGATCTCTGCAGCAAAGGTAGAAAAAAAAAAGCATAATCAGTGCCTGCAACATTAACCTCTGATGCTGTGGGGCTAAATTTCTTAGCTGGCTGGACAGCTTTTCATTTTTTACTTTCACAAGCAGGTCTGACAAGCACCCAACCGTCAGGCAGCATCAGTTTAAAAAGATTCAACACTTTGGAGGCATTTTAGGACAAAACTGCCGGCAACTTTTGCAAATCTCCACGTTTGGGCTGATATGACTCATCTTCTCTCCCTGCTCTATCATGGCAGGTTTTTGGTTTTTTCACTCTAACTGTGACCTTTTATACCAGCTATAAATGGCTTTGGCTTCAGGCATGTTTTGATGACACTTCATACAAATTATGCTGTTTTTTAGGCTTGTTGAACTCCAAAATGGACTGTAGGTGTAGCTCCTATAGGAGAATGACTTTAATGGATATTGTTCATCCAACAAGAATGACTTCATGGTTAGACTCTGCAGACTTCAAACATGTTCTTTATATCATTTTGCAGCTAAAATAATGTGCATCCAGTACGTCTTCTGATGTAAATTTATTTTCCAGAACAAGGAGAATGTAAAATAAAAACACCCGAGTGTTTGAAAAGACATTTAAAAAGTTCACAGATTTTCACGCTTTGTCATATTATGTAATAATCTTTAGAAATACCTTTAAATTCAGCATAAATTGCCATTGATAAACAGAAAGAAATGACTTACATTGTATTATTATTATGGTAAAAAACAGGGCTGCACAGTGGCGCAGTTGGTAGAGCTGTTGCCTTGCAGCAAGAAGGTTCTGGGTTCAATTCCCAGCCCCAGTCTTTCTGCATGGAGTTTGCATGTTCTCCCTGTGCATGCGTGGGTTTTCTCCAGGTACTCCGGTTTCCTCCCACAGTCAAAAAAACATGACTGTCAGGTTAATTGGCCTCTCCAAATTGCCCCTAGGTGTGTGTGTGTGTGTGCATGGTTGTGTATCTCTGTGTTGCCCTGCCACAGACTGGCGACCTGCCCAGGGTGACCCTGCCTCCTGCCCCGGAACGCCAGCTGGAGATAGACACCAGCAACCCCACCAAGGGACAAGGGTGCAAAGAAGATGGATGGTAAAAAATGCTAGCTGAAGTTTTATCCTACTTATTTACTGAATTAATAAGCTCTAGTTTCATACTGTTCACTTTCAAAGCAGCGATTTATTGAGTCAGTTTGGTTCTATTCAACTCAAGTACTCAACAAAAATAATGTGAAGGAACATTACAAGACAAACACATGAAATACAATTCAAACTTCTTTCACATCCATCTTTTTCATTCCATTATAATTCAGTCAGTGAATTGTTCCATGGTGCTCTATGGATTAGGTGGAAAAGAAGCAGACCCAGAAAAAAACTAGAGAACTGATATTTACTGTGGGAAAGAAAAATAAGTAGTTAAGTACCCAGTTAATGCTTTGACTAGGACAGAGTCGGAGCTGAACACATAATCACTGAGCCAGAGGTACTTTCTACGGAACGAAACACAAAGTGAGTACATGTAGTAATTGGAATCAATCGTGCTGTTAATGACCTTTTCCAGAAAAGTGATGGTGTTAAATACAACATCACTGAACCAGTATCAGTTTCTATAGAAAGAATAACATACAGAACCAGAAAGAGACACAGACAAACACCAGACTGAGCGGATTGTACTTTCTCTTAGGGAAAAAAAACCCCCAACAACAATAAGTGGCAGCAATATTTCTGACAAAGAGAAAAGAGATACAATTAAATACAGAATGGCTGAGTATGGAGGTGATGACAGTAATATCGCCGTTCACTGTATCATCCGAGAAAGTGACGTAGGATTTATTTCCTTAGGAAAGAAAAACTGAGTGATTGAGAGCAATATCTCCATAAAAGGCTTCGTCAAAGAGAGATAGACAGTTAACACATTTAGCAAACTTCCTGAAACTCAATGATAAAAAGTATTAGAAGCTATTTTAAGATGGAGGATAGAGAGAGATAACCTCAAAGAAAAGTGGCCGTCACTCCTCCAGCTGTAACTCTGTAGCTAAAGGCTCCAACTGCAAGCTTCATCAAAAGAGGACTGGCTTTACTGTAATTCATCTGGTGCAATTGTTAAATCTTGTTTTAGCAAAAGGAAAACACTCACTTTAGAGTTGACTATTTTCACAAGGGAAGCGTTTTTTCTGACTTGTGATGGGTTTACAGCTCAGCTCTCCACCGAAATCTCAATCAAATCTTCCCAGAAAAGGCTCGTCGATATTCACCTCCTTCAGCAGCAAGACCTGCTGCAAGGCACAAATATGTTAACTACGTCTTGCACTTGTGCTTTGGATTGTCTCAGTCGCAGCTGAGTGTGTTGAAGGGCACCTTGAGGGTCGATGGAGGGCCGCTGCCCTTCCAGAGGCTGACAGAGTCATTTGTCAAACGAGGAAGGCCAGGAATTGACTTCACCCGCTGTCTTTCTCTGCATGTTTAACCCCCTGCGCCCCACACACACACACACACACACACACACACACACACACGCCACCTGCCCCTGCAATGCATACGAGGGGATTCGGATCTGATGGAATTAGAGTGAGACAGGGAGAGAGTTTATTTAATTAAAAAGAGACAGGAAGAGGACTCCGTGACATCATTTCAATGTCGCCTCTCACCCCCCTACACCCGAAAATGTTAGCTGTCAAGAGCTCCATCTGGTAAACACAAGACGCTCTCGCATTCACGTCCACACCCGGACCGACACAGAGGCCCGGGCTTCCACACTGAGTCAGCGGTTCAGATGGAAAAAGAAGAAAAAATCGAAAAGAAACGCTCTTCCTCCCCACACATGTGGGATGTAAATCAGCTGCTTCAGTCCCACCGTATGTCCGTGACTTTCTGCCAGCGCTCATACAGCAGCTCATCTCGTGTCAGCTACTGTACAACGTGACGCCTCCAGGTTCAGCCTGGAGGTCACAGAGCCACAGCCAGACTGAGCTCCTGTGTCGTTACAGAGGACGACGCCTGCAGGAAGCTTTTAAAGAGAGAAACTTCAAATTAATGGGGTTTTTTAAACCTACTTTTCATTAAATGGAAGAGGTTCTTGGTACAAATTAGCTGAAAATTTGTATTTCAATTTATCGTCCAAATAGATACTAATTACATATTTTCTTTTCTTACATTTTGGAAATTGTAAAATACCAAAAAGGCCTTAAAACGGAGCAATAATTTCAAGCTGCAATAATTTCTGTGTTCTACAAGAACTATGGAGAGAGCGTATTATCACTCACTAGTAATGAGACCATCTCCACATCATCCCCAGCTAATATTAAAAATCTCATTTCCCTAACTGACATTCACTTTAATGATTGCTTCATTAAAACTACTCTGGAAATGGAAGCTCAATTTCCCTGCAATGCACAAAAAGGCAAAGGCCATTTGCAACTATTTAAATTTCTATTGATTGCATTTTTTTCTGACTTTAATCCTCTAAATTCAACTGAGGCTGTAAACGAGTCTAGAGACACTGAAAAAAATGGACACTGAAATTTAGTTTTTTTTTTATTGATTTCAATTAAACCCAACAACAATTACAGAAATATTTCACCTGGACTGGGCGCTGTGGCTTCAGATGGTCTAAAAGGGTTTCTGTCTATTGAAAATGGAAGAAGAGAAAATACATTTTATATTTCTAATGAAAATTAAAGACTCCAGATTCTGGAGGAACAGTGAGAAGGGGGCCGAATCCATGTTGCTTGAGGTCCAGTGATGATTTAATTTGCTTTTATGGAGATGTTTTAATTCTCCAGCAGGACTTTGCGCCTGCTCACCCATCCAAATTAACGACCAGTGGAAAGAGACTGGTCAGCAAACTGGCCTCACCTGAATCCCATTCATAAAATATTGCATTATATTGAACTACTTTGTTCATACTCAATTGATGTGAGTTTGAAATTGAAATAAAGGAAATTCACATTGATATTTCAGTGGTTGTATTTGTTTTCTCTTCGATGCTGCATGGTCTTTACATAAGATGTGCGATAAACGGCCAGCATGTCTGATACCAATACGTTTGATCTAAGTTTGATGAAAATGTAAAGATCAAGATTTTGATCTTTACGTTTTTGTGTTTTTTTGGTCTGAATTGTTTATTTCAAACCTTGGACAGAAAATGTATAGATACATTTTGCTCAAATGTATCTAAAATGTGTTAGAGAGATCTATTAAAATGATCTGACTTGGTATTGAGATCAATATTATGGATCGATTCGACCACCTCTAGTTTTCAGGCGTACCAACTTCTAATATTATTCAATTGCCCTTTTAATTTGTTTTTCTGTACAAATGTTTCTTAGTTGCTGCTGTGATGTGTTTGAACATTTTTGGACTTCTGTTTTCTACTTAGTTATACCAGGTATGCAAATATTTTCCGCTACTCAGCTTTTCTATACCAACCATAAAATTGAGGGTTTTTTGTAGATTCTCCCTTGAAAATCAAAAACTATGACTTCCATATAAAATCCCCCCAACCTGAATTATTAAAACTCTGCAACGCTAAAAGCTTTAGATAAATAGTCCAAAACCTGATGGTGACCATGAAGAAAACACGCTGCTATAAATTCAGTTCATTAGCAGATGCTTGACACTCACAGGTCTTTGTGTCACCTGGCTGCTAAGTGCTACATTAGCCACCTGCAGGTTTAGATGGATTACTGTGATAGTAAGGTGGCAATCATTTCAAGGTTTTTATTAAATGCATGAAAGACAGCGCTAAAAATATTCTCTGGACTCATCACATTCAGGACTGAAAAATAACCTAAGAGACTAAACACAAAGGAACGAACTAACATGGCGACACCTTAGTAACGATAATAAACAGAAATGAAATGAACATGGACAGACCTGCAGAACAGAAATAACATCCAACAACCTTCACTGTTCAACCTATAAAGTCCTTATTTCCTTCCCTGCCTACAAACCATCCTCAAAATTAGTCATACAATCATTAATTAGACAACAAATAATAATAACAGCATCATAATCTTCCTCTTGGCATCTCTTTTTTAACTTTGCCTTTGAACAGTGTGTAGATTCTGAGTGGACAATTTGTCTTGCCGTAGAAATGATTAATGTGTTTTCATTCCTGCAGTTCCCCTCATCAGTACGGACTTGACATCAACATAGTTTTAATGGTGAACTTTTTTGGTAATCTTTGCTGTTTATTAGCTATATCGGTTTTAAAACCCCAATAAAAAAAGGTCTTAATGAAGCTTCAGATTAAAAATGAGTTTTATGGAAGTCGGTTTTTGATAGCCAGTGATTCTGGTTGGGTTATGGACAGTAAAGCCATTTAAAGGAGCTGATGATTCGCTAGATCTGTATTCCGATTTGAGGATGATGTATGATCGTCTCCAGAGCCCCACTGAGTCCGCTGTGTCTCTGTAGCATCATGTTTACTTAGCTCAAGGATCCCTGCACAAACGTGTATGGATAGTTAAACATTATACAGTCCAGGTGTTGCTTAGGTGTGAGCAATTTAATCGGTTTATCCGCAGACAATGTGTTGTGAGTGCGTGGATGTGTGTGTGTGTGTATCGGTTTCCCTCACAGCTTCCCGGCACAGAAGCTCTGAGGAGAGGAAAGATGTTACATGCAGGGAAGTCTGCTTCATCTGTCTCAATGAGAGCCTGTTATGGACAGTCTGGGCAGAGGGAGCCTCCTGCAGAGGGATCAGCGGCTCAGAGAGGAGAGGAGGTGCACATGAATGCAGTGAAACAGCAGGAGCTCTTCTTACACATGAGCTGGTGACCTTTTCTAGCTCTGCTCCATTTCACCACATAGAAGACGCTAAGCACTGCATAACACCGACGTGACATTATTCTGTACTTTAACAGCCCCACTCTTCCCGTCTTCAGATTCAGTTCTGACAGATCAGACCTGCTCTTGTTTGTGAAGGACTTTTACTTCTCCACTGTTCGGTCTGCTGCTCCACGTTGGGAAACATGCGACCTTCAGTTCCACTGCAGGTGGAAGGTACAGATAGAGATCAGGAATATGAAACAAAAAAAACATGTTTCCCTCCTGCTTACTGTTGTATTCACGTTTCCATGACTACAGCTCAGCTGAGGCAAATTCAAACCCTCATTTTACTTCCAAGTATTAAACAATTATTGATAATTATCTTATTTTTTGGCTAGTCTGCAACCTGTGATGGAGTATTAGGGTCATTTTAAGCAAAATATAAAATAAAATAAGAATATAATCACATGACAATAAACTTCCTGTGTTATAAATAACACAGGAATAAGGTTGTAGAATTTCAAGAATAAAGTCATATTACAATTTTATTCTTGTGCGAATTTGTCGAGATATTATGACTTTATTCTTTTATTATTTCAACTTTATTCTCGTACAACTTTATTCCTGTGATGTTATGACTTTATTCTTGTAATTTTATATGTTGCATTTCAGTCTATCATTGTGGCCCCAATTCTCCATCATAGTAACCAACATATTTATTATTATAATTATTGTTTTTATTTGGTAAACCTCTGTTGGATGTGAACCAATGAAGCCTTGGATTCATTTAACAACACAGTGTTTAGATCTGGGTTGGAGTCAGCATGGCATGTCAGGTTTTTGTCAGGAAATGGGTTAAAGTGGAAGTAAAGCTTGGAAATGTTTTCTTTTGTCAGAGAGAATCTTGAAAAGATTTTAAGATATTAGTCTAATGAAGAGCATAAAACCCAAAGTAATGACAATCTGAGCCTGGAAAGCAATTAATTCAATGTGATTTAATGTCTTGACTCAGAAACTTCTTGTCAGCCAAAGTAAGATGGTAATCAATGAGGTTTAGAGAAAAGGTCTTATTGCACAGAATGGAAATTCAAAGTGATGACAAACCAAACAAGAAGATCACTTGGAAACTCTGCAGCAAAATATCTCAACTAAACCAGGAGAAGCAGGGAAACCTCTGTGTTTTATTCTGTTCAAAGGTTAAAAAAAAAAATCTGCATTCGAAGGTTCACAAGTTAACACGCTCTATTTCATTCTACCATTCTCCATTTCAAGGGCACAAATGACAATGTCACTGTCTATTTGCCATTTCACAGGGTTGTTATGTGAGGAAAATGAAATCTTGAAATCTTTCCGTCATATTAAGGTTGCCCGGCAACAGACAGAGACTCATTTCTCCTGATCAGGAGACAGTCCATTATATCTGTCAGTAGATGTTTGTGTTTCCCTGATGTAAATGTGGGGAAAAAAAACAAAAAACATGTTTTTAAAGAAATCTAAAAATACATTTGTTAAAACGGTTGCCAAGTTTCTCCTTGCATGACATGAATTACATGAATTGTCCCGTAATCAGACAGATGTTTATCTTTGTTATTCTCTTTGCTCATTGTAAGTTTCCTTTTGGTGAAGTTTTTATTAAAGTCTCTTTCATCTGCGTGCTTTCTGCTTTTGGGTCGTCCTTAACAACCAAACATGATACGTTAGCAGTCAAACCTCATCTTAGATTAATCAGATTTGATCAAATCTGATAGCGGATGTGAACTCAATTAGACCGAATGCTGGCACTGGACCAAAAAGTGGCTAATGAAAGTAACTGTAGCTGCTTATTACAGCTATTAGTTTTTGTTGCATTTCCCTGTTTAATATTACGAGTATACATCACACAGAAGGTAGGTGAAACTAACACGATTCTGAATTTTTACGTCACAAAAACAGATTTTGTTTTTGCTCCAGAATGAGACTGAGCTGTAGAGCGCCACTGGAACAATTTATGATTCCTAATCTGCAATATAAAAATATTGATATCAGCAGCTTCATAAGATAATCACTTTCTGGCATCGAACAGGAAGAAATTGAAAATGTTTCTATCATTTAGCAGAAGTGCTGGTGTCGTCAGTAAAAGTTGAATTAAAAACTTTTAACACTGGTATTTTCTTCTAAACCATCTGTCTAACTTATCAAGTGAACTCCACAGAGGAGTTTTCTTCACGGTACATGGAAATTAGAGGGAGACACCAGGGGTCATGCTGAGACGGATCGGAGCAAAGTAGAAGCAACCAGGCAGCACGAGGCGAAACCATCAGGGAGGCTGTAAAACAGCAGGAATGTTTTTATATAACCCACTGACAGGCACACAGATTGTTCTCGAAACATGTCAACATGGATGAGCGCCGCTACTGGAAACCTCTCCTGGTTGGAAGCGGTGGAGGGATCACAGTGATTTTTGCCCTACCTTGTAATAAAACCCTGCTGATGGACTGCGATGAGGTGAGAGATCATGATAATAATAAAAAAAAAAAAACGAGAATCAGGAACAATGAGTGCCGGAGACGATCCTTTCTGCTGCTCTCGAAAATGACTTTCATTGAATATCTCTGCTGTTGTGTTCCATTTATTGCATCACAGGGATATATAAAACCGCAGAGAGTTTTGCCGCAACAAATCAACAGAAAATGTGTAAATATTAGGGAGAAAGCAGATAATGAAAGCATTTCATCAGGTCCTGTTTTTTTTTTTTTTTTTATCTTTTTGCTTTTCCTGTTTAAGCCCATATTGGTGCTACAGATGAAATTGTAGCAGGGATGGAAGGCAACACATCAGAGAAAAAAATCCACTTTTGGTGGAAGAAAATTGTAGTTTATTGGAGGAAATAACAGAAACTTTGGGGCTGAGGGAAACAGATTACTGTCTGATGTCACGACAGTGAAGTTTTTGCTTTCCTCATTAAAAACCTTTCACCATGTCTTCAGCTTTCCAGGTGAAAAAAGAAAACATGTGCAGGGATTTGCATTTTGTTGATAGGACCAAAATGCAGACGTGAACTTAAACCTAAAATCTTTGCCCAAATTTTTTATTAGTCATAATCAAATAACTGAAGTCAAATGACCAAATTATAAAAAAAAAAAGACCATCCAAGAGAAACGTATCGGTATTGGAAATGGTGTCGTTGATACTTCAGAATCTAAGAATTGAGAATTTGTTGCGTATTTACTTGTTATTGGATCAATACCAAAATTCCCAGTCTTGCACAACCCTACTGCTAAGATGGCCCAGTCAAAGTCCTGACATAGCTTCAATTGAGAATCTGCAGTGATACTCTCCATTCACTCTGAGCTTCAGTTATTTTGCAAAGGAAAAAGGGTGGAACAAATTTTAAGACATAAAAAGCTTTACACTACTTTGTATTGACCCATCACATAAAATCGCAGCAAAATACTGACGAGTGCATCACAAGTTGACCTTCTTTGCAGAAGCAAACAAGATCTGATTTCTCCTTTGCAATCAGAGTCTGTTAGTAAGGGGTTAAAGCACCCAGGCAGTTCCACATAAACTCATTTCATTTACCCCTCCAGTGCTCCCAAACAGCACCTATGACTCTCAGTTACAGGTAAGTGCGACTGAGTTAAATGGCCTTTCCACTGCAGCTGATTGTTGATGACTGGGGTTGGAGGGCAGGACGAAGGAAGGATAAAGGTTGGTTGAACTGGAAGAGAGAGTTAAATTAACTGGAGAAAAGCGAAAAGGGGAGAGAAGAGAGAAAACGCAGTGGAAAGTGAGCGACGTGCCGCTGCTCTGCAAAGCACCTGCAGTGACACTGAAAACCAGCTGAGAGTGCTGATTGATTTATGGTTTTGAATATTTTTCAGATCATTTTTAGTAATGGCAGCGCGGCGTACGGGTGTGTGTGTGTGTGTGTGTGTGTGCATGTGTGTGTGTGTGCGTGCAGAGAGCATCGCAGGCAAAGGTAAACAACTGTAAAAGCAATTTCACAGCATCTGCGTAGGGGAGTGAGTTTTTGTATAACCGCAGGAGACACATATGTACAGTATGCTGTGGAATTATAACATTTTTAAGATTGCTGTACGGCGATGAAAAAATAGAACCACAACAGAGGCTCATCGGGGAATCTGTAATCTGGGAAAAAACATCAAAGCTTTGAAGTACAAAATAGATGAGGAAAGCCTCAGAACACACACACACACGCACACACACACACACACACACACACACACACACACACACACACACACACACACACACACACACACACACACACTCCACTCAGTTTTAATATGTGAAATGAGGATGACCTGTGCTTACAGTGTAAGCTCCTCCACTGCAGTTTCTTAAAAAGGGAGCAGGATAATTAGTGGTTACACTGTTAAACTTCTAGTTAAAAGGAGAAGTTGTGTCTGCACAGTGCAGAAAAAAATATCATTTGGTTGTGTAACCAGTTGTTTATATAATTTATTTGTTAAAAAAAAAAAATTACATCCATTTGGAATTTTATGAGTCTAATAGCCGACTGCTGCAGCAAAGCATCCCGATGCCATGACGGTTTTCCCTGCTGCAATACTTTACTTGTATGTGGTTTATGCAAAACATGTCCTCTATCCTGATGTCCAGATTATGTACGTTTTGGTTAATTTGTCCAAAGAACATCACACAAGATGTTCAGCCAGCTTAGTGTTGTAGAAATTCATAATAAAAATGAATATGCTGAGATGTTAGAAAAAAAATCACAAGCAGCTGTAGGTTGTCTTAATTATTTTTCAACAGGGAGAATGTCTTATCCTGATGTAACAGCTGTTTAAAAGAGAACAATAAATGTAAACTGAAGTATGAAGCTAAGGTGAACAAAAAAAGGATACTGGGAATAAAACAGCATCAAAACGCAAGAAAATCTGTTTGAAAATGATTTCTTGAAAATTTCTCTCGTTTTCTCTTCATTTTCTTTAGATTGTTTCGTTATGCCAGCAAAGTCTTCGTGGCACAATCTTGACAATGTCATTTTGACATAAATCAGCTCCTATATTATGTAGGAGGGGATGTATCACTGTGTGTGTGTGTGTGTGTGTGTGTGTGTGGACAGATTGAAAATAAGAGAGCAGAAAGAAAATGGTGGCTGAGGAGAAACCTGCAGTCTTGCAGAGGTAATTTGGTTTCCTTTGCTACACAAGGACACTCCTTTGGAAACACTGGGCAACTCCATTTAGTTGTGTCAAAGAAGCCAGCAGGCTTAGCAAGGATTAGACAGCAAGCACAAGAAATCCGTCTGCCTTTAATAGGAACAAGCAGAGCAGCGAAACCGAGTCTCATCAGCATAAGGAAATTATAGGTCAGTTACAAAACAAATTTTTTGGCCTTTGAACACATTTTCACAAGGCTTCAGCCTCCTTTCACAGATTAACAAAGCTTATATCTGGTCTCAGATGATACAAAGGAAACCTACACAGCAGGAACTGAGCTTCTGATTTTCGTCTATTACTTTATACATGACACATCAAATGCGAGCATTTCTTTGTACTATGCAGACTGTTAGTTATATCTACCTAAGTTACATCTCTCCAAGACAGAACTATTTGAATTGTTTGTTTCTCTTCTGCCTCACAGACAGAAACACAGATATCACGAATGAGGGATTTTACAACCAAACAGAACATAAATCATTGTCTTTCTTGATTGTCTTAAATGATAACAAACATGTTTTTAACTGTAGTATTGAAAAAAAGAAAAAATACAGTGAAAACTAAATCTCCACTTCTTTCTGTTTCTGTACTTTCTAATGTAAGCAGTGCAGCACAGCTAACCCATACAGGAAGTTGGAAATGCACTGGTTACATTCTCATAAGCTTTTTATTTTTTATTTTTTGCCATGTGGAAAACAATGTAGGTAGATAATTATTGTGGTACATGGCTAAATGTCAAATAATGTTGCTGTGATGCCATATTTGTTGACCATAGATCTTTAAAGGGACACACAAATGTTTGTGATGCTTACGTAGAGCACAGGGAATTGTCACGATGGAAACTTTAGAAGAAGTGTGAAGCATCCATCAAGAAAAATGGATACCTGAATGAAATAAGTGTCACAAAACTGCAACACTAAAGTAGACAATGTGATATTAATGAAATGTGTTTTTTTGTTCTATCAGCATATTCATGGCATTTATTTTAAGTATTGGTCTGGGATTCAGTATCACCAATGGTCTTGTATTTAAAGATACAGATCTGGATAGAGATGATTACGTGTTGTCAATCATTATCCATTATCCATGATTGCTTATGGGATGTTTTTTGCTGAAAGAGTTATAAATGGATTAAAAAATGAGGTTTCAGGCTGTTTGTGTTGTCATTATGTGTCTATCCATCCACTACCAACCTGTGATGGTTTTGTTATAACTAATTCTGAGTAATTTTGAAAGTTTGAAGCTAAAAAGTAGAGAAATCATTATAGACCAAATCTGTTTGGTCTTAGATGAAATGTTTATGCCTTTACTGCTATAATTTCATAATATATTGTGAGTAGTATATAAGTGAACCAGTTTTGCAGCAGATAAAACACAGCCTGAGGTAAGGTTTCTCCATTTAACACTTAGCTTGTGATAAGAAAACACATCCGCAAAAAATTAAGCCCAAACTTCTTGGATCATCAGTTTAGACGTATCTGAGAAAAACTGAGAGAAATCCCATCATGTCAAAAGATTAAATTCTGGCCAGCCTCCGGCCTTCCTCAGAGGCTAAAAAAATCCTTGGCAGAACTTTCGCCATTAGATTATAGAAGCGGCTCAAACCCCAACAGCGCCTAGAAGATTCAGTCATCTTTATTACCGGGAGCAGATCTGACACCTTTATGCTCAGAAAGACAAGGTCAGGTAAATAACACTGTGCTTAAACCCAAGCCGAACAAATCGCCGCGGGGTTAGCTGCACTAGAGCCCCAGCTGTGGGCAGCTCAAGGCCTCTCTGGGGCGTCTCGATGGTCAGGGTTTCCTCCCTCCTTCCAGCTTACGATGCGAGCAGCAGGACGATGATAATCGGGCCAACATGATGGATAAGAGCAGGAGGGGGATCTTTCAATCAATCTGTCATCCGCAGTTCCTGTTTCGTCTGCAGGAAGCACGACTGATGTTTCGGTCAATACTGTCATGGGGAGATGTATGTGTATGTTTCACCGTTTCTTCACGGGTTTTTATCTAGTTGGTACAGATGGTGTCATGAACGTGTCGGGAAGATCGGAAAGATACAGTTTCTTATTTAGTTAGATGAAACTATGTGTAGTTTAACCACGTGAGCTCATTATGAAGAATGTAAAATGGCACCATCTGCTGCCTGGAAAAACCTGCTGACAGAACAAAGGCTCACGGGGGTCACCTCTTTCTACACATATGTCTGACTTCTCCAATTTAAATACCTAAAAAAACAATCTTTTATCAAAAGAGTCTTCATTGACTGAAAAAATATGTCAGACACGGGGTTGTGACCTTGAAATTTGCTGTAAAGATTCTCAAAACAGCGTCTGAGGTTATATGGACCTTGGATCTTATCCCTAGTGTATCTCTAAATCAGTGGTGCCCAAAGTGGGTCTTCGAGGGCCGGCATCCTGGATGTTTCAGTTCTCTCCCTGGTGGTAGTAACAACCTTCTCAGAATGTCCAATGAGCCATCATTTGATCCAGGTGCGTTAAACCAGGGAGAGACCTAAAACATGCAGGAGGCCGGCCCTTGAAGACCCACTTTGGACACCACTGCTCTAAGGGTGCGCTCACACTGCAGCCTGAAGTGACCCAATTCCGATTTTTTTTGACCTAATGCGACCTGTATCCGATCTTTTCATGGCAGTGTGAACAGCACAGGTCGGATTCTTTTACAAATGTGACCCATATCCGATACGACCGATTCAAATGCGAACGTTCAGGTCGCATTCATCCGTCACTGATTCTCAACAAATCTCACTATTCTCCATCCTGATACGTGCAGGTGGGAAGAAAAACAACAACCATGATGGACTATGTAAGGATTAAGTTGTTAATATGTTGCACCGGCCGGACAACAACTTCAAGTATATAAGCTAAGCTCCACCGTTAGCTTCCATGTTTACATCCGCAAACACTGAGCACTTCTTCTTTTTATGGCGGTTGGCAGAACACTGAGAACGCTGACGCTATTGCGCCCTCTAGTGTGCATGCGGGACACTTTCAGGTCGTTTCCCCGTTCACACTTCAGAACGCATACAGGTCGCAATTACTGGCAGTGTGAACGGCCCGGCAAAAAAAAATCAGAATTGCCAAAAAAATCAGAATTGGGTCACTTCAGGCTGCAGTGTGAACGCACCCTAAATGCACTCCGATGGGGAAAAAGAGCAGAACTCATTGAAATTCTTGCTTTTTCTTATCTATATCGAAGATAAACTTCGTACCGGTCCTTCTGTGCCAGTGACTTGTGAAACTACTAACAGTTCAGTTTAAGTTACTGCCATAAACTTTGATGAATTTTAAAGATAGACCAACACAAAGTAGGGCATTTTTTTTAAGTTGTCAATACTGCACAAAAAAATCAAGTTCGACTCCATCCACCTTCCCTGTCCTGTCCACTCAATGCTACACAATAAAACACATGGTTGTATTAAAGTAAGATAAAGTTTAAACGGTATGATTATTTCTGAAGGTACTGCAGCGCCACATAACATGTAATTAGTGTTTTAAAGTATTTATAGGCCTAATACTTACAAGCCAACTCAACAAGGAGAAACCACCCACTTATCCCTCATTAGCTTTTGGTGAATTAACTGAGCTGTCAATTAATCTTGACAAGTAGTGGGCACACTCCCTTTACAATAACTAGGCATTGTAATAGGGGGCTCATTATGAGTAACATGATGTTCCAGATGGTTTGTACCGTCAAACCCATCTGGGAGGTCAGCCTTCCAAACAGTTTGGGAAAAAAGCACGCAGGCTTCAAATCTGCTCGCTCCAGAAAGCGGTGAGTCATCTGTCTGTCACTGCTGACGGCTAACAGAAGCCGCTAATAAATCATATCCTCACAGATTTCTGTCCGCAGAAAAGCAAAAGCTTCTTTTGTAAACATCAAAGACATTCGGGGAATATTCTTTGCCCCTTTGTCAATAAAGAAATCGAGCTTGATGCAACGGATGCAACTGATGCAACGCGACTGAAATCTTTTGCGTTGACAAAAGTTGACAAATCTGCAGCTGTGAGTTAAATGTGGCAGACTGGTTGGTGAAAGTCCTGTCCTGTGAAGAGTTTGGTTTTAGATAAGAACCAGCTGAAAAGGTGTGTATCAGTTGCTACACACTGAAACCTCGCACAGCGTACCTTACAGTTCACACTGATGTCCGAGGCATCTCAAGAACCAGGTTGTTTTGGTTCACAGTTGCTAATCTGCTTTACTTCATGAAATAAAAATTAATATCAGAGTCGAAAACTGTCAGTTGCTCTCATTAGTTCAAACTACATTAAGAAAGAGTAAGCAGGACTCTTATGATTACTGAATGTATGTATTTTTCTTTTTTCAACCAAAATGCCCAAATGAATGGCATTTTGTAAAACATGAAGTTCTATCACACATTAAATATTCCTGTTACTTTATTGTGTTACTTAACCTGAGTTTTATGAATTGCATGTTTTATGAATTGCATGTTTTATGAATTGCATGTATACTGGGATGAAGACCGTAAAACCTACAGCCTGTTTCTGTACATGTTGTCTTTGTCTCGTCATCGGAGTAGCACCATCAGTGCCCCCTAGTGGTCAGATAATTATTAGCTGGATTAGTCAGAAAATACAGTTGAAAGCTGATATTTTCACACTACAAAAAGACAGAAAACCATTTTTCCACCCTGTGACATCAAATCTGATTAAACCTTTTTTGTTTTATCTCAGTAAATATTACAAAAATTATTTCTATTTTTCTAAATGCCATGATTGGTGAGTCAGTTTGGGAAAGCATAAATTATCTTGCCATGGGTTTGTTAGGTTTTCTGGCTCATTTGTAACATTTGAATGTCTTGGAGGGCCACTTGTAGATATTTTTGACATATTGGAAAAATCAAAAGAAATCAGACAAGATATAAAGGTAACGCATCCCTCTTACTGTTCAGGAAGGAGATGGATTCTGTCTTGCAATTTTGATATAAACTGTATTTATCAACCCCAAAACAAAAGTTAAAGATCTTGTGAAGATGCTTGCTGAAATGTAAAAAAAAAAAATTATGTATTGTGTATCCATGAAGTTTCGTCCAATTCCCCTGACAAGTCAGCCATTTTGAGCATTCAGGTTCTAACTAATTATCTCCTAAGTTTACCTCTTCTGCTCATCTTAATTAAATTCAGTTTAATTACAAAGCACCGATTCAAAACAAATATCATTGCTTGGCACTTTGCAAAAATAATTAAATCAAATCAGACAGACAAATTCGGATACAATCCAATTTAATCACAAGCAGTGCAGACGGGTTCAGTTTATTATTCAAATTTGCAAAGAAAGTTTTCTAAGGAAGCCCAGGAGATCGGATCATGTCACAGTCTTGCAGCAGTCACTCCTTCAGAAAGATGTTTGTCCTCATAGTAAAGTAATGAAATAAACCTGGTACAGCAGCAAAGAGCTGTTTGCTACTTGAAAATAAGGCAGTTTAATGTCGATCTAACCAGAATGTGCTGATTTTTCCCCTCTCTGCGTCGTTTTTAGACCAAACAGGTTTCCAATTATTTTACGACCAGGAATATGTCACATTAGTCAAATAAAAAAGACGCCTACAAAACTGAGGAAATATGTCACAATTTCTAACGAGTTTCTTTTTTTTTTTTTCCAAGAAAAACAAATCTACTAACCTTCTGAAGCGCTGCACTTACGACCTCGCTCTCAGTTTGGGTGGTGTTTGTATCGGTTGGTGTTTGCATCAGTCTGAGCGTCTGCTGCTTGGGTTCCACTGTGGGGCATATATTACTGTATATATTACTGTTTGAAGGCCAGACCTGCAGCCTCTGGGTTTAACGACACGGAGTGAAATATCCACAGTGAAGTAGACCACACCAGTATTCAGTCAGCTGATTTATTCTGCAGCTCCAAATGTGGAGATGAATCAAACACCTCCAGAAAATATCAAATCCACCGGAAAGAAAAACACATGGAAGTGTTTCGCTGTTAAGGTACTTCGTGTTTTTTTAATATAACATCAATCATATATTTTTTTTTTATGTAGATAATAAAGATATGTAAAAAAAAAAATCCCTCTCTGTGCTTGGAGTGCACAGAACTTCAGACTCAGTCCAGATTGAACTTTTGAAGAAACAAAGTGTTGCAGTGGCCTTTCATAAAGAGCTTTTTTTTTTGTTTGTTTCTCTGCAACAGGAAACACAATTTACTGACTCCAAAATCTATTATCCTGCAGCCCAACCTTATTATTACACTGACTGTTATTACTCAGTACCTGTAGCCTGGGCTTCTCTGTGGCTCTGATAACACTCGGCTACTTTCATCACACAATAAAGGGAGATCTAATGCTCTCAACACACAATCAACTGCCTCATGATTGTACCCAATTTCTTTTTATCTCATGTGCAATTTAAGATAATAGTTTGATTCATAAGATATGACTCAACTTCCTATTTATCCAGCACATGTCCTGCTGTGTGGAGAGTCTGCCATGTTGTAGAGGTGTTTTATAGGAATTTGTGATAATGGTGCAGTAAAAGTGGTGCACGGATTGTTTTTATTGTTTTATTGTTGCTATTGCTGCTGCGCTCTCTTTGTTCCTTTCTTTCCACAGAAGCTTTGCGACACATTTAAAAAGTTTTCACCCATCTGAGGTGTTTTACTCAGTTTACTGTTCTTATGAATCAATCGTAACCAACAAAATTGGGCTTTCATAACAAAAACAGGTCTGGTTTCTGCAATATATTCCTTCATTCTCCATCGCAAAACTGTTCAAGCTGATGGCTTTACCCGAACTGCAGGGGACGGTCAATGCTGTATAGATTTTTCAGTATCCATCCCCTGACTTATACATTTGTCTTCATGCTGTAATTGCAGCCAGCAATGCTGATGAGCCACTGACTGGACCTTCCAGACACAGGTGCCTTCATACTACAATCAATAGAGACACTCGGCCCACTTATGTGATCTCCCTTCCGGTCATTGTGAAACTAGTAGCACCAATTGACTGGATCTCTGTTGAATTAAGTCATTGAATATTTATTTTGTAGCCTCTGTGTTTAACTCTTTCCTGTCCTTTAAAGTTATTTCGTTCCGATGGAGGTATATTCCTCATTTCCCTTTGTTTTTGGTGGTATTTCGCTCTAATGTTCCTGAGTGTTCAGATAAAACGTGTTGGATGCCATAGTGAGGTTTTTTTCTGCTGTAATTGTTCAAAAGTCTGTGAGAACTTGCTGAAAATTCATGTCACCAGCAGAGATGAAAGGTCAGACCGCTACTGGGAGGTGAGCCAGAGAGAAACATTACTGAGCAGCATTATCTCTTACCCACTGTCTTCAGTGCAAACACACCACGGTGTGCAAGCAGCCAGAGGTTACTGCAGGATTCCTTCAGTTCGAATTGGGGGCTTCGCTCAGGTCATGCAATACATTTTTCAAGGCCATGGGTTTCTCACATGAAACCAGGATTCCTTTTTTAAAAAAATCTTTATCCAGTAAAAAGAGATAGAAGGGCTTTATGTGTTATATATCCTGTTTTGAAAGGCGTCTATAGATTGAGGTGTATGTATTGCATTATGTGGAGACAGATTGATTCTTTTGTTGTGTAGCTGTTTTCAGATTCTGAGGAGTAATTATGACTTCTTCATGTATTTGTTATGGAAAGAAACTAAACAAAAAAGAATGAAAATCTAATAACCGTGGAGCAGCAGTTACTGAGGAAACCACAGAACCGAAATGAAAAAAGTCCAGCCTGGTGGTACCTTCACAAATATACATGTTGTGTGATTTCTCTGCAGAAGTTTCCTGCTTTCTCTTACTCTAATTCAGTTCCGTCTTTATCTCTGCTTTGGCCGTTCGGGACCGGACGGTTTTAGGGCTCTAACTTTGTTTTCATCTCTTTCGGTTCGGGTTTTGGGCATTTGCTGTGTCTTTCTGGGATGAGACCCAGGTCCCTCCTGATTCCTGGCAGTCGGAATGTGGCAGATGTCTAAATTCACACCATGCACAGAGCTGCTCAGGCATGGAAAACAAAATTAGTCCATTTGGTCTGTTTACTAGAGGGGATTTCTGGAAAAGTTGCAAATTTAAAAGTATCACCGCCCAGTTGCTGATGCTACTGTTTGCTGGCTGTGATATGAAAATATTTCTCGACTGATGTGAATTAAAAATTTGTAATCCCAGATTTCAATTCTCTTACATTCACTTGGAGGCTGGATTTTAAATGTTGGGTTAAAAGTTATATTCTTTTTTATGTACTTTTAGGGAGACAAAGTTATGCTGACATGCACTGTCTGGCCACTTTATTAGGAACACCTGACTACTGCTCCTGTAGGCTTCAGGACCACTCCTCAATCATTTTTGGTCCACAATTACATGACGGAATATTACATATTAGTTCATAATGTGGATTTTCTGTTCCACCACATCCCAAAGGTTCTCTACTGGGTTTCAATTTACTGAATGAGATTTGATTATTTGTAATATTTCATCATTAGCTTTTAAATGAGTAGTTATTCCAAACAGTGAAACGTGCTCTCGAACAGAAAATGTTGAATTTTTTCTTTAAAATAATATGTTCACTCACTACAAATAGCTGCATCTATCCATAAGAAAACACACACACACACACACACACACACACACACACACACACACACACACACACACACACACACACACACACACAAAAGATTTGGTAAAGTGCACCTCCAGGAAATCTTCTGGCTCATTTTCAGGCAGGATTTGAAGTCCTGATGAAACCACTTGAGTATCCTGCACGTCCCAACTCATTCATCTCGCAGCAGCACAGAGCCGTCCAGATGATGTGGCTTGTGTTGGCCGTTTCGTTGCGTCTCCACATGTGGGCCAAGGCGTGGGGACGCTGCAGCACCTGAGGCGGGAGGCAGAGTGATGCAGATGATTAATGCTGGCAGGGCAGAGTTGATACACGGTAAACAAACAAACAGGCCGCCCAGTCGCTGTTCTGAGGAAGCGCCGACTGGCTCGTGCCATCTGTTGTGTGAATAACTTTGCCTCTGCATGCATGTTGGCATCAATAAGACATGAGGACACGGAGAGAGGGGCAGCTCTTTGATTTTTAAATAAGTCTCCTCCACATTGTGTGCATACGAGCTGCATAAAAACAGCCCAGCAGTTGGATTTACACATGCATTCCTAAATAAACAGGTGCTGTTTAAAACAGCTATTGCAATGCATGAAGCAAGCAATATTCATAATCAGTCGCTGCATTCATGAAACAAAGGTGTTTAATTTGTTTTACAGGTTTTAATTTTAGTTAATGATTTATGGGTCTGTAAGGCTTCACGGATTTCAAGTAAAAAAGTTTCACAGCTAAAAGGCTGGACAAATAGCACCCTCTGGCGGCTAAAACAGAGAAAGCATCTATTTTAACTTCCTGCGGGGGAAAAAAAAACACAGTTCTGCACATCTTCCATTAACATTACAATTGCACTTCTACAATCATCAGAGCAGCAAAATCAGGACAAGAAAAAAAGATGGCATAAGCGCATAAATGATTGCAAATTATATTCTTAAAACTCTTTTCTGTAAGATATTTGACAGTAAAACAAGATGGATGGAAATAATTTACCAATGAATGATAATCATTAGGTGTTTTAGAGTTTGTAGGTAATAACAGTGCTAATTAACGCAGTATCAAGTTTCAGAATATCTCAAGCTTTTTGTTTTCCAGGCTGCGGCCTTAATGTTTCGGTTAACGGTGTTAGAGGAACTTTTATCTGAACAGCTCCAGGCTGCAGAAACCTGCAAGATGAAACCTCACTTCACCTTTGGAAATGTCTGGAGATACGCAGCTTTTTGCCAAAACATAAACTTCCATTTAACCAGCTTTCCAATTGTCCTTGTTCATGTGTTTCAAGTTGCCAACTTGCCTCAAAGCAGTGTTTAGATGTACTCCATTAACTCATGAAATCAACTTTTTTTCCCCATTTAGGATATCATTGTAACAAAAAAGCTACATTAAGACATTTCTTTCTGTATTTAATCTGATTCTCTTATTATTTTGATCAATGCTAACAGTGAGCTATCTTTTTAGTTTATAAATTCAGTGAATATTTGTGATAAGTTCATGTATTATTAATTTTTAGATGTTTGAATAAAAACAGTCACTTCCAAGTTTTTCTTTTATACATATTTTTATTTTAAAGGAAATACTGATTATCTCATTCCCAAACCTGACTTGACCAATAATACAGATGCAATTTATCACAAACAGATTGAAACAAATGAAAAGAGCATTACAAAAAAATGAAACTAAAATCCTCACCGGCAGTTTTTTTACGTGGCGTTTCAACACAAAAAAGATACTGAGTTTTCTAATACAGGCAGTTTATGCAGCAGTTTCTTACTCACATTCTCTCATAGTCACAATGTAACACATGTAATGCTTCTGAAGTTCAGATTTTACCCAAACTTAGACAGGCGCTCAAACCCCCCCCCCCAAAAAAAAAAACCAAACAAATGGTTTATGAAGACGGCTTAGTTTTGGTCCCAAACAACCAGAAGGAGGTCAAGAAGAGCCTAAATAAAGAGTTAATATTCAGTACCAAACAATACGAGTGTTTTAGTTGGTCCAACATAAAAAAATATTGTTAAAAAGTTAGTTATCTAAGCAAAAAGATTATTTTGAACCAATCAAACCAATCTGGTTTGTTTTGAGCAGTCTTGTCCCCTGTTGACAGAGCCTGCTCCTTCAGTTCAAATGGAGAAAAAAAAGGTTTTAAACCATAAACAATAATTAACATATCTGAGTAAACCTCAGCAAACATTAACAGTATCTTACATATTTATAATAGCGTGAAGGGAAAAGATTAATTGCACATAATCGTTGGTTAAAAAGTAAAATGGGACAAAAAAAAATGGCACAGTTAAAACCACATAATAGTACATTTACAATTTTTAGTTTTTACATATGAGGATTTTTTTTAAAACAAAAAACAAGGAATAAAAATGTAATAAAAGCTGCAAAGAAGAGTAAAAAACAACAACAGAGAGTGTGTGTACAGTTTTAAAATAAATCCTTGCTCTTCTTCAGGTTCTGCTGCTTCCAGTTTGGCAGGGCGTTGAACTCGACGCGACTCATCTCGAAAAGCGTCTTGTAGGGAAACAAGCAGAAATCAGAACGTGGTTCTCTTACACACACGCACATTGAGCACAGTGGGGGGCGTGGTACCTTGAAGTCCTCGTCGGACAGGTAGTCCTCCAGCCGTAGCGGGTCCACTCCCTCCGGCAGAGGCTTCCTGGTCAGCTCCTCGATGGAGTACTGCTGCTTGCTCAGTTTGGACAGAGCTTCTTTCACCAGGATCACTTTGCTCTTGGAGTTTCCAGTCTGCATTTTGTTAAAACACAAGCGTGCACACACACACTTAATATAAAACATTCATAAACACAGGAGGAGGATGACGAGGAAGTATTTGTTAGTGACCTTAGAAGTGATGCTGGTGTTTTTCTCCCAGTATGGGAAGATGTTTGTGAAGGTGAGAGGCTCCAAGCCTGCGAGGACCAGGTAGGCCCGAGGGGGGCGCCGCGGGTTCTTCTCTGGAAGTCAGCAAGAAAATAACAACCGAAATGTTTATTTTGGGTTTAAAAGTGTAAGTTTTATTATCAAAAATCAGCCTTTTTGTTTGGAAAGGGAACTTTATTCCAGGAAAAAAAAATGGATGACTTCTGCATTTCCTTCTCCACTTTTTGGCACATTTACAGATAAAAATTCACTTGAGCCAAAGGGCCAAAATGCACATGCGTGTGTCAGCTTTAACCTTTGCAGTACTGCAGCACGGTTTCCATGGCGCACTTCCTCTCGCTGTCCCAGCGCATCTTTGCAGATCCGGTGCTCTGGGTGTCGTCCGGCTGCCAGCCCTGCCACAGATACACCTCCATGCGGTTGTCCAGGAGAAACAAGGCTGACGAAGAAATGAGAACAAAAACCGTAAGAAGGACTCCAGTAGAAACGGATAACGGTTAAAAACAGCTGCTGTAAACAAAGTACAGGAAAGTCAGATTAGGAATAACGTTAGGAGATAAAGTTACAGAGCTCCCAGGTTTAATGTTAGAATGTTCCTGTTTGTCTTTCTAATAATTGCTCCTCCAATGTGGAGGTATGTGGCCAATCCTGTTTGTGGTTCCTGAGAGTTAAAGCAAACACTAAGAACCAGGAGAAACAAACAACCCACTAAAGTACAGAAAATAAAAACTTTTTATATATCTAAAAATGTTGAAGTATCCCTGGAAGTCCTTTTCAACATAAGATCAATTTCATCTCTGACCAGTTAATTCAAAATATCTCAAATAGAAAATCTGTCTAAAGAAATCTCTGAATAGTTTGGAGATATTTTAAAATTAATTTTGACTAGTCAAACTTATAGCTACAGATATTTCTAATTAAATTTGGCCTCGTCATTATTTAATTTGATATGATTAATCAATTAATCAGATAAAAATAATTTGCACATTTTGCATATTTTCATAACTGATTAATCACAATTAATTTTTACAGGTCTATATATCTCCCATATAAAAATACATTTAAGATATCTTTAATTAGAAATATGACTAGTCAAAACAATTACATTTGTTAAATTTACTTTATGACTAGTCATAGTTTGTTGATATCTGAAATATATGTTTCAGGATATAATTAATTACAGATATCTTGCATTAAAGCTTCCACATTGCTTATACAAGCCAGAATATAATTAAAAATACCTGAATTTACCAATACATGTATTCATGAACCTATTTCAGATATCTGGACTGTTACGTGTGGTGAAGCTGATTTTATGCTAAAACTGCCTGCCATACCCATGTGCTGCGGAGCTGTTGGAGCTTTACCTGGCTGCTGTGCGGAGTAGAGGCTCTCCTGCAGGAAGGGCATCGCCATGACGCCCTCCGTCACCCTGGCCGGGTACAGCTGCTCCTCCCATCCGAACATCCCAGAGCTGGCGCTCAGCCGGAACAGGCGGGGGGTGTAGTTGTACTTTCCAGGATCTTGATAACAAACACACCACCACAGATTATGTCTCCCATTTAGCACATTGCTAACTCCCCACCAGCGCACCGACCTCCCCCCCCCTCCTTACCTTCCAGCATACAGTCGTAAGCCTTCGTGTCCTGCGGGCCTAAAGCCTTCAGAACCTCTGCCGGCTCAGAGCTTTCCTCCACCTCCTCCACCTTCAGCTTGCTGCTGCTGTTCAGTCCCAGCTCTGAGGGACACCTGAGGAAGAGACAGACCTTTGAGTTCCCTTCAGGAGACAGTGAGGCTGTGAAGACCTGTCAGTTTCGTCCCAAATCCTACCTCTGCTTCAGTTTGCCTGCTGCTCTTTTGGCCACCTGCTTGGCGTCTGCATGGGCTTTGCATCCGTGCCACAAGTAGAGGAGAGCTTTCTGAGCGTTAAGCAGCACCAGGCTGGCACGGGAACGCAGGCTGGCAC
Organism: Poecilia reticulata; assembly: GCF_904066995.2. NCBI lineage: Eukaryota > Metazoa > Chordata > Actinopteri > Cyprinodontiformes > Poeciliidae > Poecilia > Poecilia reticulata. Next base: position 5,361,721 of record NC_088848.1, on the reverse strand, counting down.
GCTCACACGCCACCTCCACCAGGGAGGCCTCTGCCTCGGCCTCGCCGCGCACGCAGAACAGCCTCCAGCCACCTGGATGCAGCAAGCAGAGGGTGTTACTGCAGTCAGGATATGGGAGCTCAGCCGAGAGCTTCCTGGGTGTTTTTATGGAAAAGTTCAGCAAAATAGGAGGAGCACAAAAGTTCACAAAGAGCTACAATTGTGGGTTTTATTTAAGAAATTAGCAGAAAACCAGAGGATGGAAGTAAAGAATGAAAAGAAATAAATTAATAAAGGAAGAAGTTATAGATAAGAGGAAAGAGCAACATGAGAAACGAATAAAGGACATGAGGGAGAAAAGAAGGATGCAAAGGAAGCAAGGACAGGAGCAAGAAAATCAAAGTCTTGGGTTTACACAGGAAAAATCCTGAAATCAAACGATTGCTTCCTGAGCAGGAGCCCTGTCAGAGTCAGGAAGTGACCTGTTTGTACCTGAGCTGCTGGCAGCGTCGTCTCTGCTGCCCTTATGGATGACCAATCCTCCCTGGAAGAGCTGCAGGAAGCACGGCGGCTCCTTACCCTGAGTCACCAGCACCTGCGCCGGCCAATCAGAAACAAGCAGATGGAAGTCTGAACATTTCAGAGGAGGAGGCATCATGTGTTTGGATGTTTTTATTGACAGTTAGTGATGAGCTGACCTGTGACCCCCGGTGGCTGCCCAGCTCCACTGTCATCAGGGCCGACGTTCCTTTCTCGCTGGCGCTGGACTGCCGGCCTTGCCAGAAAAAACACGCCGTCCTCTCTCTGCCGGGAGCCGCTGTGCTCAGTTCTCCGGGTTTCTGCCGCTTCCCGACTGAGACGAGTCAGAAAATCCAGCGTGACCCGGTGAATCAGACGCCCCGCTCTCTCTCCCCCGTGACGACTCGACTCGTTTTCACGCGACTCACCGAGCGTGGTGATGGAGTATTTCCAGCGGATGATGTAGGCGTCGCCCTCGTGGAGCTGGCCCACGCTCTCCTCGGGAAGCTCCTCCTCGCCGTGCTCCTTGATGTGCCACGCCTCCACCGCCACGGTGGCCAGCTCCGCCTGCCTGCCGTCCTCGGTCTTCACCAGGCCGTAGCCTCGCTGCACGTCCACGCCCTCCAGGACGGTCCGCACCGGGTCGACCTCGTTGTCCAGCAGCGCTTTGGCGTCGCACGGCTGCAGCTCCAAGTCAAGCGGGGAGCGCAAGGTGGAATGATCCGGGCTCTGAGCACAACAACAAAATACTTGGTTTTTGTTTTGTTTCTGCATATTCGAAAAAAATGGTGCAGCAAATATCTTAAGTACACTTAAAATAAAACAAAACTAACATAAGTAACTCTTCAACAATATACAGGAGCTTCTTTAAGGGAATAATCTCTTAAAAGTGATGAAAAAAGTTAGTTTCTCTGGCAGATTATTTCAACATTGAAAAATAAAAAGTAAATGTTTTAAAATACACAGAATTTGTTTCTCTGATGAAAGGAGTAAACACACTTGAAGACTTGCTAATAAAAAAATAATTAGTTCCCATCTTAAGGATGGGAAAACAAACAAAAAATAAAATATTAAAAGATCTTTCTAATTGCCTTTTTTTTTTAAATTAGCAATAAGAAACGTGGTAATGTGTCCATGATAATATGTATTTTTTAAATACGATATTCCACATTTTCTGCTTTTCTACTTTTACGGGTGTAGGGGGATTTTTTTAAATTAAGGGACATTAATTGGCTAAATTTAAAGTCCTTAATTTTTGATAATATCTTTTATTAACTTTTACAATCATGATGACGCAACAATAAAATCGCCCTGTGTTTAGATTAAATTTAATACGGATACTTTTATGCTAACAAATTAGCAAAAAAAAAAAAAAAACTCGAGCTTGACTATGCATCGTTGGCAAAATTATTTATGCTTTCCGTCTAAAACAGCATTTGAAAGTGAGTACTGTAATTTATTACAATTAATTTGCCAAAACGTGTCCTGATCTCTACAGCTGATCAGGCTACGATGGGAAACGAACCATGAAGAGGTAACAATGACTGACTCGGTACGGTTGGTGACCCTCGTTCCGGTCTCACCTACCTTGACTTCCTCCGCCTGAGCCGCTTCCTCTTTCTTCCGCTCGGCCCAGTCCAGGAACTTCTCCCTGAACAGCGACGTCTCGTTGTGCTCCGACAGCCGGCCGAACAGAGTCCAGCTGGGACGCCCCTCGCCCTTCCTGTAGGTCACACACAAACACACTTATTAAAACGGACATGCCGCCGTGTGTGTGTGTGCAGCTGTGCTGGAGCAGATTAACCACTAGGGGGCACCAAATAAACATGAAACGATGCAGCAGACGTTTCTCCATATTTAAGCACAACTCCAAGGCGAGCAGCAGGAGTCATCATCTAAATGAATCTTGTCCTTTGGTGTCATTAACTCGTCTTACTCACTGAGGTACGTCCGTATTATTGCAGGAGGAATCCAGAGGGTTGACTCTGCAGCTGCTGTAGTCGTAGCTTCCGCTGTAGAGCTGTTTACCCAGTTTGACAGCTACTTTTCTGTCACCCAAGGGCACATCTTTTCCGTGCCATACGTACACTTCACTGCCAAAGTCAAAGACTAAAACCTGGTGTGTGGGTTTAGCAGGAGAAAAGAAGATTGGAAAAGTTAATTTAGCTACAGAAATGGCAGAAAACATTTAAAATGGGCGATAAAAACAATCAGGAGATGGAGATGCAACAATCTGGCTTCTCATGTCAGATTCTGATTCAGGATTTTGACTCATTCTGAATAATTCAGATGATAAAGGCCAAAAAGAAAAGGCCGTTTGATACACCCAGCAGGAAATGAAGAGGGGATTATATGTCAAATAATGTCCCCGTAGGGGGGAAAAAAAATAAATAAATGAAGTTTCTCATTTTAGTTTAGTTAGGATTGCCAAAATTATTTCTATTTGCAGCGTGTCAAAAACAGAATGGTAAACAGAAATTTTGTGTCTATTTTAAATTGGAAATAAACAGGAAGTGGAGGGAGGGAGCAAGGAGGAAAAATTCTGAGGTTGGAAAGTAATTCATTCAATTGATGATCCTAAATGACCGAAAAGGGATATATTTAGAAAGTCTATGTAAACATTTGGTTTTAACTGTGCAAACCTAAGATTTTGGATCTACTTAATGAATGATAATAAAATTAATTTAAGAATTACCCCCAAAAATGATAATTTAGCATCTAACCTGCAGATCTATCAAGGGAAAATCTCCCGATTCTGACCTCTGGTTGACTGATTGGTGCATCTCTAACAGAGACGCGTCTGTTAGTGACGTTACCTCTTTAGAATCGAGCAGAGACACACTGGGGATGGAGGCCCAGGCATCTTCATGAGGCACCAGTTTGTCTCCCTGGAGTCTGTAAACCCCGTTAGAGTCCACCACCCCACTCTCATAAAGCTCGTCCTCCTCTGGGTCTCCTGCCCCTGTTACACACGCGCACAGATGCAGTATGTCAGTAATGGCACCACCTGTCTACATATTCTGCTCATCTAAAACAAAAGGTTTTGCTTTCATACCTCTGTATTTAGTCTTTCCACCTATCAGGCTCCAGAACTCTTTGGCCCATCTGCTTTCAGTGTTGATGCCTTCCTCAAGCACGGACACCTGGGGAGCCTTGCAGCCAAGGTCCCGCTTGGCTTGAACAAAAGACGCCATCTCTGACGCCTGGCCGAAAAGAAGCACATTTAACACATCATATATGTGCATAAATGGAGGATTTACTGCAGGTATCTTCAAAGTGCTCCATGCAGGACGTAATCCTGTCCTAGATTAGCGCCAGACAGTCTGCTACCAGTCTGAGGTATGTCAGATTGTGCAATGATTGCGCACCGATTTACAGCGTCCCATAAAAATAAATAAAATGCTGGAACTTATCAACAGCTTTCAGAGTCTCCAGAAGGCCTTTAGTTCAAAGTCAGAAATTTGGGTTTAGCAGCATTATCAGTAGAATGAGTTGCAAACTACTATTGTAAAGTCTGCACAGCGTATGTCATACTATGCTGTGCAACGTTAAACCTGATGACAGCCTTTAGTGGCTACGTTCAACTTTTGCACCTGGACTGGCTCTGCTGCATTCTCCTCAGCAGACCGTCTGCATGCAATAAAATAGGATCAGTTTGCAAATACAAACAACAAGGCTTTGGTCAAACGGTGTTCACATTTTGCACATTGTTCTTCTAACATCTGTAGAAATGATAAAGCGACAGAGAACATAGCTGCTGTTGTATTGAAAAGCCTAAAGTAGTCACAGTCAGGAGCTTGAGAAACAGAACTAATACGAGATTTGTAAGCATTATTGTTTGGCTTAATGTTTCAGCAGGTTTTCCCACAGCAGGACCTTGTTTTCTTTAATAGAGATGATTCATCAGGTGAACTGCTACCTGTCTAAACATGCCAACAGAAGTTGTGAAAACCCCCTTCTGGGGAACGCTGAAGCGTCTGATTCAGTGTGAGCTTCCGTACCTTGGCTTTCTCAATGACGTTGGCGAATTCTCCGCTCCACATGAAACATTGCTTCGGGGTAATGAGGAGGAAGCAGTCCCCGCTGTTCAGCGAGCGCGCCGTCGGTTCCACCAGGCGCACCTGGATGTGCCTCCGACCTGCGGACGGCAGCAGCTTTCACTTCCATAACCAGGGGTCCCGAAACGGTTTTCATTTAAAACGACAGATTTTGCAATCGTCTGCGGCCATTTTCAAAATACATTTGTGGTAGGTATTTCTACGGTGGGAGGAAGAGGTTTAAATGTGGTTTTGGGAGATACCAGACACTGGGAGGAAAAAACGAAGTAAAGGTAAGGACACAAGGCAGGGAAAGGAGGAGGTAAGGGTTCATGGAAGGAGACGAGTTCAAAAAAAAAGGGCAGACACAAGAAAGGATTGAGGGAAGGACAGAAGACAAACAAATTCTCAAAATACAAATGTTTCTAGACTGAATAAAACAGCTAATAAAACAAACTTTAACCAGAAGATTACAAAAGAAATTTCTTTTTGATTCTTCAAAATAAACCAGTCATTTCTCTTATAAAGTTGTGGTCACCGTTAATGTTTCGCATTGTGCAGAGATTCAGAGAATTCCTTTGTTTTCTGACCTTTGATGCGAATAAGCATGAGCTTGTGAAAAGGCACGGCGCTGTTGTTAGTCACGACCTCTGTGGACTTCACGCTGCGAAGGCTGACCTTGCGAAAGTTCTCCTTGCTGGCGAGCCCAGCCAGCGCCACGTCCGCCAAGTTGGAATGTTTCGCCACTTTGTTGGGAAAGAAAACAAAATAAAACAAAGACGTGATTATTATATTGTGCCTCTTTTCAGGCATTAAGTCATTTCTGCGCTTCAGGCAAATATATTATTTCATAGTATGACTAAATAGCATCAACAATACTTCAGTAGAAAGTGCTAGAGATGAGTCACGCTTTCGTATTACTTGGTTTATGTGAGCTCCACTAGATAACGCTCGTGTTGTAATCCTGCCCACATCCTCAAATGAAAAAGTGGCTGAAGTAAGAGTAGTCTGCAGAGCAACAGAGTACAGACATGCACACAACCTATGACGTAGCATAAAAGTGTCCAGCAGCTGACCACATCATCTTTAAAAACACCCAACTTGTCTCCAGCTTCAACATTTTCACAAAACACGTTTTCAGTTTCCATGTGAACAAGTACAGTCAGATCCTTGGGGCTTCTTTTTCTTTTTTTAAAACATTTTGTCACACTATAATTAAAAACTTTAGACCAACACAAACCTGAGCATAAATATGAAGAAAAAAAACCAAACATTTTAGCCAAATAAACTAAAACTGTGGTGTGCATTTGTCTTTGTTCTCCCAGCAGCTCCTCACTGTGTATATATGCAGCTCCTCCAGAGCTAACATTAGCAACCTAGCTGCTCCTGTGTCCCAGTTTAGGTGGACGGTAATGTGTTGCTATGTCTGTAGTTGGACCATCCTCTTTCCCTTTGAGATGATGGGATGAGCAGGACTCAGAGATCCTCAAAGCATGGGATGTTATGTGAAATGATTCTACTTTAAAATTCTCCATAGCTACCTCACAGACCAGCCTGGTCTCTAATATCCTCCAATCAACCTCCAAGTCTTCACAGAACAGCTGCATTTACACTGTGGGATTGAGTTCAAGGGTATTGGAGTAAAATAGGCTGAACACAAATGCAGGCCACACATTTCAGATTTTTATTTCTAAAAAAAAAAAAAAAAAGAAAGTTCATCTCTTTTATTCTACTTCACAATTACATCATATTGTGTTGGTCTACCAGACAGAATCCCATTCATAAGCTGAGGTTTCTGGTTATAGTGTGACAAAGTTTGACGGATGTGAAAATTAAGAGAAGCTAAACGTGGAAAAATCCAGAAGAGCGTCTTCACTGCTTTGTCATCCAGCTTATTTGCCGGATTGCTCTAGGTAAATATCTTATTTACTTTAGGGAAATGTGAGCAGACTTACTCCTCTCCACTTGAATCCTCTTGGTCTCCACTGACGCCACATTAAGCCTCTGCTCGGTGTAAACCTGCCGGATGTCGTTACGGGCAGCGAGAGCCCGCAGGGGGTTCCTGGAGCCCTGATTCCTTCTGGCTGGTCGCACCGCTCGCTTGTGCTCTGCTACCGCTGAGGTCAGCCTGGAGGCGAATTGCAACAAAGAAGTATTTTATTTACATTAAAAAGAAAATACAACCTTGCTTTCTTAACACTTATGGACAGCAAAACTGTGTTAGTACAAAGCTGGAAAAGTGGAAGCAAATATTTCTAAAAGAGAAAGACACATGGGATTGTTTTAAACCAACTTTGGTGTATCAGCCTGGATGTCACTCAGGTCTTCCTCAGTCAAAACCACGCTGGACTCCAGGAGAGTGGACGGGGAGACAGGTTTGTAGAAGTTGCCAAACGTCTCATCGTCGTCCAGAGTCATCACCTCTTTCTCCATCTCTGCCGTCACCTCGATGGTGGATGACTTGGCTTTGCCCACACCTAATCCCACAGAGCCCAGGAAGAATGCCAGAAAACAGGAAGAATGAGATTGATTTTCTTAGTAAAGTAGAAAAAATATATACATTTCTGAAGGAGACCTTCAGGAATTTATTTGTTTTAGCTGGTGAATGCTCATGACTTACATAGTTTAAAATAAGAGCAATGTGCAGCCTTCTAAAATAAAATAAATTGGGGCTGAACAATATATTAAAAATATCTAGTCATTCATATCAGTGCATGCACATTTGAGATTGTAAAAAGCTGCTGCTCTGTTAGCTGTCATACAGTGGTGGGAACAATTGAATTTTTCATTTAGTGCTAGCCAACTAAAAATATTTAGTGAAATTATGTTCTGGAAAAATTTGCTAATTTACTTGGCTGAGGAATTCTTCAAGTAATTAAACAGCAATATCCATGCTCTTATTTTGAAGTGCTGTTTACACAGAAGTTTCTTCTTTCCCCTGTTTTTCTCCATTTTTTTCTAAGTAGCTTTATTTAAGACAAGAGACGTACAGGAACGAAATGAAAGTCAGACGGCAGAGAACAATGTTTGAACATAAATACAATGTCCAAGGGAATTATAGAACATGTTAATTATAGTTTCAAAATTAAACTGGACCTTAAAGGTCGTAGCCTTTCAAGTGCAGACATAATTTGAATTGAAGTCAGCATTTTAGCATTAGCTTCCACTACATACCGTTTTGGTGTAGTGCTTTAGCGTTAGCAAAACGAATTTTTTTAGTTAGCAGCTTTGATACATAAGGGTGTTGGTGAACTCATGCTTTGTTGACATAGAGTCAAAATAAACATTTATAGTAAATAACAGCACAGATTGTACCTTTATTGTGGAGTTTGTCAAGGAAGGACTCCAACTTGTCGAGACGTTTATCTCCCTCCACTTTGACGTCAGTTCTAGTGGAGATTTCTGCCCGGTGCACAGAAAGATTTAGTCAGTCCATGTAAAATGAGCAGGCAGGTTGAGGCGCATAAACAGTCTCCTTAAACCACCAAGAACAAAAGCATTACAGTTGAATCCCAGACAATACCTTCATGTGGTTTCACAGGCGTGGCGTTGGACTTCTTCAGAGAGATGATAGGCGGCTCGTCCTTGGACACGAGACCTGAAGCCACACAACATGGAAGTTATTCCTTTCCCGGTTTTTCAAAGAGCTACAGTATTTAGCAGCTTGTGCCAGTTGGTGGTTGCAGTAGCTCAGGTAACGCGTTGCCTTTCTTCGTATCTTTGTTTGGATTAGAGTTTCTACTGAGCTTTTGTCCCTTTTCCTGAAAGTTTTCTGCAAAGTTTTATTTGCATTTTTCCTTCAGAGAGATGTTTGCAAAGCAAATTGCAGTACCTGACACTGCTCATCAATATGCCTGCCAGGCTTAGGGAGAGTAGACACTGATACAGCCGTACAGCAAATGCATAAATGTAAAAACACCCCACCTTTCTTGGCCATTCGTCCAGCCACCGTGAACTGAACCGAGTCATTGGCTGCTCCTTTGCCTTTGCTCTTCCACTGCTCCTCTTTGTCTTTGAGGATCTTCATCCTCTCTGCCAGCGACATCTTGGGCTCCGGATCAACATTGGACTTCTGTTGGATACAGATACGACCCAGTAAGAACTCTGCGAGGACACAGATTTTCCCCAGCGCTGGTAGCTTTCCATGCAATATATCTCACATATTAACAGATGAGGATGCAAGAAAAGTCTCTGCATGACAACCTTAATTTAAAAAGAAGCATTCAGATTCTGACAGGATACAACCACAGACGTCAATGTCTTTTTTTTAAAATTATATGTATGGGATAAACAAAAATGGTTGTGTTGAATTTTATTTAGGTTCATCAGACAACAAGAGGATGCACACAGAAAAAAAACAAAAAATAAAAACAGTTTTCAATTTTTTTACTTTCTTGCTAACTGTGTATTTCAAATAATTCAAGTAAGATGACAAAATGTGAATAAGCTAAATTGGTGTGAATAGCTTTGAAAGCGAAAGCAATTTCACAGAGACAAAAGACTTAAATATATGAATAATATCTTCAAGAACAACTTGAGCCTCTGGTTTTCCAGCACTTATCATGTTGAGTTCATTATGTCTCTGTGATATACTCTCCTGTCATGTAAGCATCCAAAGTCGATGATTCAAAAGTAACTTTATTAGGACACTGTAACTTAGCAGCGCTATTAAAGTAAATACAAACTCCCTCCACACACATATTTACAGCATGTTAAGATTACATAAGAACTATTTCTATCACACACTCGTTTTTCTGTAATAATGAGCCACTCAGAGTGGGTAATTCACTGTGACTGGTGACTTCATTTCAGCAGCAGGTTACACCAGAAGCAGAGCCATCAGAAAGCAAATCCAAGAAGAAAAATGTCTGCTTGAAAAAAGGGCTTGTCGAGCATTCATCAACAAGTATTCCCGCTGTTGTGTGTTGACGTGAAACGTGTCACGTTCTCTCACTTCAGAGCGACTCCAAGTCAACTTTAACTACTTGAAATTAAAGTAAAAGATAAACAAATGTTCAGGACTCCTGCAGCTAAGCAGCGAGTTGGAGTCCCAGGGGACGTTTTTCTTTGTGGCTGAATGATGATCTGTGGGATCTCCTGACTGTCGTCATCTTCACGCTCTGCAGTCATTTTAAGCATTTGCAGATGTCTGCAGCTTTAAAAGGGAAAACATGTTGGGAAGAAGCAGTGATGAAAAGCACTCTGGCATGGGAAAATAGACGTGTTGGCGTTCCTTAAATCTTTTAATCATCACACTGAGGCTGATTGCTGTCGCTCCACAGAAAGATTTGAAGGAAAATAAAAAAGTATATTGGATTTTATTCAGCAGTGTAGCAGATGCAGAGTTGATGATTTTCAGACGGAGGATTCCCCACAAAAAGTGACAACTTTATTTAGTAATTTTGTCTAATAAGAGACTAGACAGATATTAAAGCTGACATTTACAGGAAGCTGTTGTTTCTTGTGTCTTTCAACAACTTTTTAAATTGAATACTCCCCGTCATGGACCATAGAAACAGAATTAACCACAGAAGAAAAAAAAAAAAGTGTTTCTCTGGTGACATAAGAAAAGAAGTTCAAAGAATCCCGTTTGATCATCCTGATATACTGCAAACCGTTTCCAATCCCATCTCCGCTTCACACACACCCACACACTCGCAAACACAAATGGAAAACACAGCTGCCATGTCTGACTGCCGATCAGCCGGGGCTTTAGCATCTCACCCAAGGGTGGATGAAACGAGTCGACCTACTGAGCCAGAGCCCTACAAAAACACTGGAGCTGAGCATCAAATGAGCTCATTGTTTAGTTTGCATGTAAAAAGAGGAGTTGATGGAGACACGGGTGAGTAAAGCCCTCTGCTGCATTTTATTGAAAAGATGGAAACTGAACATCTGTGTCTTAACGAGCAGCCTGGAGGTTTTTTCTTACATTTTCCTCTGCCATTCTGAGAAAAACCGGTCCCTGTAACATATGTACGTTGGTGACAGGAGTAATAAAAATGAAACCGTGCTTAGGAGTTAGAGAATGAGGTGAAATCTTAGTCCTGGGTTTGATTAAATGTCTAAAAGTTCAGATCCAACCATATTTAACACAATGCAGCATTGAGTTAATTTTTTATCCGCTTGATTTACAGTCGGGTTCAGCATAAATGCCAACATGTCCGCATATAGAAGTCCTCTTTGTCCCCTCAATAAAACCATGCATATCACGAGCGACCAGCTGAACGCCGAGGCTTTCACAGACTGATTAAGACATTAATAGTATGCAAACACCCAACAGCTTCTTCAAATAAACACATATTTTATAAAACTTGAAATGCTTAAAGCACCACATTAGAGACATTAGAGATGCTGCCATATATATATATATATATATATATATATATATATATATATATATATATACACACATACACACACACACACACACACACACACGACTACCTAAACATGAGCTCTATTACATTCTTCTGTCTCGTCATAAAGTACAGCTACAAACCTGTCTGGAGTCAATCACAGAGGGGAAATACCTTGGCCTGACGGGACTCCAGAGATGAGGCCCCCAAAAAACTGCAGCTTTTCCCCTCTAACCCAGCTGTGCCCTTCAGCGTAAACACAGGTATAAACCACCTGTGAAGCAGCAAGATGCATTTACTTTACTTCTCTGTGGGAAACAAAAATGGAGACGGCTTGTCTGGGACACATGCTGCATAAAAAAAGCAACATAGTAAGATAAACTGGTACCGATTTATTTCATTTTGGGAGATCGGCGACAGGTCGATTCGCGACAAATCGGTCTTATCCACCAATCATCTCTCTCTCTCTGCTAAAGTTTGAAAATCAACCACAGCTGCATTTCCATTACAAATGTGCGCAAATCATTGTCAATGAAAATGTTGCACCATTATCCTCAAACTACTTCTTGTCTTCCTCTTTGTGGGTTGCACCAGTGGCAACATCTGCTTGTTGATCATGTGGCTTGTCTGATGCGAAAAAGGTGTTTTTATTGCTGCTTTTCAAAATAAACCAATTTTGATTCATCCCCACCAAAAACACCACCATCCCAGCACCAAAACTTTTAATTGAAAAACAAGTTTTTTCCAGAATTGGCGTGTTTCTATTGAGCAAATATATTTTCAAAATCTGAAATTGCGCAGTTGTATGGTCAATGAAAACACAAATATTCTTCACTTTTGACATGAGAGAGGGCTGACAGACGAGAAGGGCATGATTATTAATCAGTCACCTCACTGTTGCCAACTTAACAACTTTGCTGCTATATTTAGCAAATTTTCAGACAAAATAAATGAATAAATAAACAAATAAATAATTGGTATTGGCCAGAAAACTGCAATCAGTGCATCCCTAATAGTAAGCAAGCCCATGCTAAACAGGAACATGCACCATTTCATGTGCACACACTCACCTGAAGAAATGAGGAAAGGCAGACAGGCAGGTGTCAAAGTCAAAGAAAGGAGCAGAGTCTGTAGATGTAGACAGGAGCCACAAAGGGCAGGAGGAACTAGGAGAGCAATAAAAGAGTAAAAAACATAAAGAAAGGAGGGAAGGAGAAAGGAAAATTACAAGCGGAGAATGGGGAAGATGCAGATTACGGCTTCAAGATTTAACACGGAAGACTACAGGAAGTGTGGGTCATTTGCTGAGCATAGAGTGAGTGGGGTGGGAATGTTCATATGCGTTTAGAGATGCAAGGACAACAAATCATAATGTGCACAAATAAATCATTTCTATTCAAAGTGGAAGGATATAAAACCAGCTTTCAGATCTAAAAGCTACAGATAAAGAAACAAATATTATGCAGGAGGCCTTAAACAGACAATCCTGTTTTTGTTGATTTGTTGACTCACTACAAGTATATAAAGCAGAGATATCTTGAAGGAAAATTCTACATTTCCTAATTATTTATGGATTTAATATAACATGTTTGAAAAGTCTACACAAGGACAGACCTGCATTTACAGCCACAAAGCAGCTTTTTCCATGTTGTTTGTTGACCTTTTGTGAAAAACCCCCAAAACAAAACAAAAAGATGTCATCAGTTATCACAACATATGACTAACAATTATTCCTCATGACTCAACTTGCCTCGTTTTAAATCAAATTTACAACCAGGCATCGCTTTACAACACCAGGGTGCAGAGAAAGGCTCAGCAGGTCTAACAGGAAACATCTGGACCTAATCACAGCCTCAACTCTACATGTTTTATTCTCCGTCATTTCACATTTCAACCAAAGAGAACAAACATCTGATCTAACTGTGTAAGCTTGAATGAAAATAAACACCGGAACTTCAAAAAAACAAAGCAGTTTTCTCAAAAGAGAAATGAAAAAAAAAAAAAAACGTTGCAGGAATGACCATGTGTGAGCTGAGGAAGAGATGGCTTTGGTGCTCGAATCAGTCATCATATTTCAGCAAAGGCCATAATTTCAGACAGAAATAAAAGGAAAATCCCTAAAGACCTTCTGGACAACTGCTTGGCCCTCGCTCGTGCGTGCAAGCGTTGTAAATGCACATTTTTACGCCATTAATGGAAAGTTCACAAAATCTCCACGGATTTTTGCTGATGTGTCATAATCAAGAGCGACCACACAAATAAAATATGACATCATAATTCAGCATGTGACAGAGGAGGGGAATCGGGTCCAATTTTGTTGAGCAGCTTTTTCCAGACTTGGAGAGGATGTGAGGCTAGCTCATCTTTTGGATGAAGTTTGAGCTCCAACCAGAAATCCCAAAAGGGGATCACTGATGTTCACCGACATCGAGTCAAAAGATGCTCTGCATAGATGCACAACGTGGCACGACGCGTTTTGCGTACATGAGCTCTGTGAGTGGAATGGTTAAAAAATAAATAAATAAAAATAGTGTGTCGTTTTCTTTCCAACTACAAGCTCTTCTGTGCAGGTGCTTATATTTTCACTGAGAAGGGTGTGTGAAGTGCATCAGATGATAACATGCACAAGTAATCCAGGATTCGTGGTACAAAACTGTTTGACCTGAAAGTTTACACAAATATTGGCGAGAAATTCAATTTTGTGGTGAACACAAAACGCTGGCATGTGGAGAAATCTTATTTTTCCAACCTTGAGAACAGGAGAGAAAAAGTGAGCAGAAAAGCCAGAAAAAGGAGGAAGCATTAGGTTGGAGGCTTTTCAGGTGTTTGGTCATGGTGTAGAATTTTATTTTTACAAGTGGAGGGAAGTTGTGGTGGTTTCTATTCTCTTCGGGAGGTAAGCTGAGCTCTGGATCACTTAAACCTGCTGCAACCCCAGAGCTCTGAACCACATGCTCTCCTGGCAGCGGCCGGCTGGAGGAAATATGCTGATTCAGCAGACGGAGAGACATGTCCACAGCCAAGTCGCCCCTTACGTCTGCACATAGCCAAGCGGAGGCTGAAGTGTTTGGCTGGGTTCGCTCATTACTGCCACTTCTCCGAAGCCCCAAATAAAACTTGGTGCCATCATAAAACCGATGCAATGCAATAAATATGGCTTTTATCATCAAAGTCTGAGTAAGAAAACAATAAATATCTGCTTTAGCGTTGTCACGTCAGAAACAAACTAATGAATGTGAATTATTAAAATCCCACCACCAAACGCGTAAAATATCCTTTGGTTTAAAAAGCTGCTGTGACCCTCTGAGATCCAAACACTTTCCATATATTGGCTGCGCCTCATTACTTTACAGAGACAAAAACATCAGACTTTTCCAGAGACAGGGAAAATGGAGGGAATACAAGGAAAGACAGAAATGAGTAAGAAAGGAGACAAAAAAAACTAGAGGGAAGATGAAAGAAGGAAAGTCACAAAGAAGATGTTGAAGGAAAGAAAAAAGGAAAAGTAGAAGGAAAGAATGATGGAAGGAAGAACAAATGGACAGAATATTGAGATGAAAGGATATTGAATAATTTCTGTAAAGAGAAATATTTTCTCTTAATTTTTTCTTTGCTTATACATATCCAGACATGAAGAATACTGAAATCAGATTTTGAACCATAACCTCTAATTCAGCTTCCAGATTCCTAGACGGCGCTTCAATCTCGTTCAAAAATGTTCAACTTAAATTTGGTTCAACTATGTTCAAAAAGCAGAAAATCTGCAGCAAATATTTGATATTTTATTTGATTCTTGTCTTTAAATAAAAACAGCTTTTTTTGATGTGATAAACCCGATGTGGGAACTGACCTTTTTCTTCCAGGCATTCTCAGCATCGTGAAGCTGGTTGAAGCGATCTGTCAGTGACGTTTGAATCACCTGCGGCGGTTTGGACTTCCTCGTTCTGTCCTTATTTTCACCGTCCTCGCCAGACGACACAGCCAGTCTGAGAAAAAAAAAAAAAGGTGTCATCAAAATTATTGCGGAGCTCTTCAAACTTGATCCAAACAATTTTTGCTTGTCTTGTTGAAAAACTTTATTATTTTGTGTCAAAAGTAAAAGTAGTGAAAAGAACTATCAAAAATTTACCCAACTGTTTAGGTTTAAGCCCAGTTTAATGCAACTCAATCAGTTTGCCTGGAAAGTTCGATTCGTTTGTGAATGTGCAGCCAATCTGCAAACTCCGGTTCGTCTAAAAACCAAAGTCTCGGTTCGGTTGAAGTGAACTTTGGTGCGTATGTGAATGCAAGCGTACCGGAGACCGAACTACAGCGCAGAGTATTCTGGGTAAATACAAACAAAGCATGTCCAAGGTCTTTTACCGACGACAGAAGAAAAATCCTACAACCACTAAAATCTGACAATACTCCAATACTCCATTGTTGTCTACACACTGCGAAGGAGTGAGTTGTGCTCATGTATACACATGAGCACAACCTCAGAAAACCTTCTGAGGTTTTCGTGTCATTTCCTTCAACAACAGGATGCAGCGCCACCAGAGGCGAGGGGGGGAACAAGTTGGGGTTGGATTGTTTGACACAATGCAGTGAGAAAATGAACCACACCAGCTGAAAATGTAACAAATATTAAAATTTTTGTCCCGAATCTAAACTATTCTACCAGAATATCAGGTGTTTTATTTGCTGGCATTTCCCTGTTTGATTCCATCACTATGTGCGCGTCTGTGCGTATCCTGACCTGTGTTTCAGCGCGGAGCCTTGACTCTGATCAAAGCTGCTCTCCAGCTCGTCGACGTCCTCGGACACGGTCGACGTGGTCTCCAGGCTCTCATCGGGCGACGGACTCCGCATCTCCTCAAAGCTCTCTCTGCTGCTGGTGCTGCCACCGCTGTTCTTCTCCTCTCGGTGCACGCTAAAGCTGCCACCGTCCGGGATGTCATCAGCTGGTGAGTCGTCCTCTTTATCGCTCTCCCTGCTGACCTCTTCCTCAACATATTCCTCTTCTTCCACTTCGTCATCCTCTTCCTCCTCACTCTCAGGGTGGCTCAAGGTGACGCTGGTTTGCCGGGAAGGCATCCCGGTCGACATGCCTTCGCTGTGGTCCGACTCCACGCTGGTGGAGCGGCTCTTCTTTAGGATTCCCCTGATGCCCTGAGGACCAGAGTCTTGGCGCTGCAGTGAAGGTGCAGACTGGCTGAGCGGACTGGGAGGGGGCGACGCATCTCTGTTCTTGCTGGGTGGAGAAGCTCTGTCTGAGAGGAAACTGAAAGGCTGCAGCAGGGGAAGAAGAAGAGACACGATTTAACTGTCAGAACAACATAAATTTCGTTTCGCCTGGGGACGATAACTCTGTAAGACGACAAGTTTCAACAGTTTGTCTTTCTGTATATTCCACAAAACACTGAAAACCCCAGTTTGTTTTGCGGTTCTGAGCCAGCTCCTGCCTTTGCTCCATTTCTCACCCATTTGTTGCCATTTTGTCCTTTCCTGCTTCCATTCAGCACATGTAAACAAGCCAATTTATTAAAAAGAAATGACAATGTTTTCAAAAACTTACTTTTATCATTTTTTGTTTTAAAGGACTGCAAAAGCTTAATGTTTGTTAATAAAATCTGTAATACAACTGAAAAAAATAATACAATTTCAGACTTCCCTTTTGAATAAAATCAAACATTTTGCAATCTAACAGCGAACAGATGTTACATGAAATAAAGCTGCAAGGCTGAGGCATCTAAAAATATCCAACGCTTTAAAGCTGTGATCAAGAATTTAAGACTGCAACACCAAGTAACGTATGCAGTGTGAGCTCAGTATGTTATCACTTAGGAGAGCCGACAGCAGCTGGAACAGTCCCCACGCATTGTACGGACGGGCCAAAGGTTGGGAGGGCGTGCTGATTTAGGAGGAGAAGCAGATTGTGAGAGCAGGCTGGGTGTGACAGTGTAATGCTAACCTGGTGGTCTTCTTTAATAAATACTGGAGCGCAGAGTGCGGCTGTGTGTGTGTGTGTGTGTGGAGCTAAAATCATCACCTGTGGGAATTGGTTTAAGATTTGGGCAAAGTATTGACATTATGTCTGCTTATGGAAAAGAACAAGTGAGGATCTGTGTTGTAACTCTACATTAAGAGAAGGAATTATAAACTGAAAGTTGACTTCCAAAGAAAGAAAGAAAGGAAAAAATAAAAAAGGAATCTAAACTAAACCAGGCCTTAAAAACGCCCAGCCAAACTTCAAGGTGCGTAAGGGTTTAGGAATTGGCTTGCATGAGGTCTTTTTCAGTGCAGGAAAATACAATCCATCCAAACACAACCCACAGAGATCCCTTTAATACTGTAGCTGAGTTCATAGATTTATGAAAATGCGATCCAATTCTTAAGCAAATGTTTTAGCTTTAGAGCTGCACAATACATCAAATTTCACATTAAAACTGACCTGCTTCTGCTCGGTAGTTACAGTATTTTCCTGTTGCTCCTTCCAGGAAGATTCCTGAGTTGACTCTTCCATTGCTTTTTCTTTATCAGCATTGGACAGGCTGCAATTATAAGAAAATAATGCACAAGACTGATGGGAAGAATACACAAAACTGGGTAGCAATGCAGATTTCACTAATCAAAAAACTTAGGACGACAGAAAAAGCACATTAAAAAGCAAACTTACATTTAATAAATAAAATTCAAGCTGTATGATACATAGGTGTACATAGGAGAGGCTGCGTTTCACTGTAACTAAGCTAATCATTAATATAGATCACAATTTAAATGCACAATTTAGCTGTTCTAATATAGTAATAAAATCCCATTTTAATGTTACATCTCCTCCTAATACATATAATTGACAACCCTTCAGAGTAGAAGGCATAGCAAAATGTCCTGAATGTTAATTATAGTTTCCACATATCAGAACTAGCTGAAACTGGTACTGGCAGATCAGAGCCAGACAACATTCTGGTGCATATTTACTTTGTGCATTCAGTAGTTTTTATTTATTTATTTATTTTTTACCTCATTTAAAGACTGTGAAACAAAAAGTTTCTGCATCAGTCATTTCAATCTGGGAAAACAACAAGAGACGGGCAGAGACGATGCGTTCGAGAGCACCATCCTGTTTCTAACGAGTCCGTCTCTAAACCGATGGGAAACTGATTCAGCATAATCATAAGAGTCAAATCTGTTAATGGTAATGGAGGTCCATTTATAAAGAACCCCTATAGTTTTATTGACCACTCAATGTGCTTTACACTAAGAGCCACATTTGTACAAACACTCAATGTAGCATTTCTGTCTCTCCATTACACACAGGTCGTTAATGACAATTAGACTGTCAGCATCTTCCTGAAGCAAACTTTGACATAAAAAAAATTCAAGTCAAACAAAATGTTTTATTTTTTCTTTTACAACTGTGTTTCAGCTGTAAGTTAGGTGTGGGAGGTGGTGGCAGAGAAGCTTCCCCACATACAAGAACAGTTCAAAGCCTGTCCGGGAACTGTCTTTTAATTACCTCAAGCTTCACATTTTTATTTAAAGTGTTTTATTTTTTTTGTTTTAAATCAGTGAAAATTCTTATTTTGTGTAACTGAAGTTTGCTAAAAGGACCAGCGATGAAGTCTTAAGTGGAGACAATAACATGAACTCAAATGCTTCCCGACTGGGCGGGAAGCTGAACAGTATGAATGACGACTCAGGCTTTATGCAGACAATAAAGAAAAAAAAAAAAAACTGAAAGAAAACTCAAAGGTTGCAAACTGCACTGTTAACTACAGCCTGGCTATCAGCCCGACATTCGCTCCGGTTTGGTGCAAACCATTGTGTGTTTGTATTTTTATAGTCTCATGCAGGCTAGTCCTACAGGTTTACCTGCCTGGTTTATCCCTTCAGCTGCTTATGACATTTGACAGGCATTCAATAGGATCTATAATAACCTCTGCGCTGCATTCGGCATGCTCTGTTTGCTGCGCGTGGGTGGCACTGCTTTCCAAGTTGTTTCAGTCTATTAGTGAAGTCTGAGCCCCAGCTCACACATTTCATTAGGAAGCAAAGAGGTCGGATAAAAATCAAATAAAACAGTCCCACCCACGCTGAAATCACTGAAGCGCTCACCTGGTGGAAGTTCCCTCTCTGTCACTGCTGATCAGTTGATGCTTTGTGCTGTCATCACAGCGCTGGGTGCTGCTACCATCCACTTCTCCCTCCTCTTCCTACAAATACAGAAAGGTTGAGGAAATAAAGATTAGGCCAAGATATGGAAGCAATCCTGTCAAAGTCCTACTCCAGCTGTAACGAATATCCCGATAAAGGAAGTGAATAAATAAGACTCCACCCCTTCTTTTAAGAATGGTAGTTAACCCTTGCAATGCTCCAGCAAAGCTGGAATGTAGCAGAATGCTGTTCAACATAAGGAATAAATGCATAAAAATATAATTAAATGCACTAAGTGTACATTTTTGAGTGAATGCATTTGTAACAAATTTTCATCCATCCATCTTTTGTCTGTTCCATGGAGGGTAAACGGGTAGCTGGTGGAGGAAAAATCTAAAGATGAATGGACTGGTTTCCAGATTTAGAACACAGAAGTCCTAAAGTTGAAGAATTTGTTGAGCAAAAATAGAAAGTTGCCTATTTGGAATTATTTTGGCTTTAAACGGGATAAGAGAGGTAATCTACAGTATGTAAGCAGAACGCTTTGCCATCTGTTTCAGCAAAGGGCCTTTATCAGAGCTTGACGATGGAGCTGCAGCACCGAGTTATTGCATAGCGTAATCAACACTTAATGCTCAAGGAAGTTTGTCATGGTTTAGCCACGACAAACGTGGCTGAAAGTGTGCTGAAATCTGCTTCTGTCCAGTGAAAATTAAATGAAACAACGTACAGCTGTGTTACCATGGTTTCAACTATGTTTTCAGCGAACTTGTTCTAAATTGAAAGCTCTAATAACTAGGATAAACAAATACATAAATACAAATTGGTATTAGTTTTCACCAGCAGAAATACAAATAAATGCAAGAAGGGCGGCAAACGTAAAAACTCAATTCAACCGAATCATACAGTTAAGTTCATTAATGAATGAACTTGAAACATCTTTTATTTTCTTCTCCCAGCTGGGTTCAAAACTACTACCTGTACTACAAAACCTCACAATATGTTTATATTTCATATCCAATATCCTTAAAAGGGAAAAAAAATGAATATGCAGGCTGCACCTGAAGAAAACCTGAAAACTGATATCAGCCAGAAATCTGATGGGAGCATCTCCAGATAAAACTATGTAGCAACTCGTTTTAGCAAGATACGGGTTACATTTTAACTTCAGGGACCTTTAGCAGGAACCACTGCAACAGTTATAACTCTCCTCTGTTTCTACTGCACGTATCAAGGTAAATATCAGACCCAGGTGGACATTTGCACCAGAAAAAGGTCAAGTAGGAATAACATTTGATATTATACTGAATCTACAGAGTGGACCTTTTGGGATGGAGCATGCAAAACACATTTTGTGCATTTCTCAACATCGTATTTCAGTCATCTCAGTTAAACTCCCTCATTGTTCATACTTTCTGCAGATTTCAACTGTCAGATTTTAAACCCTTGCCCTGTCTGTGGAGAGTCAAACTTATATTTCAAAGTTTGTATGTTGGAATGCTGTGGAGCATCATTGAAAAATCAGAATTTATGGTTATTGAACAGCTGGTTGTAATCCTGACGGATGCTGCAGTCCATCTCACCTCTGGAAAACGAGTGAAGCTGCTGTACAAGACTCTGAAGATACCTGGCATTTTATTTTCATGAGGGGACCGAACTATTCTTTACCATCTTAGCAGGGCATTGGGGAGGAGAAAGTCAGGCAACATTCATCATCCTTGGATGTGATTTACATAAAGATAATGCTTACTGGGTTTCAGGGCATAAAAACTCTGGATAGCATGAGGGAAACCCAGTTAGAATGCTTTTACATGGCTTTGATTCTTTGTAAATGGCTCTTTGAAGACCCCATCTGTAGATTTTTTTTAAAAGATCTAAATCCAGGAAACATAAAGAATTGCTAAACTATGCACTTGCTGGGATTATTGTGGGCTCTGAGGTGTGTTTGAGGCATGTCTAGAGTTGCTCTTGTTCCCCTTGAAAACAAGCAGTGATGCGTTTCCTTCAGGAACGTTCAGCGTTTTCATGGAATCCATTGTTCCCTCAACCAATAAAATGTTCCCTGCCTAATTCTGCACTCCTTTTCTCCTCCACACAAAACATTTTATTGTGGCCAGATGTCGTGTGTGCTAAGATTGTAAACTTTTTGTAAAGAGGATGAAGTTGTTTTCTGCTGATGGGTTTCTCATAAAGTTAGAATTTTGTTGGATTTTCTCAAACCATGAGAAAATCCTTACATAAACTTGCAAACTGCTGCACATCATTGTACCGCTCTCCATTTAATACTGCAAATTTGGTCGTTTCATGCCTCTTTTCCGGGGATGATATAGTCATTTGCAATGCAATAGAGCATTGGGGAGAACAGTTGGTCGCAGCAAACGGGCAGCTATCGAATCTTTGTCTCAAACGTTTACATTTTTGCTCTGTTGTATTACAACAAATAGCTATAATGATGCAGCTATTTGAAGTATGTTTTCTGTCATTTTATGGCTTTTTAGGGTTGTTGCAATTATACGAGATTGTTTCACTTAAAATGTTCCTCCGTTAAAATAATTTAACAACAAATCCCATGTTGCTGTTGGTTGTCACAAAAGCTCAGGTTGTGTTTGACCGTCTCAGTCTTTTTAAATGGGTACGGCCGCTGTATGTCACGGCGACACTTTTGGCCTCAATTACATATTAAAATGAAATTGGCTGAGGATTTTTGAGAATTGCAGCTAAATTAAAATGAGTGACAACAAATCCTGTCCTCTACGACTGACCATGCATCAACTCATAATGCACCTTTGGGTTGTTTCGTATCAGTTTTCACTAGTCATTTGAAATAATTTGCCATTACAGTCAAATTTTGTCTGCCATTTCTGTACAGAATAAAAGAAACCTTCTTTAAAATGATTTCAAAACTAGTTCAACCTACTCAATGAACAGACGGGAACGTGTCCGTTTCTGTCTTTTTAGGTCTACTAGTGAGTCTTTTTCACACATGCTGAGAGTGAAGCTCGCAGCTGTGAGAGTAAACACTTTAGCAAACCCCTGGCGTGACCTGGTGAGGATAAGTGGGTCTCCAGCTGTGAAGAAAATACCTAAAATTGTGTAAATACCCCAAATTAGAGAAGCCTCTTACAAGCTAAGTGCTGCCCACTGATCGCTGAGAGAGGAAGTTGTTTTCTACACAGCAGGATTTACAATCTTCTCCAAGACAGATTTTCACTGAGAAAAGTGAGAAAAATCCATTTATAAGCGAGTTAATTCTCTTCCCAGAAGTGTATTTTTTTCTGTTTGCATTTATGCTAAAAGGTTGATGAACTGAAACTCATCTCCGATGCAGTCTTCTCTGACTTAAACACTGACTGACTTTTCAATAGAAACTGTGGAGGAGGCATAAACGACCAGAGGATAGTGAAGACAGACAAATGGCAGCTTTCAATACAGTTAACCATCAAATGAGACACTGTGCAATAACATATATCAGGGAAAATCACAGATGGGATGGAGCATTGTGAGTACGATAGGAACCTGCTTTCCCACAAGGTTCGTTTGTTGGAGCAACTTGCTACCATCTGGGTTTACTTGGCCAACATTGGCTCTGCTGCTGGTCTGTAATCGCCAAATTAGAACAGCTATTTACATCAAACATCATGAAACCAAACCACTTCTGAAACCTAAGCAGCCTGGGAAAACCACATATGCGTCCATAGTTCATTTTTTTTAAGCTCACATGTGCAGATCTCCCTCAGGATTTGGGACATTTTCAAATTTTGTTCCATAGATCATCTTTTAGCATGAAGAAAAAAAAATCTTCCCACAACTGCTTTAATCTCTCCATAGACTGTGCATGCTGAAGTCATGAATTTGGCCAGGTTTGCAACCAGGTGCAAGAGTGTTCGGTGTGCTAAGAAATGGCTCAATTTGTTATTAATGGAGCTGAGCTTCCAGAGAAGAGCTGAAGTGTGCAGCAGCTGCTCTGGAAAAAGCTGGGAGTAAAGCACCGAGTGGAATGGAAAGAACTAAACACAGGCACAGTGTGTGACATCACCCACAAATCTGCGTGTTCAGGTTTTTGGAGCTTGAATTTATCCCGTCAGTTTGACGGCTTTAGGGATTTTCATACTTAAATACTAGCAACATAGAAGGACAACTGAAAAACGTGAGCCGTTCAAATTTATAACAAGAAAAACCAAAAGACAGGTGGAAGTCATTAAAAAAGAACACTCTGCAATTATTGTCTAGTGATGAATGTAAAGGTGAGGAGGCGACACCAAGTCGACTGACTATTCGATGCTGAAAAAGGGTTCATATTTAGAGGATTTGAATAAGTAAATGATGAATTGTATCTAATCTTTCTATGGATTCACACCGACCTGAGTTAGTTTCTTTCAGGTGCATGATAATCTGAAACAGTTTGCTGTATGCAAAATGCAGACAAAAATGTGCTTAGAATACCTTGAAATTAAAATGTTACTCTACAATAGAAGAACATACCCTGACTGAGCTGTAATTTTACATTTTTTCACCCCTTCCAGGACAAATCCAAACATGTGTTTATTACTATAATCGGAAAACCTTAAGAGGAGAAAAAGGTCCATTTCTAATTACCATCCCTGCAGGTTCCTTGTGGGGTCGGTGCTCATCTCTAGCAGCTAACTGATGAGAGCCAGTCCACTACAGGAGACCACAGAAGGCAAACTGGGGCAGTTTAGAGCAGCCAATAAACATGTAATTGCTTCCATAACTACTTTCCAATTGTGGTTTCCATTGTATCATATTCCAATTTTCCAAGAACAAAACAAACCCATTTGCCAAAGGACATTTTGTGCTGATCAGACATCAGTGTGCCACCCATTATGAGGGTGTTTCGATTTACTTTGGTTTCATCAAAGATGCAGAGATGGAAAATCAGAACCATAATCAAGGTGAAAGGAAGCAGAGAAGGGATGAAAAATCCCAGCAGATGTATGAAATGATGGCACAAAAGAAAAAAAAAAAAAGGTCCCAATTGACCTGACACCAAGATTTGAACTTGGGACCTTCTTACTGAAAAAGAACAATGCTAACAACTGTTGGGCCCTGCAGTCGAAATGAAACAGAGGCAAACCAAAACATTTAGCTTCCAATAATTGTTGTTGGGAAAAACGGTCATAAGATGAAACATGGTTGGCTGTACAAACAGAGAAGGACGCAAACCAAAACCTTTTGATGAAGACAGACGATGGCAATGGATTTTAACTGTCATACTTCATAAGTAAGATGTTGTTTATTACATAATGACAAATCATGTGGCGTGACTTCAGGCAAAGTGACTGAATTGATCAAATCAACACGTCAGGAGGGAGAAGATAATAGTCGGTTTCTAAGCTAGCCATTTCCAGCTTTTTCGATATTTATGAGGCCCAGCTAGGTGAGCTACTTCCACAGACAAACTAGTTTGACTTGAGCAAGTAGAAGCCACGGTGAAGGTTCCCACAGTTCATAAACCCATCTGTTAGGTGAATTAGTTATTTTAAATTGCCTCTAGATATAATTCCTGGTCCTGAGTCTCTCTGTTTTGCCCTGCGATGGAATGGCAACCTGTGTCGAGTGTGCACCCTTTAGGGATGGGCGGGTTCAGGGTAAGGATGGATGAACGAATGGATCCTTACCTTAAAATACGACATCTTGCCTGCAGAATCTGAAGCCTTCTCAGCTGAAAAGGACACAAGCAAGGTTTAAGTTTACAATGAGGATTATGATTCTCAAACAATAACCTATAGCATGCAATAAGTCAGAGAAAAAAAAAGATTATGATTAGTTGTGGTTAGTTGAAAAGAAAAGTGATAATCTAACACCCATGCATGCAAATGTTTCTCTGAAATATATATATAAATGCAATCATGCAATCTTTTCCAAACTGGTTTGTCCTAAATTGGCTTCGTTCTCCACATAATGACTTGCACAGAGAAATGCTTGCAGGTTTTTATGGGTTGAAGTGGAAGTTGTCCTCACAAGGGACAGCATGGGGATAACATCCTGAAAAATGTAAACAGTGACGTTGTCAACATTAACTTCAGCGTCTTAAGCTGAAAACGGCAAATGGAAAACTTTGCCTCATGTTCAGTTTTACAAGTCAATGATGGCTCAACAGCTCATTATAGTAATAACAATATTAATAATATCAGATTTTTCCATGCAGAGGAACAGATTCCCTCTGTGCTCAGGCATCTGTTCAGGGGAAAGGTAGAATCAGGTCTCATATGAGCTACTTGATGAAAACCAGCACCGAGATTATCATCTCCTAATACGAACATGAGGAATCCATTACATTTAACTATCTTCAAACACACCATTAATTTCTTAATTCACCACAATTCCATCCATTCTCTCTCTTTAAATCTGTTTTTATTGTCTTTTTTAACCAAAATAATGGCTTGCCTCTGAAAAACTACGTGCTTCGAATGAAAGAGTAAAAACCCTCCACGTTCTGATTTATGCTTCCCAGCTCCCCTGCTGTTCGGAGCTTAGCATGATTTACTTCAAATGAGGAAACATTAAGCATTGCAGAATGGTGACTCCACTCAAACTGCACTCATAGTTTTGACTTGAATCCAGTGTTTTTCTTTTAGATCATCGGTGATTCAAGGCCAAAGCTGGAGGGAGAGAGAGAAAAGAAAACCAAAGCAATGGAAAAACTCCCACTAAGGTTAACAGACAATTCAGTAAGTGTTTGCATCTGTCCTTCAAGATGGCCCTCTTAGAGCTGTGGAGAGATTATTGGATCGACCTTTGACCTGGAGCTGAAAATATAAACAAATCTAAAGCTTGTAAGCTCTGAGAATAGGGCAGTATTTAAATCAGCTTTATAAGACCATGAGAAGAGGGGAAGTCCTCCCAGCATTAACAAAACTAAAAACTTACGGTATTTACAAACTGCATGCAGTAAAGTGGTTTTGTGGTCGCAGTTTAACAAAGTTGATTCTGGGTAAGCAGTTCAGAATAAATCGGCTGGATGATCAATGAAACTCTTCAAGTAAACATGAGACATTGTCAGGCAAAAACTTCAACCCCAATGCCAGCAAGTTCTTCTAGCTAAATAAATATTCTGACAGTAAAAACCTTAATTCTCTCCTGTCAAACAATTTACCAGCAATGTTTCTGCAATTCCAAGTACACCATAAATATGTCAGTGTTTCAGCCCAAATTAAGAAAAAGATAATCAAAATGTCTGCGTAATGTCAGAAAAAGCTAAAAGTGTCTTTAATCCTGGGCCGAGTCGAAGTGCAGCAGCCTAAGCAGAGAAGCCCAGACATCTCTCTCCCCAGGCACTTGGACCAGCTCCTCCAGGGGAATCCCAAGGCCTTCACACACCAGATGTGAAACGTAGTTCCTAGCATGTTTATTTAATTTAAAACAGAATATAAAAGTAAAATAACCGCAATAAGTCTGGGGCTGACTCTGGTTTCAAGCTTTAAACTCTTCAAAATAAAAAGACAGAGTGGCTTCCTGGTTGCAGGACGCACCATCTATTCCACCACCCTCGCTTATAGTCAGTTGCACACAACTCTTAGCTGCAGTTGGTGAAGCTAAAATGAGATGCCTGACGTTTCCTTGTCAGGCACCTAAGCATGTTGATAGGACACACATTTTACACAGACCTTGTGTGGACTGTAAGAACTCCAACAACACATGGTCACAGGTTTCAGTCTGACGGCAACATTGTTCGACATCAGAAGGTTACAAATTGCACAAAATGAGAAAATTAAAGCAATTGAAAGCAACGAGGTGGATGATTAGAAGTGAAAGCTGCGAGTGGTCCAATTAAATCATCTCTGCACAGCAGCAGAAATTAGAATGTACAGAATGCAGAACTAAACAAGTGCATCACATAACAGCATATCAGAATCATCAGAAGAACAAACTAGCATTTTAAGCATATTTACATACACACACAAGCAAAAAGTTTGGACAGAAGGCTGGAAACTAAATGCCAAGCAATGCCCTCTTCTTTCCAATTGCAAAAACAAACTCATCATCAGGGATAATAGCTCGCTACACCCCTCCTGACTGGAGGGTTATTATAATGCCAGCATCAATAAGGTGATCAGCAGTGAGTGAGCTCAGTGTTCCTTTCAGACTGACTAATAAGCAACAGTTGAATGAGAAAGCAGCATGTGGAACAATAGGGGATCTGAGTGCAGTGAAAGTCGAGGGTTCAGCTTACCCTTAGGCTCCTCCGGGTCATCAGTTTCCAGCAGCCTAACAGAGTGAGAGAAAGGCAGATATAGATGAGGTTACACACCAATGTGACAGAGTAATGGGACTGCATGGCTGTTATAACCAAACCTTGCTAAGATCTTACAGTAATTTTGCAGTCAACTCATTTTAAAACAGTTCAAACAATCTTGGATCTGAATAACGGCAGCCATCCAGTTCATTTGTCTCACTTGATACGAACTCAACACATTAACACATACGCTTGTTTCAGCTGCATGCTAGCAGTGATGTAACAGCGCTGCCTGGGTCGCATCTGAAGGGAGCAATTCATCTCTAAGTAATGGCCGTTAAAAATGGATGGGGACGGCAGCTCCCTGGGGAAAGGGAAGCAGGGGGAGCAGTGATGTAACAGGAGGAGTGGAGGGGGGGATGCTGGTGACACAAAAGGAGCATCATAGTGGACATCTGGAAGGGGTTAAAGGTTAATGAAGGGCAGAAAGTGGCATGGTGCAGATCAAAATCAAGGCCTTGAGCTATAGGCTATAGAGGTAAATTAACTTAAGATCCCGTCGATTTAAAATCCTTATTTTATCTAAACGGGATTGGACCAATCAGGCGTTCAGTCAGAGCTAAACATGACTGCATGACATCATGATGCCTGCCACTTTGGGTCAATAAACTTGTGCTATTTGATTATTGGTATGGAGTCGATGTTTAAAATGTTTGGGGCTGGTTAAATTAAAGTTTTAATGTGATTTATCTGTCTATTGTGATCTGCATATTAGTGCTTAAAACTTTAATATCTGGGCCAGAAGGAGATTCTCATTGTAAGGTTGTATCCTCATTGTAATGTTATTCTATTTATAACTAAATATAATTCTATTTAGTTGTAAATAGAATTATAACTAAATTAAATTATGTTTAATAACTAAATTGAACATAATTTAGTTTAATTTAGTTATAATTCTATTTATTTAACCATAAAATTATTTTTGATTTTGTGGTGAAAAGGGGTTTTTGGATTGGCAAGCCTTCACAAATCTATGCAATTGTGGATATAATTTATGTACATAGACTAGATGTATATAAATAAGTGTAAAAATGCAAGTAATTGGTAAGTAACTGTATTCAGCCTGACAACATATTTGCCCTTGCACAGCTATTAAAGCTATTAAACTCCTTTGCAACCGCAGGGCAAGGCGACATTGGTCGACAGAGCAGGGTTTTATACAGTCCAGATTAGATGCTGCACATCAAACATGAGAAGACAAATTTTTATGCTTTGCAAAAAAAAAAAAAAGAAAGAAAAGACAAAAAAAAAGAAAAAAAATCTGTAAGAAGATTGCAATTTCCAACAACGGAGTCCTTTTTGTTACAATCTCACTGAGGCTTGTTCATTCTGCAATTTAATTGGCTTACTTAAATTGCTGTTAAACTAAGAATGTTTACAGGTTTTGTTAAATATAATGAAGCCAGAGCTGCACAACATAATGAATTGCATTCATTGCTGCAATATCAGTTTGTAATATCATAATTGAAATGGGCTGAATGCAATATTTTTCTGATATTTTGCATTCGCAATCTGAATATCAATGATTTATTCAGCCAGTTGGATGGACTCCAAACTGGCCAAATCGGGTGTATATTCCTAGCAAGTAGATAAAGTTCACAGTTTTGTAAACAATATGCAATGATAAAAAAGAAAAGCGGCAAAAAGAACGTGTTACTTCTAATTAATATTTTACTCCAATGGTATCATAATAAAGCTTTTTTTCTGATTTGGTAAGCCGTAGTTAAATCAGGTAATCAGAGCAATAAAGTAGTTTCACTATAAGAAGATGGGGAAAAAATTTAACTGCAGACTAAACATAGATTTTGGAATGGCACTCATCAGGTCTGACAGTCAGAGTGAAGAAGGGCTGTTTGGTTCAGATAGACGTCATGAGAGACAGCTTTCCTTATCACTGAAACCACTCAGTTTCCTTTATACCAACACTTTAACAAACATATCGTCAATGAAGACATTAAAAAAAGATCAAACGTTTTAAAGTTTTATTTTCTTCAGTGAAATTACAGATTTTATTTTAGGACAAATTTGAAATAACCTAGAGAATCGTAATTCCTAACTAAAATCAATAACAAATTGATTTTTTGTCGTCAGCTGACAAAAAAACAAACAAGTTGTTGATTTTCTCTTTGTTGTGCAGAGTGCTTACATGAAAGGTCAACACAACACAACTTTGGTTTCCAGCGAACGTCACAAACCTGACATGATGCCAAAAATATGACAGGTATGCACGATCAACAAGTGAAGGCAACATTTTGGTACTTCAAACAAAACACGACCATCCGTTTTCTGCATCTTCTGGCTGCATTTCGTCTAATATTTGTCTTTATCGTGGGGGACAAGTGGTACTCAAAATTGCCCATTTTTGTGAAATTCCCTTACACTCTAGAATTTTGTAAACAGAATTTTATCATTCTTATGACAAAAGGCCACATCATAGTAGAAAGAGGGAGCCTAAAGCATTTTTCGTGCAGGTGACCAGTTAACATCTAGTAGGAGGCAGAAGTCACAAGCCCTGTACCTCCAGTCTCTATTGACTGAAATAAACATTTTCTAATCTGCCAATAGCAAATCACAGAAAACTTGACTGCGCTAATAACTTTTTACCCCCTCCAGATCGAAACTTTGACACAAACTCAAATCATCCCTCTCCTTTGTTGCTCCCTCTGGCAGTTTCTATGGTTACAGACAAGTTCAGATATGTGCAGGCAGCACTATCCAGCGCTTGCTTACAGCTCAGACATCCCAGGTCCTAGGACTGGACATGCTCTTCCTCCGCGTATGTGCAAACCCCAGAGGAACATTCCAGGTGTGCAATGAGCAAACTTTAAGTCTTCGGACTAATCCTGATAATGTGGGTTAGTTTTTAACCCCCCAGCTTCCATCACCATATAAACCAAGTG
The DNA here is from genome assembly GCF_904066995.2 of Poecilia reticulata. Lineage (NCBI taxonomy): Eukaryota > Metazoa > Chordata > Actinopteri > Cyprinodontiformes > Poeciliidae > Poecilia > Poecilia reticulata. Next base: position 5,331,534 of record NC_088848.1, on the reverse strand, counting down.
AGTCAAATCACGCAGTACTGGGGAAAAATGGCTAATTAAATGTGCTAGCGCTGCTTTGCACACATCACCATTTTTGGAAGAGCTTCTCTTTGTGTTTACTTCAAACAGTACACAGCACTAAGTGTTCCCTTAATGGGTCAAGCTGTCTCCTCAGTGCTGTGAAAACAGCAAACTGCTTTATAGAAAGGCTGCCTTCACTTTGCTCGGAGATGCCTCAGAAGGAAGCCATAATGCTTAACTATATAACAGCTTAAGCAGATGCACATGCAAGTCGGCTCCAGCTAGGAGCTGAGTTTTCCATGCTGACATTTAAATGAAGCACGTGTTGCAGTGTGTTTTGTAGCGGCTCTGCCTCCTAAAGGACTCTGCCATCTGCAGCACTGCGTACTGCGGCTCTCGTAAACTTTATGTCTCGCTGACTGGCCTGCTGAAACATCCAGCAAAACAGATTTGTGTTTGTTCTGCACCCACCTGAAGCTGGAAGACGCCTCAATGGAGGACACAACCTCTGACTCTGTCTCTGTTTTAAGGTCAGAGTTTGCGTCTGACTCGTGGGTGGCCTCATCACCGGAGTCTGCCACTTTAGTTCTCATCCCCCTCCTGGAGTATGTTGGCTCTGACCCATTATCCTCGTGTTTCTCTCTCTCCTTGGTTCCCGAGGACTCTGTTTCGGATGTCTCACCAATTTTACGGTCCCTTCGGACATATTTAGGGGTGAATTCCTCCGTGTTGCCATAGCGCTCTGCCAACTCCCTCCTCCTTTCTGCCTTGTAGCGAGCGATGCGCTCAGCCTTCGTCTCCGGGGTCGAGCTCTGCAAGGTGTCTATTGCATCCATTAGGCAGTTCAGATCTGTCTGGCCGATGAGTTTCTGGGCGAGTGGTTCAACTGATCTGGTTTTTAGCTTTCAGTGGACGCTCCCTGGAAGGCAAGCGGTCACTCCAAAACCATGACAATGCTGCAAACAGAAAAGGAAAGACATATTAGTTCATGATTGACAAAACAGTTGTTTTGTCAACTAGACTCTTACACCATAAAAAAGATGTGTGCAAGCTCCCAATTTATGAAAATCACATTAAGATTCTCATTTGAACATTTATTCCACCAACTCACAGAGAGTGGGAGTGAAAAAGAGGGAGAGGGGGTGGAGGGGGAACTGAGAAACACATAAAACTAACCTTATAAGCTCATTTTATTGCTTGCTTGATTTGGGATTTGCACCAGTGCTAATCACCTACCTTGCAATGACTCAACATTTAAAACAAAAGCAAAGCCAGAGAAATCCTGCACGAGTATAAAAGTGTGTTCTACTCATGTTTTTATGCCTCAAATGTGCAAATTATTTTGGGTAAACATATATACAATGCCTTTCTAGCAACAGATGTAATTATTGTTTTTATTGGGATTTTGTGTGATATATGAACTGTGAAGAAGGAAAATGAGTCAGCCCAGATTTGCACACAGCAAAAACACAAAGTCTCACCAAGTATCCTTGGTACAGTTTCTAGTTCAAATATTTGAATACACATGAAATAAGACAAAACTGACTTACTATTAATTCTTAAAGCAGGATATGGGAGCTGACTTCAAGTAAATAATCTCTTATTATTAATTTTTAAAGAGTTCTAGATCCGCTAGTGGATTTTTTTTTTTTAAAGTATAATGAGAAATTTTCCCCATGTCCAACATTTCTAAGAAGGATTGTAAACAGCATCATGAAGAATAATTGTGATAACTTGCAGAAACCAGTTTCAAGCTGTCAGATGTCAAGTCAAATTTAAGTTAGTGTTGATTTATAGAGCATTTTTATAACAACTGAAGGTAAGTTAATCATGCTATAAAAAGGAACTACGTGCCTAGAAAATACATAATACCTGCTCTTTAATGCTTTAATTATCTGATTTGTCTGTTGAGGTGCAACAGCCGTTTCTTGACAAGTCTGCAACTGATTTATATCCCAACACGTTCTTAAAATTCTCCAAAACCTTACCCTGCACCCGTTTCTTCAATAATGTTCTGTACCTTGATAATAAACTAAATAATTTAATGTGAGGGCTGTTAGGCTACTTGTGATGGCAGCTTGCGGGAACAAATTTAATGTAGGAGCAATTAGAGTAAAAGAGGCTGAAAAGAAATGTAGGATGAGCTTCTAAGAGTTACCTTGTGGAAGAATTAGAAAATCATGCATTGCTTTTGTTTAATCTCACAACAGCATACTATACTTTGTGTTGGTCTGTCGCATAAAGTACCAGTTAAGGACAATAAAGTTTGTGGTTGTAATAGATTTTAAAGAGTACTAATACAATAGTAATTTTGCAAGGAACTTTTAATGGAAGGAATGAAAGGCAAGCTGGGTTTGCTTCCACCAGTTGCAATTATTAGATTTGTTAAATTTCCCTTTCTCAACATTTTAGCAGTAAAAACATCAAATAAATCGACTGCCTTTTGAAAACTAATAGCTTACAGTAAAAAGCTAGAAAAATCACAAGGTTGAGCTGAAGTCACTCTGTTCCATTGAGTAATCTCAGGGCAGAAAACCACAAGTTGGATGGATGTAGAGGCCTGAAAACGACAGACGCATAAATACAAGCCAGCTGACAACAGCAATAATGATTATGTGCCGTTTCTGACCACTCCACACATCAAGCACAGGGGCTTTTCCACAGACATTTCTCACAGCTAAAGCATGCCTATGATGTCTTAGAACAGTAAAGGGGAAGCAGGAGAGCAAGAGAGAAGTACAGTTACACTCTAGAGAGACTCAGATTTAATGAAGCCCCCAGGTCTCCCTCAAATTACAGGGCCTGACCTAACTCAATGTATGACTTCTCACATTTATAGGATATGGGAAAACATAATTCAGAGCGCTGAGCCTGGGCAGTGTTAGTAATGAGAGACTCGAAAGAAGGAAGGTAAAAAGGAAAGAATGAGGGGATAAACGAGCTGACTCAAATAGTCTATTCTGCCTTGCTGACAAGCTTGAACAAACCTGGAGTTTATCCTTTACGACTCTTTCTGGTCTATAAATACTGACCCATAACCATGATTTTGGCCCCATTAAAAAAAAATGCTGTAATGAAATACTGAAGTGAATCGTTAATGCCATTTAAGCAGCTGACTAGAGCCTGAGAATCTGAAAATTTCAGGTAATAAGATACCAAAACTGCAAAAGTAAGAAACACTGAAGGGATGAAATTATCACGTCCCAACTTAAAACTAAGTCACATAAACTCAAGAAATCAATCAATGCTCCTCTAAAAAAAGTAATATTGACAAACCTGAACTGAAAAAAAAAAGAAACAAGGAAGCAAAAGCTTAAAAACTAAAAAATAAATAAACTACTTGAAAGCTAAATACTGTAAAGGTTTGTGTGACTTGGCACTCACCAAAGTATGCAAGAATGCATTTTTTTTCTGTTTTCCAGTTGTTGCTTTTCTTTAGTTTTATAATTAATTCCAAGTCTGACAGAAACCTTTAATGTTCAGAGACTCTTAGAAAGAAAGACCTCACAACAAGCTGAATAAGCAAAGCAGGAAACGCACCAACAAACTCCTTCATAAAACAACACGATAAAGTCGCAGCAGCAAGCTGTTGCTCACTCCAAAACAAAGCCAACGTACTACCTTATGAAGGCAAGAGCTCCCGAGTTTGGATGATGGTTTCAGGACACTTACATAATCACCTAGGCGTCTACCTATAAAAGGAGTGCTACACAGTCCGCTTCAGTTTGGCCATTTAGACCAAGCACATTTAGGGTGCTTTGTTTGGAAGCTGCCGTAGTTATTTTAAGAAACAAAGAGGGGACTAAAAACACGGTGAGTCATATCTCACTTCTTTCAGCCGATATGGATGCATCTGGAATATATGCTTTGTTAGGAAATCAACAGCAATGAAACGGTGCATGGTGTTTTGGTGCTGAAATTTCATATTTAAAGTTATATACTCGGAAATACAGCAAAGTTACTTGCAGATAAGCAAACAAATTTGGCTAGTGAGTTCCTATCATTGCCAATACCGGTTCTACCTGCCAATTTATGCGGTCATATTTATTTCCCTGGTGACCGGGAACCTCCAGTTCCCGGTCACCAGGACGATTCTGTTGCTACACAGGGAGTTGTCACAGAGGACGAGCTGTCTCAACAAAGGCTAAATATGTCACCTCCTGACCATAGCAAAAACATTTCACCACAAGAGATTGTTTAATAAAGGAAGTTGCCCGTGAACATGGCAATACAAAAAGAAAATATCAAGAGAACAGACAGGCAGAGGCAGTGAGAAAGCCTGTTTTAACAGACAGACAGAGGTTTGAATTTCCTCTTTCAATAAACCAATTTGAATTTTAAACATCCTCCCACTCACAAAAAGTTCAGCAATTACAGGCAAGCAATTGCATAATGAAAGCAAATACCAGCAGCAATTGATCATAAAAGCAGAAGTTACAATGCAGCTCAACCATGATGATTAATCAAGACATTTAAATACAACCTGCTAAATAAACCCTAAGATCCAATATAAGGTTTGAATTCTTCTTATGTTGTGGTAGAATTTTCATATATTTGTGGACAAAATTATTATTATTCAATTATAACGTTCAACATTAGTCAGCATAAATTATGCAGCTGCTGCTAATACCGTCTTGATTATTGGATGCAGCAGAGAAGAACTCAAAAGGAGGAAGAAGTTGGTGTAAAAATATTCATGTAATCCTGCAATTTAAAATAAAGTACTGCAGCATGAGGACTGAGACGTAAGCACTAAATATCAAAACTAAGGAGTCCAAAGCTTCTCGTTTTGCTTTTCGCATGCGGTAAAGAATGCTTAACAAATTACTAAATGGAACCTTGGCAGCTAAAAAAAATAAAAAAAATCTTCTACACCAAACAATGGCATAAAAAGCTGCTGATAGAAGATTAGCACTTCATAGTTCCCCATGTACGACACATTGTGATTTGCCATTTTAGGAATATTACAGGAGGAAAATAAATACTTGAAACACTAGTAGGTGCATCTAAGTGAATCAAAATATAATTAAAAATGTTTAATTCAAGAATTCAGCTCAGAAAGTGAAACTATGTTATACATACATTGCAAACAGTGTTATATTTAAAAAACAATGCTATGTTGGTTTTGATGATCATGGCTTACAGCCAACCCCCCCCAAGAATAAGACAAAAGATTTTTGAACGTCCAAATCAAAACTGAAATCAATGTCTCCGTCTGACCGAGAAACCTTTACACCGGACCATTCTGTGCTTTTCCAACCTTCCTCCAGACTCTGGGACATTGATTTCCAATTGAAACGGAGTTTACTATATTGTGAAAAAAGGATTTCGGACCACCAAGCTGCTGCCTTTGTCTTCCTAGCCCAGATCAGACGCTTCTCGCTTTGTCTCTGGTTACAGAGTGTCTGAACAGAGTGGGACATTTACAGCAGGTATCTGGTATATGCAGTAATCAAGTAACAAATAAGCCTTTTTTTTTTCTTTTTACAAAATTTTTTCCTTCCACTTAACTTTCCTTTAATAAGGTTGCATTCAGCATTCTAAACAGTGAACTTTTGAGCAATAGCTTGTTGTGGCTTATCCTCTAGCAAATCAGTGGTCTTCCACATCATAGTGTCGACCGTAGTGTTGCATTTCTACATTAAACATGATTTATTTGATCCTACATAATATAATTTTTGGAGAAAATTTTGGGTTTTCATTGGCTTCAATTATTACCATTAAAAAGGTTGTAATATAAAACTGTGTGTTTAATTAGTTTAAATGTGAGCTTCCCTTTACAAGTAGCTATTGACGGTGTTTCTTACCCAAAAAGGACAAAAACATTTATATTTGAGATTAAGATAAAGAACAGGCAGAAACCCGCCAGAGGGCAAACGCTGACCTGTTGCCTAACAAACTGTTTTTCCTGCAGAAATCACATGCTCATACAAGAATGACAAAACAGGAATGCAGCCACAGCCCTCCTCAGGAACAGTCAATTTACATCGAAAAGGCTGCATGTCTCAAATGTAGCACAATTAAAGGAAATCCTTTTTATTTTACAAAGTGAGTGACCTGAAGGCTGGAAACAAAGAGGCAAACATTTTGTCTTTAACTAGTCATTTTTTAAAGACAACAGTGGAGTATGTCGTCTTATAACAATGCCATTTAAATTTATCAAAATGTACTTCCATTGAGTGGGTCTTGCTTTACCAGTATTTTTTTTTATGATTACTTTTTTTCCTTTCACAACTTAAAACCTTGAAATGACATTTAAAGAGATTTACCCCAGACACTGTAAACATTTTGACATATTCTTGGTTCAAAATGCACAAAACTGGATAACACTCAAACACCTGAAATAGTTTTTGTAGAAGGTTTATTATTGCTCTGTATGTTTACAACATGCTGGCACTGTTAACGTTCAGGAATCCACCTAAAGTTACCACAGACATCAGAGACCTATTAAGACACTGCTCTGCAGCCCTGGACAAAACAAGAGGAAACCATGTAAAAGAAGGCCAGCAGCTGACCCACTTTCCTCCAGAGGGAAGAAGGTGGAAACTTCGCTTCACGGAGAAAACCCAGGTTTCTGTACAGCATAATAAAAAATACACACACACATATGTGTGCGTGTATCTCTTTAATAAGAAGATACACACACCAAAGTTATGTCTTAGACCTTTTCAGCTATTCATATTTTCTGGAAATATGAAAAGTTCAAAAAGAAACACTGAGGAGTTGAATTAAGGAAACCTGGCTGACTTTCGAGAATGTCCTCAAAAATTAAAAACATATTTGATATCATTCGATTTCTGCAGCGTATTTAACACAATTTAGCATGATTTGTTTAATCAAAAACACCATAAGATCTAGGGCTGTGTAATAATATCAATTTTGCGATATATAGATATTTTCTTTCCTAGAACAAAAAACAAAAAAAAAACAAAAACAAAAACAAAAAAAAAACAAAAAAAAAAACAAAACAAAAAAAAAATCGATATTCATCCGCAAGTATCGCAACATCCAACTGTCACCTTGCTCACTCACTGCTTGCTTCACCGGGGGAGTGATTCGGTCATCAGGCTTAGAGTGATTCCTTCAGATGTTAAGTGTCAAGGTTAAAAAGGTATCATTTACTTTACAAATGCATGTAAGCTACAGTTTGTACTATTTCAATGAAAAGAAACATGTTTTCTCACCACTTCTTTAATTCATTTTGTCCAGCTGTCGACATTAAGTCTGTGTCCATGTCCAACCAGAGCCAGGTATTGTGTAGTTGGTGCTTTTAATCAGTTTTCAGTTAAATTAACTCAATCCAACTCTATAACAGTCATAAAATGTCACCAAAATCACTGTGTCCCTCTAAAATCTTTCAGAAAATCGCAAAAGTGTATTGAATTGTATTGTTTGCTGAATATCGCAATACATATCGTATTGTGAGCAGAATATCGTGTATCGTATTGTGAGATTATTGTATCACTACAGCCCTAATAAGATCAATAACTACCTGACAGACAGCAGTTTGAGAGACTGAACGGTCAGCAGCCCCACAGGGGACTTTACTCTCACCATTTCTTTTCATTGTGTACACCTCCAACTTCCAGCACAAGTCAAATCCCTGTCATCTGCAAAAATTTTCCACTGACTCAGCATTTGTCGGGTGAATCAGAGATGGACGAGAAGCGGTGTGGAAACAATCACCTTCACTTAAATGTGAACAAAACAAGAAATTGATTGATTCAAGAGAAACAGGGTTAGGTCAAACACTATTTCCATATTGGGAGAAAAAGTGGAGGTGGTTGAAAACTTTAGGTCCTTCAGTGTTTGAAGAAAGATTCTGCATATTTTCTATAAGTCGGTTGTGCATACAGACCAGCGTCCATAGCCATCAGCATCTATAAAAACTCTATGAAGAACCTTCGATAATATGAGTTACAACAACATTTAATTTCCCTTTGGGATTAATAAAGTATTTTTGAATTGAATGTTCCGCAATTAACTCTAACCTTATGAGCGCATATTAAGCTCTAGCTTCAATGAATTAAAATGACACAAACAAGACATAAGAAAGGAAGAGAGCGAGAACAAGTCATCAGCTTTTAAGCCACCCTTATGTAGCAATCAGCCACATTAGAGTGGCCAACATGTTTCTCATTAAAAACTAATCTTTATGCACTAAAAGCGGTTTAGGCACACTGCCTCCAACAACTGGGGGAACAAAGTTTTAATTGAAATTTCAAAGGCTTACAACACTAGAAAGAAAAGGTTGGAAGGATGATCCTGACAGGAGGGCGTGTTTGTCTTCGACAGCACAAGCTCTTCTTTCACAAGACCGGACTCCACTCAACCTTTCAGCCGTAACGACGAGGAGCAAAGAGGGAGTGACGTGGATTAAGTGGCAGAGGAAAGAAAAGCGGCAGAAGGAGGAAGAGAAGCCTCGCTGGAGAAGCGGATACAGAAAGCCCAAGAGGAAACACTGGAAGTTGTAAAGCGTGATCATCAGGAGGATGAAGAGAACTGCAAAGGTCAAAGAAGTGAGAATGAGGGAAGGAGATAAAAATGTAGAACAGAACGGGCTTTAGTTGAGCGTGTGTTCCAGGAAGTCAAAGACATCTAGTCAAGTGTTAAGGAGGAGCAGGGGGGCAAAGGATGGAGTTAAAAACAGGGCCTGAGAGTAATCCTTCCCTCTGTCCCTCCCTCTTCCTCCTCTGTGCTTTAGGAAGACACAAACTCCCCTAAATCCCTTTTACCAGAAGTCCTGCTGACTGTATCCAGTCACCCGAAAGGCAGTTGACATAATAACCCCCCGGAGGCACTCATGCTTGTTTTCAGCTTTGCCTTAGTAAGTGACACTGTAAAGACCTACTGACCTGGTCAGGTCTGAGCCGTCCCTGTCACCACAGAGACAAAGAACGCTGCCTAACCTTCTGTAACGGTTCAGCATTACACACACCAGAACAGCATGTGTGTGTGTGTTTTCCCACTCTACTTACAGGCTGGGCTCTTTGTCCCAGTCTTCCGGCTTTCCATTTGCTGCTTTCACAGGAACCATTAAATGTGACGTAAAGGAAAGCAAGCACACGCATACACAATACCATGCAAACTGACAGACATCTAGCAAGAACATCGCAGAAAACAGACCATTAGGCATACACACAACAAGACTGCAATCAGGGAAGCCTGAGAGATGAGAAGGATGGGTGGGGTTTACAGTGCTGTATCTAGCCAGACGATCATATGCATGCACACAAACACACGTTTATACAACAGACATGGTGAAACCTTTCAGATGTTTCATGCAAGCCAGAAAGAAACATCCACTTAGTTTTTTTTTTTGAAAGACATATGGTGTGGAAGAGCTACAGTTGGAGCTCTTACCATTCAACCTGCATCTTATTTAGTTTGTGTAGAAGCACCTCCACCCCTTCAGACTTCATTTGCATTTATTTTTGCTTACTCCTGACAGAAAAAGCACAAATGGACAATGGCTTCTCACAGGTTACTTTATCCAGGCAATAATCTTGTTCTTTTTTTATCTGATCTATTCATTTCCCTGCAAACTTTCTGTTTCCCTTCTAGTTTCCCAATGACATTTTCTGTGCTCGTTTGACGCTGCTGTGCAAGGACTTTGATTCAAAGTCAGACAAATGAATTTTGACAAGCTGAAGTAAAACCTCTCATTGGCCAGAAAGTGAATGACAACAGCCCATTTTCCAATTAAAGTGAATGTGGCCAACCATTACCACACTCCTGACAATAACTCTGGGTGAGTATGTATACATGAACCATATTTCTGGCTGCTTGCAGAGTTCACTGCTGAGCAACAACAGAGCCGTCATCCCAAAGAAACCATAATGAGATTTTTCCTCACCCCAAAAACGTTTCAATGTGGACTCTATTCCCAGAATATTCTGTCTGCAAAATAAGAGCAAGGGCAAAGCTGGATGTAGAAAAGCAAGCGGTACGAGGGGGGGTGAGAATCATTGGGGTGGAATGTGTCGTCCAGAGTATCCTGCTGGTGGGGTTTCTCCCTCCTGGCTCTCTGGTGTCCACTGTGCAGAGCAGACACCATCTGGCCAGCTGGAATGTAACTGAGGAGGGGGCTGGAAGAGTTAAAGGATCTGCTGTCTTACAGGGGGGTGTAGGGAGGTAGCACAGAGATGGAGCATTAGCTGTCGATGCATTAACCATTTCATGACAGACACTTTAAACTAATTAAGGCCTACACAGTTGGGTTTAAACCTCACACATCTACAAAACAAGTTTGTTTTACCAAATGGCTACAGCTGGTATAAAAATTTCATCATGTCATGTCAGCAAAGGCAAATGGTCATCCCCAAACTTAAAAACAAATGTTTATCATACTACTGCCTTAAAACAACAATTTGCAAGAAAAAAAACAGCTTATTTGTAAAGCAGCAGAATGCGGGCTAGCTTAAAAAATAAATAAAAGCTTGTAAAACTCCCAGTATTGTTAAAAACATCAGAATGACTAAAAGATAATAATATCCTACACCAGAAACACATTTCCCTGAAAACAAATGCAAAATGTATTGCATATGCAGTCTATGTGTTCTTGCTTTAATGATTAGTATGTTATATTTTAGCAGCAGTAAGAGTAAATAGTGCTTTTGCGTTTTAAATAAAAGCAATCTGTTCATGTTACTTTTTGTTTTAAAACGTCTTGTGTAATTTCAACAATACCATGGAAACATGAGCATCTACTACAGGTTCACGCCTCAAGTCTACAGCAAAATTCTGTTTCTATAATCTGCATTATCTTTCACAACTCTGAAGAAGAAACTCAATTTGTGTAGATATAACTGCAAAAGTTCCCGAATGCAAGTAAAAATAAGGCATAAAGAAGAAATTCCTGTTTCAGTGAGATTGGCGAACATTGCATATTAATTCCTTTTCCAATCTGTATTGGAGCAGCCTGATGGCCTGGTATGGTTTACCGATTATACATTAGAGCATCCATGTATTATTCATTGATGTTTAATGGCAACATCTGTTACTCACATGGGCATTAATGCAATGGCCAGCGGGTAGACATGAATGGAAAGAGCTGGTCATTATAGCACTTGTTTTGAGTGCGCATGTTATTCTCATGCTTTGTTTTCATTGGTGATGTTAACTCAAATGTTGCCATAACACAAGGTGTGAATCCAGCATGGGATAGTTTTATATGCAATAGAAAATATATTGTGTATAAAAAAAACAAAGGTGCCATGCAAGAAAAACTAAACGGGATTAGGATTTTGATTCAGACCCTGGAAGGGGTCCAACGACCAAGTTGGCTTCATAAATATGTCTTAGCTTGAGGGTGACCCCTCATACTCTTCCCTCTGGACATCCTTGGTGTCCCACCATCATTTCCCTTCTGCATTATATAAATATTTGTACTGCAAGACTTCATGCAGCAGTTCAACTATAACTGAAAGTAAATGAGAAAAAAGATGGACCCAGAAAAAAGGGGAGAGGGATGGGGATGTGAACTTTTACAGTTCAGTTGACATATTTTATTTAACTGTTAAGTAACACAGCCAAGTAGTGCACAGCTCAGGCCAGGGAGAACTCCCAGAGAGAATGAAGGAGTATCTGGAGTAAGAATTGAATAATGTCTTTTGTCTTATTCATGTTGTTATATTCAACTATTTGATCATCAGCAAGGCGAGTTTCTGACTCTACAGTGACTTCAGAAACTTGGAACATTTACAGCAGCAGCTAAAATGCAGCGGAGATGCAACATCACTTTAAAAAGGTAAAAGTCATTCAATACTAGAAGAGGAAAAAAAATTATGCCATTTATTGAACATGTGGTACCTATACAGTACAGCAAAATAAACCTGTACCTTTCATCAGTACAGTAGACCCCCAGTACTCACAGACCAGAAGAGCTCTGCTAAAGCTAAAATCCATGAATACTTCAGACCCTCCACTAAAAATGCTTAATACCTCCCTATTTTAATAGTTCAAACAGTAAATGCACTTTGTTATGCATTGATACGCACAGTGGAAACTGTATCGGTGCTGACGCATAGGATAACATCTACAGTCTTCCTTATCTCAACTCTTGGGCTCCAATCAGCAGCGAGGAAAATAAATCACGCTTCTGAATCAGCTGCTTCACAAACACCAGTCAATTTTGTGTCACGTAGAAACTGCATCCGAGTATATAGCGTCCAAAGATGTATAAAATGAAGTCAGATGACAGACCAACAGAAAGATGCAGTAGCCCATACAGTCCCTGTGATTGACATTGCAAAGGGTGAGAATACAGAGATTTGTTAAAACACTAAAATGCTATCTCCACAACCAGTCATATAGTTCTGTAAGCCATGGACACACACTGTAATTGTTAAAAAATTAGCTGTGCAAAACGCGGCCGCACAGCCAACTGAGGTAAACCCAAAAAAACTCCCATTAAGTGTCCCCATTTAATGGGAACGGCATGTGTCAGGAGGTGGTTGATGAAAATGCTTTCATCAAGACTGATCCGATATTTGAGATTTGATGTGGGCATCCCAAGTTAGACTGGAGCCGTGAGAATAAAAACTGTATGGACTACTTTAGAGTGGAAAGTGTATATTAATAGACTGCACGGTGATTTGACAGAGAGGGAGAATATTTGATCCGAGTTAACTTTTAAAAAGTTCTGGGAAGGATGACTTTGCACAACAGCCAAGTAGTGCACAGTACTGCAACACGAAGCCTAAAATACATTGTAATTTTTCATTTGAATAATTTCACTGGTCCAGGAATTGAAACCTGATTATTTCCTGGTTATGTTCAGTTGAACTAAAGGGAAAAAATTCCAGTACAGAACAAAACATGTCTCTGCAGCAGAGGCCCTCATCTGGGACACAGTCAGAGGAACTCTTGCCCAAGTTAAAAAAAAAAAAACAAAAAAACAAGATTCCTGCAAGGGCAATGAAACACCAGCCCCTACCGACTGAAAAAAGTTATTCAGGAGATTAAAACCAGATAACCTTCACCTTTGCTTATCAATGACAACAACCTCATTGTTCAAGAAAAAAAAGAAAAGAAAAGAAAAAAAGAGCCATTGGAATCTGCATGAACACCTTCTGCTCCAGCTGTTCTAATACACCGGCTTCTAACTCTCAACACCATCACAGCAGCAATAGCAATAACATAAAGTGAGATTTTAACATGACACATCAAGCTCAATTCAGATGTATATTCTTCTTGCCATCTTGCACAACTGTGTGTGAATCGGGGAGGTTTGGGGAGGCCTGTTGTGACACAAGCAGCTGGGATGCCTTGGAGCAGGAAAATGACAGGTTGGTGTGCCTCAAATTCCATAACCTATAGGTATGAGGGCTCAGTATGGTTCATTCACTTCATTATGTTGAAAAAGCAAGAGTTACTTCTAAAACGATAGCTACCACACCTAAAAATAACTGACAACTTTCTCTCTGCACCTGCAAAAAACAGATCATACATACTTCAAGATTAGTTTAGTCTCAAGGGAAACTATTAAATGTCTGGCAAAACGAAGTAAATGGACGCAGGACGATCAACAGCTGTACAATATAATCCAAAGTTGACAGTAAGGCTGCATTTAGTCTGTTTAATGGAACTCTGGTATGTTTGACTCGAAAGTCCGGTTCGCTTGGGGAGGTATGAATGCACTGTCAAACTCTGATGTGGACCAAAATACCAAACTCTGGTCCACCTAAAAACTGAGGTCTCAGTTCAGTTGAATGCAAATGCTTCAAAAGCAAGAAGCGGACAATAGCGCAGAGCATTCTGGGTAAATGGAACCAAAATAAACGCTTGTTATCTAGCTAAAACAGAAGAAAAATGGCTTGTAGGCTTGTAGGTTTTAAAAAAAGACAAACTCTACAATCACAAAAATTTCACGCCACTCCATTTTTGCTTATATTGCTTGTTTCCATTTGAGGAAATAGAAAGTTGCATTCTTTTACGTGTTGTTTTCTTGAGTGATTCTTGATGCAGCGCCACCACAGGCAAAGGGGTGAGCAGGGGTTTAGTTCATTTGACAGTGCAGTGTGGTAGCAAATTGAACCAGCAGAAAATGTAACAAATGCTTCAATTTTGGTCCCTAATCAAACCAAGTCTGCTGGACTATCAGGTGTGAAAAGATCCTAAGAGTTTCAAAACTACCAAAAGGTTTTCATCATTCCTTTCCTCAAATTTTAATAAGATTCAACAGAAAGCATAAGAGTGACTAGAGATTTCTCACAACTGGAGCACAGAGGAAACTTAAAATAAATGTTAACATAAATAGATTTGAGAGTTTAACACATTAACACATTGTTGACATACAGTATCCCCTCAATAAAACATTATTTCTTTTCAATTTCTTTGCTATTTTAATCACCATTAAGCCTGATAAAACATACCCTTACAGTAAACCATCATTCACAATATGTCTACAGCCATGAAAGAAGTCCTAGAAGGCATTTCTTTGCAGAACAGAAAGTTAGTAAATAGACCCAATTCACTCAAGGTAGAAGTATTTGTGATTTCTCCGTTTTTATTCACATTTCCTGTCTGGAGAGGTTTACTAGTATTCAATCTGACTGCAGGAAAACCCTTGAGCAGAAAGTGAGAACATGACATAAATACCATAGATTTACAGTTGTTGAAAAGAAAATGCAGTGCTGCATATTTCTTTCCAATCTTTCTGTAATTGCTGTGATACACTGAAGCTGTTGTATTTTTATTCACAGTTACTACAATGTTGAAACGATCATCACTGCATTGCCTGGAGCTACAAATTGCTCAATATGTCTGACACTATTTGCTTTGCCTGGGCAGAATGACACAGACATCTGTCTCAAAACTATAATAATGTTAACTGTGGTGAACTACAAGAATAGTTCTCACCACAGAACTGAAGGAAAAGGTTTTACTGACTGTGGGTATTTCAACTTTCCTAACACTTTTTTTTTTAAACTCACTTTGTTTTTACAGCTGGGTTTGCACAGCACTGTCCCAAACGTTGACCTCTTGCTGTGACTGTTTGCAGGGTAGCCGATGAAAGGAGGGCAGGACAAATCTAACAGAAAACCCCTATTAAACTGTAACATGAGCAACTCAGTAAACCTAACAAGTGAGCGTTAAAGACAAAAATTAGCTTGAAGGGGTTAAAGTGTTGTGAACGGAGCCTTGACTAATGCAGTGACAGACCATGAGTTTATGAATGACAGGGTAACTTTACCGTAGCATAAAGCGAACAACGAGTGATTGATATTTCCTTTCAAAAAACATTGAAATGACTCGATATCTTCACAGGAAGCGCAGTTTTTTGCTAACCTCCGTCAGCAACAATAGAGAAGTTGCGCTGCAACGACTCATTTATTACGAAAACGTGGAAATAATCTCCCAATTGTACACCCCGGCACAACATACCTGCGCTTTTTTTTCTATCTGAGGTCTCTTCAGAAGCCAGAAAACACAACTAGTGCGCAGATAAAACGTCTGCGAGAAAGTAGGTAGTACAAAGTGTGAGGAAACCACAGAGTGTAAACGCGCATCAGCTGTTTTTGAAAAGTTCCTGCTAACGTTAACCTGAGCACGTCGCTCGAGGCGGTGGTTGACGTTCCGCTAGTGAGACCGACCGTTAACCAGAGCAATGAGAGAAAAGAGAAATAAAATCAACACTTACCTTCTTCTTCTTCTGCTTCAGAATGCAAACCGGTTTTAAGTGCACATTCCTCGCAGCTCCACGCTCCTTAGCAAAGCTTGAAGTGAGTGCTCCGGCGAAGTCCGGTCCCTTCCAACTTAAAATGCCTTCTGGCTCCTGATTGGTCAGGTCTCACCACAGCGTTGCGTTCACGTGGTGTTGGTAAACGCCCCATTTTCTATTATCTCTTTGAGTTTTGTCTTGTGGGACCTTATTGTACGATTCATTTAATAAAAAAAAGCTAATCTTTTGAACACAGATTAATAAACTGAACCTGCTTAATCTGAGTTTTGTTTTGCAAAACAAATTGATCAAATATGATTTAATGGTGTGTTCTCTTTGTACTGAGAAGAACCACCAAAACACCCTCTGAATTCAGATTCTGAAAACATTAGCAACTTTGAGTGCACATAGGATGTGCACAATCAAGTATCTTCCTGTGAGAATAGAGTACTAAGAACAGAGCAAATAATGCTTTTTCAAGTCAATACGTAATACATAGGTAAGATAGTGTAAAATCGAATTCACTTTAACGTTTTTACTGCTATGCTTTTAATTCATACTTAAGCTAATCTATAATACTGTCACATTATTTCAAGTTAATTGGTGCACTTCCTCTTACCTATATTTCCTGTGTAAATAATTACAACTTCCGTGTAAATAATCATCTATGCAAGCTAAGAAAAGAAAATGTTAACATAAGAATTACATAATTATTTATCCTGATGTATTTTATTGCTCAATCCTTAAAGAGTTTGGAAAGCCGTAACAATATCTAGAATTACATTTGGCCTGAGTTACATTAATACTGCTTGAAACAAGTAAGAAAACAAAACATATATTGTATGTCTTTGACCTGTTACTGAAATGATAAATCTCTGTAGTTGTACAATAAATGTACTTTCTATTGCTGATATTTGCTTAATGCATATTGTTTAGCTTATGTGTCTTTTTCTCTCACTTCATTGTGTGTCACTATCCAAATCCAAACTTTATTTTGGTTTCTAGTACATTCAGATGCAAAACCTGCCTATATTATACTGTAGCGCACCCTACTGCTCAAACTAAAACAATATGCAACATGTGGCATTTGGTTTGTGGTTGGTTCACACAGTCTAACAATTACACAGCGATTAGATTTACTGTTTTATGCAATTATTAACTACTGAAAGCTCTAACCAGGATTGTTTGCCTCTTTTGCAGAAATAAAATAACAAAATTATACGCTTTAGACGTTCAGGTTTTCAGGACAGTAAGGATTTTATTATGTTTTCCTTTGGTCTAACATGTCTTCTGAATTAAACGATGAGTTTTACATGGTTGTTTATTCTTGACATTCTAAAACTGGAGCTTTAGTCAGTGGTTAATGCAGTTTTAGGACTGATCATGGTAACATTACAACCACAGGGCTTTTGATGTTGATAATTATACCCACGCACAGTCTCACACACGTGCATTCACATGTAAACACACAAACACAGACATTACAATGTAATAGATGAATCCATCTGACTGCAACTGCTCCTTCAGTTACTTTTCCTTTTTTCTAATTTTGTACATCATAGTGAATGCTGAAAGCACAGGTAGTGATGCAGATCATTCCGTCTTCAATGCGTCAGATTAGTTGGGTAACACCAGACTGACCTGTAAAATAAACACCTTGTTAGTGTGGATGGTTGCAAACTATCACTGCTGCAGCCACAGAATCATTAAAGGCTGGCATAGCAAGACTAATAAAAAAGAATACACATTACTTTAACTGCACCAGTTGATTTTACTCCAGTCAAGGGTCTGGAGTAAGACACACACACACACACACACACACACACACACACCTTTATGTCTCTCCTCCTCCAACAGGAGGAGAGACTTCAATATAAGTGTCAATGACCTTAGAGAAGCAGTTATTGCTATTAGCCTGGGAAAGATCATAAGACCATTTCTTAAATGTGCAAATTCCATCATTTTCAGAAAAACATTCGATGCAGATGCTTTTCTACCTGCAGGTTGGCTTTTCAGCAAATTCACCCCAATTCATACTATGGAATACTCAGAGAAACTGCAAAACCCAAGAAGTCAGAATTTTAGAGTTCTCACAGAGTATGTCAATGTTTACAACAGTTGTTGTCCGTGCAGCACCTCCCTCCACAGAGTTTCTGCCGCACAGTAGTCTTCGCCTCCCCAGCTGCGTACACACAGACTTGGCAGACGTTTTAGCTAGATGCCATTTCTGATGCAACCCCCCTAATTATCCACAGGAAGGAACAGGAGAATGTTGCTTCCTTTGGATGGTTGTCATCAGAGCTTGTCCCTAAAGAAGTTTAGCTTATCAAAATGTAGATATGTAAAACAAATTTAAATCAGTCGCAAGACGACTGGGCAAACATCTATGGAAAGATGATACTAAAGTAGAGAAGTCTTCCCACGTTACACAGCACCATGCCTGGAGAAAATATCAACAAACACCTCAGGCCAACTGTCCAGCATGGTGGCGAAGGTGTGAAGATTTGGGCTCATCTTCCCTGTGTACCATTATCTGTACACTAAATAACTAGAGTCAAATGTGAAGCTTTGTCTGAAGGTTGAAGTTTGGCTCAACCTGGTCTGTCAACAGGATTATGGCCTGAGACTTAGCAATTAGAATCTGCATCAAATGGCTAAACAAGAAAGGAATCAGATGCTCTGGTGCAAGCAAATTACAAAAGGTGTGTATGACTGATGTCCAAACTGCTGTGTTTTTAATTTTTATGTGTAATAAATTAAAAAAACATCCAAGCTTTCTTACCACTTTCATAGTTTTTTAAAAATCAATTTTACCCAATGTATCTTCCCTTTCAATTTGGTTTGTAATAAATAATCTCAAGCCTAAAAAAACTGTAGTTCCAAGATGACTCGAGCCTTTGACAGCATTATCGGAAATGAAAGGGGTGAAAGATCATTACAGGACCTGACAGACAGAAGTGTCTCTTGGCAAGTGGAGACATTACAGTGGTCAGTACCTTGTCCGGGCTCATGAGAGGACACTTCCAGTTGTACAGGTAGTAATGGACACTCTTATCGCTGATGGTGAACTTCAGCTTTTCCAAGAAGCTCATGTTATCCATCACATCAAGAGCACAGAAGACATCACAGCCTTTCTGTTTGTGAAAGGAAAAAAAAAAAGAAAAGTGTGGGCATTTTTCACAGCACTGCTTGTTAAATCAGAGATGCTTATATTCAGATAAACTCACAGATTTAGCCAGAACCAGTGTGTCCTCCATGAGGTCAGCCACCCCAGTGGCATTACAGACGGCGTACAGAAGACAAGCGGCTCTCAGACCGGTGTGAACTGGATGGTTTAGCACCCTGGAGGAGACGGTATAGAAGCTCACCATGTCAGTCAGAGTACCATTGTCCGCCTGTGTGCGAGGAACGGAAGGTCAATCAATTTTTCTACCACCGCACCACAACTTAAATTCTTAACAAAAAAGTTTTTCTCCATTCAAAGGAATTTAAAGTACAGATAGAAGAAGGTCAGACCTCCACCACGTAGGTGTCATTCACATTCTCCTTCGGTAAGTACCAGTGCTCTACTTCCTGCAGCGATAAGAGAGGGCTGAGGTGGAAGTTGGAGAGATTTTTCTCAAGTAATGACAGGATCCTTGGAGCATCTGCTTCAGTCATAGGACGCAGGCCCTTTATCTTTGTCACCTTGGAAAAAAAAATATTTAAGAAAACTTTACTGCTTAAATAAGTGCTCTTAGGTTATTTTTTACAGTCTAAAACACATCTGTCCCTTCAGTAGCAGTAACACATGTTTGTCTCTAGATGGCAGCACACACTAACCTCAGGTAAGCGGTTAAACTTCAAGGCTCGCTGCAGATTCATGTTCTGCTTTAGACCGGGGTAGTTGACCTCCATTAGCTTACGGGGATTCAAAGGGCGATGCCACTGGCTGAGAGGATTCATTAGTTTATATCAGTGATGACAAAGGCAGATGTTGCTTCAGAGGAAAAATACCGTACATACAGTGAGATCACCAAACAGTAAGGCTATCACAAATTACATTTACAGCCTTGAAGAAGTTTCTGCCACCTTGGATTATGCTGCATAAACTTTGAGTGAAAGTAAAACATTACGTGATTGTCAGAATGTGTATACTTTGTAAGTACTAATACTTTATATAATGGATTTTTCCAACTATCTGAGCTCCAACTCTTTTGGCTTTGCACATGTAGAAACTGAATGTTTGCCAGTTTTTCTTATAAAATGATGCAGGATCAATCACACTGGATGACAGAGCCAGTGAAAATAAAAATCTAATCTCTCCACTTAGTTGCAATTTGATTTGGCCTGATCTTTAGCTTGGTATTTTGACACGTAAAAGGTGCTTTGATTAAAAAAAGGACAAAAAACAAAATTATAGTAGATCTTGCTGAAAATGTAGGTTTGTTGTGCTAGAAGGTGAAGGAAGCACCTTCTTCTCCTATGTCTCCTGCAAAGGCTTGTGGCACGCTACACATTTCAAATGTGTGCCACACTTTTCAGATTTCGTTCATCTCCTTTAGTATTATCCACTAATCTGTGGTGTATTACACCAAACCTTAATAAAACACATGAAATTTGTATCAGTCATGTTGAAAATGTCAAAGGTGGTAAAAATGTAGACAACGTCCTGCATGTACACATAAAAAAATGCGATTTTAAATAACTGATGGCTACGATTGTGCTTTGAATTTACTTTAATGTGACTCAGTCATGTGCAGTAGTTACCTGCAGGAGCTTATTGGTGTTGGCAACACTGTGCCAGCTGCATAGACAGCCTGGTAGACCCCCTGCTGGTTGACCCTTCTGGTAAGTTCCCGAATCAGAACCGGCGTCATCCGCTTGAGGCGCAGTTTCTTATGAACACACAGGAATCTGACCTGCACCAACCGCTTCTTCCTGCAAGACAGATTTCAGGCTCTTGACTTTGGTTTTACACACACACACACACACCTCCCCCCCCCCCCCACACACACACATATCTTTTAACGAATTTACGAGCTACTCACGTCTCGTAAATGCGAACATCAGCAGGTACAGCAGCAATGAAACCGACTAACTTCTTGTTTGCGTCTACTCTCACGCCCAAGTTCCACTGGAGCAGCCAGTTTGGAGGCTGTAAAGCCCTTAGGAGGAGATCAGTGACACTTAAGTATGTCTCTGAAAAACATGTTCTCTTTCGCTGTATTTCTACATGATTTTTTTTTTCTATCTTCAGGGACCAATGGTCAGCTCTAGCTCTTCTAAAACTAATGACAAATATTAAATTCAAAGTAAGTGTTAAATGGTTTGCTGCTAGTGGCCCACAGGGTTGGAAAGCAATCAATGCAGAGCTCTAAAAAGAAGGAGATTACAACACACAAGCTGAATTTATTGGGCTGTGACAGACCGACTAGGATCTGTCGAACGATCTCAACTGAACATTAATTGGGGTAGGTTGAAACAAAAAAGCCCACTGGATTATTAAATGGACTGCATAAATATTTAAAAATTGATTGATAAGGTGCTATTAAACAGAGCAGCTTACCACAGTAGATACTCAGGAGAAAAGTTAAATCTGATTGTGTTGTCATCTTCTTCCATGTAATTCTCATTTAGCAAATGGCTCAGCTCTCCCAACTGTGAAGAAAACCGGACAATAAAACTTTTTTTTTTAACTTTATTTGGCTGGGTCATGATTTTAAAACTGTCCACCAGAGTGAGCAGCACCATATCTGGTAAACAAGTCTATCTATAACACAGGTTGTCAAGGAAACAACAGAACTACAGTGCCTTAAAAATGTAGTCATGCCTTTTAAACGTTTTCGCATTTTTTTGTCACATTACAACCAGCTTTTCCAGCTGCTCTATTAAGGCCTTACATCCGTCTAAACCAGTGGTTCTTAACCTTTCATCCCCCCCCGTTTCATATACGCACTCACCGAACCCTTCTTATCCCCCCTACCCCCACGCCGACACACAAAATACTTTGCGGTATTCTGATTTAGTAATGTAATTATATTAGCTGTGTTACCATCCCCACGCCACTAGAGGCAGTAGCAACCCCGAAAATATGCGACTAAGGAGCAGATTTAGACTAGACTAGATGGTTCGATCGAACCCAGGTTAAGAACCACTGGTCTAAACTGAGAAAATCTGAAGATCAATAAATACACATGTAGTCAAGAGGCTGTAGAGATCAACAGAAATCAAATTACAACCAAATACATGAACGTTTGTGTAGAAATGTGACAAAGTGAAAAAGTTCACTGAATACATTTGCTATTTTTGGATAATTTATGCCATAGAAATATGTAAGGTGGCAGCTTTTGTTTGGCTTTCCTGTTGATGAGTTTCAGACAGGTTTGGAGTTATTGAACCAGTGCTGGTGGGTGATTTACCACAAAAGGACTGCTCAAGTCCAGAGTATCCCAGGAGAATCCCTGAGGAAGTAAGCATGGCTCGCTCCGGATGCTGGCGTCCACCTCCTCGACTGGGCCATGAGTCGTAACGTGGTCACCTGAGTGAAATCAAACCATACCAGATGAAGTTCGCCTACCATCATCCTTAGCCATGCGTACGGAAAATGACAACAAAATAGTGACGAAAACGGAAACAATTCCAGGGGACGGAGGAGAAAAGACAACACAGCCCTAAATCGACTCAGTCTGGCTCTGTTTGGGAGCGTTCCCGTCTCAGCTGTTCTGGACTCTGTCCACGCTGGTTGTTGCGGTTCCCCAGGCCCCGTCGGCTGTGGCTTACAGAGCCCAAAGGCGACTCGGTGCCTGAGTCTGCCGTCTGCTTCCACTAATGACTCTATCGCAGCTATCCTCGCAGTTTTCATGTCTGATTTCAAGAACGTGAAACCTTTTGTTGGGTAATGAGTGATATGGCCTTGCCACTGTAGTTCTGATCATTTCTTAGACAGCGTGAGATTTGAGAAGAACTGCGACTTGCAAAGCCACCTCTCTAGGTGAACATAGTAGTGACATGCTTCATGAGTCACAACACCACTTCAGTCAGTTTTTTATTTTTATTTTTGTAGCTCTAAAGTGTCCCACTTCTCCAGGTTCAAGGTGAAGCCGTATCCAGTTTTTTGTTTTTTACAAAAAGGAAATTAAAAAAAACTTCACAGTTCCTTTTTAATTAAAATCTTTTTTTTTTATGAATGAAATTATGTTAATAAATTGAATTTATGTCCATCCTTCTATTATCAATTTCCATGTATCCTTGATGGGGTCTCTAAAAGTCACTGGATGAGAGGGGGGGTAAACCCTGAACAGGTCACCAGTCCAACACAGAGCAACACAGAGACACACAGGACAAACACACACACACACACACACACACACACACACACACACACACACACACACACACACACACACACACACACACACACACACACACACACACACACACACACACACACACACACACAAGGATAATTCAGAGACTAATTAACCTAACAGTCATGTTTTTTGATTGTGCGATGAAGCCAGAAACACAGAGTAGAAGAGGAGAACCTGTTTACTTCATGCAGAAAGACCCCAGGTTGGGATTCGACCCCAAGACCTTTTCTAATGGTTAACAGAACCAGCAGCTGCTCCGCTGCGCAGATCAAAAATTCATATCATTGCTCTGATGATTTTAAAGTAAACATGCATAAATATCTATATCAAGGATATAACGATTCATTACAGTTCATGACATGCCAAGGTTCTGGAGGTGTTTTGGTTTTCATCTGCGTTTGCATTTTGATTATTTTATTGTTTATCCGTGTTCGGCCTTGGTCTTGCCATTTCAGTTCATCCTCTTGAACTCAGTTCTTAGTTTATTCTTGCATTTTATTTGTGAATTTTCTCAAGTTAGCGTTAATCTTTCATCCCTCTGGATGTTGATTTTCCTCCTCAGATTCTCTGTTTTATCAGCCTTCTCTCTGTCTACCTATTTCCCTATGTTTTCTTCTGACTCTGCTCATACTCCATGTCTTGTTTTCCTCCAAAGTTTTGTTAGTCTTCCTATCATTTTTGATTAAACTTCTCAACTCACTACCAGCGGCTGTCTTTCTTTGGGCCCCTAATAAAACCCTAAAACATGACAGGACATGTTTCTGCTGTTTAGCCAAGAGTTAAATGGCGAACCAGCAGCAAGACAATTTCTAATCCACATGATTAGAATCTAAGACCATGAGGTGGCATGTGGAGTTTAAAAAGCTGTTTTTCTCTCTTCTGACTCTGTTTCCACTAAGAAAACAAACTACAAACCGTCTGGCAGATTGTTTAGCCTAGAACTGCTTTAGCCATGTTTTCGTTCATTTTCAGGCTACATCCAAGTGACTATTTATCTCGCAAAGTATTAGCATAAAACCCAAAATAAGGAAAGCTGTCTCTCTCCAAAGTAAGAAAAATTAGCTTATTCATCTGCTCTGATCAGTAATATGAATGTAATTTACCCTTTTTCCTGAGTTAACAAAAACCTTACAGTGAATCATCTTATTTAAACTTCTGATCTACAGAACCATCATGACAGGATGACTTTCTGCTTACCCAGTTTGGTGACGGGCTGCGTGTCCCAGAAGCGGTAGGTGTGGTTTTTGGCCTGTTGCAGGGTCTTAGGCAAGCTGGTGCCCAGAGAGAAGAGATGAAGGGCTTTCTGTATCTCCTGCTGTTCCTTCTCTGGCAGAGAATCCAGCTGGCCAAGAGCACGAAAGAGGAAGGACACTTTACTGTAATTTAGCACAAAAACCTTGAGCTCGACTGACCAGCTGCAAAACATGTCAGCATGAGTACAGCTGAGCAGAGAAGCATCGTCGTTTAACCCTAAAAACTCGACTTAAGAAAAAAAAGGCACACCAAAGTTATTTCTTTACAGTTGAAGTGAGTGTAACAATATTTGCTTTTTTCTGAAGAGACACTAACCATAGCAAATGGGTCTCTGGCTCCCTCTGGTCTCCAAGCATTTTCTCTCTTTTGCTTCTTTTTGCTCTTTTTAAGACCACCACTCTCACCATCTGTCGGCGGCTTATTCCTGAAACACATTAGAAACTCCCCTATATTCCTCCCATTCAGTGAAGTTAAACTTAGTACACACCAAGAGCATTTTCGTACTTACAAAGATTCTGCGTCAGTCATCGTGTTAGAAAGTGTCTCCTTGAAAGCTGTGGACAAACTGGTGCTGCTTTTTTTTTTTTTTTTTAAAGTATTTTCAGTTGTTTGGCTGTTATCTATAGAAGCAGTGAGGGAGGAGATTTGTTGGTTCAACAACCCAACCCATCTCACACCCCACTGACTGATAACAGAGGAGTACTAACCAATAAATGCAACATTTTTAATGTGTTTTATGTCCTGTTACATTGACAGTTTGGCATCAGATTATCAACACAGCACAGCAGCGAAAAGGTTCTTAAAATGTCTAATGTTTATCAAACCTTTTCCACAAATTAGGAATAAGTGTTCAATTCAAAATTCAATTCAAACATACTTTATTTGTCCCTAAAGGAAATTAAATGCTGACGTAACTAATATCTTAAGTAACTTTTTATAACATCATTGTGAAAGGGGCTGCTGCGGACAGGGAGGACGTCCAGTAGCAGTCAGTCATGCAATGAATCTCAAGCGTCTCTGACTGAAGACTGTTGCCAGTGGAAGGCACACTTCCACTAATGTTGATATCAAAGCTATTTTTTTTTGTTTTACTAACTTTAAAAATATTTATCACACACAGCTTCCCCTAAATGATTTTTTTTCTGATAATTCTAAAAGAACAAAAAATTTGCTTGGCTGTTTTCTAACCTTTTATTTGCTGAAGCTCAACATCTGTTTTGAAGTTGTGGTTATTGACTGTTCATAATTCATCAGGTAGTTACATGTTTATATTTATGCTCTTATTTTGAAGTGGACAAAGCCAGTTTATGCAGCTGTTGCGTTTCCTCTCCTCCCTCTCTCTCTCTCTTTCTCACTTTCCTCCCCTGTAACTTTATTTCAAACAAGAAACATGCAGGAACAAAATAAAAGACAGACAGTAGAGAACATCATACAAACATAAAGGCATTATAGAAAATGTCAGTTATGATGTCAAAATTAATTGATGCTCAATATCATTTAAATTAAAGTTAGCACGTTAGCATTAGTGTCTGCTAAATACTGTGTTTTGTTGTGCTTTAGCATTGGTATTATGAATGTTTATGATTAATGTTTCATGGTTAGCACATAGTTAGTGGTACCCGCCACTGTTCATGACTGTTATGACATCCACTGCTAATCCACCTCATTTGCTTTTGCTGCTCTTCTTCTGGCTGTGTGGTTAGGGGATATGATCCATTATGATGGATGTTAGAGATGGTTTGAACTTTTTCTTATCTCTGTCTCTCTCTCTAGATTGAGAATTTTTTGAAAATCTCTCACAATTCTGCCGTTTAGCAAACAGAAGTACATTTGGTAATCCTAACTTTTCTAAAATATGAACATTTTAGTCTGATTTAATGTCAGAGAGCGTATTTTTATACAGTATGTTTAAAAACTTCTGCTTTTTAACTTTAAAATCTCTGTTCTTTTTTAGCGTGAAAAATCTGAAGCGTGTTTAAAAGCCTGCATTTGCCAAATGAATGAGGCACTGACGGTCGTTTAAAAATAACCAAATTAAAGAAATCAGTTAGCTGGGCCGTAAAAGAACACGCTTCCTCCCCGCTGATCCTTCGTGGGACTTCTGCAAACAAGTGCTGTGACATTTCTTACATCATACATGATGAACAATCTCTGCGCTTCACACCCCAGGGACGTTAAGTGTTTTCCCTGCGGACGCCATTCCGTGCCGCTTTGGATTTGTCTGGTGCGCGCCGAGCTCACCTCATCCGTATCACCATTTGTGCTTAAACAACCCACCAGGCTTTGATCCCAGCGCTTTAAACTAAAATATGCATGTGAAACAGACACAGACTGCATGTTTTTCATCTTTTAAAAGTGCAGCCTGAAGCTATTTTTGTCCATGCTTCACGCCTCTGTCTTATTATCCTGCCACTCAAAGCTAAATGCCACGAGGAGAAGGATGCTAC
Source organism: Poecilia reticulata (assembly GCF_904066995.2). Lineage (NCBI taxonomy): Eukaryota > Metazoa > Chordata > Actinopteri > Cyprinodontiformes > Poeciliidae > Poecilia > Poecilia reticulata. The sequence goes on along the minus strand of NC_088848.1, from coordinate 5,304,817 downwards.
TAACACCTGCCATCATTCAGGGCGAGGCAGAGGAGCTGGTGCGAAGTGGATAAACAACTGCTGATTGAACAACAAAGAGGCAGAGGGCAAGAAAAGGCAGACGAGCGCGTCCATTATAAGGCTCAGGTCCTTTCAACATAACGCACACCACGTTTTAGAAATTAGGTCCCAAGTAATCAGGTCACAGTTATTTATAATTCGTTCTTAAAAAGGGAACTTTGTTCTAACAAGATATTTAACCAAACTGGCGACACTGGGGGCACAAATGCAAACCATAAAGGCATAGAGTGAGGGCTAAACGACCTCCTCTGTGAACATCATAAAGCTGTTCTCATCTAATCTGTATTTATTCCTAAAAATCACGGTTTAAAAATAAAAACAATTGTGTTTGCCGGAGGAGAGATGGAGCGCTCTCAGGCTGGTGAAAGAATCTGGAGGGGTTTGTTCCTTTGTTAAAATAAATTTTAAAAAATCATTCTTTTTCTTCCCCCCCCCCATCATCTTTTGGCAGGTGAATCAAGTCAAATGGATTCACAATTCGAGTCTGCTTACGGTGACGCCTGTCGTGTGCTATAATTTGACATCAGATTCTGTACCTGGCTGCGACTTAAACGATGACAGCTTTTATGTACCGCATAAACACATTCATTTCATCTGCTGCGAGCGAGGGTGACGTGCTCACAGCCGTGGTGTGTGCTCAGCTGCACGCCGCGTCTTGGTGATTATAGTAGACATAAAATTCTGAAAGATTTCATTACATATAGCATAACTGCCCTTTAGCTCTCAGTCTTCAGTGCAGCATAATTTCAGTCATTCCCAGTTGAACATGTTTAAAGAGGAAAAAAATAAATTTATTAGGAGTGGAAAAAATACTTAACATGGCTCTTGAATTGTTTCACAAACATCAGTATTTCTCATTACGAGTTTATTTGATGGATCCAAACAAGGTAGTGCATAATTATGAAGTAGAAGGAAAATATTATATGGTAATAATATATACATTTATATGAATAAAAAATCTGAAAAGTGCAAGACATCCTGAGTCTTTCTTTTATCGACATGTGAACCATAACCAGTTTTCCTGTCCCTGCAAAAGAAAAGTGTATGTCGCCATGGTGACAATGTGATAAGGACGGACAGGTTTAGTTTTATTTGCGACACATTTTTTCCCTCACTGGTACATATGACTGCTACAGATTAATTAACTAAATTACAAGTCAAATGTAAGTTTCATATAAGCTGAATTTGGATGCTCAAGTTGTTTTTTTTTTAGCAACAACAAAAAGAACAAAAACAGGAAACATGACAGGAATGACTCCCCTTTTACAAGACATCAAGCAGAATTTTGTTCAGTTTGAGAGAACAGCAGACAATACGCGAAAACACACAGTATGGATCTGTGCAGGAAAGCTCAGAAACACTGAGCCAGGAGTACTTTCAATGATAAAGAAAATAACAAAGACCCTGCTTGCAGCTGGCGCTAACATTTTCTCTGTGTGATCAAAAATAAAAAGCATTGCAGGTGATTTTTCTGGGATCACCGCTTACAGAAAGCCAAGGACACTTGGATTAACGGATCCTAATGTGGTGGATAGAAGATACGGATGTAGCCGAATCTAGAAAACATTTGTTATCATTTCTCATAACAAATCTTTTAAAATTAGGTAATTGCAATGAACAGTGAATAACATTTGATACGGAACAGTATCCATTTGACAAATACTACAAGGCCACATGAAGGAGTATGTGCTTCTGTGGGAATGAAGAAACTAAGTAAAAAGCTGATGACTGATCTCTTGGCTAACAATTCATCCTTTATAAAAACAGCATTTAGCAGCCTGGTTGCACCTCGTGGTGATTTCGACTTAAAACTGATGTTACTTTCTTCTGGATATCCTCTCTTTTGAATTGGTGTAGGATAAAGCTAAACTGAAGAGCATTAAAATACATCGGCAACGATCTCGAAGAGAAAATGCTGCTGGCCATCAGCCTGGGAAGGATTTTTATGAGCCCTTGGAATTTTTTATTTTCATAAGCCTAAAACATTCAAGGTAGATTTCACTCCTTCCCTGGAGTGGATGTCCCAGCACGATCACATCGAGGTCAGAGCATGCAATACTAAGAGAAATTGCAAAATACCCAAGAGCAACATTTCAGACTCTACAGAACTCAGTTAGCATGTTAAATGTTAAAGTTCATAACAGTTCAGTTGGAAACATACTTAGTAAGTGTGGCTTGTTTGGAATTCATGCCAGGAGAAAGACTCTTTTTCTCTCTCTCTCTCTAAACAACGCAGCAGGACATTTATTTGAAGAGAAAAAAAAAGCAAAACAACATTAATGAGATAGATGTATTGAAATTGTAGGAGGTTAGCCATGATGCACAGAGTACACGCTATTTACTGTAAAATATTAAATATGCAAAACAGAGATGTAAAGGGTAGAATATACAATATGAGATAAGATTTTACAAAGTGTATTTTAAAGAATCTGTAGTGAGAGACTGATTAGATACAGATTGAACCAGACTGGATTCTCTGTGTGTTTTTTAATCCTTGTCTCAATCTCTGGAGGTCCTAATGTGTGTTTTGACTAAAACACCTTTTTCAAATCTCAGTCTGTGTTTTAAAAAAAGCTTCTGCTTGAGAATCATTGAGTCATTTCAAATCTGATCAAGGCGTTTTAAATTTTCACCATGACATGATAAAAGGCAATCCAGATTCCTTAAAACAGTAAAATAAACTTTACTGTTTAATTTACTGATGGTAAAATTCTATTTGGGTGTTAACTTTAACATAATCCGCTACCTGGTGTGTACAGTATTAAAAAAATGTTTATCATACTTAAAAACCATTTATGTTTCATAAGTTAACACAGTGAACTCCCACCTATTCACGAATTCAAAATTATTTGCATAAAATCAAAACAAAATGCTGCTTGGAAAGCTGAAACACTGGCAAACTGCATTTCCACACGTTGTTGTCTGGTGTTTGCAAAGAACCAATCCTGCAGCACAGTTCCACTTTTCTGGGTGCTGATTGGCTGAAGAGCAGATCGGTAGAGTGGGTTTTGAAGTACAGCCGAAACGGTTTCCACTGTGTAGATATTTGATTTTTGAGCTACCGAAAAGTTAGTTATACGCACTTTTAGAAAGGGTTTCAAGTATTTGTGGATTTTAGCTAATAGTGGGCAAATAACCCCTTTTCTCTTTTTCAAAATATGAGTTTTATAAAACATTTCAAGTTTAAAAAAAGCAATCACCATATAAGGTTTATTGTTATTAGCTTGCATTTACTTCACCATTCAGCTCATCAAAGCATCAGACAGACTTCACTTTGTCACGTTTTAATATCTCGAGCTCTCCGGCCCCTGAAGGCAAACATGTGGTGGATGGACGAAGATCTCATTTCAAAGGACAAGACCTCGAACCATCGCCTTATATGAAAATGTTAGTTAGCATATTGCGGAAGGAATCTATTTGACTCATGACCTTGTTCATGCGAGAACACAACGCACTGAGACCAAGCAGGCTGAGAAAGAAAAGTTTAGAGGGAGTTCTGGGAGAACACACTTGTGTTTATTTTTTCAGTCATGAATAATTTTAGCGTTGTGGTTGTCCTTTGGCGTTTGTTGTTTTCAGTTCAGCAACAGAACATATTCAGACGTTTCCAGCAACGCCTCTCCAGATCTTAATCTTGCGGTGGCACAACAAAACCAAAACTTTCTGCAGAATTTACTACTTTTATTTACGCTTCACATTTTTGTGGCGTGGGTGGGTCAGGATTGGGATTTGAGTGATGGAGATTAAAAATTCACACACCAAGAGGGACATGGTGTTGTCTGACCTGCACGGCCTTCTTCCTGGTGTTTTTTTTTCCTTTTTGTGACTCTGTTTCTTTTAGCTGCATGCACAATATCCAACGTGACTTTTGCAACTCAAAAAACAAATATTCGATATTGTGGCACAAATTTCATTTCCCCGTAATTCTTTTGTTTGTTGGTCTTGTTGTTCCCCTTATGCATTTTTTATGAAGTCCAATTGGAGTTCAGCAGGAAGGTGAATTTTTCTGCGGTTCAGCCGTCAGCAAAACGAAAGGGAAATAAAGAGGTTTAAAAACTGAAGGAAACTCCTCTAGGTTTTTTTTTACTTCCACCATATTTTCATCCCTATAATCTCTCAAATATAATTGACGGTTCAGTTGTCATGACAAGAAAGCCTTTTGAACAAATGCAGCCCTGACACAGATGTACCTACAGTTAATAATCAACCACAAACTGCAGCCTGGTCATTTGTTTCTCTTTTGTTCACGGGATATAACCGTGTTTGATGTGTGTGTATGTGCAAGTGAATAGCTGTGTGGCAATGTTAGTGCTGGTGCCTGCATGCATGCAAACACGCCACACACACACACACACACACACACACACACACACACACACACACACACACACACACACACACACACACACACACACACACACACACACACACACACACACACACACACACACACACATACACAGCCTGAGCTAATGTTAATCTGTAAATAGATAGCTGTGATCTCTCTGCCGAATGAAATCCTCGTCGTCTTCACTTCTTTTCTTACGTCTGCCTCACCTTCCTCTGTAACTCTGCTGTTTGTGAGGTTGGATGAATGAGCAACAGCCCCAGAATATTTTTTATATATATATATATATATATATATATATATATATATATATATATATATATATATATATATATATATATTTTTTTTTTTTTTTTTATATATATATATATATATATATATATATATATATATATATATATATATATATATATATATATATATATATATATTATTATTTTTTTTCTCTCTGCGCTGACTTTTAGTTTCTCTGGTGCCCAATCTAAGATTTATTTTGTGGCTTGCCGTGTTTCTTCCTCATACTTCTGTGTTTCAGAAATTCCCATTGGCAGCAAGAATGTGCAAGTTGATTCTGCAGCCGTGGAGAACGTGTGAGGTTTAGGTGACCTGTGGAGGAATTTTTCATGTCCAAGAAATGGTGCATATCTGGGTATTAAATTGAGCAAACGGCTATGTTAAATGCGTGTGAAGGCAATGTGAGCCTTTGAAAGCCATTGGAACAAAAGGACGACACACAACGAACGAACGATGTTACAATCTCATCTTGCCACAAATTTGCATTTGCAAATTTGCATTTGTGGCAAGTTTGCATCGAGGTTTGAAATGAGGTGTCTGGGAAAAAAAAATATATTTTTACTGATTGTTTTAGTTTGTGTCTAAACACTTCTCGCAGGATGCACTTTTTGACTTTAGTGAAATCGCATTCTGTCAGTGCTGACATGTGGTAAGCAGTGAAAAAAAGCCAAAGCAAACAAATGGTGCCTCATAGGCAGGTGCCTGTTCTACAATGTCTCACTTATCACTCATTTTGATGGGCTGTCTGGCTTGTAAAGGTTCTTAGCCTGAGGCTATATGAACAGGTTGCCCATTGGGAAAAGACAAATATGAATTTTCATGTAAACTCGCTTAGGCACTCAGAGTCAAACTAAAATGCTCAAATCCTGAAAAAAAAAAAAGTTCTTCAAAACTAGCCTCTGAACAAAGGTTTTTAATTGATAATATTTGGAAAATTAGCACTTGTCTTGGCAAAGTCAATGGAGTTGTAGGTCTTAATCAAGCTTGTGAAACTATTGGTGTATTTGAGTGTGCTGTGTCGGTACATAGTTATCAAATAAATTTCTAATTAATTACATTTATCTATGTGTTAAAAAGAAACATTTTAAGTCCATTCAACACTTTTTTTTGTATTGAATCGGTATCAGTTGATACTTAATCTTAGATATCAGTATTGCAAGTGAAAAAAGTGGATCGGTGCCTTCCTACTCATTACAAACACAAACGTCAGTGTACTTACAATGTTTTACATACCTTACTCTGTGATTAAAAAGTAAAAAAATTCAAGGTGTGTTAAAACATTTTCAAGGCTTTGATAGAAGTAGTCTGCTGCAGAAACTAAAAGCTTGAATCCATTGCAGTGAAAAGTGACTTTTTTAATGGCATGTTGGTGAACAGACTATTGTGTGGAAGATCAAAAACATTGAATCTATAATAATGACAGAAGAAACTTTGAGAAAAACCCACACCTTCACCTCACCTCTTCTTTCTTTCCTCTCACATCTTCTTCTGCTTCGTTCTTTCACATTTTTCTCCTCCTGCAAAGAAATGAGAACAAAATGGGAGACAGACACGATTAGATTGTCTGAATCTCAGTAATTTCTTGGATTTAACTGAGGCCAAGTTGGAAAGTGTCCAGCAAAACTCTTAAAATGTTGGCAGAAGATAAAGCACACAAGGGACATTTGTCTCGAAAACTCAGTGGTTTTTCTTTCAGGTCTTGTCTTTTGTTAACAGCGATCGTCCCCAGCATATGAAATTTTAATTTCATTTGGGTCTTTTATCCGTTTATGTGCGTGTAAGTGAATCAAACTGTGCTACAGCAGAGCTCTCTCCTTAGACGTAAAGTCACCATTCCCGGTTTCAAAGAACATTCATTTATACTTTTATCAGAAAAACTAAAGGCAATTTATTTCCAATCGGGATCACAACAACAAAAGCTTGCAGGATATGATGTAGCTGCTTGACAGTTTATGTTTTGGGTTAATACTGATAAAGTGAGCTGCTGTAGGATTTAAGCATTATTTTTGTGTTTCCAGCACAGTTTAAATTGCTGATTTATATTTGCAAACAAGCAACATTTTTCTTTGAATCCTTCCCAAAAATCAGTTGGGTTTTTGAATAAAAATAATTTCACAAGAAAAAACACAAAAGAACAGAACTTACAGAAAGACAAAAAAGAGAAAACACTTTAAACTTTCAATTAATCTATTTATTAATCTGCTTAATCTATTGGGGAAGTGCGGGTATTGGTTCCTGAAGTGGTGTATGTCACGTTGTCAGGGCAACACAAGGTCACACAAGACAACCAATCAATCACAAACACCCTCACACTTATGGGTAATTCAGAATTGCCAATTTATCCTAATGTGTGTTTATTAAAGGTGGCAGGAAGTCGGAGCACACCCCAGAAAGCGTTGAATCTTCTCCACACAGATGAGCTTCAGCTGGGACTGAAACCCAGAATCTTCATGGCAACAGGGCCAACAACAGTGGAACGCATGCTGCAGGTCAGGAGCTGCACAGAATGCATTAATCGATGCATCGGAACATGAATCCCTTCAGCAGTGCCTTCCTGGATCTCTATCTACAAAATAACACCACTCTCGGCGTGCAGGAACGACACACTGACGAAATAATGTAAGGTACAGAGTGTGTTTCTGAGGAAGGTGAGTCAACCCGAGTCAGATAACAGAAGGCTCTGATTTAAATTTAAGGTGTAGAATATCAAGGGTTCTGTAGAAACTAAATAGTGCATTGAGAAAGTTTTTATATCCCTCGAAGTTGTTCATGTTGTCTTGGAAAAGCTGCCAAACTTCCAGGTATTGTATTGCGATTTTATGCGATGAAGCAGTTAGAGGGAGTTAGGCATTTTTCCACCACACATAGCATTTTAAATGTGGGCCAGAAAATTCAATTTTGCTCTCATCCAACCAGAGAATTGTCCTCTACATGTTTTCTGTGTCCTCAGCACGGCTTTTGGCAAACTGAAAAAGGGCTTTTAGACCAACTACTTTTTCCTGCTGCTCTTCTTTGAAGGCCAGATTTGTGAAGAGCACCACTGAATGATCCCGTCAACAGATTCACACATCTTAGTTGCTTAACTCTGCAGTCTCTGGGCGGCTGTTTGGGTTCTCCTCTCAGTCAGTTTCAGGTGTAATTTTTGTCACCTACTAATAGACTACATGTGATTATAAAGCAGGTTCCAGTTCAGCATCATAGCTTTTAATGGATGTATCTAATCAAATCCTAATAAAACACATTGATTGGCTCTTACATGTGTCAAACATTTGGAAAAACTCAAGAAGGATGAATACTTTGTAAACCACGTTTTTTTTTGGCGGCATCTTCCATGGCGTGTATCTGTTGTCATAAAAATCTCAAAACTTTAAAAGATTACAGCAGATCCAACTTGTTGTGACATTTAATAATTTCATGTTATACAACTATGCATACACTTTCTAACAAACAGATATTACTTTTATTTTTATGAAGCACAACATTTTTGGCTGTCAGTTTGAATGCATTAGTTTTTGCTCCTACAATTCACAATTTTTTACTTCATAAAACGATGATAGTGAACACATTCATCATTTGTAACCATGGAGAATAATCTGCCAGCATTTCAAGGCTTTGTCTTCCAAAGCAACTATGCAACTTTCCATCCTACTCACTTGTATTCTAAGGGGAAAAACAAATAATGCGTTGGATTGTGGCCACTGAGGGTTCTGCCTTCCCAGACTCATCAGTCTGTCCTATTATGCAAACAGCTGTAGTAATCTTGTGCTTTAAGTCTACCTTTGTTTACAGTTTTGAGTTCCTGCCAGGGAGGAACTACACACAGCATCTGTGTAACTCTGCAGAAGTTTAATAAAATGTGTTTCTTTACCCAAAGCTAATATTTGCAATGCATCTTATATAAAAACTTGAAACAACACCCGAAAATCAAATCTTAAGTCAACAGAATTAAGCACCTGGAACCAGTCGGCAAAAATGTTACTTCCTCCTTTTATCTTACCCTTCAAACTTTAATATTTATGTCACAAAGTTATTTGGAAAGATCAGCTTGACAAGTGTGTTTATAAAAAAAAAAGAAAAAAAAAGGTAATAAATTAAACTGTCTGCCCCCAATGTCTCCAGAATAGTTTAGCAAAGTCTTTTTTAGAAGTGTCAAAGCTGAAAAGATAAGACTTTAAAATAAATCTTAGACTGACAGCAGCAACAGATGCCTAAGGGTCAAAGAGATAACTCTGTGTAAGTTAAGAAAACAGTTTGACTCCGTTTGGGACACAGTTTCATTCCAGTTTCATCACAAATCATGGAAGAAGATGCAACACTTAGACATACCTCCTTTCCCCCCAATATGATCATGTTCAGTATTTTTGATTTCTAAAAAAACCCAACAGACAGCTAAAATTAATTCTATGCTTTAAAAAGCATTAATGTATTCTTGTATGAACCCCCCCCCTAAAGTTTACACAAAACACTTTTATTATTAAAGTTTATACATAAGTACAGCAATAATTCAAGTCAGTTAAACTTTGTTCATTACCTGACCACTTGGAGTCGCCAACAGAGAAGTGGAACTCAATGCCCAGACATTCAGTTGATTCTTAGAAATGGAAAAAAAAATAAAAAATACAAAGTTTTAGCAACGTCATGGCAAAAGTGATGGTCCCGGCCTGGCCGCAGTTGAAAACTGCGAATTCCACAACTTTGATCCAAACACACATGCACTATTCAAACTAGCAGAGCATCAAAAGCAACACACACTTTAAAGCTGTGACAGGACTGTGTTTGTGAAATGAATGTTTTTCAATAAATCCACATGAGCTGTGTAGACTTTTCCACAAAGTGTAAGAGCATACTTAAACGTTTGACCATTCTTTCAGAAGCACATTTGTAAGGTCAAACACTGATGTTGGACAAGAAGGTCTGGCTTGTAGTTTAAATCATTGCGTGTTCTTTTGGGTTGAAGTCAGGACTTAATGCAGTCAAGTCATTCACATGTTCATGGACGTTGCTTTGTTGGAAACGGAAGAGATCGCTCCCAAACTGCTCCTGAAATTAAAACTGAAGCATTCAGAGTTCTTTTTATTGGAACCAACTGACCCTACTGGTGTAATATAACCCGCCACCATCATTCCCTACACACCAAACACTACAATTAAAGTCAACCCAGTGCTGATCTCCTTGTATCTACCAAGTTTAGACTAATCCGCTGGATTTCTAGAGAGGCATGAAACAGAGGACATGCATCTCGACTACTGTAGAGCTCTCTGTAGTTCTACTTTCACCAATATACTGTGTATTAATAACAATGAAATATTTTGTAATTTTTGTCACCTACTAATAGACTACATGTGATTATATTGCACAGTTTATTTCATTGACGCCAACAGTGTGACACTTCACTCCAGCGCCTCACAACAGAACTTCATTTCATATCCAGGACTTTAGCAGAGATGCTGCTGGCGAACTATGTGAATTAAAGCTAAAGCTAACTAGCCAGAATTATCTTAATACAGTGTTTAACTGAAAGCAAATTTTTCATTTTTATGCCTCATTATCTTTGATGATTTATTTATGAAATTCTAAAACGCTGACCCATGAGCAGCAACGATTCAGCAGGTTAAGCTAATTTATTTGGCAGATAAATGCACTGAAACTGGACCCTCTCTCACTAGGTGTTGGCTTGACACTCCGGTGGGAACAAATCTCAAAACTGAACAACTCTGACAGCAATCCAACGCTTGTAAATACCAGCGCCCGAGTGCTGAGTTTAAGAAAAATCTTATCGCTCATTTTCATGTATGCAAAAGATGTTAAGCTCCTGTGCTAAGAATGAATTCACAACCTCTCACAGAGGGCAGCAAAAAGCTGGAGATGCAGGCGGAGTGGAATGAGAGCTGTTTTTCTTGAGTACACCATAACTACGCTTTTTATCGTGATTATACCTGAACCTCTCTGAGGGAGAAAAATTCCATTTTTGGAGCCAAAAATGGAAGTTGTTGCAAAAGTAATTGTTACAATGTGAAGTTTTTGTTATGCAACGACTTCAGAACAACACAAATTGATGAGAAGTTTTATCTTACCCAAACAAACACTCTCTTTTTTTTTTTTACAAAAACTATTTAACAGCACTTTTAACACTACATTATGATGTACCTCATATCCTTGTCCATATAAGCACTACTGTAATTTTGGAAAAGACTGTGAGCATTAGCTAACAGATGTGCTTTTCTCTGAATGTACGTGGCATACAGATGAGCTTCAGATCCCTCATAAAGCAGAAATCAATAGGTCTCCGTCTGTATTCAGACTGCTGACAGGCAGGTGTGCTTCAAAACAACCAAACATCACCTCCACTCCACATTCAGAGCACACAAATGCCTTTCTGACACCTGTGAAATACAGCGTAAAAGGAAGAGAGAGATACGGAAGGGCTAAAAGAGAAAATAAAGGAAAGATGTGATTTTTTTTCCTTTTTTTTTTTTGCTGTAGATCAAGCCAGACAGTATGATAGTGAGCGATGAGTGTGATGGTGCAGAGGACACGTCTGTTCCCCTTGTACAACAAAACAGCACCAAAGATGCATATAGCGTTGAAAGTGGACATGTTGACATCCGCGAAGTCAAGAAGAGACCTTTCAAGAAGGAGTGGGAAGAACAGAAGACAACAAAAATACTCTTTCATTTGTGTTAGCGTGGGACACAAGTTCAACCACAGCAGGTTCTAACGTTCAAAAAGTAACAGGAAGGCAATGATAAAGTGCACTGCAGCCTGAAGCGACCAATTCCGAGTTTTTTACCGGGGCGGTTCACACTGCCAGTAATTGCGACCTGTATGCGTTCTGCAGTGTGAACGGGCAAACGACCTGAAAGTGTCCCGCATGCGCAGTAGAGGGCGCAATAGCGTCAGCGTTCTCAGTGTTCTGCCAACCGCCACAAAAAGAAGAAGTGCTCAGTGTTTGCGGAAGCAAACATGGAGGCTAACGGTGTAGCATAGCTTACACATTTGAAGTTGTTGCCCTGCCGGAGTGACATATTAACAACTTAATCCTCATATAGTCCATCATGTTTGTTGTTTTTCTTCCCGCTTGCGCATATCAGGACGGAGAATAGTGAGATTTGTTGAGAATCAGTGACGTTCAGTTCGGATGAACGCGACCTGGACGTTAGGTCGCATTTGAATCGGATACGTTTCGGATATGGGTCACATTCTAAAAAGAATCCGACCTGTGCTGTTCACACTGCCATAAACACCATTATGTCAAAATAAAATCGGAATTGGGTCACTTCAGGCTGCAGCAGTGTGAACGCAGTCATAGAGATTAGTATTAGCCGGTTACACAACACTTTTAGGAGCAGAGTTTTCGTTGTTGCCGTCTCACCAGAAGGCTTTGCGAAGTTTTACTGATTAAAGTGAAAAGTGATGAGAAAGCTGTTAAGAGTGCTGTTTTTAACAACAGACAAACTGAATACCACATACCAGCCTCGGGCTCATTCTCCAGTCCAGACACTTTTATATTTTTCTGCTGCTGCATCCTCCCAGTAGGAATTTGTTGTTCAGGTTTGTACGTCTGTCCTGATGTGACTTTTACCATTGAACTACTGGAGGACAGGAGTAGTTTACTGGTAAAATGATACTGAAAGGCTGCAGATACCTTGGTGTTTTGATCTGAGCTGTAATTGCCGCTATGCAGAGTTTAATGCATTATAGATACAGATAGTGATTCTCTACTTGTGTGTTGTTTAGCTGTGGCATTAGCAGCAGTATTTTCTGTGGTTTGTGCTGGAAGAAAGGGTTCACTGTTCACTGCGCTGGCCAAAAGGAAACACACCAGAAGCCAAAATTACACCAGAGTAAGAAATACATAATGACCACCAGTAAAGAGGATCTATTCAATTTTTATTTATTTATTTATTTATTTGTTATTACTTATATTTGGTTTTCTACCGCTTCTAGAAACAGTCCAAGAGCTTAATAAAAACACTTAGTCATTTTCTGGCAATGACTCAACATTTTTTGGTGTCTGGAAAACAAGTCATTTCCCAAACCTCCTGATTATTTGGTCACAATCAGCAAGAACTGCACATTTACAGTTACTTAGCAACCCCAAGTCCAACCCGTCATCTAGTGGAGCATCGTGAGTGTGTTTGTTCATCTGGATATATTGCTGTATGCGCTGCTGGAGAAGTTGTCATCAACCTGTTCAGGGAGGCACAACAGGAAAGATCCCTTTTAAAATACAGACAGAGTCAATAAATTAGAATGTGTTCAGATGAGGCCCGTTTGTTAAATTAAAACTACATTTTGAATAACAGCCTTGAAACAGGTATTAACATTTTTTTATTAAGCTCACATTTCTTTAAAGAAGTGTTTAATGGTCTGAATCAACATTCTAATTTTAAATGTCAAATTTTCATTAAACACAAATGGAAAATCATGATTATTAAAAGGATAAAGGCATCTGTCTTAGTTATCAAGTGGCTGAAGTAAATTAGCTTTTCAGAAACATACTTTATTGAATTGATTTCTATATATGTGTGTGTATATCATGCACATACTTTTCATCAAGTCCATATTTCTTTATTAAAATGTTTTTTTTTTGTTTAACATGATTATATTAGCTGTAAATGAAAAAAATCATAACAGGAATAAAGGCTTGAAAATCTCAGCATGTTAAATCACATTTCATCTTTATATAATGTACTTCACTTAGTGAATTGAGTTACTAAAATAAATTAACTTTTCAGTTCTACTTCAAGCCATTCATCAGTCCATCTATACGTGGAAGTGCGACATACAAATTTAGAAGTGATGTATTTTAAGGATTTTCACAGGTCAGCAGCACTTATAGTATTTGAATAATGAGAAGGAAAAACAAAATGAAGCAGGCTGCAAAAAATAACTACACATAATATAATGATCTTTAATCTTAAAAACTGTTAACCATTTACCCTGGGAGAACGTTTGCACCGCAGCAATTTAGTCTGCTTATGACGTGCAAGAGTTTTTTCCTCAAATTGTTTCCTTCACCTGTAGAAAACTCATCTGAACTCTGCAGCAAACTAAACAAGCAAAGTCTGGTCTGCCTGAAAATGAGGTTGATGTTTCACCTGGAAGAGAGCCAGGATGTGTTCACTTATAGTGAGAAAGAAAGACACAATGTACAAAACCAAAGACAGAAAAGAGGAGAAAAAAAACAAACAAAAAAAACATGCTGATAGTGCGCTACCTCCGATATGGCAAGATGTATTCACATTTAATAGCCAACATTGATCCGTAAATCAATTTTTTTTCTCCATAGCAATTAACATTTCAGATTTCCAGACTGGCATTCTACCCGTGGTGTGTGGTGAGGTCCATGTCTGGTGAGGCACTGACTCATCCGCAGTCAGCTGCACAAACCCAAGATCCAAAATAAAAACTTAAGTTTCCAGTTTTGAAATGATTTGGAGAATCTGAATTATGCTTTCATCAGTTATGTTCTGCTTGACAATACAACAGCAAGAAAAATAAGAGCATTTCATACAAGGTCAAATTATATTTTTTGTAATTTGTTTACATTTTTTGTTTTATTTCAAATTTTTTAGTCTTTATTTTTTGTTCAAATTTAAAAATGTGTATGACCCTTCATAAATATCTGTCATATTTTTGTAAATCCTGTCCTTTTTGTCTCTCATCTTCATTTCATTTTTAAGTCAAGCTGCTTCAAGGAGGACAGTCACACTGACTGCATATTATTTTATTTTTCCATGTTTCTGATTATTTTCAGTTCTTCCAAAGTACAGAAGAAGAGCACCTGTTGCACATTGTGTCTACGCGGCTCAGCATCGCCCCCTATTAGTGAGGCACGGTACTTACATTAAAACAAATTACAGAATTGTCATGCGGATATATTGATTTTCTCTTATCGTTGCTAGTACCTATTTTACTTGTTACATTGACAGGTGAGGCAGTGCCACCTGTCAGCAAAGATTACTTGTTCCTTGGACAAATTTCATATTTTTACTGCATTTGGAGTTTCACTGGGAGGAAGTCTTAATTCAAATATCAATCACTAAAATAGGAAATAGATATAGTTACACTTTTGATCGAATGCTACACTCATATTGAACTGATTAGATCAATGTTAGTATAAATGTGTCAGTAAAGTAACACTATGCAATGTGTCTCTATATTGATCTACATGTATCCGTAATTTATCAAGTACAATTGTGTGCAGTGTTGTTGAGAAGGTCAGAGAGCTGTCAATATTAAAATGGTTCTCTCAGGGGGAGGCAAGAAATCAATGCCAACAATCTGCCCTTTCTATGTGAACAGTTGATAAGTTACATCTGTAACCGGTGTAGGGAAGATGCCTTTGAGGGTCATTAAAATTCTTCTCACTGTACAGAAATCATTGATATTCTCAAACAGTTTATCTGAAATCACAAGGTGTCTCAGAAATGGAATAATTACCCTAAATCATTTTAACTTTTTTTTTTTCCCCTCACATTATAACCGCAAACTTTGGTGCTTTTTATTGGGAATTATCATGGTAGAATAACACAAAGTAACATGAAGTTTGTTTTTACAACAAAACAAAATCTGTTTCGATCTTTTTTTCAACATGCAAACCAAACTTTGATAATCTAAATGCTTAATAAAATCATAGCAAAAAAAATGTATAAAAGCTAAAAATATATCTAAAGTGATCAACATTTTATCCGGGAATTGAAATGTGATTAAAATGGAGGAGCATAAGATGTAACTTTGACTTGGAATAGTGTATAGCATATATAGTTTTTTTTTTATTTAATTAGGTTTTTATAAGTGTATCAATAACATCAAACACTGACTAAAATACAGCAAGATTCACTTGACTAAAACTAGACCAAACCTGAAAATGCCTACAGACTAAATTTATAACAAGAGTTTACAATTATTGAGGACTACGATTTAAAGAAAAAACAGTGTAACGCACAACTGATACAGTCATATTCAATAAATTAGAATGTTTGCCAGATACTTTCAAGCAGGTATTAAACACATCAAAGTGAAGCAAACTGTCAAGTTATGAACGGACAAAACGCATGTAAGGAACTCAAACAGTGACAAAAACCCATAATCTGACCACTTGCATCCACAGGCTGTTTCTGAACATAAATAGATCTGCCAGCAGTACAGATGGACAGGCATGCTTGGGAGATTTATTTATTTATTTTTTTCCAGTTTTTTGGAGGAGACAGAGGGATTGGCATGGGATAACCGAATGAATTCCTTGCAGCAAGAAGGAAAATGTGTTTTTGCAAGTCAATATTTTTAGTAAACAATGAGCTTGAATTAACTTGGTAAGTTAAAATTAAACTACCCGACTCTTTCGAAGAACATTTTTGCATTCTTTATCCTTTGATAAAGTTGCAGCCGGTTTATTTTTTAAAAAATGTTAATAAACCAGTTTTCTGCACGGTATCAAAACTTCCCAATTTCCTTAGATGAGATTTTAATTAACATTTTACACATTTACTGCGCATTAATTTATATTGTGTCATCTTGTGAATATTGTTGAATTCACAAGATGGGTGGAAACATTAGAAAGCAGCACACTGTATAACAGCAGTTATTTCTTAAACCCATCAGACGGAGCATGTTAGAATTATTCTGTGACAGCTTGAAATGTGAAGCGTAAAAAATAAAACATTTACTTTATTCTCTTTAAATGAGGAGACTAATAGGGTTCCACACCATGAAAAATCTTTTATCAGTGATTGAACTACATGCGCCTTAATATTTCAGGACTTATTTTACCAGCTGTAGATTTTTTCTGAGTCTCACCTCCTTGAGATAATTACCCTGTAAATCATCTCCGTTTCGGCTTTTGCTCCTCCTTTACTTCAGGTTTTTCTCTATTATGTCAGCTTTCACTTATAAATCAGAGGTTATGGTACTTTACTCAGTCTATTTAAGAGTGAGGTGTATAACTTTTTGTTCTCTTTCCAGCTTCGGTTACCGTTTCCTTGAGAAAGGTACGATGGCAACTCTAACATTTACCCCTCTGATCTGCAACTATGTAATCTAATGAAGATAAAGAATTATATTTTTAAGTTGCACAGGATGTAATAATTCTTTGTGTGAGTTCTGAAGTACATCGCTATGAAAAGCAGAAATAACTGATGTTAAAAGTCATTTTTAATGAATTGAGCAACTTTTCATCTATGTCCTTTTCTGCTTTTCTATGGTTGCTTTATGTTCACTGAAAACACTAATCAGTGAGTATTTGAAGGGAGCGTTGAGTCATTTATGTCAGGGTTGTCGTAAAAACATAAAACACGAAAATATGAAATGGGGAAAAAAAAGAAAACAGACATCGTACACAACCTGTCTATTGCGCATTGTGGTGAAACACCACACATTTCTCTCTGCAGAGCTGTCCCCTTAAAGTCTTCAAGGACGAAATACAACATCTTCTTTATCCTTTTCAGGACTTTAAAAGCAAACGTCAAACTTAATGTGTTCTTAGCTTTCCCTCTTTGCTGCTTCTGTTCACTATTCATCTCCTTTTCTAAACCTTCCTCCCACTATTCTTTCCCGTCACCCCATGCTGCGGCCAATCCACTTGATACTGTATTCATTTAAAGTCCTGTTCATCAGCCCTGTTCTGGAAAATTGGTATCACTGCACTTCATTTCCTGTTCTTGGGCTCGCTTTTACTCTTAGAGATTGTGTTAAATAATGTACTTTGCTGTTCTATTCGTATCTTTATGAGACGTCATCCTACTCACATTTTGACAAGTAGGGGTTTCTTCCTTCAGCCTCTTTCTATCACACTCATTTTCTTCATTCATCAGCGGCTCAGAGTGCTCCTCCTCAGCCTCACCTGGCACCTTCTTATACGTCTCCTCACTTCCTGCCGTCTTAGATTTCTTCACCAGCCTCTGGTGTCGATCTTACCTTCCACACGGACTCCAGCCGACATTCTTCCTCCTTCGAAAAAGTAAAGCGTAACAGAATTACCCATCTCGAGACAATTCTACTGGATTTAAGCTGGTTTTATGACGCCCTAAGAGCGCAGACGCCGGATCTCGTCAGGATGAAACTTTTTTTTTTTTTTTCTTATTCAAATGCTATCTTCTGAAAAGATTGGAGAAAGTTTTTGGATTAAAGAAGAAGTAGCTCTACGCCGATTTCAAAGAGGAATGTTCAGAAAGATTAAATACCTGGCTTCTCCTCATTCATTATTTTCATAAAATTCTAATATAATCGCTGAAAGCTGTTTGATCATGGAAGCCGTTTGTGTATTATTTAATAAATTACATGCAGTCTGCGATAATGAGATGATGTGAACATTGACTCAAAAGAGCATGGTTTGTTTTCACTTAATGACATTTATTTATGCAATATTTGAGAAGCATGGGAGTTGATTTCAATATTTTTCTGGCCTGGAAACGTAAAACCTGAAGTGATAAAGCCTCATATGAAGAAAAGAAAAGAAAGAAAACTAATCAACATGGCTTTATACTGATATATTACTTTCAGAAAGGCTGAGCCTTATCCCTACAACTACTTAACTCACTCTGACACTTTTCCCGACTTTAAATTCAGTCATTTAATTAATCAAGCAAGAACATTAAGATTTTACTTCTCAATAAGTAATGACAATAACTTTTATTTAATCTGAATCCTTCCTGAACCTGCTGGCAGAAATACAAAACCTTATTGAAAATAATTCATGAAGAAATAGATATAAAATAAAATCTGATTGAGTGAAATTTCCCCGTCCCTTTTAAGTTGTGCCTGAGGGTGAGAAGAGTCCCCCCACTAAAAACCAGTCTCCCACCACTTACTGACATCAATGCAAGAGATTACATATTTAATTGAGCTTTTCCTTTTGTGTCCCTACACTGACTCAGAAAAACAGAAACACAAATTATTTTTTTAAACAGCAGGAGCCTGAATGGTAACAAAATTATTCACAACTGTCTCTCCTTAAAGGACTTTTTTTTTTTTTTTTTAAATACATTTTTTATTTTTTATTTTTAGTTTCAACTCTCACGTCAAGTTCCTCCTAATGCATTAAGTGGAAGCAACACAGTTTACCCTGAAGCAAAATACAACCTGGCATTTTTTTGCTCTTGGGTATATATACACTCTTTCATTTCTGTCAAGGTTTTTATGTATCAGTAAAGAAATGAAACACCAAGATGTCCATGAGTTGGTGAAATTGAGCAAATAAAACATCAAAATAAACATTTGATGCACAGCGAAAAAGTCTTTGCCCCCAGAAGGGGGTTATGTATTTACTTGGTTATGTATTTTTCACAAATCATAAAATACTTAACTTGTTAGAGGAAAAGAAAAACTGACCTGAAACTGTGTGAAAAAATTATATTCTGTTAACTTTGATCAACAAAATCAACAAAATTATCTGACAAAGTGAAGGAGCAACACATCATGCTCTAATCTAAGGAAAATGACAAAAAAGTTGATATATGAAGTCCAACATATCCATCAGAGTGAAAAGGGTTGCAAAGTTATTTCTGAGGACCTATTTCAACGTCAACCCACAGGCAGAGCCACTATCCAGCAAAAGAAAAATATATTTCTGAGGTCAATCTTTGTAAGAATGACTGAAAATTATTCCAAGATTCAAAAGCTGGTGGAGGTAGAGCGATGATCTGGGGCTGTTTAGCTGCTTTAATACCAGAATGATTCGATAAAAACATAAATTCTACTATGCAGCATGACAATGACCCAAAGCACACCAGGAAGTTCAACTCTGAACTGCTTAAACACATAAAAAGGAAGGTTCTGCAATGTCTAAGTCTTTAGAATTCTATGGCACGGCTTTAAATTCAAATCAATAATATGTATTTATACCAAAGCGAAACTAAATGTCGTTATAACTCATATCATCCACATATGTGCAAAGAGTCATGAATGGTGTCGATGTGGACAGGAAGGATCTCCGGTAGCAGTCAGTCTTGCACTGAATGAAAAGAGGCCTCTGATTGAAGACTGAAGTAACTAATTGTCTTATGACATTCATAGGAACTAAATATCTGGGCAGCAGGGATGATCTTTCACAGTAATTTATCTGTGAATCCACATCGTTTGCTTTTGCTCAAGCAGTATTGGGGCCAAAATTAAGATTATTGCGCACCACTTCCTTGTTACAAGACATTCTAAAGCATTCTGCTAGTCAGATTAATGAGAGGCAGGCATCGCCAAATGAGAAGGAAACTAGCTTTAGCATTACAGAGGCTATCGAATAACACACCTTGGATGGTCACCCACTGTACTTCTAGTTTGACATAATTTACTGAAATCCAATATCACAAGAAATAGAAATACCAAACATAAAACATAAAAGCACAATAATATTGTTTAACAAATTTGTTACCAGCCCTGGCTGATCAGTTACAGGTGCTGGCCTTTCGTTAATCAGGTCAGTAACCTGTTGTGACACGGAAGTAGCCTCTGTTAGGTAATAGGATACATTTCGGCTCCAATGTTGCCAAGTATAGAAAGTCGATCAGAGGGATGTTGGCATCATTAAATCCTTTCCCGTTATGATTGAGTGAAGAGACGGATGGAACGTCCTCCCGCTCTCTCTTTGGCCCTGCTCTGTATCCAGGAAGCCTCCTTTTCAACTCCTCTGGGATCTGGAGTGGCTCGATTAACACAACCTGAATCTTCATCATCTGCATCAGTTCAGCACAAACAGGGAACACACTCATAATCTACCGGCACGCTATAAAAAATGTGTGTTGTGTTGTTTACATAAGTGCTGTTGAAGACCACTTGTACTTGTCAACCATTAAAATTACTTTCTAAACAAAATGATTGGTCCTCATTGTAAAACTCGGCATAAGAAAAAAAAAAAAGAAGTTTGGTCAATGTTAAATTAAAGTTTGTTTACAACGAACGCAAGCTGCATATTTGGTGAAGCAATACCACATATACAATATAGGGGGGAAAAAAATATGAAAACAAACAAGATTCAGGTTTTGCTTGAGGCAGTGCAAACTCAGTCATGATGCAAATACATATTTCTTGGGGGAAATGATTATTTTTCCTGTATTGTGTGATTGTCACAAAGTCATGTATAATGCATTGTGATTTGTTCGGTTGCAGCAAGAGCAAACATATGTAGTGATGGTGTATAGAGTGATGCAGTAAGTGCAACCTGAGGGGAAGCAAGCGTTTCGACGAAGCGGCTCCGATTGGCCCTTGGTTGTGTGCGACACAAAAGGTGAAGAAAGAAAATTGGGGACATTTGGACCAGAAAGCAAAAACAAAGAAATTCTAGAAGGATAATCAACAAAAACAGTCAGAATTTGAAGAATTTATATCAATGTTTAAACATTTATGTCATGGAAAAGAGCATTTTAAAAACAGTGGCTTTCGTGGGGTGTTCTGGTTCTGCTGCAGTGTCCATCAGAGGTGGTGCAGAGAGCTAAATTGAAGCCTGTTTGCGAGAAGCAAAGAAGCAGATTTTTCTAAATGTTTCCCAGCATCTCAGGCCATAATCTCATCCTGTCTCGTGATGCCTCTGCATAAGATCTTCACTCAGTCGTTTCTACAAGAGGGAAGCAAGTCAGACCAGAGATGGATGTCAGGCCTTCAGGACAACCAGCAGCAATGCATTTGCCTCGCAGAGAAATGACAGAATTTTTTCCCAACGCAACGCAACATCCGTCTCCTCTGAATACCGAAAAACCTGAAGGCAGCCACGTTAATTGCAACCCTTGGGTGTTGTCTGGCAGGTGATACTGTAAACTAACAACAATCAGGATGCAAAGGGGGAGGGAGGGGGGTGGGTGGTAAGAATGGCTGGGAGAGCAAAACAACACAATGCTCTCATTGAAAACATAGTTTGAAGAGTGTTTTACTCGTGGGTTCATCAGGGTACACCAGTGATGATGGTGAGACTGACTGAGCTAAAGGCAAAAGGAAAGCTGTCAGAGGCTGCAAAAGACACCAAACTGGAACTGAGGATCCAGTTTTTATTTGTAATTTTTTTAAAACATCAAAGTAAAATGTTCATTCAAATGAACAGCATTAGTCGGTCACTTAACATCCTAGTAAAATCCATAGACTTTGTTGTGATGTGACCAAATTTACAATGTTCAACAGGTGAATGAGCATTTTCACGATTCGCTCATAAACTCAAATATTATATTTAAGCTACGAGATTAGTACTAATGTTTCATAATCAATCAGTTTGTCGTCCACACCGATCTTTTTGAATAAATATTTTAAAAAGACATGTTTCTTTCATATATATGTAAATATCGAATGCGTTGTTGCAGAACATAAAACTCCAAAGATTTGTGGGATGTTATGTAAAACAGAACATCCCAGAGGTTTGTTTTCAGGACGATAGCAGAGTAGAGCTCAGCTTGATTTTCTAACACAAAGAATCTGTGAAGGATATGACATACATGATATCCATTGGTCCTGAGAGGGCAGTTTTCCATTTTCAGCAGGTTGATTTCCATTCCCCATTACTTCTGTGAGCTGAAGTAAAATTCTGCAAAGGAAATGAAGAAAATGAAAAACATATTTGATTGTGCAGATTGATGTGAGCCCCTGATGATGGGCCAAGGTCACAGAAGAACTCCCCGAGTGAGCTCTATTTTATTCACAAGGATAAGAAAAGTCAATGACAGGGTGACGAGGTGACTCTGGGACTTGCAGCCGACGGGAGAACATGAGGGACAAAAGTGGCAACATAAGTGAACTGTCAAAAAAATAATTTGACTATTGAATAGCAGCTGAAAATAATGATTTTCCCACTATGGGGTAAAAGAGGTTTGAGTGTAAAAGTCCATATTGCTGTGGATGAAGCAGCGATGCACACAAAGTGTGTTTGCAGTTGCTGTTCTCCACCAGAAAAAAGCTCATTCTCAGTCCCAACCTATCATCTTTCATTTTATTTTCCCCTCTTTCTTCTGAGACGTCACCTGCAGAGCTACATGCTAACACTCACAAGCAAAAAAGGTGCATTTTCAACCCTAATTTTCTTGTCATTATGGAAAGGATTCATGCAGCGCTTTTCCCCCTGAGGAAGCTGTAAAAGAACCTGGGAGCTAATTTATGCCAGATCCTGCTGGCAGCAGATTCTGCAACACCTCTGCAGGCGAGGTGCTTTGTACGTATCTGTTAGTTTTTACACCTAAGCACAAATTACACATTGCTGGAAAGAAACTCGTCAAAACATCGCCTAAAGGCGTCACAGTAAATTAGAGATTATTATCATTTTATTTACATTGCATGCGAGTTATCACCATGAAACATGTAATTAAGTGGCAATAAAACATAAACATAATTTGACTAACCTGTGATTTCATTGAGTGGAACATGTGAATAAGTGAATGATTAGTGTAAAAGTGTTTCATACTGCAGCTATCATTCCTTCATCCATTCATCTTCGGTGCCTGTCTGGTCCTCTTTAGGTTTTTTGGGGGTTGGTCTTCAGCTTATCGTCATAGTCAGAAATGAATCAACTCCAGCTGAATAAAAGACACCAAACACAGTTCAAGGTCTGACAGGAAGCAAAACATCAAATCTCTCTGCTCATTAACTTACCAGCTTTATAAGATTAAAGCCAAACTGACAATCAACACAGATCAGTTATTTTAGGCAAATTCAAACAAAGTCGATCAGTGAAAAATTTTATTTTTTTTTTCAAATTTTTCCCTTTAAGCCTTTCCGTAAATCCGATTCAGACGTGCAGCAGCTGTCAGTGTCACTCCAAACGTACATCAGCAGAATACATATGTCAGACACAGTAACCCTCACATATTACTTATCACATGGCAGAAGTGTGAACTGCTGCAGTCACTTTAACAAGCACCCATTGCTTGACCTTTATATATAAACTCCCACCAGCCACTTTATTAGAGACACCTAACTCGTACCAAGACCTTTTTTTCCACTTCAGGGCTGCCTTTATTCTTTGTGGCAAAGATTTAACAAGGTGTTTGAACCGTCCTCTGAGATTTTGGCCCACAATGACATAATGGCATCACACGTCGCAGCAGATTTAACAAGACACTTACGTCAATACCGATGCTCTTCCTTCCCCATCCTGATGTTAGGTTTAGACTTCAGCAAATCCTCTTCACCACATCTAGATGCTTAAATGCAAAGAGTTTCTGAAATGTGATTGGCTGATTCACTGTTTGTGTTAGCGAGAAATGTACAGGTCTATGTAGCAATTTGTTCAGTGGGTGTACCTTGTCCGTCTTTCAAATAAATGGTAAATAGGTAAAAGAATGCTGCTCTACAAGGAGTTCCTCTCATATCTAGTGGGGTTTGAAGAAGACTCAAGTGCAAAGGTTGAGATTTTTCTCAATGAAAAAGCAAGAAGAACTTATATGATGCAGCGAGACAACAATACTCAACAGAGAATCCATCAGGAAACTGAGGAGGTGGTTGATTATCAACAGGGTGCAGCTGGGAGTAGAGGCCAACAGGTAGTGATTTAAAATGAATAATCAAAACTGGGGACTGAACAGAAAGTAATACCACTGATCTAAGGGAGCGAAATCTAACCGTACAAGGAGCAAAACACAAAAAGTAAATCCATTCATCATTTTCCTTTCGGCTCAGCTCTCTCCTAGTCGCTCCAGACGGGCTCCAATCTGTCTATCGATCTCCCGCCCCGTCGTTCCCTCCTCCATGAACACGACCCCAAGATACTTTAATTCCTCCAATTGGAGCAGAAACCCGTCTCAGATCATAGTCTCAGGCTTGGAGGACAAATACAGAAACTGAAAAACAAACAGTGAGACCATTGAAACAACGAGTAAAGGAGAATGAATTGGATATGGCAACACATGTTAAGCAACAATAAGGCAGAAAACCCAAGTGTCCAAATATTCTAACACTCGCTGATTTTTGAGCTTTGGTGGTTCTTCTCATTTGTCCATCAATGAAATTATCAATGAAACTAAATTAAGGAGGATGCCTTGCAAATGCCATTAAACTTTACAGCAAGCATATGGTGACAATGGAAAGAAACAATTGTCTTTAAACAGAAAGAAATTGTATTAGTGGCCATCTGCCATGAGCAACTGTGGGTTGACAGAAAAGAAGGGAGAGAAAAAACACAGAAGCAGAAATACTTTGTGAAAAGCTTTGCGTCTCTCATCTTCAGTTCTTTGCTGCACTGTGTATAGATGACTCATAAACAGTAAGAAAAACTTTAAACTGCCATAATTTCACATTTTTTTAGTCCAAAGTATTTTATTTACTTCAGTTTAGGGCAATGTAGACGTTCGGACTAGCAACTTCAGGTGACCCCTGAGTGAGCACAGAGACTGCTCTATCTATCCAATTTATTATATATTTATATGAATACTGTCACAAATATGACAAGATAATGAACAAGATTTATATGCTCACATTCCTGCAGACTTAACTTTTGCAGAAGTTCCCCAATATCAGTCATCTGCAGCGCATAAAGATAAGTGCCTGTCAGATTTGATTTTTTTAAGAGCAGTAAAAGACAAGGCCATCTTACCAAATATAACAGTCTGAGATGGGTCAAAGAGGCTTAATCCCATGGGATATAGGCATCATCAATCATTTTTAGTGCTGATGATCAAGTAGCGGGCCGAGCTCAGGACATCCTGCCAACATCAAATGGAGCCAAGAGACTACCGAGTTCAGAAACGTAGCTGGTGCTGCGGCTGCCTGAGAGTGCAATCAAGTTTCAGACAAGGGGAAGAGTTGCTGACAGAACCACCATCCATTAAGAGTTCTTCAAAAGCTGCGCGGAAAGACGGCAGAGACATCCTCCGCCGGAGCCTTCGGAACTAACGAATCTGTTCTCGACTTGGATCCCGTCAGCTCCCATGCCTTCTTTTTGTTAAACACCGCGCAGACAAAAAGTGTACTTCGGCGCCGTAGTTATTCCGGTTTTCATGTAAGCTTCAGTAAGTGCACCGTTGTAGGAAAAATATCAAACCCTCTGGGGAAATTAAGGCGTTTATAGTCATTTTGGAGCTCAGTGTCAGCCTGAACTTAGTCAGAGGTTTCGGGAGCAGTGTGCGCCGCTGATCAGAGGAAATTCCAAAACACCTAATTTGGAGAGTGCTTCAGTGTGTAAAAGTTTAAAGGACACATATTTGTGTTGAAATAGTCAAGATGCACTTTGAATTTGTGTTGAAGCCGTCAGATTTAAACATTAAACTGTGTCCCTGTGGACCTTTAACACATCATGACTCATCCTCTAACATCGGATCTCATCTTAAAGGGGCAGCATTATTTGTTTTCCAGGCACAAAGTGCCATTTTGTAGCATGATCAGGTAACTATATTAATGTAAGCTGTTAAAAAAAATTCTATATCTTAAAATAAATTTTACTTTGCAATTTAGGAATTTTGCACAGCTGAATGGTTGCCATAGGAGGTTAAAGGATTTCTCAAACAAACATGAAAGAATCGAGGAAACACTTAATGATTAAATAACGTTGTAACACGATTATATTAAAGCTAAAAAAAAAGGTCAGTTTTACGTGACAATGCCAATTTAAGGTATGAAAGGTTCCACAGAATATACCATACAACATTTATGACACTGGGTTAAACGTATGTTAAATTATAAAATAGGTAAACAGCAGCAAAGCAACACATTTTTCCAGTAATGGTATAAATATGACAAAAACTTCTAAACTACAGAATTACACAAAGACTTTAAGTATTATAAACATCATTTCAGGAAAGCTTAAAGGATGAGGAGTAAATCAAAAGGATGAGGACTAAATAAGCTACAGAAGTATAAAAAAAAATCTAGCCAGATAACAATTGCACACACAGACCCCACACACAGTTTAAGATGGCAGCTGTGAGGACGCTTTATCGATTTGTGATCAAACCTGCAGAGGCAATTCAATCCATTTTAAGCAACAGAGGAAATTCCAGTGGGCAATCTTTTACAAATGACTGGACGGCTGCATGCGTGTGTAGCTCCAACCGTGGAAGTGTGTATGCGTGTGTGTAGTCGCTGCGTGCAACACTTCAACATATTGCTCATGAGTGTGCATTCAAAATGATCAGGCAGAGAGTTTGAAAAGGTTCACAGACAATACCTGAAGTGTAGAATAATCAGGACAGAGATTGAAGAGTAGAGGAGGGATAAAAGTGGAGGGAGAGAGACTGAAGGTTAGAAATATTGAAAGAGCGTAAAGATAAAAAATAAAAAAAATCACTGTTAAAACACTGCTACAAAAAAGAATGTTGAAAAATTAGAAAGGCATTTTTTTTTCATATCATAACCAGAGATTTTATTTTTTTAATCATTCATCCCTTCTCACTGTTTGCTCTCGCAGTTTCCTCTTGTGGCTCTTGCTCCCTCACCAAATGCAGATGGCATAATTAGCATCCATCTTCACAAAAGACACCCAGAGAAAGAGACGACCACCAGTAGAGGACAGATTTAACAGGAGCCACTCAGAGATCTGTCAGGCTTATCGCAGCTTTTGGAATAAATGATTCAAGAAAGAAAAAAGGGTGATGAGAGTGAACAGATATGATATTGAAAAAACAATAATTTGGAAAATCCTTGACACCAGACAGCTTCAAGAGACTACCTCAGAATAATCACTGTGTGTAGGATGTTGCCAATAAACTAAATTAAAAAAAAAGTAAAAAATTGGACATGAACAGGAATGTACTGTTACAGTGTGAGTAAACCAAGCCTTGATTAAATGATTCATTAAACTCTTTCTGAGTTGCAGTTTCAATTTGCCAAGAATAAAAAATAGTATCCAGTTTAATGCAATCATGTGACAGGTAAAGTCAACGCAGTTTAAAGTAGCAAACATGATTTTTTTCTCATAAATCATTTTTTGCTGCTCAAGAGAGACGCCTACAATCCTCCACCTCTCTGCCTTTGCCGAGTTCAGTTTGTCAAATTCTTTCTCTAAAAGTTTTAAGTGGTCACTGAAACTTCTGTCCTGAACTTCAGGCACAGCATTTTAGTTTCTACCGTCTCAGAACGGGCAGACAGGTTGCTGCTGAGATCTTCAAGAAACTGATTGCAAGTCGATCAAAAAGCTCAAGTGGAGAAAAGTAACATGTTCCTTCCTTCAAAGATTTAAGCTTTCCAACAGGAAAATCTTTCCACTATCAGTAAGCAAACAATTACCAATAATATTACAACTTGTTGACATTTCAAAGTTTTAGATTAGCTTTGACTTTCAAACACCCTTTCTGTCAACAAGGGAGAAACAGAAGGTGAGCCTGCTTCTCCAGACTTCACGTTGCATTTGGTCTACAAGCTGAACAGCAAGGCAGAAAGTGGACAATCGTGTCTTTTGTCCCGTAGGAAATGGGAGCTTCACGAAATCAGTTACAGCAACAAAGCTCGATTCAAACTTCCCCAAATCCAGCGGACTTTCTAGGCGAACAAACTAGAGTTCGACTCGACTGAGGCGGACTGAACAGAGCTGGCGTGTCGTGGGACAGAGGCTCTTGAGGACGGGATTCAGAGACCCTTGCTGTAAAGAGAGCTGTAAATCTCAGCAAATCAGTCCGCTGAATGTTTCTGCTCTTTGCATCTCTGGTAAACAACACTCCAGCAGATTAAAAACACTTCAACATGTTACAAAAAAAAAAAAAAAAAATCCACTGAAGAAATCTACTACTTTGCAGACTACCTCATCGTTTCTTTCTTTTAAAATCAGGAAATCTCTTCCTGTAGCTCAGTTGGTCTGTTTTCTTTTAGTAAAACATATTTTTTTGATTCCAAGACATCAAATACATTCGAACATCCCTTCATAAATAAAGGCAGGAATGATAAATGACGTGCCGTTTCCCTGGGAATCCCTTTAATGCAGCCTTTTTAGGGTAGCAGCCTCCCTGTAGGACCCGGCTGTCAACTTCAGAGATACCACATGTGTTGGATCATCGGTTCACTGGGGATCGACTCTTTCCTTCTCCGGATTTCCATCCTTTTTAGGTTTCCAGCAGCGTTGTGGTGTACATATAAAACCCTAGCAGTGCCTCGCATGCTAATGTTTCTCATGTGATGAATATTACAGGTAACATCTGGACTGAGACATTTCTGATAACTCAGTGGGAAGGCCTCACCGGAGAGGATTGACTGGAAAAAAAAAAAAAAAATCAATAACTTCAGTCTTACTTTCAGGTGACAGACCAACACAGAAAAGTGTTTAATTCTGAAGAGGAACAAAAAGATGGGTAATTTAAAATTTAGTTTAAAAAAAAAAGTGGTGGTAAATTATATTAAAGTTCTGTTTATTTCAATGTACCTAAGTAAGACCCAGTGCATCCAATTGTCTCCAGTCATCTAATCAGTAATTAGGGTTTGATTTCTGATTTTTGCTGTGATGCCAAGTGCTGCATCAGAAATGGTGTTGGTGGCACGAGGAAGTTGTGTTCATGTCAAAAAGGACACGAGTCGGATGATGGTCTGCACATCACAAAGCCCAAGAAAATCCATACAAACTGCTGCAGTGGAAGAAACAATTTACAAAATCTATGAACCTAATATCAATAAAATGAGATGTAGGTGTCAGGCTAGACTTACATAAAACTGTAATCCATTAAAGTCAGTATCTCCTTTTAAAATAGCCTTTTATTTGAATAAAAACACCACCTAAAGACTCTGAATGTTGATCTTTTCTTTCATATTGCTTCCTGCTACAAGCCCCCTCCCAGCCCCCCTTTGTCTCTCCCTCTATTTCTATTTGCTGCCGAAGTGAAGCTGGTTTTATTGGAAGGAATCAGCTGTGTTATTATCATCAGCAGCACAGACTAATGTCCCTCAACACAAGCATTGTAATGCAAAAATCAATTCAAGGCTTTAATTATTAAATGAGCATTGGTGTGCAGTTTGCATTAGTGCTAGAGACTCATAAAAGATTAAAATCATTTAGCGTGACTAGCATTTTTTTGTGTGTGTGTGAGGGAGAGAAAGATTAATAGACCAATACATAGCTGCTTTCTGAACAAGCAGAAAGATTTTCAGTTCCAGTGAAAGACTTGTAAAAATAAAGCGACTGCTGGTCAGATGAAAATGAGAGAGACACGGCCATATTATCACTTCCAGCCTCTCTCTTATTGCATTTATATATATATATATATATATATATATATATATATATATATTCCAGGATTAAAAGCGCAAACATAAAACAACTTCAGCACCAGTGATGACTGTCTTTAAACCACTCCATTTATTTAATAATTAACAGCAGGCGCACGTTCAACCACGTGTTTCATTTTATTTTTTGCACAGTATGGCCATTTTCCTGTCATGATGTTCTTGTGTATTTAATCACAGTTTGCGTGAAGTGTCTTTTTGTGAGACTTTGAAACACCATTTCGTGAGTCTCGTCACTCCATGCCTGGGGTCTTAAAAAAACGTGTTCACAGCGTGAGGCGTTCAGGTGTGAAGCTTTGTAGTTTCAGGTCTTTAATATTTGTCAGCTCTGAAGTGACACATGGGCCTGGTATTGAAGAGAGGAATTAAACAAATCATTGATGAGCTGTCATCATAAACTCGGTGCCAAAGTTGCCTGATAATTTGTAGTTTTTAAAAAGTAACGTTGAAAGAGCGCGCTTCAAATTGCAAGTCTTCCGGTAACCGATTTATTAGAAGCAGAAAACTCGTGATTTACACACTTTTCATCGTTTTCAGCCTCTCAATTGAGTTTTCCTGTATAGGAACAAAAGTTATATTTATTTCCAGAATAGGCTGGTGGCCCCATCTGTGTTTTCACTGCTGGATTATCTGAAAGCACAGCTGCCTCGCTCCTTTTGCTGTTTCTTTTAGATGATGACCATCAAATGATAACGAGTTTCCTGAACGTTTTCTTTTCCACTGAAAAGAGATCCTCTCCCAGCCCCCGTCTCATCTCTAGTTTTGTATGTTTTTTGTGTAAACATAACAACCAGGAAGGTTTTTCTTTCATATTGGTGCCTCACAACATACACACAGCATCCATGGAGCATCATGGACTGAAAGACCTGCTGCCAGTGCCAGAGCTCAGGGAACCTTCTGAGGAGGGCACAGAGAGCAAAGAGAGAGAAATGTTATGGATATTTGGTTTTTTTGAGAAATCATTGGACATTATGTAACATCCCCGTGAATCTAAAAAAGGTTAATGAGAACACGAACACTTTAGATGTGAATCTTCACATAAATGTAACAGCTCTCAAAGGGCCCTTCAAAATGCTAAGAGTCTAACCAAAATGGTCAATTATCCTGCTCCTATTCCTAAATCTTCAAAATCTAATATCTAATTTTTTTTTTTTTAACTAAATGCTTGTTCACTCGGGTAAACTTTTAGAAACCTGGTTTCTTTCTGAACAGGCAAGGAGACTTGCTCTGTCAGAACCAAGACTGACCCAATCTAACAAGCTGTACTTGTTAGATTTAATTGTGATAAAGGAGTAAATATTAGGTTGATTGATAATATAATGAACCCGGCAACACTTTATTTGAAGGGGTGTGCATAAGACTGACATGACACTGTCATAAACATGACATGACACCTGTCATGAACATAAAGAAGTCTTTATGAATGTTTATGACAGTTCTCATGAAGTGTCATTTGGTAAATAATGACACTTTTAATGCAAAGTTACTCTAAAAGTTGCATTAAAAGTCCTTTAAAAATGCCAACTTTGCATTAAATTATCATAATTTACAAAATCATGCAAAGTTGGCACTTTTATTAGACTTTTAATGCAACTTTTAGAGCAACTTTGCATTAAAAGTGTCATTATTTACCAAATGACGCTTCATGACAACAGTCAAACATTCATAAAGACTTCTTTATTTTCATAACTGTCATGTTTATGACAGTGTCATTTCAATCTCATGCACACCTCTTCAAATAAAGTGTTACCATGAACCCTTAGAGTGAAACCCAGAAGTTTTGACCAAAGTCATACATTTTAAAATACAGTTATGCCTGACACTGACCAGATCTGTGTAAACTTTTGAATTCAAGGAGTTATAAAATAAAAAAAAACTTTATATTAATTTTAGTGTTTAATAGTGTTAAGCCTAGGTGTTTTTTTTTTATATCTCAATTTCATTGATCAAAGTGTAATCATTTTATTGAAGGTGAACAAATTTTCTGAGAATTTTATAAAATTCAGAATACATGTAAAAATATTTCAAAATAAATTTCAATTGTACAAAAATAAATTCCATCGATTAGAAATCATGCCTGCATATTGATATTTCTAATGTGGAATAACTGCTATTATGCGATTCATTTTCTAAAAGCCTGTTGTCCTCTTCATATAAAAACCATTTAGAAATATTTTTCGCCACAATTTACATTTTCTTAGAGAGCAGAGTCAGTTTGGACCGTCAGGTGCTACAGGGCCAACCCAGCTGTGAAAAGAGCCCTCTGCATGTTATTATGCTATTTATTGCTCCATTTGTGGCTTTAAGGCTGCTGAGATGCTCTCAGGAAATGAATTAGTAAATGCTTTGTTTGCAGGGAGGGGATTATGAGATTCAGGTCTCAGAAATAGCCGAGCTTCACAGCAGAGCAGAGACTCTAAATCACTGCAAATGTTCTCTTCTCTTCTTCCCCGTGTCATTACTGTCCATTTTTTCCTTTGGACTTGAGGGGCCTTGTGGCTTCTTACACTTTCTGTATGCTTCATTTATAATTCATTTTATTCTCAAGAAATTCTCCTTTTCAAGACGGGTAATGAGTTTCTGTCATAAACCTTTGTATATACCGTACTTTTTTTTTATATTGAAATGAGCTACTACACACACAATGTAGAGTTATACATTTATGTTCATTTTATGTCCATGCTTTTACCTAAATGTCAGGCAAAATCTGCTGTCTGGAATTGAAACTAAATATATAAATACATGGGGTATACTATTGAAACTGCTATTGAATGTGAATAGTTTCTGATTGATCCATCATTTTTTTTAATCTTTGCCATTGCTGTATTTGATTAAAATCGCTGCACCTAATGTTTTATATTGTACGGAATTCAGACTGAAAAATGATTGGCAAAAACCATGATTAGCTGTATGAAAAACATGAGTCATGTCATCCTTTATGGTGGAAATGTTTAACATGCTCCTATACTTTACCAGCCTGCTTATGCCACATTAAGAAGAAATGCAGCATCACCTTCCTACTTATCTGACACTGTAGCTTCCAAGATCTCCAGCAAAGCCAGACTGCTGGGAAGCTTTATGGAAGTCAAAAAACTCAATGGGAGGAATATATCATGCTAGAGCTGCCATATATATCACACATCTGCTCTGCAACAACAAAATTTACATAAATATTACGCAAATGACACTGAAACTACCTAAGGTTAATGTTAGTTATACTCTTGCTTCACTATCCAGGTAATCTTTCTACAATGATGATGGGTCACTCACCTCAGCATTCCAAAAGCTTCAGGCAGCTTATGTAGCAGGACAGTCCGACATGTTTTCTGTTCAATTCACTTGTTAAATTACTTGACTACTTTAGGGCACGCATGACATTTTGAACTCTTGACACCTTTCATGCCAATATCCATCCATCCATCCATCCATCCATCCATCCATCCATCCATCATCTTCCTCTTTGAACTATGAGCCTGAACTACCTAAATGCCAAACTATATGGACTGTATGAAATGGGAATGCATCACACTCAACACTTTATAGATGCGACAGGTTTTCATTTTGTCATGTCTAAACTTTTAACAAAATGTTTTTTTTTGCCAAAATACGATTTTGGCAAAAAAAAAATATAGGGAATATAAAACACGCTTAAGTATAGAGCTTTTGAGCCACACTTGTATTTGGCGTTGTCTGTAAAAACTTTAGGACCAAGACAGAAAAACAAGTGTTGATAGTCAGCAGACTTTTTGCCAAGATTGGCTTCTTTTCAGATCCTCAACAGTTTGTCTAAGAAGGCAAACAAAGGACAAAGCTGGCAATTTGTTGGACAAACATCATCTAACGTCAGACTCGTTCTCTCAGTACTGGGAAGCTTCACTGTTATTCCTATGCTCTGTTCAGTGGGAGTCCCTGGATGCTGCCAGGATGCACAAATCACAAGATGGGCATAATCTTTAACTTAGAACGATGTTAGTTTTAAAGTATCAACCGTTTCTCTAGAGTTCCTGCAATCTAACAAAATGGTGTTAAATAGTTGAGCTATATTTCTGATGCTCTCAGATTTTCTGGTTATTAACCTTCGTTTTTACGACGCACCTATTACTCACGAGTTCCTTTAAGTGAGTTAAAAGGCGATAAAAAAGGTTTATTTCCATACATAATATATTGATTGGACACAGTTGCTAATACATTAGCCAATCAAGTTTATTTGTACAGCACATTTCAGCAACAAGGCAGTTCAAAGTGCTTCATATTATAAAAACAAAAATAAAAAGTCATAAGAAGAACATGCAGTCACCAGGCGAGAAACCAGTCATACACATTGTATTTTGTCGAGTGTTATTATCAAAATCATCAATACATATCATATATGTTGGTCAATGTTCCATTTATTATGGTTCAAAAGCTACTCTGAAGGGATGGGTTTGAGTGTTTCAGCACATTATCCATCTCCTGCTGTTATGCCCAGATATTTTAGGGTCTATTCACAGTTTTTTGACAGTATTTATAGACAGCAATAATACACATCATAAAACATTACAGTGCAA
The DNA here is from genome assembly GCF_904066995.2 of Poecilia reticulata. Lineage (NCBI taxonomy): Eukaryota > Metazoa > Chordata > Actinopteri > Cyprinodontiformes > Poeciliidae > Poecilia > Poecilia reticulata. The sequence goes on along the minus strand of NC_088848.1, from coordinate 5,270,464 downwards.
AACTGTTCTGCTAAAAACGGGAGGATTTTAATGTTTTTGGATGCCTTTTGGCGTAAAATACCACTATCTGTTTTATAAGAATTTTCTTTTCTTTGTTTTTTGCCTTGTTAAATGCTAAACGTGTTGAGGAAATGCCTTGTACGCCTCTGGAGATATTCAAAATGATAGTGAACAGAGATCCATACAAGAACAACTCTGATCATCTGTCTGCCTATCACATTAAATATTCCCACTTTCAACTGCTGACCTTTGCTTTAATCCACGATGTGGACTAATCTGAACGGCTCCTCTGCATCTTCACATCGCAACACAACACAGGTCGTCGTTCAGATACCTCCAAATGTGGAATCTATGTATAATTTCACGGCAAGATACAACACGAGTTTAAAAAGGAAATTGCTGGACTATTTTATGCTGATTTCATCCTGCATGAAGCGTTTCAATCTACATAATGTCCTTATCACCCGGTGCCACAGGGGCAGCTTCTCTCCACGTCTTATCTCCAGTTTGCCGTTTCTTTCTCTCGTCTTATTCGCGCTGGTTTCTTTTTAATCCTCAAATTGTTCCTTGTTGTCTCCAACTATGCGTATAGAAGGAGACAAGGAAGTAGGACCCTCTGCTCTTTATATCACAAACATACACACAAACACATCGCTCCATTCTTCTTCTTTATAGTGGCCTCAGGATTTAATTGAGTTCCTGTCAGAAATAGCAGTTGTTCAATTTCTCAGCTGTTGAAGGGCTTGCATGAGGAAAGTGAGAGGTAGGGTTTTCTTTCCTATTATATGAGCTGCCATTCAAACCTCTGGAATAGAAAGGATTGGAAACAAATAGGGTCTATTCACAAAAAAGATCCGATTCTGCGTCACATGAGGGCTCATGTGTTTATTTTGGTATTTTCTCATAAGAGTAAATAAGTGAAATTATGAGCAAATCTGTGCTTCATATCACGATAAACGATAATATTGTTGTTTTAAGATAATTTTCGAGTAAAGTAATGATAATGCCGAGAACAGGTTCTCAAAGATCAATACATTTTAAATGAATATTTAACAACTGGAACTGGAAGACATTTTAAATATTCAAAATAAACAAAACAACAAATTAAATGAATTATAAATTCTCTGTAAACAATACTGTATTCAAAAAAAAGGGGTTAGTTGAGACCAAAGCATCAGATTGAAGACATCTGTCATCCAGTGTTTGGTTAAAAGAGAAAAACTGTAAATCATACAAATATAAATTATTGAGCTAGTTTTAATTTATCGTATGATTCATTGATTTATTGTTTATCGTGACAGGCCCACTTTGCACTCCCTATTTTTCTTATTTTTTTTGCATATTTTATACCTGAAATCTGGAACGTAGCAGCAATTGGGAACTATTTCAGTAATTTAGTTAAGGTTAACAATCAGTTAACCTCTGCACAAGCATCCTTTACCACCTGAAGAGCGATTCCTTGTAGTGAAACATTTTCATAGCAACAAAACCAACTTTACCTTTGAAATAAACAAAGCAAGCTTTAAAAATATACATCACACAGAAATCATCCTGTTTTATTGTAACGTCGAAGGATTATAATTTAGATTTTTATGTGGTGGAAAGATAAAAAACAAACATTTGCAAAAAGAAAGTAAAGTTTTTTTTTGATTCCACTTGAGCCAATTACATATTTATGGAAAATGAAGGAATTTACTTTCAAACATAACTCCCTGATACAACTCAGAAAAAAAAGAACTGCTAAAATCTCTCCCTCCTATTGCTTTTCAAGCATTTGAGGAGCCATTCTGAATGGGTAAAACTGCCCTATCAGGAGTTATAGACATCAGCTTTAGTAAATAAAAAGTTCAAACCTAATTACCATAGAATATTAAGTACAATAGCATTTACAGAAACTGAGGCACTGACAAAAAAATGATCTTATTCTTGAAATGCAGTCCCCTCTGAAATGAAATCTACGGTTTATGTCACATGGGATTTGTGGAAGTCGGGATTCAAACTAGCAACATTCTCTCTTTTGTTCTCCTGTTCCTGGGCCGCAGCAGCTGCAACATTTGAACGACTCAAACAAAGTTAAAGCAATTTGGTTTTAATCTGTATCCAATTATAACTAACTACAAAGAATTGTGTGATTGTAGGCAGAGAAAATGCAATTGCTTAAATTTGTCACGCTGATTAGGAATATTTTTTTTAGCAATGTCAATAAGAAACAGTTTTAAACTTCTTCCTTAATGTGAAGAAACGTGTTAATGAACTTGAAAGACAAACAGGTTTTATAATCTGGGTTTTAAACCACATATTCCCATTGACAACCAAGTGTTTGATTAAAATCTTAGAAAATATAAATAAGGTGATAAGATAAAAAGAGTGATGCATGTGGAACATTTCTTCTTCCAAAAGACTGTGCAATGGTTAAGAAAAAAAAATAATAATCAGGAGTTTAACCTCAGAGTTGCTAAAGCTAAAAGTTGAAAGCCACTGCCCTGCGTGTTTTAAAGGGTTAGGCTTTTAACACTCATTCAGATTGACAGTGGATTAAAAGGCTTCTGCAGAACCAAGGATACATTTTTAATTTATTATTTTTGAAAAAGGTGCGTTGGAGCAGGGACACATGCGAAACGTCCCCCAAAGATCAAGGCTGGGAACACAAAAGATAACCAAAGCGTAAGGCTGATGATGTCACTGCAGGCTGTGAAAGGTGAGTGGATTTCTTTGGCCTCAAGAGTCAAACAAATGTTTGTTTTACTTGTGAAAAATGGCGCTTTTCCAGAGGGTGGTGTCTGTGGTTACTAGGGAGAAGTAACAGTTGTTGAACATTTCTTGAGATTGGCATTGGTCACCACAGAACTAAAACCTGCCAGATAAAAACCTGTTTCTACGGCCGAGTCTCCCAAAGCAGATAATTATCAAATTCCATTACGTTTACAATTGAATAGGTTGTGTAAAGCCATGTGAGCGTAATGCAACGGCAGGGGCTTTTATATCTGCACGGATTACTCTGCTACCATCAGCAAAAAGGGAGCGACTTTAATAAAAACCAGAGGAGAGTTTTGTCAGAGTAAAATACAGGCGGTTTAAATCCAGCTATCCTGAAGATTACAGCTCCTTCCAGTGAAAAAGCGCTCTTTGATGATCCATCTGGAGCAAGAAATTACATCAAAATTAATCAACAGCGGTGTGAGGCGAGCAGAGAGAGGAGATAAATAACCTCGTACACAAATACAGTATGTAGACTGAATGATTGATGCAGCTGCAGCTCACATCAGCTGTGACTAGAGCCCCCAAGACGCCGTCCGTGAGTAAAGCATCATCTTAAAAAATAGAATACAGACCTAGTCCCGAACCTCTAATGTATTTTTTGATAAATTGCAATTTATTTTTAAGTTTTGACGGTAAAATTAGTGTAAATTTAGGATGGGGTATGCGTTTCGCATGGCATTTCTGTGTTTTGGTTTTTGTCTGTGTTTAATGCATCACAATTTCACTTAATTTAATTTAAATTAGTTGTTTGTGCCTGTCAAAAACATAAGATACTTTCATTTTTACAACTTTTAGCTGTCAGATTGGCTTCACTGTTTCTGTTTTTACCTTGTAGGGATTTCATTTATGGCTGGTTCACTTGTTCATGTCGAGCTATAAGGAAGAAAATGTTTTATATTTATATAATCAGTGTACATAAATGACACTCATAACACACAAGTCTCTTTTACAATTAATATAAGGGATCTTGCTGGGTGTGCCACTGTTTTAAATGTTTTTCATGTCTTATAAAGATTCGTAAAACTATTTTTTCCATCTGCAGTTTTCCAGTAAACTCTGTGCTCCACTGCAGGCTGATAGGAGGACGAGCTTTGGCCATTACAAAATGATTAATGTATGAGGGCACTCCAATTACAGGTGCCGATTTTACTATGTAGACATTGCAACTGATTTCACTACTGAGTCGTCGGTGAAAGCGGCAGCCTGACAGCTGAGAAGGATGTGAATCTTTGTGAGAAAATAATTACAGTGACAGCTGGGATAGGCTCCAGTCCTCACAACCTTGAAAAGGAACAAAGCAGGTAAAAAGTAATGTCAAACGCACACTAGCCTGAATTACTTTGCTCAGCCGTTATTGAGTAAGCCTGAAACAAGTTCTTACAGCTGCATAGAGGGAAAAATAAAAAAGTTTCTCTCAAGCAAATGTTTTGCTTCTTTTACAGAGATTCAGTAGACGGTTTTTCTGTTGTCAAACTCTGGGAAAAGTCAAATAGTCTGAACAAAAGCAGCACAACCTGCCTGTGGATCAGGGATGTTGTGTTTTTCTGTTGAGTTATGACTTAACGGGGAATGACCACAATTTTTGGTTCAATTTGACAGATTATATAAAGTCCTGACTGCTACCAGACCTGCAGAATCAAGAAATGGCCAAAAAGATTCATAAGATCTCAGGAGTCAAAAACCACAGCACTGATGTGCCTAAATTGTAGATTTGACTGAAAAAGAAAGTTTCAAAGGGAAAACCCCTGGTCACCAAGAATAACAAACGCATCTACCTAAAAGAGTCACGATTATACCAAAGTATTTTGTTGACTGAGCTGTCTAGAAGCTGTGCATCCTCTTGTGTCTGAATCAGCATTTCAGAAAAAAAGATCATACCAACATTCAAACATGATGTTGGGTTACACAGCCAGACAGTCTTCTGACGAATAGAAAGTTCAGCTCTGCATGGATCAGTAAAAACAAAGATTTTGGACTGGTACAGTCAAAACCTAATGCTGAACTGCAGAGCAACCCTAAACAGGCTGGTTATGCTAAATAAAAACCTTCAGTATCTGAATAACAAAAAAAAAAAAAAAAACAATCTGCAAAGACCAGGTCAAAATTCCTCCACGATGTAGAAAATAGATTTGAAATTATGCATAATTAAGCAAATAAAACTTAGAGGCCAAACTTAAGTTTTAAATTGTTTTTCTTAAAAAAAAACAAAAAAGAAAAGAAAGGAAGACATGGTTGATTCAATCACATTTCTGTAAGAAAGTGTTGTTCCGCCCACCATGCAGCGATTCTGAATGTTTTGGTTTAAGGAGCAACTGTTCCAGCAGCAGGGAGCGTTTGGACACACGTTAAGAGGAATAGACAGTGCGGTGAGATTAAGGAGCTCCAGAGTGTTACAAAGGGTGGATTCTTGCCCAGGGCTCCCAGCAGGTTTCAAGAGATTGACAAGGAATGGATATTGTATTATAGCGTTCATGCAACATGCAGTGCTGGAGCGATCCTGCTATAGTGTGAGTGCTCGCTATTGCATCCGTCATGCGGAGCCGGGGTGGTGATGATAAACAACTTGGAAGCTGTCTGCCTGTGATATCATGCTTAATGGCCCTTGCAGCTTCCTGGCAGACATACAGAAGATGCTGGTCGGACCTATCTGGTCTGGTCCTCTTCGCATGTAACCCACCCTGAGAAGTCAGATGGCAGCCGTCCAGATTTTACCCGACCCGACCGGAGCACCAAACAGCTGCACGGACAGTAAAAGATACTTCAGAGGCCAGTCTATCATCAGACGTTCAGCTCTTCCTAATGAAGCAGCGCGAGCTCAACACCATAAATCTCTCAACTACAGCTGTCCTGTCATGTGGCTGGATTGAGGGAAATGAGATTCTGCCTCAATAACCCTGAATTTCCTCTGCTCGACCCGTTGAGAGTGCTAAAAACATTCGCCCAGGAGGCAGTAAAGAGATGCAGTCTGCATGTACCGGGATGCATAAGTAGAACTTGAGTTGCTTACCAGTAAGGTATTAATAGATCCTGCATGCAGAAAAAGTGGATGAGAATGCTGGAGTCTGTTTCATGTTAAAAATGTTCTTTTTTTTTTTTTTTTTTTTTACCTTTTATTACGTGTGTTTTATGTACAATGTGGGTAGATGGAGAATAATGTCACCCAGCTGGTCGCTGCAACGGATCCTGAGTCAACACTTTCCAGAAACTGTTGGGTGTGCTAATTAATTTCATTGCAACACATTAAAGAGCTGTAAACAGCTAGCGTATGAAGTCAGCCATTTAGCTATTCTGTGAAACTACTACATGGAGCAGTAACTCAGAACGAAACAAAGTCAGTGTGAAAATGATACACGGAGAGCCTGCTTTTCAAAAAAGTTTGATTTTGGGAACCGAATGTAAGATTTTGTGGTACTAGTGGCCTTTTTTCGCCCTAATCAGACAGGAAATGCTGGTGAGAGGGAAGGAAGACACGCAGCAAAGGTCCGGAGCTCTGAATCTATCGCAGGACAAACACCGTCAGCTTACACCACACAGCACACTAAAAAACTGTATGTAGCTATAACTAGCTTGGGAGGCTAATGTGAGCAGCTGTTATTAAAAAAGTGCCAAAACTCTAAGTAATGCCCGATTAACAATAATTCTGTCAAAATGAATTTGAATAGTTGTTTCAAACAACTACTCAAATTCATTGTACTTGAAATATTGAAATGTGATACATTCTGAGCATCAAATTAGTATATTTTGAACTGGAATAGTGATAAAGTTAAACTTTTAAAAGTGCAGTTATTTACTGTAGAATCCTGTATGGGGGCGGAAAAAAATCTGAAGCTCGAGAAAATTAAATTAGCTATATAATGGCTAATTTCATCTTTCACTGAAAGTGGATGTACACTTGATTGTGTAAAATAAAACAATAAATGAAACTCTGCTTGCAGGTGATTCTTCTTAAAAAATATCTTAAACATGAATTACGTAAGCTTTAGAAGTTTAAAGAAGTCGCTACAAAAATGATCAAAACTTTATCAAAAGCCTTGATAAAAGAATTAGTGTTTTATGAAGCTAAATTTAATAAATGATATTAAGCTGGAGAAATATATTTTTAAAAAATCAGCAACCTTCTAACAAATACCAACCTTTTACGCTCAACACTGCCCAAATTATTTGCAGCATAGCTTCTGTTTGGTGTTGGAAACATGAGATTTTGGTTGATATTGACATTATTGCCAGTTGCTACAGATGTGTCAGCTCAGCTCAGCTCCCTTTCCTCTGTAAGTAAATTGAGATCTAGTCTTTTTTGGACCATTTTCTGTCAACCAATCCCAGTTTTTGACAGTCCGTTTTAAACCAGCAACTATAGTATGTTCAAGTCATTTGAACATATTGTGATTTGCACATTTCTGCGTCTTTCTGATTCTCAGTTTGAAAATCAGTTGGTCGTCTTCAGCGCGTCAAGATACATAAATGCATCCGTTTTCTGCTTTTTGATTTGCTGATTTACTACAGCTATTTAATAAACACCAACATCTTTAATCCTCATATTTGTGTACTTTTCTTTTTTTGTGAAATGATTTTGATCAGAAGCTTCCGAGTTTTTCTTTGAACCGTTGGTGTTTCTTGACTTTTGTTTTCGTCAGTCATTGCAAAATTAAAGTGAAAAAGGTATGACTCAGATCATTTTTATAGTACTGAATTTTACCCTATTAGCCAAACAGCAGCTCAATATGTCTGGTTAAAACAGGAGCAAAGTCATCAGCTGATTGAAAAGGTTTTAATTTGATACTTGGATTATTTTTTCTTTAGTAAAAGTTTGCGATGTTTCCTAGAGCAGAGGCCAGCAGAATGTAAAAGAAAACTTTTCAGAGGTCTTGTTTATAAGTTATGAGATGTCAACCATAGTCCTTGTGGATGCTGCCTGGATCAAGAGAATATGGTCATGTCTGGCTTCAAAGAGATTAAATTTTTCAGTTTTATTTTATTTTCTGAAAACAGTATGTCATCATCATGACATCATGGCTTTTGACATCTTCCAGGCATCATCGAGTTGAGGACAAAATCTCAAAACTTTCATTGCCATTCTGCGCGCACACGTGTGCAGACCAGTGAAATCTTTCTCCTATTTTTTTTTTCTTACACACACACATGCAAAGACACACAAGAGACTCTCTTAAACAGGAAATACAGGCAATGATGCAATCTTAGTGTAATGTTCCGAGATGAAAAATTCTTACGGAGTGACAAACTTCAGTCACTCCATCACCAAAAATCATTACCCTTTTCTTAAACCAAATTTTAGTGTGTGGATGTGTTTTTTTTGATCAAACAAAAACCTGGAAACCTCATTGCAATCTCTTCCTGCAACAGAAATCAAGCTGACCCAGTCAGTTGCAAAATAAGTAAATTATTTTGCTTAATCAAGTGCATCGACAGTTAAAATCAGCATCTATTACAGCAAACCACAACCATGGAAGGATAAATGGGCACAGACAATGGAAGGATGTATGATTTCCCTGGTAGATTGACAGTAAGACAATTTGCAAATTTTAACATCAAAATGTTAATATTTTCTTAGCACATACTGCCATTTCATAGCACAATCAAGTAACTATCTTACATGAAGTTGTTATGAAAAAGCTGTATTTATCAAAAATAAAAAAGTTCACTTTGCATCTGATGCCTTGAAATTGGCCTCTGTCTCTTTAAGAAGCTCCTTCTCTTTCTGACACTTCGCCTTCAGTACGTCGTCACATTTCTCCATAATGCAGTTTACAACTGTTCTTAGGAGCACTGTACCGAGAGGTAGTTCATATGTTTAGCACATGTGCAGTTCTACCAGATGTTTGCTAATTGCTGCTGCCACTAGTCTGGAGGAACTGTGTGGGGAAGGAGTGCTTTGTGAGGCGATGAATTGTGTGGAAAGCGTTTCTGGTTTCTGAAACATACATGAAAGTATCAAAGCAACACTCTAGGTATATTTTTGAAGAAGGATTAACATTATAACATTGTATAAAACTCAAAAAAGTTGATTTTACATAACATCCCCCCTTTAAACCTTTGAGATTTCTGTAGAAAAAGGCGCGCACTTTCAGGATCTCAGTGGTCCCCTACCATTTCTAGCATGTTAAAAGAATGTACTTTAACAGGTGCAAAGAGTCTGCGCCCTACTTTCCTCTATCCTCAGTGTCAGTTCATTAATTTTATTTTATTCATCCTAGCAGTACCCTGAAGACCAAAGAGTTAGTCTTGTTGTTCTGGAAAGTTTGAGTAACTGACTCTGAGCTAATCCAAATCCTTACCTTGGGAATAACTGTGAAAACCTGTCTGTGCTGCTTAACTGCTCGCGCTCACCTGGAGGATCACAGCCTTTGTTTTGACCACCGTCTTATCCGCCATGCTAGGCAAAGTCAAGAATGATGAGTTCTATGAGTCACTTCTCCCCTAGGAGGAAGCAGCAAACAGAGCAACATTAACATTATGAGACTGAACTAAAAAGCTCACTCTAACTCTCTGCTCCTCTTTAGTTGAAGGGCCCTACTATGACCATGCTTACCATAAAGCCTTAATTCATCTTGTTAAAATTAATACGCCTCCATAAACGTAATTTTGTCTTCTGTTGCTGCTTGACAATCTGAATGAATTTTAATAAGTCGGCCATGAGAATCAGATAGTAGGTACAGGTGCAACTCCATAAATTTGAATATCATTGAAACAAAAATTGATTTCAGTAATTCAGATCCATCCATTATCTTTACACTCTTGTCCCTTAGTGGGGTCAGGAGGGGTGCTGGTGCCCATCTCCAACTAACGTTCCGGGCGAGAGGCGGGGTCACCCTGGACAGGTCGCCAGTCTGTTGCAGGGCAACACAGAGACACACAGGACAAACAACCATGCACACACACACACACACACACACACACACACACACACACACACACACACACACACACACACACACACACACACACCTAGGGACAATGTGGAAAGGCCAATTAACCTGACAGTCATGTTTTTTTGGACTGTAGGAGGAAACTGGAGTACCTGGAGAAAACCCACGCATGCACAGGGAGAACATGCAAACTCCATGCAGAAAGACCAGGGCCTGGAATTGAACCCAGAACCTTCTTGCTGCAAGGCAACAGCTCTACCAACTGCGCCACTGTGCAGCCCTAATTCAGATTCAATAGGTGGCATATGGATTTGTTACTCAAAGTTTTAAACATTTATTTCCGTTTAATAAATATGGCATATGGCAGATTAAAACCCCAAATCCAGTTAAGATTAAAATACACCAGAATAATAAAAAAAAGTATTTTAATTGCAAAATTTTGAGCTTCTGGAAAGTGGGTCCATGTATCCCTATGGCATTGATGTAAAGAAAGTTCACATTGCTTCATACAGCCCTTCACTGTGTCTGTATTCTTGTTTTGGTGTACATCACCTTCATGGTCATTACACCAAATATGCATTTAAGCTTAAACTTTACGAAGATGCAGATTCCGTCACCGGAGGGAAGCATGAAGTCAGTGTGTGGTGCCTCTTCAAGCACTCATTCCAGCTGCAGTTCATGCTTTGCAAATATTTGATCAAACTCTAGAAAGTTTCTCAAAGCTGGAGTTAACTTTGAGTACAAGCAAAGTTTGGTACAGAAGAACTTGGCAGATCTGTGAAGAGTGTGAACCTGACAGACTCTCCTTCACAATCTCCATGCCTAAGGCTGTATGCTTTTATGTCCAACATTAGTGTCTGATCTCAAGAATGCACATCTGGAAGAATGGGCAAAAGCAAAAACAATCCTAAACAGTCTTAAACCTTTAAGATATTACCAGAAGAGTTGAAGCTGTTGTAGGTGCAAAAGGTGAATCAAATGCTATAGATAAAGAATATACCATTTACCAGATAGATTAGGAATGAAGGGTTGCTCAAATTTATATGTGTGGAAAGTCGGAAAAGTGAATACTTTTGGCAATTTAGTTGCTGAATTTCAAGCAGTTTGTGTTCTAAATTACACACAGGTGGAAAGCTGAACTCCAGCAGTGAAAGTTCTTATTCACTCCAGGAAACTCTGTCTCTCTAGTTTGGGAATATATTACCAGCTTTATAGCTTCTGACTCTCTATCCAAAAATAATTCAAAAAGGTGGTTTTCTTCAAAACAATGGCAGGACAGGAAATATTCAAATGGCACAGGAGGGGAAGTTCTGGGGTTTTTTTCTTGTTTGCGACCACAGTCCTGTGTGGGTTTTAGATATTCTTCGTCCTTCTGTTCTTGTCTCTCTTTCACTAATTTATGACTGTAGTTGTATCTAAGGTTGCCTGCTTTTTTCTTTTTTTAGTTTCTCCCCTCTGCAAACTGTCTTTCTCACCAACTGTCCTTCTAGTATCTTTACTATTTGATTTGATCCTATAAGGTCCCCTAATACTCAGCACAGTTGTGCATTAGGAGTGGCCTACTATTCAGTAAATGTCAGATACCTTTGGGAAGGCAAGATTAGAGTGCTGATAATAATCCTTCTGTCTTTGTCCCTATGCTTGTTTCTCTTCATCTTTCTCCTTCACTCCTCTGCCTCGCTCTTCATGTGACCCTGCGCCTGACTCGTCCTCCTTTCCCTGTTCCTTATACTCTAGTCTTATTACTTCGTTTCTCATCTGTCTTCCTAATCCCCTCAAGTGCTGGTTTTCCTAAACCATATTAGCTCAGGGATCATCTTTGACTTGTTGAATTAAAATGGAGGTGGGATCTTAAGTAGCAATGCTGTCAAGCCGAAACCTTGAATCTGTGAAGGAATTGGGCTTTATAATCTACTGGAACGTTTTGGGCACACCTACTCACAAACAAGTTATTGCTGACCTAATTTTCAAAAACGCACGAATATAATGAGTAACGTTTCACATTTTAAGCAAGATTTAAAAAAAATAAATAAATCTAGGTTTTGAACAACAGTAACAATGCACGCATCTTTAGCAAACAGTTCAAATAAAACTTGCATTGTTTTATGACAAATTAGCTCTAGAACTAGCTACACCAACCGGCTTCTAGGTTGACATTCAATAATGATCTTATTCTTGTTTCTATAAAATGAGATAATCAATGGTTGTCTGGTGCAGATGAGAACCCGACTGTTGATGCCAAAGAATCCCATTTCAAAAAATCTGAAGTCTCATTTGATACAGAGGACTCAACTTCCTGTGCCGTCTGAGAGTTAACTTAGCTCCAAGTCAGAGTTCAGTGACTTATACATTAGCAGATGGTTTATTGTTTTGTTTACATTATTAGAGTCTCATAATAGAAAACATTTAAATCCATGTAATCCAATAATGCATGTGCTCTGTGAGGTTGTAATTATCCAATGCCAGAATTTTTATAAATAAACATTAATTAGCAGCTTGTAATTAGCACACTGTTGTCATGCCTTGCAGTTTATTAGAACATTTAAGTATTATATAATTTGCTCCTGGTGATTGACATACTGTTTTAGGGAAAACTATGATATGCACCTGAATGCAACAGTTCATTCTATAGCCACTTGGTTTAGACTAAAACCATGTGTACATAGATAAAAAGAGCAACAGTACAATATTGATGCAAATGAATGAACCCTCTGATCTCGATTTCCTCTCTCTTGGCTAAATTTATACTAACAGGCTCTACTTGAATGCATCGTTTTCCCATTTGAAGTCTGCCCATCATTTCTGTTGCACCGTCACAGGAATGCCCTTTTGGAGGACCCCATTACGCATATACCTGAAACAGATAAATGGATTATATTTATGACTATATATTGCTTTCTATTTCAACTAATGGTGTTGATATAAAAATGAGCAGTTAGATACACAGATGGTGCTTTACCAATATAAATAGACACTAAAATGTGACCGTTTTGTCTCTGTGAGTGTTTACTTACCACACTCTGAAAAAGAAAGCTTAATTAATTACGTTCAAAGAAAAAGCTGTCACTGACTCTGGTGTTAAAATGACAGTTTGAGTCAGCAGTGTGTTCTTAACTCACTGAAATGGCTGGAAAAAAGACAACAAGTTTACAACAAAACTTCTACTGTAAGAATATGCATTTTAGAAATAATAATTAAAAAAAAAACTTGGATCAAGGTTGTCTAGGTAAATAACCACACAGCAATGTGTGCTGAGCAATATAAACTGTTTGTGTACCAATTCAAGGATTTACCATGGAAAAGAAATCGCATCTTATTAAAAGAAAGTTTACAGATTATTATAAATAATATATTATTGTTCATTAAACCCCATCCAGTGGTGCTTTGACTCATTCATGCATTGAATCTCCAAACGCCTCTTCTTACAATGCTCCACCCATTTACCCAAAGCTCCACGTCTCCACCCAAGGACTGCTCCTCTAGACTAGTGGCAGCAGCAGTTAGCAAACACCCGGTGTAACTGTTAAGCTTTTAACGATTGTAAACATCGTGGAGGATAGTTGTGATGATGCGATGTAGAGGGAGAGTCGGAAAAGGGCAGGAGGTTATTAAAGAGACAGAGGCCAATTTCAAAGCCCCAGATAGGGCTGTGAGGTAAAGTCAAATTTCTTTCGAGTTGCCTTTGATATATGCAGCATTTTCATAATAACTGAAGGTAATGTAACCTGACTGTGTTCTAAAATGGCACTGTCTGGAAAATGCATGTACTGCCTTTTTATAATGATCTGTTTTGTAATTATGAGGAACTATTGAATCCTCAACCCAATTTCATGTTTTCAAAGCCATCTTTCAGCGCCATTATGCTTACAAAATGTTTGAAAAATCAATATAGCTTGGACATTTCAGCCATGGTGATGAATGGACATCTAGCCATTAAGTCTATAGAATTTATTCATGTGTTGAAATTAACACAAAATGGTGTCTAAAATCTGTTATTTTCTTTCTCCAGTGGTGCTTTTTAGTTTTCTGAATCCGTCTCTGATCAATAGTGCATGAAAACGTTGTAAACAAAGCCTCTCATGATCAACAGCACACTAAATGTTCAACCATGCAATTATTTATGCAACAAAAAGCCAAAATGAAGAAACTGTTCATTAAGATTAGCAATGTAAATTTATAAAACATTTAAAAATCGTAACAATAACATGTTCCGTTTCCTGAGCAGAACATAGAGTTCAATAAAAACAAAAAAAAATGACTGAAGATGAAATAAAACCAAAGATGAATAAATATTTCAAGATTTTTTTTTAAAGCTAGTCCACAGGATTAATCCAAGTTGTTTTTTCACTCCACCAGCGTTACACCTATATTTTGAAGCTGATAAATTATATACAGATGACCAATAATGCAAAAAAGTTGATGATGTAAGTTTTAAGTCAATACCTACTTTCCTTACTGAGCAATATGCAGCAATTTTACAGGGAGCAGACGATAATTCACTAAGATCATGTTTTACATAATGTGTGCAATGAAAAGCAAATATGACCCCAGGCCATGGCTGAGTAATATCGGTGAAATCGGTATCTGATATGGAACTCAATTAAGAGAGAGATTTTCTGCTTTTTATATGAATTTTACGTGCATTTGTACTTCTCTTTCAGACTACAGCTTCAGACTGAGGCTGAAATTCATTTTAGAAAACACAAGATCAATATTCATCCTGTTCTGATACACAATGCAAAGTTTCTTTTTGCATAGGACGGCATTTTTCTAAGTGGAGTTTGTCTTTTTTGTTGCATGTTGGTAATGTGGGGTGGTGGTGTACTCCATTCAATCAGTGACTCCCACTGGGTCTTAATGCTACTAACTTTAACGAAGTTACATGCTATGGCATGTTTTGTGGTGGGCAAACTGATTCACCATTTTATGATCTGTGCTGGCATATCTGCCAAGTAATGGTCATGCAAGGACACAGACTAAAAAAATATATGAAGATCTTTGCTCGAACGTCAGCGTTATTCTGTTTGCCTTCATATTTTTGTTCTTTTTTCAGTACTGTCTGGTAAAATCCCTAATGAAATTCACGACACCTGCACAAGCATTCTTCTGCAATATGTGAGAAAAAAATTGCCCCAGAAGTAATGAACAATAAATTCATTTACACAAACCGTTGCTTAGGCAAAACTGATCTGCTGAGCTACGTTCTCTATGGACTGTGCCTCCGCTCATTTAAGGCTCAATGTATGAAGTCACATGTCTTCATAAACTGTAATTTAGTTATAATAAGTCTAGATTTTTCAACTTGAATGTGGCACGTGTCTGATAATGAAAGCTGACGAGGCTTTTGCTTTTCTCATTTAGATCCGCACAGCTGCTGTTGTTAAACTTTAACAGTGTTCATTAGAATGTTAAACTAGTAAAGTTTAAATCAGTAATTACTTCTAAGTTTGCATTACTTTTCATCGTCATCTGCATTTGCTGACGCAAATGCTTGACTGTGATTTGACTGTGGAACAGTCAAAACAAGGGGAAAAAGAAAAACAACCATGACCAAGTGTGTGATGCCAAAGAAAGCTAGAAATACGTCTATTAATCAAAGTAAATGTGTGTATGAATGCGTGACTTTTTGTAGCCATTTCTATTTGTGTGAGTATAGAAGTTCATTGAGAGGTCAGATCCTCTCTGGCTCCAATCTTTTTAATTCTCATTTAAATGCAGCCCTGATTATCACACTGATAATTACAGACACACACCGAAACACGGAGGCAGACGTGGATGTGGGGATGCACACGTGGGTGCACATATTTATCATTGCTGATACAACTGATAATGAGGTGAAAAGAAAAGAGAGGGGAGACGCATTAATGCATCAGCCGACGACTTGATGGAAGATCAATGGGAAGCTTTAAAAGTGATGCGTCATCGCATCAATCTAGCAGCTGTTTAGCAATGAAAGTGCAATAACATCAATGTTTTAATTTTGTTTTCTCTGTGGGAAACAAAAATAGTTATAAAGCTTTGAAACACACCATAAGATACCAGGAGTTTGAACTGGAAAGCATTAATTATTAGCTATTTATTTCACATCTTGCCACGGATCATTAAAGTGTAACTGCTAATGCATTTTAGCAAAGGAAATATTAATTTTTCTTCAATGAACGTTATGCAACTATATGCTTTTCATAATCAGCCTACATTTACAGAAAAACGTATTTGAAAACACAGAATAAGTTAATTACCACAAACATTCAGTAAACTTTTGGCAAGTTTGTCCTTACAGTGCTTGCATATGTTCTGCATTACATTTTGACCGGCTCACAATATGTTTGAAGAATATATAGTTGCACGCAGGATTGTCCACCTCCAACACGGGGAACTAACCACTGCAAAACAAAAAGTCGACCCCTTGTTGTGGGATTTTGGATCAGCTTCCATCTGCAAAAGGCTAAATTCTTGAAACCACCAAAATGCTTATAATTACCAATTTTAACAGCTCAGACACAAAACATGTCTTAATATGTATATATCTATCTTAGCACCGCCACAGAAGGTAGCATCCACACAGGACGTGCAGCCAATAGGTGCAAAGGAAAATGAATGGTGCTCTTGGATTGGCTACTTCACAAAACGTCAGGCAAAAGCATGTCAAGTAAGATTGTGTCTAGGTACTTTTTAATTTTAGATATGCTGTACAAAAAAATATAAAAAGCGAAAAGCTGGATTATTCATATGTACTGAACTTCTAACAGAAGTGGTTTAAATCCACACAAACTTCCACTTTTAATGACTACTGTAGCATTTAATGATTCTACCTCTTCAAGACAAACATCTTTATCGCTTAGCAGAGCACTATTTGCCATTGTGGCCTTCTGTGAACAAAACCCACCTTCTGGCAGAGTTCCTAGGGAAACTTTGCACATTCCCAACAAATATTCTGAGAGAATTTTGACATAAAAATTCTCTCAGGATATTTGCTATCGCCAAAATGTTTTTAAATTAATTTGATGTCATCAAATGCATTTTAATAATGCTAAATCGTAATTTAAAGAAACTAAACAACAACGCTTGTCCCATATTAAGTACGGCCGGAAACCAAATAATTTCCTCAGCTTTCTTGAGTGCCTGCCTGATTTCCTATGTTCATTCAGCTGTTTGAGTTTCTTCAGGTGTTCATATGAGGTTGCTGTTGATCTGCCAGCGATTATGTGTGAAGTCATATTCTCATTTCTGACATTTGACAGAAGGGACGCAAACATGAACATGCAGGAAAGATCATCAGAGAAAGGAAATGTTGCACAGCTTAGAAAAGGTAGAAAGCATAATTCGAAAGGTTTCATTTGTGCAAAGGAGAAATCTGACCAACAAATTCATTTTTAAGAATTTGCTGCCCTTGATTGAGGCCTTTCTGTGCATTATTTGCAAGTCTTCAGTTTTCCTTCTTGTGTTTTCTGAAAGTAATTCAGCTACAGGCCAAAAATGTACAAGATAACTAGGAATTTAAATCAAAGGAGTTTGTAGAAGAAAAAACAGCTGCCATTGCTGCTCTGCTTGAAATGTTAGCATTTTGTTATCACAATACTTCTTTATCTCATTACTGTCTTTCCAAATCAAGGTTAAGCATATGGAAAAAAAACAACAACATACTTTTCCATCTTATTTAATTCATATTATCCATATTTGAGCTTGTTTTTAGCTGCCATTCTTAGCCTGTCACTGACTCTTTACTAAACAAGAATCCACTTAAAAAGACATGAGCCAGAACTCGCCGTTATAAATAAACAAGCTCCTTGATAGTCAGTAATGTTTTATTCCTCTTATAATGAAAAAAAAAAAAAGAGTTCAAATATTTGGCTCTAGCTGAATTCTCTCTGTAAGCTAAAGAGTGTTATTAATATGAAACACTGATTTGCAAATAATTTCTGCTAATATATCTTTTAAGAATGCAACATTTCATCAAATTTCTTGCATGGAAAACCTTTTTTTTTTTCACATACGTCAGCAAGCTCTGAAGATTCCTTGTTTGATGCAAGCCACAGACCAGCATAGACACACCATAGACACTGGGCATTTAAATTCATTAGAGAAATATGTAAAATGCAACGCAAAGAGTTCTTGATTTGAAAAGAAGCGATGGATGGATGGATGGATGGATGAATGCATGGACGGATTACGGACAATCAAATTGATGCAATAAACTGAAAATAGCCATCGGACGTTTCAGTTCACTGATCCTGAAAACCACAAAAACAACAATCTGTTTTTATCCCTCAGCCATGTCTTTATGCTTGACCCTCTTTTTCACTTTTTCTCCCTCCAAACCATCTATATCCCCTCCATCCGTCCTGCCCACCTCATAAAATCAATCTTTCTTAATCCATCTGTATTTACCACTCTTTTCTGCAAAATCTTTTTTCACCTCTCCTCTTGATCTCAATTCCAGTGGAGAATTAGAAAACTTAGAATAATGTTCGTTTCACCACCTGGACAAATATCCATATATCTGTTAATTTCATGCTATTGATCCTTTAGATTGACTTGTCAATGGGAACAGTCATGCAAGTGGCATTTTAGGACTTTATTTACATGTAAACATGCACAGAAACCTAAAAACTGAAGATGCACATAGGTCAGTGAGTTTATTGAAACTCAATTACGTGCCGTAATGATCTTTAGAAACCCTTGACCCTGTCATTAGTTCACTACCGTTGGTTCCTTGGAGCAGCTTTGAGAGGCAGTGCTCACTGGGGACCAGGAAAATCCTACAAAAGCTGCAGCTTGTGAGAAACTCTGGCTCAGTCATCTAACCATCACATTTTGGCTTTGCTATGCTTTCTCATTTTTCCATCTTTGAACCAAACAACAAGGTCTTACACTGAGAGACCTGCATTCATTGGTCAAGAGAACTGTTGCATATAACTGTAGTGGAATTCCCTGCAAATACATCTCTATGATTCAAAAATTCAAGAAAAATGTTTGCAAATTGTGACACTACATGTATCACTGCTTTGAGATATACAAACCGTGAGACCAGCAAGATCTCAGGCACATATGATGAATTCAGTCAAGAGTTTTTAGTTGTTCAAGAAACCAGGAAAAATCAATTTGCCTTCTTGACAACTAAGAATCTACACTGGTGTATTTAGACACCGGAAATACCGACATCATCATCATCATCATCATCAGCTCAGCAAATCATTGGATACAAAAAGATAAGGGATGCAATCAAACTAAAAGTTTACAACTGTGAATTTAAAAGAACAATGGAAGAGGAAGCCGTTAACAGTTGCCACCAAACTCAGGGAGGAGATTGTCAAAAACCCTCAACTGACAAATAAAAACCTGCGGCAAGAGTTTGTTTTCAGTTCTACAGTCAGGCACATTCTGAACACTGAAGGCCTTTATGCCTGACCTCCAAGTCATACACCAATACTGACCCAAAAGCAGAAGGGAATTCATCTCCAGTTTGTTTGGTTAGGCTGTGACGTTTCTTTTCTGACACTGTAAATATTCAGCGTGCATACGACAAACATCGTGCAATGCCATGTCTTCTGTGATTCACCAGACTTTCAAACTGAACAAAAAGTCCACCCAAGCATCGATTTAGAAGACGTCCTAAAAGATCCAAATGTGACCACAGGGGCCACAGATGCCTGGCACAAACTCTATAGAGAAACCTCTGGTGGGATTTTAAAATAGACGGTTTAAGCACACAAACCAAATGAAGTCAATAAACTAGATGCCACTGCCAATGAAGAGTGTTTTATACCCACCAATTATGTCATAAACTTTCTCTTGACAGAATCGTATGCTCAAGCGCTGTTGGGACTTGACAGGTCGTGTTCTGTTGTTGTTGCCAACCTTCCACATTCTCATTTTTTGTAACAGCAGCAAAATTAACGCTTGCGGTACAGAAAGAGCCCCAACCTAAGTACACTTCTAGAAATAAACTATTTGTGGTTAGAGCTGCCAGTTAGTAATGCAGCCTTTTATTCTATAAAAGTATTTTTTGTGTAATTTTAGGACTTTATTCAGTTTATATCCTCAGTTAATGCATTTAAAACCATGTTACTTGGTAAGCTGTTGAAATGACTGAGCATTAGTGTAATTCGCATTTTGAAGTAGTGTTGTGCAAAATGTTAATTGACAAACTGTTCCAGTTTTAGATCTTTTATTTATTTATTTATTTTTATTAATTTTGTACATAAATAAATAAAAGAGGCTGTCGGAGATAAACAGTCAAACTAAGAATGGAACATGAATGTTAGATATCGGATATGACCTTTCATGGAAATTATATTAATTTTAAGAACCAGAACAAAAAAGCACGTGGGTGATCCTAAAACACATAAATATCTTATTATTCACTTCGTGCAAATATCTAGTTTTCTCTTTACTAGGCATGGCTCCAATTGTGAAGGTGTAAAAGAGAGAGATGGTATGTTATTGTAGAAAACCATCAGTAATGTTGCTGCTGCTCACTTTACATTAATTATTAATCAAATGTTTACCTTCGGGTAAACAATTCTACA
Source organism: Poecilia reticulata (assembly GCF_904066995.2). Taxonomy (NCBI): domain Eukaryota; kingdom Metazoa; phylum Chordata; class Actinopteri; order Cyprinodontiformes; family Poeciliidae; genus Poecilia; species Poecilia reticulata. The sequence continues at coordinate 5,250,291 of NC_088848.1, read as the reverse complement.
ACACTTACTTTTCTAAAGTTTATGGGTGTAGTCACCACTTTGGCAGGTTTTAATGATCTAAAACCATTTTGCAGAGTCCTAGTGATACCCCATTACCTCGACAATTCTTGCTCATCTCCAAATGTGAACGCCCCCGTTTGTAAAAAACTATCCTTCAAAGCAGATCAATAACAAATTTGGTGCAATCATGCAATGACAATGTTTGCAGGGGAATCTTAGAAGAATAAACTACAGTGTTTGACAGAACACAGTAGAATGAAGCTGTAATCATTACAAACACTTGATATCAGTCTTTGTTGAAAACCGCACCATATCTCCAGTTTTAGTCATTTTACCAACAAAAAATAAAAAGCATTAAGAATCAATAATTTTCTGTGGAAAGCATATTAAGGAAAATGTTTTATGGAGAAAAAGAGAGCGGGGGGTAAAACGGTTTGTTGAAGGCTATTCAGAAAACTGGACCCTTCATTGTGCAATTCAAAAAAAGCAATTATCCTTTCTCTGTTACTGATTAATAGACGAACTTAACATTACTGATTGCAATCACATAACCACACTCACTCTAAGCAGGGTGGAGCTACAAAAGTTGCAACTAAAACTTTAAAAATCAAGCACTGTGGTTTATTTTGGTGTTGACAGTGAAATGTGTTGGTGTTGAAGGAAAACCACCTACTATAACCAAAATGCTCTACTGACAAATGGGAAATGGTCAGTAGAGCATTCCCAGTTTACATTCTTCCAAACTGGTGGAAGAATGTAATACCCCATCAGACTATTGTGTTTCTGCCTTACAGTTCAATGTGATTTTCAAAGGAAAATGTTATTGGTTATTGCAGCACCATAGATGTTCTGTATATGTCAAAAAATTTGCCTCATAAGCATTCCAACTCTCACACATCATCTATATTTCAGTCTGTAAAAGAGTTTCTGCAACACTTAAAAATGCACCCACTCTGATGTTGGAAATTAAATGTGAAACCAACTTTTCCTCCATGTTGATCTTAGTACTTTCATACAGCGCAAGCACAACATCCAGCCCTGACACAGCCAAACACTGAATGCATCATCCCAGGTCTGAAACATGCATTACTCTGAAGGGGAAACACATACTCTAAAGAGAACAGGATGCGATATTCCACAAATTCTCTTCTTAATGTTTAGACTTGCATTACGTGCATTTTTTAATACACCAGCACACATGGTAAGAAAGTACACTGTGTGATGGCAGTTTAAGTACACCTTAGATGCTTCTGCTGGAATTTGCAGGGAAAGAAGAGCCATGTTAAATTTATTTGATTAAAAGATCATCACTAGTTTGACAGTTGGTATAAAACATGCATTCTCATAGTTTGTTGCCTTAGAACATGCAGATGTGTGTTACCATACTGCTAAGGAGGACAGACATCAGCAATGATCTAAAATAATGATTAATTACTGCCTATAAATCTGAGAGGAATTATTAGGCTGACTGTTGGGGAAACTAGAGAAGACAAACCTAAAACCCTAAATGACTTACTTTTCAAATAAATTGCTCACAATTAAGGATAATTCAGTAATCAGATTTCTTCTTCAAGGTAAATGTAGCAACAATGAAAGCACAAAGAGATTCCAAACATGGTGGCAGAAGAAGGAGGATTTGGTATTTTTGTCCATGAACTTCTCTGTACACTAAAGTACTCGAGAGTCAGATGTAAGTTTTTCTGTCCAACCATTAAAATTTGACCCAGATTGTGTTGGATAAAGGGACAATAATCCCAACACAGAAACAGATGTACAAGAGAATGGCTTTAAAAGAAAAAGATCAATGTACTGTGATGTCCAAGTCAAAGTTCAGACCGCAGAGCGATTAAAACAACGTAGGGCCATAACTGAGCAGTGAATAGAATAACTTCAATGTAGAATACACCAGAGTTTTTCCACAGCAATGTCAGAGTCTTCCAAAGAAAGCATGTTCAAGTTACTGCTGCTAATGGTGGGTCTACAAGCTGTTGAATTTCTGCTCTTTTCCCCCCATGACTGTCAACAGATACTGAGCCAAAGCACTGCAACTTTAACACGCCGTTTTATCACAGCATAAATTAGGCTAAATCAAAGCATATGATAATTAATGCTTTTTAATACTTAAAGTTTTAAAACACTGTTGCAGCTGAAATAAAACAATTGAAACCAAAATAACCACATATAAATCATAACATTAAAGTGGGATAGTGTGTCAATACTAGCTTTCCTGAAGATGGAGACAAACTAGTTACAAATTATAGTCTAGCAAGTCCCTCAGGACACATAAATATTCCTACAACTTTGTCCAAACAATCAGTAGTCACTGGGTCCTTCAAGCACCTGCCATGCTGTGTGAGTGTAAAAATAATTTATGCTGGCTGTGAGGGAGATGCAGGCACCCCATCACAAAGCACAGAGCAGGTGCACAGTTCCAATGTAAATATTTCCAAAATGTGTGCATACTCTTAGATTATCTGCCAAAAATGCATTCTCTGTGGCTTTCTGATGAATTAATTAGCCTTGTTATGCCGGTTTTCTCTCCAAGGCAATCACTATCATGAAGGTATGCCCACAAGTGTTACTGATAAGGGCCTGGTGTGTGCAGGCAGCTTAGCTAGCGCAAACCAAATAGACAGCAAAGGATGGTGATTGCGAAGAATCCAGATTGTGATGGATTTATTTTGTTCGGGGTTCTATTCACACCATTTGCATTATTCCCTCATAATCTTGTAATTTCAGATACTTTTTCATTTACATGGACTACATAACACTGAGCCCCAGAGGCACAGCAATAAATGATGTGCACAACTGAATACTGATTCAAAACATGAGTTCGAGCTAAAAGATAATCTAGGTAAATTAAAATCCAGTTTCTCACCACGTCAATTAAAAAATTGCTTCAAAACAGAAATATCAGGAAACGGCAGTTTTTCGTGATTCATGAGCGTCAATCCAAAGTGGCATGGAGGTGATCAGTCTGTGGGTCTGTTGAGGTGTGAAGGAGACCCAGGTTGCTTTCAGTAGCAGCCTATTGCTTTTCTGCATTGCTCAGCCTGCTGGTTCTCCTCCTACTTTGTTTTGACAATACTCCATAGATTGCCTATAGGGCTCAGAGAGTTTGCTGGCAAGTCAGACAGAAGTATCATGGTCATCGAACACATTGTCGGTGTTTTTGGCAGCATGGATAGCTGCAAGGTCCTGTTGGGAGAGGAAATCTTCATAAAACTTTAAAGAAATTAACTGGTCTGAAATTTGCTGGTGCCCAGCTGTGTTGAGTTTGGACTCGATAAAAAAAATAACCAGTGATCCTTTCCAAGCAGATAACATGGCTGTCATCTGCTGCTGAACTGCTTTCAAGACAGCAAATCTAAAGGTCATGATAGAACATTTGATTTGTTTCTCAACGCTCTGTCACTCAAGCTGGTATGTAATCTGTGCAATGAGTGTAACTTTTTTGTCACAGATATTCAAATTTATTGAGCTGCAGTTGAAAACAAGTGTTAGCTGAATGTCTTAATACTGATGTTCCAGCCGTCTACCCCACAGGCCTTGATCTATCCATTAACTTAGAGGAAAATAGACCATCTAGTACATTTTGCTTATTTGACTTAGCCATTCAAAGATACAGAAATTCTGCACTGAGCTAATCGGCCTTTTGGCTTTTACTCGTACGTCGATCCACAGTAAAGTATCTGTTTGCTTAAAAAAAAAAATCCTTTCTAAAGAGGTCTGAGAGGTCAGGCGCAAAAGGCTATATTGCTATTTTCCCATTTCTTCTCTTTGCCGTCTCTGTGCTGGGTGATTACATGGTCTACATGGAGCATTGCAATATATAGTTCTGCTTTACACACACCGCACAGCCACAGATGCAGCCAGTCTGCAGGTGAATAATTGAGGAAACATTAGAGCGTAGAGTCAGTTCAGATCAATAACTAATCAGAGGATGACCTTCATACATACATGAATGTATATGTGTAATCACCGTCCAGCTGCAGTTGCTTCGTGGCATGTTCTCCAGCTTGTGTATTACTTGTCGTATCAAATATTTAGTGAAAGACATTAATGCTGACCTAATCACCCCTCTCTTAACTCCAATAAAAATGACTCACTACAGCTCTTGCCACTGTTCCATTATGTACAGTTGCTTTAAAATATTACTGTAATCGATGCATTATTACACGAGGAGTACTTTAGGAGAATCAGACTGTTGGCTAAAGGAGCAGTAGTTCCAATTTGAATGATGACAAATCACTTCTATAAGACACTAAAGCTCATGACTATATAATACAGTTTGATACTAAAAGTATTTACATTTCCTTAACATTATGCGTGGTCTTCATCTTTCAACACTGTTAACAAGTAAATAAAATAGTTAATTCTTTGTGCAGTTTGGGAGAATTAAATACTACATCAAAAGGTAACTACTGATAAAAATCAGAAGTGTATAATCTCACTGGTTTTTGGTGAAATAGTTTAATTATGGTTCAGATTTTTTATGAATTTTACAACCACCCTCGCTACTTGAAAGTGTCTGTTTACCATCCTCTTGTGTTCATTGACCTGCTCATTTATTGCTAAATGAGAACAAATGTAATTCCTCTCCATTGTTGCATCATGCAATTCCTTTGCAACAGCTAGCTGGGCCGTTGCTGCTTGTTTGTGGGGGTGAAGTTCTCATTGCGATGCTGACCGGAGGCCCTGTGAAAACACTTCTCTTAACTGTAAAACAAGGTACACAAGCTCCAAAAATATCTCAAAAATGCTGACCGAATCTATGGTGTTCAAATGTCTTTTCATGAAAACTAAAGCTTCCCAAATCCTTCCTTTGATTATTGATATTCTCCCCAAATGTCAGTGGAACTCTAGTGGACTGTTTTAGCCACAAAGGATAAATTGTGGCATTTTGATGTTCACCAAACAGCCAGCCCCTAAATATCACAATATTTCGTGGCTTTTTTTTTATTTCAACTTTTCTCTTTTCAGTACAACCTTATTCATTTTTGATAATGAAGGAAATCTGTGGCCCAAGTTTACATTTATTTCAAATTTAATTTAATCACATGACTGCTACTCTTAAAAAAAATAACTGCAGACTATTCTTACAATCCATCTTAAGAAATCCGATCAAGCAAATCAAGTTAGCTAAACCAATTCTTCAACAAGAGTGGTCAAATATTCAGTCAGAATTATTCCAAGATCTTGTTGGCGTTACAAAATTCATGTCTAGATTCAACAATCTAGATGAAGATAACCAATGTATAGTGTATCAAACAGGATACATAAACTGTTTTAAAGCTCTACTGCATTTAGCTACATAATAATTGGTCTGAACATCAGAATGTACGCTGATTTTAACTTAATATTGATCAAAAATATAATTACAAGACTTACAAAACTATACAGAATATGACATGGCATTTATTCCAACTTTAACCTCTGAATTCCCACACTTCATGAACAAAGAATAGTTTCTCTACCTTCAGTTTCAGCTAGACCCGCTTTACTCTAAGGCTCTAAGCCACTTTATGTATCACCAAGCAATATACAAACAAAAGCTAAACCAAACCCCTAAAATCAGGAGTAGGTAAGATATCATGGTGTTTTAAAGCACCTTACCCCAGAAGACTTCCCCATGGTGGGTTGGCATCCTGCCAATCTAAACCTCATCTGCTAAAACGTACAACTATTAGCAGGAAGGTGCACAGAAACCGTAACACGGTGCTATTAAGTGTTCAAATAAGAGGTTACAGTGTAGTTTTGTTGTGTTTTTACCACGTACTGACCTGGAGAACAGTAAAACGAGACTGCGTGAAACAGGAAGTCCGCCCCAAAACCAACCCGGAAGCAACGTCCCCCGAAAAAAAATGTTCCACATCGCCTCTACTGCTCCCATCTCAACTTCAAGAAAGCACTAAATGCAGGGAGATTAACAGGCCGAAAAGCAAACTAAACATGATTTGTTCATTTTGCCATTAAAACAATAGAATAAACTGTAAATGGAAAATATTTCAAAATTACAAAACAACTAAAATAACATGGTGACATTTCTAGGTGCATCACACAGAAACAGCTCTGCATCTAAAGCAGGCTGAAGAGATTCAAATTTCTGTGCAATATAAACAGTTAATTACAGAATAATCTGCATAAAAATGATAGAAGTAACTTCACCAGTTTACAAAGAGGTCAAAAATGTGAGTTGTGAATAAAATGTGCCTTAAGTTTGACCTTTGCAGTACACCTCTTGTGACCTCATGAAGGCCATCTGCTCGCATTGTTGTCAAGTAATCTGCAAACCAACAGGCAGCTTGTTTACAGATGCCAATCTTGAAAAGAATATCTAACAAGAGATTGTGATTGACACGATCATGTGGCTTTTATAAGGCAATAAACAGCAGTAAACACTCTTTCTATTGTGTCTGTTGAGTTGTGTGCAGCAGGTTAATGGGTGTGTCTGTATCGCTCTCATACCTTTCTCCTCTGCAGGGTGCGGCTGGCAGGTGTGGTCCCAGCTGAAGCTCACCAGCAGCAATCAGGAGGAGATTCCAGATGGTTTTCTCACTGCATGGGGTAGAATAACCCCCCATAAACTGTTGTTTACTGTATTATCTTCCTAGAACTTACCATTTTTTCTTTCTCACAGTCTGTTCTTTCCATCATGACTCATTCCTGAATTCTTTCCATCCTCCTACTTTTGTATTCAATGCTAAGTTGAGGTATGATTTATGGAATGGGCAAACTGGCTATTTTTATTGCTTCAGAATAAAAATGGTTCCTTAATCTTGAGGTTTTGCATTTCAGATTTGTGAGTCTTACACTACTGGGTATGCGGAGCAGAAGAAAACCAAAGAGTTTGACAAATCTACATAAAAACCTCACATGTTGAAAAAAGTAAAACACAGCCATCACTGTCCTATTGTTCTGGCTATAATTAGTAATAAACTCAAAAATGCAGAATATATATTTTTTTATTTTCTAACTAAAAAATAAGAAATGAAATAATTTTTTTTCCACACTTACCACTTTTACTGCAACATTTACTTATAATTTGTGATTTTTCCAACAGTGCCTGAAGGCATAACAGCCGATGAGACAAGGTGTCATTAAAGAGCTGCACTTTGATTTTTAGCAAATTTGTAACCTGCTGCCTTCATGTCATGTGGACAACCTCAATGAGACTATTAGATTTTTAACATCTGGTCACATCTGCCTCGAGGTGCAGTTTATATTTATCCACACATCTATTTTTCACTCCAGATTTGTTTTTGTTGCTTCTCTGGGTTCATTTATTTTGTTTTTTGTCAGGCTCGATTGTGATTAAACCAGAAAACAGTAAGCACATTACTGTCACTCTGGGTTTATGTGTCCTAAGACACATCAAAGAGAGGCTGACAAGGTGAGCGAGACGGATCACTAACAAGGTTGTTTTCTGGTTTTAATTTCCCGGAAAAACTAATAAACAGACAGGAAAGCCGTTTCTATTTTCCATATGTTACCTTAGAAATAAAGTTAGAAAACCCTTCCATGTTGAGTTTATCTTTACTAGAGTAATTATGCTTGTTGAATATTCAAATGTTTTTAACATCATCTGTCACATCCATATCCATACATTATCCTGAAAAGCTAACAATTGGACATTCCTATCTTGTTTATATTTCTGATGGAAAAGACCAATGAGGCACGTTTAGAAGTCTGGAAATTGCTACCAACTGTCCCCTTAAGTACATCCACACCTATCGTGTGTCTCCGATTATGTCAAAGGTTGTAAAACAACGTGGCTGTTAAATCCTCCAACTTTATCAAGTAGGCTTCTGTTAGCATATGCAAGCCGTTTTAATGCAGCCCATATTATACATCAGAGATGCGCTGAATGGACTCGGCACACTCTAGACATATGGAATATATATTTGTTTGGCTCTGTGGGTCACAAAAGCTAAATTGGCTCTGTATGCAAATGAGCCGTACATCTAATGTGATGGAAATGAACCTTGTATTCTCGTTTCTGTGTGCGCATAAATCAGAGACCGCAAATAAACACATCTCCGCTTGAAAACTTGTTGACATGTTTTCATGCACTTTTCTCTTCAGCTTGAGACAAAATGGCCAAAACTGTAAAGTGTATGTTTATGTTTTGGTACTAGGTTGTTTGAAGTCTGAAAAAAATTGCAGAATTATCCTTTACTGGAAGTGTTTGTGTTCTGCTGCTGTTTTATTATATGTGGACAAGTGTGTGTGTGTGTGTGCGCGCGTGCGTGTGTGTGCGTGTGTGTGTGTGTGTGTGTGTGCGTGTGCGTGTGTAACTTCAGAACAATGTGTGCAGTCCAATGGATGAAGGCAGTTTTGTGCTACTATTGTGCAAGTAAGAATATGAATTATTTACTAGTAATATCTTATGAGAATCACATCATACAGACTGCACAAGACAAAGACCCCCTGAACTCCATCACTGACTGTAATCATAGCCTTCGGTCAAACAGTGGGACAGAGCCCAGGAGAGTGAAATAAAAGTGTCAAATGAAAGTAAAGGGATGAAGCAGAGGAAAGCAAGCATTTATTGATGAATCATTTCATTTTTATTACCCGTTTCCACCTGTATTTTCTTTTTTTTTTGTTGTTTTTTTTTTCAAATGTTATCTCAGTGTTAAATAATAAACTATGATTTAGATCTCTTCTTTTCCCGAAGTGAATGATTGCCCGGTTGTCCGCTACAATGTAAAAATCATCTCTGTATCACTTTGTCAGGAGAAGAAACATCATCCCTCAGTCTGTGCGCTGCAATCTGTCATCATCTTTCATGTCAAATGACAATCAGCCCGAGAGATGAATGATGAGTGCCTCACAGGTCACATCATCCCTTATCATCACTAGCTGATGACAAACTGGCCTCATAGTAGCCACCTATCTACCTGACTGGCACCCTCACTCCTGCAATCAATCAGTTAGGCTAATGTCTATCGATCAGAACGGCATCATGGCCGATATTTTGGATAATAACCTGCTTTTGTTTTCCATCATGAGAGCTTTCTAAATTGGCATTTTGGGATCTTTTGACACGTGATGCACCTCTGCTCGCAGTTTTCTCATTTTGCCGTGTTCATCTCATCTCCTCTTATTTATTCATCTGGACCCCGCTAAATGGTTCGAGGGCAACGTCATCATTCACTGTCCCTCAGTGGCTCTCACGAGAAAATAGTAGGCCCCCCTACCTGTGATTGATATCTTGTATTGGCCCCCTCCTTCACTCCTGCATGCAGTCAAGCATGTAGCCAGTTTTCATCACTCACATCGGCGGTGATGAACTACTGGAGGATGGAGGCAACCGCAGACGTTGATGTTTGGGTTAAAGTTGCGTTTGCAGGATCCACATGATGAAATGATCAGGCTTTCAGTGGTAAAACTGATCAGTGTAATTCCGTCTAAATTGACTCTCCTTACTTGTAAACACAAATAGATCAGTTACAGGGACACCATTAATTCATTCTTTATGGCTTTGTGTTGTTTATCCCTTGGTTTTGCATTAGGAGTATTTAGAGATGTTGATAGGGTATTTGTTATTCTTTGGGTTATAAGCACCGAGTTTATCGGTTCCCTTCCGTTCCTTTGTCCACGTTTTCCCCTAGCTGCTTTTCTTTCCCTTAATGAGTCACAATTGATACTTTTGTCATTCATACACTTTCAAAGTAATCAAAAGTCTGTCTTTTTCAGTAGTTTATAGTTAAAGTGCCCCAGCTTTTTCTGAGTAATATCTATAGTTGTCCTAGTAGAGGTTGCTGGTGGACATACTGACTGCTTTTCACTTCTGTATTTTCACCAGTTGTTCCCCATTTATGCCTGATTTGTAGTTGTTGGTACATTTAACTTTATTTTCTCCATATTTCCTTTAAAAAGAAGCTACATCTACCACACTGTCCTTGTTTTGGATCTATCCATTGTTCCCCTTAACTTCATACACCCATTTCTTTTCTCCACAGAAAGTACTCCTGGTTCAGGGCTTCTATTTTAGATCTTCTGTGACTGTGGTCGGAAAAGTTGCACAGAGTCGAGTCATTGTTTTCCCTCCAATCACCAACTGGTAACGATGATACTGAAGTATATGCTCATGTTTGACAACTGCAGGAGTCAAATTATTACATTGATCACAACTATGGATGTTGGAACATTATCAACTAAGCTTTTTATAAACTCACTTCATCTTTCATCTTCTTGGAAAAATCAGTTTTGTGATTACAACTACTTGACACCTAAAAAGTATCATCTGTCTGACTTTGAGAAGAAGTACTGAGGAGAGATTATCCGTCTTATCCTCTCAATCTTTTTTTTAAAATTCTGCCTAATTGGGTGTTAATTTGGCCAAATCAAGACTCTAATTTGAGGAAACCGTAATTAACTAATTCAGATCAAGATTAAAGATATACTGGAGCTCTACCTAGAATGATTCGGTTTTAAACACAAAACTCAAACAAGAACAACAAAGCCTGGCTTTTCATAAAAATATTGGGAAAAAAGAGATAAATATCATAAGGATTTATTGAATTTGAGAACTGATTTTATAAACAAAAGAAGCAAGAATGAAATGAAAAGAAAACATAATCCATCCAAGGAAATATTCATAGTAACTAATTAGCAGTTTGCTTTTAAATACCAACCACTTTTAGATTCAGATCCAGTAGGTTCACTCAACACTGCTCTTGCTGCTAAATGTCTGACTCCCTCCCAGACTCTTTGCCTGATAATTACTCTGCCTGTCATAATGTGCAGCAAAGAGTTGAGCAGAAGATTAGAACCAGCAACCGTTTCTTCTCAGTTGAAAGGCTTTGGCGGGGAAGCTGCAGATTGACATTGAGTCTGTGGCTGTGCTCATCAGGGTGGCCTTGGCTTCATTCCTATTATATATATCACCTATAGAATATAATGTCAAGTCTAAGGCCAGTGGTATACTAATTCCTTTAGGGAGAGTGTGTGGAGCTACTAGTGTGTGTGTGTGTGTGTAGTGGTGTGTCCTGATGCATTCAGGTGTGTGTGTTTAATGTCAGGAGCATTCCATGTCATAATCCCCACAGGAGAAATGCTGTGTGTGTGACTGCTGAAGTGTGTGTGGGTGTGTTGAAGAGGGGAACAGAAGGTCTTAATAGTGTCAAGCTCAGTCCTCATAGGACATCCTCTAAGAGCCTGAAGAGCTCAGAGTAAATACATTGAGTGCCCTCTCTTGTTGAAAAAATATACTCATTAAAAACATTACTTCTGATGACATACTGTAGGACTATTACCACTGAAACACCTTCAGTTATTCAATTTTAAGATTCGATTTTTTTTTAGTTATTCTCATTTAATTTGTGGACAGAGCCTGCAAAATAAACCCCTAAAACTTTTATGACTCTTTGTGATGTTTTTACGCAAACATCAATTTGTTTTAATGGGATTTTTTGTGATGCAACAACAACAGAGTGGTGGATAATTGTGAACGAGAAGAAAAATGCTTTTATAAAAATGCATAACTAACAAGAGTGATGTGCATTTGGAATCTACTCTTTTTATGACAATAACCCAGAATATAATCCTCATTAGCATATAGATTCTGTGTATAATTTACTCGCAGTTTAATTGCAACTATTCTGTGAACGTGGGAAAATCTGCTGACAGGCATTTATAAATTGTCCAGTCCACAAATCCGGCCTTTTATCAACGAGTGGTGAGAGGAAACCCATATGAGGTTCTGTTTGCAGCATCACAAGCCAAGAAAAGCACCAAATATATGGCATAAATCTCATCCCCCCCGAACTCATGGTTTGCATTGTGAAGGATAGCGGTTGCAGCAGAATGCCTTGGGGATGCTTTTCTTCAGCGAGGACAGGGAAGCTGTCCAAATTTGGTGGAAAGGTGGATGGAATTAAATAACGGGAAACCGTGAAACTGCAAGAAAACCAAGGTCCACCTAGCAGCTGGACTACAACCCGAAACATGCAGACAGAGCTACAGCGGAATGGTTTAACTCAAAGCAGATGTGTCAGAATGGACCAGTCAAAGTCCACACCTAAACCCTGTGTTTAGACTTGAAATTTGATGTCGATTCCAAACGGACTAAGCTTGAGCTATTTTGCAGTCTGTCAATGTGCAAAGCTGGTAGACGTATTCCCCAGAAGATTCGCAGTTGTAGCTGCAGGTCAGCTGTAGCTGAAGGTGGTTCAGTAAGAGAATTGAGGATGACCCAATACAATTGCATGAGAAAAGCATCCTGTTTTTTCTTTCTTAAGACGGAAAAACATTTGTAATTTCCCTCAAATTCACTACACAATAATTAATGTTTTTGTATCAAAAAATATCCAAAGTGTGTTGAATTTTTGGGTTGTGACATAATAAAATGTGACCGAGTTCAAGAGTTATGAATATACTTTAAATAATATAGTAATGTAATTTAAATAAGGTCAACCAACCTTATGAAAAGTTTTACATTAGTAATAAGTGACATATCTCTTTTTCATTGTATTTGGATTTGTTTTTTTGGGGGGGTACCTATGCAGGATACAAGTTTTTAAAAAATTAAGTATTAGACAAGGGCCTGTAAAAGATAAATTTAATTAGTTTTTTGTGTGTGTTTAAAAAGCTTTCAATGATTTCTCAAGTGCTTTAAGAGGCACTGTTTGTTACCACTTTACTTGGAGAGCCAGTGTTGCATGTTTCTGCTGTTTTAAGGGTAACCTATGCACACCTGCATCATTTCTGCTCAAGTGCTGCCTTAGTGCCCACTAAAACAGTAGACAAATAATTCTTCGGTTTTGTTTTCTATATGTTCAGAATTTAAATAAGCCCCTCCTTGACTCAGGTTCCCCCTGCTGTGACCCAAACACAATGGATTTTCTTATTTGAATTACAAATTCAGTGTGCCATGAGTTTTCCTTCTGCCAGAGTTCATCCCTTCCGTGCTGCAAGGAAGGGAAGCATTTTTGTTCTGGGTGAAGTGTGATGCAATTTGAAGACGCCTGTACTTCTGTATCCCCAAGCGAAAGGATTATTCACAACAACTTATACAGACATCAACAGGTAAATCTATCTACAGCATTTGTGGAAAAATAAAAAAAAAGACAAGGTTCTCAGATTCTCAGTCATTTGCCAAATAATAAAACTTGACAGCCAATTAAAATACACCAGGATACCATCTACTCCTGAAGAGAGCTCAAAGATAGACATCTTCAAAGCGCTTTCCTTTGTCATTAGATTTTTTTTATGGTGCTAAGCAGAGATGAAAGCGAAGTCATGTTGCCTATACTGGAACGTGTTTGACAGGTTCAACTACCTCTTTTATGCGAGCCAACCATACGATGTGACACCTGTCTTCAAAAGACACCTGGTTTTGGTTTTTTAACCAGCTATTAAATGCTCGTGTGTATCATAAAATACTTGAAAGGGTGTCGTCATTGACATTTGCGGTATTGTGTCAAATGGATGGTGATGAATACAACATTATAATTTCCAGACTCTCAAAAGGAGACAAAGTGGCAGTTTCTTTAAGAATTTTTTTTTTCTTGAAAATGCATTTTAGCTTAATTAAAACTATCATTTATATAATTATTCACCTTTTAAAGAATGTTATTTGTTAGAAATGTTTATCTTGTTCCTTCAAAAACTTTTGTGTAACGTAGGTTCAGACAATCAGGCGACATGAAAACTGAATATCACTTCTGAATTAGCTGATGTGCTAAAGCCATTAGTGTGCCAAATAGCATTGTGTCAAGGTATTTTAGCTTCCCGCACTGTTTTTAAAAAAAAAATTTTACAAACAAAAACATTTGCTTATTTTCCGCAAATAATTTGAAATTATGTTTCACAGAAAAAAAACCAAATCAGAAATATGTGAAGCTGTGAATTCAGGCAGAGGTTCATTGTAATAACATTCTAGATTACAACCAACATTGAAAATATTTTCAAAGCCTCAAGAAAAACTCACAATTTGAAAATAAAAAAAAACCCAATATATTTTAATTTGCATCCCATTCATTTTTATAGTGGAGTATAACAAACCAGGTTGACTGCAATTTAAAGACTGAAAATAAATTTCTGTGCAGGGTGTCCATAAAGTAGAACTATAATGCATTTTTTTTTTATTGGTCTTACTTCGGTCTATTTATGCAGCAGACATATGTTTCTGTTGGCATCTTAATTACTTTTCCTCATGGAGTTTGCTGGTAACAGATGCAGTCTGCAGGAGGAGGCGAAATAACAGTGGTAGAGATGCAGTTTGACTTGAGTAATACAAGATAAATCAAGCAGCAAGTGTTATTTCTGCTTTCATGCTGTACACAGAAGGGAGTCGTTGGACAGGTATCAGCCTGTTAGAGCGGAAATTTGCTCGAGCTCAGGGAGTATAGGTCGAGAACTTTGCAAGAGAAAGAATGTATGTCTTTTCACTTCAAACGTGAACAGAGACGTTTTCAGAACACTTTGCTGTATGAGAGCGAGCCGTTAAATGACTGATATTTCCGTTTCGTTCTTACTTGATAAGTAACTTTTCCTGTCCAAAACTGATACGGGAAACTGATAGACTCTCGCTGGTGCCCTCTGAGAGCTATGCTGCGACACATCATTATCCAGGCTACCTGCTGGTGGAACAGATGGGAACGGGTTACCTTGTGCACCCCTACTGACAGCGGGAATATTGGAAGCAGACATTTATCAATGACAACCATGAAGAACTCTGCATGACACTTGCAATGCTCAAACACTTCCTTCCATATGTGGCTCTTCAAAGTGTATGTTCCTATCACTATTTATTAGCGGAAGGGGAGTTGGAGTGATAAATAAATGAAATGCTTGCAGGCTGAAGGGAGGGAGATTTAGACAACTCTGGGACTTTCTTCACACAGTTCTGTCAAGGCTGTAACTGCGCTGACAAATGCTAAGAGTAGAAGGTTCTTTACACATGTTGTCACAGGAGGAACAATGTTGATTGAAAAAGCAGGTTCACTCATAAATAACCCATACTTCTACAGGCAGGTGGAAAACATGCTTCACAGCCTGAGGCCAACTGTGTATACAAAAAAAAGTTGACTTTATAACAGACTTCGTTTTAGTCACACTGGGTGCATTGATTTAGAAGACTATCTTTTGAACTGTGAGCCTACAACATTCAGCAGCCGTGAAAATATGAGTGAATTTTGTGGTTTTTATCAGGATACACCTGTCTTCTGACAAATTGGAAATTCTAGAAAAGTTATTGTGTGGTATTTCTATTTTACAAAATACAACTCAAATACTAGAGAGATTAGTTACACACAGAGTATTTTGAGTATTTATTTCTGAGTTTGGTTTTGTGTTTTGCTTTATTTATTCTGCTCCGTTGCTCCCTGCGTGTTCATTCAGGAATTTCTACAATGACTTGCTTTCCCTCACAGCTGCACCCAATTTCTAATCAACCACCTGCTCCCATAATCAACTCTGCAGCTTAAATATCTCTCTGTTGGTCAGTTCATTCTATTATTTCCACCAGCCTGATTCCCTGTTTCTTGAGATGTATTATTTCAGATTCCTCCCCCCGGACCATTGTTTTTGAAGTTCAAAAGAAGTAAAATTATTTATTTTCACCTGCATGCCGCCTCCTTTCCATCTGGGTCCTGTGCTTCACCACTACATAAGAAAACTCAGTTTCTCAGAAACTCAATTCAGCACAAGTCATGTTGGGCAACAAAGAACAAAACAAACATTAAAAATGATTTAAGAGCTGTCAATTTGACAAAGTGCAACAAATACTACAGTAATTTGAAATCCGGAAACAATTTAAAAACACAAGCAGCATTCAAAGGATTTTTGTTTCTTAAGATGGAGCTGAAAGCGTTCAGTGAACTACACATACAGAAGTATCCGGGACGCTGGCTAAAGCTGGCGTATTATTTGTGTTAAGTCAATCCTAAATCAGAGACAATGCCATAAGCTTCTTACCTGGGCTTAGGAGAAAATTAACTAGACAGTTAGCTGAACTTGGCACCTGCCTACATTGCTGAAATAGCTGCTGTAATGACCATTGTATCAATGGCCTTGATTGGTCTGGGAACTTACCAAAGCTAAACCCCTTAGAAAACTTACAGGGTACTGTCAAGAGAATGATGAAAGACACCAGAACTGACAAGTTGGGCTTCCACTATGACTTAGCAGAACCGCAGGCTGATGGTCTCCACGCCATGCTGCAGTGATCCACTAACTCATGCAAAAAGAGCCCAACCAAAAACACAGCACACATTCTGTACAGTACTGGAGATACATTTCAGTAGGCCAAAATTTATGTACTAAAAAGTCTTATTTCGTTGGTCTGATGCAATATTCTTGATTTTTGAGAAACCGAATTTGGGCTTCCTTCAGCTTTAAGCCGTATTCATGCAAATTAACACAAACACTTGAAATATATCACTGTGTCAATTTGAGCTACATAAAAAAATGAGTTTCACATTTTGATCTGAATTACTGATGAACACCAACTTTTCAATGACGTTATTAGTTACTGACAGGCACCAGTGGAGTGGATTGGCTTTCTCCTCAAGGTCACTTAGGTTTTTAGCACAATCTCTGGACAACAAATACTTTATGTATTTGCATATTATCGCTATACTCTTCTGCATATACAACTGTGTTTAGAATCTTTTAGTTTTTATCTTTAGATAGTTTCAACTTAAGCTTTTTTGGTTGTTGTTTCTTAGCATTGGCTGCCAGCACCTAAACTAATCTATTCTAAAATGATCTGTGTTTGTTGTGATACATTTTATTAAAAGCTAAAACATTTTTCATAACATCTGAGATGGTGAATACTCATAGAGCATGACTTGAACGTCAGTCCCCTGGATGTATGAAAATAAACTTGGGGTTCTTTTAGCAGCCTAATAAAAACATGTCTTCCAGTCAAACACAGGTTGCAGGAGTCATGAAGCCATGTGCTGCACACGAGCGTTGCCTGAGGTAAGGTCTGTTTCCGTTACAAAGCAGATGGGAAGACCTTGACTGGACTCACCTACTATATTATCACAAGTATAACTCTTTGACTATGAACATTCACTCAATTTCAAGATGCTATAAATAAGTATAAAACATTTGGTATTCAGCCTTAAACATTAGAATAGCACAGGATGTTTTTGTTGCACATCTGTGTTTGCTGTTCTTTGGGGAATGATACTCATTATTTGACTCCTTCGTAAACGAAGACAGTTTGAATGAGGATCCTACCTACAGAACAAAACCGCAATAATCCAGAGTCATGAGAAAAATTATTTCCAATTCTTCAATCTGGAGGGAATTTCTGTGATCTGTTTGGAGCTGATGCTAATTCAGCCTGCTGATTGGTTTCATAGACTGTGTTTTCTTAAATCTCAATTGTAGATTGTACAGTCGGAGCCACAAGTGTTTTCAAAAGGGCCTGCACAAAGGCTCTTATGAACAAACAGGGTCACTTTTAGGTTTGTCGTCCTGCTGGTACGTGAAACTCTACCCCCCACTTCCAACTTTTCTTTTTAGCCTCCAGGTTTGCCTTTAGGTTTTCTTCCAGAATTTCCTTGCATTTATCTTCCCACTCTTCCTAGAAGCAGATTTTCTAGAGTCCATGATTAATTCTTTCCCTGTCAACAGATTCTTCAACTTGAGCTGTGGATCTCTGAAGTACATCCAGTGTTATCTATTGGCCTCTTGGCTGCTTTTCTGATTAATGCTCTTTTTATTCTGTCAGTTTGGTGGAAAGCAAGGCCCTGGTAGGTTTGTAGACGTGACATACTCTCTGTTTTCAGTTGATGGATTGTCTGTGATAAACAACACATGTTGTGTAACCTAACTCTGCTTCAATGTTTTCTGCAACTTTACCTGTACTTTGTTTCTTAGCCTTCCTGATAATTTTTTTTCCACTGACATGCTGTAGCAAACCTCTTAGGAACAGCTGGATATGTGCTGATATTAGATTATACACTACAGAGTCTTTTGTATTTATGTGACTTTTGAAAGATTGATTCCACTAGATTTTATTTCAAGGTATCAGAGTAAAGAGGAGATAGCTTTGTTTGTCGCAGCTACTACAACTATTGAAACCTATATTGCATTTTACGTTTGCAGCTTTCACATAGAGAAGATACAAAATAAATGATCCACTGAAAAACACACTGAGTGTTAGATTGCATCTCACAAAAAAAATGGGACAATTCATGTCCATCCTCACAGATAAAGAGTGGACCCTTTTCCTCATTTACCATGAGAGCCGGCTGTCGGCTTTCAGCATCAAGTCAAACACTCAACATTATCTCTGAAAAGCCCCTCGGCTCCATTAGCAACAACACCCCTCTGTGCATCTCTGAATTGCTTCAAAAGCTGTTGCTCACAAACAGAACTGTCACAGAAAATTACTGCTCCTATTGTGAAAGTATGGGGATACTTTGACAAGACCAATATTATATAGATGCAGAATCAGACACTTAGTGCACCTGAATGTACAGGCTGCTTCTGTAAAGCAGCTGAAGTATTTATAAGAATCAGCTACTGAGGACATTGGGGATTTAGCTGTGGCATTTAGAGTGGCATGAAAACATATTTGTCGCCTTCCTGATTTCCTTTTTTTTTTTTATGTTTGTCTTGCGACAGACTGGCGACCTGTCCAGGGTGACCCCGCCTCTCGCCCGGAACGTTAGCTGGAGATAAGCACCAGCAACCCTCCCGACCCCACTAAGTGACAAGGGTGTCAAGAAAATGGATGGATGGATGGATGGATGTTTGTCACACTTCAGTGTTAAAGAGCATAAAACTAATTTAAATATTAGTCAAAGATGACACAAGTAAACAATAAAATCCATTTTTAAATGAAGGTGTTTACTATCAAGGGAGAAAGAAATGCAAACCTACATGGCTCTGTGTTTAAAGAAATGATTGCCCTCTAAACCTAGTAAGTGCTTGGGCCGCTCTTAGCAGCAATAACTGCAATCAAGTGTCTGCAATAACTTATAATGATCTTCTACAATGCTGTGGAGAAATTTTGACCAACTCGTCTTTGCAGCATTGTTGGAGCGTTTTCAAGTAAGTATTAATTTTTTAAGGTCATAACAGACCTTCAATAGAAAAGTATTTTGTGTTTGGATGTATTGTCTTTCACTGATATTCAAAGTGGTTTCATGTTCTCAAATAGGTGTGACAAACATCCAAAAATAAAGGAAATCAGGAGGGGGAAAAACACCTTTTCACACTCTGTTAGTCTGTAAGAGTGCTTGCTTATTTTTCTTTCTGTTTATATGCACCGCCTTTATCATTCTGGCTAGTGGGTGAAAAACTCTTTAATTTATGTCATTATGCCGCTTTTGCTTCCAAATTTCTCCGAAGGCAAAGCTACCGAAAATGCAGGCACACATATTCTCTGCTGTGATCATTTCCTATATTCAAACAAACTCTCTCTCCTAGTTTCTCTCTTCCTCAAGTAAACAAACTCCCTCTAACTTACCAATTCACATCAAGAGGAAAGCATAATTTCGGATTTGCCAAACATCATTTACTTCCCATTTGCCTTGGGGATAACTTTTTCTTGCATCATGCACCGTACTGATGGT
The DNA here is from genome assembly GCF_904066995.2 of Poecilia reticulata. NCBI lineage: Eukaryota > Metazoa > Chordata > Actinopteri > Cyprinodontiformes > Poeciliidae > Poecilia > Poecilia reticulata. Next base: position 5,230,744 of record NC_088848.1, on the reverse strand, counting down.
TGATAAATACGCAAGTCTGCATGGATTGAGTTCATATATACCCGGCACTCAGTAATACTTAGCAAATGTGTCAAAGTCAGATGTTATGTTTTATTTTTTTTATTTTGATGATGTTCTATTATTGATGCTTTGGGTTTATTCATGCTTCTGTGGTGTTGAAGATTTTGACGTTATATTATAGCCAGGGCATTTATTAGTTTCTTTCTGTATATTGATACCCTTTAAGCTTTTCACATTTTGTTATGTGACACACTAATATATATAATCACATAAATTTGTGTATTGGTAAATTAGAGAAAACGTCACTTTGAGGATGACTATGTTTTAGTTGTAGTTACACCTCCATGCCAGAAGAGGCGGCGCATTGTTCTGTGAGACAGGAAAGCGAGGTCATATAGGCCTCCCTCTCCAATATGGCAGAAATCAGCACTGAGAAACTGCACCAGTCGTTTTCCTCATAATTTCCTTGTGTTTTACAGGTTAGTTACGGATAAAAAACACAATGAAAGGGATTGCAAAACTCTTATAAGAAACACAGCTAAATGTGGATGCATAACTCTGCTGGTAAACAATGCTTTGTTAGGTTTTGAACTATGTGAAAAGACTGAAAAATCCTGAAGTCAGGGTTGATGCCGCGGGCGCCATTTTGATTTTGTTTTATACTGTTATCAAGTTACTTTTTAGTTAACAAGCTTCATTTTGAATGCTGACATTGAGTAATTGTGTTATTATGTTGGTAACGAACAACATGTGCTAACTGGTTCTAAATATGCTGCAAACGTTAAAAGCTAATTCTAAGCCCCAATTAGTCCCATGCAATCTGTGAGCTGTTAAAACTGGTGTTTGTTAAAAATGGTACAACTGCTAGTATTATAAGGATGTCTTGGCTAAAAGTGGAATAAAAATGTGTCTTGGTTAAAGACAGAATAAATAGATTAAAGGTATTAACATTATTTTCATGTGAAATGCTAATTGGACACTACTTGCTAATTTGTTGTCTTCTGCAGGCGGAAGTCAGCTGATTAGTAGTTTCGTTTCAGTTCACAACTATTGTGGACATGTTGTTCATATATCACATTAAGAACACCCCAAAATACATTACAGTTTGTGGTTGCAACATGAAAAATTATAAGTGTTTCAGTGGTTTAAATGCATTTGCAACCCTCAGCAAAATATCCAAATCACATTTCTGCAATACCCCTATCTGTAATAATTTTACAAACTTTATTCATGTGGTCCTCCCGTGACAGTGAAAACAATTTGTGATTTTGCTGTCTGATTAAAGTTCTGTTGGACTAGCTCATTTAAACACATCTCCCTGCAAGCCACTTTAATTATCTTTCTGAATACTTCCTTCTGCAGAACAGTAATTGTAGCATTGCTGCAGTGACAGGCCTGTCAAGCTATGGCTATTTCCACAGGCTTAAGTGGGGGTTTGTAGTTTTGACCGTCAACACAAGAAAATGAAGGAACAGCCTCAAATGTCTGATTCCTAATCATGTGCACATATATGCCAATAGCTTGAATGAAAATATTATTTTAGATTTTTCTCTTAGTTTGTGTACTGCATAATGGGATGTTAAATGTAAACTGTTGTTTTGGGACAGGGGCTTCTTTTCACAATTTAGGAACGCTACACAGTTGCAACTGTTTGCTAGATGATATTTAAACCAGGTCTTCACTTAATGTGTGTTCATATGCAATTTTAAAAAAATGTCAGAAACATTTAAGCGGGCATCCCCAAACTGTCCCAGAGAGTCAGGAGTATGCTAAAGGTATTAGCATGCTGAGGTATTTGGAGATCATTTAAGTAGAACTAAGTGGCAGAGTACAACTCTTGGAAAAATAGTCCCACACGTCCATAATCCTCCCTACGCTCCAAAATCTTTGCTTGACACAATACCAGGAATCAAAGGTCGCTTTCCTGGCAAATATATAACAAACTGACTTATCCAGTGGATTGCCAGACAGTGAGAAATAATGTGTCACTCTTGAGAACTGCTCTAGATTCAGGCAGTGGCTTCGTTTACAAAACTGCTTCCAACTTTGCATTACACTTGGCGATTTAAGACTGGAAATCCATTACACAACGTTCTTTATGCACTGCTCTTGAGCCAAGCTGAAGGCCACATGCAGACTCTGGTGAAAGTTGGTGACCTCTTTGCACACACTGAGTTGCTGTTGTTTCTAATCGCATCCTCGTATTGTCATGACGGTTGACCGTGAAATATTTAAAAGCAAGAAAATTCCCACATGTGACATCTGACTTTGCTTGAATTCACTGGACTCCTGATACCGACTCATTCTTTCACAAATGCTATTGAATCATTCTTCATGTGTGGGTACTGGATTTTATACACCTGTGGCTATGGCAGCAATTGGTATATCTAATTTCTTAAATTGCTGTATAGTGTGTGTACACCATGCCATTAAGTATACAAAATAAGAAAATGGAAGACCTAATTATTCTATTCATTTAGTTCAAAGATCAAGCAGCAAAGCAGTTAGTAGTTAAAGTGGCTTTTTGGAGCTTCATAAGCAAAAGTTGATATTGAACACCGTTGTTATTCATACACTTTCCTTCCTATTTATCGTTGGTCCATTTTTAGCTTTTTTTTATTCCCCGTTTTCCTATGCTTTCTGTTTGACTAACTCTGCACTTGTGAAAGTGTGTTTTGGCAAGGTGCTCCTGCTCCCTTGGCACTGGAGATTGCATCAGGCTGCTCACTTGCCACGCTTGAGCTAATCATGACACTTCTGCTAGTCCCAGGGAGTCCTTCTTGTACAGTTGACATTTGTTTATACCCTTTTTTCCTCCTACCTCCATCGAAGCAAACTTCTTCTGCTTCACCTCACTTCTAATGTGGCATCTCCTCCATTGACTTGCCTGCTCAGTGCAGGAGAAATAATGCGAACAGCAGCAGCATTTTTTTTCCAGAGTACATAATCTTCATTAAATACTTTTTAAATTAAGGTTGTACCTATACAGTTTGATGCTTTGGGAACTCATTATCTGCTGCATTTTTAAAGGTTAATTGATATTTTACAATCAACGACTGCATCTCAGTGAGTTTAAAGAATGTGGAAGGTCATCTCAGAAGGCTTTTGGAACTGGCTTGAAATTAAAGTTGGGATGGGGCTGCATCTCAGGTAAATGACCTAACAAATCCCCCCACTCCTAACAGTTGGCACCTTAGGCAAAAGTTAAGTAAATGGTAGGAATGGTTGCAATCAACACTGGTAGAAGGTAGGAGGATCCAAAATCTTAGATGAGGTTCACTGCACAAAAGTAGATGAAATTAGGTTTAAAAATAAACCTAATTAGGTTTAAAATAAACCTAATTAAGAATTGGGTTTATTATAAATTAAATAAACCGAAAGAAGTAGAATACATGTGATTTCATATTAATGTGAATGTAATGACTGGTTTTCTTAAGGAGTTGACCTAAGAATTTCAATGCCGATTTCTGTTGGAGGCAAAACCAAAAGAGTTTCATCCACTTCATCTTGTCACATTTTTTTGAACATTTGTTTTCTGGCCTCACCTAGAAAACAAATTCTAGCTGAGAATTTCTCCTTTTGAAACTTTTTGAAAATGAGACTTTTTCCTTAGTTGAAAATATGCCCAGATGCTAGCAGAGAAACTAACACAAACTGAGGAAGCATGAATGCCTGTCAGTTGTTGAAAAGACAAAAAAAAAACAAGGACCGTTCACAGCATTTTGCACATTATGTGAAAAGAAAGGTGACAGACCAAGACAACATTTTGGGGAATGCCAAGTTTTAAACATTTTAAAATAAATATTTTTTTAATTAAATTGAACATCAAATTTAAAAAAAAAAAAAAAAAAAAAAAGTGATTGCAACCTGGTTGCTTACGTTTGCATTCAATTTGAGCTTATGGTCTCCTTTAGTTGTAATTCATCATCATCCTGCATCTTGACTTGGAAATATCCCTCAGCCTTGCTCTCAGCTCTATTGATGAGACGATGGATTTTCTGTCAAATTTGGATGTTCTAAGACCCAGGCCCAGGATGTAGCTCAGTCATGGTGCTTTTATTCACTGCTCTTACTCATCACCTCCCCGTTTTAGATCTGCACAAAGTTTGGAGAACTTTGAGATTCTTCCGAAGACTGACTTCAACTCTGTCATTCAAATAAACTGGTGCCTGAATACCACTATTGGGTTTCATGGGATGATTTTTTTTGTTTTTTCTTATCATCATTAAAGGGGGCTGCACAGTGGCGCAGTTGGTAGAGCTGTTGCCTTGCAGCAAGAAGGTTCTGGGTTCAATTCCCGGCCTGGGGTCCCTCTGCATGGAGTTTGCATGTTCTCCCTGTGTATGCGTGGGTTTTCTCCGGGTACTCCGGTTTCCTCCCACAGTCCAAAAACATGACTGTCAGGTTAATTGGCCTCTCCAAATTGCCCCTAGGTGTGAGTGTGTGTGTGCATGGTTGTGTGTCATGTGTGTCTCTGTGTTGCCCTGCGACAGACTGGCGAACTGTCCAGGGTGACCCCGCCTCTCGCCCGAAACATTGGCTGGAGATGGGCACCAGCACCCCTCCCAACCCCACCGAGGGAAAAAGGGTGCAAGAAAATGGATGGATGGATGGATCATCATTAAAGGATGAAATTTAGCTACTGTGCTAATTCCTGAACGTTTACACTGCCATGTTAGTTAATTTTTAGTTGTATAGCACATTGGCGCACCTCCTATTGTTTGCTAAGCATTTCATCATAACTCTACAACTGGTCCTCTCCCTAATGTTACTGCTTCAGTCTTGTTTTGGCTACTTTGTGTGCATTCTCTGCTACTTTTATTTGAATTATGCACTCGCCACCAACTTTATACGGTTCACCCTGCTAGTACTGACTCGGGCATCTTTTTGCCTTTTGAACTACCTACAAAGTTGGTGGCATATACCAACTTGTCAAAGGTTTCAAAGCATTCTGCAGAGATTTGGAGCTATATTGACGTGACGGAATAGCGCAGTTGCTCCAGAATAGGGAATGCCACATTCTTTGATGTGAATGTCCTGTTCCACCAAATTTCACAGGTGCTCTGTTGGAGTTAGATCTGGTGACCGTGTAGACCGCTGTCTGTGTGACAACGGTCTGGCTCATTGTCATCATTCGGTTGAGCTGATGCAAAATGTAGCCAGGCATCACTCCTTCAGACAAGAGTGGAACCAGCGACAGTTGTTGTGGTCTTATGTCGGCGTATGCTGTGCGTTCAAAGGCATTATTTTGGTTATTACAAGGAAAAGCAGAGAGTTTCTGTCGTCTGATTGGCTGATGCCTTGTTTGTGTTTTTAAACACAACAAAGCTGGTGTACATAATGGCTCCCTTTTGTGATTGTTTATGAATTCCTCATCAATGACTATTTGGATGCAGCAGAAAGGAGACATTTTGGATTATAGTGTGTTCATGATGCTTTCATCTTGTGTTTTTGTTGTCCAGCGATCTAATCAATGATTCTTAATGTCAAAAGAATGTGCAACTAAAATAGTTTGAAACTTAATTTTTTTATTAATAGTCATAGCAGTTATCTTTTAAGCACAAGCCACTTTCTATTTGTGTATCTATGTTCAGATGTTAAATTACTCCTTCTGGTTTGCAAAGGGAATACAAGGTTGTAGAAGATGTTCCAGCCTTCCGCATCAACATCCTCCTAATGACCTCAACTGTTGATTTGTTTGTTTGATGAGTTCTAATTTCTATTCCAAGTCAGACATATTATCCACGCACTGATTAGATGATTACTAAATCTAATGAGCTCATTAATTGCTCTGGTGCATCTTAATGAAGGACCCGAGAGAACTCCAGCACTTGATAGAGACAATCCAGACACGCGAAATATTTCATTATTTTCCTCATATCCGGTAATTAGTTTTCAATTGGTGGTTGGCGAGTGAAGTTGATCGGAAACACAACTAATCAGAGACTGACATTAATATTTTATCACAGTCGTTCTCCTGAATGCAGTCGCTTCCGTGGACATGAAAATAACCCCACTTGTTGCTCAATTACATGAATGAAAATAAAGCATTATGGTTATTTTCATGAGTCTTTCATTTGCAACCTATTTTAACATTACTCTTAATTATTTTAACTTGCAAAATTAAAATTTGTCTGAGGTTTTTAAAGGAATACATTTACTAGTTTAGTTTGCACGTAAGTCTTAATTTTGATTGCGCCTCACTTTAATGCTTTTTTAAAATTTCATTTTGTCCCCCTGCACTTCACGACACTGCTTGAATTATCCATTTATGATCAAGATTATCATCACAGCTGCCATGCTGGTAACGACCTCAACAACTGATGAATGGCAAAATCAATAAATACGTACCTTCCCTCATAATTGGACAGTGCCTCTCTCATTTTACAACAATAAGTTCATTAGAGGAAGACAACTCATGTAATTAAGGTCTTATAATAATAATGTATATTTTATAAGGTGTGATTTTGTAGGTTGGTGGGCATACAGTCCTGCAAGGGAGAAAAGGTTGGACTTCAATGAAGAAAAAATAGAGGTTGAATAATAAAACAAATTTCTTCAAACTGGGTAACCTCAAGCTGTGGTCTCCAGCTGGTGTTATTAAAGTTTTTCCAAGAGGCACTGCTCACTATAATCGGTGGTCTCTGCTTCCCTTCCAAGAAGTGTTTCCCAATTTCTCCCCTCTTGTTACTAATTCTCCACTTAAAATTAATCATTCATCTGAATAAGAGTGGGATCAAGATGATTTTTTTAATTATGTTTTTAATTTGCACATAGTAGACGGAAAATACAGATGTGAATGGAGCCAGCAACAGCTAATAAAAAGAAAAAAGGATTATGTGCTACTTTGGGGCAATTTTTGATTTTTAAACATGCAATGCAATGATATTGTGATCTTACCATCTGAGTCTTGCAGTGGAAATCTAGGCTCATTGTTCTTCTAGTCTGTGCACATTTTCAGTTTCTTGCTTTCAGCTACTGTATGGTTTCCTGCTGTCATCCATCTGCTTCAAGGTGTGATTTGTGTGTTTAAATATGGTGTTCCATATACCTTTGCTGTAATTTGCAGTTGTTTGAGCTACTGTTATACAATTTTGCACCAGTCTACTTTTTCGTTTGACCTCCAACATTAACATTAAGCAAGACATTTCATCTTGAGTAGTACGAAAACAGTCTAAAAGTTTCACTGACCTATGACATGTCCTCTTCCCTTTCTTTAGCATGTGTGAAGACATCGATGCACACAAACAGAAGACTGAAGCGGGTAAAACACCAGAAGAGGCACCCGGGAATTATGTAACCATGCCATTAGAGGAGCGGATCCAAGATAATAAAGTGAACTAACGGAGATAATTGAATTTTGTATCGTCCCCAATTACAATTTCACCTTGACTTGCGTAATTTGGAATTGCCCCCGGGCCAAGGTATGAATTTAATGATTTGTCATTCTTTCTAAGATGGTCAATCTCCTTTTCTCCCTGCAGTGATCTGGTCTCCTCCATTTGTCCTCTCTGTCTCGGTTAAAGTAGATGGTTTCTACACGACACTTCTTACCATTGTCTGCACACCTTAAATGCAAAATGATTACAATCATTCTCTTTGCTAAACATAAAGATACAAAAGGACACGTTCATGAATATGTTTAATACAAAAAGGTTTACCTTTCACTTAATATTGTACTAATTTCTCTTTACAAACTGAATAGCATTAGTTTATAAAGAGACACTTCTGACGCAGAGCCAGAAATACCAGCAATATTACAGAAGACACTGCAGTCTATAGTATCAAAAATTAGCAAAAGACAAATGTCTCCAATTGTTGATATGGACCATTCAGAGATCTATGTACAAGACATATATACAGCATGATTAACCATTGATTTAAAGCTGCAGTATGTCAGTTTTATTGACATACAGCACTAAAATATGTACTGTTTTAACATAGTTGTTGGAACACTACGTTGTGGCAGTAGGAGATGGATGGTTTGTAAAAAAAAATCGAGCTCCTTTGCCATCTTAATTATCCTGCTGCCATCTACAGAAATACGTCATCCCTTCAGAAAGAACCAATTAGAGCCAGGAGGACGGTGTTAGTGCTGTGCTGTCAATCACTCATGTATATGCTGCTCAAACAATCTACCTATCTCTCTGCTACACTGTTGCTGATTCACTACAACATAGCCTGCCAGGAATAAATAAGGTTGGTTAGTTGTTTCTCTGCCATTACCACAATGAGCAAAGCGTACATGAGGGTGATTGACGGCACTAAGACCCTCCTCCTGGCTCCTGATTGGTTGTCTTCAGGAGAGTGGTGCATTTCTTCAGACACCAATAATATCACTGGGAGGAGACGGAGGAGCTCATGCATTATCTGTCTCATACAATGTCACAATATGGTGACAATTTGAACAAATATAGCATGCTTTGGTAAAAGTTGCATACTGCAGCTTTAATAGAACTCAGTGGAACATTTTATGCCTCTTCTTGGCACTAGTGGTGTTTATTCATTAGCGGCTCGACAGGAAGAAGGGCAGAGAAAGGGGAGGACCTGCAGTAAATGGCCTTGGGCCGGGAAGCTAACCTAGGACAGCTGGGTCAAGGACTGTAGCCTCTGTATTTGGCACACCTCGTTTGAGCAGTAATTTTAAGAAAAATCTTTCCAATTTCACTATTTGCTGCAATACGCTAAAACTTTATTTACCATGTTGCTTCTTGAAATCTTATTAGGAGCTGCACTTGTATTAGACCGTGATTTGAAAATGGAATATTGAAAGATGAAAGCCAAGCTATTGAAAAGAAGTAAGCATGCAAACATTTCAAAGCAACACCATTAGCTGTTTGACTGTAAGAGAGCTGGCAGCTTTCAGGTCGGTTTCCAGGAAGAAAATTGATTGTTATAGTTATAGATTTTTGCTGCTAATTAAACTCTCAATTCCATCAACTGTGCAAAGTAACTGATTTTTATGGTTTCAATCCATGCTTTAGTAAATGATGAATAATATTAATATATATGTAATTTTTTTTTTTTTACAGAGATAATTAGCTGGAACCACAACTACTAATTCATTTTTCAAAGGCGCTCTCTGTTGAGGCTAATCTCATCAGAGTTTTCAACCTTTTTTAATAATCCTGTATTTCAAATGTTTCTTTCAGCAGTTTGTGACGATTATCGACATCAGGAAAAACAGAAATAGTTTATACTATAGAACATTTCAAAGCTGCCTTCACATTACTTTTTCTAAACATAAATGCTCCTCAAGTGGAACTAAACAGGAAATAATAAGTTCATAATATATCTGAAGAGAGTCTGCTGTGTGTCTGTTTTTTTTTTTAATTAAGTATAGTTTTAAAACAATAATCTGTTTGCAGCAGAGATGGTGTCTCAACCTTTATTTTCATATAAGGCGGCCGGCAAAACGTGTTTAGATTGGTAATCAGTTCATACTACCCAATGACATCCAAATTCAGTTTTAAAAATCCAAACATGTTTGACTGCTACAAAGGTCAGGCAAGTCTGTTTTCTCTCACACCCTTGCAAACTTCCATCTTTACCTACACCCACATTAACAGGTTTCTGTACCAAATCTTCATGCTGACTGTCCTCCCAACTACCGCAGCCTGATGCAAACCTTTCCCAACTGGGAATCATCAAAGAAGTCGGGCAAAACAACGTGCAGCATGTCCCAGGGTAGTGGGTGTTTTCTACAGCCTTTGTTTAGAACTTTATGTTTTATAGCTGCACTGCATTTGTGCGATATGTGTGCAAAGTTGCAAAACTTACGCCACTTTAAAAATAAAAGAAAAATGTAAAAATAGTGAAGATTAGTTTGTGTTTGCTACTGTATCAGATACATAGAAAGAAAAGTTCTCCACTTAAAGGCATTCTATGCTAGTTAGATACTCAACCTTGATAGTGGCATTATGCTCTCTTTGCTTGTGTCTTAAAGCTCAAATACAAACAGGTGGACCCAAAAAAACCCTGTAAACTAATCCTCTTTAGGATTTACTCTTCTGCGCTATTGCTTTGCCCCATCTGTCACAGCTACCAAAAGAGGTTTCCTTTTTTTCATAAATCACTGGACCACTTTGCCTAATCTTTGCAGGTCATTAGACTGCAGTGGAAAACACAAACAACCATCACCTGAAGAAGCATTTTCATTCCAGACTAAAGTGCCAGCTATTTTGGTTCAGATCCAGCTTTGATTTCTTCCATTCCACTTTAAGACATTTAGACCTTTCTGACCTCTTGCCGCTGCTGTGATTGCAAAATGTTCTGAACTAATCTCAGGCACTTCAGTTGTTCATGGGTTTTGCCTCATTCTGCTTGTGACCTTTAATTACCATCATTTCTGCCCTTTTTGTTTTTTCTCCCCAGTCATGTCATTTTTTTTTATTTCTTCAACAGATGACCCTCTCTTCTGCCCAATTGCCTGTTTTGAACATCCATCTACACTGCATTTATCACCGGAATTTCTCAAAATATCATTTTCTTTGTTTATTTCAACACTCGACCAGTTGACATTTACCAACCGAGTCAGTGAAAGATGCAAGGAAATATTGAGATGGTCTCAAGGTGGATGTTTGAGCAGACAACTCCAACTGCAGACAAGACATCCGGAACAACATGGTGAGATTAACATTAAGTGGTAACGAAACTTGCAGCAGCACATGAGGTGAGCAAGATGCAATCAAACAAACCTGCAAGAAAAATTCAAAACCAGACACAGGTTGATATGAACACATAGTTAATTAATGTAACTACTCTTTTCACACATTACAAAATATACCAGTTAAAGCAATTAAATCATTTTGAAAAGCATCTTTAATGCTTTTAAAATGGATGTGTTGTGTTCACATACAGCACAGCACTGCATGTGCAGTCAATTTCATACCAAAAAAACTTATAAAAAAATGTCATGACTTCTGACATGATCAACTATTCTACAAGCATTTTTTCCTGTTTCCTCTTTGCTTTTAATATTGTGCATTTTTGTGGGTTTTCTTGTCATCCTGTCCTATTTTTCTGCTTTAATTGACACTTGGTAAGCCGTCCTTTTTCCGGTCCTTTCCAAAAAAAAAGCCCCACGAGTTCCCTGTTAAGTACCACGTAGATCCCATCAAGATTTAGGTACACCCAGGAGATGGTGCTTAATTATTGAAATGGTAAACAAACAATGATGTAAATTTGCTGTCTTAAAAGGCTAGCGCTTTACACTGGGCCATGTACCTCATACTAGAACCCATTTAAATCTTAAGGTATTTAATCTATGTACCCCCACTGCAAAGATTAGTTTCATGTTTCTTTTTTTAAGCTATGTAATATTGTCAAAAAGCAATCATGTGGTACTTATTAAATCTACACCAGGCAGGAAATTTATTTATTTCCAACCACAATGATAAGTTATTGCACATAGTCATATATTGCATGTAAGTTTAAATTTCTGCATGATGAATCACAGGGGAAAAATGGGCAAAGTGATTAAAAAAAAACATGCTACATTTGCTTGTTCTTAGTTAAGCCTATTGTGTATCTAAAATGCCGTGTCAGTGTTTGGACAGAGGAAAACACCCCATCACTTAAATTAAAATACTGAACTGGGAGATACAACATGGAGTGGTGGCGATTGAGACAAGAGATGGGGAAGAAAGCATGATGTTTGAGAGAGAAATGAAAAAACGAGTGGAAGATGATGAGAGAACCAAGGGGATAAAGGAAGGCGGCAGCAATGAAGTAGTGGATTAACAAGAACAAAGGTGGGCAAAAAGGTGGAAGAACAAGAAAAGCTTAGAGAAACATCACAAGATAGAAAGGGGGAAATTAAGTTTCCCACATGCCAGTTAGACCTTTTCATTCCAGCCTTTTGTTGAAGTCTATTGGGTGAAACTTCCCAATGAGATCAATGAATACTTGTAGAATTACTGCATCAGCAATCTGTCGAAGACGGGCCGTTTCCTCTTTAGAACCCCCTCAGTAAATGTTCATAGTATCACTCTTATCAGGACATTGTTTAGTGCAGGCGATCGAATATGTTCTATCACTTCTGACCGTCTTGGTGAATAGAAATTAAAAAGGGATCCCTGATGTCTATTATTTACTGCCTGCTCACATAATAAACATGTGACCTTTACTGTAAGCAATATAGTAGCGCCCACCTGTGCCCTTTTCCACTGAAAGGTTTCTACCTCACAGGTCTACTCTTTTTGTTCTGAAGTAAGTTATTCCAACGATAATAAATGATTCTAAAGGGAATGTTTACATGGTAGAGCTTCTAAGATTAAATACATAATTAGCATATTAAAGGGTATCTTTTTAGAGCTTGTGTTTTCTCAATAGGAGTGTAATTTTACATTTACACTGGCAATAAGTGAATCAGGATTTGGATCTGTTGAATCCATCCATCCTACCCTTTCTTAAAGGATTTTTTTTGGCACTACTGGCCTTTATTTGAAAGTGAAATGAGAGGAAAGTAGGTTGTGAGAGAGGGAGGAAGACATGCAACAAAGGTCAACGGGCCGGGGCTGGAAAACGTGACAGCCGCGTTGAGGACCGAGGCCTCTTTACACGGGTCGTGTGCTTTACCTCAGAGCTACTGCCACACCCATCCAGCCTCCCCTTCCTTTGTAATTTTAGGTGAAGGAAGCCATTGGGCCTAGGAGGGACACCTGGGCATTCTATGCCATCAGATTTTATCTGGCCTGTCACCAAGTGAAGATCCTGTGACCAGAGGCACAACCTTTAGGTGTTGCACCCTGTGCCTCACACACGGGTGTGTGGTGCCTCTGGTCACACCTAAAGAGAGGTGACCAGAGGCATCCTGACCAAAGCCTTATAGAAGAAGCAGATTTTTGATACTTTTCTATGATCTTTTTCCTTTTCATGTAAAGTACCTATTCATTTCTGTCTATTCCTGTTTATCATTTATTCTGCTTTTAGTCAGTTTGTATTGTTGTCTATGTGTGAACCTACTGCTGGCTTTGATTGCTAGTCACTTTGCAGTTGTTGCACGAGAAATTCCCCTCTGTGGAACAATAAAAAGAATTTCTATTCTTTGCAATAACAGCAGAGTCTGAAATATGCTCCAGTCCCTGTGGTCCCTAATCTCTTCTAGTCACCAAGGCCACTGGTAAACAACACCACAAAGCCGTGCCACTCTCCAATGATATATCTGATAATGATTTATAGTTCCCATTGATGAATCACTACAAAAATGTTTGCAGACTGAGGAAGGGGGATCGAGGGAGGTTTTCCTTCTTATGGACCAAGTTGACAAAATAACCAAAAATGGAGACTGCCTCATCTGGAGTAAATTCAACCAGTTCAGTAAGTATGTTCGTTACATCTATTTAATGCAGTGCTATCATGTTTGTCTTTTTGGAATTTGTCAAATAGTGAGTTTAAAAAGTAAGACAGAATAGGGGTCTGAAAAGTTGTGCTGGGTTTAATGGGTTTCATTTATCATTTGGGCTCTAAAATACAATTTTATTAGTGTTTGGTTTTCTGTAGTTGTCTCATTTGTTCAAAGTTTGTGGTAGAGTTAAAACTTTATTTATGGTTGAAGTTTTACTACATCAATCGTTACTTCCGAAGATGTCTGCCACACAGGCTTCGTTACTCAGTTTTGTGGAAACGTTAATACTTCTATTTTATCCTGACTAAATCTCGTTTTACTGTCTTGAAAGTATTTGTTCAAGTTCAATTTACAAAAGTTGTCCAGGATTTTGTTACTGAGTTCAGGCTGAAGAAATCTATATTGATTTTTAGTGTAAGCCTTACGAAAGACTGAAATACTAGTAAATGTACAACATAGAGCAACAACTAAGTTTTTCCTTCCAGGAGTACCTGATTGAATATGATGCTCATTACTAGGTTTTAGAAGCACTCTGAGATTACTCAAATAGAAGTCATTATGTTCCTAAATATTTCTAAGTGTGCACTCCCCTAATGCTTTTTGAGTAGCTTTTTGCAAGTGCTTTGTGGATTTCAGATCCTGCTGGCATGCAATATACAGCAGGTATAATACAAAGGCAGGCACTTCACACTTTCAACTTTTCATGCTGCAAAACAATGGTACAATTTTTTTCTACACCCAAGATAAAAGGCTGTGAGATTTACTAGCCTCTCAGGCTTACACCTCATTACCTGAAAACCAAAAAGGTTATTTTGTGATGGCACAAATGGGCATCCTGATGAATCATAATCAGAGAAGAGTACGAGGGGAAAAAAAATATCTGTATGTTATCCAAATTTAGGTTTTCTTGTGTACAATTTATTTTTCATTATGGTGTTGAAATAAAAAGTCAACAAAAGTGACTATTAAGGATGGTTTTTTTCCTGTTGTCTACATGAAAATGTTCTAATTGTATTATTTTGTTTATCCTCTAGTTTCTCATTTGATGACTCGTTCATTTCAAATCTGAGTTGAATGTTTAATAAGTAAGGGAATCATTCTCATCACAATTTAAAGTTTATTACCTTAACCACCAACTTCATTCACTTTTTCATAATAATTTGTAGATTGCTTTGGATTATTGTGCTGACATTGAACATCCTGCAGCAAGAACTATTCTATTCTATTAGTGAAGACGACAGTTGGCCCTGGACTCATGAAGAAAGTATCACAAATTCTTGAAGAATATGAGACCACAAGTGTCCTGTCAATAGTCAAGAAAACGTCTTGTGAAAACGTGCATAGAAGACCTTGTTCTAAAATATGGCTTGTAAGTATTGTTGTTTGTTAAATCTTACTACAAGTAAACCAGTTTATACTTCTCCCTACCTCCTTTTCAAATAATTATCTAAATATGTATATTGGTACCCCAGATCCAAACTTTACATTATTTCAGATTGCTGTGTACAGAATAGTACAATACTTTGCATCTGGTTCTCGCACTTTTACGGCTGTGTGCCTCCTTGACCAGATTCACCCCTCATTTATCCACTCTCATCCACTAATCTACCAAAAAATACCCAACTGCCGTTGAAGTTAAGAAAAAAGTATGAAAATTTAATTCAAATCTTTTATTTTCTTTGTTTTGTTGTGTCATAAGCATGGTTTTAATCGTCTGGATTTTTTTCTCTCTTCAAATAAAGAAGTGGCCAAAAAACATGTTTGTTTCATTTTCAAAACAATAAAAATACACAACTAAATCAGCCATGTAAAATGGAGGTAAAACTTCCAGTACAAGGTGCTTCTCTCACTGAACTTCCTCATGGTTAGGTCCAGGCCCTCCAAAACTCATCAACAGCCACTCATTCCTGAAAACTCCTCTCAGCACTGTCCATTTGGTTTTTGCCCACTTCTCTTATGAAGAGGGTACGCCTGGCCGCAACACATTTTTGGCTGCTTCCAGGTGACAAGAGGCTCAAAATAACAGTACATCTCTGCTTCGAACTCACCAGGTTGCAGTGGGTTGTCTTGTGTTGCCTGTTAAGCAAACATGGAGATCAGACAGAGCGTATCGTCAAAATGATGTCCAGACATGAGAAAGAAGTGCATTTGCTTGTCCATTGCTCTCATGGGCCAAACAGTGAAGCTAGGTTTTATGCAGAATTCTTGTTTCTGCACAGAGAACAAACAGGCCATGTTTTTTTTTTTTTTCAGCAATAAGCTTGAAAGCAAAAGTTTTCCTGCTCAGAAGTCATGTAAATCCTCTCTGACCTCATCGTTGTTGTTTGTCTTCAAGTTAGGTAGTTTTAGTATAATTTTCTTACTTTATATTTGTAGCATTGCGTGGGACTTTCTTTTTTACTTCCTACACTTTTGAAAGTAAACTGGTGACACATTTTTCCCATCACAGTTGCTCACTCTCTAATACACAGTTGTGTTCTTGCTATACTAAGTGTGTATTCTTATCAGGAATACACACTTGCTCCGGCCCAAAAGCGGAATTTCTTTTTCGTTTTGTTTCTCTAGCAACCCTGAGAAGCTTGTTTTTACCATAATGCCGAGCGACATTGGCTTGTGAAGTCCAAAAAGAGATAGTTGGTTTGGATTGTTGGTAATGAGGTTGTTTGGAAGCTGACTGGGGTCACAAAGTGGGCCTTGGTCTGGTTATTTAAGTAAGTTAATGGCCATTTAATCGCAGCGCTAATGACCATATAATACTGATGAGTTTAATCCGGTATTGTACTTTATGTACATGACATTGATTTCACTATCAGTTCAGTCAGGCACTTGATGGGTGCAAATGGCCGTTAAGTGACTCAGATCAGTATCAAGACATCAAAGTATTCTTTTATTTGTTGCATTGTTGATACCAGCATGATGCCACCTGGAGCCAATGAATCGGTTTTCTCTGAGCCAAGCAAAGAGCTTAGGCTTAAAATTAAGAAAACATGCCTAAAAGTTCTACATTCTCTCATCAACAATGGCAGTCAGACCCGTAACCTAAAAACAAACTTTAAACCACATTAACCAATTACATTTACTTCTTTAGTCTAGCCACCTGGCCTCAATTTTCTTGTATTGCAAAATATTGCTTGCATTTTGCTCTCTGGTCCGTCTTGGAATGCAAACCCACTCCGGTTGAACACGGGGGGAAAGGATCCTGCCTGACTCTTTCTTGTCCTTGCTATCTGATGTGTTTCCACATTTCCACCATCTGACGGACAGCCCCGTGTCTCTGTGGAGGTAGCTGAGCCTCCAACAGGATTGGCAGCTGCTAACTGTTCCACTTTCTGTTGTGCTGTGCAATAATCTTCGCGGCATCAGACAACCGGGAAAGCTTTTGCTGCTGAAATGTTTTCTGAGGGCAGCATGTCAGTTTGAGAACGGGTATTACTTTATCTAATCTTTATTACAGCATGAAGAGTTGGAGGGTCAAACGTGTAGGAGTGAGCGGGACGTATACAGTTTGAGGAGAGTGAGACAAGGTGAGGTGTGTGATAGGAGTGACTGCGGTGGTGATGGACAGGCTGCTGAATTAGATCAGGCAAGAATCTAAGAGGACCTTAGTTTCCTCAGATGACATTGTGAGCTGTGAGCAAGGAGAGAGTTTGGAGCCTGGAGAGGTGAAAGCATGCAATGACAGAAAATACAAGAAAATAGCGACAACATGTGCTTGGAGTCCTAAAGGTGGTAGAGTTTAAATACTTGATGTCAACTTTTGAAAAAGAAAAAAAAAAAAAGCAGTGCTTGCGGGTGGAAGGTAAAGAAAAGAGTTCAGGCAATGTGGAGTGGGTGGAGAAAAATGCCAAGACTGATTTGCAGCAGAAAGATATCAGCAAGAGGGAAAGGGAATGTTTTAAAGACAGTAGGGAGATATGTGATGGCACTGATGAAAGGACAAGAGGCATCTAAATTAAAGATGCGCAGATTTGGTATGGGAGTGATAAGATGGGAATATGTACATGATTTATTTTATACAGTTTGAGGTCAAAGTTAAATCAAGTTACTGAGTTTGCCTGGACATCTGTGGAGGATACAGGCTGGGCGAACTGGAAGAAAAGTTATAAAGATGCACCTGCCAGGCACAAGCAAAAGAAATCCAAAGACCAGAATTTTGGTTAGTGTCAGAAAAAGACCCAGCTGAGCAAAAGTAGTCATTAAATAATAAACAGTAAATAAACTCGGTAAAATTTAATACACGTTCCACAATTTATGAGAATAGGTGATGTGTTTATATTGCAAGGACATTCGTGGGGAGAAATTGTATCATAACCTTTTGACGTCTTTTGGGAGGAGTTGTAAACCTTGTTTTCAAATTGAAGGTTGCATAAAATATAAAAATTTGAAAATGTTCAAATTTGCAATGTGGCAAAAATCGGGTGGAGGAAAAATAAATCTGAGAATATTTAGCAATTTATACATATTACAAAGGAAGAAACGTTCATGTCTAAGATGATAAATCTTAAAATGCGACCACTACACAGAAGAGAATAAAACGTGTTATATTACAAAAAAAATACATTACAGAGTTCTTTGTCACTTCAGATTTTTGTATGTGTGAGCATAAAAGTGTTACATGGTGGAAAAGAAGTTGGGGAAAATCCCCACAATAACACAAATTGTTGTAATATGATCAAGTTCGTAAAAGTTCAGGGAAAATGAATACTGTTTGTAAGTTACTGTATTATTTGACCATTTAAATTATGGTTTTGTCACTAACTGTATTACACAAATATGTTTAAGCTTTACAAAACAGACTTGGCCCACTTTTCTCCTAATTACCCGAAAGAACAGGTTGCTACTCTTGGGTCTACTTTGTATGGTTGGCTCTGCTCAACCACTTTGCCAAGTTTCTCCTTGTTTTTCTATTTTTCCTCCTTTTGTCTCACATTTTAAAAACACAGTCTTTCCATCTCCTCTGCAGGCATGTAACCCTCAACAAAGTGCAAAAACAAAAACACAGCTTAGTGCTTAAACTGTTGTTGTTGTGAATGTTGTGCACACTAACCTGCTGAAAAGCCTTTATGCAATCGTACTCTGGACAACCCATATCCACAGCACAGAAGAGAAGATTCCTCTGGAGGAAAACAGTGAGAGAAAACACAGGTGTGTGTTTTCTGCTCCTTGATCAATGTGCAAATTCCACGAATTCAATCAGGGCACAAACATAAAAGAATAGCGAAAGCTGGCCTCCTGCTGAAATGATCCTCAATCAGCCTGGTTATAATTGTGCTCTTAAATAAACAATCAGCTCTTCTCCTGTGACAGAGTAGATCCATTTAAGAGCCTGGGAGTACTGTGTAATTATGTACTTCCTTCAAATACATCAAATCCTAATGTTTCAATATTTAGATTGCAAATAGGTCTTATGTTATTATTATTTGTTTTCCAAACGTATAGATATTTAATCACGAGCACAGCCGCTGTGATGGTGATTGCCTCGTTTTAGATGACCACATAAAATCATCACTTTAACTAAACCAAATCCTGGCTTATTAAAAAAAAAAAAAGGGGGACTGCATTGTGGTAGAGTTGATGCCACTTTTACAGTTCAGTAAGAAGGTTTGTTATCAGTGTGTTTTTGTCGTCTGTGGCGCCCAGTTTACACTGGCCAACTGACCAATGTGCGCCTTGCCTCTCGCTCAATGACTGCTGGAGAAAGTTACCAACAGTCCCTTGAACCTGAAAAGGCATATATGGACAATAAATGAGTGTTGTAAAAAGAAATAACAAGCAGTGTTTGTGAACTCTGACAAAAATGAAGCTTAACACAGTGTTTGCTGCATGACTTATTAATACCCCCTGGAGATATTAAAGGGCCAGCTCTGTTTAAAAACCTTCGTAAGCTGGCCAGTCTGGCTCAGCTTGGAGTAAAACCTGCTTATTAGTGCCAGTCAGAGGAAGCAGAAAGAACATTGCTAAGCAAGAACTTGCCAAAGTTCTTGCAATTGAAGATGATTTGTGAACAGCACTGGCAATGTTAATGAGGAGTCTGGTTGTCTTACTGCGTCAGAGCATATTTCCTCTACAAGTTGAAAAGTGGATGTTGCCCTGATTGAAAACTAGATCATTTAAGGACACATTAAACCACACCTGCTCTGGGCAGCGGTAATGTCAGCTGTCAGCAATATGAAAGACACAAAGATGGCAAGCAAAAGTCAAACAGGAGGAAAGGTTGGACAGAGCTACAAGAATAATTGTATCAGCAGAGATGCCAAAAAATCTGGAATGTACTTCCAGAAAACGCCAAAACACAGTTCCTTTAAATCAAGGCTAACAGTCCACTTTTTTGGAGTTGCATTCGATTACAAACAACTGGAACATTAAGTAAGATATTTGATTATTATTCTTGATGATTTGGATTATGGCATTTGACTAAATGTAATGACTTTTGCTTGTTTCATAATTGGTTATTTTAATGTTTTTATCAAGTGAAGCACTTTGAACAGCCTTGTTGAAATATGCCATACGAATAAACTTCACTTGACTTCTAGACAGGTTTGTATTCGATTGTAAATGGTACACCTTCAAACCGTAACGTAACTGAAATGGATTAAGTCAGATACAGATGAGGAAAAAGAACTTGTTAAATGTTCAAACCTACTTAGCAGAATGTGTTGACCAAAAATTAATTAAAAATTAACAAGTTAGTGTAGCGATTCTGTCTTTGCTCCTGCAGATCCCACACATCTTATTATAATTTATTTTACTTTATTCTGTAGCCTTAAGATGTTTCCATTAAGCTTTTGATTTTTTGAGTCGTCGATAGTTTGTGTTTAACAAATATAATAATACAAATTTCAGCATTCATGTGTACACTTTTATTTATCTCAGCCAGGAGCCATTTACAGTTGATAACATAATAGTAATAAAAACATATGACAGTTGCAAAAGCGCTGTAAATAAGACGCATGCATGATTTCTGGTGTTTTTCTTTAGTGCAACTTTATAATAAGGCTCCCCTTATACATGCTAAACTTTTCTATAACATGTAGGTTATGCCTTAATTAAGGGTTAGAGAGTCAAAACTTGTTTCTTGACAAATAATGAGCCAAATCTGTTAACTATGTATTTTACCTAGAATTGAAATGTTAAACCTGTCAGAATAAGGTAGTACCTTGAAAGCGTAATAAACATATGTAAACATATTTCTTTAGCACACAATATTGTACTTTTTCACTCCGTCATAAACACCCATAACTATGAGAGGGAGTCTTATTCTACAATATAAAACATGTTACTGCTTTATTGCCAAGACATATGCATAAATGCAAAAAGTGAGCCTCAATTTACAATAAATGCTTGAAATTTTCACAAAAATGGCAGCGCAGTCCAAGATTAACACATACCATTAAATGTTTTTAGCAAAAACACCAAAAGGCCCCACTCATAAAGGCCTAAACATGCTGTCTGATCTGAAGAATATGACGATGTGTCAAGTTTTAAAAATACCCATTTATTCCTTTTCTCTGCATTTCCAAAGAACCCTAGCCCAGAAAAAACCAGCAACTTTCCTCACTTCATACAGAGAGTCTAGACCCTCGTCTGTCGACAAATGATTGTTTGCTGGAAGTTTGAAACTTTACACAATCGCCAACATTTGCTTGTGACGTATTTTCTCCTTCAATGCTATGAAACTTAAAGAAAAACTGCTGTAAACAGCATTCTCCGCTTCGAAGACATTAGTGCCGAGCCGAAGGGCTTCGTTCACTTTCACTATAGCTGACATGCCACAACTAGAATCAGAAAAACAGAGGAGGAAAATTAATGTCATCGATCACAAATTCTCCTTGTGTTTGACTGACCCTGTTGAAATTCTACTGCAGAAATCCACTTCAGTGGGAGAAAACCCGGTCAGAGCGATGAAAGGAGATACGAATCGAGCAGAATTGGATAAAAAGGCAATGTCCAGGCCAAAAGCATCCATGTGCAAACTGAAAATAAATGATAAAATATACAGAATATTTGCAAAGTATTCTTAAAGGCTGGTTGATTTGTTTTATTAAAGTAAATTGGATTTTAACTTAAATGCATAAAAACATGGCCATGATGTTGATGAAGGTGCTTAATATTCTAAATTAGCCTTAGAAATGCTCCGTTTTTTGTGTTTTATGTGTCCATTATTTTATTTATAATATAAATTAAGTATAGCCAAACAACACAATAGTTTTTTTTTTATAATTATTATTCAAGCAATAGGAAACCTGAACACAGCAACATGAATATTTTCTCTGTTATTGCTCATGTACGGGATCTCAGTCATTGACAGGCCATCCATCCCTCTTTGCAACTCTGAGCTAACTGGTGATGACTGACTATTTTGGGAACTTCAAAAAGATGTTTGCTGGGTCTTTGCTTTCACATCAGCTCAGCTTAGGAAACTCACCCACAGAACGCAGGACAGCAATAAAGTTTGTGACTTGCAACCAAACACTTTGTCCCAGATATAAGCCCTGCCCCGGCACATTGAACAAGACGTACCCTAAAACGGGGGCAAAAGATATACAAATGTCCAGGTCCTTCACACATTGACACATCTTTCATGCAAACCTTTTTCATTCGTAGATTGCACACAATCCCGCATTCTTTCTCTCTCCCACACACACACACACACTCACACACACGCACACACACACACACACACACACACACACACACACACACGCACACGCACACGCACACACACACACACACACACTCACACATACACCACTACTCCACTGCTCTATTTCTGTTTCTCTTCAAAATATTACACAGCCGCACTGACAAACACACATCGGAGCTGCCACACTGACTAATGAGATTTTCTGACAACGCTGGCAGTAAGTGAGACAGAGAGGAAGTGAAATCGAAGGACATCTGAATTTATTGAGATACTGAAGGGCTCCGGGGTTCGTTTCTTCGGAGCTCCTCCTTCCTGACCAATGGCTGACATGCATTTAGAAGTTACAGATGTGACCTCTCTCTATTTTATATTCTCTTCAGCTTATCCAGTTCCCATTTCTTCACATCTGTCTGCGTCTTAATTTGACTCTTCCTCTCTTGTTGCCGGTTTCAGTAGCTTGCCTTCTGTAATCTCAATCACTCTCCGCCTCCCTCTCCCCATTTGGTATTCATTTAGTTTCTCTTCACCATCACTCACTTTGTTTGTCTCAATGCCGCCTCTGTGTCCCTACTCTATTATTATCTATTCGGCCATCTTTCTTCCTATTTCCCCTGCTCATCTCTCCCTTTCTTTTTAACCGCGCTCTCATATTTCTTGTCTATCTCTTTCTCTGTGTATATTTCTTTCTTCTTCTCTCACAGGTGGCTGACAGATTAGTGGTTAGTGAGACCATCCCATTATTGTAAGGTTACAAATTCAATCTCGGAGCATAAACAGCCATGCGTCCTGTTGGGATTTGTCCTTGAGTAAGATGCTGAGTGCATACCACCATTGTCATTCTAGGTCATTTTTGATAAAAGCTGACAAAGAAAAACTGTCAGACTTTGCTTTTATTGCTCCGATCCTATCAGAAAAATATGTATTCACTTGCTGAACCACAATACAGTAAACAAATATGTCCTACACGGAATGCAGGTGCAGATATATTAAGATAAAGTCTCTAAAGCTGATTTAAATGTTTTCTTTCTGTTTTTTTCTAAATAGTCTGACACTGTAATTTATGACGTTTTCGAAGCTCCAGGCTTAATAGAGTACTTTTTTCCCAAACCAGCAACCTAAACCATGAAGTCCCCCGTTCAGACTTTCATTACATTTGTTGAATAAATGCACATTATGTACATATGAACAAAAAAAGTGATTTACTCTGCTTATTAGACACACTTCCTGTTGTTATGCATACAATTGTGTGTGTGTTTGTTTTGCACTCCCAAGTCAATACTTCAAGCTATTCTGGGCTCATGTCAAATTCTTGCTGGTCAATATTACAACCATTACCAGCACAGTATAAAATGTCAATATGTGACATTTTCAGAGGTCAAACTAAAATTTTGTTTCTGCAGGAACTACATCAATGCGAGCTTCCTGAGGATGTTGCATATGATTTAAAAATGAATAATTTTAAAATTCAATCGTATCTAAAGACTCACCTGGTCAATCATGTTGTTACTGCAGGTGATGGGATCCTGGATGATGTACATTTTCAGTAAAACTAAGATTCCTTTTGTCCGTAACGTCAGTTTTACCATCGTGCTTCTTTATGCTTTAAACTAAATTAGGTAAAATTCGAAGCTATATTTTGCACTGAAACGGAACATTTAGCAACATTTAGACAAAAAAATTAATGACAACATGGATGTTTTCAAGAAAAGAATGGATAACTGAATATTTATGTTCGAGTGAGTTCGTGCTAAATGTCACTGGGCTTTCTCATGTTAAGGCCAATTGAGTATGTTCTTTGAAAATGTCACATTATGTTTTCTTACGTTCGCCATTTTCCCTCTTTCTCTTTTTTTTTTGTTACCCCTTTACTGTAGAGTTGTTCTGTCTGACAGAAAATCTGGGGATTTTGTAACTTAAGGCAAATAGCCTGTGACAGTACCGCTCCTGTTTCCATTTTTGGGATACTCTGTATTTACCACAATGTATAATACTTTCACAGTGGCATACATCAAGCTAAGAATGACCAGCTTCCTTTTGCTCTTTGCTGCTTTTGATCGTCAGCTTACCGATCAGAGCAGACAGACCCTTTCAGAAAGGGCTTGGAGAGAGCCAGGAAATCAAATGGAGCGTGTCTGCCAAATGCAGATAGAAGGTGCTGTACAAATATGCGAGTACGCTTCAAAATTAAATAATGAGCCATAAATTAGATTACATTCTTTTAATATACCACTCCATTTGAGGTAAGTGCTACAACCTCTGCCTTTCGTCCTGTTCGCTCGTCTTCCATGTCCCCATGAAATTGCTTTGTGTTTTGTATAATGAACTTTATATGCTAAGTTATAGCCTCGTACTAGAATGTGCTTGTTTCCAACAACCATAAATACAAATTCTTCTGAAAATAAAACTGGCTTTTCATCCATCCATCCATCCATTTTCTTGCACCCTTTTTCCCTCAGTGGGGTCGGGAGGGGTGCTGGTGCCCATCTCCAGCCAACGTTTCGGGCGAGAGGCGGGGTACACCCTGGACAGGTCGCCAGTCTGTCGCAGCTGGCTTTTCATATTTGTGTTATTAAAATATACTTTCAAAGTGATAAAAAAGAAATCTCAAAACATATTTGATGTTTTTTTTTATTATTTTTATTATTGCAGTGTGCCGTGAGGCTACCAGTAGTATGCTGGCTACTAAAGGTAGCCACCCTCGCCTATAAAACCACATCCAAGGAACTGAGAAACCCAATCAGCAGTGTTAAAATTCTAACTAAAAAGTGGAAAATGAAGAATTCTGTTGAAACCAAACTGCAGTCAGGTAGACTAACACACATATCTGCAACAACTGCCATGGAAATTGCTGGCAATGCAAAGAAAAACCCACAAATAACTTCAGCTGGAATACAAAAGTCAAAAAGAAATTGGTGTGGCTGTTTCAAGATGCACAATAAGGAGGCACTTTCAGGAAAATGGGTTGCATGGCTGAGTTGCCAGAAGAAAGTTGTTGTTACACTAATGCCACAAAGTAGCCTGTTTATAATACGCCAAACAGCACAGACAACCCAGAAACTTACAGGAACTGGAATCTTTTTTGTCAAGAAGAATGCAGCTCTACCATCAGAGAAAGTCAAGAGCCTCGTGTTAAATTTTCACAAAAGACTCTGAGCTGCGATTGATGTTAATGGGAGCAAAGATACATTAAGAACTGGGGCACATAAACTTTTGATCAGGTCGTTCCTGTGAATAAGATTTCAAAATAGCAAGTGCAGTTGTTTGACCAAAAATGGCTTCAAGCAACCACTAACCATGAGTGAGATTTTTTTAAATCATTTATATTTTCTGTGAATTAGCAAAAAATAAAATGTAAGCTTGTGAGCACAACTATATCATGAACTGCTGCCACCAAACAGTGAACAGCATTATTCCCATTGATGCACAGCTTTCTGCCACTAGCTGGTAAAATGCAGATTTTTTTCACCTTTATATTTAAGCTTCATCTGCCCTGTCTCTTCTAATTGTGCTTTTTACCAGCCATATATATTAACATTTATACCACCGATAGAACCCAAAGAAACACTGCTTTGTTTTGTTATCCGCTCACCGGTGAACCATGAGATTGATTTGATTTTGCTCATACTTGTAACCTAGATTAATAACTGTTTACACATGATTGGGAGTGGAAGGTTGGTAATGCTGATTTTTAAGTTTAATTGTTGTTTATATATTAGAGGTGTGCCGATCGATCGGTCACCAATCATAATCGGCCGATACCGATCACCTGCATCTCATTTCTCAGCCTGCCTGTGCAGCTGGTCTCCTCTTTCCTTCACACTGCGCAAACGCGCAGCAACAAATCCTAAGCAATGTGTAACTATAACGCACTGAGTGAATGGGGAAGTTTGCGTGTTGCGGCGGAAAATTGAAGCAGGTCAAAATGCATCAACACAACGAAGCTAATACGACATAAAAACAATGCCATACTTGACGGAGTTTGGCTACATCGAGGCTCACTGCAGTAAAAAAGACATATGGAGGATCAGATAGCAGGTAAAGCAGCGCACAGCTACAAACACTCACCCGGATTAGCATGACGGTCAGAAAGCTAAACAAATAACCCACAAAATTATTTAAGTCTTCGAGCTGCAATGTAAGACGCAGGTTCTGCTCTCACTGTTGAACTGCTGCTACACGCTACAGACAGACGGAGCACCGCTTCTGCTCCACCTGGTAGTGACTCTCACACCGAACCTCTGCTTAAAGCTGCAGTATCTAATCTAAAAAAAAAATACATTTTACATACATATTAAAACTTTCGCTGTCCTAACATGAGACAGATAATCTCTAAAAAAAATAATCGTTCTCCTCCCTGCTCTGCATAATTACTCTGCTCTGTCAGAAACAGCCACTCAGAACTAGCAGTAATCAGTAATGGAACCTGTATTTGCCTTTGAATGTTAAGTTTTATACTTGAATTTTTTTGGCAATGTTGGGAGGTTTTATTTTGGCTCTTTGCATTATTTAGCCTCTTCAGAGCCTTCATATGTTATCAGTCTATATTACCAGCCGATAGCAGTACAATTTGCACAATGCCTGTTTTGTTTAGTTTTCTTCTTGGAAAAAGTTATTAAAAACAAGTTTTTGTCTAAATTAAGGTGAATTCATGGTTCCTTTTTCCACATAATGTAACCGGTAGTGTTTATGATAAAAAAAAAATAATTATGTGATTGGTATCGGTATCGGTGATCGGCCCTCATGGGTGATCGGTATCGGCAGGAAAAAACCTGATTGGCACATCTCTAATATACAGTATATATATATATATATATATATATATATATATATATATATATATATATATATATATATAAAATCACAATTAGATGGTGACTCCTCTTTATTGTCCAGTTGCTTACCTTCGTCCACTATCCAATCACCTTCCTCAGTACACATGCAGCCCCCCGACTGCATGTCGGGGGGCTGCATGATCCTCTTGTTGCTGCCAGTTTTCATCTTGCTGTCAAGTCACACTTTGACTTCCTCTGAATACCTGTTTAAAGAGGTTTTGAAGTTCTTTGTGGAAAACTGATCCGGTCTCTTGTGTCCCTGCATTCGGGCCTTTCTACCAGTTGCCCCTGACAAAATCCTGCTTAACTGTGGCAAAAATATAAAAGTGGTGCGTAATAAAGTCGTAGCGGCTGTGACGGAGTCAGCTGCTGTAGCGGAGCCACGCAATAGCTCTGCATAGCTCAAAATTGCTGGAATTTCAGTCATGGAAATTATTAAGAGCGATTTGATGAACTGCTGTTGAATTGTATTTGTGTTTATAAATTGTAAAGTTTTTAGTCATCATTGCACCTTTAGTATATATGGTGTCCTACCTGTAATGCTTTGCAGAAATATTCATGCTCACATTTGGCATGATGCAGCTGCAAATACCAATGTTTCTTTTTAAGATTTCAGATGATATGCCAATGTAAATCTTTTGCAAATGAACATTTTGAAAAGGTAGTACACATTTGTGTCTTTCTTAACTCAGTCAACTTTTTTGTTGCAATTGCAGCCACATGTCATTTTTGACATACTGTCTTCACCATATTTTTCATTCTGAGACCAACTCAGAGCTCACACAGTGTAGACATGATGTACAGTGTCTGCCCAAAACAAATTAATATTCGTCAGATTCTCAATTTGATTATGGGATGGACTTTGTGCTGTTTTAACACATTTAGTGTCTTTTGATCTAATCAACCCCCCATTTTTGTTTTGGATGTGTTTAGGGTGGTTGTTCTGCCAAAAGTTATGGATTTCTTCCAAAAATGTTACACATCCATGATCCATGACTTGTGTATTGCCCAGTGAATTATCCTGTAAACGTATTCTGCCATCTAAACTCTATCATGACCCTGTAGAGCATTTCTTCCATTGATGTTGGTGGTGGACACCCATCACCATTAACCAATGGTTTTCAGTGTTGCTTTTCCATTTTGAGGTTGATGGGTTAAACACTGTGCAAGTTATTCAGCAGTTTGTTGCTAGGTAACCAAAGAGTGAGTGAGTTAGTTGATGCCGCCCACCTTGGTTTGCTGAGATTAAGTTACAGACTAATTACAGGACATGTGAAAGCAGTTCTTTGACCACAAAATTCGAATAAAATACCTTAAAGTTTGCGACTGTAATATGTCAAAGTGTAGAAAAGTCGACTATTTTTGCAAATGCACGCCATCAAATCGTGAGAGAGGAGGAAATGCTGGAAATCTGCCAGGAAAATTCCCAAAATATGCATTCATGCATGTCTCTTCTCTCTGAAGGATAGTGCCTCAGTTCTTTGTGGTGGTAATCTTCCTTTAATGTCTTCCTCTTTAAAACCAGATCAAATTCTGCTCATCGGGTGGTCCAGCGTAATTTCAGTTGTTTACAGAGAGACGCAGAGTGAGCAGTGGTTTAAATCTCAGTGTGTTGGCATTATCTCATTATCTATTTTACAACGAACCGTCCTCCAGGCAAACCAATAAAGTAAAAAGGGACTGTAGTTATTGTACACGAAGCCTTTTTAGTCAAACCTCTGGGACAAGTGTAAATGATGTGTGGAGTGAAATTACTGCTCTGGCATGAAGGTCATCATTTAGCATATTTTATTGTGCTGTCTGAAACTGTCGCAGAATTCAGATGAATGAATAATACATTCGGATATAAACTTGTCATGTTTGATGCTGTTTAGCTGGAGTGCCACTTTTTCTCTTTTTTTTCCCCTGGAAGTGATTGACAGATGGTAATGACAAGTGGTATCATGGATTGGCTGTTTGATGTCACAAACTCCTTTGATGTGCAGCTAAAATAAGAAAGCTCCTCCAAACAAACATTGATGGAACCAAACGGCGTGATCGCACCAAAGGTTTTATTTTTTTTATTTTTTTTTTCAGCAGTTAAGTTTTTGAAGTCTGTTTAAAGGGAAGCATTACTGCCGCTGGTGCTATGTTTGGTCAGACATGTGTATTGATTTAAACAAGCAAAGGCATTTCTTCCCCTGATGGAACCGAGTTCCATCTTTCCATCTGGCATATTTTCCTTCTCAATGAGAGAAAACGAGCACCTCACCTGAGGCAGCTATTTAGCAGCGTTAGAGTAGCTGCTCCATTTGTAAGAAGTGTTTTTGCTTACCAGACAAGTGTGTGAGCAAAAAGCATGCTCAATAGAATATCTGGATGAGCTCGAAATCATCTCGAGCATAAATGTGTTTCAGTTTAGCCACAATTTTGTTCAGAAGTGGATAACAGTTTCTGCATGTGCATGTTCACACTTCAAGTTTCAAACTTAAAAAAAACTCAGGTTTTGTGCGAGGATGAGGTGTTTTTTTTTTTGGCCATATCGAATTAGATGTAGGAAATATTTTGATCAACAGCAGGATCAACAGCAGGATGTTACTACTGATGGAAACAATGAAGACAACAGGAAGCAGTAGGAGAGTGATGGGTGTTTTAGAGCTCACAGTAAACAGTTCATAACAACTTGTCATTCGAACGTTTTGAATCCGCAGCCCTTCTGTAAAATCACCGACAATTTCCTCAAAATGCCGCATACGTAGCCACTCCCAAATATAAGGGGCTTGTCATTCCAATGACTGAATAAGATCCTGACTTGTCCTGATTTAATTTCTTATTTGGTGGAAACACCACAATTGTGAAATTTTGTTTTCTACATTAGCAGAACGGCGACAAAAATTTGCACACATTTGCAATAACACCGCAGCTAGTTATGCGTACAAAGTCAAAGGCTTCTCTGAATGCGTTCAAAAATCGTTTCCTCTGTTTCCCTGTGTTTGGAGGGAAACAAATCCCAAGACACATGAATCGACTTCAAAATAATGCCTGCGTTTACTATGTAGGTTATGGAGTAAACAGATTATTGCTGGAATTTTGTTACCAACAAAATATTCTGAGGTTTACATTACTTTTTTTTTTTTTTTACGTATCTTGGAAGTCTGGAATGTTGTACAAACATGCAGAAGGAAATAGTTGCTCAGTGTTAAAATATTACAATTGTACTTTAGAAGAAATAGATAAAACATTTAATTTCACCAAAAACTTTACTTACGAACGCAGTTTTTGTGTAGAAAGTACATTTCATCAAAAAGATAGCATCTGAAAATGGCTCCGGAGTAAAATATTCTGGCCACTTTTAAAGTGTAACTTTTAATAGCTTGGTCCAACCACAGCAGGGATGCAAAGCAATTTCTCTGTTTTCACTCTTTTTTGTCGCTCATTTTGTCTCAGCATCTCTTTATCAACTACCCCACTTGCTGTTTGACCCCCCACCGTTGCCCTATTGTGAGTTCTGTGAATTTTTCCCTGCCCCTCCCCCGCAAGGAGAGATGTATTGTGGGGTTGTCAACATGACTTCTTATTATGGGGCTAAGTAAGTGTAAAATTGACTTTCGGCCAGAATGTGACAACTCACTGAAACCAATTGAGGTTCGAGTCTGCAGGGTTTTCGTTTCATTGCATGCGTGCATGTGTGTGTGTGTGTGTGCGTGTGCGTGCGTGTGTGTGTGTATGTGTGCGTGTGTGTGCGTGTGTGTGAGAGGGAGCCATAGAGAGCACAAATCTTGTATAAATTTTCAAAATGCCTGCTTTGAACGACATGAGATTGAGGCTGGAAATCAGTAACAGATTTCAAGCTGACGATCCAAAGGGCAGAGTAGAATACAATTACCTGTCATGACCAGACCTTATTAGAAAACGCTGCATGTTTTTGTGCCTATTTCTTTACCAAATTAATTGTCTAATATGCATGAACAAAATTGCTTGTATCCTGCTATTATTATTTGTATAATAACACATTTTAGCAATAAGGCAATTCAAAATGCTCTACACCATTAAAAGACCAATTATGAAACAAGCAAACGTTACATTTTGTCAAATGTCACCATCAACAAATACACATCAAAAATGCTTATCAATGTTTCATTTTCTCCTAATCAAAGGCGACTCTAAACAGGTGCGTTTTTACGTCTTGACTTAAAGGAACTCAGTGTTTGTCCTGAAAGCTGCTTCTCCATGTTTGATTGTAGTTCTGGGGATCCAGAGTAGCCAGATGTTAGTGGTCTGGAAATCTGATACAACAAATAGATGCTTTAATGTATTTTGGTGCCGAACCATTCAGTGATTTATAAAGCATTTTAAAGTCTATTCTCTGAGCTCCAGGGAACCAGGAGACGGTCTTTAAAACCGGGGTAATGTGCTCCGTCTTCCTGGTTGTAGTGAGATCGTGAGCAGCAGTAACTGAAAAGCCACGTCATCAAACAGCACAGTGACTACTTGTCACCCTTTACTTAGGCAGACTGACTTATTACATGCTTGAAGAGACCTGTAATGCCAATTAGAGGAAACGCATCCGTATGGTCAAATCATTCTTAAATCTCTACGGGTGGCATCAAGTTGTCCAGACGTGTGTTTTGTTTGTTTCTTTTTTTTAACTGATCCTGGTGAACCAAATTTCCAAGTCAATGTCTGATTTTCAACTGAAAGATGAAACTATTAGGTAGAAATAACGATAAGCATATTTGCTACTGTAACAAAAGTTGTTGATGAAAACATGATTTTAAATGATGATTGTGTTGAGTCCAATCCAAAAGATTCAGTACCAGCTTCCTCCTGCCTGAGCGAGGCACTTGACCTACCCAGCTCTTTATTAGTGTATGAAAGCTTGTGTGTGTGTGTGTGTGTGTGTGTGCATTTTGTAGCTCAAGTGTAAACCACAGTGAGTGCTCAGTATGAGCTACACAAATTCAGTCCATTTATATCCTTTTTTGATGTTATTCAAAATAGTTGAATATCTCTTCTGAACAAAGAAAATGAAATGTAATTTTATTCATCAACTCATTGCATCTGTTATGTACAACAATTTCCTTCCATTATTTGCCAGTAGACTATCTAAAAAAAAAAAAGTCAGATCATGTAAACGTTTTAAAATGTTCTGCTCAGCCAAAAATGCAGCTTCTAGATTTTTTATTTTTTTTATTTTTCTTGTTTTTCACACGGGAACCACAACCCAAGCATCTGAGAATCGGTTTTTCAGTCCTGAAGGAACGCTCGTCCTGGGCTCAAAGGAATAAATAAGTATAGAGAGCAGGGATAACTGATGAAATGGGAAAATGGAAATGCAAAAGATGGAGCAGTCTGACCAAAAAAATACATATAAAGTATAACATGGGTAGACTGAAATGTTCCATTTTTAATAGTATAACTAAGTGAATGAAAAGGAGAGACAGAGAAGAGCCAAGATTGCAGATGTCATCTTGACTGATGAGCTGACATTTCCACCAGGCCCAGCTAATGCCGTCTCACTGCTGACACTGCTGCTGCTGCTGCTCATGCAAAAATGCACATAAATTCACCGACTGTCTTTACTGGTTTATTTTTTGCCCCCTCTGTACATTTACACACCTGCGATCTTCCCTCCTCAGCTGCTCACTCATACTTTTGCTTAAGCTGTTTTTTGATCACTGTTTCGGTTTTCCACACAGCATAAACAGGTCGGGACTCTTATTGGTACCTCCAATACGCCAGGCCAATATCTTAGTGACAGCAACATTCAGGATTTACCCAAGAGGACGGTTTTGCATAAATCAAACTGGATTTCTTGTTTTTTTTTTTCTTTTTCAGTTAAATGTTTCAGATTGTCAAGCGAATTTTAGCAAAGAAACTGAATGAATGCAAAATGTTTTTCAAAATTTTAGTAATTTTTGTCGCAATCCCTGGTTTGGGATTTGGTTTTCTTTTGTTTACGTTCATTCTGCCACATTTCAGTATTTTTAGGGTGTTGCCATGATAGTTCATTTCTTTGTGTTTTTTCTTTTTAGATCTTTTTAAAATTTGTGTCCAGTTCCGCTTCTTCCTGTTGGTTCTTTCTTCAGTTTTCCTCACCTGCTGTGTTTTCTGTTGATTGCACTCATCTGGTTTCCATACCACGATATTTCATAATATTTAAGCTCCTTAGGTTCTTTCTCTCACTGCCGGATTATGCTGTTGCTACACTGCCGGATTATGCTGTTGCTGTCGCCCTGATTTCTGCGTTTTCCCACGTGTTCTGCAAGCCCACCGGTTTAATCATTAAATATGATCTCCGTTATGCCCTTCCCCTTCTCCTGTTGCCATTTGGGTCCTTATCAACAACCTCCAAATATGACAGTTATGGCTGGTAAGGTCAGTGTTCCTAATACAACAATAAAATATAAACTGGGTAAAAATGGCAGCCGTCGCTACTATAGGAGTGATGGCTGACTGAGCCCTGACTGAGATTTGTCAAAAACTGACATTCATGATTCTTGAATCTCTCAGCAAGATATTATGTGCACTGATTAACCAAAAATTTAAATTTATATAATTTGACCGTCTATTCTAATGTAAAATTAGAATAATTTTAAAACAAAATCATGAAACACAAACTAAATGTTTGTTTCCCACAAAGGAAATGGTGAAGCAGGAAGAAACTGGATGTCCTTGACAAAGGTGACTTCGTCTCCTGCATGCCAGTCTAATTTCTCTGTCCTTATTTATATTCCCAATTAATTTTGTAAATTAAAGCCACTGCAGCCCATTAAGAACCTTTATTGTTCAACATGTGCTCACTGTCCTAGTTTGCACCTTCAGTGGAACCTGGTCTGCAACCAACTGAAATGTTTAATGTGAACAATCTGGTGTAACAGAACAGCTTCTTTTACTTTTGTACATTTTTCAAAATAAACTCATTCTTAATCCCACCTGCACAGTTCTAATCTAAATTGGGTGAATCCGAAAACACGCATCAAACGCGTCGAAATGGTGAAAAGTCATGTCGAATTCAGCACAGAGGCAACTTAATGAAGCATTAATCATGAGGTCCTGACAGTTCAGCGGTGATTTAGTGCTATCTTACGATCAAGAACCCAAAACATGCATCACTGGATTAGTTTTCGCAGAAAGGTAATGCAGGTAGGATTTATGTACTTCTGAAAATGTTCCATTAAGTGCAAAATGAAGTTCTCTTTTTGTGTCTTTGAAGTTTTGTGGGCTATGATCAAAGGCAGGGCTCTGAGCCTTTTTGCTGCCATCATGGAGAATCCTCTCCACTCCAAACATTTGTATGTGTGCGTGTGTGTGTGTGTGTGTGTGTGTGTGTGTGTATGCTTCAGCTGTATCAATAGCAGAAAAACTTTCTGCTCTTCTGGAAATGTTATGGCCCTGGGGCATGCAAAAGTTATTTTAACGTAATTTCAAAAAAAACACACACACACACACAGCTGTCAGTCTGAGAATATAATTATGTTTACTCTGTCGTGTTACAAGGTTTTCACCTGACCCTGAAGTTGATTTCATTGTATTCCAATAAAAACTGGCATGTGCTTAATAATCCACCACGCTCAAACTGCAAAGTGCTAAAATCAATTCATTTAAAACCCTGCACCGAAAAGCATTGAATGTTATATTTTTATTATTTTGTTTGAGAGCATCAAGGCAAACAAATGAGGCAGAATCCTTCCCGAGGGCCATACCATTGGAGGACGCTAAATCCTTGTTGTCTTAATTAAAACTCGGTGAACAGACGCAAATCATCAGCTCGTTCGTGGGCCCCCAAAGCCCATGAACGAAACAGCACTGGGGAAAATAGTTTTCAAGCTAATAATTATGTTGATTGTGCTTTTCAAAGTCTACAAACCTTTCTGGGAGCGCAAAGCAAAACGGGATGATTACAGCTCCATTCAGGGGAAAAAAACCCCAACTCTTGATGGAGACGTCAGTTACTCATGAATTAGAGATCACGGAAATGAAGGAGTTATTTATCTAAAGAAAGATGAGAGATGAGGGCAAATGGATCTGGATGGTTAAACGCTCCTCCTCCAAACCTGGACTGGAAGGACATCTGAGGGATTTTGTGTGATTAAATCACAAAGGAACGTTTATTGAATCTTTGACAAGAGCAACTAATACGTCTTTTAAGGGAAAAACTGTTCTAACCCTGGTATACGTATCAAAGTGACTGGTGAGTCTAAGCTGTCATTTTTGTGGTAAGTAATGTCTGCCTATAAGATTTTGCCACTGAAAGTAAAGAAATTGAAAGACGGCAAAAAGATTTCCCGCGTTCTTCCCAATCACGGTGTCTTTCCAAAAAAATAGCTATTTCTGGAACTGACTTTTTTTTCTGCATTAAATCTAATTTGTTGTGAGATTTTTGCCAGACTGAACTGCCTAAATCAGCTTGCATGTCTCCGTACGTAAAACTTGCCCAGATAAGGTCGGAACACAAAGCAAATTACTCCAATTTCAGCTCAACTTCAGTGGCCCTGTGCGGCAGTCTCAGATTCATTTTAAAACGTCATTGATCATTTTTAAGTGAGTTTGGACAACTGCCCAGCCAAAGCTCTCAGTGCAAAACTCATTTGGTCATTTTTGCATTAAAAGCCCAAGAATGACCCCTACACTACAGCTGCAGATGGCCAAAACAGTTTTACTATAGTTGGGGATCATTGGGTTGCTTATTTTGAAGTGAAAAGTCCTGTGCCATCTCGTACATTTGGTCGCTGCTCAGACTTTGTGGCCATAGATGTGAGCAGGACGACAGATCGACCAACTCAGCTCTTACTTCACCATGGTAGACCACTGCCACTCTTGCATCAGTACAGATGTAACATCAGATTCACTCCTCCACCCTCATCCAAAGATGGCATTCTACCTGTTTTTTTCAGTTAAAGACAAAAAGCAAACTTAACCAAAAAAAGAGTTCAGTTCTTGCATGGCATTGCTCCCCTGGTGTTTTATGAGCAGCCCAAATGGCAAAAGCAAACCACCAGACAAAACATAATCAAATCCTACTGGTTAGAATCGTCCAATGTCACTGATACCAAATAAAGACTGAATGCTAGCCCATAAACAAGATGATGCCATCAAACACAATGTCACAGTGACATGCACGTGGACAGACAAGGCAATTAATAATGCAACTTCCAAATACATAAAATACTAACACACCTTATTGTGAGATAATTTTCACACACTTGCTTATTGAATCTTGAAAAAGAGACAGGAGGGGGGGAAAAGACTGGGTTTTAAAACATACATGAGGATTTTATTTTCCTCCGAGACATTCAGAAACATTTCAGCGCTGGCTGAATTATGTATTCTTTTTTCTTTTTTTTCTTTAGCTGTTGGGTGACAAGTAATTATACTCTTCGGAAACATCCTCAGCTCCTGCTCTGCAGAAAGACATTAGTCACTTTTATCTTCACAGAAAGCAAACTAAACACATGCACTCACACACACACACACACGCACACATACTAAGCTTTTCTATCTTTTCAAGGACTTGGGATTGACTTCTGTTCATTTTCCATTCCTTTCTAAAACCTAACCCCGACCCACACCATAAACTGTATTCATGTATTAGTCCTGCATTTAATCCCTAACCCCACAACAGCACTTCTTCTTCTTGGCTTTGAGCCCCATAAGGACCAGTCCATCTTCACAAATTAATAGGGAATATAAATAAGGACAGAGAAAGGGAAAGTGGGCCTTACAATGTGAGAAATGGTAAAACACACTCACACACACTAAATTATGTTTCCAAAGCTAGAAAAGATACAATTCTTCACTTTGCCTTAATTGCTACTTTCTAAACTTAAATTAAAACATTCTTTCAACGACAAATTTAATTGACATTCCAAGGTCTTGCTTTGTTTTTTCAGAGTTCCTGTACGCTGTCACAAGTGTTGGCATGAAGACAGTTGCACATCCAGCCAACGTCTCAAACAAATACGCAGACCAACACATCCACATGTGTTCTTCAAAGGAGTCAGATGATGCCAACCACACCTTTTTTATCAGTTCTGATCAAGACGACTCAAAAGCCTTGAAACAAATTCATTTTTTGTTGCAGTAGCGTAATCTGACACTGGAAAACTTTTAGGAGTCCGACCGTTTATTATAGAATATTTATTCACTCTGAAAAAACAATCTAGATTGAGTCATATTTATTAATTATGAAATAGATTATGAAAATCCAACTTATTGGCACTCCTAATAAGTTTTTTTTTCCATCTTTGTTTTCATTCAAATTGTTGAGGAACATATGATTAGTAATCTATGCAAATCAAAGTTTCTCAAACGTGACAGGAGTCGATTCCCAGAGATGAAGGAAATGGCAGCACCATGGTAGTCAGTCTGCAGTCTACATGCTGATATGTTATGTGGACTTCCTGGAAAAACGACCTCTGTCCTACACACACGTAAAACTGTGTTTTGTGAGTTAATGAATCGTGTTGTTTGGTCGGGTGAAGCTTATCTTTTCGACAACAAACTCCATGAAAACTGCATGAAACAAAGAAGGAACCATATGCCGCCATCTGAGTTTTAACTTCATAAAATCTCTAAAGTGAGCTGAAGAGAAGAGGAAACCCAAGACTCCTCACATTCTGGACAGAAATGGTCTCTGTTTTGCGCTCCAGTGCTGCTGGCAAAATTGGGCTTTACAAAGTAAAGCCCAATTTTGAAAACTTATTCTTGTTTTCACCAGAATAAGTGAAAACAAGTGCTGCTTCGTATGTGCCCGAAGTAAAGACTGGACTTTTCTGCATTTTCCAAAGGGAGATTATGCAACTGCAATAAAAGATTAATTTATTCTAAGGTTTTATTACACATCTTTACCAGGGGTGCCAATAAAACGGAATAAGGCTTTTTTCTCTCTCTCTTATTTGGTATCAATAAGCTTCTCTTTGTCCTCACAAAACATTTAACCTCATTCGAGTTACGAGCAATAAAACCCTCATGCACACAGTCGTTAATCATCCCCTTCGCCACACATGTAGGCATGCGCATTTTCTCTCAATCACCTATTTTTCTGAAGCTAAGAGGTCACAGTCTGTGTGTGGTAGATAACAATGAATTATGGTTGTACACACACAGACACTCACACTTTTTGAAGCCCATTTCAATGACTTTGTCTTTGATTGTCTGCGCGCGAGTGTGTGTGTAATCTGCTGATGTCAAGTGTTCATTTGAAAGGCCATAAAGATGGATATCTTCCCATTGCCGTCTTAATCACATGACCTTTAAAAAGTCAGTCAAATGGGATTTTATTTTCCAAGGCCTTTGATATGGTGACGGTCTCGTAAGTTTAGAGGCTATTTTAATATTGAATATGCATTTAAAAAAAAATAAATAAATAAACTTTATTGGCCAAAACAGCCATCCTGTTCCCTCATGGTTTTCGTTTGAACACTGCATGGATTTGGAATCTTTTACAGCAGCTTAAAATACGGTAATTTGAAAGAATGTCAATTTTTAAAGATTAGGCCCAATTATCTCATGTTTTTGTCACTTGGAGGTAAAAATGGTGGAAACTCTTGAAGACCTAACCTCGGTTCCTCTGGGTAGACTTCATGTATTGATTGAACCGATACTATCTCAGCCCTTTAGTTTCGTGAACTAAAGTTGTTTGTGAACAGTTTTTCCAATCCTTCCAATTATATGTCAGGCCTTTGAATTTGTTCTAATTTCCTGCTTTAACCTAAAAGGACCTTATTACTGCAAAGCTGAAATATTAGACGACTATTCAAAAGCCTTTCGAAAGACATCATCTTTCTATCCTTCTATTTTCAATACCCGCTTAAGCCTTGGGGGGCTGGTACCTATCTTCACTGGTGAATGGATTGAACTTGTATAGCAATTTTCCAGTCATGCCAAACAATCAAAGCGCCTCTTCACTCGAGCCACGTTTAACCAGCCACACTCGAAGGCACACACACATTTATACACCAGTACACAGATCAGCAGACAACTCCAAGTTAAGTGCAGTGCAGTTCTCCACTTTATCTCTCTGTCCGTCTGTCCTTGTCTGACTTCTGACGTATCAAACTAAGCAAATATGAGCCGTGGGTGGTGCTTCAAGACATGCAGACGATTATACATTGGAGAATTGGGTTATTTAAGGAGGAGCAGAAGTCTTGAACAAGACTACTACATTTGTTCTAGTGGCTCAGAGGGTCTTGGTGAATTTCTGAGGGTTGTGGAAGGTTAAGGTTTGGGTTTGAAAGGTCGTCTGCTCAGTGCTGCAGCAACATTATATATCAAATGTTTTCAGTTCTCTACATCTGGTGGTAATGATTTTGTTTTTCACTGAAAGCCTATTTAAATTGTTGTCACCTCTGGACTAAAAGTGTGGCTCACAAAATTTGAATCTGGTGAAAAGGCTTTGTATACTCATTTTTCCCTGTGACTGCCGTTTCCCTCTGGATGAGCCAACGATGCTGTCTGTAATAATTTCTCTCTCCTTCCACAAACCTTTTCACCGTTTCCTCTGACAGATGCACCTAACCCCGTTTATTCTAGCAAGAGCCGCACTGGACATCTCCCTGAATCACTTTGTGTAATTGAATAAAAGTTGTGGTGATGATATTGAATAAAGTGCCTCCAGTGAACTTTGGCTAATGATGTTTTTTTATTAGCAGTAACATGTGACAGCGTATCAGAGCCATTGCATAGAAAAAATT
Organism: Poecilia reticulata; assembly: GCF_904066995.2. Classification (NCBI taxonomy): domain Eukaryota; kingdom Metazoa; phylum Chordata; class Actinopteri; order Cyprinodontiformes; family Poeciliidae; genus Poecilia; species Poecilia reticulata. The sequence goes on along the minus strand of NC_088848.1, from coordinate 5,191,246 downwards.
TGTAAATTGGCAAAAAAAAAACCTGAAATTTTTAGATTAATCTCACAAATTTTCTAGAAAAACCTTGAAAATTCTAAAGTCAATTTTTATTTTGCTTTCGGAGCTCCAAGATTAATCTCAAAATTTATGAAATTTTATGATATTTACTCATTTTTTCAGTCTATAATGGCTTTAGTAAGCAGTGGTAGTAATCAATCTCAACTATGTGACACGATACACGTTTTTTAAGTGGTCAGCATTCATAAATCCTTAACAGCATTGAACAACGGCCACTCTGACCGTAGAAGCTGCCCTACAAAAAGAGCGGGAGCCAGTGAGAAAGGCAAGACAAGTTTATAGGTGTGACACGATTCATGCACCAGAAAATCTAAAGTTCTTTACATGACATCAAAGGAAAGAATAAAGAAATATGTGGTGGGATGGTGTTTCACCCTCCCCCACGCTTTGTGTCGGGTGTGGCGAGAGGCGCGCCACTGATTGGTGGGCGGGGCAGATGCCTTTAAAGCTGGGTAAGTCGCTGCGAGGTGTGTGTGTGTGCCCTTGTTTCCTCCACTGTCTGCACAATTGGCGGCTACATGTTGGCGGTGTTTGATTTGCTCGTCTGATATCGTAAGTGCCATTTTGCTATCCGGGCTGGGATCGTGGTTGGTTTTGTTGGGTGCTACACCTGTCGTGCGTTTCCGCAGTGCGGCTCTGCTGGCGTTGCCGGCCGCGGCTGGAGGTTGTGGTGGTGTGTGGCTTCTGCCTAGTCTTCGCCTGCTGATCTGCTCCCTCCTGGTGTAGGCTGTGTCTCCATCCCTGGGTAAGCTACCTGCCATTTAGTTTTGGATTATTTTATTTTGTATTTAGCATTAATGAGTTTTCTGTTTCAGGCAACTGAGTGTTGGGAGCTGCAGAGCTTTGGACGCTCTGCTGCTTTGTCTTATCACTGTTTGTTCTGGCCGCTCTTCGCTGAGCCTGTTGTGGATTGGGCAGGCTGGTGGGCGGGGCATTACTCCTCTGGCCCCCATAGAAGGGCACTTGGAGAGACGACGACAACTTGTTCCATCCTTGAAGCATTTTCTTTTAGTTTGTTGAAGTATTCTTTTGTTTCGTTTGAGTGCTGTGTTATTTCTTTTGCGTGCATGTTCTTGTTTTCTTTTACTTTGTTGCATTTGCATGGTTTGCTTGTTTTTTTGGAACAACCTCATCTTGTCTGTCCCTTCTTGTGTGTTCCCTTTTTCTTTGGTTCCGGCGACCAAGTAGTGAGCCCGATGCCTTGGATTTTAAAAGAAGTGTTTTAAAAAGAACTTTTAGATAATTGTTTAATAAAGTATTGTACACTGTTAAATCTGTGTTCTGGTGTGTCTTGTTACTTTTTTAGAGATATCTCCACCTGCTGGTCACATTTGGCGTTGTCGGCAGGATTCACCATTGAACACAGATTTTTTTTGGGGTTTTGTATGTGTGTGTTTCAGGTTTTAAATTTTTGTGGTTTTATTCATGTGTGGTAAGACAAAGCAGCAGTAGCTACCCAATGGAAAACTTACCTGTGGTCAAGATTTTTTTTTTCCTGTTTCTGTTTTTTCCTTTCTTTTCTTTTTGGTAGTCTTCCCCTGCAGGCATGGAGGTGGCACAGCGGCCGGTGGATGGAGTGGGTCAGCAGAATGTGACGGCTGGGGGTTTGCCGGGTGCCTCTGCTTCCCCGGCTGTGGCTGGTGGTGTCATGCCTGCTGGTGCTGTGGTTGCTGAGCGGTTGGTTGTTGTGCCCAGGGACCGACGGTGTCCCATGTTCGGTGGTAGGACTGGCATTGGGATCAGTGAGTGGATTGATGAGGCCCAATCATGTATTCGGGCCCGCCATTTGTCCGCGGCAGACGAGGCTTTCTTTCTCTTTGATCATTTAGAGGGGGAAGCCAGAGAGGAGATAAAGTATCGCACCAGTGCAGAGAGGAATGACCCAGCTAAAATCTTGGCTATTTTGAGGGAGTTGTATGGTTGTGCGGAGTCGTATATAACTCTTCAGCATGCTTTCTTTCTTAGGAAGCAGCAAGAGGGGGAAACCTTGCTGCAGTTTTCCTTAGCTTTGATGGCCCTTATGGAACCGGTGAAGCAGAATGCTCCTGATGGGTTGCTAAATGCTGAGATTCTGCTACGTGATCAGTTTGTAGAGCATGTGTTGGACAGTGCTCTCCGCCGGGAACTTAAGCAGTATGTTCGGGGTCATCCTGATGCGACCTTGCTGGAGGTACGTGGGGAGGCGATTAGGTGGGAGAGGCAAGGGTTCCCAGGTGGCGCTAGGGAACGTAGCCATTCTCTTCCATCTACATATGGGCTGCAGTATGGGGTGTATGGCGGTTCTCGGCCAACTCCACCTGCTGCTGCCCGCTCTGAACTTGGTGAGTTGAGGGAGCTGTTGAAACAGCAACAAGAACAGATCAATCAGCTCACCCAGTGTATTGCTTCTCTGCAGACCTCTTTACCACGGGCGCGGCCCCCTCGTCCGGGTGCGGTGATCTGCCATAGGTGCCAACAGTCGGGTCACTTTGCCAGAGATTGTGATGGTGAGCGGGTCCGTGCTGGGGCTAACTCTGTGGCGGGGCTAGCTAATGTTAGTCAGGCGGAAAACTAGCACCCACTGAGCTGTTGAGCCACAACTCGGGTGGGGGAATAGCAGGCTCACAATCGGTAGCCGCGTCAAAATTGTTGGCATCTTGTCCAGTCATTGATGTTGTTATGGGTGGTATCTCGGTGACTTGTTTAGTGGACACAGGGTCCATGGTGTCAACAATCACTGAGAGCTGTTTTCAGGAACACTTTGCATTACTGGGACATGATCGCCTTCGGTCGTGTCATTGGTTGCAGCTCCGGGCTGCCAATGGTCTTTCCATCCCATACATTGGCTACTTGGAGCTGGATGTCCATCTTTGTGACAAAGTGCTCCCGCATTGTGGGATTCTGGTGGTGAAGGATCCCACTAATGCGGGTTCTTCTGTTCCTGGCATTTTGGGAATGAATATACTTAAGCGCATCTACCAAGAACTTTTTGGAACATATGGTGGTTCATTCTTTGACTTGCCTTCAGTAACTCAGTCTCCTGGTCCAGTTGTGGAGGCTCTTCAGCAGTGTCATCAGGCAGCAACTAAGTCCCCAGCCCTGTTGGCCGGTGCTATTAAGGTCCGGGGCCCTCGAGCAGTGAGAATACATGGTGGGGTTCTGAAATTTGTAGCTGCAACCTGCCCTGAACAACTTGCTGGTCAGGTTTTATTATTTGAGCCCCTGGAGTCTGGTTTGCCAGTTGGCTTAATAGCCTCGCCATGCCTCGTTCATGTCGTGCATGGCACTGCTTATGTTCCTGTCGTAAATGTGGGGACTATTGATGTTTTACTCTATCCCCGGACTCGCCTTGGTTTGTTGAGTCGAACGGAAGTGGTCAGCCTGCCTCCTGATGTGACCGAAGTATGGTCCTGTGCTACAGTTTCTTCTCAGGTAGCTTCTGCTCCTGAGCAGAGCCTGGTGGAATCTGTTGATTTGTCACCATTAACAGAAACTGAACAACGGCAGGTTCAGTTGCTCCTACAAAAGTACAGCTCTGTCTTTTCAGTTCATGAAGGTGACTTGGGGTGCACTAACCTGGTCTCCCATGACATTCCCCTGTTGGATGAGGTTCCAGTTCGGCAGAGGTACAGGCGCATTCCTCCTTCAGAGTACGAGGCTGTCAAGTCTCACATCGATCAGCTCCTGCAGAACCAGGTAATAAGGGAGAGTAGTAGCCCTTACGCGTCTCCCATCGTTCTGGTAAGGAAGAAAGATGGCAGCCTACGTATGTGTGTGGATTACCGTCAGTTGAACAGCAAGACGAGAAAGGATGCTTTCCCATTGCCGCGCATTGAGGAAAGCCTGGACCATCTCTCTGGGGCCCAGTGGTTTTCCACCCTAGATTTAGCGAGTGGGTATAATCAGGTTCCTGTATCGGAAAGGGATAAGTCAAAAACTGCTTTTTGTACACCATTTGGACTCTTTGAGTGGAACCGTATGCCCTTCGGACTTTGTAATGCACCGAGTACCTTCCAGCGTCTCATGCAGAGGATGTTTGGGGACCAGCAGTGCCAGTCCCTTCTGTTGTATTTGGATGACATCATTGTGTTTTCAGGTTCGGTCTCCCAGCACATTGAGCGTCTGGAAGCAGTCCTTGCTCGGCTTCAGAGAGAAGGCTTGAAGGTGAAACTTGAAAAATGTTCTTTTTTCAAACGGCAGGTTAAATATTTGGGGCACCTCATTTCAGACAAAGGCATAGCCACAGACCCTGCAAAAACCGAGGCAGTGGCTAAATGGCCACGTCCCACACATGCTTCAGAGCTTCGCTCATTCTTGGGCTTTGCTAGCTATTACAGGCGCTTTGTGGAGGGTTTTGCTGGGTTAGCGGGTCCTCTGCATAGGCTGGTGGCACAACAAGGGAGCACAAAGTCCAGGAAGGGGTCTGGTCAGGCTTTTCAATCTGCCTGGACACCAGAGTGCGAGGAGAGCTTTGAGGCTTTAAAAGCTAAATTAACATCTGCACCAGTGTTGGCGTATGCTGATTTTTCACGTCCTTTCATTCTAGAGACGGATGCTAGTCACAGTGGACTTGGGGCAGTATTGTCGCAGGAAACAGAGGATGGCGTGAGGCCCATTGCATATGCCAGTCGAGGTCTTAAACCTTCTGAGCGTAACATGGCTAATTATAGCTCTATGAAGTTGGAGTTTCTGGCTTTAAAATGGGCGATGACTGAGAAATTTAGGGAATATCTTTTGGGTCACCGGTGCATGGTCTACACAGATAACAACCCTTTGAGTTATCTTCATTCAGCCAAGCTTGGTGCCATGGAGCACCGCTGGGCTGCGCAACTTGCTGCTTTTGATTTCGATATTAAGTATCGTTCTGGACGCAGCAATAATAACGCTGATGCACTCTCCCGTCAGCCTACATCAGGTACCAGCCTGGCAGAGCGGTCATGCACCTCAGTCCCAGAGGCTCTTCGGTGTGCCCCATGCCCGGTTCCATTGTCGGCAACTCAATCTGTGGTGACTGTTCTGCCGTCTCATTCTGTGTCTGACCTTTGTGCTTTGCAGGAAGCTGACCCTCTCCTGAAGGACATTTTGGGTTTTTGGAAAAAGCAGGTGTATCCTACTCCTGAGGAAAAACGCCAACTTCCCGGGCGGTCCTTGGTTCTTTTAAAACAGTGGGGTCGTCTTGTGGCGAGAGATGGTGTGGTATACCGTCAAGTCCATCGGTCGGATGGTGGTGAGGAGATTTTACAACTTATCTTGCCATCAGTTCTTAAACAGGACGTGCTGACTCAGTTACATCAGGAACATGGACATCAGGGTGTGGAGCGCACCACAGAGTTGGTGAGGCAGCGCTGCTACTGGCCCGGGATGTCTAATGATATCAAACAGTGGGTACAAGAGTGTCAACGGTGTCAGGTCGCTAAAAGGGCAACACCTAGGTCTGGCAGTTTTATGAGCCATCTGTTGGCCTCTCGGCCGAATGAGATTGTTGCCATGGATTTTACCATGTTGGAGCCTTCCCAGAATAGTTTTGAAAATGTTCTAGTAATTACTGATGTATTTACTAAATACACCATAGCTGTTCCCACTCGGGACCAGAAAGCAGCTACTGTTGCTCAGGTTTTGCTGACTGAATGGTTTTTCAGATTCGGGTTTCCAAACCGCATTCACTCAGATCAGGGTCGGAGCTTTGAGAGCGTGTTGATTCAGCAGCTTTGTAACCTGTATGGAGTTAAAAAGTCACGCACTACCCCTTACCACCCTGCTGGAAACGGGCAGTGTGAGCGCTTTAATAGAACACTTCATAATTTGCTACGCACTTTACCAGTGTCAAGGAAGCGGGATTGGGCTTCCAGCCTCCCCCAAGTACTTTTTTGCTACAACTCCACACCCCATCAAAGTACTGGCGAGTCTCCATTCTTTCTTATGTTTGGCTGTGAACCGCAGCTGCCTGTGGATTTCTTGTTGGGTCGTGTTCGGGACCCAGTACCAGGTGATGTGGAGGATTGGGTGGCTGAGCATAAGACCAGACTAACTATGGCTTTTCATCATGCTCAGGATCACTTGCTGGCAGCTGCAGGGCATAGAAAAGGGCATCATGATCAGGGTGTAAGGGAGGCTCCACTGCAGGAGGGACAGCTGGTCTATGTGCGTGACCACAGTGCCAGAGGTCGTCATAAAATCCAGGACCTCTTTAGCCCAGTTATCCACCAAGTCGTGAGGGCGCCAACAGCGGGAGGGCCAGTTTATACTGTGGCTCCTGTAGACGATTTGCAGAGAACTAGAAATGTGCATCGTGAGATGCTGAAGGCTCGGGTTGGGCCAGAGCCCACACCTGTACCCCTGCAGTTAAAGGCTACCTTGCCTTCAGGGGCGTTGGATGACTCTCTGGAGGACGATTTGTGCTTACTGGTCCCCGATACTTCAGTACCATCTACCTCTGTGGCGGGGGGGTTGCCTCCACAGGTTGCTCCCGGATATGATGAATCCGTTCCAACTTCTGAGGCAGTTTATCCACCCTTGCGTCGTACTGTCCGTTCAAGAGCTGGGCAGCATTCGAATGTCAATCACCTCCCTCGACCTGTGGGTCAGGCTGCAGGATTTAGTCAGCCAGTCTCCAATGCACAAGCTGCAGTTTTTCGCCCTTGGTGCTGAGGTGTGCAGGCTCATCGTCGGGGCGACGATGCAACACCAGGGGGTAGAATGTGGTGGGATGGTGTTTCACCCTCCCCCACGCTTTGCGTCGGGTGTGGCGAGAGGCGCGCCACTGATTGGTGGGCGGGGCAGATGCCTTTAAAGCTGGGTAAGTCGCTGCGAGGTGTGTGTGTGTGCCCTTGTTTCCTCCACTGTCTGCACAATTGGCGGCTACATGTTGGCGGTGTTTGATTTGCTCGTCTGATATCGTAAGTGCCATTTTGCTATCCGGGCTGGGATCGTGGTTGGTTTTGTTGGGTGCTACACCTGTCGTGCGTTTCCGCAGTGCGGCTCTGCTGGCGTTGCCGGCCGCGGCTGGAGGTTGTGGTGGTGTGTGGCTTCTGCCTAGTCTTCGCCTGCTGATCTGCTCCCTCCTGGTGTAGGCTGTGTCTCCATCCCTGGGTAAGCTACCTGCCATTTAGTTTTGGATTATTTTATTTTGTATTTAGCATTAATGAGTTTTCTGTTTCAGGCAACTGAGTGTTGGGAGCTGCAGTGCTTTGGACGCTCTGCTGCTTTGTCTTGTCGCTGTTTGTTCTGGCCGCTCTTCGCTGAGCCTGTTGTGGATTGGGCAGGCTGGTGGGCGGGGCATTACTCCTCTGGCCCCCATAGAAGGGCACTTGGAGAGACGACGACAACTTGTTCCATCCTTGAAGCATTTTCTTTTAGTTTGTTGAAGTATTCTTTTGTTTCGTTTGAGTGCTGTGTTATTTCTTTTGCGTGCATGTTCTTGTTTTCTTTTACTTTGTTGCATTTGCATGGTTTGCTTGTTTTTTTGGAACAACCTCATCTTGTCTGTCCCTTCTTGTGTGTTCCCTTTTTCTTTGGTTCCGGCGACCAAGTAGTGAGCCCGATGCCTTGGATTTTAAAAGAAGTGTTTTAAAAAGAACTTTTAGATAATTGTTTAATAAAGTATTGTACACTGTTAAATCTGTGTTCTGGTGTGTCTTGTTACTTTTTTAGAGATATCTCCACCTGCTGGTCACAAATACAAAAATAGTTTTTGGAGAATACTGCACCCGTCTCAAAATAAACCTCTGAAACTGTGACAATAACTCAGCCTTAGGGGGCGTTTACACGACAACGATCCAACAAAAACGGCACTTTTGTTCCGTTTTTGTTGGATCGTTTACACGATAACGTTCTGATTACGATCTGTGTTTACACAGTAACGGTGCACATCGAAAACGTGTAATGCTCTCACTGCGCCTAGTTGGTGCTAGGTTCTTTGAAACTTTGAAAGTGGGCATGTGTTTAAAAAAAAGTTGTACTTGAAGGCATGTGGATTTCCGTGAGAGAACACGCATTGTGTGCGTCTGATTAGGGCGCATGCAGTTGGAAAAAGTGGGATAACTTTGAGCTTTCACGGTGTCTGTAGCGGCCCCGGACTGGAAGCTGTTTTTTGTTTTTACCTTGGAATGGCCAACAGTCTGTTATTCCTATATCAATTTGATAAAATAGGAGTTCCCGCACGTCCCATATCCGTGTCCTCTGTTACCCTTTTCAGCAGTTAAAACAGTTTTATCCGTCGCTAACAAGTCGTAACTTGTTTTTCCGAGCCGCCATCAAACGCAACATGAACGCTGAGACGCTTGCACTGGGTTTACACCTGTGAGGCAGCGAAGGAGACCTGATGCTGCTGCGCAGGTGTGTGTTAGAATCATGGCAGCAACCCAGCAAAACGTAAATAACTGCACAGTTTTGCCCCCGAACTAACCGACTGAGTTGAGTAAAGCTGTTGGATGCAGGTGATGTTAGCTAAAAGATGACTAGCTAATATCAATTCAGCACGTTAAGCTTTTTAACAAGTAGCCTGTATGCTACTGATGTTGTCTATGTTCAGCAACGTAGATTCATTTTGACCCCCAAAATAAGTCGATGCCCCTCCTGTTAAACTCTTCTGGAGCCGGGGCTGGTCCCTAGTTCTCTAGATAACAGCGCTGAACAAGCAGCCTGTATTTTGCCACCTGGGCGGTGCGGAGCGGTGAAGAGACGCTGAGGGAACCGAATCTGATGGGGAAACAGTAACACCAGCATTGTGAGTAGTTTCTTCTTCTTCTGAGGATTGTAGGAAGCAGCTATGTTTTTCGTCATACTATGCATGAGCTGGGGGTTCTCTGGAAGAAAAGATCCGTTTTCCCGGTTTACACGACAACGGAAAACGGTATGTTTCAGAAACATCGCACTCTGGAACCCGTTTTCAATCTGTGCCGTTGTTAGAGAAACATTCGGTGGTTTCGTGTAAATGCGCACTACAAACGCAACAAAACTCTTCCGTTTTCCCCCGAAATCGTTGTCGTGTAAACGGGGCCTTACTCTGTGCTTTCTGTCAGTCCTCTTGATATCAGTTATAATGAACAGGATGTTTTAAATAGTACACAAACTATTCGTTCAGAATCCAAATACATACAAAAGCATGTACGTAGCAATAAGCCACATATTTAGTCTTTGTGAGGGAGCCATGATATAAACTGAGCTTTTCTTACTTTGAAAATGAAGTCCAATCATTTCGCCCCATTGCGAGTTGATGCCTCATTTTCTGATTAAGCTCTTTCATCGGTTTTCTTAAGGCTACACAGCCATCGAAATCCCCTGAGTTTCCTTCACATTGGCCATGATGTGAAGACTTTTAACCTTCATTCCAACATAGCTGCGTTTTCTGCTGGGGTTTTTTCCCCCCATTTTTATTTCATCGAAGTGATTTTGTTTCCAACCACATCTATTCCACAAAGTCCATGTTTTCACACTAAATCCAGCTTCAGGCATGTCGACATTCACCTGAAATGTTGTCTTGACTTGATGTATAGAGCCCTGAAAATATGTTATGAATGTGATTTTGTTTAATAGGTTTGTTAAAGCTTCTTCAAACAAGACGGAGGCTCGTGTGTCTTTTACTGAACCTTTCTGTTCAGTTTTTATTGAAGAGAAAAACAGCGACAGCTGATAACGACGCAACGGCTGTTCGTAACCTAGCAACCAAAAATCAACAAAAGCAAGATAGTGACAAAACAGAACCAGATCCTTAAGCATTCTTCAAAATAAAAGACTTCCTCTATTCAAATAAATCATGTCTCGCACTTAAATATGTTTCACTTCACCTTTGTAATTATATACAATCATGTTCAATTCAATTAATAATAACCATCATGTAAATTATGCTTAACATGTAATTGTAAATTAGTCATTTTTCATGCAAAAGATACTGAACAACATATAAGTGTAAAAAAAGTCACAACAAGGTATATTGATCAGATTGGGCAAGCAGTTATTTGATTTAGTATTTATTTAGAACAACTCAATTTGTTTATGGATAAATATGTGCTCAAACTATTATATAATTTATTTTTTATTTCATAGATTTCTGTCATAATATCCCTTTAAGAATGACACAATGCATGATGGGAGTTGAAAGTTCATGATCTGTGATTTTATTACAGAAAGAGAAAAGTGCACACGCTGAATGCTCAAACCGTGGATTTTTTTTAGTTGCACAAAAGCTAATATGAGTTTATTTTAAGTTCTTTTTAAAGGTGCAACAGATGCATCATAGCAATTTCATAAATATTGTGGAAGTCAGCAGAAAAAGACGAAAAAGATTTGAGTCTTGTTTAATTCTCAATTTATGTCTTCCAACATAAAACCAAAAATGGAATGAACCACAACCGTTGGTCACTTCACACCTCACCTTCTCTCCTTCAAAATAAAAGCATACATTCTGGTGTGAAATATATACATTGTATCCGCCACAATATAATAATTTACCTGCTGTCATATTCACTGACAGCCGTCTGGCTGACCATCGGACAAAGCAGCTGAATGAGCCACTGACCCTCTATGCAACTGAGGCTAAACGTAAAGACGGGAGGCAAACCGCCGATTGTTCACAAATCAAAAATAAAAAGCTCTGTATGTAAGTCCAGGAATCTTTTGTAACAATCAACTTTCTTGAATGTTGGGCTGAACTGAAATAAGCGATTGCGGTCATGTTCTGACTCCTGGTGGGATGAGAAGAATTGAAAACAGAAACAGCTGGTGCCATGCTCACACTCTTCAAGAAAACTTTGATCTTTTTCTGACCAAGTAAAAAAAAAATAAGAAAAAAAAATGCTTACAACAGTGTCTTATCTGGCTTTTGAAAATACCTTAAGGCTTGCAGTAATTGACTACACAACCTCTGAGAGATTTTTTTTTTTCTTAAATATATATCTGAAGTGTCTGAGTGAAGCATTCATTCCATTAATATTTTCTTCAGCGTCAATTTCAGCTCAACAGAAAGCAGCAACAAAAACTACACTTCTGCACACGGTTCGTCGTCTTGTTCACCTTGTTTTAGCTCATTAGTTCACCAAACATGTAGGTGAAAAGGCGTCGCAGTGGTTTCTACTCTTAGTTCAAACTCTGGACTTTACTGCAGGTTTTTAGGATATTCTAAAGAAATGGCATTCAGCTAATTGAGATGAACTTGATTTGGCCTGACATATGAATATGAATGGACAGAGTTGTTTCCTTTCAGTGATGCAGTCTGACTGAAAAATACTTAAGATTTTAATCTATTTTTATTTATCTATCATTAACTCTTTTTTTTTTTAAACCTGGGATAATAATTTGATTGATTAGAAATGTAATAGATATCTATACATTTAGGCAATATGCTTCTTTTCAAAGTTAATACCAAATGCTCCTTTGAAATGTTAAAAACTGGGTAAGAGCTGAATTTAAAGGGACGTTATCAAGGTTCGGTGAAGAGGCTGTGATGGTGCTTGACTGCAGGCGCCTCTTAAAATGTTTGCTTTTCCCTACAAGCTTAGAGTTTGGCCTTTTAATGAGAACTTGTTGCCTTTAAAACTAACAAGGAAAAAGCTATTAAACTCTGTTGTTATGTCCTGTGGCCTGAGTTCCTCACGGTATAATAAGTTTATATAGAAATACATCAACTGTGTTGGAATTTAAGTCATTCACCGATTCAGTTTTGTCATGTTAATTTTCATTTTGTTGTGTGTTCAGTATTTTTAAAAGGAAATTTTCTTTTGCAAGTTTGTTCTGGGAAAAAAAAAAGAGTAGAAAACATTTTTTGAGTAACATTCTGTTTAAAAACAGCAGTTTGTTTCTTTTGTGTATATATAAGTATTTTTATTTACACTCTAGCTGATTTCACTGTTTTTGTTGGCCAAAACTAGTTTGCATTTATATTTATCTATTTTACACTAAACATACTGTATGATTTTGTATGCATTTATATATGAATATATTTTTTCATTCTAGAGTCTGTTTACAAAAGAAAGTAAAATAAAAAAAAACACTATTTTGATCTTACATATTTGTCTTAAGTCCAAAATAAAAGAAGAAAATGTCTGTGAAATAATTATTCAGGTATTAAAAAAGGTCTTTTTTTGTAATATCGCCCACCCCTAGTTAGATGGGTAAAGTTTGAATGGCTGCCATGTTTTGTAAGATTTAGCATCGCTAATGGGTGTGTAACTTTTAAAAAAATCTTTGCATACCTTTTCAGTCATAAAGGATGAAGTTAGCTTGCATATTGTACTGCTGCACATTATACAGGCAAATTAAAACTAAACAGGAAATCACAAATCAGAAATTTACAATAGCCAGTCTTTTCTTAAACATCGCCCCATCCCCAAAGCGTTTACCCTGAAAAATATAATATATTGTACAATACATATCTAATACTATCATCCTAAAACTGAATCCAATTTTATTCACAGCAGTGGTTACATGAGTTCAGATGCAGAAATTGCTTTAATAAAGGTGGCTTCTTCTGATGCTGCCACCAGAGCGAGAATCAATAACGTACCAGATGGCTCTGGAAGAGTACGCTGAGGACTCGTCCTCACTGGCGTCAGATGTGCCACAGACAGACATTAAAACAGAGGTTTGAGCTGTCTTTTTTATGTGTAGCTGGCACTAAGGAATGTGATGGGACTCCAGAGTAATTTCATCAGAAAACCTTAAAAGAAAAGCTCACCCGGAAGGTAGGGAAGCCGCGTGCAAAGCTCTGCCTGGACTGCACAATCTAAGAGAAACACTTCTTTTCTCTTCTGTTTAAGTTGATTTTCTTCACTGTGATTTAAAACGGCAGTGGAAGTCTGTGTGATGATTTGGAGTAGCGTTTTGTGAAATCACAGTCACGAGAAACACCACAGTAAATATATCAAACTCAGTCAAAAAGCTAATAGTAATCTCCATTTAAACAATTCCTCTGATTGACTATAATGTGTCAATGAAACATTATGAATGATAACCTTGACGCCACTTTTTCTCGACCGCTCACCAATTTCTGAAGTCTTGCAGAAATGTTTGGGGTACACTTTTGTCAAAATAGATGAGGATCACGGTAACAAAGCTCTTCTGTACAGCCTTTCCTTGTAAAGATTCTTTCTTTGCAACTAATTCAAGAAAAGAGACACTTTGATCCCCGCCTTCACATTCTGCTGACAGGTATATGGATGCACACATCCAGGATTTTTATTTATTTTTTATCCTGAGCCCTTGAAGAAATGCTTATTAAACTTAAAAGTTTACAGCAATGGGGTGCTGTGGTGGTGCAGGGGCAAACGCACGACCCATGTATGGAGGCCCTAGTCCCTGTGGCGGTGGTCGCAGGCTCGATTCCCGGCCTGGCGACATTTGTCGCATGTCTTCCCCCTCTTTCCTGTCGTTCTACTTTCAAATAAATTCCACTAGACCCAACAAAACTTAAAAAAAAAACTAACCTTTTAAGTGTAAATGTATGTACGATTGTACAGGAGCTGTCGTCTGGCCAAATAGCTTTTTTTCTTTTAAAACCCTTAGGAGTCGTGGTCTAAATGGCCATCCTGGCGTGCAGTCTTTCTCTTCTCAGTGCGTCAGAGCTCGCTATGAAGCCATGTAGCGATAGCTAGCAAAACTAGTACTAACCCTACACACACCACGAACTCTAACTAACACACTTATATCCATCGAAATACTCTTAGTAAAATCCACAGCATCACTGCGCCCTAGTCTCTTGCCGTATCCAACCCCCCTCGTCTCTCTCCACGGGTCTCCGTTCTACCTAGCAACAGACTGTCAACACATTTTCATTGGTTGTTTCGAAATGTGGTACATTTAGACCCCACAAAATAAGGCGGAAATGATCGATCATATTTCTGGCTTTAATTTGAAGTAAAGAACCACAAAACCAATATAAAAACACCACTTTTATAAAGTTTGAAGTCCGTGCTGTCCAACAGAGTTGAAATGAAAACTTGGTATGCCGTCCGTGTTATTACGAAGCCTTATAAATGCGTCACATGCTTGCCCTCTCCAGAGCGGGCCGCGACTCCTAGGAATTTTAAAGAGTACATGCATTAAACAGCCAAAAATAATAATCATTGATTTAACTGGGCCAAAACCTCCTATTAAATAATTACTGCAAGGGTAACTTGCTTCCAGCTAGAAACAATTTATTAAACCCCCAACTGATGCAACGAGTAGCTTCTCATTTCTTAAAGAATCTCATCAAAAGACAAGTCCAAGATGTTAGTCTGTTCAAGGAGGGTCAAATAACTGGCATTCATCAAGAAGAGAAAACATCCAGAGAGATTGCAGAAATGACTAAAAATGAGATAAGTGTCCAATGTGTATTTTAAAAAAAGAAGGGAAGTGAGAAAACATTAGCTTCAGAGAAGAAACGTGGTCAAGAAAAGGATCTCGAATGATTGCGATCCTCGATCACTTAAACATTTTGTGACATCAAAACGAATAGAAACAATAGCAGAACTAGGAGCTATGAGATTTTTCTGAATAAAATACTCCACACAACTAGTTAAAACCAGAATTTTGACAGACCAGTTAAGTCACTGCGAATAGCAGTAACTTTTAATGAAAGCAGATGAGCCATTTTAAATCATGTTTTGAAACAAAGTGTCTAAAACAGCACTTCCATCTGTAATAGAAACATTTCTTAATTGTGATGATTCAAATGAATAATACTGTCCCCAGTATAAAAATGAAAAATAAGAGTTAAGACTGCTCTATGTTTTATCGAAAGAAGAAACTTGATTTGAGGAGAGGGACAGAAGTAAGAATGCAGTTGACTGGAAGTAAATGTTAACAAACATATGCTATCTGTCATTTCTGATTCTTTTATGCATAACAGTTATTCATTAACAGCAGGACTATAAATTTGTGTTTTTCAGTTTTGAATTATCTAAAAAAGAAATCTAGATGACAGAAACAAATCCTCTGAAAGTAGTTCCATTTATTCACACTTCAAGATTTAAATCTAATGCTGAAACTTAAATTAACATTCTTTGGGAGGCAGAACAGAGGATCGTTTTCTTGGCCCGTTAACTTCACTGCTTTTACTCGCTGGTTTCCAATTCCAGTAATTTTAGGAATTCAAAAATTCCTAAAAGTACTGTCTGGAAAGCTTCCCCGGTCTCATGCTGTCCTGTTGAAGAGCATCACTGTGGCTCCTGAGTATTAAACCAATCATTCAACCAGATGATGGTCACAAAGGGAGCACACAGTGCCATTTATTTAGAAGCCCAGGTCCTCCCTTCGCCCCTCATGGTCTCCTGATTGCTGTTTTATTCAACAAAAGTGACCCTTTTTCTTGATCTGTGGTCTTAATAAATTCAAAGCTCCTTCTGCTCGCACACACTCACATCATGCATGTCCCCAATGCCGTTTGCCACAATCTCCTGACTGTCCAAATATTTTACACAACCTCTATTTAATTTGTTCACACCGATCCTGATTCCCGTCAGTGTCCTCATCTCATTCTGTCCTTGAGTCTGGCTTACTGTCTATTTGTCTGTTTTTTTTTTCTCTTCTTCTTCTTCTTATGCCCTTGCTCCTTGAATGAGATGCTAATGTGCTGCCAGCAAAGCAAACACGCATACATATATTTCGAGAGTGAGAATCGCTGAAGTAAAAACTGAAGCTGCTGATTGACGTTTTCCACTGTTATCTCCTTACTTGTCCTCTGTCAGCTGTTCTACTCGCACTTGTCCAGCAGTTTGCCCTGCAAAGCATCTGCATTTTATTTCCATTCAGCCGACTCGTTTTCAGTATTTTACCTTGCATTTCATATTCATGGCTGCTTAAGCATATTGTCACCTTGTTAAAGTCATTTCTTGCCAAAAGTAATTTTAGTTTTTTTGCTAAGTTATCTTTTGGCAGAAAAGAGGTGGTGATGTTTTTTTTTTTTTTTTTTTTTCTTCAAAAATCAGTTTTGACAAAAAATGACTTAGTTAATTGTTTTAGGAAGGTGACGTTATGTAGATTATGCTTTAAATTTATTTATCTTGACGTTATAATTCTGAGTACTGCTCAGGTTTTGAGGAAGCCCAGGTTTCATTAACAGAAAATAAGCTTGCTGGCCAATCAAGCAAAGTACTGTGGTCATTAATCCATGTACTGCTGCTAGTATTGTTGGCAGGTGACAAGTGTTGCTAGTAAAGGAAATCTAGATCGGCATAAAGATTGTCAGAAGAAGAAAGCATGAAGGTCAAGGACAAATGATGCACATTATGTTATTGTATAGGAACAAAAATAAGCAAATAGGCTAAATGGCTAAGCATGTCTAAAATCAAAAGAAAACATTAAAATAGATAGATACTAACTGACTAATGGACTTTGTACCCTCTTTTATTTATATACAAAATTCCCAATCCTTTTCATTTAGCAACAATTCAAAATGAAAGGAAGTTTCATCAAGCGTCACTCCTCAAGACAAACCTTTTAATATTCATATATTTCAAGAATCAATCAGATCTGCTCTCATCAAGAAGGATAATTATAACCACATGAAAATTTTAGTAGCAATTTAAAGTAGTTCATCTGTGGTAAGGTTCCTCTGTTCTGGGACCTTCCTGCCCTTCCATCTGCAGCAGTGGAACGCCTGAGGCAGCGGTGACCCCAGAGTACAGAACAGAGCCATGTCACTGACAGCAGACATGACACTGATGAAGTCAGACACAGTTTATAAAGCAGGTGGAGGTGAGCTGCAACGTGGTATCGGCAAAAATAGACAGGCCATCCGCCGCCAAAATAATTAAAATAATAAAAAAATCCCTTCATCAGTTGGTTCTTTGTAGATTTGATAGACCATAGCTAGGATATTGTCAATGTTGATGGAAGATTTTGTCTCTCTCTCTCTTGGAAACAGATTTTTAATTGATATATTTACTTTTGAATGTTGAGAATTCTTTGCCAGTTTGTTTATCTCTAGCTTCATGCTAAGCACTTGAGAACATTCAGGACGTAACATGTATGGTCCTCCAATAGACCTGTCTTTCAAAGACCTCAGCCATGTCGCAGGTACATTTCTCTACTTTGTCTTTACAATGAGAAACTTGAATGGTCTGTTTGCTTTAAAGGGGCAGTATTATGTGTTTTCCAGCCACTTGGCACAATCACATAACTATGTCACATTCAGTTGTTATAAAAATGATGTATATGTCAAATCCGACTTAAAATACGTTTTATTTCATAATTTCATAATTGGGCCTCTGTCCCTTTAAGAAACTTTTGCTCTTTCTGGTACTCTGCCTGCAGGAAGTTGTCGCAACATGGCTCCTCTATTAACCTTAAATGATATTTTTACCAGCGTTTCACTGAGAAGTAGCTCGTAAACTGAGCTCAGCAGATGCTCAGTTCCACCAGGTGTTTGCTAATTGTTGCTGGCTAGTCTTAAGGAGCTGAGTGGGGGAGTTGCGGGGGAGGGGTGCTCTGTAATGCAGAAGCTTAGAAGTTTAGAAACTGCAGCTCCATGGAGGAGCTTCATTGCCAAAGGCTCTGTTCGATCCCCCAAAGCGTGTTGCACAGCTGAATGGTTGCTATGGGAGATTCAAAGATTTCTCAAAAACGAACCAACAAAATATGTTGGTTTTTGATGAGGGAATAACCATCTAACATGTTGTAAAGCTCAAAGAGGTTGACCTTACATAATACTGCCCTTTCATTGATTTATTTGAATGTATTCATCATATTCCTGAGATCTTGTAGAGGAACATACAAAAACGCTTTAGCAGAATAAAAACAATTGAAAAACTATTCCTGGATCGCTTAACTGACTGACTGTGGTTTAGATGCTCTGGAGGAGATTCCCCGCCTTCCCCTGCGCCCCTTAAGGATCAACTCGGACAACAAGTACCTGAGCCAGTCGATGCGTCTGAACAACAACAACCTCACAAACCTCGTTGGCCTTGAATTCATTTTGAGTCATTTTCTGGCTCAGCCATCATTGGTTGGCTGGCTGGATCTCTCCTGCAACAAAATAACAAGTATTGAATGTGTAAGATTTAGTTTTAATACGTTTCATTATGTAATTATTTGCTAAGCCGAATTGTCAGTTTTGCAGGTTGAATCATTGTGCCTCTTTGGACTGAACCTATTCCTTGTCTGTCTACATGCGTTACATTTTCTATATGTAATTCAGTCTACACGCATTTAATAAAACAATTCCAATCTGTGCTTCATTTTGAACAGCGTATCTTTGTGTATTCCAGGTTCTATGTGAGCTAAAGGAGCTGCGTGTTTTGTATCTGCATGGCAATGACATCTGGAGCCTGAGTGAAGTAAACAAGTTAAAGGAGCTGAATTATCTGCACACCATCACGCTTCATGGAAATTTGATCGAAAACATCAAAGGCTACAGGTGATTTGCTTTAACTATCAACTTAACTACCATAGCAATATAATTTGATTTGATTTCACCTTGAAATTATAACTGTAACAGTGTAAATAGCAACCCATTCAACAATGATCACTTAAACATCCAGGGGTTGATGAAGGTATGGTGGCTTCATACCTTCTCAATTGAGTTTTATGAATTTGTAGTTCTTTCTTGGTTACAGTAATGCTTTAATTTTACAAGCACCTGAAGGTGAGGTAGATATTAAAGACGACCTTCCAACGTCTGCAACTTGCAGCTCAACACTGAACATAAGTAGAAATGTGGAAAAAGCTAGTTGGCAGTTATAAGAAGGGTTGGATTGCTGTAACACAAGTTTTTCCATTGATTGGTGAGAATGGTAAAAAAAAAAAAAAAAAAAATTCCAACCTGACATTTCTTTAATTAAAATGTAAATAAGAACAGATAAGCCTCTTTTTCGAAATGACCGCTCCTTGCTTGCTTTAAGCTATTTTATTCTCTTTATGGGAAATGCCTGTCCACTTTCCCTTTGACAAAAGACTTCTTGGAGTAAATAAAGTAATTTCAGTTAAATTAGTCCTTACTTTATTATTTAGCACAGTAAAATACATAAACACTAACAGACAGAGGAACAACAATGAAACAAAAATTAGCAGAAAAAGGAACTGAGTTATAGCAAACTTGTTAAAAAAAAAGCTAAAATCTGTGAATAGTTGGAGTTTACTCTCAACAGAAAAATTCATGACTGGGTGAATATGAAACTGTAAATTGGCTGGGGTGCACTGCATACAACGAAATCATCCAACTGTCGAAATTCACATTAGAAAACACATCTGCAGACATACATCAGTTCTTATACTAAACAAAATTGTTGCACTGTGTAGCATAATTTTCTAATGAAAAGTGCGGTACAAATTAAATTGATTATTATTATTATTATTATTATTATTATTATTATAAAATGAGAACTGTAAGCAAGTGTGCCATAAAAAGGTTACAGCAAAGTAATTATATACTCTGTCAAACATTTCTGTAACACTTAGTGCAGGGACATTTTTCAACTGAGAAAAATATATGTGATAATTTGTCATCCTCTTACTACATCCGACAGGATTGTGATTAATTATATGTTTCACCAGATAAAGTTTCTTTACTGAGCTGTTGGTCTCCTGTGTGGTGCCTGAACCACTTCAACAGACTTTTATTTTTTCACATAAACTAAATAATGTGAGAAAAAAAAAGAATAAAATAGAGAATCTTATCTCAAAATGCGGCTGCACAGTGGCATGGTTGGTAGCGCCTTGCAGCAAGAAGATCCTGGGTTCGATTCCCGGCCGCGGTCTTTCTGCATGGAGTTTGCATGTTTCTCCCTGTGCATGGTGGGTTTTCTCCGGGTACTCCAGTTTCCTCCCACAGTCCAAAAACATGACTGTCAGGTATAATGGTCTCTCTAAATTCTCCCTAGGTGTGAGTGTGTGTGTGCATGGTTGTGTGTCCTGTCTGTCTCTGTATTACCCTGCGACCTGTCCAGGGTGACCCCTGCCACCCCCCTGGAACGTTAGCTGGAGATAGGCACCAGCACCTCCTGATCCCACAAGGGACAAGGGTGTTAAAAAATGGATCTCAAAGTGCATTCATTGAGTTGAAATGACATATAAATTACGTGAAATAATCTAATGCATGTGCCTTCTACTGTGTTTGAGGAATTACGTTATTTCGATATTGCCTCACCTGAAGAGGATGGACTTCAGTGCTGTGACTCGCGAGGAGAAGGTCTTGGCGAATATTTGGTCTACGAACATCAAACCGCCCAGAACACGACCCAAAGATGCGTCAGAAGATGATTAAACTGTAATTCAAGTAGTTCTCAATTTTTTTTTATTATTATAATTTTCTTTTACCAGTAAAAATGATTTATAAATGCCTTCACAAATGATTAAATAACTGGGTTGTGACTCCAGGAAATTTGGACAAATAGAATAAATTAGTTTCACCCCAATGCATTCAGCATTTTCACTTGCAAGAATTTACAGTTAATAAATGTGAATAATTTCTCTCCCTTTAACTTCTCAAACTATTTTAGATTTTTGTTCCTACTGACTGGGCTTGTTAAGCAGAAGATTCTTCTCAGATGAGCCTTGGAAGTGACAGCCTTCCTCTTATGAGTTTCACCCTGAAAAATCCTTCACTGTGTGGATTTAAATGTCCCTGAATCAACATATGGTGAGGACTAACCTGGCCACTGAAGCCAAAACCAAAACAGAAATCTTTTGAGAGTTCATTTAGATTCTGTGGATCGGAATATTGATGTCGATATTTGTGTGAGGTGTAGCAGTGACTCTGTCGTCTTTTAAAGCTGCTCTTCCAGATTCCTGGTCAAAACATTTAGCCCATGTCCCAAACTGTGCTGTAAAGAAAGTCTCGATGAATATCTTTCAGTCAGGATGGCGGTTGCCCTCTCAGACGGTGCTCCAGGAAATACTTTGCACTCCGGAGAGTTTTGACTGCAGACTGGCTACTGTACATGGACATTACTTTTTATCTTGATGCAAAAGGCTGCCGTGAAATAAAACGCATGAATCAGGATCTTATGTGTCAGATTTATTCATGGTTCCGCTGGTACAAACTACCACTTGATTTCAGCAAAACGTTAAGAGAAATGTATGAACATTTTTTGAATTTTGCAACTGGTCTTGTTGCATTCAGGCATGATGAGAAAGATTATATTAATCACAAGTTTTTATTTTTCTGGTTTTCAATTTTTTATTATTTTTTTTTATTTGATGGGTTCTTAACAGAATACCCAGCACATGTTTGAAGTATTAACTTATCGACTCACATATTAATTATAAAGCACCTTATGTTGTGACAGCTGAAACACAACAATTGTCCCGTAATGGTTGTCTGCTGTTTAATCCACCAGCTCACCCTCTCTGGTTCTGGTTCCTGCATTCTGTCATTTCTCCATCATGTTCTGGAAAATGACATTAGATCCTTTTCCAGAACATTCCACCAAGTCATTTAGGATATCGAGGAAGCTTCAAAATACAATTACGCCTTCAAGACCTCTTTCCAATAGATGAATTATTCTTCTCTGTTCCTCTGTTACATGTGTGTTTTTTGTCTTCTGTTGTATTTAATGTTACAAAATGTGTCTAGAGGGATATAAAAGCTTTCAAAAAAGAAGCAAAATGTGGTTGGAAAGTTTATTACAATAAAGAGGACACAAAACTACGTACAGGACAAAGTTGCTGAAAACTAAAATGGAGTTACAAGACTGAAACTCAGATTAAGTGTTCAAAAACCCTAGAAGTTCAACTCGGCTCCAGAGAGAGCTGTCCAAGCCTTTTCAAAAGCCTCACACTTTGCCAGAAGGCAGAGCATGGTTGGAATTTACTACAAAGCAGGGAACTAGTCATTCTTATGAATTATGTTCAGGAAATAAGCATACATACTCGTTATACTTACTGTGAGGGCAGAGCCCCAGACTTTGCCCTCTCCCTGATGTCCACTGCTCTGCCTCAGCTCCTCTCTCTGCAGCCGTTCCTCCCTGCTCTCTTCTGTTCTCTGCCTTTTTTCTGCTTCTGCTGCTTGTCATTCAGCCCTGAACAAGGGGGTCTTTTTACCCTCTTACCTGTGTGTCCACCCACAGCTGCCTCCTGATTGGTGGGTCAGCACACAGGTGTAGACATGTAGTCAACAGGGTGGAACCACACTGCAAAAGCACATTTTTTTTCTCCCATATTATAAGTTTTAACGTGGAAAAAATGTCTTGCTCCACTAGCAGATTATTTCATTTATAGCTCATACTTTTTCATCAATATTAAGGAATTGTTGAACAAAAAACAAGCCCCTATTTCTTGCTGAAAAGTTACTTGTAAGTTAGTTGTGTCTTATTTCAAGCATGTAGAAATATTTGAATGAGAAACTAGACCAAAAACACTTGGGAAGACTTTGCATTTTTGCCCTGCAATCAATAAAACAGTGACAAAAATGCATTAAAATCATACTGAACACAAATAAAGCATGCTAAAAGTCCCTTCAAAGCATTATTAGAGTCCTTTACAGTCAGCTGTTTGGTTCTTGTTAAGCTTTTTAGGACCGATAGGGCTGTTTAATTATTTGAATGTAGGGTTTTATGTTGCTTTTGGCCCAAAATGACCACAAAAACAAGGTACAGCCTGATGTATGCATCCATCCCTTTCAAATGCTGAACCCTTATCAGTTGCATCAAAAGTAAAGACCAAGGAAAGAAAAGACGGGAGGGTCCGGCTGATAAGGCTCTTTCTGCAAGTGTTGGACAAAAAAAAGCTCAATTTTAAAGTTCTGAAATGCTGAAGGGTCAAAATGACCAACCACCATGTGTGAGAGGAAACGGAGAGTGTAGAGTCTCATCCAGAGCGATATTTATGCAAGAATCGCTAGTTCATCACAAACACACCCTTACAGAGGCTGTTCTTTCAGACATGCTGTTGTTTGATGTTCCTCAGGCATCTCTTCAGGACATGGAGAGTTCGCGCGCGCGCGTGTGTGTGTGTGTGTGTGTGTGTGTGTGTGTGTGTGTGTGTGTGTGTGTGTGTGTGTGTGTGTGTGTGTGTGTGTGTGTGTGTGTGTGTGTGAGGCATTCTGTTTTTGAAGACCTAAGACGGTTGTTTTTCTGGTTCTAGGGAAAGAATCAAGATCCCAAGTCATAAAAGAAGGAATCCAGGGATGGGATATTTTATTGGCCCAGATGTGTTTAATAAATCATTTTCCCTCAGACCTAATTAAACACTTACTGCCTAGCACTGCTAAGCTATTAACATCTGCTCCACTGAATGAACTAGAATGAGCTCCAGCTCTGGATGGGTTTAACGGCGGCAGGCAGGATAAATATAATGTTCTCTTTCATGTTTTTTGCCATTCCTCATCTTCTCTTTCCTTTCTGTGCGTGGATGTTTCTCTCTATCTCTCTCTCTTTCTGTGTAATTATCCCAGCAGCTGCTGCTTTGCTTTACATCTCCTTTTTTGCTATACTTAGAAAAAAAAAAAAAAAGGATCCTCCTATCGAAGATGATATGGTGTAAGAGCTATGAAGGATTTGACTTCTGCTGGGCATCTTGCAAATTATGAACAAAAGTGACAGTGTGCGTCCAGTCAGAGATATTGAAATGCTGCAGAATAACATAAATTGGTTTCTGAGAAGGTCTAATTACATCAAAAAATATCAAGAGAAAGGAGAGGAGTCTGCCTGTGGAAAACACTCACTTGGTTTTCTCTGCATCCAGTGTAAAATGGAACAGAAAAGACATATTGTTTATTTTACCACATGAAAGAAAACAGAAATTAGTCGGACATTATCCAAGGTCTGTGTTTAAAATAAGTAGACAACACCAGTGTTTTGAACTCTGCGTGCTGTAAGTAGGAGCAGCTGTTTTGGGAAATTGTTTGAGATGATAATTGTTTTCTACTCGCTCGTCTCAAAAACAAAGTAGGTAGCACATTTTACATGCTGGTGAAATTCTCTATGACATATGGCTTCAAATGTGAAGCCACTTGGATAAAAAAAAAAACACCTGGAAGATTTCTGCTCCACAAATAAACATAAAGAAGCGGGTTCCTATGCTAAAAAAACCCAAAATCAAACACTGTGGTTGCAGTCAACGCATCATTGATCCTCATTGAAAACTGTTTATCACTCGAAAATAATGTTTTTTTTCTTTTCCTTCTAATTGCCATGATTTTGAAAGTAAAAAAAAATCCAATAATTGTGACTGACCATCTACCAAAAGTGGGGCTGCAGGATTGAAACATTAATTTCATTTCTATTTATGTGTAGGTTGGTGATCCTGATGGATTCAGAACTTCCACACAATATGTTATTACAAAGATGAAAACTTCAAACCTTTTCAAAATCCGTTCTTTCCTCCCAGTTGTGCTGCTGTTGAACCTTCGCCGTAAGGAAGACTTTTGATCCTTTTGATTTTTGGCTACACAAGTTTGCTGTTAATATTTTTTTTTTTTCACCTGCATCAGAAAGATGTCATCTCACAATGAGTTTGTAAAAAAGAGTGAAGACATTTTCAGAGCAGTGAATTGCTAATGGTCAAACAGACAATGGGCTGATTTAATCTAAAACAGCTCAAAGAAAACCATGTTTAAACTTGTGTTATGCTTCTCTCTACCAACAGAAAGTAAGGAAGCACTTTTGTAAAGTTTGGTGCTATTTTCTTGGCCAAACAATGTTCATGTTGCACCACATGAACAGCAGAAGAAAGCCCAGAATGGCACCACTGCTTCTGTCAGACTGACCCGTGGCTACGATGTAGCTTACCTCTGTCGTTGTGTGAATGTGTGCGAATAAATGAATGAATGACTGACGGTAGTGTAAAGCCCCATCCTCAACTTTGCTAATGGTGGAGAAAAAACTTAAAGTTCCAGAAAAACTATTTATTCTCTGTCATTGGTGTCAGTGCTAGTTAGCCTTAGCATTTATAGCAGGCTTTGCTGTCGTGAACTACCTGTAGCTTAGCAGAGAGTATTAGAAGCCCATATGGAAGCCTGATTGACAGCGCTAAAACCCGCCTCCTTCCTCTGATTGGTTGTGTCTGACCGGGAGCAGTGTGTTTCTGCAGATGGCTGTAGGACAGCAGGGAACATGCAGAGGAGCTAGATTATTCACACAGATTACCTTCTCTCATATGCAATACAAACATCTAAAAAAAAAAAAACATATTTTTATAAAAGTTATACTATCGCTGCTTTTATTTCCTCTCGTTTCAATTGTGCCCTTTAACTTTTGCATGTTCTTTTTCCAAACAAACAAACAAACAAACAAACAAACAAACAATCAAACAAACAAACAAACAAACATCCACAATGATTCACCAAATTGGAACAAACTGGAAAAACATCAATCACTTTTTTATTATTTAATTTTTTATTATTATTATTAATTCACAAGACTTTGTTCGACTTCTTAAATTAATTAAAAGACAAAAACTGTATAGACTGTATATTTAAGTTACTAAGTAAATCTTTGAATTCTAAAAGCTGTAAGTGACACCTTTGACTTTCAGGTCACCACGTGTAGAACTGATTAAAAATCTGAGTCAATATGAAGCAGACACAACGTATAGCACAGTGAACTTTTATTAGGATTTCACAGCTAGACCTGATTGATTCCTTTAAAATTCACCTTTTAGATGAGATTTTTATGACTTTATGCATACTCTTTTTCCTTCATGTGTTGTGTTCATCATTGATTACTGTAAAGAGGTTTATAGTTAAAGTCTATGAAAGGTTTTACTGACCAACACTCCAGAATTAGAGGCCACCATACTGTGATTCTTTTAGACACTTAACATCTGCAAAGTAGTTTATTGTTATCAGACAAAGAAAAGATTTTAGTGTTAGATTTTTTTTTTCAGTTCTTTGTTCAGTATAAAACAAGCACTACTTTCAGAAACGTCTCCTCATCAAAAATCCTCAAGGGTTTATTAGTCATTGAAGCCCAAAGGCAAACCTGAATTAAGAGCTAATTAACCTGCTTTGCTTCCTGATAGGCACAGCAACACATCAGTCAGGATATGAGACGGTGTGCATGCATCCCATGTTCACTAGAGAAAGAAGTTCAAATTTACACTCTTGTTCAGTCACTCCATGACATTTTTTTGCCTGGAGCCCTTTCTGTTTTCTCCTGCTGCAATGCTCCAGGTAGTTGTCTTGTTAAAATGTAAGCCTTTATCATTCAGTCTGAGATCCAGTTTTTATCGCTTTCTCTGTCATTTTCTGTGCGCTCTTTTTCTTTACAGATCACAACCCAGAAAACTTTCTCTATTGTATCTGCTGTATGTTTACTTTTATTTTCCACATATTTGTCATATTTTACAGCGCGCCTGCGCTTGTAATCGGGTCTTCACGCTGTACGAAAAGTCGCATCATCTTATTGTATCTCTGAGAAGGAATCAGAGATGGTACATCTTTCTGTTTTCTGATACATTTTCTTTCAATTCAGAGATTTACAAACATTTTCTTAGTATTTTTTTTTGTAATTGCATGTAAACTTTATGAATTTATTTAAATATTTTGAATATCCTCCCACAAGTTTTTCTAAATAGTTTTCTAGAATTCTGGCTCGTCCTGATGAAGTTTTGGGAACTGGTGGTGGTAAATGACGATTTGGAAAACAGATTTTTCCCTAATCTTTTTTTTTTTCATTCTCTTGAGATGCTGCTTCAGTGTTTCTACATTCAGCAATTCTTTTTGCTCGTAATGAATTGATTTCATGAAGTGAATCAGTCCGTTCTGCTGCTATATGTACAGTTGACATGGTGCTTCGAGGCTTGAAATTTTCCACCTGGTCAGTCCAAACATACCAGTTGTCGTACTGAACAAACCCGCCAATTCTGGTTTCTTCCAAACTCTGCATCTCTAGAAAACTCAGCTCTTTGTCCCTGAGTGCTATTGTGAGTTGAAATTGAAATCGTTTGGTGTAATAAAGCATCTTTTTATCTAAAATGTCCTTTCAGCCTTTGTTCACATGCTGTTTATTTTTAATTGCTCTCGCTTAAAAAGATTAACATGGCGCTTTTAGGAATCGGAGTATTGTTTGTAAGGATGAACCAGATGTGGAGACAGAGTTCTCTTTTTGTGTCACGGTGTGTCTCCTGCTATTCTCATTTCTCTTTTGTGTAATAGATAATTGCTTCCTTAGTTGTTTTACATCCTAATTCTGCTCTAATCTGTCCTTTGTTTATAACTTAGCTGTGTTTATTTTCCTTCATGTTGCTGTTCGTTCTCCCATGTATTAATATGAAACCTCTGAGACGTCAGAGAATTGTTGTACTAAAATTAAATTACACGCGAGGAGGCCCTATTTACTAGTTATGTGACATTAAAAACAATTACAATTGGTGGTAATGTTCAAGGGATATTAAGCCACTGCCAAGCACTGTAAATGATCCAACTGTGCTGAGTTTCATGCTCTGCCATAAAGATATATCCACCAAATTACGCTTTTGTTATGTAGCTGTATAAAAATATTAAGTTACATTTGTTTACTCATGAAATAACATACAAGTTAATTCATTTTCTTACTTCATAAATCATCTAAATAGACCTTTGTCTGTGGGGTTTGTTATTGCACTTGCACAGGAAGAACTGCTCTTACTTTCCATCGCTTTAAGCTGATTGAAAGTTTGAGGATAAATACGTTTAGCACAAATTGATCATCATGTCAATACAGAGAGTAAAGAGGGAGCAGCACAAATTAGAAGCTGATTACGCAACAGAGGAATGTTGTACATTTTGCTAAAGCAGAAGAAATGGCAAAAGTTTTACCTCGTTGAGAGGATTTAACTGAAATGGATTTTTTTTTGTCTCTTTTTTTTTCATTAAAAGCTTCTCATCAGTAGTACATCAGATGAAGCATTTCCAAAAGTAATTTAAAGTCTTATTACATTGACTCAGTTTAGTCATAAAATACCCAGAAGAAAACAGACGGAGGAACTGGATTATTAGCTGAGACACAGAAATCTTTGTAAATATGCAGGTTTAGTAATAAAACAACTTTTTTGTTGAAAGTAAAAGCCCTTCTGAATGTTCATTAAATCCCGTCTCACTGTGAGTCTTTGTACTGGAGCTCTGCAGCAGCGTCTTCAGAGATCTCCTAACGAAAAAGAGAAATCTCGCTTTTACTGGGTCGGCGCCACCTCGTTTTACATGACGGCGTCTTTGAGCGCCGCACTTGCAGATGTGGCGGCTTGACGGGATACTTTTCACATCTGATCATCAAATGAGTGCGTCGTTAATTTCAGAGCTACGATTCCTTTTCAACCACCTTGGACTTTTCTGGTGAAGACAAACTTAGCGTGCACTGATGGCTTGTCATGATTGGCTCAGACCTTCTGATCTTGGCTGCCGGCCGCTGAGCTCAATAGGATTTCGTGTAATCCCACAGAGCAGATGGACACGCAGGTAAGATCACAGTGGTAGAGCAGCTATAATTGGCCTGGCTCTCTGCCTGCAAACCCTTTTGACTTGTAGTAGTTTGAGTTTTTGATGATCTAATCAGATATGAAGAATATCAGCGAGTCAGTTTCTGTGTCAATTAAACTTTTATTCCGCGTCACACAGATAGTCGTTGAAGTTTCGCTTGTTTGCAGGCTCTGCCATGCATGAAGTTGTGTTGCTGCAGTCCTGCAGAGCAGATGGAGCGACACTGCAAGCTACTGAGCTCCATTTATCCAACGTTTATGTTATGAAACTGTCTACAAATTAAAAATAAAGTAACAAATACACAGTAGCACAACCGAGCAGATGGCGAGCTTGCAGCTAACACTCTTGCTCGCACAATTTATTAGCAAATTATAAAAACCAAAAATCACAACAGTAATGATTGAGCTCAACTGTAATAGCATCAGTAGCCCGCTCTGTGCCTGCTGAAAAATATGCTCTGAGCTTTTAACATCATTCTGAAAATTTTGTGATGGAATTTATTTATTTATTTTTTTAATTATGTCATATTTTTTTCCCTCTTTTTAATAGATGAAAGCTTGTGTCTGAAAGAACTTGGTTTAAGATTGAAAACAAAACAAACAAAAAAATCCATGCATTGTATAAGATAAGTCATGACACTTTCGAGATTGCCAGTAAAGCACATTTTAAGTATAAAATTATAATACTAAATTTTATTTGTTAGCACATTTCAAGACACTTTACAAGAAAAAACCCCAAACCAAAACAATTACACTGAAAATATAAACAGATGCAGAAAAAAAGACATAGACAGGTAGGTAGGTTGAGAGGCGGACAGAGGAAGCCATGAATGATGCAGAACGGTGCAGCGCCAAGAATGTTTTTCCTTTTTAGCAAGACATAACTAAAGCACAATTTCTCTTATGTAAATCAGAAGTTACATTTAGATTGAAATTGTCTAAAAACGATTAATAAATTCTCATGCAGGTTGAGCTCCAAAGTCAGTGGTGGCAGACAGTTGATGGATAGACTGGATGGTTAGTTATGCACAGTAAAAACAATAACCACAAGTTTATCTTTTTCCTCCTGCTTGATCTGAAAACCTCGTTGTTTCCGTGAGCTGGTCTCCTTCGTTTACGCCACAACAAACAAAATGGACAAACAAAAGTCAAAGTGATAATTTTTTCTATTTGCTTTTTTAATTGGATCCAAAACTGAAAAAAGGTTTTGTTTTTCATATTTTCAATTTTAGTTTTGGATCAAACAACACAAAGTGGAAAAACGGGAATTTGAATTGAATATTTCATTGCTTTGGCTTGCTTGACCTGGAAATTGTTCTGCATGCAATCATGGCAGCACTGGAACCACACACAAATTTGATTTAGGATTCATTCAACACTGGCATGACCCACACACACACACACACATACGCACGCACACACACACACACACACACACATACAAATATTCTGCACGATGCAGCAGATGAACATCCTACCATGCTTAGAAATGAGCATCAAAATATTCCGTGCTCGACATGATCTGAAGAGGAAAGGCCAGGTAAGGCAATTTTATTTGTGTAGCACATTTTCAGCAACAAAGCAATTCAAGGTGCTTTACAGGGTTAGACGGAAAATCACACAACAAACGAGAAAAATACTTTACACTGCAGTGGCAAAGTAAGGCAGAACGATGACAGGTTGAAAAACACTTTGACGTTCCCATTGTTACGAATCAAAAGCAACTGTAGACAACTGGATTTTTAGCCTCTATTTAAAGCTGCATAAAAAAACTTTTATAAAAAAAGTTTTTTTACATACTTGTTTTAAGTATAACATGAGACAGATGATCTGTTAGAAACATTTCTGCAGATGGCTGTAGGACTACAGGGAAGAGGCAGAGGAGCCAGTCACAGACTGTCTTGTGTTATATTTATTAGTTTTAATATATGTATAAAAATATATGTAAAAGTTTCAGCTTGCTGCTGGAGAGAAACACTGTGTTTCAGCAGTTCTGAAGTTTTCTGGAAGTTTGTTCCTGATTAGAGGAGCATAAAAACTGAACACTGCTTCTCCTTGGTTGGTTCTGGTTCTGGTTCTGAAGCTGCAAAGTAGACTTGAACCAGAAGATCTGAGCGGTCTGGAAGGTTGACGTGACAACAGATCTACAATGCATTTGGTACTAAGTCATTCAGTAACTTATGAATTAATAAAAAACATTTGAAAGTGTATTTTATGAGCTATATGCCAGTGTAAGGTATTTTGTAACTGATGTACTGACCACACACACTCTGGCAGTAAAGCTGCTTAATATACCATTATGCTTAATAAATAGAATTTAAATGGTTCTTTATTCTTTCTTTTTTATTTATAAGTTTTAAAAGGCAATTTTGCCTTTTAAAATAATTATGCAAAGGATGTGGTAGGTTGCTTTAATTTTTAACTCGTGTATCAATGCTGCACGAATCAAAGTAACTTATATTTACACAATTATACACTGAACGTGTTCAACATAAAAACCAGTGTCTCTAAGCCCCAGCAATGAAATATTAAAATCAAATCCAGTCCTGTGACACGTTTGTTCATTCCACAGTTTTTATTTGAGACTAAAATTCAAAATTTGGAAAAGACAAGAAAAAAAATCACATTATGTTGTTTTTTTGTATACAATTAAAAATAATTAAGAGAAACCAATTAAGTTTTCACATTTTGATCTTTGGTTGTCAATTGAAAATAGAGAGGATGAATGACACACAGATTCACGTTGGTATTCAGAAGAGTTTGTGATAAAACACATAATTTTTCTCAACATCCAAGAAATCACTGAGCTGAATCGTTCGATAACACATGCAGAATATGTGTCATCTGCACACATACCATTATAAACGGAACATCATAGGATGAATATATATTTTCAGAACCATTGTAATTATATACAAATTTTATCTCATGCTCAAATTCAACTGATCAATATTTTTTTTGTGGTTTAGCACAGAACAAAAATAAGAAGCAAAGTGAAAATGCCTGAGCAGCTGCACTGCTGCACAGCCCAAATGCACATTGGAGGGCTGCTGTGAAGACATCATCCCTAACAGCCAGGGGTTAAACTGGCTGTACCTGTTTTCTTAGTTTTTTTTTTGCTAAGATTTATCTGAAACTCTGATTTCAGATAGATCCATCAAGCCCAGATGAGCCCTTCAGGCCTCTGGAAACAGAATGCCTCTGTTAAAACATGCATAAAGTTAGAAAATCCCTAGTTTTATCATTTCCCCATGGAAACTTTTGCAGTTATTTACAATAACTAAACAGTGGGCAACATTAAAACGTCGACTTGGAGGCATGTCAAGGAGGGAGTCTGGGATTCCCTCGTGTGATCAATTCCATCTTTATTGGGATATTAAAAAGAATTATACTTGGACAGTTTCAAACATGTCGGTGTTTTTGTGCATGTGCAGTTTTAATGATTTTTATTGTACACCATATTTTAGGGAGAAGTCTAAAACACAGGAGGCCAAACACTATTTTTGTTTTGATATGTCAAACTTGGAATTGAAAAATTCTTTTCACAGTGACTTTAAAGCTTATGCCGTATCCATCTAATAAACTAGTGTAACCAAAGGGTCTGATTCTGCTAAGCATCCAGCGCCGAGTGCATACCTCTAGCATTCTGATGTCAAGAAAAATGGCTTTCGCACTCAAAGGCACATATAGTTAATAACATGTTGGATGACAAACGCTACAGATTTCTCTGTAAATACGTCATGAATAGCATATCATGGATAGCAAATATTCCATGCAAAGAGTGTATAGTATATTTACACAAGACCAGACTAAACATATTTTACTTAACGTTTTGAGAACATTCTGATTAAACTGGCTATAAAGCTAAACCTCAAACTTTGAAAAGGTGATAGTTATTCTAAATATTAGCATGTCTTACTGAAACTGTGTCCATCTGATATCCACACCTAGAATCGGCGACAGTCCCTAAACAGTCCAAAGCCTGTGTAGAAAAAATGAGTGATAAAATACCTGAATATAATAAAGGTTGCATGAACTTATATCTAAGATAATTCTTGACAAAAATGTTGCCTCTTATACCAAAACAAGCTAAGTAAAAACTGACTTCTAAGCTTTCTCAACAACAGGATTACAACCTACATAAAAGGATTGCTATAGCTGTCAAGGGTAAGTGGATCAAAGAAGCCAAATACAGAGAGGAAGAAAGGTAGATTTGGGATTCTAGTACCTTTTAATAATTAAGCTGGTATTCAATAATTCCACAACAAGGTATAAACAGTGAGCTTGGGAAGGTAAACAGAGAATCAGACCATCAGATTTGGAAAATGAGGAATACAAGACCTGGAGAGGATGAATGAGAAAAGGTGTAAAACAGAAAGACTGATGAAGACAATTACTAAAGAGGAACTTTCTCAAAATATTATAACTAACACAAAATGTCCAAAACTTTAAGGCTTATGGATCCTTTACAGGCTGCCCAATAAAAAGCCAGTCTTACTGTTGGGTTCTTTGAGCTGGAAAAGTTATGTCTCAAAGTTGTGGAAGTTAGTATAAAATCCCATAATAATTGTGCTTATGGCTATTTGTCAACTAATCTCAACGGAAACCAAGCTGGCCAAAACTGCTAGAAACTATGTAGGTATATCAGTTCAAAATAATTGCACTACCTCATTAAATTCAACTATTGTGTAGGAAATGTTCACATACTGACTTTCAATCTTCATGTTTAGTTTAAAAAAAACTTGTTTTACTCATTCAGCAACAGATAAATCAAATTGCATCTGAGGAAAAACTTAGGATGCTGTGCTCTCCAAAGGCTAGTGTTATCCGCTTTGGTTGAAAGAACTATGACACTTTCTGTGGTTAATGAATCTCTTGCATCATTCTAAGAAACGTTTGCTCCGTGGACACATCCAGCTGTGAGATGTTAAAGGGGTTTCTCGATTGGACAGTCTGCTTTGTGTCACCCTGCAGCATCAACACAGCAGCCAGATCTCAGCCCAGGGCTTATGCTTTAATTCTCAACCAGTCCTTAATGGACTTGCAGGTATGTTTTGAGACATTGTCATGTTGCAGGATTCAGTTCAGATTCCTCCCCCCCCCACCCTCATATTTCTCTAGCACCCTCTGCTACATGGTGGAATTCACAGATGATCATTCTAAACATCCCCTTTGTTCAAGACCTCAAATAATTAACATTCAGAGTCCAAGCTGTATGTACAATACAGTTCCCTTATATTGTACATAAAGTGTTTATTCATATGATATTTTGGTTCTTTTTTTTTGATAAATGAAAGTTGAAATTAAACATCAAAGTTTATTGAAAACGGATGAAATCCTGAAATAAGTAATTGTCGCAGTTTAATCCAAATATTTCTGCCCCTGAATGGAACACCGTGCACTGTAAGGCAAATGTCTTGGCAGCACAATAATAATAATAAAAAAATAAAATAAAAAAAATTAAAATTAAAGATCATTTCCACAATGTATATTTATCCATCACTGTTAGTCATTATTTTTTTTGCGCAAGATGCATATAAATCCAGAGCAGTTGCGTGAGGAGCAGCACAGCGGCGCACACATGCACACTTCCTTCTCCGCCATGGGGCGCAAAGAAGCGAAGCGGACACCGGCTGATCCGTCCGCCTTTTGCTGCGGACGTTATTAGATTACGGCGCAACGTTCGTCATCTGTGCAGCTGGCTGCTCCTGAGATGAACGCACGACGGCTTTTACACGCACTTTTATTTTTTAAAATACACATTCTCTCTCTCTCTCTCTCTCTCTCTCTCTCTTCATTCAGCTGATGTCGCCGCTGTTGGCCAACTCTTCGCGCCTCCCCCCCGCCGCCTCCCTCCCTCCCTCTCTCTCTCTCTCTCTGTCTCACTCCGCGGTTGGGAAAGCGAAGGGGGGAAAACTAGAGACTGTTGCTCTGCCTCCCTCCTACAGCGCTCCAAGTCCCGCAGCGGAGACTTAAACTAAAGAACACTTGAAGAGAGACGGACTTTATTAGAGCACCAAACGTTGCTGCCATCTTATTTTTTATTCTTTATTTTAATTTTTTTACTTCTATGTAAGACACCGGCTTCTTCGTCTTGAACGCACCGTCATCGGAATATTTACCCTCTTCCCAAGAAAATTAAAAAAATAATAATAATAAATTAATTAATAGATAAAGTAAGGAAGGTGAGCGTTCAACCAAGCGAGCAGGTTGGTTGGATTAGTTGTGCTGGATGTTATTTCCTGGATTTCCTCTTTCCTGCGGCCGAGGGGGACAGCAACAGTGTGTGGAAAAGTAGATTTGAATGTTAAACATATGGCTTCGACGAGGATAACGCGGTAAGTCCTGCGCTGTATCCCTCTTAAACCCACATTCCCTAATGGGAGAGCTCTCTGTTTGCTCAGTATTGACTTTAGAAAGCGCAAGCTGCAATTTCTAAGTAATGGGCTTGTTATCTCGCTGCTGCTGTCATTGTTTTTAGCTGATCCAAAGCCTTCCTGTGTGTTAGGTCTATGCTTATTTGTTGTTGTTTTTTTTTAAAGAATTTCCACTTGTGTGCGTGAGAAGGGAGCCGCTCATGAGACTCATACTGAGGAAAAGACGCATCAATGTGAGACCAGGCGTAGAAAAGTGTGGCGGCTGAAAGCATGTTTTTAAGTAAATGTGAGGATTCGCTGTCCGCGGTGCTGAAACCTCCGGATTGGATTTCTCTCTCTCTCTCTCTCTCTCTCTCTCTCTCTCTCTCTCTCTCTCTCTCTCTCTCTCTCTCTCTCTCTCTCTCTCTCTCTCTCTCTCTCTCTCTCTCTCTCTCTCTCTCTCTCTCTCTCCTGGTTTGGACGCTTCAGATGACATCCATTAGAGTCAATTCAACGCGAGTTGAAGCGCATTCGTATGCAACGCGAGTCTTAAATGTCACCTCTTAACCTATCAATTAACACTGACTTCCATGAGATCATAACGTACGTAGCCTGGTTGTATGTTCTGTTTTTTTTTTTTTTTTTTGTCAAATTGAACCAGCTTCTGTGCAGAATTTGACATTTTCTTCTACCCTAAAAATTCCCGCCTGCCTCCCCAACGTGTGCAGTGTCTTCAACTCCCGCAGCAGTCCCGTCAAAATCAGCCCAGGCCCAGCCTTTGCGTCTTGGATTATGAAGAGTGAGAGAATCATCCGATTAGTTTAAATTACGACAAGCTGTCGCCACCTCGGTGCAGGTCAGATAAAGAGGGCAGAAAGTTAAAGTTGACTCCAGGTTGGTGGCTTCAAATGTAGGCTGTCCTTCACTGATGCTGCCTTTTTGCTCTTACGCTCCTGCCCCCACTGTGAACTTTTAATAATGTGTAATTATGTGGTTGGTGCAAACAGGATTAGCCACATATTGATCAGCAATGACAAACCCATGAGTCCACAATGCTTCTGTTTGTGTCCCAGTGAAGCAGAGTCAGTGTGTCTTGGTGAGTTTACCCAGTGGATTATGTGACGCTGCCGCCTACCTGTGCGTGAGAGTGTGATGCCAAACAGGATTGTGTGTGTGCGGGCTCCATGTGTGTGTGTGTGTGTGTATGTGTTTGTAAATGCGCGTGGAGAAGGGGGGTCAGGCAGACAGAATGTGCTTTGTGAACTTGGGAGCCGTCAACTCCTCACTGTGTCAAATCCAGTTAGTCACGCTGGAGGAGAGAGGAACCAGCACTTCGATCCAAATAACTGTGGCTATCTACACTTCTGTGACTCAGTGTCATGTGATATTTCACTTTGGTTGAATGTTTTTAATTTCGAAGTGCAGAAGAATTTCACTTTCACAATTTCTCCACGAAACAGCCCGTTCTTTCACTCGTGCATTTCAAACTTTTGAACGACCAGAGAGCCCGTTTTTCACGTTCGAACTCCTGCTGTAAACGCATTTCGTTGAGATTTTCTGTGGTAGATAACACAAAGAGGGGATGAAAAAGGAAATAAGTAAAAGTCTGACAAGCATTTGTATTAACAAACCCATCAGTAGTTTGCAGAATCTCCTTTCACTTCACCTACAGCCACAAGTGTCTTTGGTTGTATCTCTGCCAGCTTTGCATATCTAAAGATTCAATTATTCCTCCTCTTTGGAAAACAACTCAAACTCAGTCAGACTGGATGGAGTGTGTTTGTGAACGTATGTTTTCTAGTCTGCTGTTCGTATTCAAATCCATTTAGATCTGGACTTTGACTGGGCCGTTTTAACATGTCAATTTGCTTCTATCCAACAAAGATCTGGCTGCATAGTTGGACTTTTTGTCCTGCCTTTAATATTAAGTATTTGCAGAATAAAAAAAATTCAAATGAGTAGTTCTTGTTTCAAGGAATAAGTATGACTGGGGAGAGAGTTTTGAACTCTGGTGTATTAATTTCAAGTCAACGTAAAAGTTCATATTCAAGTTTTACAGTATTAAAGAAAAGAAACCATTTTTACTGTGGGTTCAGAAATGTTTTTTATAATCTTTCTGTCGAAAATGAGAACTTCTAATTATAAGCAGAGTGTTGGTTTAGTTCTATTTTAGGTCATGTCAGTGCAGCAGATCTTAATCATGATCCCTGAGCCTGAGAAATGTTCCGCTGTGCAGGGCAGCCTTGGCTTTTCCGGGTCCCAAGGTTCACAATTAGGGAGCGGTGCTTCACAACGTTATCCCTGAAGGTTGGCTTCTGAATTAATGGGAGGGTTTTTTGATTTGATCAATGGGATTGAGATGTATTTAATTCCTTTCTACTGGGCTCAGTTTTTCACTGCCTTTTTGGTGTTTTTTTTGTTTTTAAACTTGAGTAGTTATCATTGTTGTTAGCTCACTGTTTTAAATTACTGGATAGATTGGCACTGAATATTACATGTTTGACAATTTAATTCTATTTTATCTATTATCCTGCCAATTATATCTCCTAAAATTATCTATTTTTCTAATAATCATATTCTTACTGTTATTGATTGAACAGTAGATAACAAAAATGAGTCTCTGTTTATAGCAATGAAACATTTAAGTATTCTCCAGAAAAAATCTGCGACAGTATTGCGTGATGCATTTGTTATTAGTGAAGGATTTTTGATTCTGTAAATGCTGTCTGGTTGTAACATCTCCCTTTTAAATAGGTGCCAGAGACATTCTTCCAAAAAGTTCTGTCAAATTATCGGACTTTATTGTGGTAGGCTACATGGCTGTATCGTATCGATCGGATGTTACATTCTGGAAAAAAACACTAGACAATTCAAGAAAAGTCAGCAAAGTATTTGGAATTAGGGATTAGTAAAGCCTTATTCAGGTTTCTTTACCGTCACCTTGATCTGCGCCTTCCTGACAGAGCGGATAACCTGATACACCGATGACAGACACACACACACACACACACACCTCGCAGTCTGGATTGCCTGAAATTCACACCTGCGCGGCAGCTGAGGGCAAAAGTTCCCAATGAGTCAATAAAAGCTTCACCACAGAAACACCGTGATCCCACAGCACCCAGTGACATGCACATAGTAATTACACGGGATATGAGCTGTCACATTCTGCTGGGAAAGGGGATCCGAGGCCAACGCTCTCCTTCACCTTGCCAATTAGAGAAGATTTCTGTCTCTGTCGGCAGTGAGGTTCTTTTAGCTCTGTTTCAAGTTGGATTTGCTTCAAAGATGATGTAACAAATACATAGCATATCTCAATGTTGTAGTCAAGACCACCTAACCCCAAGACCTTGCAAGTCCAGACCGCCAATGAGAGACCAGCTGCCGCCGGATATGCATCAACGCTTCTGTGTTTGCTTTAGATTCTTTTGTTTTGGCTCTATTACGAAACTAAACATGACGAATCATCATTTCATGGAGATTCAAACTAAAGAATAAAATATTGTTTAGTTCCTCCGGATGATATTAAATAGTTTTTCTTTACATGCATCCTCCATTATGCATTCAGTTACTTTTTCTTGCTTTCGATGCATCGGGTCTTAACCCACCACTTTGTCATATGAACAAAAGCATTCCAGCTTCCCACCCACTAATGCCTCCAGTTGGATTTGGACATCCTGCTATGGAGACAATCAAGAACAAAAACCACAGCAGTTTCTGTGAACCATTCTGTCATTCAAGGAGCCCAAAAATAGTCTGGTTGTTTGATTCAGCCTCTGTCTCTCGCCGCACCGCACTCTGTGTTTTCAGCTTGACCAAAACTGCCAGCTGGGCAGTCCTCTAGCAGCTGGCCATGCAGCTACTGCTTCAGAACAAACCTTCCAGCACCCTCCATACATCGTCGGAGGATATTGAAAGAAAGAAAAAGAAGAGAAACTCGATTGTAGTGTATGGAGCCAAAAATAAATCTAGTTTTCCTGGAGCAAAAGAGGCAGCAGTGAGCCTTTATCTCACTGCATAACCGGTATGGATGGCATCTGACTATCCTAGAGTTTTGTGGTTGGGCACAAAGTTTTGCTGCTGCTGTTGGGAATTAGCGTTGCAGCCATGGTGGTGCGTTCGCTGACCACACAAATCTCAGATTTTTCAGGGGCTAATCAGCTGCTTTCCAGTCAAGTCAAGCGGTCGGTGAGGAGAGCAGCTGGTTCTGGTCCGCAGCCAGTGGATTGCTGCATTGTTACTTTCTACTTATTGCAGGAATTAGGCCTTTTAAGTAAGAAAGCTGCTTTCTGTGTCTCTCTGATCAAAAACGCCAATTACTGCTGGGACTTAATAAATTGGCACCGGTGTAATATTTATTTTTTTATTTTTCTGTCCCTAAGCAGATTATTTCAGGTCGCTCCTGTTTGATGCTAATTTGCAGTGTTTGTGTAAAAGTCCACTGGGGTTCTTTTTTTTAAACAAATACTGTTAATGACAAAAACAAGCTACACCTGCTCACTGAAAATAAATGCCCTTTTATAACCTTTTTTTTTTTTGTACATTTATTATGTTGCACCTGTGATATCTGCATTTGGTCTCATCCCCCTCCAGACAACCTATTAGAAAGGTGTCAGAGTGAGTTAGGCTCACTTGTAGAATCAGGCTGAGATCTTTAGTTTTAGGCTCAGCATAGAGGAATCTGCTGTCCTCAGAGGGAGAAGGCAATTCCCTCTGCACATCAAAAGCATATGTTCTCTATCTGTTCATTTTATGCTGTTGGAGATTTATTCTGCTTACCCTAACACCTCTCTCTTTACCCAATGGTAGCAGGTTTTTTTTATGTATGTGAAGTGTTGAGGTTTTTTTATGTCCTTGCATAAATACACCCCCTGATGAGAAGAGCTTTTTACTCAAGTGCTTCTTTTAAGCTTCACCAGACAGTTGTTGTTGTTGCAGCTCTGCTGGGATATATATTTGTCCTAATGCTCACAACAAGCTTGTACAGATGCGTCTTATTGAGTTAGTCAGGCTTCTGTGAACACCAGCTGCATCTTAACTGACGGCATATTCTTTGGATTTATGAACTTTTAAGTGTTCCCGTCAGATGAAAGAGCATGTGGTGAAAGCCAAACATCATTTCCCAGCTTGTGTCAGCCAACCTTTCACCGCACATACAATGGGGTCTTTATGGGAAATATCTATCTAATGTCGCTTTTTTTCAGCCTTTTTAGAAATTCAGTCAGATCCGAGGAGCGCATTAGACGCCTTTCTTTGCTGTGATTGTTTTATTTTCTTGCAAATAAAAGCCGAGACGGAAGCGAGGGAGCACTTTTTCTAATATTTGCTTTATTTTTAAGTACACAGTTCAAACCGGCTCATGTTTCTTTAACTTTATTCCTTGAACCTCTGCATTTGGATCCTAATGACATTTTGTCAACAGACTCTTGAGCGAGGCGCTGGTCTGAATTTATATCAGTAAGGGAAATGAATACAAATTCAGCAAAACATTCAAGGCATT
Source organism: Poecilia reticulata (assembly GCF_904066995.2). Lineage (NCBI taxonomy): Eukaryota > Metazoa > Chordata > Actinopteri > Cyprinodontiformes > Poeciliidae > Poecilia > Poecilia reticulata. Next base: position 5,151,049 of record NC_088848.1, on the reverse strand, counting down.
TGTGGTTTTTACAAGATTGTATGCCTGCTGGCCAAAATACAGACCGCAATCTGCATATCTGGCAACCCAGGCAGGGAAATTCAAAAGAGAGACAAGATAACAAAAGCTGCCTTGCTCGTTTTTCTTTGCGACCAATTATTTATTGTGTTTATTCCTCATAAAGGGCACTATAAATTCTCATAGCATATCCAGAAATGAGTAAATAAAAAAGAACAATGGATTCTAAAACCAAACCAAAAACCAAAAGGATGAAGGAACTGGCAACAAGATGCTAATTTACTGCCCTAGCCAAGATTTCATTAAAGCACCAGTTTCCATACTGAACGTAAGTGGGATTTTTTTTTTTCAGTTTTTTTATTTTTTTATTGTAAGTGGTGGGATATGCTGTATAAGAACATCCTTACTGGTGAGACAGAGTCCCATGGTAAGATTAATTTAAGTCAGTTTTAATCCTGTGTGGTAAAAGTTCTGACAGCCCTCTGCCCCAACTTAATACCCTAAGAAGCTTTCTATCTGATCAGAGGCTCCTAAACCTCCTCAATGCCAGACTCACATGAAAAGTAATTAGTCTGTGAGTGATAACCAAACACTAATTTAACACAGTTCTGTGTTTTCTGCAGATAGTCACTGATTTCCTCTTCTGAAGCTCAATAACTACATTCTGTTATTGACCAACACAAAGAAGCAGAAGCTGTGAGGTAGAAGGACAGCTTTTACTTTTATTCACACAATAAATCTGAAGTCTCCGTTCCCCCAGAGTCAGTACTTTGTAAAATCACCTTTCTCTACAATTATAACAGCGAGTATTTTGGGGTGTATCTTTTCCAGCTTTCCGCAGCCAAACATTAAATTTAATGAAGTCTTCTTTTGCAACAGCTGAAGCACAGTAAAACGAAAAGGAAAGCATGTGCTTAGGGACTCCTGAATTCAAATTCAAATTTTAATTCAAAAATACTTTATTGATCCCAAAGGGAAATTAAATATGTCTGCCAGCAAACATCCAAGGATTCCTCAAACAGGTATTAAAGAATCGAAGCAACACTCCAGATACATTTTGGTGAGGACATAACAATAAACATTGCATAAAGCTCAAAAAAGTCAATTTTACATAAAACCTCCCTTTTGATCTGAAGTTATTGTTCTTTGCCATCAATCTTTGTTGTCCCTTCTGAAGAAAAGCATCTGAACCAGAACTTGATGCTGCCGCTACCAGGTTTGACACGGCGTATGCAGTGTTTCCCCCACCTCATATTCAGCATATGAGCCTGAAAGTGATATTGTGGTTTCATATTACCATTACACATTCTTTTACTTGATTCCTTTGCCCCTGCCAAGTGCAAATGGGGTTTCTTATGGCTTTGTTTCAACAGCTAATTTCTTCTTACTTATCCTCCGTTTAATTATGGAGCGCACAATTAATTGACAGCGATCTTGCCATTGGAGTGTTCTACCTGAGACGCAGGTCTTTGCAGCTTCCCCAGAGTTAATATGAGCTTTTCAGCTTAGGAGGCTTGCCATGTATTGATGATTTTGCATAAGTGGAATGGAGGAAGTAAACGCTTTTGCACAGTGCTCCTGCAGTTTTTAACAACTGGGAGAAATATGCTTATAAAATGGCCTCCTTTTACCTCACAGTACGTCTAGGTTAAAAGGATGTAAATAGTTCATTTGTTTAATGAATAAATAGCTTGATGGATGGATGGATGGATGGATGGATGGAAACTGCTGTCCTCTGCCAAAGCTGTTATGTATTATCTGTTATCCATCACAATAACAAGCTGCACACGTCTTTTATGCCCTCATATTTTTGCTGAACTCTCCACCTATTCTCGTCGTTTGATGAAATGTGTGCCAGCACGTCTCTGTAGCATTTCTAACAGAGAAGAGCGAAATCAGAAAGTACCTTTAGAGAGAATGCAATGAAATGATGTGGCTGCATGCACAAAAGCAAACATATGTCGTATAGGGAAGAATCAAAGCTATCGACATCCGTTAAGCTCAGTAGCTTTCATATCACCACAGTAAGCAGGGGACATAAAGCCTATGAGTAAAATGAGGAGCACTGGTGGGAGGAAAATCATTAGAGAGACTTAGGATACTGTGTTTTTACAGATGATGCATAGGCAGAACAGACAAGTGCAAAACTTTGATCAAAACTCTGGTGCAAAACACCTTCATCATGTTTTTTTTTTTGTGTTTTCTTTCCCACAGATTTTGCCTAAGTTAGTCACATTGTATGTAATATCTGTTGATACCTTCCAAATGGTGTTTTAAGTCGTGTCCTGATTCATGATTTATTGTCTAATGGTACACAACAGTTGGTACATTTTCTCCTATAGCACTGCTACACTTTAAAATCCATTGAAAAGGTGGCAGAGGACGTTCCAGAGTGACTCCAGTCACTCTGCCATTCGCTGTTTTGACACTACTGCTGCCCCAGTTACCCTCATTTCTATTGTTTACAACAAAAATAGAAAGTTATGGCACACCACGCATCAGTGTTGTTAAGATAATGGCATTATGAGAGAAACGTTGGTTTGCTAAAAGTGTGGATGTCAGGCAGAAGTTCAGGCTTGATAACCAATATTAGCTTCCTGTGCTAATATTTAATTCACAAAATTAAATGTGTCCATTTTTCTTCATTAAATGGACAACATTCTACTCCACTCCTCCACCTGCTACATTTGGATCCGTGCAACAAACACACAGCGTGACACAATAAGCATGCCATGTTTTGATTAAATTCAGCAGGACTGAGCAGAAACACAAACATCAAAAAACATCTTAGAATACACGTATTTATTTTACTTAGTACAACTTTTCATGTTGATGTGTGATTCTGAGCTTCCAGTATGGAATGGAGGAAGTGATATGCACAATATGTTAAGATCCTGGGTGGTTTTGGGGTTTGGTTTATTGATTCTGGTTTGTCTCTTTCATTGATTAGGGTAGCCTTGTTTCTGTTTTAACTTTTGTTCAGCTCTTAGTGATTTATTATGTTCGTTTCTTGTCTAGTGCTTCTTTGTAACTCTAGTTTAATTATGTTCCTTATGGCTACTTAATTTTTATTGTTAGATTTATTTTCTATCCCCCTGTGCCACTTTCTCTCTCCCCTCACACCTGCAGTCAGTTAGTCAATCTCAAGTCCTTCTTCTGGTCTTTGCTGGTTCCTCCTGTTAGATCCTTGTGCTTTTGTTTGTTCTTGATGTTTTTGTTCTCCTCTGGCTCCCTGTTCTCCCTTGGGTTTTTTGTAAGTCTTTGTTCTTTTTCTCATTAAATTTAGAAAATTCTACTCAACTTCTCCACCTGCTGCATTTGGGTCCACTCAACAAATACACAACATGACACAATACTCATGCCAAGCTTCTGCCACGTTGAGCAGGGCTGAGAAGAAACAGAAACATCAAAAACATGTTTATCTCAAAATACACTTATTTTTTTGACTTAGTATAACTTTTTATGCTGGTGTTACATCTTTAACATTTCCAAAAAGCTTTTTTTTTTTTCATTTTTACATTCACTCACCTGCTATACAGACTACCAATCTTATCCCTCAGGCTTTCCTTGGTGTTGTTTACAATTTGGTTTAGAATTTCAAAGAGAGGAAGCCAAAACACTCAGCACCTCTTCCAGAAGAAAACAGAAGGTACCTGCGTCGGACCTTAAAGGCATTTGTCGTTTTGAATTTTCCCTTTTCCTAAATGGAAAATGGAAAACTAATTTGGCCTGAATTAAGTAAGGAGAAAATTAAAATAATGTGGAAAAACTTGCTTTCACATTTTAGCCAGAAAAGTGATGTAAAACTTTACTTATCTAACGTTACTCTCAACATTTATTCTCAGTTGTCTCAGTTAGATGCTTTTTTTCTGTTATGTGTATTAATTTAATCATTAGAATATGTGAGTCTGGCTAAAAACAGGATGATTATTTATTCTAATTATGGACTGTTTCCAAAATAATAACCACATTTCAATTAAAGTGTTAATTTTGTGATTTCAGCAATAAGTATATTTGTATAATTATGATGGGTCTTTCTGTGGGGTATATAATTATTGCTCACAAATGAATTATTCTTCAGACTGACTTTAGATGAATTTAAAAGAAGGTAATAGATTAATAAGTCTGATTAGCTATCAGTCGACGCAGTTATTAGCCATTATTACTGTTCTAATGTGACTTTGTGTTATGAAAATATCTCATTTTTACGTAGCTTGAGTAAGTGCAGTGCCCTCTAAACCTCCACCTGGGCTTTTAATTTCCAAAGGTGTGAACATTATTTGTCATTAAATGTTTCAGGTTTTTGGAAAACTTCCCTTACTCACATTACCTCTGAATCAAACTGCTAATTTAAAAACTTTTTGGAGACATTTGGTGTGTAGGAGTTAATTTAGCTGGATGTGAGAAACAAGATCACATTTAAGCTTTCGTATTTAACTTCATCGTCTGCCATCTGTTAAAATCATAGATATTTTATTTGACAAACACTTCTACATTTAGATTGTTTAGTCATCTGGCCCTCTTTGCCACTATGTTGTGATTACTATATAGAAAAATGTTGTGGAGCAGGTGTTTGTGCATTTTAAGCACTGATTGTGTAATTCAGTTGTGCAAGTGATATGTGAATGTTTATTTTTCTGCTGCAGTCCATACCTTCAGTATAAGAATGTAAATCTTTTACAGACTAAATTGAGAATTAGTTGGAATTAATTTACTTTATCATAATTTCTAACAAAAAAAAAAGGCTTGATTTTCGGTGTTCAGAGGAATGAGGAAATCATTTTCTGTTAGGTATTGCTATGGTATCTCATTGCCTGCTGTAGTATGCAGTCTCTGTACAGTGTGAGAAGTAACCACCACTAGTATCTGCTGTACTTGTGCCTCTCGTCTCACCTTTTAGCCGCTGCAGACAGGCACCACTGAGCCCGTGGTCCAGAACAAGATTAGGGGGACAGCTCCGATATGAAAGCGACATGCACTGCGCTCGCTGCTGGAATAACGTACGGAGCTGGGAAGAAGAACCACCGACTCAAAATAAAGTCCCAGCTTGGCTGTGCCGTGTCAGAGCTACAAACTGATCACAGCATGTATCCGTCAGGCTGTCATGCAAAAGCTCTGGTGCCTAAATTAACTGATTGATTCCATTTTTGCTGTTTTATATAAATTTATTAAACACATAGCGCTTGGTAGTTTTATTGTGCTTCAGAATTCCATCTCGCTGCAATGTTTTACTCATCCCGTTCACAAAAATAGCATTTGTCCCAAACGAAAGTAAAAAAAAAAAAAAAAAAAAGATTTTTTTTCTTTAATAACATTAAAGATGATTGTTTTTGTTTGTACACTTCTGTTTATGGTTTTATTTTGGACCTTACACAGAAATAACAAACAGACATTTTTTGTCACAGTTATGTGTAAGACATCCTGTATCACCTCCTCCTGACAACACCCCACATCAGTATATTCTTTCACCACCAGTTCATGGAAATATGCCTCATTTGCATTTTCTTTTCAGCAACATTTCAAGTTTCATGACAGTTTCATGGAAATAAGCTAATATCTCTTCTGCCTACCTCTCTAAAATATAACGAAAAGAGTAGTTGGTCGTGACTGTCTTTCAAACCTGATCTAGATGCTCTCTGTTGCTCTGGAATAAAAAATAAAAAAAAAACAGAAGTTCTTCAAAGAATGAGCCCGAGTGTTGTTTCTGAAAGTGTCTTAAAATAAAATGAGTGAGAGAACTGGACATAGTCATTGCATAAAAAGAAAAAAAAATATTCAGTGTACAACTAAGTTGTGTTTTTTTATATATTTGTAAATATTCCCTTAAATTTGCTGTTTTATTGTGAGGCCACATGAATTTCAGTTCTAAGAGGAAAGAGAGAAATTACGTGAAAACCTGCTGAAATTGTGTCGTTTATCTGTAAACTGCGAATCAGCATGTAAATAAGACATATTTTATAGATATCATTCTGCTATGAATTTCCTCTATTGCGCTTGTTGCCCATGGAAGCATATGTTATGTCACACATGATCAGATTTTACAAAAGCAGGAAAAACAGAAAAACAAAACAAGAAAATCCCATTGACTCTTGAGCAGATAAAACCAGAACCAGAGGAGGATTGTTTAGGATTTGTGCTTGAGGTTTTGTTTTATCTTTTTATGTCTCAGACAAAGGCATTCAAAAAAAAAAAAAATTCCCTTCTCACCCTCCGCGGGTGGTCTGTTTCATCCTCTGAGCTCGGGTCCTCTACCAGAGGCCTGGGAGCTTGAGGGTTCTGCGCAGTATCTTGGCTGTGCCTAGAACTGCACATTTCTGGACTGAGATGTCTGATGTTGTTCCTGGGATCTGTTGTAGCCACTGCTCCAGTTTGGGGGTGACTGCCCCGAGGGCCCCGATTACCACAGGCACCACTGTGGTCTTCACCTTCCAGGTCTTTTCCAGTTCCTCCCTGAGGCCCTGGTACTTCTCCAATTTCTCATGCTCCTTTTTCCTGATGTTGTAATCACTTGGTATTGCTACATCCACCACAACGGCTTTCCTCTGTTCTTTATCCACCACCACAATGTCCGGTTGGTTCGCCATTACCATCTTGTCTGTCTGGATCTGGAAGTCCCACAGGATCTTAGCTCGGTCATTCTCCACCACTTTTGGGGGTGTTCCCCACTTTGATCTCGGGGCTTCCAGTCCATATTCTGCACAGATGTTCCTGTACACTATGCCTGCCACTTGGTTATGTCGTTCCATGTACGATTTCCCTGCCAGCATCTTGCACCCTGCTATTATGTGCTGGACTGTCTCAGGGGCCTCCTTGCACAACCTACACCTTGGGTCTTCTCTGGTGTGGTAGATCTGAGCCTCTATTGCTCTGGTGTTTAGGCCTGTTCCTGGGCGGCCAGGATATATATATATATATATATATATATATATATATATATATACATATATATAAATAATGAGTATGTTGGCATGTGTGGGTGCCTGTCTGTGTTAGCAGCCACATGCTTCGCCAGAAGAAGGTAACCAATGTTAAGTCTTGCTTCTAGCTTAGCGGAGTGTGTGTGTGCGTGTGTGTGCGTGTGTGTGTGTGTGTGTGTGTGTGTGTGCGCGAGAGTCTGTGAGAGATATAGGGAGTGAGATTACTGTGGCTATTGCCAACTTCAAAGTCTCTTCTGGTGTTGTGCCAGGTCAGCATGTTTACACAGGAGAATTGGTGTTGGGACACACACACGTTGAATCACACACCGTCCAGGTCCTACATGTGCGTAGACACAACCGTTGCTTTCTGGGTAGGGAACGCACGCTGATCCACACACCGCCCAGAGTGCATTGGTCTTATCAGTGGTCCCTGTGAGTTAGGGGAGGCATTTAATCAGGGTTTCTGTGCAGCTCTTGGCATCAAACTGATTCCACCATCTCCCCCTCTCCTGCTTCTCCCCATGTCTTTCATTCACTCTCCCTTCACACTGACAAGTCGAGTTGGCTAAATATTGCCCTGCCATAAAATGTAGTCCCAGAAAAGTTAAAACTGGATCACTGGAGGCTTAAAAATAGTTCCACAGTCATTTGCTAACTTTTCCAAGTGCTTTTGGGAAAGATCCGACAAGTGAAGGCCCTCCCGCAGCGAGCTGAAGTCGCCGATTTGAGCCCTTGTGTGTTAAATGATAAGTGGTTTCAGCAACACTTTAATCAGAAGTTTGACATTTTGGGAAATTGGGAACTCCTGAAATCCGCCGTCATCTCATTTTTCATGCTCACGTTTAAGAAGAGCATGAAACTGCTCAGTGTCAGAGAGTATTTTAGATGTTAAAATCCAGTAACTGCAGAGACATTTAAGTTTTTCGGTCTCCTGAGACCAACAGGGAATCAGTGAGGATAGATGTGTTGCAATGTTCCCTTGTTTCCATAAAATAATTACTCTTGGCATGTGTTGTCTGGAGAGTTTTACACAGGCAGGTTGGCTAAAATAAATTAAAATGACAGAAATCAAGAAGCTAGCTGATGATATCTCTGTTGTGTGTTTCATATATAAAACGGTAACAATCTGTCATGTGTGTTCATAATGTGGACATTAGAGCAAAGTGTTTACAATTTCTAGGACCTGATGAGGCATTTAATAAAAAAAATAAAAAATACACATACAGCTTATGTCTTTGGAACCTTCTGCTGATTCAGTCTAAGGTTTTTGAGCCCTTATTGTGCTTTGCAAAAGTATTGGTATTTGTGGAGTTAATTGCTGATATTCAGTTGCACATCACTTATAGATACATTTTTTTATTAGAACACAGTATTTATGCTGAATTTTTACCCTTATCTTTCGGGATTTTTTATTCTGTTTTTATACAGTGTATATTTCTGTCTGTGTGAGAATCTACTAGCTTTGATTGTCTGTCATTTTTGCTGCTATTGCACAGAAATGTCCCCATTGCGGGATAATAAAGGATATTTATTTCTACTCCAATCACTCATTCTTTTGGGGGGAAAAAAGTAAATGCAATGGGCAAACACACCCCTGCACATCAAAACGATTTCTTAGAATCAATAAGCATGTTTAGTATCTAATTAAATACACATTTGCAGTCGTATCAATACCAACAGTGCTGCCCTCATCTCCTGCAATTGATGCTCCGCTACACAAAGTAGCTCCAAAAACATTTCTCTGTTTTTACTGTCAGAGCTGAACTCATGAGCACTTTTTCAACATGGATCTGGTTCTGTTGCACGCATGAAAGTAACTCATTGTTGCTAACTTATTCGTTGTTTTAAGCTATGTCAAGACACCAGGCTGTGACCAATTAGTTGCATTTTGTTACTATTTTAGAGGAAAACATTTTACAAAGCACAGCAGTGAGACTTGGAAACATACTGATGCTTTTTTGTCCCCCTCTTTTTTTTCTTTTGTCCCCATTTCCGTTGCTAAATGCCAAGAGGGAGCACAAACATGTTTGCTCATTTGTATTGTGTAAAATATAATGACACGCAAAACTTTATAAGAGCTGTGAAAGTAGAGTGCTCAAAACCACAGCATGTGTCCGGGTGTTTGAGTGTCTCAGCAGCTTACTGCTGCTATTGTTTTTCAAAAGAAATGAGCAAACATGTAACTGTTGGCTCAGACTTTAACGTTTGAATGCTTTTTAAATAGTCTACAAACTCACAGAAATGTCTGTTCTTGTACTTTTGCTGTCATTTTTGGTTAACGCATTTATTTTTCTTCCTGCCATGGTGGACAAAAACGGTTATCTCAGTGAGTGTTAAAGAACCACATTGTGCCTGTTAATTCATTAAGCTTCATGCAATTATAACTGGCTAAAATTGTTGTTTTTACTTGAAGGGCACGAATCACTGATTTTACATATTTGTCTTCAATTGTGCTCTTAATGGTTATGTTTATTTCTATGTCTGAAATTGAAGTGTGAAAAAGTGTGAGAGACAAAAGAATTCAGAACAATGATAAACTTTGCATAAGAGTTATTGCCTCAACTTTTAGAATGAATAATTGAGATATTAATGATAATAAACACCTGAGGCAAAAGTCATGAGGCAAGCCTTCAGTTGGAATTTTAGTTCATTGAATTAATATTTCTATGAAGATTTATCCACTTGGCAGGAGGAAGTCACAAGAACTCCTGTTGTGTTGCAGTTTAGAGACTAAACAAACCGGCACTTATCCAGGGATTTAAAAGTTCTCTTGGTTGAGCCTGTTCTACCTTTAATACCACATTCGTGAATGAACAGTTGTGACAAAAACTCTAATTCCAAACACTAACATTCTGCCATCACTCTGATAAATGTCATTTCTGCTCCAGTTCTGACCAGCATCAGTACTCTGTCCAAAATATCCTACGTCGTTTTAGCAAAGCAGTCTGCGGTTTGTGCAAATCTGACTTTTAAATCTCCACTTTATCAGTTCATGCCTTAGTTGTGAATGTTAAACTGCACTAGAGTAATGTAGCTGTCAAAACATTATTCTGAGAACAGAGTCTGTTGTGGTTACACTGACAGGTTAGAAAAAAGACAAAAAAAAGAAGCATTTTATTACCTGATAGCTTTACGCCTCTGGGTCTTTGCTTGAGCTAGCTGATGAATTCATTGCCTGAACTCTGACCAAACCGCTTAGATTTGAGTTGCTTCCTACCTTAATATGACTTGAAATTCAGTGGAAAGATGAATTATGATTGTTTCATCCATTCCAGTTTTGTAGGTTTTCTAGTTCTAAAATGTGGTAAAATTTGATCTGCAACTTTTTCATGTATACATTTTCCGTAATTTTTACTCATAGCCTAAAGCTAAACCCCCATCTTTCAAACACATGCTATTTTTTTCCACCCAAATATATGAGTTTTTTGACAATACATTGTGGTTAAGTGCTATATTTTGTGAAGTGACCAAAACAACATTGACCTAACCAAGAAACTCTCCTGAGCATAAGTCTGCATGAAACGGCAGCACACTGAGCAGTAAGAGGCGCCTGTCAGTCTGCAGAGGAGCTCCGTTGGTAATGGTGTAGGTTTCCATGCATGTATTGAGGTTGAGGATTTTCGTGGCGCAGTGAGCAACCTTGAGGGAAAAAGATTAAGCTTACGGGGCCCTGATGAGATTTATTCTGTTCTTACTGGAAATGTCCACATTAGAAAATGTACCTTTCCCTTTGAAAAAACATTTTCTCCATTCAAATGATTTTACTGAAGAATTTACTCAACTTCAGACTCTTGTCTTTCTGTGTTAAATGTTATAGTTGTTGGTGTCCAGATGCTTTGAGAAAGATCCTCCAATTGTTTTGCATGTTTCTGCAGATACAGTATATATAAAAAAATCAACTTGAACACACACTGTTGGATTTTAATTAAAAATGCTATAATAGCATCGACATAAAGTTAAATCTGATTAAGTGCTGTTTAAGAATGAAGTTATATTTTTGCAGTGTTCATATCTGCAACGTTTAGTCAAGCTGCAACGTGAGAGCAACACTTTAGCAGATGTAGGAAGACTGTCATGAAGTTTGCTGGATGTGGAAACGCTGACAGGATTTTGGGAATTCTAGCTATGCCAACGTTGCTAATTGATGCTAAATTCCATAATTATTTTATTTTAGATTTAAAATGTTTCTAAAATATGCTTGTACAGTAACAGCTCTAACACTTAGACAGTGTAAGTGGCTCTGGAGTCGCATCAGTCAAAACATGCTTCATGAAGAAACGGGAAATATATTCATTTTAGTCGTCAAACAACACAGTCAAGGTCAGTTTATTATTCAAATTTGTTTTAAAAAAATCATTCTGTCTAAGGAGATCCAGTAGTTTCCAAGTCACTGATTTTCAGCATTTACATCATCTGGATTAACTTGTAGCGATAGTGGACAATCTATGTCATTGACTTTGCAGCAATCCCTCATAATAAGCCTGCATGTAGCGACAGTGGAGAGGAAAACTCCCCTTTAACAGGAAAGAACCTGGCTCAGCGTGAACGGCCATCTGCCACAACCGACTGATTTTTGAGAACACAGAGCAAACATAGAAAACGAAAAAAAAAAGTTATTGATCCAGGAGTATTTTCTATGTTAAAGAAAAGTAACACATCATTGGCAGCAGTGGCTCCTTTAGCGAGTTTAAGTAGGAGAGAAACACAGCAAAGCAGACAAACTCTGGATTGGTCAAAACTTTTAAGACGAAAGGTTGAAAGTGTGCAAGCACAGTTAGCTGCAACAAAAGCTCAGCTAAAAGCTTTGTAGGGGTGAGAGACCAGGTTAAACAACGAAAGACCAGGCCAAGTGCATCGTCTATAAAAGGAGAACGTTAAATTGCTGGCAGCGGCAGGAGCTTAGTTGATGCCTCCCTCCGAGGAAAGTGTCACATCTGAACAGAACGCCAGACCAGGTGTAGCTTCTGTAGGGAGGAAACTGGAGAGAACATGCAGCTAGAAGCTGACAAAACAGCAAATAATGCAAAAATGGAGAGGAGGAGGAGGCGAATGTAGCAGTGTGAGCAGAAGTACTCAGTTTGTGCTCCAGAGATCAGAGATCAGAGATCGCTCAGAACAACCTAAACTGGTGTAACTATGAGCTTCATGAAAAAGGAACATTTTAAGTCTTAAAAGTAGACAAGGTGTCTAAAACTTAGAACAGGTTCCACGTGAGAGGACCTGAACTCTAAATGATCGACCTTCAGTACTTTTAGAAATTCTAGGATGCACTAGTAAACCTGCAGTCTGAGAGCAAAGTGCTCTGTTAGGAACAAATGAAAGAATTGTCAGGACTTTACACAATGAATCAGAGTATGCCTCAATAGCCTCAATAGCCTCAATAGCCTCAATAGCAACTATTTGCCTTGAGAAAAGTACACAATAAAAATGAACTGCTTGACTGATGTACTTTTCTGTATTCTTGTACTTTGGCCGTTTGATTGATGTCAGTCTTTATCCACTGTGCGCTGGTACAGATTTTCATTTGGTTACATTGTCTCAGCCTCGGGCTGCATAGTGGCGCAGCTGGTAGAGCTGTTGCCTTGCAGCAAGAAGGTTCTGGGTTTGATTCCCAGCCCGGCTCTTTCTGCATGGAGTTTGCATGTTCTCCCTGTGCATGCGTGGGTTTTCTCCAGGTACTCCAGTTTCCTCCCACAGCCCAAAAACATGACTGTTAGGTTAATTGGCCTGTCTAAATTGCCCCTAGGTGTGAGTGTGTGTGTGCATGGTTGTGTGTCTCTGTGTTGCCCTGCGACAGACTGGCGACCTGTCCAGGGTGACCCCACCTCTCGCCCAGAATGTTAGCTGGAGATGGGCACCAGCAACCCTCCCAACCCCACTAAGGGACAAAGGTGTAAAGAAAATGGATGGATGTCTCAGCCTCATCACCTCTTCAACAGAGTCAAATTAGACCAAGTAACTTTTGTTAGTGTCTCTTTTGAGTGATTTCTTTTCATTTGAGTGGCTCCTCACATTAGTTTCACTTTGGTAGTAAAAGTGAACCTAATTTTGAATACTCTCCAAGTGTTCAAAAGGAGCTATTCTACTAATTTGTGTTGAACACCAAAGAGTTTAAGGCAAATTTAACTAATTGAATAAAAAAGGCAAAAGTTATTAGCTCATGAAATGTTGTTTTATTCATGAGAGACCAATGGAAAAAGCTTATATTTAGAGGTTATTAATTAGCCTTCTGATTTTTAAATTATTTTTGTCTCCCCATCACCACCTCCTCAATATTTTTTTTTCATGCAGCTCGCCTCATATTTTTCCATGTCCTTATTTCACGGCACAAAACTGAAAACTTTTCTGCCAGTTATTTCTTTCACTTCACCCCCGTGTTTTCTCTCTCCTCATTCTTTTTCCACCCAGTGTCGTTAATCTTCAAGAAAGATCAGTTTTGATGGATTTTCTCTTTAATCACATTAAGAAAAGCTCTGTGATCAAGTCTTGTAATGCTAATCAATTCAAAAAATGGCAGTTGCACTTTGCATGAATTGAATCGATGAACGTTTTTGGAGACAATAATTATTCAGCAACTGATTTAAATCCTTACCTAATGGATAAAAGAAATAGATTTTAATTTGTTTTAAAGTGTATCTAACATTTTTATCCTGTTTATGAAATGTCTAATTAATTATTCGGTCGTTTTCAAACGGAAAAAAAATGAACGGATTCTTAAAGAGGGACTCTAGTCACAGCTCCTCCGTGTGTGGAGTTAGTGCACTCCGGATCTCTGGATCAGCAGCTTTGCAGCCACAGTAACGTGACAGCATTTAATTTGGCAGCTGAGAGCAGTGTGCGAGCCCGGCTGCCTGTTCCAGGGCAGTATGTCAGGCCTGCATACTGTGCCGTGGAATTAGTTCACTGTGCTGGCAAAGGCAGGTGTTAGCACGGTGACATTTTCAGGAGAGAACTACCTGGAAACCAGGCTAGTGGTTGAAATCAGCGGCGGTAACACATCCCCCGAGAGTGTTTGACAGATATCTAGAAAAGAAGAAGAAGAAAAAGAAAACAGTTTTATAAATGTGTCAATTTTTAAACACCTTATTTGAAAAAAGATAAAATAATAATAATCTCAGAGTGACTGTTTTGAAATTGCAGGGAATGTGACAGAAAGGAATTGCTCTTTATGTTTTCAGTTGGGCAAGCGCACAGGCTGCAGGATTTATTTTGGTTTCTTGACAGTTTTCAAGTTTCTTTTAAAAAAAAAAAAAGAAAAGTTTTGTGTGCTCTTTGGGGATGTCAATTTTCACATTTTGTTGCTAAAATCGGTGTTGGGATATTTTTCAGGCACACAGGTGTAGACTTTTGCTTATTAAATGTGTAAAACCAAGTCTCCAGTTTACTGACTAATTAGGCTAAAACATTTTTTGTTCAAAAACGTCAAAGTTTTTACTCCTGAATATTTTTGCGAAATCTGCTCAGATGCAGTCTAGGAGAATAAATCTTCATTTAAGATGAATTTCTAGATATTTTAATTACTAATACTTTAAGTAAACAATCCTGCAAAAGACTCTTAAATGTATAAAATTTCTTGTTGGATCTACTTTCTCCAATGTGCCTGCAGATGAACATGCTGGAGCATGAAAATTCAGAGTCTCATTGTTGTCTGAAGAAGAAAAACATGCATTTGACACATTCAGACTGTAGCATCCGTGGCATTAGCAGAGGAATCAGCCGCCTGAAATAAGACGTGAGATTTATTGCCGTCTGCTGGCTCATGTGGCTGTGAAATAATTGAGGAGTGGAGAGGTGAGGGCTATCTGACTGATCAGCCGTGGTCACCGGTGGCAGCACAATCTGTCATGGTTAACATCCACTAACACCATGTTAAGCGCCAGACATGGCTCATTATTCATCCCTTCGCATGTGAAAAGGTACATGTGGATAAATCAACTCAACCGCTTTTCAGCAACACAGACACCGAGACAAAATCTGTGGATTTCGGGGAAATGGAGAATACCTCACTGTTTAGTTTTGTTTTTCCCACTTAGAAAATGATCTAAAAGGTCAAAGCCTGTATTTGTTTTGATCTTGGTCTGTTTGTGTTTTGATTAATTTCATTTAAACTAATTAAGTCTTGCCATATTTTGTGCATTCCTTTCCATTTATGAGTTTATTTATTTATTCATTATTATGCTATGTTCTTTCTGCATATTGGGTTTTGTTCTGTTAGATCAGCATTGTTCTTTCCCACCCTGGTTTTGTACTTCCTTTGACTGTTGGTTCAGCTTCTTTGTGCTAATTATTCACCTTCCCTCGGCCTGGCAGCTTGGTCCCTCTCACAGCTGTTCCCGATCACCTGATCTACTCTAACGTTATTCTCTTCTCGTCCATCAGGATTTAATCTCACTGGTTTTTACTGTCCATTTCTGTTTCTTCCCATTATTGACTCAGTTTCTCCAGCTCATTCAGGCCTCTGTTTCATGCCCTGTTGTTCACTAATATGTTCTCAGTTTACCAGCACTTTGGTCTGTTTCTAACTGCAACATGATAGTATTGGATGGGTTCGTTAACTGCAAAGTAAGGTCAATGAATACTAAGTGCATATTTGTGTTTAAGTTGATGCATTTCAGCTCCCATAGTGAATTTCAGCAAGTAGGAAGAGTACTAAAGCTAATGATTATGTTCAATGATAATTCTATGGAGTGAATGGGGGAAAAAATGTTTTTACCTACATTTGCTGCACTTTTGCTTCAATATTTAAGAAAATAATGCCACCTTACACCAGGAATGGCAGCAGATGAAGACTTTTAGATGTTACGTTTAAGCTGAAAAAGTTACATTCTGGGAGGAATTGGAAAGCAGTGACAAGTAGAAGAGAGTGTAATTATTTTGATTTTTTTTTTTTTGAATTTGTCAGCCTCGCAGTCTTCTTTTGAATTTTATTCTGTTTATGTCAACATGATCACCTCCCACTGGCATGGAATACATTGAGCCGTACTGATTATTTCTGGAAAGAAAACAACAGGGAGGAAAAAATAGAATCAGTTGTGTAACCAGTGTCTAAAAGGTAGTTTATTTTTACTCACTTTAGAACTTGGCTGTATGAATAAAGCAAAACTACCATTAATGTGGATTTCGGGCTGTATGTGAAATTAGGCTGAGCAGCAGCTTGTCTCCCAATTATATTTTCTTCTCCTAGAGCCTGAAACCTGATGTACTCAAACCCTTTCAACCTGCACCGGTTGGTGTGGCACCTGCTGAGCAGTAGAAACAAAGAAAACACACAACCACAATAGGATAACAGCACAGAGCACGGTGTTTCTCCCTATGATGCCTAAAATTCAGCACCCATGACGCACTTGCCTGCTTTTTAATTGCTTGCTATAGGAAAGAGTTAAAAAAAAAAGCCTTGCAAAAAAGAACGTGACATAAACCTACAACTGAGGATCAACTCATCATCCGTCCAGAAGCTACGAATGTTTGTAGTGAGTGCAGGCCTGCTGGAAGAGTTTACAACAAAGTGAAGGCGTATTGCAATCTTGCTTTTTACTGAGCCCAGATGGTGAGCCCTGCTGAAATGAGGTTAATTACAGCAGGGAGCACAGAAAAACAGCAAAGGCTTAAACGCCAAACTTTGCAGTGTGCTTTTTGTCTCTGCTCACATTTTCTCATACTTATATTGGACTAGAGAAGGACACCATTCCCTTTTTTTTCTCCCATCTTCTCCACTCACTCAGATTTCAGTCCTTGTCAGCTGTCATGTTTCTGCTTGTTAATTCGGCCGCTCACCGCTCAGACTCTGGTCGAGTAGTCAGCTGGAACATCTACTTGGTCAAATTAGCTGCTGCTAAAGTTGGAACACGTTCATATTGTGATCATTAGTGCAGTGCGCTGGCTTCTCCAGTGGACTTAAATAGGAGAGAGAGTGGCACAGAGTTGCTTTGAAAGTTTTTACTTGGGGAAAATATGGAAGTGGGGGGGAAAAGTAGAGGAAAAAGGACTGCACAAATCACGAGCACTGCGTCTTTTAACAACTGTATGGTCTAAAAAGCAACATCTCTTCGTATTATCTTGCATTAAGAACCGGAGTGTGAGTGTGTTTCAAAGAGAAAAGCAGATTGCTACATTTACTTAGGTAGAATCCAGGATGCATTGAAAAGCCACCATTATGCCTCCTACATCCTGAATATCATGTTGTTGTTTTTTTCCAAATTTTTCCACATCAGCCCTTCAAACAGCCTACAGGAAGAGAAAAACAAAAACTACAAGAAATGGAAGAGATAGAAAAACGTATGCCTTATTGGGGATATTAAGATTTAACCTGCATTCTTTAAAAAAAACACAAAAAAAAAAACAAAGCAAAACTAAAAATCCTTCTGAACAGGAGACACGTACCAGATGCAAAGTATGAAATCGCTTAGGCGTTAATTTCATCACCATTTAATTTGCTTCTTTCATCTAAATTTCTTTTCATAGTTTGTCAAGAACAGAACAGTTTCGCTCCGGTCACCCAGAAAATACTGTAACATTCACCCTCCCACACCCGTTGCTGCAAGCATTCTCTAAGATGTTAGATAGCAAAACGAATGAAATTCTCCGAAATCTTCCACTTTGAAATCCTCTTGTTTGGAATTGTTGCCACTAAACTAGCAAAATGCATCAACCTTTTTTAAGCTGACACTTAAAAGACCTTAAAAGAGACTCGTATAAAATCCGCATCTTCTTGCTGTAAAGACTGACGGACCCAGACGGTTTCAGGAAAATGTCTAGATTCTGATGAGTATCTGATTCTGGTAGCTGGATTTAGAGAGCATCTCTAATCTCTGTTGCCCTTCTGGTTATGTGTTTAATTGTTCAACAGTGTGATTTAAGAACCAATGCTTTAAAAAAAAAAAAGTTAGGCAAAGTTTGTAGAGCATAAATTCAAAAGGTATTGCACAAATGTTTTGGGTTCCCCTGGTTGTCATTAGAAGACATGACATCTCTCTGCAATAAAAAGGCATCATATATATATATATATATATATATATATATATATATATATATATATATATATATATTAAGATTTAATAGTCGGATTGT
This sequence comes from Poecilia reticulata, assembly GCF_904066995.2. Lineage (NCBI taxonomy): Eukaryota > Metazoa > Chordata > Actinopteri > Cyprinodontiformes > Poeciliidae > Poecilia > Poecilia reticulata. The sequence goes on along the minus strand of NC_088848.1, from coordinate 5,133,068 downwards.
GTAAAAGAACAACTTTTGTTAAAAAGTGGCAGGCTGGCAAACTTGTAATTAGGCTTGAGACTTTGACATTTCCAATGTGTGTAAAACAAAAACAAAACTGCAACACAAATTTTCAAATTCCACAACTTTTGTACAACCAAAAAAAAAATTGCAAGCAAAGCAGTGATGGGTATGCTGCACGGTTTTTGAAGGAAAATAAAAAAATACCGCGTTTGGCTTGTGGCGATACCTGTAAACGGACCGATGATTTAATAGGAGTCATTTCTCCTGAGCTGCAGCTCTGAGAGATAGCTGCCAAGGCTCCCCTCTTCCACTTATTATATCGTGGATGGCTGCATTTTCTCCAATGTACATTACAGCTTTCATGGCGAGAAAATGAGAGGCTGAAGCGCACTCTGCAATCCTTCACAGCTTGTCGACAAAGAACATTCATAAATATTACAACACGGAGTGTCAGAGAGGACCCAAGGACGGAGCAAAGCCCAAATATAATTTTAAACCTTCTCAATCCAGGAGTGCCAACATGACCGACTTATCAAAAGAATCTTGCCGAAAGATATGGTGACCTGATTTCTTATACCCGCACTTCCTCAATCGGCCCTGCTTTTCCTGTCTGCCATGCTGATGAGGGTGAAGCATATGGACATTTAGTTTCAGTGCAAACTTTCACTTATTTTGTGGACCTACGAACTGATCCTTCTACAGAAAAATCAAAACAATAAGGCTTAATTTAATGACTAAATAAGAATCAACCCCTACATTTTTTGTCATCTTTATTCTTTTTCTTTGGTAGTTTCACTAGTTTATGTTCCGCTGCTTTCAGTCATTTTGCTCCTGCAGTGGCTCAACGAATCAATACATACGTTTCTGAAGCTGAAATTTTATCTTATTGTGCCCTCAGTGAGCTCAGCTGCACCGGAGTGATTACTGTTAGAAAGCGAACGTCCTTGGAGGCAGATGGGAACAAATTTCACAAATTGCTTCATTCATTTTTGGTAGCACTTCAGGTCACGCAACAAGTGCCGGTTTTGTTGACATCGACGCACTAATTTTTTTTCTCCCTGTGGTACCGAGTTCAAGTGCAGATGAAAATACCAACGTTTCATCTCGAGTGAAATCGAATGACCCCGAAGTGGAGAAGAAACCGACATCACTGAGATACGGCAGGTGGAAGAGAGATGTCTTCATGTAACTTTGTGAAAAGTTGTAAATCTACTACGTAAAGCACAATGACCGTCTTGCACTGTCTTCAAGCATCCTTCTTTTACTTCACTTTTAATGCAGTAGTTTGCCTTTTGTCCACCTTGAAGTGACTTAGAAAATAAATAAATCACCTTTTGGCCACTATAATGTAATAAAATCATCAAAGTTTATGATCCAAAGCAATTTAAACAGGCCTTTATGGACTAATCAATAAATTATCTTTTGTTTTTATGCCACACTATTTCCCTTATACAGCAACATTTCACAGGAATGCTGAAGTGTAAAGGAAGAAAATGCTGAACTACAAAGCAAGGCTTTTTTTTTTTTTTTTTTGTCGTTCAGGAGACAAACTTTAGATGTACGTTTTGAAATTGTATGTTTCTGTTTTTCTTTTGAACACTTGAACTAAATCTACTTAGGAGGTATATACTTTTCTTCCTTGTATTGCGTGCGTGCCTGTGTGTTTTTGTGTGATTCTCTCTCTGTAGCACTTGGGGACAATCAGGAAAATTGTGGTGTTTTGGATGCTGGTTCTTCAGGACTCACCGGTGCTGACTGTCACTTTGACACTCAGTGAGATTGGCGGAACAAGATGGGCAAAGTGCCCGGCCATTAGCTTATTGGACAGCCCGGTCAACACAACTGCATGTGTCAAGAATGTGAATCCCTCTGCTTTGCTCCCTACTGATGCTGCAAAGTGGTGAGGATTTGGTGTGGATTGCTTTTGATACAAAACATGCAAATCCCGCTGTATGTTTATTTGCAAACGTTGTTTGTGCCGTACAAATGAGTTAATTCGTGTTGACAGCACAGCACTGCAAGCGCTTTTACACACAAACTCAATTCAGAATGTGTAACTAAGCATTTGCTGAGCTGTGCTGGAATAAATATCTTATGTTGTCTACTTACCTTTGGCGATCGTTTCCACGAAATGAAAGCTCCCGAATATAAATGCCCCGGATTTTATTTTTCTGAAAATATTTGATCGAACATATGCTGCAAAGTAGAAGAGATTATTGTAAAGCTTTAGGAGAACTCTGCTTCCTAATTTAGGAGTGGTTAATGACTAGGATTGATGATAAATGTCACTATTAGTAAAGTAATGCACAGTTTACAGAATACTGAATCATACATATCCATAGGTTCTGTGCTGTAGGAATCAGGTCTAAAGTGGAAAGTACCACTACAACATGCTAAAAAATAGATTTTTGTGCAGATATAAAAAGTTTGAGCTGTATTTAAAATTCTGTTTGTCCAGAGAGCGCTTTGACGTTGGGCATGTTATTTGTGATAGAGTAGAAGAGCCTGTGATGTCAGGGGGTTTTTGTCCCACAATGCTTTACTTTCTAAATTTTCATTTCATGCAAGAGTTCTAAAGCACTTTGAAGAAGCCAAAGATAATTTTCTCAGACATCCAACAATAAGGAATTTGTCCTTCTATTCCAGGAAAGAATGTCTGTGTAAGACAATTAACCTCTCGTAGTAAGCTGTATCAGATAAAGCTTTTGGGGGGGAAAAGGAATGTCTGAAATAAAAGAATAGAAGAGAGAAATTTTGACATCAGAGAACCTGACAGACATTGATGAACAGTACTGGCAAACAAGTAGACGGACTGACAGATGGGGAAATTTCAGCTCTGGGACTTCAAGGAAAATATTGCAATTTGTCTTTTTCAGCAAAAACACTCAGAATTTTAGTACCAAGGTCTTATCTGTCATTTGGATTGACAGAAATTTGATCACAAAGTTTATGACCTTACACAAGATACAAAACTCTCCTGCTTTCCCTCAAGGCTGCTGAGTCTGTATTACCATTTTTAGCTCTCACAAAGTTTACCTTTGTCTTTTCTAGTTCTTTTTTCTCCGTTTCTTTCGGATTTCCATGCGTCTTGTTGCTTCTGTTTCAGTACTAAGATTCCATTTCACACTTACCTCACATTATCTGTGCTCTCTTTTAATTTGTGCATCTTCCCCTTGTGATCACACCTGATTCAAAGGTTGTTCATGTTTAGTAAAACCAGTGCAGGTCACAGACTCCGCCTTGGTGATTCTTTTTTCGTCTCGCTGCTTGGTTTGAATTCCTTTTTTTGTATCGCAGTCTCTTGTTGTTGCTTGTCACTCTTTTTGTTTCAGCCTTCCCTCCCGTCTCTTCTCTCGTTGTCTGATCGGCCCCCGTCTCTCCGGTTCCATCGGATTTCCATGTTTCGTTTTCTTTGAGTATGCCTGCCTCTCTGTGGGGTGTATTTCCGCTCCTCTCTGGAGGAATCAAACTTTTTGAAGTTCTAGCAGTAGAGAAGTGCCTTCAGCCCTAATGCACTTTATCCTGGTTTCTGACGCTTACAGCATGGTCTGCAATTGTTTGCAACAGAGCTGTCAATAGAAGACAAGAGAATTAAACATGAGACAGCCATTCTTCCTGGCTCTGACATTGTCTGAGTGTTGTTATCCTGAACTGATCCCGACTGGGACTGTTCTGCAGTGATAACAACTGGTGAGTCATGAAGAAAGATAATTTATTCATTATCCTCCGTTTTCTTAGAAGCTGTGCAGGTGCTCGCCAGCATTAAACAGGATTAGAATCAAATGCTTAACTGTTTGATCTTTATTATGCTTTTTAGAAGCGGTGATACGGTGGTTTGGCTTCTTGCTGCTGGTGTTAATTGTAGAGATTTGTTTATAAAAGTGTTGATTGATTCCCTGGTACTGATTTAATCTACTTCGGCTGCCTTCCACTACATCAGCACAAGTATTACTGGAAGCACCAACAAGGACCACAGATGAATGTTAATTTGAGTGTGTTTGAGCAACAATTATTCAGTGAGCGAACAATAAAATTTTAAAAAACTTTAGGCTTTCTGCAACTGTAGAAATCATCTTCAATAAAAATCTTTATTTGGAACTTTGATCCTGGAGTCCAGCGAATAGTTTTATAACTTTTCAAATAAGATTTGAAAGTGTTGTGTTGGTTTCTTTTATGCATCTTTGCCTAGTTGTTGCAATAAAATACTTTAAAAAATAAAATAAAATTTGTAAATTAAAATCAGCTTCAAACTTTTCAAAAAATAAGTGATTTATTTATTTTTATTTGGATGTATGCAGCGGTCTAATGATGCATTAATACCGGCCCTGTTTAGTCGCTTCAATCAAACTCTAGTTTGTTTGGGGATGTGTGATTGTGCAACTGAACCAAAAAGTGAACTCTGGTCTTCATCAAAACCTCCATCTTGGTTTTGTTAAAGTGAACTCTGTCGCGGTTTGAATGTGAACGCCAAGGGGACCGGAGACCGCTCCAAAAGCAGGAAGCAGACTGTAGATTAGGGCATTCTGGGTAAATGCAACCAAAGCAAATGCACAAGCCCAGCACTGCAGGGAGAAATGGCTTGTGATCTTTTGCCAAGAGCAATCCTACAACTGCTAAAATCTGATGCCACTCCATCTTTGTTTATATTTTGTGAAGGAAGTTGCACTCAGCATCTTCTGCAGAGGTTTTTGTTTTTTCTTTCAGTTCTTCTTGATGCAGTGCCAAGAGCAAAACTTGAACTGCCTGGTTTCAGAAATGTTCTATAAAAATAAATTTGACTTTTTTTTTCTTTACTTTTTTTTTAACTCTTTTCATGTTTGGCGGTTGGTGGAAAAGTGTTTTTGTGGCGTCATCTAAACGTTGTACTCTGAATAGAAGTAAGACAAGCAACAAATTTTAACAAGCACAAGTGTCACCGGTGCTAGCTTCTGTACACAAGACACTCTAAAGTTATAAAATCTATGCTTTGTGCTACATACACAAAATGGAGGGGGAACATCCAGACCTTCACTGAAATAAAGCATCTTAGCAAAGCTACTAAAAACCCCATAAGCTCTTCTGTACTAACTTTAATTCAGAACCAAATCAGTCAAGCAAGTACCATTTCCAAGTAGCTCATCCAGTTTACCAGACAAAGAGGCACGATTCATCAACTTAGGAGAAAACGTGTTTACTGCTCTCTCCCACCACAGCCAAATGTTTCCATTGCACTTGTAAGATGCAAGTGCTTTACCATTATCTTGTGCATGAATATCTTTGACAAGATGGTGTACACAAATGTGCTTTATATCTTTTAAATATAAAACAGACCTGCACTGAGAGCTCAATTTCTTGTTCATTAATTTTCTGATTCGTGCTTCAGATATACTAATAATCAGATTTGTCTGCCTCTGTTTTTATTTTTATTTATTTATTTATTTTTATTTGGGTGTATGCAGCAGTCTAATGACGCATTAATACCGGCCCTGTTTAGTTGCTTTAATCAAACTCTAGTTTGTTTGGGGATGTGTGATTGTGCAACTGAACCAAAAAGTGAACTCTGGTCTGCATAAAAACCTCCATCTTGGTTTGGTTAAAGTGAACTCTGTCGCGGTTCGAATGTGAACGACAAGGGGACCGGAGACCGCTCCAAAAGCAGGAAGCAGACTGTAGCAAACAGAGGCATTTAATGGTCCTGTAATAAGGACCATTAAATGTAATATTACCACAAAACAACCAAACCTGCTGCAGTAAGACACTTTTTCAACTATATTTATTATCTTTGTAACAAATGGGGAGCACTCTCCAAAATACAATACTGAAATCATTAGGAAACCTATTTAGGGAAATACAGTTCATCATATGGAACTGTTTTGGTTGTTCTGTTTGATATGAATTAGCTGATAAAAGATGAGTTCCTGAGTGAGACGGAGTGATGCCAATCCAAACATGAGGGGGAAAAGAGATAATATATCAGCACAGCTTACACTGCTTTTCTTCTTATCTTACAATTGATTAATATTGGCCACAGAAGGTTAAAAACTGTGAATTTTTTTCTCTCCCTCAAACAAATGTCTGATATTCATCTTTAGAAAGTCCTAGTAGTTCAGGATCATTGCATTATCGCTTAATCTTGGTGCAGATTGAAATGATTTCACAATTTTCTGAACCTGCTGAGATCTGTTCAGGTCGTGGAGTTCATCTTTCTTTCTTGTAGGACATAACAGTTTAATCAGTGAGGGAACTTCATGCTAACCCAGGTAACATAATGGAGTAATTCAACTTCAGTGCTTTTTACTGTAAGAGACAACATAGGATATTGAACTGAAATAAATCCGAAGTAGCCATAAATAAACTCGGAGAAAACAAGCAGCAAACTCCACACTGACCTTCCTTCTCTGAGGCAATTGCATATTGTGATTTCTCTCAGACTTTTAGTCTTTTATTGAGCTGGCTGACAATAAGACTGCATGGTCATTAAAGAACAACACACCACATTTGGATACATTTTGTGGCATCTTGTTGAGTAGAAAGTTTGAAAAAAATGGATTGAAAGATTGTAAAATGGACACATAAAATTTGAAAACATATCAAACATGAACAGGACATTTTGACATTGAACTGGTTCTAACCACTACCTCACTTTGCAGCCCAGAAGTGAATCCATCTGTCCATTTTCTTGACACCCTTGTCCCTTGGTGGGGTCGGGAGGGTTGCTGGTTGCTAATGTTCCGGGCGAGAGGTGGGGTCACCCTGGACAGGTCACCAGTCTGTCGCAGGGCAACACAGAGACACACAGGACACACAACCATGCACACACACACTCACACCTAGGGGCAATTTGGAGAGGCCAATTAACCTGACAGTCATGGTTTTGGACTGTGGGAGGAAACCGGAGTACCCGGAGAAAACCCACGCATGCACAGGGAGAACATGCAAACTCCATGCAGAAAGACCGGGGCCGGGAATCGAACCCAGAGCCTTCTTGCTGCAAGGCAGCAGCTCTACCAACTGCGCCACTGTGCAGCCCCCAGAAGTGAATCACTTCTCATATATATTTATGAAGCCAAAAGACATTTAAAGATTAGATTGTGCACAATGACTGGAACTATCTAGTGGATTTTTTATATTTTGTCACAGTTAACTAAGAGAAATAAAATATGACAGCAATGCAGATGAAATGTTTTGTTCAAATGCATTCTTGCCATTGTTTTTCTCGGCTGACAGATTGCAACATTTTCTTTTGTACATCTGATATGATTTTAAATCTTCTGAAAGCATCGCAAATGGAAGGGATGCAAACGAAGTCTAGTGTGTCATGTCTTCTTCAATTGCCCTGTGGCTCAGTCTTTTGAAAATAACCGAGTTATTTATAAAACTCCTATGCAGGTCTGACATTACATTAGGGATGCATAAACATCTCACATATTGGGATCCATAAAAACACCTAGCTGTGGGGGTTGGCTGGGGGTGGGGGGGGGGAATACCATTGGGTTTTCTGTTCAAGACTGAATATCTTCACAATGTCAGATGTCATCCGTTCCCTCCACAGACGTTCTCTAGCACTTTATCCAGCACATCCGCTTACACTCCCAAATGGATAGATGAAAACGGCAGAACTGAGAGCATGCCCACATTATGTGTCTGAAGTGTCATCCTCGAACAAAGTTAGCGGTTTAAGTCAGCTAGATTTCACCTCTGGGGCTTTGCAGAATATCCCAATTACATTTTCATTGTCAACCAACTCAATCTCCATTGAGAGAATAGGGGCAACAGTAATCTGACTCTGCCACAGTAATGTCTGCCATGGGAGCTTCATGAATCAGCTCTAATTAAACCGGTAACTCTTTTTGTTCCTCAAAGGGTAGAGCTTAATGGCTCTTTCTGGAAGGACGTTGTTTTGCATGTTTTTGGGTAAAGGTGTTACTCATGCAAATCCTAAGTGTAAAATAAAAAGTTTTTAGTTGCAGATTTTTTTTGTCATTGGTTCTCTTGTCTGCTCAACATGCAATAAGGTGATAATGCAAGTATTTACATGAAGGAAAAAAAATCTGTGTTTTTTTGTTTGAGTAAATGGATAGAGAAAAAATGTGTAACACGCTCAAAATGAAATTGAACCATCTGGACTGTTTGTGCTGAGAGCCCAAGGATGCTTTCTGTTGCACTCAAAGATATTTATACAAATGAACGAACAGTCAGTCAAGAAGCTTGATGACTTTGAGTTGAAACCAATCCATTGTAAATCTGTGGGGGAGCCGCATTACAGTACATTCAGAATATAAATGTTTGTTGAACTTCTCTGGACTTTTTTCTTTGCTCTGTCTATAATGCATAATTATTCTAATCCTAAACTGCTTGAACAACAGCAAAAAAAAAAAAAGCTGCATTTGCATAAATACATAAGCATATGTCAGGCCAATGTATTTTTTCATGCTTGCTTCTCCATGTGGCAGATTTTCCACAGCAAGATTTGAAATGTATCCGACACCTCTGGCATTTTATCCAGCACTAAATTGCCTTCCTCACCAACATTTCCTTTTCTCTGTCTCCTTTTTGTTAATGCTTGCCATCCTAAAAAAAATCTACAATTTTACTTTCATGCATTAACACAAAGACCAATTAAAGATTTTCGATTGTAGTGTGCTTTTTGTTCTTCAAAATAAATATTAAATGGTGTCTAGGCTTTAGATTTTTTTTTAGATCTTTATCTTAAGGATGCAACACAGGGAACTGTCAACGTGAAAACCTTTAAGGAAATCTTTTCTTTAAAGCCTGTCTGTAGGGAAAAGACTGCATACAGTTGAGATACATCAAATCTTATTTATTTTTTTCCTTTGGTAGATATGGATGTGTGCAAGTAGTTTCTGTGGAAGACAAAGGATGATTCCCATTAGCTTAATCTGAACCCACCCTGATCGGACCTACCCTCCTTCCCTCTGACACCCACTGAAATGGAAACAACCCAAAGTTTGACATGCGTTTCCTTTCATTTTTGAGCAAGAAAGCCACAGGTCACCGGACGTTCTTTTTCATTCCCACAGCTGGAGATGTGGCTAATGATTGCAGCCAACCCGCATTAACGTCCTCCCGTCTCCTCCCCTTTCTACGCAGCTGGATGCTTGTTGAAGCATGGTGGTGAGGATGGTCGGAACACGATTAATGGGGCTGCCGTCACGAGGCCGGGTCAGATGGATGAATGTAATGAGAACTGGAGTCCTTCATCTCCTGCTGCTATCGGCCTGCCTCGGCCAAGACACGGAAGGTAAGGAGCGTCTTTCTTTGCAAGTCCTTCTCCCTGTCCCCTTCGTCTCATTGTCTTGTCTTTTTATTCCTCGAATCAATTCTGTCTGTCTGTTCTTACCTGTAACAAGTCATGCGTAGCATTAATGTATGATATATCTACTTTAGTACTTTCCTGTTTTTTTCTGTTTACAAGTTTTCATTTGCCTTTTGAAATTAAAATCATTACCTTATTCATGCTTCCACAAAGGGAACATTCACATTCAACAGTTTTTGGTAATATCAGTGGTCTGTCCCACCAAATGGGTTCCAGATTGTGCTTAATTGCAACAAGTTATTTCAAGTTTTTTTGGTTTTAGCCAAAAAAACAGCCAAAAAAAAAAAAAGTTTTTTATCATTTCATGAAGTTTTTTGCTGAGGCAGAGGAAAGAGCCACTTTAATTAGTGTTCAGAGGCAGTTTTATGTGCCACTGGCAAGCACCATAGATGGAACATCTGCTGTTTGCCACTTACATCGCTCAGAAAAACCATAACTCTTTTCAAATTAGACGAAACCAAAATCACATTCTTCAGGAAATCAAAGAATACAGAAGATTGTAAATGGCTTACACAAAACGATGAACTGTTTGTAGTCAGTTTGGAAATATCCTGGATTCTTCTAAGAAGAAAAACTTTTTTGTTTGTTTTTGTTTTTTTTAAATGTCACATTTAGTACCGTACAGAAATCCTTGGTTTTTAAATTGATCTTCTGCTTCACAAACAAATGTTCCAGTTTTTTTCTCTAAAAATGTTTGGCTCCGTTTTGTGCCAATTCAAGATTTTTATTTTTATTTTTTTTACATAATACCAGTTTTATACTCATAATTACACCGTGTATGAGAATCCCTGCCAGTCTTCCTTGAGCAGTGATAGGTTTGAACGTCTGCACATTTATTCCTACGAGGCCATGTTAGGTTACTGCTCTTATTTATGTCTCCCATTCATGAAGTCATCAGGAGCCATTACTTTCAATCAGACAAGTTATGCGTTTCATTTATCAAAAGTTTTTTGGTGAAGTGTCTTTATTAAACTAGGATGTCTGAATTTGTTCATCAGCAGTCATTCAGTGCCTGCTAATTAATGAGACATTCATTTGATCCAGGTTCTGTAGGAGAAGGGATGCATCTAATAGTAGCTCTGGACTTTGTCATTTCTACTTGAGGCTTCAGAACTTGTAGATTAATTTGAAATTTACGAAATAATATTTGTCGTCTTGAATGTGCATTTATTTAAATTATTTAAATAATTTTTTTATTAATCTACTTTAAGTTGTCTGCCTTGGCCAGATCTCAGATCTCCCTCACAGAAAAGAGTTTTGATCTGAAGGGGGTTTAAAATGAAGGGTAAATACTCCACTGTTCACTCGCCTTTAGATGCCCTTGTCTAAAGGCGAGTGAAGTGACTTTTTCAAAACATTTTATGCAAAGCTATTCAGCAAAACCAATGCAGATTTTTTTTCTCCAATCAATTGAGATCTGCCAATTAAATTCACATATGGCTGCAACATAAAAGCTGTTGCTCTCTTAGTTTTACTACAGGCATTTTTGTTGTGCTCCCGTACATCAGCCTGACACCTGACGAGATAAAACCAGTAAAAGGTGTCAGACCGTACAAACTTTTCAGGGCTGCTGCTCCGTTTGTCGAGCCAGCAGTGAGGGAACATCAATGAAACAGTCAAAAGAGATGAGAACAACAGAGTGACACTCGCAGCCACAGTGGCATAATAGGGCTAATCATGATGACAGGCCTTGTATAGTTTCTTCACTTTGGCCAAAGTTTGAGGGAATATTTTTATTGTCTTTTTGGTTGAACGGGCCGATTGCAATAATTTTTTTTTAGTTTTAAATGTAATACAAATGGTGCCTTTGCAAACCTCTACGAAGCAGGTTTGGGCAAAGTGTTTCCTCCTCCATTAAACTGTGTGTTCGAGTTGATGCTATTTTTCATGTATCCCCTCACAAACCTGATGAAGTTTAGATCACTACTCTGCAGGGGCCACACCATCTGGTGCAGGACTCCTTCTCGTCTCTGTAGATGGCTCTTTATGGCTCTGGCTGCGTTTTTGGAACAAAATAACGAATGTACGACTGAACAGACTCATCCCTTATGGTTGTTAGTGATGGATAAGACTGTAAAACTTCCTAACGTATTACAGCACTGTGCCCAAGGGCAGCATCACAAACCTGGCCGAAATGCTACAGGCCCGTCTTGTTACCCGGTTGTGGCGGTCTGGAGGGACGGAAACGTAGCCATTCGTTATCACTGTCCTGCTGCGACCCATTAAAAGGGAAAAGTTTGGAGTTTGTGATGTTGTGAAAGTGAAAGTCATCAAGTTTAACATCTGCTGACTGCACATCAGGTTTAACGTCAGAAAGAAGTTCGCATTGGATTGGTTTTGAAGTGATGCTTCTTCAGTGTAAAAACATTACTCTGCTTCTACGTTGGACCTCTTAGACTCAAATGCCAAAACACTCAAACTTTGACATCTGCTGACAATCTTGCGCTAGGTCAGGAAATGTAACAGGGGATGTTACTAAAATCTCTACGTTGGTGCTAGTAAGCCTGCCACAATCAACAATAAATCAATTAATCACATAATAAATAAAACAATCTCATTTGGATTATGTAGTTTTTCTCTTATTTTTCATTTTGTGTTGGTTTTATGTGAATTAAGTTTGTTTTGTTCAGACAGACTTCATATTTATTTAAAAAATTAAATGTCTTCCAGTCTTGTGGTTAAATATTTATTTGATTTTAAAGTTTATTGATCTTTCAGAATGTGTTTTTGCTTTGTTATGCCATGACTACATTACTTGAAAATGGTCTCAGAAACAAAGGATTTAATTGTTTATCTGGGATAATTTATCCTCCTGCTAAATTTGTTATTGTGACAAGTCTAGTAGTTTGCTTTGTTTACATGTTTACCCCAATTTTGAAAGTTAAAAAAAGTTAAGTCATAATGAAAGACACAACAATTACAAATGAGTTCAGTTCAAAAATTCAATTAAAAGTGAGACTTATAGTTTAGTTCTGTATTTGTTGTGCACCTTTTTCGACCACATTTTTTTCCTTCCACTTAACTTTCTAATAATATACTTGGACATGGCACTCTGTAAACAGCCATCTTCTATCTAATGACCTTTTGTGACACACCTGTCTGCTGAACACCTGCCGAGTCAGCAGTCTTCCTGATGATTGTGTAGGTCAGTGGGTAGAAACTAGGTTATAAACATTACTCTCCCTTTTTGTTGGTTTCATATAATACTCTATTTTGTGTTTTCAGCTCAAACTCCCAATGTATCCATAGTGTCTATATAAGATTTAACTTTCTCTTTTTTGCATTGAGTTACAGAAATAAATTTAGTTTTTGATTATATTCTTAATTTATTGAGATGCACCTCTCTGCTATAAGGTATGTGTCACTTTCCTGCCAGTGGGAATGACTAATAGGAAGAAAATAGGAGCGAATATTTTAAGGTTGGAAAACCAGCCACGTTCCTTTTCCCTTGAACTAAGGGCAAACCGGAGCAGCTTTAAACCTAAATTAAATCATCACTGATGGGATAGATCAGCATAATGCACTCTTGACTTTCTGCTCAATTTATCAGAATATTAATTTTCCATTCCACCCTGGGGTTTTGAGATGTATCTGCTTGGCATTTAGCTGAGGGGGTTGTAGCCAGAGGTGAACATCTGCAACTTTTCTTTGGCGGGATAGAAGCGGCTCATATTTGCATCAAAAGTGTTTTGGGGAAATTGTACATGTGTTTGAAACCAAAGAATTCTGACACTTGTCTCCTAATAGAGCAAACACTGTGCAACTGGCTTATTTACTTACAGCTCTAAACCTAATCACAGGTCTCAGAAACAGAGTGGCAGACATAATCATGGCATTTCTGCTCATGACATTAGTATTTATCCTAATGATGCTGGGCTTCTAGAGAATGTTGTTTTAGTCAGTTTTGGTCTCATGATATGGATCATTGCCAATGTGTTTTTAATGAGCATGGGTCCCAAGACAAACAATGGTTTTAGCTGGTTGGATGCCACACTATAAGTCTGCTGTACTGTAATTGGCTGGAGCATCGAGACACAAGCCATATGTTTGGTTTCCAAGGTGAGAAGAGCACCATTACATTTTTAATGAACCTTAATCCCACAAAAGGAGACCACATAATGTGCCAAATAAAGCATTTGGCTGGGCAGTCTGAGAACATAAGACCTTTTCTGTTTCTTTCCTTGGAAACATTTTTTTAAACTTCATTATCAGGTTAAACTTGTCTTTGCTTAAGGCAGTTTGACATAAACATTTCTCATTCAAGACAGAAATGCAAGCCAACATCTTTTTATGACTCCTGTACCTGTACCTGAGCTGATTATGACTTCACTTAAAATAGCAAGTGTGGGTGAATTGTTCTTTACCTTGCTGTTTTAATTAAATATGGCTGCTCACATGTTTTATGACAAAAACCGGCTCTGACAAGATTTTATTAACTTGTCTTGTGTTGTGAGAAATATGCTTGCATTTATAATGGGTTTTTCTTTTCTACCAAAAACTCTTTTTTTTTATGTAAAAGCTGCTGGTCCAGAGTATGACTCTGCAAAACACTATAACATTAAAGCAGCAGCAACAACAAAAATGCACACACAAGAAAACAAAACTTTGTAAGTCTTTTTTTTCTACTTTTTTTTAAAGTAAAATATTCTGAAGTTAGTCAAAATGAAAGCCCCCCCCCATTTGCTGACAAATTTGTTTGACTCCATTTTTACCAATAGACAGCAGTTTTCTCCTTTCATTTAACAGCAGGAGTACAAGAGTAGCAAACAGCAAGAGGAATTTTCTATTGCAGATCATCCTCAATCCTGGTCACCTCTTTTGCTCACCACAGGTTTTTTTTTTTATACAATTTATTTCTGAGCGCTGAAATGTAAATCAGTTTATTTTGAGTTTGGTGAACCATTTTTATGTTTAATTGGCCCAATATTTTATCATTGTCTTACCTATACACCCAGTTGAGGCCAATTTTCCCTTCATTTGGAATGTCCTGGTATATTAAAGAAAGTATTTAAGTGGAATATTTAAAACCTTGTGGACTTATACTTAGTCAGTTTTACAAATAAGGAAATACAAAATCCTTTTCAAAATATGATCACTCCCAGATATCAAAATGATTTTGCAAACTACTGTGTCTATTTTGAAGACAGAACAACACACATTCGACGAGCTGGTCATGTCAGATCTTGATCATTCTATCAAAGCTTTGATCCCATTCAAACTTTTTCCTCATAATTTTATGACTTTCTTCTGATAATGTAGCATCTTTTTTTCCGTTATGGCTACAACTCTGATGTAACCATAACATGCTCAGACATGAAGACAGACATGAGCCCCTAGTTGTAAACCTGCAAGGATGTTTAGATAATGGATGGATGGATTCTGACTTTATTTCCATATAATTATCACTTTATTATTGTAATTTGTTTTTAAAAAGTCTCATATTTGAACCCTAATACTCCATTGAACATTTGCTTTTTGCTTGCAGAGTGTTGTTTCTGTTTAAAGATTAATGACTAAAAATGCGCAGTTTGTGTAAAGGCAAAAAGAGGAAAGAAAATCTAAAATATTTAAATAGAGCAATTTCAAATTATATAAAATTGAGAAACTTTTCCTTAAAGGGGCATACATTCTAAAATTTTGAGAACCACTGTTTTTTTGCACTTCTTCTGCTCTTTGATAAAAATAGAAACCTTAAAAAGTATTTTTTATTAAAAGCCTTTATGGATCAGATCTGACTGGACTGAGAACCATTCAGATGAAAGATGTGCTCTTTTGAAAAAGCAAGCAACAAAAAAAAAAACAATATGCATCTTCTATTCAAGTCCTTTTAATCTCACAGATGGGACAATCATTTGGTGTTAATTATTAAGACTTGTAAACCTAGCCAAACTGCAGCACTTCAAAGAATAATAATTCACCACTGGAGATTAAGAAATGTTTGAAAAATATTTACTTTTTGTAATGTTGCTTCAGAAGAGTAAGCTCCACTTTTCTTACCACAAACATCTGTCATTTGACCTTCTAAAGTCAAAATAGCAAAACAATACATACATACATATATATATAATATATGTTGAACCCCGTTTGAATAGCTTAAGATAATACTACACTGAATCAAGAGGAGGTCATGGTCGTCACAAATTATTATGATGATGTTGGAACAGTTTGGATGCACTGTGACCAATGGATTCTGGTGTGACAGCATCACTCTGAGTAAAATCACTGATACTGCTTTGGGTTCACGGTTTATATTAGGAATAGCAATATCTACAGAATAAATACACGCAGGACAAAACGGGAAATGCTCCACAAAGCTGTTGACTGTTTTTAAAACCAACAAAAAAGAAACCATTTTAAAACCCATTGGAATAAACATATTAACTTGACAGCTCTTATTCTATGTTCATGTTGATTTTTTTTTTCTCCATTAAACATGTCAGAGGTTCATTGTTTTTCCCACAAAGAAATCAAAAGTCTGGGTTCAGGAATCAGACCACTCTTTTTATTGAAGCCTTTACAGCTACAAAAAATATTACATTTAAGCTGTTACTTTTTTTAAAACTCACTAGCCACTTTATTAGGTGCTGCTGTTCAATGGCTTGTTAACACAGGTATCAAATAAAACAGATAAGTGGCAGAAACTCTGTGCATTTAGACATCTGGACGTGGTGAAGATGACTTACTGAAGTTAAAAACCAACATCTGAGTGGGAAATAAACAGGATATAAATGACTTTGCAGTGTGCTACTTTTCACACACAACCCTTTATAAGGTTAACAGAGAAAAGTAAGAGAGAGAGAGGATGTCCAGTGTCCAACGAATGTGTGGATAGAAATAGCATTTTGATGTTGGAGGTCAGAGTAGAATGGGCACATCAATCCAACATAATGCAAAGGCAAAAGTAGCTCAAATAATTACTTGCTACATCCAAGATTTGCAGATTGTAGTCTGACCCTACTTCAGACTATAACGCACAATGCACACAACATTCATGGTGTGTGAAAGCCCAACATGTTGAATCGACAGCAGCGGAGAACCTCAACAGATGCATTTGTTGTTTGCTATGAGCAGCAAAGGGTGAATCCATTCTGCTTTGTGTCAATGACTCAGGCTGGCGGTGGCAGCATCATGGTGTGGGAATGTTTTCTTGGCACACTGTGAGCCACTAAGTATGAGGTGAGCAAATCATGTTCATCACTTTGTGAACAAAGCATGTCTGTTAATGGGAGCAGGGCAACATGACGCCAAACTCAAACTGGTTGTTTGAACAAGAAAATCATTTAGATGTGACTTGGTGACTTCCACATTCACAAACCTGCAGCAACTGTGTGATCCTATCATTTCTATATGGACTTATAAATTAAATGTTGACGTCTTCTTGACTCCAAGTCAAACTTAACTCAGTCCTGAAGGTAAAAGGATGTCCAACACAGCATTAGCCATTGTGCATTCTAAACGTATCCAGTGACTAAAACTTGATTTTTTATTTTTTTTTGTGGTAGAAGTGCATTGTTGGACTGAAATAGTAAATGATAATGTGTGTGATTTGATGGACAGTATTGTCATTGGAAAACTGCGCTTTGAATTTGATCAGGTTATCGTTGTCTGATATTACAATTTGTTTGATCTGAAAAGCAAGTGACACAGAAGCAAAAACAGGAGATGCCACCGCAGCAAATACTTTTAAAACAGTAAGGTAATAAGCCCATTTTAATATCAGATTCTTTTTTGCTTTCCTTTGTGGTTTGATGTCTCTTTCATCTGTCATCACATCAGGAAGCTGCCTCTTTCTCTAGCTTTTCCCTTTATCTAAATCATTCCTCTGTCAAGCATTTCTTCTCACAAGCACTCGTGATCTCCCTCCTGTGCATCTAACGTTGACTGCTACTTCTTTAGATTGGTTTCCCACAACCTCTTCCCTCTTCTCAGTTTCCCTCAGTTTGTATCGCCCTTTTCCTCTACTTTCATCACTATCAGGCTTTTGTTCATCCCAAAAATAATTAATATTTGCTAAAAGCGGCAAAATTCCAAAAAGTCCAAAGTTTGTGTCCTTGCAGGATAGTTCCACTTCCAGCACATCCACCATGAAAACATGCATAACATGTTGGGGGAGGTTTTAACGAAGGTTTTCTATTGTTTGCTCATTTATATTCATAATTAGGTTCTATAATTAAGAAAACACACAGATGGCTTTGCAGTTTTACATATTTTCTTATCCCACCATGAATAACAATCTGCTCTGTTCATTTTTTGAAGCTGACTTTAAAACTGTTGTTGCAGATGGGCTTGTTTTCCTAATGTGTCAGAAATCTACCTGAATGTGTGTTTGTTTTTTGTTTTTTTTAAGCAGGCTGGATATTGAAAAGTGCCCTGTGGTAGGAATAACAATTCAAAATACAAATTAATTTTACTTTTAGTAATGCAGCCCTTGGAAAGATGGGATACAAATTTTTTGACATAAAATAACCAATTCACATAATCAACTGAAGGAGAGAACAGAGAAAGTGCATCACATATTTTTTTTAGTGCACTCTATGTAGATACATTATACTGTATATTGTGCTAAATAAACAATAACTTAATTTGCTTCCCTGTCCATATTTTCTATCAAGTTAAAGATATTTTTTAACTCGACATCGTACTGCTTACCTTCCACCACCTCTTACATTCTTATGAGACTGTTGCCTTTTTAGACGACCAGAAGCTCATTATAGGTTATTGGTGCCTGGGTGCTAAGCCCAGCTTCGCCTGATTGGTGCCGTCACAGTCGTCAGCTGTGTTCAGTCATGTTCTCGCTCAGAATTGATCTGACACCCTGAGAAAGAGACAGAAAGTGAAGGAGAGAGAGCAGGAGTTGGGCTAATGAATGAGCTGGTGCGATGACAGAGTGGTGATTCCCTTCAGCAGGGAACTTGTGTGTGTGCGTGTGTGTGTGTTTTTATGTGTAAGCACTTTAGCAATTCGTTTTCTCTGGAGAGACATCAATCTAAAACAAGGTCACTCTGCATTTCTTCCACAATCCTTTCCTTTTATTGGCCTACTGTTCTTCGACCACCCTCCCATCACAAATCTCCACACTGGCCCCTTTTTAGTCTGTCGTTTCAGTTTTTCCCTACAAATTCTCTTCAGCCTTCCTGTTAGAGCACCGGCTCGACAAAAAAATCATTTTCCCTAACAAACTTCCTCTCCTCTGTACCCTCTCTGTCCTCCATGGATGAATGGAGAGATGAACAGGTGATGGATGAATGGCTGGCTGGTCGGATAGAGCAGAAAAGACAGAGAGGAATCTGACTCCAGGGAGGTTTGTAGATTGGTATACCTGCTGATGGAAGCTTAAAAAGGACATGACATGAGAATTTTTGGAGGAAATGACACCCCTTTTCTAGTCTGTCTGCTCTGGTATTTTTAGCTTTTACGAATTTAGCTTTTTAGTTCTGTTGGATATGCATTTTTGGGCTGCAAAGTGAAACATACTCTGGGGCGTTAAATAAAATACAGGAAATATGGAAATCCTACAAAATGCTTTAACATTTTTATTTACTCAGTTTAAATAATATGCATTTCATAAACAATTTATTTTTAAAGTGAACCTTGCATATGTATTAAGATCAAAAAGACTAACATGTGAATACTCACACATAATGCTGTGCTAAATATGCATTGTTTATATTATTCTTATTATATAAACTTGAAACCACCATCAAAAAACCCCTAACAGATTTTGTATTGATTAGGGATTTTTTAAAAACAAACATTCCATTGATGATCACTTTTAATTAGTTTTGCTCAAATACATAGAACAAATGTTCTTTGTTGACTCCTAACCCCGTTTACACTCCAGGGTCTTGATATCCTTTTAACTTTTCCAAATGTTGTCACATTGGAACTGGAAACTTCAGTTTGTTCCATTTGAATTTTCTGCCAGAGAGCAAAACAAAGTAGTGTATAATTATGATCTGGAGGGGAAAAGATATCTGTTTTTCCCACTTTTAGTTGTGAAAAATGTGGCAAACATTGTAATCTGTCTCCCTGAATCAAGACTTTGTCAAACCCACTGAATCTCCTTTTTCCCAATTACATTACCAATTAAGTCCCAGTAAAATGCACTGAAGATGACTGTTTACTGATGTGACAAAATATGAAACATTTTGGAATTAAATATTTCCTCTTTAGTTTTTCTTCTTTGGGGATGTTTTCAGCTATCCATCAACATCCGCACAAACGTCTCTGGGAATAACTCCTGCCGGAATTAATGTCTTTTTTCACTGTGTGTTCATATTATTATATCTCCTTTTTTTCAACCATCCTGAGATGTTTTTATTCTTGGTCTCCATTCAAAGTAAGCCAAGCAAACACGTAACAGATGGTAACAAGTAGAATTCAGTCAAGTAAAACTTACTCAAATTAGCATAATTTTTTCCACAATATGGTATGATTAAGGAAACTGATTAAAAAAGACTTTGGAAAGTATTTCAAATTCACAAAGAAAGTGCTAAATCAGAAAGTTAACAGCCACTCTCTTTTCTCTGTAATTAATTTCTCCACTCATCAGATGGAGGATCTACATCAGTTGGCAAAGCTGAACTTGGAGCTTATAGGAAGAGTCACAACATTTGTGCTATATTTAGTAAAAATGTGAAGTTCACACACACACACTAAATGTGGATTTGCTGATTGATGAACATAACTGAAATTCTTGTTTCAGGAAATATTACTTAAAGAATCAGAATCATTTGGTCTCCGCCTTGTCTCGGTTTCGGCCGCTGAGGACTCGAGATTTTATTTCAAGGCACAACTGTAAACTTATCACAAAATTGTCAGCATATTGTCCAGTTTATTAGTTAACATCCATGCAAAACATACAGATTAAAATACAAGCAATAGTTTTACAAATATTTGAAAAACAAAGACAAACTAATTAGGTAGTTGACATTTTAAGCTGTCATTAGGATCTTACGTTAGCATTTATCAGCTCAGCAGCAACTGCAAACAGCCATGTCCTTGTGTAGTCTCTGCAGAATGTGGACCCTTAACTCAGATTTTGAAAGGCTGCCAACATTTCCAAATCCAGCATAATCCTTGACAGACAAAGGTTGAAAGCTTAAAAGGATAAAACAAAGCAGCTTTCCTGTAATACAGTATGTTCAGCCTTCCTGTTAGCTGCCAAAATCTCAATCTCACTCCCTGTTTAAAAGCTTCAACCCGAGTAAAAATTCATGGAAATTATTTATTTAACCTCTTTATATTATTGTATTTCTTTGGATTCATCTTTCAATACCAAACTGAGACTTTGCTTCTTCCTTCAGAAAGAACCGTCCCATCTGGTTTCCAGTCAGTTCGGTCATGCCTGAAGTCTGCTAATTACCATCATACCAGTTAATCAGAGCAAGGCTAATTATTTATACTGTGATATAAAGTCAGATTGTATTACTTCCTGGTCATACCAAACTTATGAAGAGATTTGATTTTCTACAGTATATAACAGGTATACAGGTTTAGTTTCCTTCAACAAAAGGGTATAACAAGCAAATCTAAGCAAAAGCTAGCTTTTTGCTTAGATTTTTGCAGATCAGCTTAACCCTTCCTCCTTGGTGTTTTTCTCCCCCTAAGAATATATTAAATATAATTTAACAAACATTATGATAGTTTTTTAACCTAGTGAACGTTTGATCAGCACACAGCCACACGTGAACACACGGAGGCACACAGTTAGCATTGTCCAGGTGCGATGCTGTGTCACAACCTCAGCATGTATATTTAATGGTAACCCTAGCATGTGTGAGCAATGCAGAAAGGCATATGGGCTCATTCGTGTGAACTGTATAGAGTGATGTGAATAGACTGTGTGTTTTGTATGTGTGTGCATCTTGGATACAGTTGCTAAGCTGTGTGTTTGTGAGGGCAGAGACAACATGGCTTGTTCTCAGCCAGCCACAGAATGATCGGACTCTAGTGACTGCTTGTAGTCAAGTTACTTGTCTTTTTCTTTCCCAGACAGACTTTGTTTGCTGTGGCCCTTGGTGCCTCTCTAACCTGTTTCTTGTGTCTGGAAAACAATACGGACCTAATTTGAATTGTAAATATCAATAAACACCAGGTTTAAAAAGAAACGGGTTTGATGGAATGTGAATTAGTTTTTCATTGACAGGAGTATTGTCTGAATGCAGAGGTGGTTGTCAAAAGTTTTAGGTTAATTTTCATAAAATTGGTCCCTTGAATGATTCACCCTCATCCCTACAAAAATTGCCTCTCATTGAGCTTTTTATCAGCTCAGCAGAAAACAGGCTCAGTCACTTTGACCTTTTTTCTTTTTGACAGAAACATTACAGTTAAAAAAAGGGAAAAGCATAATAATCGCAAAAGAAAAGGAACAAGCACATTTTCATACACTTAAAGGGCATTAGTGCCTGCATACAGGAGTACTAACTATGACAGCACATTGAATTTGAATGTATGCCTGCCACAGTGTCAAAGAGAAGAAAATTTGCATTTCATTGCCGTTAACCCTTAATCTTGAATTGCTTGCTGACACAGCTGAGAGAAGCAGGAGCACTGTAGCAACCAATTTAAGTGCTAATTGTACTGAGGCAAAATATATTTAAAATTTAAATTAAAAAAACCTTCTGCTAAAATGTATAGAGAGCTAGATTTCAAATTGCTTTAGCGTGTCCTCAGCATATGAAACATTTATCTCCCTTTGTGATCTATTCGTCTTCATATGCTGCTTAGTTACGAACCAGTTTCCTGTTATCATTTCTTGTATGTCTTGATGGAAAATGGGCTGACAAGTAAAAATACGATGGAGGCTGTAAAGACACGGTATAGGAAAGGAGATGAAGCTAGCATGAGAAACAGAGAGAGGCAGGGAGCGCTGCCCCATAGAGAATAAATGGCCGGTTAGTGAAATATGAGGGGCATCAGCTTACACTGAAGGATAAAAAGGCAGTCAAGCACAGGATACACATCTGTCATCTGTGCCTTCACACACTGGCCAGCTGGTGGAGTGTGATGTAACTAGTGACTGTTGTTCCATAGCTTATATAGCTTTCCTGGTTGCTGACCTGAAATGAACCTTTAGGAAAGCCTCAAAATCCTGAACCATAACGAGTTCTGCAACGTAGGCAAGATTTTTCTCGAAGTTCAACTCGGGGCAGAGTTCTTGTCTTGTCTTGTTTTACTACACTGTACATTGCACACTGCGAATTACCCCTCATTACTCTGCTTCCTTCTAAAGTCACTTTCACACCAGGATAGTCAGGGGTGACTTGGTCTGATTCGATGGAGAATGCCAAAAATGATGTCTTCATTTGATTTGGTTGTATCCCAACAAAAAGCAGTTTAGTCTGCTTTTTGAAAGCAGACTAAACTGTCTGGATAATGCAGTAAAATTACTACAAGTGCTTCTTCAAGATGATGCTGCCTGAAACAAAGATTGATCAAGTAGAAGAGCAGCATACAGAAGGAAAAAAAAGAAACACCTAATCAATGGGCAATAATCCTTCCCCTTAGCATGGCTTGTTCACAATGACAACAGTGTAGTAGCACCAAATTAGTCCAGACTTTCAGTATCTGTTTTGTCTTTGGATTTTTAACCTAAATGCTTTTTTGCCAGAAAAATATCTAGAAAGATCAATTGGTGAGATAGCAGCCTATGCAGCATATTTATCTTTAAATGTTATTAATGCTGCAGGTTTATCATCTTCTTGAGAGTAAAGTGAACTGAAACTCACATTTTCAGGTAGACTGGTTTCACACAAACCCCAAACAAAACAGAGAGACTGGTATTACCTGGTCCATCTAAAACAGGGGTGTCCAAAGTGGGTCCTCGAGGGCCGGCATCCTGCATGTTTTAGTTCTCTCCCTACAACCTTTTCAGCATGTCAATGTTCTTCTTAGACCTCGTAATGAGCCATCATTTGATCCAGGTGCGTTAAATCAGGGAGCGAACTAAAACATGCAGGATGCCGGGCCTCCAGGACCCACTTTGGGCACCACTGATCTAAAATATATTAAGGTAACCTGTGTCATGGTTACACCCCAAGAAATAAAAAACTTTCTTGGAGTCTTTTAAGGCCAATCAACAGATCAATGTTCACCTGGTTCCCTGCTGCTTTTTTACTTGTTTCCTCTCTAGTTCTGTTTCCAGTGAAATGTTTTTTTCTTCTTCTAGTGTAGCTACTCAAATGTGCCCCTTGATACATTCAGGAACCGACATTTAGTCGGTTCCTGAATTAACAATCTTTTATTCTGTAAATATCTAACAGAACATTATTTTAAGCTGGAGGGAACACATCTTATCACATTGTAAGTGACTCTACCTATTTATTTAACTTCCTTTATTAATTCTGCTAAAGAGTTTTATGGACTTAAAATAAAATATATCACGTAGCAGCCCCGATATGATGTTTGAAAAAAAGAAAAAACTACGAGCTCAAGCGTGGTATTCTGTAGATACGAGGTGCCCATGTCTGGTTTTTCAGAGCTGCCATCCTGCAGCGTTTAGATGCATCCTTTCCCCAACACACCTGAATCAAACGGCTCATTACCTGGCCTCTACCGAGCTGAATGGCATGCTGATGATGGAACTCAGCCTTTTGATTCAGGTGTGTTGAAGCTGGGATGCAGCAATTGATGATCAATATGCAGCATCCACCTGCGGTGTATGGGTATGAACACAGATTTCCTTAGGGAACTGTGCTGCAGATTTTATGCTGACTGATGAAATGCATTTTACCTCTTTCAGTATCATGAGCATTGTTGTGAACAATACTCAACATGTCACCTGCATTTTTCATGGGTGTGTTAGAATTACTAAGGGTGAATTAGTGGCATCTTATTGGTGGGTTGACTTTAATCTGCCTATTTCATCAGTAGATTTTTGAGGCAAAAAAATATGTGTTGATCTCAGAAGAGGGAGTGATCATCTGTCGCAGCCATTGAGCGTCCAGCTATGCTTCTTCCACTCCGGCTTCATGTACCTGGATATCGATCATAACCTCAGATTTTGAATTTGTTCTGGGTCTTTACCCCTCTGAACTCTGTTAACACGCCTGTCTCACCAGGTCTGAGTCTTCAAAGAGGGGAGCGTGAGAAAACACCTCTTAAACAATTACTTGTTGTTTGAACTTTCCTCCCTGGTTGTCTCGCCAGTCACTCATCATCATGACTCTTTGGCAGCGTTTGACCTGAAAGCCGCTCCCAAGAAGCAGCTAGCTCTGTTCCAGCTTGCACATTCAAACTTTTGTTTGTAAAATCTGGTTTACCCAACAGTTTGGGTCCAAAATATGTTAAAAACTTTACAGAAAAATACGTTTTTTTTGTGGCAACAAAGCTCCCTAGCATTTGTATAACCTGCATTCCCATGGGTACTTTCACCTGTGAACTTTAAAACGGTTTTATTAGATATTTATATAGGCAAGACAATTTCCTATGTACGAAAAGAAAATATTAAATCTTCCTGCCCAAAACATTGCATTCCTCATATTGCAGTCACATATTAAAAGACTTTTTTTAAATGTACATGATTGTTTTAAATGTGATTGTTCATTTTGAAACATGCATTTTTAGAAAATGTATTCAAACTGTTGAGGTTCCACTTGGATGATTCTATCTGGTAAATAATGTGTAAAGCATAAGTCAGTCTGAAGTACGTTTAGAGCTTCGTGGCAACAGAAAACTTTATTAACAATCTTGCAAGCATGAATAAGATCGCAAGTGGTGTGGTTGAAATTAGGTTTCACAATCACGAAAACCCGGATGCTTCTCCTACATCATTAACCACCATATCAAATATTCTGACCACTCTTACTTAAAAAGATTTGGAAGTTGTTTACTATCCACCAAAATTTCACTTCAAAGTGACTGCATTACCTCTGATCCATGCTCTCAACTTCAGCTTTCCGACAGGTCTATTAGAAATTGATACAACCAGGTCCATATCACTACTGGCTTCATTCTACTTCAATCAGTAAACTACTTTTCCAAGCTTATTACCAGCTATTCAATAATTCCTGCTACTTTCAACAAAATTAAAATGTGAATTTCAACAAACTCACATCCAGGTTTGCAAAAATCATCAAAGGCTAGTTTACGTAATACAAGAACTCCAGTCGTTTTAATTGCCAGATATTCAGAATGTACTTTTGTAGCTTGACTCTATATGATAATTTTAAAACTGAAACATATGCTCATGATACTAAGAATTGCAGAAAAAGTTAAGAGCAACCCATTATTAAATAACCTGAGGTAGCTTTACAAGCAAAGGAAATTATTTTAATGTGATCTTGTGGTGAAGAGACATTTTTATCTAAAAATATATGTACTTTGGTCTATTTTATTTTGATAATTATTTGTTTAAGATTCTTTTATATTTTTCTTTTTCATTTATTTTGGAGATTTGTCAATGAACTTTTAAAATAATCTCCTTTTCTCTTACACAGAGGTTCTTGTGTCATAGTTACTGGCACTTCTAGTAAAGATGTGTGAGGCATGCAATTAATAAATTTTTATAGCATATCCTGTTTATCTTAGCAGACATTTAAATGATTTACATTTAGCATCAGGGCATTGTAGGTAGATGCAATGATGTGAAAAAAATTAAACACCCCAATTGATATTCAGCTTGCTAAAAGGAAATGCTCACATATTGTCGTCCAGTCTCATTTGCTGTATTCTAAACCACTCACAAAAACCATGAAGCTTCTTGATATTTGTGTCATAGTTGGTAAGACATTTTTTCCCTACAATGATGAATCTGATTTTTGCTTAAAATATCCTCCCTCTGTAGGAAAGACCAGGAAGCTGGTGGTGAATTTACCCACCACACTGACATGGTGTAGTGGGTCAACTATGTCAGTTCCCTGGCGAAACTGATATTTAGATAGTGGACACTTAAAATCACCTGGGTTTTCACCTGGAGATTAAACTGAACTGGAGTCACAACATTGATAGTTTTTACTAGAAGGGTTAAATTAGACTCTCCCTGATAATTCCCCTTTTCCACTGGCTTGAGTGGCTTGGCACGGCTCTAATACGCTCATCCTCATTCTTCTCCGCACCGAGCCTGTTGTGTTTGCATTGAGAAACAGCTAAATTTCAGGCTTGACCTTAAACTCCATGGAGTCTTTCATTTACCTTTAACTCGCTGCTGGTACACCTGAATTTATCCACCGTGGGAAAAATAAGGAATATTTCTATTCTATCCTTTCTTCTATTCTCAATTTAAAATGTGGACTGTTATGACCATCCAACATGTTCCGGGCAATGCTGGGAGTTCCTTTAAATGTCTGTAGCCCCTGGTTGAGAACCATGCTCTTAAGGCCCTTTAATATTTACAAACTATTTACAAGGTTGGTTGTATGTACATAGAGAATATAAGTGAGAAACTTGTATTGTTTTTGTAAATTTTTGATCTGAGTGATTATATACATGCGGGGAGCGGTTACAGTTGTGAGTAGCGTGAGAAAAAGCTTTTCTGGACGTGACTTGTGTACTTAAAGACTATTGAATTGCCTATCTGTGAAGTAGTTTAGGTTAACGAGGGACAAGTGAACTCAACATAGAAAAAAAGAACGGAACAATGATGGGAAGAAGGGAGAAGAACATGGGAGACGACAAGGAGGAAGCTAATGGAGACCGCTGCTAATGCGAGCAGAGGTTGAGGTGGGACCAAAAACTGGACTGTTTTATGCACGTTCTGCACAAGTAAACTTGCACCCGGTGGGTAGGAAACCTGCAGAAGTGTTTTGTAGAGAAGAACTGCGGCTGATCCGAGGTGGCTAGAGGAACGTGTCAACATGGCGGCGCTAGCTTTAGCATGGTTCAGGAGGAGTCCTGCAACTCGTGTGGCGGAGTTCTAACAGAAATTGGACTCGCAAAGCAACCATGACGGAGAGGAAGTCGATTGAGCGAGCAGGTCTGAGTCAGTTTTATTGTTTAAAGGGGAGAAGAGGATTGTCGTAACGACGTCGCACCCCAGCTCCATCAGGCCTGCAACGAAAACTTTAACCGGTACCGGACTGTGTGTGTGTGTGTGTGTGTGTGTGTGTGTGTGTGTGTGTGTGTGTGTGTGTGTGTGTGTGTGTGTGTGTGTGTGTGTGTGTGTGAGTGAGAGAGAGAGTATGGGCCCATGTGTGATATTGTGTTTAAAACTGTAAATTTCGGTATATGTATGGAGTTCTGTTAGTGACCAAAGTTGAATTCTGGTTATATTGAAACAACAGTTCAAAAGAAAAGTTTTTCATAAAAACGGTTTATTTTTCCAAGTTCTTATTAAAGGAAACTATTCAGGTAGCTGGTTGTCTGGAGTTATTTATGTTACTTCAAATGTGTGTATGGTAATTGAACGAGTAAGGATTTACTCAACATAGGTAAACCTGCGTGGTGTCTACCAGAACTTAACCCAAATAGCCACCCCACCAGTGAGTTTAAGTTCTTGTCCCAGTTAATAGCAGACAGAGCAGTGGGGTGCCACATGCCCTTCACTTGTTGACTTTTTAATACATGAACTGCTTTCTGAAGACCTGATTTTAGTTTTTCCAGAAACTTTTTCTACTTTTCTCAAATGATTGTTAAGTCATGCTTTTTTTTTGACATACAGGACGTTGTACTGTATGCGCTCGGCTTTAACTATCTGTTCTAACTTTTTCAAAACTTGGCGGCATGAAAGCTGACAAAGATCTATAAGAGAGTTCATATTAAATCCCCTGTTAAACATTCTGCTTTGAATTTTGATATGTTATCTAACCCACTGAGGATAACCTCATCTTATAGAGAAGATCAATCGAAGAGCCTGTCTGGAGACCATGGCACGGAGCAGAAAGACTCTGTTTTTTAAACAAGTTCCAGGTTGACGTTTTTAGCTTTTTTAATGAAAATAAACGTGTATCTTGTGTCCATGCTGTGCTGCTTAGTTATAGTTACTTATTTGGGGTTTGAAATATGTTTTTATCACCAAATATTTTGCATCTTTTGTTTTCTTCCTCATAAATACTCATTTATGCTATTTATATTATTGAAGGCTGTGAGTATTTTATTTCTTGTGGTGTTTTTATGAGATATGCATAGATATTTTCCCCACTTCCCTGCAACATTTTCTTTTATATGAAGGGTGTAAGTAATTTCAATATTCTTGCTAAAGCTTTTTGAAACATCTTTGTTTTCTAATGCTCATGGGTGTCTATTATAGGTCCCTATATGCATTTTTCTTTTTTTACCATAATCTTTACTCATTTATTCTCTGCTGCTCTTAAAAACAATAAACTGTACAGATGATTGCTGAAATCATCTGTGTCACACGGTAATGTGTTATAATGGGGAAAACGAGGTAGAGCGGCCTAGTGAGAGGAAGAGAGAGTGCGATCATTGTTCCATGAAGTCTATTTTCTCGGTGAGCAGATATCCATCTTCCAGGTTTCCTCAGGGATTTTCCCGACCGTCCTGTGTAGCTGTAGTGCGACGTTGGGATGTCGCTTAATGCAGGTGGCTTATTTTCATGTATCCTGGCAAGGACAGGATGTGTGGAGGAACAAGTGAGTGTTGGCAGCCATTTTACTGCAAATGTGACAATTTTATGCCTCCAGCCGAGGTTAATGATGTTTTCCCCTCGTATTAATAGGTCGTAATAAGCGGGAGAAGTCTGATACATTGACTTGTGTCCACACATCTGTATTTGACTTTTTCTTAAAATCTGCTGACAGATTTGTTTTTACGCCTCTTTTTACCCTGCTTATCTTTTCTAATATTAATCTTCTGATCTTTCTTTCTTCCAATCCCTCCCTGACTTCTGTCCTCCTTCCCTCCTTCCTGCTGTGGTGTGGCTGTAACTATCTACAGACTGGCAATATGAGGGTAAGACTGATCTCCCTTTTTCATCCTTCGTTAAACATGTTCACATACTGGTTAATTTATCCTGCTGACCCAGCGGAGATGGTTATAGCGGATTAGACCCGTCTCTTAAAAAACGCTACTTTAATCTGTTTTTACTGTCGGTTCCTGCTTCTCTTAGCTCACCTTGTTTTACACTACATTACATGCAAGTTATAAAATTCTTGTGTGTTTTTTTTTTTTCGGTCTATGCCTTCTCACTGAACAGGGAACAACGAGGTTAATAAACTATAGACTATATGTGCCACAGCTCATGCTTTATTTATCTTTATGAGTTTATTGCTGTTGTCCTTGCAGCATTTTGTACACACTTCAGGGCCTTTTTCAAATCATTTTTCTCATAAATACTAAGTGCTTATCAAATAAAACCACCCACAGGGTTCCCAATAAAGTTTTATATTGCCTTTTTTTTTAACATAGTAGATGTGAAGACGGGAAAAAAAAAAACACCCATTGAGGTATTAGTGTAATCTTATCTTGACTTTTTCTTTTTTTTTTTATCCTTTCAGAATGTAAACTCTCCCGTTCTGGTCCTCCTGCTACCATCGTGGCCATAGATGAGGAAAGCCCCAATGGTAAAGTACTGCCGTGTTCTATCATTTCATACTTTAGGTTTAAAAAAATTTTTTTGGAGGTTGTAATGAATTCAATAAATAGAAAATATATATTTTATTTTATTAGTTTTTTTCTCCATTTCACACAGTTTTCAAAGGTGAAAAATGCAGGATCGCACACCTGTGTCTGCTGTAACATCTCACAGGAAGTTGCATCTTGATCACATGTTTTTGTCTGAATCAAAAAGCTTGTGGTATTTCAGGTTTGGATATTTGACTACTGTCTTTTAGAATTGGAAAGTCCTTAGAAGTCGGTTGGTTTCCTAGCATGAACCTGGATTTTCAGCATTACTGACAAAGCATTAATATTTGATTCTAAATTCCAGATTTCTCTATTTCGGAATACATTTCATGTTAAAGATCAT
Source organism: Poecilia reticulata (assembly GCF_904066995.2). NCBI lineage: Eukaryota > Metazoa > Chordata > Actinopteri > Cyprinodontiformes > Poeciliidae > Poecilia > Poecilia reticulata. Next base: position 5,102,886 of record NC_088848.1, on the reverse strand, counting down.
TGTCTAGTTGGAACTCCCAATTAACTCCATCCCCTTGCTTTTAGTCTATTTATAAAAAAACTTTTCTCTAATTTTATTGGAGTGATTTTTATTTTTTTCCCACTTAATGCTATAATGGTAGTCAGGAATATTGACTACCAGTGAATGGACCGTCCAGACACAGGGGTCAGTCACTTGAAACACAGTTACTGCAGTCAGGGAATCTCCATTTCACTCACTGAGAGAATGCTATCACCATTTGGCTGGACCTCTGATGCATTTGGTCAGTTATTCTAAAAGGACTTAATATTTATGAAATCACTTGTTTTATGTTAAATCATTTTATCTAATTTTATTTTATTTTTTGTAGAAATCAGTTTTCACGTAAAAAAAAAAAAGTATATAGGAATTATATAAAAACGCAAATGTTTTAAAAATATAGAAATATCATTTGTAATTCTAAGAGAGAAATTTGTAATATTTAAAAATCCAAGACAGGTAGTTTAGCTCTCCTCAAAATGCAATACAATTAATTTCAGCGCAGGAAGCTGAAGTCTGTTGATGTCTGTTCTTAACCTATTCAAACACACGTCTTTGTTCGACCCTTTAACAAAGATCTCAGTCTGCATATCACATCCTTGCCTTGTCTCAGCAGGTTGCGTTAAGCACCAGATGATGCTTGGCATGCAGCCTGAACTCATTAATTCATTAGGCTTGTACCAACAGTATCACTTAAATCCAATCTGTGTTGCAGAGGAAATGACCTAAATCACTGTGTGACCAGTGCACCAAAGAGACATAATTAACTCTTTATTACTGAGCCTCTGATTTGCTGATGGTTAAATTTTATTACCTTTGATGGCTTCTTCGCTGTTTTCCGATGCAGCTGTTGCTGACTGTTGCACCACACCAAACAGATATATAAATATTCTTGTCTCAGTCAAACTATTTCCTAAAATATCAGACTTTAAATATGAACTTTGAGGAGTTGAGATGAATTTGACAGTAAAATTATAACTTTAGAGGAAGGATTGTGTTTATTCTGCAGTATTTTTTCCCCTCTTGCAATATGAGCAAATTAAAAGTTTGTTTTCCAGGTGATCAGATTTACTTTCTTTTTAATTAAAAATTTTCTCTTCTTCCTTTTCTTTTCTTTTTTTGCATTTTATGGAACTCTCCTTCCTTTCTGGTCAAAAAACGATTTATGTCTAGTGAAGTTATGCTGTGGCATTTTACCTTCCCAAGCTGCATTTTCTTCTAACATTTCAGATATGCTCCATGAAAAAATCTGCAAATAGGTGGATTTAATTTGAATTATTTTGAGTCCCACTCCACAAATAAAAAAAAATGACAAAAAGGTCGGTGGTCCACTGTGAGCCCTTGCTTGGTAATATTGCTATTAAACGTTGCCTAAGGACATGCTGAATCCTTCTAAATAACACCCATAGCAAATGGTGTGTGTGTTTCTGTGTAACGCATTTCAATTATGTTATAATGGTGACTATTTTTTGACCATATTAAATATTTAACTTTATTCAACAACCAGTAAATATGTGACCTCATTAACATAGCAGCTTACCAAATGCAGTTTTAAAACCGTTAGCAGTGTTTATGTTTATTGAGCTCCCCATTAGCATCAGCAGCATGCTGCATCAGCTACTCTTCCTGGGGCCAGTTTACTGGATTTAAAACCTTTATTCTCTTAAGTTTTATGTGACCTGAAAACATTTCCACACAGACAAATTGGTCTTCAGTGTCGCTCTTTAAGCCAGCTTACTGTCAGTGCAGAGCAACACGCTGGGCAGGGCAGGTGCTGCACTACTTAATGTTTTAAACAACCAGAGAAAACTTAATCCGGCACGGTTGCGTTGGGAACAGTACTGGTGAGAATTCCTGCAGTTTTGAAACCATAACTTTTGTTTTTAGCAGCTTTACACCAATATACAACCTTGGCCAAAACATGACTTCCTAGTGCTAAATCAGCTAACGCAAGAGAAGTTTAGTTTGATTCATTATCAGACAAAGAGGCAGGGGATTATTATTATTTTTTTTAATAATGTATGTAAACATCTGGTTTTAGATGCTAGAAACCAAACTTTTAACACCTACCAATTATTCTCAGTTTGGTTACACTTACCGATGACACATTTTATAAAACTATTGGAATATGTGTCTGAAAGTCTTGTCAAATGTAGACGTTACCATCCACACGAAGCATGATTAAATGACTGCAGAATATTTTGGTCTAAATTGCCTCATCATATCAAAAATCATTCTCTTAATTGCTCGGGAGTTGAATTCTTTTGCAGATTTGAAGAGAAAACTGAATAATTAAAATTCCTTTCAAATGATTGCTTTGCATCACTGAGCGTGTAGTTTTGTCGGAACATAAAAACCCTCTCATCACTTTGTTAGACAAGACTAAAAATCGTAGGATGAATGAAGGCAACAAGCCTTTCTCCAAAAATAAATAAAAGGGAAAAAAGCAATTAATGAACAAGCATACAAGTGTTACACTACACTGCATGTCTGGCTCAACTAAACACTAAAATTGTGATTACTAAATTAATTTTTTTCTAGAAACCTTGTTTTGTCTCAGAAAATAGCAAACAAGTGCTGAACACAACAGTCCACACCGACGTTACCGGAGATTAGCATGGAAACATCAGACATGCGTTTGCTTTTATCCCCACAGCTTGTTGGTATCTGTTGATTGTTCATTACTGTGGAGAAATTCATGCAATTTCTATTCACCCTTTTTACTAATTTCAACAGTTCTTCTTCCATATGCAGTATATGTTGCTGGAAGGGGAGGCTGCATGCAGGGATTTGCTTTTTTTTTTTCCTACCGTACCATTCTGATATTCAGTGGTGAGAACAAAAACATCTAATAGGTGTTTGTAGTGTTTTTCAGTATGAAGTGAAAGTAAACTAAAATAAGCGATAACATTGATATACTGGGACTTCTCACATAAATAACATGGAAAACCTCTGAAAATACAAACACAATTTTATACAGGCTGGTTACTGTTTTGTTTTGGCTGTGCAAATGCAGCACATATGTGGTTTATATAAAATAAAAGCCCATTTACTTTTATCGTAGAAATACTACCTAGCAAATTGTTCTGCTAAAGTAATTATTCTTGCCGTATAACAGATGCAGTACAGTTCAGAATATCTTGCAGTATGGAGATCCGGTCTGGTTTTGGAGCTGCTGTTTAACCAAAGGCCAGGATAATGAGACTATTTACAATTTGTTCTACAGTAGTGAGCCAACCTCTGCAGACATTCTTCCTTAACAACTCTTCTAAAGACACCCTGAGGCTGTGGATCCCCATCGTGTAATATTAGCTTTTACTCTATATAGGAGGAACACATACACATTCACTTCTTTTTACTTATCTGGCTACTCAACTGACACTACAAGACAATACTCTGTACAACCTGATAATAAAGGCATGCCTTCTAGTGCTTTGGAAAAGTAATGATGCCGCTTAATCTTTTCTTCATTTCGTCTTGAAAACTGATAATGTAGGAATTTTCTGTAATTGACCTAGATTAATGCATAAAAGTGAGAATAATGGAAAATAATACCTAGTTTCTAACATTTTTGAAAATTGTGATATACGTTCATTTCTTCTGCCTTTCAATCAACTCACTTTGGACTAATGTAAGTGATCCAACCCTTGCATATTTTACTCCAAGTATAAGTATGAGTGCTTTGTGAGGACATTACCAAACCAAACTCCTGATGACGTCCAAAGAAGACACCCGACAGTTTGCAGATAAGTAAGGGGAGAATTTTAAAATAGACTTGGGTAACAAGTCAATTTTAAAATAGACTAAATAGACTTGGGTAGACAAATAGACAGGTCTAAATAGACTTGGGTAACAAGTCAATTTTAAAATAGACTGTGTAAACACCTCTTAAATCACTGCCTGACCAGTTAACCTTGAATGAGAACACAATGAAACGGCTTTAAAGAAATGTTTTAGAAGTTATTCTGGTGGGATTAGACCAAAATCTAACTTTTTGGAAAGCTGCATTGAGCTAAGTAAAGGGCAATCCTGGAAGAAAACTTGTCTGCAAAAGACTTGAGGCAGGTTCACCTTACAGCACCTCTAAGCATAAAGTGGGAGCTAGTGTGGACTGGAATATATTGAATCATATTCATTTATTGGAATGGCCAGGATCTTCATCTAATTGATACCGTTTGGCACCACTTGAAAATCGATGTTCCTATACTTTCTGGACTAAGCTTGAGATGTTTTGCAAAGTCTGCATATCTGTAAAACTACTAAACACCCTAAAAAGATTAGCAGCTGCAACTTCAGCAAAATTCTGTACAATATTAAACCAGGAGGCTAAATGCATGTCCTTTCTAAAACTAATTTTGTTAAAGTTTTTGAAAAATGTGGATCCTTTTCTTCCAACTTCAAAGTTATGCACCACTTTGCATATGTCTACAATGTAATATCCCAATAATTTACATTAAGACTAGTGCCTGTAATGTGTCAGAGTATAAAAAAATGGAGAAGGGGATATATATCCATGTACTTCATCTCATCTCTTCTCATTTTATTTCATCTTCCTTAAGGAATACTGGAAACTGGTCAATAACTAAATCTGGCTCCACATCTTTTCTCTTGTGAGAATAATGTTTCTGTACATGGTCCTGAATAAATAAACCCAACACAGCCTCGTTTTAGGTGCAATAGGATCAGTATGTGAATTTATTTCTCTGCAGAGACAAATCTTTTACTTCATGTTGGCTTTGTTCATTCTTACGGAGCTGTTTTCAATCTGGACATGCTTCAGGTGTTACAGTCCTCAAAAGGCAGTTCCTTTGATGGAAATTGGAGAATAAGGTCCAATAGTAATTTCTGCGATAATAAAAAAGTGTTTAATAATTTTTTGATTACATTTACTTTCCATCCTTTATTATATACGTCCTTGTGTCTGTCATAGCTATTTTAAGAGAAAGTTTGATCAAATTATTTTGCTGAACATGAATATGTTAAGTTCTACTGTTTAGGGTCTCCTTAGCAAACTGCTGATAAACAGATGGTTCATTTCATAATCTGCCAAATACTTTTTAAAAGCTCTGCTCTTTTCTTATCAGCTTCAGTAGGTGTGCATATCAAACCATCTGGTGTGTCAAGTTATCTCCAGTTATGGGAAAAAAAATTATTCTCAGGCTAATATGCATCAGAAAATTGTTAATAAAAAACATAATCTGCTTCTTAACAGTTCTTGAAATTAGGTAAAAGGAACTTGAGATGAAAAACACATGCACAATCGAAATGCATCATTTCATTTACGTCTATTTTTACTGCGTCAGGAATTCAAGCCCAGTTAATACTGACATAAACATTTTGCAAGAAAGAATTTTTTTCTTCTCAATTTCCATCTATACTCCACATTTAAATTGAGTTTTTCATGAGAAAGTTGGTCAGTGACTCCCAAAGTCATCCCTGTCTTTTCCACATTTTGTACATGTACTACAGAGCTGTCTGCTGTATTCCAACACTGTATTTACATGGCAGATTTCACTAATTACACGTACATGCAAACATCCTATCAAATACAACAGATCTGAGCAACTTAACCATATTTCTTGCTTTATTTTTGCAGCAAGTTTTTCCTTCTGTAGTTTAATAATCATCAGGACAAACAAAATGGGGAAAATTTCAGCTTAAATGATAATTTGCTCCCGACTTGGTAAGGAAAGACTTTGACAAGCGATTAGATAACTCCCCATTTTTAACATGGTGCGTTGTTCTCTAAAACTTGAAATCTTTTAACTTGGTCACAAATTAGGGATTTTCAAGATGTCAAGATGGGTCTTTGTACTGTGTTCTGTTATTATTCTGGTTGAAGCTTTTTTCCCTTTAATGAATAATATAAGCCTTTCAAAACTGCATTTTGTATTCTGTTTGATATTGGAATTTGTTTTGGTCTGGACACATAATGGTGTCATAAAGAACAGATACATTTCACAAAACTCTACATAACCAATTTATTAATTGGTTAACTAACCAATTAATAAATTGGTTAATTTTTTAAAATAGAACTTGCAGAGAGACCAGACCATTCTGTAGTAATCACAAAGTTTCTAGCATCATTTTGCCAGGATATACTTCCTAACAGAATTGGAGGGCCACGTTTAAATTAGTTGTACTCGTAGCACTGACTCAGTATAGAAATAAAATCAGCATTTTATTTTTTATTGCATTGAAGTAAAAGGTCATTCCAGCTTAAAGTTAGCAACATTCATCCATTATAAAATCAGTTCAGATCTGTGTAAGGGATTGCTGTTTTTCAGTCAAGCTTAAAATATCGATTTTTGGAACAGGAGCTTGTTTTTTGCTCGGTAAGCTTTTTTTTATACTGCGGAATGATATTGTGTAATTTTTCATCTGGACTTGATTCCTCCTTTTGAAAATGCTATCAGTTTTAGTGCTGTAGTTCATCAGCATAGTGTATAAGATATGGGGGTTGTGACAGTTTTATATTTAAAGTTTGTGGCCAGCAAACTTTTTTTGCAAGCAAAATTAAACAGAGAGCAGTTTTCTCCCAAAAAGAGCATGTTCACCAAATAAAGTTCTTAGGATTCAGAGACGAGCGCTAAATAGTGTCAGAAATGTATTTGTAAGCTGAAACATGTAAAGAAGTAGCTGTACAGAATGTAAGATGTTGAATGGTGAATGACGATATGGATGAGCTCTGTGATCAGTCTGCTGCCTTCACAATGTTCTATCTCGGCAATTACTGCAGATTAAAATCTCATTAATGGAGCTAATGAAAATGAGCTATGTATCATAACACTGTTATATTCAGACTGTCTGTCAGTTTAACAACCAACTTACAGCACACTCTGTTCTGAGTTACTGGTGCAGAGAAATGTATCTTTTTTCCAACAAAGTATTTCTAAAGGAGAGCATGATGTATTTATTTCTTATTTACTTTATTTGATAGATGTTACAGTAAATTTTCCCCTCTTGGAAAAATGTCACACAACACCTTAATTTAAAGCAACGTGTTTCTTTCAATTACTACCTGAAACCCTAATGAAGTTGGTTTGCTGCTCCAACATGGGAGATTTTCTACTTATTGTCCTGAAGGACATTTCACACCCTTTTCCACATGTGTGCTTTCTCTCCCATATTTATTGTGATAAAACTAGAAAAAAAGTTGGTGTATGAATACTTTCACAAGTTTTTTATTTTTATTTTTTATCCTACTCTTTAAATCCCTGGATTTGAACAGAAATGTGGATGGCAGTAGGATGCAAAATGGATAATCACATTAACAGCCATGAAGCCCAGTATCGATATGGACATAGTCACTGAGCAGCCTCTGGGTCAGTTGTGTCCCTGAACACTAATTTCCTCCTAATTGATTCATCCTGGAAAAGCTTGGAAGAGAATACAGAAATTATACCGTTTTCAATTACGGCCGTCAGTTTAACAAAATGCAAAATGTAGAGGGGCTTAACCACTTGACCACAAGTATCCATCAGATCTTTCCCCATTATCGTACTTGTTTGAAAAAATGATAATTAGACAGAGCTAATGAAATATTGAGGGGAATTTAATAAGTGATTTGAGTTGCCCTCTGTATGTATCTACTGAGAGTTGCATAAGGAATTGTGGCTGATGAGGACAATTAACTATGCTAATTTTCAAATTAGAATGCCTCTGTAATTGGTGACGTGAAACAAAATGAAATGTATGAGAGGCCCACACATTTAGCATTGACTGCACTGCATGAACTGATGTCCTTACATTTTAATCACACTCTGGTCAGTTTTAAGACACTTTTATTTTACATTCCAGCATGTGCTATTTTGGAGAAAGTGCAGTTGTGCAACTGTGGTTTTTGGCCAAGACACTGCTTTTAATACCGTAGCTCAATAGTGATCTTTTTACAATAAAGATTTTGTGGATTTCAATTAAAAAAGCTCAGACTGGATGGAATATATTATGAAATGATAAAATAATCCTATCGAGAAAAAAACAAACAAAAAAACTTGCCACCACACAAAGAATTTTTATACATCATCTTAGAATGTTATAATTATATATACACATACACAGCGATGCCTGGGAACAACTTTAAATCTCTGTGTAGAATGGGTCCCTCTCTGGTAAATTCTTAATTGTGGTTAATTAATAGTGGCTCTGGTTCAGGATCTCCACCTAAAACTCAAGTCTGATTACAGCAAGACATACTGTATAAAAGAAAGAATTAACTTGGAAGAAAATCTAACATGAAGTAGGTTAAACAATCTCAAAAATATGCCACCAATTTAAAAACTATACCAGATGAGAAACGGTCATTTACATTTACTTGTCAGGCGGCAGTCCCAAAGCCATAGAAATGCATTTGTACGTCTCTCCAACCACAATCAGAGCCATTATCCGCAAAAGGAAAAGTCATGGAACAGTGGTGAATCTTGCCAGCAGTGGCCAGCCTTCCAAATAAACTTCATCTAAGAGTCCTCTGACAAAATAAAAACAGAAAATGACCCAGAACAATATCTAAATCACAGCAGGTCTGACCAGCCTTGGTAAAGATCAGTGCTCACGATTCAACAATGACACAAAATGGGCAAAACTGGAATTCATTGGAGAATTGTATGGCAAAAAACAAAAATGACAAACTACAAAAGTCTGTCTCATATTTCCAGCTGATGATCCATCTATTGAAGATACACTGTGGACTGTGAATTGTAACTTTCTGTAAGACGAGCGTCACATTGCATCTGTTGTAAAGTCAACAGAATTTCCCCCCAAAAAAAAAAGAAACTGCAAACACTTTTCAACAGGTTCCAAGCCCAACTCAGCCCAACTCTAAAACCACCCACATGCATGTCGTAGGCAATGTTATCTTGAATAAATGCAATCATAAGAGCCAACCTACTAAAATATTCCTCCTCATTTTTACAAGTTTCACAGAGTGCAATAATTAAAGATAACAAAACTATTATTCTGTGTATTGTATACCAATACACCGGTTTGTATCCATTCAATTGGGCTTTATCACAACAAGATACACATATATTTACATTGTTCTCCCTTACAGGTCTCCTGCCCTTGACTATGTCTATGTCTGTTGATTCCCAATACCTAAAGATTGTTAGATCAAGGTAAATAAGATTTTCTAAGTTTTGTTTGGTCAACCATGCATCTTCTGCAAGCAAACTGTCCACAACAGTGTGTCTAGTTTATCCCTCTACACTCTATCCTAAATGCAGTTATAAGACAATCAAATAAATTATTCTGTTTTGTTGGCTGAAACCGGGAAGCTTGTGTAGTTTTATAATATCGCCAGACCAGAGCCTCTTTAGTCCAGAGCTCAGGATTGTACATTGTACAAACGTCATTACATTCAGAGTCAAACCTGCTCCATATTAAATTTTCTGACAGCTGACATCTTGACAGCTGATCTTTAAGACAGCTGACTTAAAGATAAACTCTCCGGAGTTTATCTTTAAGATACAGAGACAGCATTTCTGTCAATGTCTAAGGAAAATCTTGGAGGCAATACATTCATTGATTCATTCTTTCCAGATTTTATAGCACTCAGAAATCCGGTGCAATGGATACATCCAAGCCTCATGTTGCACCCAATGGTAGCAACATGCAGTCCTGAACTTGAAACAACCTTCTCCAGCTTCTGCTGAGGCCTGCCCTTTATTCTATTGTAGCGAATAGATGAAATCACCCTGATCAAGCCTGATCTTGACCATACAGCAAAATTTCTGTGCAACCCAATGATACATTGCTGGGCCTGATCCTCCAACCAGCCAAACATCCAGCTCCCTGGAGATGAGAGACAAGTCTAGGGATATCTAGAATTGATCAATCTTTATTCAGTCCTTTGTATCCAATGCACTGCTGTGAGGTGACAGGTTGTAGCCCAAATTTAACATTTTGGAGGCATCAATATCCCTAATCAGAGTTCACAGCCAGATATAATTTGTATATTTTTATAACCATCCTCAGTTCATAGCTTCCTTCTGTTTCCACACATGTTGTGGATTAAATACACCTGATCCTGTACCATAAATCATCCTCCCTGGGATTTCAGTGTTTTTGTGATGCGTCCATGTTTGAATTCATGTTAATTTTCAGTTTTCTTAAATATCATCTTGCTTCAACTCTGCCTGCCTTCCTGTCTCACTGCGTTTGAGTCCAAAAAATGAACAATTTGACACATTGACTTCTTGGCTATTTGTTTGGTTAATGGTCTCCTGACCTGGATTAGACCTCTGAGATGTTCAAGGCTTTGGATATTGTCTTACAGCCCAGTTTGCTTTATCCTTTGACAAAATTTTGTCCTCGCTGATTTGTTCATTGGTCTCCATGTAAAAAAAACAAACTGAAGCTTTCATAGTAAGATTAATGATGAGATTAGATTATCATTGTAATGCTCTACTTTGGGTCATGTTTTCACATAAAATCTCCCCAAAAATCTACTGAACTTATGTTTCTAACATCACAAAGTCTTTGAAAGTACTCAAATACTTTGAATACTTATTTAAGGCAGGTATATCACATCTTCTATGTAGAGGAACTAATGAAAATAATTATGCTCAGTCTATCCTACAACTACAAGTTTTTAAAATTCACTTTCTGTCACAAGTACAAACAAATTAAACCCCTTTATAAAATATGAGGGATTTAATTTGTTTGTACTTGTGACTGGATTTAGCATGAATATCCAAAAATCACTCTTTATCCCACCGCTTGTTTGTTTTATAATAAATTCTGGATTATATGCAGGCCACTCCAGCAATCACATTTTATTACTCTTTTTATTTGTTTGTTTTCCAGCTCATCTTGGCTTAGGCACATGAAAAATAAGAGTTTTCAGTGTATTTTTTCTCTGAAGTATGTTTTATTTTTGAGAATAAAAATACACAAGATTTCAAATATTTTCCACACTACACCCACCTTCTCTGGGAATTACATCCATGTTTGGATATACTGGGCTTTCATCTGCAAACAAGTCACTCATTAAATATTGAAAATGTTTTAATATTAGTTTGGAATGCCAAATACTGGATTGGATATCTGGAGTGCTAAAGACATATTTTGTGATGTTCAGTGTTTTGCAACAGAGCAATATTACACCAAGGTAGTTCCAGTGACTATTAGTATAGACATAAATAGGATAGTATTTCCCTTTAGTTGTTCAACAAGACTCATTTGGGTATAAATATAGGCGTTTACAATATTTTATAAACTGTATTTGTGTGTATTCATCTAGTAATCCTCTTAAAATGACTGCTGAAGTATAATTCACTACAATGTTTGGCTATATGAATGAAGCCATATGTCACTGGCTATAAAACAATGTCCCGTATTTAATAGAGATTTAAGCTTCAGGGTGGTTATATCAAAAAAAGTGTCAGGAATTACAGTCACAATGGCAAACATAAATTAAAAAGCCAGAAGACAGAGGATTGAGAATGTTTCCGCATATTTGTCTGTGGGGGAAGCTGGAGTACCTGCAGGGAATCCATGCTTGTATCGGGAGAACATTCATGAATAGCAATTTTCCACTAATTATAATAACTGGAGAGGAAGTGCTCGTCAGAAATACCAACTGGTCCCTACTTTGCTGTGGAGAAATTACTAGCTGCTATTTTTCTGCAATTATTTTAATTCAGTCACCCGGAGACGTTCTTAAATATGAACAGTCTGTTTAATAAGGTCAAACCACACCAACTCAACTTCTACACGTTTGCTTCTAAGCCATCCGGCGGTGGTGGTTTCAGATCGTTGTCCTTCTTCCTCATACTAGTGTTCTTGAGCTTCAGTTCGATAATGGATGAACATTTTTATTCAGGACTTTTGGTAAAAAGCTGAATTGAGGGTCCTATTGACGACACTCCTTTCACTTTTTAAAATCTCAGTACCTGACCCAAGCCATCGACATTGGAATATTTCAAACCTCTTCCAGATAATCAGTTGTTACTTCAACAACATTTCTACAACTTACTCATAGTGAAATTTAAGCAAATAGGATTGTGGTCGACTCCAATAAATAATTTCCACCAGCAGGAGATACCTCAAAGCTATTTTGCATAGACTCTGGGTCCCATTTTGTCGCACTTAATTAGATACACGTGGCCAAGAATAGAAACTGATATATGAGCATAGATAATATTATTATCACCCACAGGAGAAGTAACACCGACTGTCTGTCTCCTCACTGGTGTTTGAGCGTGGTGTATATTGGGTAGAAAATTTTAATTGCAGTTGTTGTGGGATTTTCTGAGTCTACAGAGGTGGATTTCCATAAAAGTGTTCCAAGGAAGAAACAATGGTGGACTAGAGACAGTCATTTATACATGTGAAAAACAAAGACTGGTTTATGTGGTTTGATTCAACAGTGATGAGTTATAAATTACTTTGATGTGTACCCGTCTACAGGGTTAAACAGAAATGACATTGATTGATGCTTTTGGCTCTGTTCAGCAGGATAAAGTGACCTGTGTCAAAAAAGGGTTCAGCAATAGATTGAAAAGCACAACAGTGAGCTTTAGGTGTTAACTTGGCCCCCAAATTCCCAATATTTCAACCCAGTCGAGCATCTGTGGGATGTACTGGATATTGAGTTTCCAGTACTTACAGGTTCTGATAGTAAGATCTTGGAGTCAGATAACATAGTACAACTTCAGGGGTTTAGTAGAGTCCATATCTTGGGGGGTCAGGGCTCCACCATACTATTAGGCAGGTTGTGCACGTTCTAGTTGTGATTGTGGATGCTACATGTTTAAAGGTATGAAACGGAAAGTGGTTAATGCAATTGGGCAAAGAGGTGAAGTGATCCCGATCCATTTCAACTCAAAAGATGTGATGGAGCCGCAAGGCCCAGTGTTAGTTCAGATGTATAATCTAAATCAAAATAGAGGACAAAGTTTCAAGATTTTTTGTATTTCAATTAAAGCTGTTACTTGTAATTATTCTATGGCATATCTTTAATAAGAGAATCTGCTCTCACCTGCTTTGTTTTTTATTTTTCTTGACTTCCTCCACCCCTCCTACATTACTTTTCAGGCAGTGGCTTATATCTGCATGACAAACCTGCCCTGTGGCAATGTTCAGTTTAGCTAATGTTCTGTAAAATATCTATTAATCCACAATCGCAAAGTTCATTCTCTTTCTTTCGCATTATGTTGTCATTTAATCGCTCTTTGTGCTCATTCTAGCACATTGCTTTCATTCTTCTCTGTATATCGTTACTCCCACATTCACTATTCAGCCTCTGTGCTTTAATTCACATGCCAATTTATACAAGACTGCTCAGAATTCAGACTCGTTCTTTGCAGTGAGATTTCTGCTTAGAAAGCCTATTTATATTTTACACCGTACACTGTTCAATTAGACACAGCAGCACACATTGTTGGTTTCTTATTTTCCTGTTCTATGTGTGTATCTGGGTGATTTTTCTTCAATTTAAAAACCCCAAAGGGACCTAGACTTAGGGGAGCAGCTAGACGGTAAAATTCAAATTCCTTTAATGAGTTGGTTTTACAACCCATCTCCTACGTACGGAAACCAATTTAATAAAATTTCCCTATTTATTTAAAAATCAACAAATCACAGCAGTGTATTTCAAGTGGTTTCCATGGCAGCACAGAAGGCCATGACCCAATTTTATATCTGCCAGATCAGATATGAAATTGTTCAGCGCATGTGTGTTTGTGTTGTGCGCAGATGGTTTTATGCACATGGACCAAAAATGTTCTGCTCCCCCCCCTTGTCGACTCATACTCTGAAGCAAACAATCCTGCTTGGCATTCAACTTTTTCTTGCCGATGTAAATCTCTGTTCTTGTCTCTGATATTGTCTTTCATCTCCATCCTAAAATAGCCTACAAACACTGGTCTTTATTTCTCTTCATTGATGACACTACAGAGGACAAGTTACAAATTGTTTTTTAGGGTCCCTTTACCAATATTTCTGCTTGTGTCTAATAATATCCTGATTTTTTTTTTTTTATATCTTTTTTGCTTGCATCGGTAAAAATGAAAATGCCAAGTGCTTTTTTTTTATCCTTCCCTCTCTTTGTGCCTCCACAACAACCAGAAAAAAGAATCATGGGCACACTGGCAGAAAATTAAGTTTGCAGTCTAAATCAGTTTTTACTGATTTGTTTTTTAAAATCTTTTTGTTATACTTTAAGTATTCTATGATGCCTTTTATGTATAATGGCTATTTTTTGCATCAACATTAGCATGCAACCTTCAAGATATAAGCTTAAAGTTTACGTTACTTGATTTGCTCGTCAAGGCCACATTGCCCAAGAATTGTGGTAATTTTATTTTAAATGTCATCTGTCTTGGAATTCCAGGCAAGACAGAGCACTGACTGTTCTATGGAGACAAAAAAGTTGGTTGCCAACATGTGTAAAAGCAAAAAACATATGGTTGCAAAATATATGACTGCAAATTTTTAAGGTTGCATTTCTAAATTTATGGATTCTTATTGAGTATCAAAAAAACCATAATCTGGACATACAAAGAACATTTCATCATAAAACAGTCACAGCCAGGTGGCCCCAACAACATTTCAACAAGGGAACAATCAGACGGAGTCAACAAGAACTTGCAGAAGATAGAAGTTGCAGATTTTTCTATGAAAGCAATCAGTAATGACACTTCCATCGTTTCCTCTGTGTACACTTATTGTGCAAGATTCAACAGTTGAGGAAATGGTTAAAATTTAGATGCAGATTTTGAGTACTGCAAAAAACACAAAATCTTACAAAGTAATTTGGGTCTCTAAAAATTATAATTTTTAGTGCAAATATCTTGGTACACTTCAAATGAAACGAAGCTAAATTGCAAGTAAATTTTCAGCAAGTTATGGGAAACTGTTTGAAGTAAATAATTCTTTAATATTGATTAAAAATTACTAGTTGCATTGGCAGATTATTTCACTTAAAACAAAACATTATTCCCAAGCTATTGGTGAAATAATCCACTAGTGGAACTAGTACTTTTTTTGATCAATATTAAGGAATTATTGACTCAAAACAAGTTCTTTTGCTGAAAAGTTACTTATAAGTTAGTTTTGTTTAATTTAAGTGTGCTAAGATATTTTCACAAGGAACTAGACCAAAATTACTAGATAAGATTTTGTGATTTTTCAGTGAGACTTCTGTATATTTCAGGCCAAACCTGACATTTTTGAGTGACACGGCATACTCTATAATTTGAGGCAAAAATGATCCTGCAAAACTCCACAAATCCATCCTGCCAAAACTTAAGTTTGCAGGTAGAAATGGCATGCCAAGTTCATTTAGCTGAATGAAGGATGCATTGAGAAAAGAAAGAAACAAGTGTAGATTCCCAAGCAAGATAATAGTGCCAAATACCATAAAAGAAACTCCTAATTGAGGTCAGAGAAACAAAGTAAAGCCAGTAGAATGGCCCAGTGTATTACTTGACTCATAAAATAAAAATAAAAATATACGTAAAAGCTGAAAATCAGACTGCATAATAGGACTCTGAGAACACTCAAGAACACACAGCATGAAAGAATCGGTCAAAATCACACCTCAACAATGACGTGAAATGTTTCTTTAGTAAAGAGATGTCTTTGAACCTGCATTGCACAAATTACTTAATTTAAAAAATTCACGTCATTCTCATTTGTTTCGCTATAACTTCATTTTTGATCTACTTAAAAAAAAAAAAACATGTTTAAATTACGTGTATTGTTACCAGCATCTGCTGTTAATATCTTCAATGCCCACATCACAATATACACTGAGATAAAAAGTTCAAGTGGATGCTTATTTTACCTGTGCCATGTGCTAGAAGAATAATTGTGTCATCTTTCAAATAACATTTCAGTATAGCTTCCAAATAAATTCACATAATGATCACATCCATCACAGTCAAGCACTTGTGTTTCATCTCATTCAGCTCTCCTGTTCCATTGGATTAAACACTGACATTCTCTAGTGATTATGTTAATTATGGTGTATTTTTAGGAATGCATACATGTCTAAGTTAGCTTAGTGAAGAAATGTGTAAGAAATGCTGTGTGTTTATTTCATCATTAAAGGTTCAGTTCTGCTATTCCTTATCATACCACATTTGCTGGAGTATCTAAAATATGCCTTAATGGGTCGAAAAGAGAAAAAAACTATATATTTTGTGTTACATCTTATGCGAGTGTGTGCATAAGATGTAGTAGCAGACTTGAAAGAACAAGTCTGCTACAACATCGGGAAGTTGCTTTTTGCAGTAACGTCACCTGATACGTAATGTTCAAATGATGATTTGATGATGACATTTCCATCGGCCCACCCATCTTCTTATTCAAAGGGGTTGTGTGGATAACAGGTTACAGAGGGAACACCCAGGCAACACCCTCTAGCTCATTCTGGGGGACCCCGAAGCATTCCCAAGCCATGAAAAATCACCAAAAGTAGGCACCTAGAAAATGTCCCGATCAGATACCCAAACTGCTTAAACCAAATGCTTTTGACACAGAGCAGCAGCAGCTCCACTTTGAGCTCCCCTTAGATGAAAGGCTTCTGCTGAATCTGACCACCCTATGGAGGAAGCTAATTTTGGCTGCTTGTATCCCAGATACAAGTGGCTTGTATCTGGGATACAGGCGGCCAAATGCTCTACAATATGTATAAGTGCCTCCTAAGTGTTGAAATAATTATTAGCAGAATTAATCATAAAGTAGGTCAGTCTGCAATCATGTTTTGGACCACTTCAAGCCTTTGGCATGCGGAGTATCTGCAGAGAGTAGCATGACATTACGTAATGCTATTATCAAATCATTGCTGAAGTTTCTGAGTTGCACTTTAATAAATTTAGCTGCATTGTTGCATGTCTGCAGTAAGTTTGATGCCTCCAAGTTGAGTTGTAATTTTTAGACATGTCTAGAAACGCTCCTGAATCCTGTATTTTAGTGTCAGATGCTTAAAAACTGCGATGCTGAGATATTTAGCAACATGTTTTCCTCTGCCACAGATTCAAAGAGGGGTACCATAATGCTTTAAATGTAATTTAAGTTGTAGTGGAGAATTTAAAGCTGGATGTTTAGTGTAAATCAATAATGTAATTAAAGAAAATTACAAATAAGGTGCTTATGTAATTAACCATTTGAGCTAAATTTAGAAGTTGTAGCATGCATTACTTCCACCACTATCTTAACAATGTCAGACTAATTTGGAAAAATCTATTTAAAGATGTCAATTCATAAAAGTTGTGCTACAGTAAAATAGACGAATTAATCAAGCCTGACTTTCAACATCTTAATGCCAAATTTAGAAAAAAACGTGAGAAAGTTGAGTTTTTCAGTGTACTTTTCATGAATGATTAAGATCATAACCGGATGACCTAAAACAACTATGAAAAATTATTCATAGATGCCTACTATTTTGAGGCTGTTCTGTTATTATGGTGTGTCCTGATTTCCAGTCTTATAAAAATTTAGGCCATCATAATTTAACAAACCCAAACACTGCAGTGTGGCATCGCATCATTTGCTCAGAGTGAAGTGAAGCAGGCCTTATGTTGTATACTGTCATTTGCAGCAGTTGCTGATATTTAAAATTCTTTCTTTTGGCTGTGATGTGCGTCACTAACCTCAATAAGATGAACCATCCATGAGATACTCAAGAATAACGAGCAATGTGTGATTCTGTTCTTGATGCAAGAGCAGGAACAGGTTGGCAAGTGGGATAATGGATCCATCCCTCGAACTGACCAAGGATGGAGAAGGTTAAATAGAAAACCTATAGAGTTACAAATGGTTGTAAACCAACCAGTCGGCCGTATTAAAGTAGATTCATCAATCTTACAGTCATTCAAATTAAATCTAGCAGTACATTTAATCACATCCCTGGCCTGGGCTGGGCTGGAGTTCTAACAATGCAGCTGCAAATTTAAACTAGTACCAGTTCTAATAAGGATGTTCAGTTATTATTGACAGCATCATTTTCAGCTCCAGCAAGACTTTTGTGTGGGGTATGCTCAGATGTATTAAACTAACCCTGTTTTATCCCTTGTTTTCTATTTTTTAGCTAATTGTTTTTCTATTTCTCTTGATCAGTCTATTTCTCTTTCTATTTTTCTCAAAGCATCTTGCAAGATTTAATTATACTCCATAACTGACTGCGTGGAGTCAAAAGTTCTTTAATCTATGCCATCTGCTTTATTAAAAACGACTTGGCTTTCAATTATTTGAAGTGTTTTTCTTTTCTAAATTGGTGTATCTTCCAGTGTAGTCTAAACTTTTTTAAATATATCTTTTCTTATGCTGTTCTAAACTAGTTTCCAAAGCGTTTTAGAGAAAACAAAACAGAAAATCATCTTATATATATATATAAATAAAATGAACATCACAGAAAATGTGAATATCTAAAAAGTTTGAAAGTGATATTTTCTGTTACTCACCTCGAAGGTGAAACTCATATATAGATTAATTACACTAACTCAGAAAAGTGACCAAGAGGGAGAAAATAAACTTCCACATTCAAGCCAGCATGAATTTGTAAGACTGCAAGACTTTGCTTCTTGTGATGTATCAGAAGACTGGAAAAGTGCTACAGTATATGAGTTCAGCCCATTTATTTAACTTTAATCTGAAAAGAAGCTTGGCATCGTAGCGAGGATCATAGCTTCTTCCTCATAATTCCAATTTAGTTGCACCAGAAAGATTGAAGCTAAGGCATTTTTCATGTTTTCTCACTGATTCTCAATTACATCTAGGTCTTCACTACGACTGGGCCATTTTAACTCATGAATATGCTTTGATACAAACCATTCGGTTGTAGTTCTGGCTATATGTTTAGTTTCAAGCTGGAAAGTGAACCTCTAACCTACTCTCAGACAGATTTTCTACAAACATTGCATATAACTCTATCCTACTTCCCACGACCCAAGAAGAAATATGTGAAATAAATCGAGAAGAACATGGGCTGAAAATCTTTGAGCTTTGTTTTCTCAAACCTATGATCTTTTATGCAATAAAAAAAAAATCATCTAGATTTCTTCAAATTCTAAACTTGTTTGAGGACTAAAAGCATGTATATATATTTTTTTGTATTTCAGGAACACTGTTGGTGGAGAATATGCAGATCAACGGTGTGGCGCAGGGTCCAGATCGTACAATCTCTTTGTCTCTAAGAGACAACTACGACTACTGGGTGATTCTTGATCCTGCCAGGCAGTCTCTTTACCTGAACAGCACTGGACGAGTTCTTGATAGAGATGTAAGAAAGTTCAACATTTCTATGTGCTGCTGTTTTCTTATTTTATTCAGTTCAACCACTTCTTTTTCACAGGTTTTTGTTGACAAAATGTTTTCAGACCAGTGTTTTCTGGGGTTTATTGGAAATTTTACATGCTCTGATCCCTCAATTTTCTTTTGCAGATTGGATGCACCTTGTAAAAATGGCTTCTGCTCTTTAAAAAAAAAAAAAAAGTCTTTTTTTGAGGAGGTAGAGCATATTTATAATCAGGCAAAACTTTTTGAGTGCAAGAGCAGAGTTTGAAGCAAGAGCAGAGGGGAATTCTAATCTTAGGCTGTCGTAGAAAATAACACCATAGCTTCTGCGGCTTTGTTTTGGGGCTGCTTTACTTCATCTGACACAGGGAACTGGTAATCTGTGCATTGCTTAATGAAGTTTCAAGACCACCAATGCACCCATGAGTGAATATACAGACAGAACTCTAAATCTCAGATGACTTTCCATGAGCATGACCCAAAACATATAGCAAAAAGCATTTGCAAATGATTAAAAAAAGCATAATAAAATTTGGAAAATGACCTTTTTTTAATTGCCCCTTCAACAGTCAAGATCCTAATCCTGCTGAATAAGAAAAGATCAAAAAATTGCGGAGGGGAAGAGCTGCCTAAGCAGTTTGTTTGAGAAATATGGGATCAAAGTATCCATTGTCAAAAGCAGATGTGTCGTTGTGAAGGACAGAGATTACTTGGAGGCAGTAATATCTGCACAACATGCTGCCACCAGATATAAACTATCTGGTATAGCAACATGTTTAAAGGCAAAATTTTGGCCAACATGTTTAGTTATACTGAACATTCAATGGAATATATACATAGTTGCAAAGTCATATTTTTTACTAACATTGAAGAAACATTAAGGGAAGAAATTAGTGCTTGGTCAGTTATGTTTCTGGTCATGTTATTTCAGAGAGATCTTTAATATGTTTGTCTAATTCTGTAACATCTACAGCAGCAAGAACTTAACTAGTGCTTCACTTATACACTAATTAGATATTTCCTAAGCTGTTTTAGTCATTTCAGGCATAATAAAAATATCTAACTGTGATTGTCCTCATGTCCATACAATTTCCACCTTGTCAGCTAATTGGTTAAGCATCAAAATTAAGCAAAGGAATTTATGGTCAGTTTGTACCTGGAAAGATTTCCACCCACTGCAGCTGCAAAGCTAACATAACTTTAAAAATATGATGCTTTTCTCACTGTTTTGTAGTTTTGACTCGTCTCACAAGGGAATCAGTCCAGAACCTTTTTGGCTTGTTAGCCTCCTTAAACCATCATTTTACCGACATGTTCTCTTTAAGTTCTGAAAGGTTTAAAATCCTGTTAAACAAGTGACAGTTTTATTTTATTTTTGGCCTGCTTCTGTTAGAGAAATGACATAAATATGTTGCATTTCATATAATTTGAGACTAGTTCAGAAAAAAAAGATCTTTTCAAGTGAAAACTTGCTATTGAAAAAGAGCTTTATTTCTCTTTTTTGTATTATTTTGTTGGAAAACAAAAGTCGAAGTGAACATAGCTCAAATGTCTCTGACTGGAAGGTAAAGAAAAAAAAACATAAAGGGTTTGAAAACTTTCTGTCTACAGTTGATCTGTGTGGCAGTGACACGAATTGAAATCATTCCAACAATTTCACAGAAAATTGGCATCGGTACATTTACCGTCTATCCTATAAAGAGAAAATTTGATGTCAGAAATGCATTTTTATGGCTGTCTTACTCAACCATTTTCCATTCTGATAAACTCAAACTTTTAGCTCCATCTTCTCTGAGAAGATATCCAATCTTCTGCCGCGTCTCCCTTATATTCATCAACTGTATGAAAGTGACTGTGACTTGCCACAAATGAGAAACTTCTTGGCAAATAATTTTGATTCTCCACTTTGCAATAGTGTGTTATCTATATTTCTCCTTCTCCCTTTCAGCCACCGTCGTTCATTCAGTCCATCGTGGTTCAGGTTCAGTGCACCAACGAGCTGATTGGAACAGTGATTTTACACGAGGTCCGCATTGTTGTCCGAGACCGCAATGACAACGCTCCGCATTTCCAGCAGCCTCGATACTACGTCGCCATCAGTGAGGTAACACACTTTTGCAGGTTTTGCACACACAGATGACTTTTATGTTTCTCAGATGTAGACTGTTTCAATTTAGCTTGGAGAAAAGGCAGACGGCTCTTCTGAACAAGGGATCTCAAAGTGCATTTTCCGTCACGTTTTCAACATTCATCTGTCGAGTCAGTGGTTTTCCAAATAAATGTGTAGCTCAGAACAAAAATAAAGGTTTTTTTTTTGTCCCATACTCAATTTTAGGATTTTGTTTTCAGTAAGAAATACTCATTAAAATTACAATAAATGAAGGGCTGAAATACTTCACTCTATGTAATGCATCTGTTATACACAAGGTCACTTACTGCAAGGTGGGCTTGCAGATGTGTTGTCCTCTTTCCATTTTTTTTTCAATTCAAGTTTATTTCACACAATAAAGAATAAACAACAGCACAATAAACAATGTTACAAAGTAACCACTGTTCTGTCTGTATGTTTTCTAGCTAAAAGTAATTGTTCATAATAGATGTCACATATAGACATTAAAGAGACCTGCATAAATGAGTAATTTCCTACTTTTACATGGAAAAAAAGGTATAATTTCCTTACTTATTACCATTATACACTACTCGTTGATTTATAATATAAAATTCACCTATAATACAAAATGTAGAATAAATATTTTGAAGAGTGTATATCTGGCTCTTCCTTTAGGACCAATATTTATAAAATTTTTAAGTGAAAGAAATCAGTGGTAGGCTTTTGGTTTGGTCTTTGACTTCCTATATTGAGCTTTTTTTTTTGTCAATTTCCTCCAAAATTTTTGAGTCAATATTAAAGAAATTACATGATTTCGCTGCAACGCATTTCAAGCACAAAAAAGCACCCAGTTTGCTTTGCTTTCCTCTTTTTTCTTTGTTTGCACCACTTGAAGGAGAATAGAAAGGTTTTAGACAGATGGAAAGAAATTGGGTTTTTTGTGGCTTTCAGAATAATCTTCAACATGACAGTTTGTCCTCTAGCGTCATGGGAAGAGGAATTCAACAAGAGGAAGTGTAAAGTTAAACTGGACGTGGATGCATGTAGCTTGCTGCCAGCACCATCCTAGGCGGGCTAAGGCAAATATATCGTTATACAGTCTTCCTCCGCCTGTCAAACTCAATCTGTCCCCTCCACCTTTTCTTTTTTCCACATTCTCTGCTCCTTTTGCAGCATTCCTCTCTCTCCTATTGCATTCTCCCTCATCTCTCCTGCCTTCTCAGTGTTGCCCTTTCACTAACCTCTCCACCTTTTTTGAAAATGATTTTGAGGGCTTTTATTTCTTCTCTCCGCCCACGCCTCATCATGCGCCTCTGAAAATTCCCATTATTGTTTTTAAAATTATTTCCTCCAATTTAGGAGCTGCCTGGTCATGATAATTCTTTCTGTGTTTTGCCCAGGTCATTTCAGAGAATTTGATAGCAATAATTTTCCAAAAGTGGCTGCTTTGATTTAAATAAATGGTAGCAGTATTGTAATAACCGGAACACTTGCTTATTTTTGATTCAGTGAGTGGTTGAAATAGCCCGACAGCCACAGCTTTGTTTATTTCACATTCACTACTGCGAGAACTAAAACGGCATAATAAAATTAAATCTGAGCTTATTTTTATCCAGCTAGTTTTGAACTAACTAAGCTAGAATTGAGTGTAAATGTAACAATCATTTTGTCATGTTTTATCACAGAAACTGTTAATTTTATTTTTATTTTTGATAAGGCAATTTAATTTTAGACAAGTTGAAGTTGGTAAGAAATCTGGTAACATAGTGAAACGAACACATACCATGTCAATTACACGGATATAATGATGTAGAACTCTATAATATGAATAAAGGGTTAACTTAGATGACCAATAAAAGTGGGCTTTTAGAGAGTTTTATTTTTTAGTTGGTCATTTACTGTTTACTTACTCAGACTTATGACTGCCAAATGTCACTAAGTGGTTCTATTCTGCCAATTAAATTGTGAACCAGTTTAGCACAGCACCAGACAGCTGCACCCAGTTTCCAATTTAATTATTCATACTGATTAATAGATTGAGGTCAGTGGGGCTGCTGTGGATGATCAATCTGGACTGAAGCCTGGCCTGGAAACCCGTTAGGAGGTTAAACCAGCAAGGCGAAGAGAAGGGAAAACTGGTCTCAAAGGAAGGTAAATGGATAAATCTGTTCCTGAGGAGGGAAAAACAGACTGGAGCTTGACTCCAGCCAGAAACGACTGATGATCGGAACCCCAGCAGGTGATTGGATAATTGCGGTCGGGTGTAACGGCCCCAACAGGTTCACCACGCCCTCCAGCAGAGACCTCCTGCTCAGGAGAGAGGTCTCACAAACACTCACACACCACCTTCACAAGCCAGGAGGAAGAAAACTAAACACAGGTGGACTTACCTTTAAATCATAATTAATTGCAATGTAAGTTCTTTATTGATATTCCCCATGGCTCTGTGCTCAACCTGAAGTTGTCTACCAATCTGTGGATCTGTATGCGAATGGGTCAAAGGGGCCTCAGAGTAAAGTACTTTGAGTGGTTTCTATGACTAGGAAAGCGCAAAATAAATTCAGTCCATTTCACAACAATCTCGAGGACACAGTTTAAGTTTAATCTAAAAGTTTTCCATCTTAGCTTATCCTGGTGGTTAATTTCAGAGGATGGGAGTGGAACCAGGATTTAAAGTTGATTCATTATCTAAAAGCTGCAAAGTAATGCTAACAATTTAACCATTGTTAAATCAAGGAGAAGAGATAGCATGACTAGAGGAAATGATCTAGTAAATCATCAGTGCCGCACCAAGTTGACCCTTAATCTCATTTATTCATAGCTGGCTAGAGTTCAGACTTTAGTTTTTACCTTATCAAAGACTTGATTAGCAAAGTACAGCAACTTATCTGCTTTTTTCCCTTTCCTGTCGGGGTGAAGAGATTATTTATCTAATATTAAAAGAAATCTTTGGAATATTAAATTTAGAAAATCTGGAGCCATTTTTTTTCCTGGTTAACATGTTCGGTAAAAGTAAAACATATATGAATAAATATAAATGTTTAGTAGAAATGTTCTGTCTTTTATTTCAGTACGATGAACACCTGCTACCTACCAATATTTTTTGCTATTCCTAAAAAAGGTAGCTAGTTTTCTAAAAAGAAAAAAAATAATAAATTAGTAAGCTCATTCAATAACAGTTAATTTAATAAGAATTTCTTACATTAACTAATTGAGAGTAAAGTACTTTTGCTGCAGCTCAGTAGTTTAGCCTCTTTGTGAAACAGCCAAAAATATATGATGGTGTCATTTTTAAGCTGTTTGGCATCTTTAGATTAGCACTACTATGGTAAATGCTATTCATATAACAGTAACTACAGTAGTTACTTTTATTTAAAGATATCTACCAGTCATCAAAATCGTCCAACTGGCTGAAAATATTTCAAAAACCTGTATCTTGTTTTAAAGATAGAAGTAAAGAGCAGAACCCCGTTAGCCTTCCAGTCGTCCTCTAAAGCTCTAAGTTGTTTTAATTCTTTAATATAGAAAAAGAATGTTCAGCTACATCTGCTTTGGTGTAATTGAACACTAAATATGGCATCCTTGATTCCAAGAAACACAAAAAGCACTAGGAATAGGACAATATATGTAATGAAATCTGCATCATTTTCTCATCCTGAAACGTGTGTAACCCACGACTTTCAGTACCAGGGAGAATAAGAAACACATGAAAGCTGCTTTACTTTTAATTGTTGCAACAACTGATGTCTATTTAGCATAATCTGGATATCTTGACAGATCTGTCTGACAACTGAACCTAGTGAAATATTTTTGAAATAAATGCCGTCTACATGCCCGAAATCTCTTATATAACTTGATGACGTACAGATTTTCCTACCAACAAATTTCCAGATAGTCTCTGGTGTTTCTCTCAAGCATTCACTTTGGAAGTAAAGTTTGTTCTCCAATTGATAGCGACATGCATGCTAACCAGAAGTAAATAATGCAAGAAGTTTTACAAGTGATAAATCTGAATGTCAGCCACTGATTCGACTGAAAGGAGGAAGATGAATGTAATTTTATTTTTAATAAATCCGTTTTAAATTTATGACCCGAGATCAACTTTGTTGTGATTAGGCTCTATAAATGTGAATCAGACAGAAATGTATTGCCTCAAATGTTTGCACATGCAGAAATCTGTTTTGGCATCTGGTGCCAACACGGAAATACACTAGACAAAAGACTGTATCTTTATGTCCAACCAGATGTTTTTGCATATCTGTATGCAAAAGCATCTGTAGCAGTAAATTTCCTCCTGATTCTGAGAATACGAGAAGAAACCTTTCCAAGTCTTTATGCCATGGGAATGAAAGGATAACTAAGGTAATCCCCCCGCTCCCACCACCAAAAAAGAAGAAAAGACCCTCACAAAAAATATATCGGTTCACCTCATTACTGTCCGCACTGATGGAATATTGTTTTTAATTGCAGAACAAACTTAAGGGTGCATATCTGTACAGCCAAGTGTTCTCTGAGTTTAAATGTCTTTAAATAGTGCTGAACTGGAAAAATAAATTGAAAGTGAATGGATGTCCTATATGTTGATGAGTTTGGACAAACCTTCCTAGCACAGTAAAAGGTATTGAGGGGTTGGAGTTTCTTTGCACTGACATTCTCAAAAAAACATGTTTTTCTTTGTACAATGGTTTATTTTTGCTGAAAAATATGCCCCAAAAAGCTGTCTTGCTGTGTTTTGTGGGAACAAAAAAAGAATAATGCTGATATACACGAAACAATCTGGTTCTGTAACATTTTCTGATGCCGAAGCAGCACCGCTATGCTTCCAATGCTGATTCCTGCTTTAGCTCAGAGATGTGCCTCACTTGCACGCAGTCGAGCTGTGTGCATACTTGCAGGCATAAACAATCCGTCCTGTTATCCTTTAAAACGAACGTTAAGTAGAAACGGACAAAGGCGTGAGTTGACTCAGAGCTGCTCTGACAGGAAAAGGCAGTGCTGTGTGCCTGACTGACTGGCTAATGGCTAATTTCCAGTAATTGTGTTTAAAATCACTTCATTCAAGCCTTTTATGATGAACAATAAAGGACAATGAGGATTTTTAACCCACTGCTGTTAGATTTCTAGCTGTAGTTTAAGAGCGTAATTTGAATACTACCATGGCAGACAACAATGCAGTAGTTACAATAGCATGTGTCAATAAAACATAATGACTTAAAAAATACAAAAATATAGACAGAAGATGATGTTTTCTCTCATTAAAAGCTGCAAAATGTTAATCGTATCTCGCATAATAACCCAAATTAACACTAACTACAAAATACGGTTTGGGTCGCCTGGAGTTTGCTGCTCACTTTGCTCAGTAAGCTCAGTTTTGCTGTTTGGTGTTTCATGCACTCTACCATGTGTCCAGAGGAGAGCAAAAACATCCTGCTAATTACTCCTGGTCTGTTTCCAAAAAATAATAAAAAAACTTTATATTTGGCCAAACTCTATTTGGTGCCATGTGTGAAGCTGAGTTATCTTCCTCTTATGCTTCCCCCATTGTTGGCCGTAGGCATGTGTTCAGCTATTTTCTGTTCAAAGTCATATATTTATCTATTTTTCTTTAAAACATGTGCACTACCTATTTAACTACTGTTAAATATCTTATTTAACAGTCAAATATCTTATTTTTATGTCCAACATATACAAGCTACAGTGGATTAAGTAAGGACCTTAAGAAGTTTCAGCATTCCACTCAACATTTTACCAGTAAGACATTTTAAAATTAATTTTTAGCATACAAAACTTCTAAATTTGACAAACAATACTAGTAGATCAAACTATTCTTACTCTTTGAAGATGCTTAAAATCGTCTGTCGGTTTGAACTAAATGGACTATTGAATATCTACACTCATAGGTTTGCATTTGGGAAGGCTGCAAAAAGCAGAATTTCACTCTCAGCATTCCCTCCTGTTGTGACTAAATTATTTAACAGAACAAACAAACTGCTTGTGATAGTCAACACTTGAAGGTGAAGGAAATTATAGATTGAAATTTACAGTGAGAGCCTGAACAGACTTGCCTTTTTGTTTACGGTCATCATCGATACTTGTGTTTTCTAACTGCTGGTTGTGCAAACGTCCCTTTTACTGTGGCTATTGATTGATCGTGCTACGTGCTTAGGTCATAATGGATGAGCTATGAACAATGAAAACTTATTTTTAAATACATCAGTCAACGTATTATTTTTTAAAAACGTGTCCTGTAGTTGACATTTATTATTAGTAACCTTTAGGTATACGTCTCTCCTTAGAGTTTCCACCAAAGTGGATTTCTGTGTTGATGCGTGCACTCCTGTTTCTCAATTATTTTGGTGTTAATGTGTTTACACAATTAAAAGCTGTTACTAAATTGTCAACCCTCCAGTTTGGTAGAAGTCTTAAAAGCTTCACTCACAACAAGGTTGACTGTATTTACAGGAAACCAGCAACATATTTTTCTCAAAAATTGAGTTTTTGTTCATTAATTTTCAAAATTCTGCTTCATGGAAAGGCTCCGTTTAATGAGCTGTGACCTCTGTGAGCACTTTATTTATCTGAGCAGTAATTAGTTTTAACAGTGACACAGTAAAACATTTGGATCTCCACATGTTCTCTTTTATCAGAGGGGGGCAGTGAAACCTTTCATTTGTTCGCATTAGTGAGAGAGCGATGCATAGATGGAACATTTTGAACACTTCCTGTGTTTCACTTATTTCAAGAGCAACTGAAAGAGACACAAATGACTCCCAACTGATCCTCCTTTTCAAGTCCGATTTATGCGTAATGAAAATAAAAATGCAAAGCACTTTCTCTTTGTTCTGTGGGAAACAGTGGGGGATTAACATCCCTTGTGGCCAAATGCTGGTGAATCTTATTTTGCTCTTCTTTCATCTGTGCCACATGAAAACAATAGATGTTTGTATGACACTGTCAGAAATGATTTAATCACTGTGTTTTGAAAGTTTTGACATCATATGGAAAGACTGCTGCTGTTTTTTTTTTTTTCAGCTAACCCCTGTAGGAACAACGATCTTCTCTGGTTTCTCGGGGAATAATGGTGCAACGGACATCGACGACGGCCCCAACGGGCAGATAGAGTACACCATCCAGTACAACCCAAGAGATCCGGTGAGTTCTGATATTTTGCTGTCAAACTCTATGCAAACAATTTCTAAACATGTTCTGTTGGCTGGTTTAAGAATATTTGATTTTCACACAAATATAATCATGTTGGACAAAGACCGGAAAACAGTTTTGCCAAAAGGGTCAAAAGTTCATGTTTTCTCACAAGCTGTAATGTTTCAGTGTTTATGTTTGTAATCTGCATTCATTGAAATGGAAATTTTGCCGAATGAAAATTCAAAAAGAATATTTTATTCACAAAGAACTCGGTGGCATTATATGTTAGCCCTGCCTCAAAATGTTAATGACTCTATAAATAACTCTGCCATCCTTATTGATTTACAAGTGAAAATGGTTCTTACCTGAGAACAGAGCTTAAAATCATTGGGTTTCTTTTTTGTTGTTGTTTTTTTTTAACTGTGTAACGCCAAATAAATACTTTCAGAACAATTTCAAAGTCGCTTCTAGTAACACTGCAGCTAAATTGGGTATCAAGGAATCATTTCCCAGTGTCTCAGAGAGCACAAAACATCCCAGAAGTACTTGTGGAAGTTCTTTTGGGACTTCTACAAGTCCCACTAAAGGATCAACTAAAGCTGCCATCAATGCAAAACTTGCGTATGACAGTGCAGTGAGGTCTTGACTTTAAAACAGTGGCCTGGTTGTAAGAAGTCACTTTTTGTGAGGGGAAAAAATCCTTACTTTCTCCAGAGAATAGAAAGACTACCGGCAAACTGGACTAGAGAGAACTGGGGGGTATTCCCTCTGCTGAAGTTTTCTTTGGGTTGCTTGGAACATCAAAAAAAAAAAAAAAAAAAAAAAAAAAAAAACCTGTCTTGCTAAGAAGAAATGGATGCTGGCATGAGTTCTAAGAGTGAAGCATCTTGACTCCATTCATGTTTGGGGTTCTCTGTCAACCAAAAGAGAGGGATCATTCAAGTTTTACCTGAAAACACTGGAATGTATATAAAGGAAATCCAAACACGCCCCAGGAATAACAATCCAAGAGGAATTCTGTGTGGAACAAAGTATTTCCCAGTAAGACGGGTCAGCGTGTCAAAGGGATAGACTGATGACAGAATGACTCAGTTCAGGTCATGGCCAACTTCTCAGATCTTACGCCTATTGATAGATTACTCTATTGACTATATACTTAATGTATTTTCCATTAATATCACTAGAAACCTACATTGCTCTTCGGTAAATTATAAAACAACAAGTGATGTGTGTTTCTCAGAACGTATCTCTTTAACTAATTTGTTTAAACTGCAATGTTTTTGATAATTCATCTTCATGTCTGCATTGTCCTCCTGGCTACTATAAATCTCTCAAGATGTGTTTACATCATTGTTGCTTTTGTTTTTTTACATTTTTATGTTCCTATCGACTTTGCCTTGGACCAGTGAACTGCCCTCAGTGTGCTGCTCAGTGTTTAAATACAATCCAGTTTACCCGTAACAGTTTACAGGTGTGGATTATGGAAAACTGAGTTTAGTGGTCTATTTCACCAAAAGCCATAAAGGGATCCTTTATAAGCAATGTTCTGAATGACTTTGATGTGGTTGTGTGCACTAAGATGTTTTAGGTTTCTTGTGTTCTGATTAAAACAAGTTGATATTACTGTAGTTTATCTGGTGTGTTGTTATAAAATATTAAATAACTGCATTTGGAGCAGTTTTTCACATGGGAAAGCAAAACTTTGACTTGAATTCAGAATACAACTGAAGCTGCATTTATTGTTTTAATTCCCCCCCCTCGTATTAATGACCATATTCACGAAATTAGATTAGATACTCTCTTTTTATTCTACATCAGATTTGTGCTTCTCTATGGAATCGAAACAGCTTTCACTGAAGATTTCATTTGATTTATTGTTGTTATATTTCTCTTTTTGCTCTGCTGGTTCTGAGCCCACATAAATTATTCCTTCTTCCGCTGAACAACTCATTTGCATCGTATTGAAATCATAAAATACGCCTTGCTGTTACACTTGTGTAACTGTCTTCCACGTGTATTACATGTCTTAGCTTGTCTTTATTTTGTTAAATCTTAAGAGTAGACTTTGTGTGTGACTCATTGAGTTTGCTTTTGCCTCATGTCTGTATGTTCTCCAGACTGCCAACAGAACCTTTGACATCCCCCTGACTTTGTTTGGCTCCGTAGTTCTAAGGGAACGGCTCAACTACGAGGAGATAACACGATACTTGGTCATTATACAGGCAAATGTAAGTCATTGTTTCTTGATTTGAATTTGTTGTTGATTTCATGAGCTTTCATGCTGAAATATTTTTAGACTTCTTTCAATGAAACGGAAAGATTATTTAAAAAAGCAAAAATAAAGATTATTTACTCAGTATTCCCTTTATAGAAAATAAAAAAAAAAACATTTTTGTATCTCATATACAATGTATATGACTTGTTCCGTTGCAAACTATTATATTTCTAATATTAATGTTCTGCAGCCTATGTATGTGGTGGTTAGACAGCCCAAGGGAATCTGCAAGAGCATCCCTAATTATCACTAATGTATTTGCCAATCTAATTGTTTGCCTTTTATTTCCCTGCACTCTATGTTTTATTAATGAGCTCACTATAATACATTTATTTTGTCAGATCAGTAAGCACGTTGTCTGTAGAAGTTAGAGTGATCTAAGCTGAACCATGGCTGAAATGATCCTCCTCAGCTGCAGCTTCGGGTTTTGTCGTAATGTGAGAGCCATGCTCACAAAAGGCTTCTCAGAGTTACTCCATGTATTCATGTCCCAGATCCCAGTTACCCCGAAAACATTATTAAAAGTCAACAGTACACTGAAAGATTAATGTGTTTCTGACTGCTGGAAAGGCTGACACTTTCAGTGTTTATCTGAAGAGAATATTAGGAGTGTTTTGAGAAGCCGCAAATGTGTGGGATATGAATTCTTAGCAGACTGCATGAAGCCAGACAAAACCTATTAAACAAGGCTGACCTTTCCAGCTGAACACTGATAGAAACTGAACCTTTCCAGCTGAACACTGATAGAAACAGTCCATAATTAGACTTATTGTGTTGATAACTGGTAATCTTAATTGTCCATATTATTTCAACATTATACGGAAGACATTGTGATTTCATCCACCTAATGTTATGCAGCACTTTGCAGAGTTATTGAGAGCCTGAACCTTCTTCATGTTTTGTCACACTACAATGACAAATGTCTCTGTATTTTATTGTATTGTATCTGTATTTTAGACCGACATGAAGATGAGAAATCGCCACAAACGGGTACCTAGATGTGAAGAAATAAAGAAAATTATAGAAGCTCTTAAAAATGTTTTAAAACTCAATTCAACGTTTTCTAAATAACTTTGAGCGCTACTAATTTACTTTGCAATTTATTTAATAAAAAGTCCACTTATAAGTATAAGCTCATCTCAGTATAAAGCCAGATCTTTTATGAAGGCCTCAAAGGTTTTCTGGAGAAAATTAGAAATCAAGGAAGCTTGAAGAAAAATATCCCAATCTTTAAACATTTCAAATTTATATTCTTATAAGCAGTTGCAGAAATATCTTGTCAACACAAGATATTTCCTCTTTGGAGTACACTTGTGAAGGTCATGTTAATGATTTGGATACTCCACCTACGTAGAGGTGGTACTTGTTAATTGATCCAAAAGTTCTATCAAGGAAATTTTAGGAAGCTCTGATAACAGGAGCGTGTTTCCAAAGGTCAAATCGTATATTTTGATGTGAACTACACAAAGCATGTTTCACCTCCACATAGTGACCAAGTTGCTAAGACTCAAGTTAAATATTTGTCTTATTAGAGATGCTGTGGTGTAGTACAAGTTTCACATAAGTTTCCTCATTATTTCTAGAAAAGCACATCGCAAGTCGTAGTGAAACATGGATTCAGTAGAAAGACGACGAGGTTTGTGTTTCTTGACAATGACCTTGTATTCCTTCCAAACTGGCTGCATATTTTATGAGGGCCTCACAAAAACCCTCCTGTTTTAGCCTATAAGGTTTCCTTAAGGTCACCTCTGAAGAAAAACTAATCATGTGAGAGAACTTTCATTCTTTATTTTTGATGTAGCAGTCACAGATTTTTCACTCCTTTGCACAATCCTGTTTTTATTGAATATGTGTTGCACTGCCATGTTTGCTTGTTTTTCTTTCAGTTTCTTGGCAAACCAAACCTGTAGAGTAAGATGGTTTTTCTGGATCAAGACTTTGGCAGTACAAGCATATTGGAAATGTAATTAATTAATCAATATTCAACTGAAAACTGTTTTCAGTTCAGTTCTTGGTGTAGAAAACATGATGGTTGCAAGCAGGAAAAAGCTCCTCGGGGCTTTTGTATGTCTGGAAAAAAAAATGAAGCTGTGTCTGAAAATCATTAACATATTAAACTGATAAAAATTTTTAGATCCCTGAAAATTGGATTTAAATGTATGTGTTTTCCAGCAAATATGTTAAAATAAAAAATTAACATATGAATGTGAAAGTTACAATTTTATTGGAAGAAATGTGAGATTGTGCTGAAGTTTAGCTGTGTTGTTGTTGTTGTTGTTGTTGTTGTTGTTTTCACAGCGGCTGGTTGTAATGAACATTTTACACGGTGCATGAAAAAAAAAAGGGATTTAGCCAAAATCTGGTTCTTTATTTATAAACAAAATATTTCTAATTTCCCATTCAGTGGGATGTGACTATTAAAAGGGTGGTAACAGTAGTATAGAGTAGTAGGGTAAAAAAAAAAGTTTGAATTCCACATTGCTTATCTTTTGAAGATGAATCCTTTTGCTACTTAATGCACATCGGCTGATGCATTTGATGCACAGAGACGCGTCTTGATAAAATGCAGAAAGATCGAATAGATTTCTGGACGCTGGACTTGGATGTTTTTGTTAGAAGTGTCGAAGCTCCTGAGTGGAACAGGTTTGATAGATGGTTAGATGTGCCTTGGAGCGTAAGCCGCTGATCAGACTCTGCCAGTTTGTGTTGTTTGATATATTATTAATAGGGGTCTGCTCTCTGACCCCAGTTTAATGCAGCTGTTCTGATTTGATTGGGTTATTCTTTATCTAAACCATTTAACCTGCTGCTTTAGTGTTTCTTAGTCCTGGTTGCTACTAATTAAAAAAAAACATTTGCTCCAGATTTCCTGAACTAAAGTGGAAGATTTTCTCATTTCTATGCAGGACCGGGCACCTTCACCGCGTGACCGTCGAACTGCCACCACCACGCTGACCGTGGATGTGCTGGATGGAGATGACTTGGGTCCCATGTTCCTACCTTGTACACTTGTGGGAAACACTCGTGACTGTAGTCCCATCACGTATTTGGCCAGTGTTCTGGAGCTGACGGAGCCTGTAAGTGTTATGCACATACATTATTCACTGGCTTTTGCTGTTTGGTGTGGACAGCGTGTAACCAGGGTCACTGCTGCCGCGCTCGCTGCGTTCACTGGGCAATATTTCTGAGTTGCATTTAACATGCTTGTTTGCACTTCTTCTGGTTATTGTGTACTAACAGGCAACTTTTGAAGTCATGCGTATTGATTTTGTTCACAGTGTCTCTGGGCCTCTCTATAATAATAATAATAATAATAATATGATGCACACATTTACTGAGCATGTGACTGGAGTTGCCTGATTATCAGCTTAAATTAAATGCCTTTAAAAAAAGATAGAAATTGAGTAAAAGTCTTTTTTTATATCTTAGATTACATTTGTCAAGTTACCTGAAGGATTATATTTCAGATTTACAGGGGTACGATACTAGATTTAAATATTATGTCATCTTATTATGTCATTTGTCCTTTAAAATGATTTTAGAATAACATTTTTTACAGTGTCATGGTGTCAAGGTTTCAGTCTTATTTTTCCAATAAGACTGAAACATTTTATTTTCTACTATCGCCAGGTCTGGGTAATTAACTACAAATTTAGTGTAAATCTGAAATATAATCCTTATCTGGCTCTATTTCTATAATCCAGACAGTGTATCACCTTTGATATCTGCTTTTAAAATCTCTGTGGGCTTAAACCAGCTCGTAACATTTGCTCTAAGTCTGTCAGGAACAGTAAAGTGTAAAACCTTTGTTTACTCATCTTGACATTTAAGTCAAGTATAATACCGCTATTGGCAGCAGCATAATGAGAAAATGTGTTTTCCATGTAATTAACTGTACCTCTTTTCCAGCTAAATGTAACTGTTTTATTTATTTAGTTAGTTTTTCCAGTTGAAAGTAGCAGTACGTGAGACCCTTTTTTGCAGCCACATAAAAATTATAATAATTATTATTCATAAAAACAGAATGTGTTGGTGCATTTGGGTGAAGTCTCCTTTCAGTATGAAACATCTGGCTTACAATTATTCCAGATATTGCAGCTTTATACTTGACATGTGTGGATTAATGCATCCCTTTTTCTGATGAGGCAAGTTTTTAAAAAATTCTTTAAGAAATATTAAGAATTGTCTTCTTTTTTTGGACAAATAGACTTAAAGTTTCACAGCTCATACACTAACAGCTTAGCTACAGTATTTCTCCAGATATGTATTATTATTAATTTTTACTTTTGCTCAAATGAAAATTTAAATCAACATGGCCTGCGGGATTCCGAGTAAAAACATTGTAGCACCTGTTGTCACGTAGCATAAATTGATCACACAATCAAATAATTCTACTGTCTAATTATCAGTTTGGCAATTCATTCATCAATCTGCAATAAATCTTTTATCTTTGCATGGAACAATCAATTGTACATGTGTAAAAGACCAGAGGGTCACGTTGTTTCTCAGTGCTATGATGTTTTGTTTTATCCATTTTCCATAGCTGTTATTTATCAATAGCCTCACTAATGGATGTACTTATTTACTTGAACAATGAGGAATAAACAACATAAATACACATAAGGTCGACGATGGAGAAGGCTCAACTTCTGCTGATGAGAATAAAAGGCTTTGAAAAGGAAAGTTCATCCATCTGAATGTTCAACAGAAGTTTATCAACCTTCATCAGACATTTGTATCAACAGAGTTGCGCCTATTATTTAGGTTTTTGTGTTATCAAAGATAGGCTGGGAGTTTTCTCTTTGACATTCATGCTTGTTCAAATGCAGATCAGGACAGTAACCCAGAATCCTCCTTCCTCATGTGCATGGAAAGGTCACTTGCTTTCTGGGTCTCAGCAGCAAGCAGGACAGCAGTCCAGCTTTTTATCCTTTTCTCTCTGTCAAAGAAGTCTTGACCTGCAGGCCTGATTTGTTCCGAGCAATGAGAGGAGGCAACAGTTGTTTCTCCAGCAGACTGGGCTATTGGGTTGGAAATTAATCTTTCGGATTACGGTCAGGATACTGCCTCAATATAACATCGACTGGATGAATATGTTACTTTCCTGAACACAGTTTCTTTGTCGATTCTAGGATGGAGGGTGTTTTGCAGACAGGAAACCAGGAGCTTCATGTATAAAAGAGTTCAGTTTTCACACTAAAACTTGGCATACAGGCAAATTTAGAAAAGTTCGGCGCACAAAAACAAGTGGATGTATAAAGCCATACATACGTACATACCTGCACCTCTCACCTTTATATATCCCAATTTGTGGGAATAGAGCGCAGCTGACGCACATTTTCACGGCAGGTTAAAAGTTTGCACAACTTTCATCCCACGTTCATTTTTGTACATGTCGACTTGTGCGTACAATATGGCGCCTCACATTTTTGTGTGCATGCTCGCTTAATAAACGAGGCCCCAGACCTTATTAAAAAAAAGAAAAAAATCTAAATCAATTACAGCTGATGACAGAAGGGATTTAATGTGTTAATTAAAGCACTGCTTCACACATAAAACATGTTGTAGCATCGGACCAGGAGGCTTTCGAGTGTGTTCAACCCTTGAATGACCAGAAATGGATATGTTCTCAGAAAAATCCTCCCTGGTGATTAAATTAATCAAAACAGCACCTCACAATACCGAGAACTGAACTAAATACCATTTGAAAGGCGAAAACGGGATGCCTACTTCAGCCACCTGCTCTGAAAGGCTCAACATTATTTCATCCTTCACTCCACACCTTCAAGGCTAATTTATTGAAAGTAATTCAGAGAGGAACATGACGGTGCTTCTTGAGTCTCACTTCCACTACACCACCAATCTTTTAAAAATTAAATATCATGATATTTTGTGGCACGAAATCTCGTCGCACCACTACATAGGAGAAAAGATTTCAAGAAACATTATTTTGGACAAACTGCCAAAATGTATCTCTGTGATTTCTAACAGATGGCAGCGTAAGTCCCTTGTGTAATAACAAGTGTTACAAGACTGAGTCTGGCACTCTGTGGTTTTTATTTATGCTTACACAGCTGTGTGTGCGGTGCTTTTGTATCTCTGCCTCTGACATTTAGCTGATGCTGTTATCCAGAGTACCACTTTATAAATGAAACAAAGTTGCTGCAGGGAAAAATCCTCAACTCTGACAAGTCAGCAGAGCATTCATCCCTTACTACACACACTCACCCACACTTACACACGCATGATTGTGGTGAGCCAGCAGTGCATTCATGCCTTAACACCCCATTCCACCTACACACAGGGACAAAATTGTGTGGAGCCACTAAGAAGGGAGGCCTAACTGAACATTGTCCACATCATCTCTTTATTTTTGGCAAGATCTTTGCCACATTTCCACACACGCATACGCGTAATGTCCCTCAAAGGCATGCTGGAGAACTACTTCCATGCTTTTTTTTTTGTTGTTGATCAGCATGTACACTCAGCCAGTCGTATTCCTACATCCAGTCATTTAACAATTGCGATCAAGTGTTAAATGTTAAACATAGACACATTTGATGATGTTAGAGGTCAAAAAAGGGATAAAATCAAAGTTGTAAGTCAAACTGAAAGGAGCCATCACATAAAACTCAGCAGTAAATCTGTCTCTCTGTGTAAGACTGTGGTGGGTTAAAGTTTAAATAATCCCAAATACAGCTGTGACCCAAAATATTTTATATATATAAAGATGTGCAGTCTTATGCAGCCAGGGTATTTTGACTTTTCTCCAACAAACATGCTTGTTCTTCTGTTGAATTGTTCAGAATATATTTTACTTTTGGTGGGAAAAAGTTTGTATAATTCATCAGGTTTTATATGTACACAGCACGGTTGTGGACACTTTTGAGCTCCAATAATACCCACCAATAAAGAGATTGAAACCATATTACTTTTGGTTGATAGCAACACTAAGAAAAGCCAATGTCTTATTTTATCACTGAATGAGTTATGGTCAGCAAACTCTATATTTATTTTTTCTGCTAACAGGTAAAATCTTTACTTAAACCTCATGTGTGTTTTATGGTTCCCAAAGAGACTGAAAGGAAAACAAGAAACTTCTTATTTTTCTGCAGTCGGTTTTTTTATACTTTAAATTATCTATCAGAAAATATCTATATCATATTGGTCCCTTATGATTAAATTCTCGTTTTGTGTCTGCTGCAGAAAATCATTTTGTTTTGGCTTTTTAATAAAATGAATTCAGCACTCTTCACTCCGTCAGACATTACGTTTCTGCAAAATGTAAACTTAGATGATTTGAAACTTGGATGCATCTCAGAAATGGCCCCCCTCCCATCGATGATTGAAGATCCTAATGTCTTAAATGCACAGAGACGTGGAGAGACGAGGAATTATGAGTAATTATGTTCATCCTCCCTTCTTACTCACGTTGCCACAAAACGGAAACGCTAAATAACTACAAAACTACTTTTACTCATTTTCTCATCGTTTTAATCAATTTAACTGACTTTAAATGTTTAAAACAAGAAAACATATTTTGTGTGTGTTCATGGTCTCAAAACTAACAATCAGCTTTATCATTATCAACTTTTTACAAAAAAAGACTAACGACTTTAGTTTCTACTTAGTTTTTGGTTGAACAAATTGACATTTCCTAGATATGGACATAGTTTTACTCAAGAAGAACCAATGACTGAAATCAGCATATTTTCCTTTGCTTGCCTAGTAAAATCTGTAGAGTTTAAATATTTTTCCTGTTCTAAAATGTAATTCTGATATATTCAGTCTCTGTCACGCAACAGCATGCACTTTAACACACTTTTCTTAATTTATTCTGAAAAATAATCTTATAAATGTGTTTCAAAGTATAAGTGGCAATAACATCATATTTCCTATTTTTTCTGTTGGATTCAAAACTACGATTTAGTCAAGAAATCTGTCATTTCTGTTATGTTTTTAGTCTGTAAAGTAAAAAAAAATCTACAGCTGAATCGACAGGTCAGACTTATGAATAGGCAAAGTCTGTACAAAGCCTCTTTGATTCATTTCTAGTTTTAAATTTTTCAAATGTTCATTCATTTAAGCACCAAACCACATGATTAGATTTAGGAAACTCTTCATTCCTGTGCAGAAGTTTTGTGGTATAAATGTAACATTTATACAACAACAAGTATGTTTCATAAGATTCACAAAAAGCATTCAAACTCTCCAATATTTACAATATTTGGGTCATTGATTTTCTTTTTCCAAGTCATTGTGACATGACAAACATCACATGTGTAGCTGAATCCTGAATTTTCTTAAAAACTGAAAAGTTATGTTCACCTCAACATTTGCTTCTACATCTTTGCTTAGTCTCTTAAAAGGCTTGCTGAAGTTTTCGGCCAGACTTCTGGTGTTTTTTTTCCACAATCCCTTTCTTCTGGACACTTTTCCATAATAGCCATTTTGAGGAATATTTGCAGCTCATTCAGATTGCTCATCTTGCATTTTTGGCTACAACCCTAAATGCTCTACATTATGTTTTCCAATCCAAGTCTTGCCTTTTTTGTGTCTTTTGTTGTTATTAAAACCGTTTCTCTTCAAAGTCATTTAGCTGGCACCTTTGACTGAGCAAACAGAGAGCCCAGTGAATCAGAAAAGTATATTATTTAGGTCACAGGAACACAGAGACAGGGTGCCCATGATTTCCCACAGTAAAAGAAAGATGGGAGCGGTGGAGTGAGGAAAGTAATGAGTGAGGAGGGAGAGTCAAGGTACTGTGAAAGTTTGAGTACCAATCAGACTGATAAGAAGTGACAACCTCAGAGCCTCTGAGCTAAGATAACTGCAGTATGCTCTCTGTGTCTTTCCCTATCACAGCCACACACACGCACTCATATACACAACAAGATGTCGGCCATTTGTGTCAAAGAGCCGACTGTCAGTGGGTGTTGCGCAGGCGCTTCCGAAACACTGCTGCCTTTGCAGCTCAAAAAAGTGCAATCTATCAGGAAAGTAAAAAAAAACCAACCCATTATTTGATCAGTACTGTAAAAAGCTAACCCAAGACGGATCATTTAATTTGTCATGACATCATCCCAGCAATTGATTGGTTTGAAATTGAACAAAGCAGAGCAAAGCTTCAAAGACTTCAGCACTGCATTCTAACTTCAGTTTGAAGCCATTTCTTATGCACTGCTGCAGTGTACAGACTCATGCAAATGGCCATTTGTTATTCTATTATGTGGATTGAAGATGGTTCATCTTTGTCCCACTGCTCATGCTGCGTGGTATTACTCGGTACCTGACAGAAGACCTCATCTGATCACTAAAAGCCAGAATGGTTTGTTCCCTCCTTCTATTGATCTCCTGACTTTTCTCAGGATCAGCCACCCTTGTCCCCCTGGGCTCCACTGTTTATGAAAAAATAAAAATAGCAGTCCTGCTTAGTGGTAATATCATTCATGTCGGCCTAATACTTGTTGCTGTTAGTCTTCCTGCTGATTCCGAGTGTTTGCTTACTTGATTCTGCCAGCATGTCTCTGGCAGAAAGCTTTGGAATCGCAGCGTGTTCGGAGCTTTACAGCATTACCCTCCCAGCTTGCTGTTTCTACCTGCTTTGGATCTACATTTTCATCTCTTTGTCCTGTGATTTTAGATATATCGGGCTGTGATTGAATGGTATTGTGCTGCAGCATGATGCCACGAGCGCCTGCTGCTCTCTGTTTCCCTGTCTCTGGCAGAAAAGCCCTGTGACTGTATTGTAATAGCACGAAAGTTGTAAAAATAACCTTATCTCAAACACCTCGAACGTAGGTAATCAAAATCTTGGACATGTTGTTGTAGCCTCACAGAATGATTAATATGTCAAGTGTTTCTTTTTTTTAAAATATTTTCGTAAAACACATGCAAAAACACATGCGCGGAGAGAGACCTGTTTTAGCACGTCAACAGCTCTGAAAACTGTGAAAACCTTCAAATCACAATTGCACCTCATTTTGTTGCAAGCCAACACAATGAAGAGCATGAACAACATTTTTACTGCACTACATGTTGGTGACAGCATCACTTTGTACAAGTTCTTTTCTTCAGTGGAGGCAGGGAAGCTGGTTGAAGCTGATTGGAAAATAAACTGGGTTAAATACAGGACAATCCTGGGAGAGTTTCAACAGAAGCCCCAGTCAAAGTCCAGACCTAAATCCAACCGAGACTGACTTAATTTCTAAAGAACAGTGGCACATGTTGGACTCAAGATGTTCAAAGTCTTTAGAGGCTTGGCCTCCTATCGACTTGCAGCTGTTACTGTGGCACAAGGTGGTTCTTCAGAGGACTGAAAGGTCAAATACAAACACAGACAACACTTATATATGTTTATACTTTAGTACATTTTGAAAACCATGTTTGTTTTATTTCTTTTCGCAGTTATGCGGCACTTTGTGTTGGTCTGTCACGTTAAAATCTCAATACAGAAAACATGAAAACGAT
The DNA here is from genome assembly GCF_904066995.2 of Poecilia reticulata. Taxonomy (NCBI): domain Eukaryota; kingdom Metazoa; phylum Chordata; class Actinopteri; order Cyprinodontiformes; family Poeciliidae; genus Poecilia; species Poecilia reticulata. The sequence goes on along the minus strand of NC_088848.1, from coordinate 5,061,631 downwards.
CCATGGATGTGAACCTTTTTGCGAGGCTGTGAGCTTCTCCCACAAACTACTTCCTCATATACCTATTTCATTTAAGCCATTGAAAAATGCATAGCTGCACCTTTTTAATAATGCACGCTAACACCTAAATCTCTGGTTGTCTTAAAATGCAGAAACAGCAAAAACTTTGATCAACAAATAACTTTGCAATCTAACTTACTCAGCTCAACAGCTGCAGTGACTACTGATAACAAATCCATTTTTTCTACAGGAACATCCACTGTTTATGCAGCTTGTCAGAAACTCTTTCATTTCCTTTTCATTAATGAGTCTTCTCATACCTCCTACAGTAGCAGCTTCTGTATATGTTGTCCAATGGCGTGCACGGGCATGGAGTCTTTTGTAAAGTTGTTGTATGAGGGCCCCATGTAGTCTGACATACTTCTGTCCTTTTGTGTTGTGGAATTAACATGTTAAACATCTACAAAAAAAACAACACTTTTTTTTTCCAGTTGGAGACTTGATAGTTCCTTATGAGGTTAACTAACCTGCAGCCTCCCAAAACACATTGGTAACACTTTATTAGTTTTTTCCTCCAAACAGCGTACAGTATATATACACCGATTTTTGTAATCAAAACAATGTGTCAACCGGTTTGCCTGCTAGCTATGTTAATTTTTCACACTGTGCAACAGGATTTATTTCGAAAACAAAATGTTAGCATACAATTTTGCAAATACTGTTCTCACAAAGTTTAAGCAATTGTTTGAATTAAGCTCTTTAAATATACGTATTAGCAGTGATTACGTTTTGAATTCTTTTGCAATAATTTTGCATATCTCCTTGAATCTGAGGCTCATCCTGCAATGCACATCAGCAGATCTGATAAAAGGACTTTGAAACAGCTTTAAGGGTGCAAAGGTCTACTGTTTTATGCTGCACAGCCGCATGCAAAACAAGACATTATGATAAGTGATGAAAACTACTGTTACCGTGCATTTTGTGCTCAGCGTAAAGGTTCCCTGACAGAACAACAGAATTTTTTTCATAAAAGTAAAGTGCTGTCAAAAGCAGTCAAAAGCCCTATTTTTAACACAGTCCTACTCAAAGTAAAGTGTTTTGCTTTTAGTGGCACCTGACAAAGAAAGGTTCAGCTTTCAGTGGAGATGCAAAGTGTAAAACAGATTCGTCTCTGTTGTTTTTCCAGCTTTTTGAAGGAGCGGACAAATTTACAGTGTGCTTAGTAATCAAGACATTTCATGAGTATATTACATTTCTGATTTCTGCATTTGGGGAAAAAGATGCCATGTTAGTTAAAGCATGTCTGAAAGAGGCTTTAAATGTGTTGCGTATTCTAAAAAGACCAGTAATGTTTATTTTAAACCCATAATGGTGTCAATAAGAAGTCATAAACAGCTTTGGGATGACTGACTCTTTTGCCTTTGTAGCTCTACATTTGTCGACTGTCAGTTTCTTTCTTTGTGCATTGCGAGGAGGAGTGTAAAATGCTGTCAGAAATATAAATTGTAATGATAGCACCTGTGTTGTCAGTGATCTGTCTTTGCCAGATTCCCCCTTTCTTCTTTCCTACATTTACATGCCTCTCTGCACCCTGTTTACCCTCAACTCCTGGCGGATTATTCTCCCTTCAATATATTTGCATACATTTTATTTTTCCTTTCGAGTTCATTACTCATCATGAGTTCATCTTTGCTGGATCCTCTCGCCTGTTCTCGCTCGCTGACTGGCAGCAGCAGAAAATGCTCAGTAATGGCTGTTAGATTTTTAAGTGCTGCATGACAGGTGCACCGCATTGTGTGATAGGAAGTGTAGAATCGAGCTGTTGTGCACAGCGTACTTTGCTGAAAGAAAGCATATCCCCCCTTACAGATTTCTGCAGTTTTTTATTTTATTGTAAAACTTTGAAAATTTCATATTATCCAGCATTTTTAAATATTGTATAAATCGTTAGCAAATAAAGAAAACAATTTTGCAAGATTTTAAAATCACTCTGGAAGAAGTTTTATTTAGCTCCATTAAAGGCATTTCAAGCATTATTTGGTTGTTTAAGATCATAAAATAGGTCACTGCATTTCAATTGAATTGAATTTGGGCTTTGACAAGGCTACATTTAGGCCCTTTTGAAGTAATTTTGGTAGAGTGGCCACTTTTAGGAAGATTAACCACTGTGCCATGTTTTTGCCATTTATGGGTAATCACAGTATTTACAGAAAACCCAAAGCCTTAGAAATAACTTTCAATCATTCTTTTCATCTGTTGATGAATTTCTTTATATACAATATTGTTTAATATAATTATTAGACTACTTTATGTTAGAAGAGAGGTTTTAGAGATTAGGTAATAATCTGGTTATGGTATGGTCAGTTAAATTGATCTAAATTCTCTAAACAATGCGGTTAATTCCAAATAATATTTAACTGGTGACAGTCAGTACTTTTCACACAGAGCCGGTAAGGTTTCAGAAGAAAAATGGCTTTTGTTTTTACTGGTATTTTTTTGTTTAATAGTTTTTAATAGTTTTGTGATCTGAAACATTTGAGTGTGACAAAACAGAAGGAATGTGTAAGGGAACAAACACTTTTTCACAGAACCGTGTATATGCACTCGTTTCTGAAGAGCCTTGGTGGGGATTGCTTTATATTTGATCTCTTTAGGGATTGTTGCTCTTACCTAGTAAAAAAAATTATTCCTTTTATCAAGTCGTCCCATTACAGACCGCAGCATATTGCACCAGTGTAAATCAGTATTATAGCCTGACCACAAACAGACACAGATGGAGTTTGTGTGCAGATAGAGAAAACATACATACAGAGAGGTAAAAAAAAGTGTCAAATATTGATTTTTAAAGTGTGCAATGATTTTTTTTTTTAACTTTGTTATGATTCCTTTTTATCTGTGAGAAATGAACAGCTATAAACTCTGTACGCTGCTGCAGGGCAGACATTTCCCAGGTACTTTTGAACAAATTAGATGGCCGTAGCTCCAGAAATATTACACACCCTTCATTATTTTTTCTCATTTTGTCCCATTACAAAGAAAAACTTGCATGACATTTATTGGTTTTATATGTGGTACCTCAATGCAGGTAATTGTGAGGTGAAAGTAAAATGTCAGTCATTATTTTTCAATACTTTCAGCAAAGCTCATAAAAAAATGACTATTTTACGATCAGTTTGCAGCAATCAGTAAAAAAAGATTTTGATTCTTTTCATGTGTATAATTCTAACCTGCACAGAGTGCATGGATACAATAATTGTGCAAAATAGTTCAATTGTCATTGCACAAAGCTCTGCAGTGGAAACCTTTTCCCTTGCTACTGCTCCCAAGCTGAATAAATTACTGAGAGTAAGACGTTGAGTGACGGCAGAGATGTAGAAACGTCCCGTATATGTACAGGACATTTGTATAGGGGAAACTTTGTGGAGAGGATTTGTGGAAATTGTGCAAATTTGGTGGGACCATTGTGACAAGATTAGCCATGAAAGCAGCATGTGTCCTGCACTAAGGGCTCAGTGAATGAAATTTGTTTCTCAAGTTATGATGAAATGGAACAAAACAGGAGATTATGTGCATAAGCATTCACAATGTTTTTAGAAGATTTGTGTGCAAACTGTTGTTTCGCTATTTCAACCCATCTTGTGGGCATGCATGTCAACCAAAGTACTCTGGAGGAGTGGCAAAAGTCGATCGTCGATCTTCTTTCCTTATAAGTTACATTTTCAATGTCGCATTACGTTACTTGAACCTGCACCTGTATCACCTTAATAAGTTATGCTCTATATACGCAGACTAATTTTTTTTTTATTTCAAATGACCTTCTTTGTAGTAGCTGATCTATTGATGTAGTAAACATTAGATGTTCTGCTTTGTTTTATTACCAGAATAAGACAAATCCCCTCAATGTGACCCCACCTATCCAAGCTGTGGACCAGGACAGAAACATTCAACCTCCGTCAGACAGACCTGGGATCCTGTACTCCATCCTTATTGGTAGGTTCAACTTTTGTGAGCTCAGATTTGTTCCACGAGGGGACAACAATAGAGTTTCACTCTTTTGCTGACGGTACTTTCAGCAGGCAAGGCTTAAAACATAATAGAGTTGTTGGCTTAATGAAAAGTAGGTTTGACACCTGCTAACAAGTTATTTCCAAAATGCACCTTTAACTTGACAGATGAGCTACATTCATTGGAACACAGTCTAAATTGTAGAATATAAATGTATTTTATATAAAACAAATGTTGCACAAGAACGTTTGTTGATAAAGAAATCTTTTTTTTTTTATTTTATCTTTGTGTTTTGTCCAAATTCCCTAGAGAATAACAGGGAACAATCAGATCTCTGACTCCATCGTCTTTCTTCCCGGCTTTCTTGATTTAAAGAGGTGTGGCAAAAGCAAAGGAGGTGGATTAGCAGTGCTTACAAACTGGCCACCAGAAATCTTTCTTGCCCACAGCATCATCATCCACAACTCTTTAAAGATACTTGAATGATATGAGTAACAACAACCTGTAATATTCCTTTGGAATTTATATATTTTTTAATTAATTTAAATAGAGTTTTTGGTGCAGTCATTTAAATGTTACAGTCAACACGTATCTATAAAGGAAATGAATTTCAAGGCTCTTAAGACGGTAAACAGTAGTTCACGTTAAGGCTAGAGAGAGAATGTTTTGGTTAATGTGTTAGGATTAGAAAATAAATGTAACTGTAATATGAAGAATCTCAGACTTTCTAACAAACTTTTAAAAAGGACAAAATAAATCAGCTTCTACTTTGCAATGCCGACAATTTATCATTCAAAAGATCATTTATTTTTCTGGTCAATTACAAAAACTCTAATATTTCAATTAAAAGTCTTTAGTTCCATCCCAGCACACTCAAGCATGAGGATAAAATGCTGTTTGGACTGAAAAACTAACTGTTGGGATACTATATAAGCCTGATGGTAACATTTACATCCCATTAAACCCATTTTGTGTGCTGACTGTACATATTGATTTCCGCTGCACGTCTCACTTCTTCCTTTGCTGAATTCAAGAGAAAACTATATATTTTTTTTATCATACTGAGAACGAGTCAGTCATAGTGCAATTATGTAAGTATGATAACCTTACATAGTTTCTAAATACTGTCCAGACCACTGTTACTGTAGAGTTATTATAGATATAAAAAAGGTTTTGCACTACACCATCCACAATACCCACCTCCCCTAACTCCATAATAAAGCTGTGAACAACCTTAAAATAAAGTTATACAGAGATGGTGACCCTACGACGTCACTTCCTCCTACAGCTACCCAGCAGTGAGCTGTGGATTTTGTTGTTGTTGTTTTTACCTTAAACTCCTCCTCCTCTCTCTGCATGGTGACAAGATGATCTTTGATTCTTTCACTGGCTGCTGATGTTTTCATGTTAAGAGAAGTTTTTTTTTTCAGTTGCCATTTCTTGACCTTTTAAGATCATCACGCGACCGCATTGCTTGAAAGGCAAGTTGTCTTTTCGTTCCCATTTTGAAAACTGCATGGGTTAGATGGGCCTCTGTGCCAGGTCATATTTAAATCTCAAGGGAAAACAGTGAGGTCTGCGTTACAAATGGAAAGTTTAAAGGTATTCTCATAACCTAAATCTACTAAAATATGAATGTAAAAACAAAAGAAAACTGACTTTCTAAAGAAGAGGTTCAGTTCAATTCAAAATACTTTCTTAATCCTAAAGGGAAATTAAGTGTATCCCATGTTATCCAAGTTTTATCTTCTGTAGCGGTCAGTGTTACTGTAGATGTGAAGAAGCTTCTGACTGAATGGGCTTTGTTGTTATACAACAGTTGTTTGAAGAGGATTCTCAAAGTTTTGAATAATGTTCTTCATTTTGTGAAAAATGCTTTTTCACTCAATCGTCTCCAGAGGTTTTATTTTTCACCTTAATCCTGATCCCACATAAGAAGGTAACAGCCCAGACGTCAATATCTGCAACATTCAGAATTAATTCAACAAATAATCCGTGGGGGTCACTTGAAGAGATCTCAAATTTGACAGATTTGGAGAAATATGATAAGGCATAGCAGGGAAATACTGCTAAGTTAAAATGTGTCATACTGTTGACCTTCTACAATAAAAAAAACTGGATGCCTAAGTTAAATTATGGGGTGTTTTGACAAAGTATTGGTTTAACAATGTGCAATTTTTTGCAACTCTAAATGTGCTACATTTATCTCCTCACAAATTAGCCTAGTTTTCTTTTCTTTTTTTAAACCGTATTGTGAAAATGTCACTTTAAAAGTGGAAAAAGGTTTTGCAATTATTTCTCATGGCCTATTTTTTTTTTTAGATCACACAAGGCTGGTTTATTTAACAGGCTGTTTACACTTTTGAGATCTGCTTTATTACAATTTATCTGCTGCTTAATTTGAAAACAAACACTTGGAGGCTGATGAGTTTTGTTAGATAATCTGCTTTATCTGCTCTGGAAAACCTTGCAATGGAATCTTCTCAGGACATTTGTTGTAAATATATAATTAAATGATTTAAGACAAAAATAATACAAGAATTAAAACACTTACTGTAGAAAATGTACTTAGTACATTTTCTACTTAGGCTCCAAGCCAACATAATTTTAATATTTTGAACTACTGCAATCATTACTTTTGCCAAAAGCCTCAATCGATAAATCATTGACTTCACCTGAAATGGTCAGGATTAGATTTCTTTTACTAAAGCAGTAACTAAGGCAAGGAAAACAGTGTGCATCTGAGAACCCCCTCCGCCCAAATAATCAATGTGTGCTAAAAAAAGAAGTAACACACATTCATAGAGATGCACAAGAGGCATATAATTTTGCACATGTGGCTGTGTTGGTTCTCTTCTTATGAGAACTTGATTTCCCCACAGAACAATGCCGCATTCAAAGCGTCATATATGAATGTGAGCTGTGCAGGCTCATCCCCTCCCATCGAAGGCCGAGATGAGAGAACGGGGAGGATTAGTCATGCCCTCCCTCCCTCACTCCATTCTTCACTTTCCCCCATGACACTCCAAACATACATATATTTTCTCCACCTCTCTCTTTCTCACTCACTGATGTTTTCCTACGTTCTGATTTTTGTTTGCTCTTTTTTTTTTTTCCCAGGCAAACCAGCATCCTATGCAGAATATTTCATCTTAAACAGAACCACAGCAGAACTCATGCTGCTGAAACCCATCGACAGGGAGCTCTACCGCAGATTTGATCTGGTTATCAAGGTAAGAGAAACAACAAGGGCACAGATTGCCTTTTTAAAGTTTGCTTTTTCTTTCCAAAAACACCAAACGTCCTAGGTCTTAGCATTCATATTCTGATACCTTTCAGTCCCACAATATGCTCAACTCTTACTCAGCTTATAATTTTCTCATAAGATTATTTGTCCGACAAAAAGTAGACTAGCATGAACGTTTTAATTTGGAGAATGTTTATCATCAAATTTATTCCGATTTGACAAGTTTGATTATCTTTTCTTTGTTTGTTGAGCCTGTGATGAAAATACACCACAAAATATTGATGGACTTCTCATCGGTTAAAGCTTCAAATAAAGTTTGTATTCAGTAATATTCTTCTGTTGGAATAAAAGATGAGATTTCAAACGAAGTCTGTTGGGATGGATAACACCCCAACTAATATCCGCAAGGAACAGAAAAAGAATTAATTCAAACATCCCTACTTTTTACCCTCTTTATAGTCTTGCTAAATGATTTCAAGCTGAGGAAATAAAAAAAAAATATATCAATATACGCTAAGCAGAGGGCATTTAAAATTCCTTGATTTTTATTGTATTACATTTTGTATTTCTTAACTGACTTCTGCACTCTCAGTATGTCTTACTAAACTCGGGATGAAGGTACAGAGTTTTTCTCTGTAAGCATTAATTGTACAATAATAAATGACTTCCTTTATTAGTTGAAGTTATCAGTGAACACAGAGCACAAGATGTGATGAAGAAAACAAAACGTCCTCATAACTAATTCCTCAATCAGTTTAGTTCTTTACAGGCTGGAAGATCATGTGTTACATGGGTTCCTATGTATTATTTGTGAATTAGTGCTTCTTTAAAGTTTTAAAAAAAATCTTAATTAATGTATTTCTTGTCTTTGTGGTGTTATGAAAGAGTACAAAGTGTCCGTGCAGTGTAAATGTAAGAGTTTGACTTTGAAACTCAACAAGTTGGTCAAATTCATCCTGTTCACTTTATGGATGACTGAATTGTTTTTCAGTGTTCATAAATTAAATTACACAATGTTTCGTAATGCTCAGAGTTACGCTTGTAAATCTTAGAATTCATGAAGTAGATCAAAGTAATCTGGAATACTAATAATTTGATAAGAAACCTTATATATCTCGTCTTCCTGTAACAGAGATGCTCCAAATTGTGTACTGCCTTGACCTGTCAGTAACCCGTTAGTAGTTAATTAAAATTTTGTAATATTCGGATCAGGCACAATGTTAACTTTTCTAATTAAGAGTATTCATTAGTAAAAAAGCAGGGTTTTTTTTACATTTTAACACAAAAAAAATGAGAACTGAGTCTGTTCTGTCTGGAAAACAGATCCACATGAACTGCAGTCTCCGCATGTTTTGCTGAAAGAAAATTGATCCTTAACCTCAAAATTTCGTCTTCCACCATGTTATATGACAGAGCGCAAAAATAGTTACAGTCTTAATATTTTCCAAACACGTCTCAATCTGTTTCGGGTTTTTAAAACGGCTTTTAACATTTCTGTGTCACTGATTTTGAAACTGATGTTCTTCCTTCATTCACGGCTTCCATTCTAAAGAGTATTGTTCTTAGACGTGTAAGTAGTTGACTGAGGAGTGTATCATTTTCACAACTAGGTGATAGTTCACCAATCCATCACAGGGATATTTTTGATATATAGTTGTAAATTTTTATTACAACTAAAGGTAACAAAATTACTTTATTGTGGCACTATGTGCTTGGAAAATACATAATACCGTCCCTTTAGCAAAACTTGTCTTGTTTAATGGCAGCCTTAAAATAAAAAGGGAAATGACAGCCCTGCTGGGATTTGCATTAGAATTCCAATTTCGCATAGAAAACGTGTGTTTTTGCCTCCTAGATTCCACATACATCACTCTATAAATATGACTCCCAAAAAACAAAAACCTTGAAATGGTTGTTGCATTTACTATAGTTGGTACCGAGGGCAAAAGGATACACTTGGAAAGGATTAACAGCTTAATTCATAAATGGATCAAATTTGCTAAATTGCAGAATGCAAACAAAAAAGGGGGCTATAAATATGATATCTGCTAAAGGCAACTCAATAGTGTCTTTAATCCAAACACTACATATAATATTTGTAAAAATATATATTTGTTATGTCTTCCTGAGGTTCTAGAGGAGCTTTGCAAAGCCACGAGACTCTGTGCAGAAGTTCAAGCACCAGAAAGAAGTCTGGCTGTGCCAATTATTTGAGCTGTAGAGCAAAAATCATAAATATCTTTAAACAAATAACAGTTATCTGTTTTGACATTGAGCCCAGGATGGAGTGAAAGTGCTCCTGCTGAATAAAGTCAGGATGGGAATTATGTGAAGGCTGAAACCTTTGACCCTGTTAAACAGCAAACGATGCTCACCAATTTGTTCTAAATCACTCCATCTATTCCTAGCTATGAATAAAATGGGCTAAACTAGTTGAATAATAAAAAGAAAGTCTTGAAAGTAGCAAACTGCATTAAATAGGTAGCTAAGCTCTGAGGTTGATTGTATCTTTATTCTGGCAGAAAGGATTATAGAAACTTTTACTCCGACACAGAAGGGGAGTCTAAGAAAAGCGTTCTGCTAGCTGACAGCATGACGTAAAACCTCCAGCTTTGTTTAGTCATGGGCATATTTTACATTAAGAATCATCAAAGTAATTATGATTGATTGAATTATGAAACTATTGTCATTACAAAGGATATAACCTTGTGTTCTAGTGTAACTATGAACAATTTGTGGTATTCGCAGGATTGAAAATCACACTGAATAACTGTAAACATAAATAAAAGCAGTTTTCTGCTTGGGGTGAGATCAGAGTATATTATGTTGTTTTCACATCTCTGCTAAAATGCCAATTTTTGTGATACATAAGTTGCGCAATGTCAAACTTGATGAATAAGTTCCTCTTTGTCTTCAGGGTTCTAGCAAAAGTCTCATAGTTTTCTGCCAGTGATATTTCATCACTTTGACTGAAATCCCAGTTTCCTAATGTTCCCGCCAACATCATTTCACGTATGTGTGTTTTGTACTTTAAGGAGATGGAGATAGGTCTTTGGGTGTCACCTTGACCAGTTCCTGCACATTTGTTTTTCAAATTTACAGCAACATACATTTTTATGAAAATGTCACAGTTAAAACATTTTTTTTTTTTTACTTTATAAGGTGTCGTTGTGTTACATTATCATTTTAGTTTGTTTTCATTTGTGTTGTATAGATAATATGCCACTTAGAGCAGCAACAAGTTGTGAAATAATGCACCGTTTACATCAAAAAGCCATTAATTTGAACCAGTGTGTGAACAATATTTATATCCAGTCTGTCACACAAATTTATGACTCCTTAACATTACCTTGCTTTGCATTTTTGCTTCAGTCATAATTGCTGTACCATATTAAAAGCACTGCAACTTCCTTCACCAACACATCAGATCGATAGGAAAAAAAAAACATTGGCCCTGAAAATATAATTTCCATCTGAACATAAGAGAAAACATTTCAAGTTTGAAATGCTTTCTAATATCACAGAGAGTACCCAGAGTACACATCTTATAAATATTTCAGCTTTGACTGAAAGGATTCAAACAGACACCAATTCAGACAGAAGGTTTGATGATCTCCTGTTTTCCTGCTGAGTTGATGTTAGCCTTTTTAGATTGGCTTTAATCTATCTAGGGGATGCAAATTGCATCAGGAGACCAAAGAACTCAAGAAAGGCAGCATTTTCAGATTTGTTTTTGCAGTAATAGGGTCGAATGTTCTGAGGATGACCAGACCGAGGAAAAAGTTCCGTTTTAATGAGACTAACAGCTCCAAAGTAGAAAAAGTAAGTTTTACCTCTAATACATTCTGTTCAAACTTCTCTCTTTGTATTGGCTTTAAAAGAAAAAAATCCAAACCAATTAATTTGCATACTCTCTTACCACCGATCATCTACAGGAGCGTGGACATGGTTTTGCTTCTAAAATGACGACGAGACGAGTATTTACTCAACTTAAAAAAAGTTGTGATTTTGTACAACTTATTAATTGCTCATTAAAGAACATCCCAGGTTAATGTATTCTTACCACTTAGACATTAAAATTGTGCAGTCGTGATGGGTTGCACTGCATTTGGGTTTCCTAATTGGTCGGTAACAGGGAAGTCTGCAACAAAACAAAGCCGCTCCATTCTGCCCTGTCTCTAGGCGGAGCAGGACAACGGTCACCCCCTGCCAGCGTTCGCCAACCTTCAGATCGAAGTTCTGGATGAAAACAACCAAGCACCGTATTTTTTGGAGTCTGGTTACCATGGATACGTCAGTGAGGCTTCGCCAGTCGGAACCACCATTGCTACCAACGTCACTCTATCGGCTCCCCTCACTATAATAGCTTTGGATAATGACGTGGAGGAGGTAAGCATGTTATTATAACAATACGTTATTCATGGTTATGGAGCAGTCTTCACAGCTATTGAATTTTCTTACATTTTTGGTATAACAATAAAAGTTTATCGTTTTGAAGTTTATGATCATGCCCTTCAACGTACAGCTGTTTTTATATTGAGATTAAAGTGTGCACAGGGGATCTCTCTGTTGATTAGTGACTTCTGAAGACAACTGCTTGCATTGCATTTTATTTAGGGGAGTCGGTAAAGGAGGCTCAATGGATGCCACACTGGAGATTCTGTTTTTAATGTGATCAAATGTTAAAATATATTTTTCTGAAGAGTTAATTATACAGTTTGTTTTTTTTATGCTTTTGTTGTAGCTGAAACCCAATCAGATGCCTGTAGGTATCATCTGAGTTGTGTGTTGACTCTATTTCCTTTCTCTTAATTTTCAACTAGCAATGCGGACAAGGACACCAAAAGTTTACTTAAAATGTTTAATATTCATTAAACCATGTCTATGGTGTTTCACTGTGCATGTGGTGATTTAATGCATACATATTCTGGCTTAGACTGTATTGAACTAACATGAAAAAGTTTTATTATCCTACTTAAAATGTTCGCACTATTTTAAATTAGGATTCTTTTTAGCTTGCAGAGAAGTTACTGATAGATCTCACTGCACAGCTTTCAGTCAGGCGGCCAATAGAAAATGATCTCCAGAAGCACACTGTATACTAAATGGACGAATCAACCATTAGTCAGTTTTAACAAGACAGATGAGGACAAGTAAAGACATTTCTTCATGTCATTGAACGATAAAGGAGATGTGTAATTTTCTGTCCTTGAGGTTTACTCTACAGTCAGAATTAGAATTTCGCTGTTCTGGTTTTAAAAGACCCTTTGGCTCTTTGCTTCCTTTATGACTCAAAACTAAATTGCTCCCTTGGGCAATAGTATATAATAACATAAGCATATATAATAACACGTTGGAAGCATTTCCATGCAGGCATGAGAAGGACTCTAACATATTTAAGTGCCCACCTCTTTCCTGCTCTTCTCCCCACTGAATCTCAGCTTTGTGCTTTGCTTGCAGTGTTTGAAGTGGCCTATCTAAAGTGCCTGTGAATCTGACAGTAAAACCGTTTGGCTCTTTAAATTACCTCCCAGTAATAATTGAGATTTTACAGTGCCGCAATATTGTTATCGCCGACGCATCCCCGACAGCTGAGTTTAAGATGTAGTGAAGACATTTTGTCAAAAACAAGCTTTGGTTCATTGCTGTCTAAAGGTCTCCCCCCAGCAGGGGTTGGTGTTTAGGAAGGATAATGTGTCAGGGTGGGATCTTTAGTTTAAGGCAATTGATAAACAACTGGTTATTTTTAGTATTCCCATCCCTGGTATTTCCCTCTGCAACAGGCACCAACAATGATGATTAGTCCTAATAGCTGTTATCCACTGTCTATCACTTTTTATTTATGTTTCTGCATGCTAATGTACGTTCCTGTGTGTTACTGTTTAAATGTGTGTATGCATGTGTGTGTTCATGCTTATTTATGGCTCAATATCCACAACAGCAACATCGACAAGATTATCAGGCCCCCTACCCTGCTGAGCCAGCCTTATCTGGAATGAGAAGAGCTCTCTCTCTCTCTCTCGCTCACTCGCTCTCACCCTCTCTCTCTAACACAGAAACACACACACTCATATATAAACACACAAACAAGAGATGGTTGTTTGGAAATGCCAGAGCAGGCCATACATGAGAATTGCCTCTTCATCACTGAGTGTGGCGTGCATTTGCAGACATTTACAATTCGCTGTTAGGAAAGTTTTAATGTGTGGAAATCAATTGAGATTTTATTTTTTTCTATTCAGAATTTTCCCTTTTTTTTTCGGGGTGAGGGGTAACTCTTAGTTATTCCTCCTGCAGATGTTCTTGTGCTTAGGTAGGGCATTGACCTTTGTTCTGAAAGACTTTTATTAGCACGATATGGAACACCTAGGTGATTCCTTAAGTTATTTAAAGCTCGACTTCCAACAAACTTGCCTCTGCTCCCTCCGCAGGTTTCCTGTCATGTTTCGTTTCATAATTCGATTTAGAAGAAGCCACGGTGTGCATCAAAGCACATACTGTGAAGGCTTTAGAAAAGCCCGCTTGCCAATTTCACACAGCAGAACATCTAAACAATCTAAACAAATATCATGGGTGTTCTCCTAGAAAATTAGGCAGTGACCTTACATTAAGGCGGTATTTATTAAAGACCCATAGTTGTTATGAATTTGCTAAAAGGCTCCACCATGTCCCATGTAAAAGTTCTAAAGAAATCATTCATTAGAGTTTCAAACTGTGAGACCTGGAAAACATAACACAACTAAACATTTGACATGAAATTCAAAAGTTTAACCCATGTAGAGTATTATTATACATATGGGGTTTGTTATATTCCTATGTTCTGGACAGGCCACCAGTCTGTTACAAGGGCAAGCTACTGTGCTTACATTAACTTCTACAAGAGCAATTTCGGGGAACCAATACACCCAATAGTCATGCTTTTGGACTGTGGGAGGAAACCAGAGTACCTGGAGAGAACTCTTGCATGTACAGAGAGAATACACAAACTCCATGCAGACTGGGATTTAAACCCAGGATTTGAAGCATCTGACTTTAGCAACGGTAAACCAGCAAAACCATTTAAACCTTGTCAGGCTTGTTTGTTTTTCTGCAGAGTAGCAAAGATCCTGCCAGATAAGAAACATCTTCCTCAGTGCCAACTGCAGTCCACCAACCTGTTGAGCTGTTTTTATTACCTAATTATACCAACCCAACATAACTCAAGAACTACTTCTTCCTTCAAAATTAGAGTTATAGACATAGATGCAGCAAAGTGTTTAGCCTTGAACACTCACCCTTTTCTCAAGGACACTTTATATTAGTTTACATTTGCTTTTCCAGGCAGTGAAACACTCCCAGACACTTTATATCAACAGACCTCACTTTGACAAGATCTTGTGGCAAAATCTCATACATCAAAATTTTGCTTGTTTTCCTAATCTTCTATCAAGGATCTATCAAGTTTAAATAAGCCTCTATGAGTTCCTCGTTGTTGATACACCTCCATTGTGTAAAATACCTCTTTTTGTCTTTCACAGGCCCGGGATCCACAGCTGCACTTTTCTCTGGACAGTTATTCTCATGTTTTTTCTATATCAACTACTGGGATAAGAAGATATCTCACGCTGTTGCAGCCTGTAGACAGAGAAACACAAGACTCCTATACATTCACGGTAATACACAGGCTCAATATGTGTGCGTGTGTGTGTTATTGTAAACAGGAAAACTACTTGCATCAGGGGAAAGTAGGGAGAGAAAACTTGCAGCGTTGAAAAGGCAGTTTTATCTGAAAGAATATTAGAACTGGAAGCAAAATTAGGAGGGAGTTGTGCAAAATTGCAGAGCAATGGGGAAAAAAAGAATGTGGGTAGACAAAGAGGATAAGCATTTTACAAACCATTAAAGACAGAGTTGCAGAAAAGCATGGTGTGGAAAAAAATCATTAAGATTCACGTGTTGTGAAGGAGGAGGTTGCACAGAACACAAGCAATACATTTAACATAAAGGGAAGAATGAGTAGAACAAGAATGACAAAATGCCGGATTAACTCTGCTTTGTGCCTTTGTTTTTATGAAGCATAATCCAGAAAACATTCCCCTCCTCTGCTTTTTGTGTCCATCTTGGCAAATAAGTCGACATTAATATGTTTTAGTCTGTTTATCGCTTGCTTATGAATTCAGCAGCAAAAACAAAAACTTCAGCAGCTGAACCGACTTTAGCAATGCTATGGGGAATGAGTTTGAATTGCAGTCACCGTCCACAGGATTTCATTATGGAGGCCTTTACTCATTTACAGTAATATCCAATGTAGTCTGCAACATACAATAAGGAGAGAATACATTTAGCCCATTTCCATTTGAAGTATATTTTTCATGTTGGAAGATCATTGCACTATACCATGACCATATTGCTGGTCGAGAAAATATATGTCTTTAATAGAAGGGAAAGTGTTGCAAGAGTTATCTGCTGTGGGACCAATACTGAGGGGCCATAAACCATCGACAGAACTCAATTTCAAATAATCAACACTCCCTCCCTTTAAGCATGGAGTACAATGATTATACTTGTTTCTTGTTGAAACAGCACCTTCTTCCTGGGTCGCATGCCCGTAAGTTAACTCTTCTATCACTCTGTGACGAGACAGACCCTGCATAAGACTTTTTTATTGTGTATACTTATCTCCATTAGTTTCTCACTGCCCTCCCCTCCTATTGTTTTTTGTTTTCTTCCATTCATTGGATCTGTTAAGTGCATTCAACTTCAATGTGATTTTATTGGCCTTGCACTGAGACGCTGCCCTTTGCCAAGCAGAACATCTTAATATGAGGCCCTCATCATGTGCAGTAATCCACTGATTCTTCATCTAGCTGCAATCTACTAATTCCACTCTGACAACAGAGACGGTGTGTGTTTTTGTGTGAAGCTGTGAAACGAAATACATAACTTTATGTGCCCTTGAGTGTGCATTCAGCAATTTGGAAGTTAAAGATGGAAAAGCAGAAGGTCTGGAGTATTGATTGAAAGTCAGAGGTATACTGTAATCATTATGAAAGCCTTGGAGAAGAAATTAAACTCTGACTGGAAGAAAGAGAGTGCCATGAGACACGGAGAGCCATATCCATCAGAAAGGAGTCAATCAGCTTCTTGGCAGATGAGCCTGTGAAGAAGATTGGTATCAGTAAAGACCATTATTTTTTTGTTGATACTTACAGATAGAGATTCATAAAACATAGGGAAAATAATATATATGGCAATTAGGATTGGAGAGAGTAAATACAACGCAAAGGGGTTCTAAACATTGTGATAAAGATATTTTAACTTCATCAGCACAATGTGCAACATGAATCCTTTGCAAGCATTAAGCCACTAGGTGATTTTACACATAAGCAATTTTTGACACACTGTTCCTTGTTTATTTTTGAGTGCTTCAATTTTGACAAAAGATTAAGGTTTACAGCTGTCAAAAATGTGTTTGAATTCAGTAAATTGAAATGATAAATGGTTTTGTTTGGCGAGATGAGAAAACGTAAAATACAGTTTACGGAGGATAGAGATTTATGTATTCAAAGAAACAGTATTATGTATTCAAACAAATATACAAACATCTATTGCTTTCATTCAAATGAGGCAGGTTTTTCACACAGGTGTTGTTGCACAAGGAGAAACAAAAAATATCTGAATGACTCAATAAATCCAATTTACAGCTGCTAGTTTAGCAAAAGCAAGCAAATCTAAACAACTTTTTAAATAATCTTAGTGGTGTTGGCATTAGCACACTACAGTACAAGAGATATAGTGCATATTTTAGTAACTTAATAAATAAACTTACAGTTAATTGTGTACCATTTCTGCTCTTCAAGAAAAAACTAGTTTACTGGCCTAAATCATGAAATATTTTAACTCAAAGAATATGAGTTTAAGTGAAGATTATTTTTCCTAAGTCTATTCTCTAGAAGCAAAACATGAAAAGAGTCACTTCTCTCAGTGAAGGCATATATAGTCTGCAGGAACAAGAAAAAAAGTTTTTCACTTACAGTGGCAACAGCAAGAACAAAATCTTTTTTGCTGTAGACAAGACATTTCATATTTCACAGGAACTCAAGTACAAGAAAGTCCTGGGAAGCCCTCAACTGCATCATTTGTCAGTGTAGTAAATGTCTCCCCTTAGAAGTATCGGACCAATCAACACTGCACATAAAAAACCCCAACTTCTTCCTTGTTCATGTGCCAATAGCAAGCGGCCATAACTATTGGGAGAGCAAGGCTAAGAGACCAGAATCGTGTCATTTTATAAACGAGAACAAATTTCCCTTTTCCTGCAGAGAATGTGTAGGTGGAGTATGTGAATGTATAGGCAGAATGACGCCTGCTCGGTCTCATCTGGGGAAATAAAATCATTTCTGGTTCTCTCTTTTGATGTCAGATGAAACAAAATTGAATTGTTAGTCTAAAATGATGCAGCCTTCACCCACCGTAATAAAACAATCAATCAACCCCAAGAGAAAAACCTAACGGTCAATTATGGATTTGGGAACCTAATGCTGTAAGGTTGGTTTACTGCCAATGGAACAGACACCTTAATCATGGTAAATGGCATCATAAAAAATAACTTGGAACGTCAAGATACTCAACAGCAATGTTAGGCATCCTGCAGAAAAACTAAGTATTTGGCTGTGTTGGAAAATTCAATATTACAATGAAACCTAAAGAGTAGAAATGTTTAACCAATGAAAAACATAAATGCTTTCTAGCCGTCCAGCCAACTTGAATGTTCCAACTTCAAGGTAATGGAAAATCTGTAATTATTTATAGTGAGGCTATAATTTTGAAATGCTCTGAGAACTGGAGAATATTTTATTTAAAAAATGGTAAAAGTTAACATGCAAACATGCAAAACTTGTATTTATGTAGCTTTGCAGTATGCATTTGATATACCCATGTAGGAGTATCTATAATTGTTTAATTGCCTTAACAGGCTTTTTCATTTACTGAAAAGGAGATGAATGATTTTGGGAAAAACATTACTTTTGTCCTAATGTAAATAAAAAAAAACATTAGTTATGTATTCCCAAAACCATATAACTTGTGCATTCCTAGCTTTCATGAGATGCCTCTGATATTTCCAAAGAGAGAAAAAAAAAATTTTGCCAGGGCTTTACTGTGTGCTTTACATAAATCAATGACTAAGAGAACACAATACAACTGTCACCACTTTAGTATAAATAGCCATTTTTACTGTAGCCAAGCAACAGGAAATATATTTTTCCTGCTTTTCACTTCAGGCATAAGTTTGTGAAACAGAAGTGGGCCATTCTGGCAACCATCCAGTGTGTGAGAGTCCAAAAAAACACTGTGAATGACCATCCTCTTCATGTGTAAAATGACCCAGGGAGACAAACAGATACATCAAACAGCTGCGTAAATAATGGAAGCTCAATGCGACTTTACCAGATAAACTCATTCCTCACTTGTCTGGCTGCACCACGCACTTGCAGACCTATAATGAGCGGACCTTGTCCCTAATATTCAGCTAAACATGCAGGGAAAATTCATGGTCCATGTTGTTTTTGTAAGCTGGTTTAAAACAAAAACTTCTCAAAGGAAACTACACACAATAAAATCTCAAGAACACGTTCAGAGCACAAACCAAATGCTGAATATTACATGTTTCTTGTGTTTGTTTTTACTTTTTGCATTGATCTGTTGTTTTTTTTCTCTCGTGTTTTTGCCTCCACAGCTGTTGGCATCAGATGGTGTTCAGCAAAGTGCTCCTGTTATTGTGACCATAACAGTGCTGGATGCCAATGACAATACTCCAACGTTTTCCAATGTCTCTTATAGCGTAAACCTGTTCACTGATATGCCGCCTGGAGAAACTGTCATAAAGGTATGTGTGAGTTATTAACGCAGCTGTTAAAACGTGAACAGTTTGATCTATGTGGACCTTATATGTATTTGTGATCCTGTTTGTCTTTGTAGATGACAGCAGTTGATTCTGATGCAGGTGAAAATGGCCAAATCAGTTACCGCATCTTGGCTGGTGACCAGGGAAAGTTTCTAATAAACAGCAGGTAAACCGATCAGAGACAATTCAATACTGTTGGTATGTTCTGCATTTTACTGTTATATCATATGTTTTAACATTTTATGTGATTTTTCTGTAGCAATCTTTCTATTATAGCAGTTTATGCATGAAAACAAAAGAATACGTTATCTGATTTGAATCCAACATCAAATAGCATCAACAGCAAAACATGACTTAAATGTCAATAAACCCGAACCAAGTTTTTTTTGATGAAGAAAGCATATTTTATTCAGTCATACAGTTTAAAACAATTTCAAGAAGGTAAAATATCAAGGAGGTAAAACAATGATTTGTGCTAACCAACATTTTGTGAAGTGTCCTAAGGACTTTTTTAAACATTTTGGAATTAATCATTATTTTTCCAGCAGGTTCACTCACCAGCGATAATCGTTTTAGACAACAGACATTTTTTTCATGTGCCTGTGGGTTTTCATTGTTGCCATGCTTACAGAATAGGCAAAACCAAACAACGAAATCCTTAAAAAGTCAACTCAGAATCTATTGTCTTCAGTTTTCATCACAAAAAGAAAAAAACAACAATTGATGGGATGCTGGAAAAGATTATTGGTGAAAAACTCTGGTAACAGCATGATTTAGGATTGCTTCAGTTAGATCTAAGCAAAGTATGAGTCTTAAAAGAAAGATATATCAAAGCTATTACTGCTTTGATGAGAATAAATTGCAGGTTTTGCATCAATAAAGCGATTGTCAGCATTTTTACAACAACTGAAGGTAAAACAGTTATTTGATTGTGCTATAAAACGGTACAGTATATGTGCCTGGGAAATGCATAATACTGCCTCTCTAATATTTCCGAAGAGCCACAGGCTGAAGGCTTAAAGAACCTACGAAAGTACTGTGTACATATTTTGTACCATATATAGACTTTTTAATAGACCAATAACTCTGTAAACAGTGTAAAGACACAAAACATATGCCTCTTTGTGTAATGAATCAATTAAAAATACATGCTTTGCTTTGTTAAACAAATCACTGAAATAGATTAACTTTTCAATGACATTCTGATGAATTGAGAAACAAAAGTTTATCACTGTGAACTTAATAAAACTCCACTTATAACTGATTTCCACAGGCTAAAGGACTGCTAATGAGAAAGCAGGTGGCAAATGGTAAACTATAGGAGAAGCCAATGAATGCATGTATAATGTAATGAGAAAGCATGTGGCGTGTTAATAACCGCGTACATTTAATCATTGTTTTCACAGCACCGGGGTAATTACAGTGGCACCAGGTGCTGAGCTGACTGTTGGCCGAAGCTACGCTCTGACTGTGGAAGCTGTAGACAATGGGCCTGCGCCTCACAGACGGTAGGGGGTTTCTCTCGTTCTGCTCCGTTGCTCTTTTCCTATGTCTGTGTGAAACTATGGCATGAAAGGTCAGGTCTTTACAGCTTTCAAATTTATTTTTCTGACCCTTTTCAACACCACCTACGGCTCCTTTTTATTTCTTTATCATCGCCTGTCTTCACATTTAATCCCAATTTTTAGCTGGAAAATTACAGGAGTAATTTATAATATTAGGTTTTTGAAGTGCAGTATTTCTTGTCATTCATCTCAGATGGTGAGACTCATATTATCTAGAATCCTCAAGTTTTTGATTGTAGTCATTTTGATAATTATGGCTTATGGATAATGAAAACCCAAAATCCAGTGTCTCAGAAAATTAGAAATGTCATAATGTCATTGTTGGAAACTCCTAGTGTCACTCCCAGATCAGCTAATTGATTCAAAACAGAGGTCTGCATAGGTTTGTTGAAAACATTCTCACTCTGGTTCAGTAAACTACATAATCATAAGTAAGTCTGCTGACTGGCTAAGTCACAGAGTAAGTAACAATATGTCATTGCTGAAGAAGCTGATTGTTCAGAGTTTTGTATCCAAGCATATTAGCAGAACATTGAGTGGAAGGAAGAAGTGTGGTTGAAAAAAATCCACCAGCAACAGCAAGAATTACAGCCTTCCGAGGATTGCCAAGCGAAATCCATTCCAGACACACAGACGAATACTGGAGATGAGTACAAATGTTGCATTCCTCATGTAAAGCCAGTCCTGAACGAGAGATAACATCAGTCATTCGCTGGTGTTGAGCCACTGAAGTCCACAGTCAACCAGCCACCTACCAGGAATTTCTAGAGCGCATCCTGCTTCTCTGTTGACGAGCCGTATGGAGATGCTAAATTTATATTCCTGCAGAATCTTTCACCTGCCCACACTGACGGTTCAAGGACCATGGTATTCCTGACCAGCTAACTCTCTCGATCTGAACCCTGTAAAAAATGTTCTGCTTGTTGTCAAGAGGAAGAAGAGAGACAAGCCAACGAGGTAGATGACCTGAAGGCGGCTCTCAAAGCAGTCTGTGGTTCTGTTACACCTACTCAGCGCCACAGGCTGATCACCTCGATGCCTCCATGCTTTATTTCATATAAGTGGAGACTCAACTGAGTACTGAGTGCATAGAAATGTACACATTTTCCATCCGTTTGTCCAATGTGGTATTCTAATTTTTTGAGACAAACTCTTGGGGTTTATATACATGAAAGCCATAATCATTAAAACTGCAAAAAAAAAATAAAAGTTTGAAATATTTTATTCTGTATCGTGGATCTCTATAAACTAACCATTTCACTTTTTGAGATAACTGGAAAGGAATAGTGCATTTTTACACAATATTCATTTCTTTTAGATGAAGTCGTATTTCTACAGAATAAAATGTTCTGGAAAGGAAAGTCAGAGTGAAATGATATTACAAGTTTTAGAATTGAAAAAAGAATTGGGGCCTGGGAAGGTGTGACTCAAATAGCAGCGTGCTCCCTTCTTTTTATTTCCCAAAAGGGTAAATGTCAACTAATGCAGAAAATACATTCAAATAAATTTCATTCCACTCTTCAAGGGCTAAATCAATAAATAACAGTGGCTTTCACAAAGCCCCTAATGCAGGACTTTCCACAAACTTTTTCCAATCGTCCAGGAAAAAGCGTCGGCTTCAAATGCTCTGTAAAGTGGCGCTTGTATTGATCTGATTGCAAAAACTCTGGCAGAGAACAGTTCAGTTGTGATTTTCTTAGTTTTAGCAATTACTAAGCAATATTTCAGAAATGGAGTAAATCAAACCATTGAACGGTTCATCCAGTAGAATCCAGTCAAGCTGCACAGAACCACAAAATGATGCAGCTGTTGTTTTGGCAGAGACTTTGATTACCAGAGTGTTTTATGCAGCACAGGAAATATTACAGAACAGAGACTCTCAATTAAGCATATGCTGGGCATTCTCTCTCTCTCTCTCTCTCTCTCTCTCTCTCTGCCAATTGAAATAGTAAAACACTTTATAGAGATTAATGGCACAACGATTGATGCTTCCAAGCCTGTATTTCTTTTAATTATGAAGATTTTTTTTCAAAATATGGGCTTAATGAAAAGTATGTTCAATACATGTTTATTTTCAAGAAATACCTTTTAATCTGATAAACTATGGTCATTGGAAGCATATAAATCACAGCATACATCAGTTAATAAAATCGTCAGCAGTGTTGGTTTTTGATGCCTGAAGCATGGATTAAATTATAGTGTTTTTCTTGGGGAATAGCTGAACAAAAGGGTAAATTATTACCACACTGTCCTTGAGATGTGACAAACAAGTCGAATCCTTCCAGTGGGGAAAAAAAAAAAAACACAGAACAAAAGCAGTAATCAGTTAAAACACAGGGGAAAAATTAATCAAGATTTTTTTTTCTTTCTTTGGCGAAATTGTTTTAAGAAAACTTTTCATTGAACCTTTGTGTCACACACAAACATCATCGAAGAGCCCACAGATTGCTGATTAGAAGTGTCTATTTTGAATCTGACTGGTGATTTTGTCACACCACATTTTGTGGTGCTAAATGATGATTCACATCGTTTTATTTTGAGCATTCGCACCAAGGAGTACGAGCATTTGAATTGCTTTCGGGACATATGGGTGAGGTCAAAATGCTGCTGCGTTGTTGGCTTCCTGAAGATGTGCCCCATTCCATGTTGGAATATTTTTAACGCTTTCTTTTCTGACTTCGATGCATCACTTTACGTGTAATTCGAAGGCCTTTGTTGTTTTGATAAAATTGCTACTTTTTGGAGTACAGAACCTTTTTTGCAATGGCTACAGGTAGGAATAGGCATGTTTCAGATTCTCACAATATGTCCTAAAATCAAAAATACTTCACAGTATTGAAGTATTAACGCATCATTTTAAAGTGAAAGGCAGTTAAACAAATTGCATTAGTTTAATAAATAGCTAATTTATTAATTTGAGAAAACGGCAGTTATTTGGTTACTTCTCCTGTAATACTATATTTATTATTGTGGTTATAATTTTGGTGAGAATATTTAGTTATTGATAGTTTGATACATAGACACACATGTGAAGATTGAAAGCAGGGTGACTGTGTTTTCAACCATTGTTTAAAATCAATTAATTGTTTTGTATCCCCATAGCAATTATTTCCAAGTTTCTGAATTTTATGTTTTTAGTGTTTTGTCAAAAATAATGTGATAATCCAACAACATTAATATTTAGATATTTTGTCAAAAAGTATTAAATAAATACATGTGTATTTATATGGTTAAGGGGTGAGGAGGTGATAAAATTAATAAGAATGAATTTGGGTAACTAGGAAATTAAAGTCATGCTTGATTTACACATTTTATGTCTTTTTATCTTTTAAAGACTTGTTTTCATAAGGACCCAGAGAGTTTGTACACCTCCTTGCCTTTTGGGAAGTGACCTTGAAGCATTATTGAAATGTTATTTATGATAATATTAAGCCTAAAAAACAAACAAATTCAGTACCAGTGGAGCATCTCAGACAGCTAATAAGCAGTGTCTTCCGAAAACAAGAATAAATCAGTTTCCCTTTTGCAATCATCTGTATGGATATAAAGCTATTTAAGCATTTAAGAGAAGGTAAAACCCACAAAGCTGCGTCCTAATCATTGCCCATGGGAAATAACAATACACAGATGAAAGTGAATGTTGGCATATTCCCTGATGGAATCTCAGTTATGGTAAAGAAAATGCAACATTGTCAAGTCTTTAAACTGTAAAACTTTCAAATTATGGGATTAAATGAGCTCCTCTGCTCTAAAACCTGTGTACTAAGGAGTCAGTTGATTATTATGTTTTTATAACCGTGGTAGTGTTTCTGAATTCAACAACACTGAATCCACCTGATTCACCACATAAAATCCACTAGGTTAGCCAAACTCATGTCTGGAGTGTTAAGGGATTTAAATAAATTTTTAACATCTGTTAATAATCTTTTAAAATCTCCGCATTTTGCCTCTGAATGTCTAATATAACATAAAAATAATTATCCCATAATATTTGCAGAAGATAAACACATGCCTCTCTTCTTCTGGACTTGGTATGACAAATATAGCTATCAAATCAATAAAATGTGAAGCACTGCAGATTGAGGTGGTTCCAGGGATTGGCTCAGAGATTGTCACCAGATTTCCCCAGACCCACTATTTATCTCAGCAGAAAACATAACCAGCATGACAAATCAATATCTCTCTCCCCTGGCAATGTTATTGAAACTATGGGTCAAGATCCAAAATGAGCCATGTCCTCTTCTTGTTAGGCATCGTCAAGACAAGAGTCACTGCATTTCTTTAGGTCTGAGTCTCACTTTCCCAGAAGTAGAAGAGATTTTTGTGTCTGGTCTCACACATCGCTAACAGTAAATTATTCTGAAGGGCTTTCATACTTTAATCATAAATGGAAAAAAAAAAAAAAAGCATGCAGAATAGATAAAGTTGTTAGATTAAAAAACCAGACTGGCAATAAGAGGTCATGTTGCAGTTTTGCCCTGCATTGCTGAAAATGAGTGGGAAATTGTAACACTAAAAACAAAGCAATAACAAAATATATTTAAAAAAAGTAAAACTAAAGAAGTTCTAAAAACAGTCTGTGACATAATCTTACCTTGATATTCATTTAATTATTAAAAACCAGCAAAAAGAACACAAGACATTGTACACAATGTCTTGTGTTTGCTGTGTTAGCTTTCCTGAACATAAAAGTAATTCTCTTTTAGAGTGATACATGCATTGGCATGTTTTAGTTCTACAATTAAGAATTGAGTTAAATTGATTTATTCACTTCATTCACATACACACTGATAGAACTTAATGCAAGGGTGTTGCTAGCTTGTTCCAGCAGTGACCATTACTTGCATGACTCACACATTAATCCATCTTTACAAAGGTTTTGGAAGCCCTAAAGTTCCAAATTGTATATTCATTCACCCACCCCTCCCTTAAGAGCAAAGTCATGATATAGTTTGGGAGTATTATCAGCATGCATTAAAAATCTTTTAAGGTCACTCTCCCCTACAAGTTCAGAATAATCATGTCAACATTTTTCTCAGTTTAATCATTTCTAATGGGGGTGATTGAAAGAAAATTCACACCTGAAGTCGACAACAGCCGAAGTAATGCACACACACAAAGAAATCAAATTAAATTACTCCACAAAATAAGGTTCTGTTTAACAAGGTGGACTACTACTGTCATGGGTTTTGGTATATTTCTGACTCACATGCACAAACACTCAGGAGACTGAATAGAGATTTTAAAAGGTTTATGATAACAATGAGTAAGGAATGACAGCTGAGGTGAGGCTGGAGACTTGGGCAACGGGATCACTCTGAGGAGAAGGAGAAGTAAGTAACAGAATGTAAAAGTTGAAAATGCAATGATGGTGAGGAACTGAGGATTTATTGATGAAGAGGATGATGTACCCCAGGGAGAGGTGAGTAGAATTGCGGTTGTTGGCTGAGTGGTGAATGTCAGACGGGGAGGAGAGTTTTGGAGCTGTGAGTCTTGAAACTGTGAGAACCGAGAGGGCCAAGGACGCTGGAGACTTGGAATGAGGAAGGGAGAGGAAAGCTAGAGACGTGAGCAGGAGCAGAAACATAAAATGTAACATTGGAGGGCGGACAGGTGATTTGCAGGATGATGAAGATGATGAAGAGAAGGGTAGAGAATGCTAGAGGTGAGATTAGTCCAATTGATATTGCAGGAGTGAATCTTTGATCGAGGAAGTCCAGACGATCTTGCATAGAGGATACAGACTCACGGGAGGAATTACGGGGAAACAAGAAAAGAGAAGTCAGAGCTAGTAATCAGGCACAGGGACAAAATAAACATGGAGGGCTACGTTTACCATGTAAGTAACCAACAATGTCTTCATCTAGCTTCTTCTGTCCTTTTGCTGATGGTCTTAACAATGAAGAACCATTCTTTAGTGCGGTACCAGCAGCTCCAGGTCTCTGCTGAGCGCTCTGGGGAAACTGCAGCTCCAGAAGGAGAAAGCAAAACACCACATTAGGTAAACTATGTTCTAAAAGGAATCGAAACCTAAGAAACCAGCTGGAATCTGTCAGTATTTAAAAGGAATCCTGCTGCTATCTACTAAACAAACTCAGCAGGGTTGCTGTTAACTTATCAGTGAAAGGTGTCTGACTAAAGTATGACATGTTTTTTAAAATAACAAATAACACAATGGCCTCCATACATACTCATTCTACAAATCAACGGCTGCAGCATTTGCTGCAGAAGATTTGTACAACCAGTTGGGCAATATAGTCTGGCCAGACGAGGCCAAAGCTGAAATCACTGGATATTGATGCACACACCATGTTTGGAGGAAAAGTGGCTCTGCACATCATCCCAAAAAACACCATGCCAAAAAATGAGAAGTGCAGGTGTGCACATTGTGGTGGGTTCTGTCCTACAGAATATAATATACACGCAGACTCCATATGTTTGAAGAAAGGATCAAAGGAGAAATGTAACATGTTTTTGATATGAGTCTGAAGATGAAAGGAATGCTTATTTCCAAGAAATCCCCAAATACACAGTCAAGGAAATGCTAGACTGACACAGTCAAGGACCTGACTTGTATCTAACTGAATATCTACAGAATTGATTATCAGTGTGCATAGAATGACCCCCTCATCCCCCCAGAGACATTGAAATCTATGTCCAGCGTGTGTGAAGGAATTGGCCAAACTTGCACCTTAGTAACATATGAAACTAGCCTCTCAATATGCATTCATGTTGAAAATATTATTACTAAGATACGTATTTTATATTTTTCTCTGTATGTATTCAGTGCTTATTACACATGTCACCTCAGTTTTCTCTCCAAGGTTCATTTGTGAAGCAATCCGATTTTATTTCTTTGTGGACCAATTAGAATTTATCAGTTAGATAATGTAATCTTTACAAAAGAAAAACATTAGGTGCAAAATAAGATATTCTGTTTGGAGGGGGGGAAAGTAGTGAAGGGAAATGTTTGTAAATAGAGCATATTGAACAGTTCGAGTTGTTTATCAGAGGGGAAAGTAAATACTATGCAATTAAGTCTTTATTTACCAAAGTGAAATGATCATCTGTCAAGTTCTCAACCAAATGATGTTTCTACTGATGCTTTGTGAAATAGAAAATCAATATGATTTCCTTTTTCCCTTCCACTAATTTTCTTTTGCAAATCCAATAACACCAAAACACATTTTGATTTGTACCTTATTAAGACACTGTCTGTATACTACTTTATCAAATTGAGCAGCTTGAAGTGTTAATGGATACTCCTATTTCTTCCAATCCTGTTGAGGCTAGCAATAAGTTGAAACGTTAGACTGTTAACATTACATCAGGAAAATAAATTTTCAGCATGTCAATGTCTTTCTCAGTGAATACATTTTTAATGAAGCTGTTGAGCTCTGAGTGATCACGGTTCTTAGGCAGCCTTGCTGATTACAGGTTTTACTCCTCTGTTAGAAATCCTGAGAATCACCAGGTCATGGCTGGTTCATTCTCTTTCTACTGTAGCAGAGGGAAAATGGGACTCTATCTCAACATGGCTAAAGCTAAAAGTGCAACACCTTAATTTTTAATGCATTGTTAAAATAAATTTGTGAAGGTAAAAAAAAAGTGAAAGTGGTTCAAGGGACCAACTAGTTGTGGTTTCTGTGCCAGCACCAGGACCAGTTGGACAGGTTGGTCAGTCACACGGTCACTGAGTCACAACACAAATCTTCACCTTCTGTGACATTCTCCTTGTGTGATAAGTTGGCCATGAGACACTCTCTATAGTCCATCAAATAGTAATAAATCCTTTTATAATAACTTGGACTGACGGATGGAAGGATTTCCTTTTAAATACTAAAACTTTTAAATTAGGTTTTTGACCTAAAATGACTTTTTGGAGCTTCCTTTCTGTGTGATACCCGTTATACTTGTCATTCCACTTTGATGGTCATAAGTTGATTTCAGGACTAATTTGTTCTATTTCTTTGTGTGGAGTATTTGGATTGTAGCTGGCATGTGGTGTGAATTTCCTGTTAATGTATATTTAAACATAAACGTGGCACACAATTATTGATTATACTTCTGTTCAGTTCAGTTATATAGTGCCACTTGACAACAAATGTCATCTCAAAGCACTTTACCAAAAAAAAAGTTAAATTCAATCACACATGCATTCCAATTAAAGTGATCAAACAGTACAGTATGTCGAGTTCATTATTCAAAGTAGATTCAACAGTTTCTATCTAAATAATCCCAGCTGATCTGATTGAGTTGCAGCATTCGCTCCTCCTGGACAACAACAGAAAACTGCTGACATTTTTGTGGACTTTTCAGCTATCGCTCTGTTACTAAGGTTACCACAAATAAATCGCAATAGTTTGACAAAAAAAAAAAAAAGGTTCACACAGGTTCTGATTCCATACAGTATCTATAAAACTGCTGTGATGCAAGTGTAAAGTTTTTATGTGCAATTGCAAAAAAAATTTTAAGTAGCTAAAACAAAAGTGCTAGCTGAAATAACAAAGCAGCCCCAAAGGGCAAACTGTTTCCACCTGCATTCACTCAGCAGGATTACATCAAAATGTTCTTTCACTAAAAGGTCACCACCCGTTGGAAAACTGAGTCACTGAAACACCAGAGGAAGTTTGCAAGACTGTTCAATAGATGGCTCAAGATCCACAGACGACAAAAATACTTTTTGTAAAGCCCAGGAGCAATGCTTCTATTTAAACTCTTTGTCACTTACACTGTTGCTGACATTAGGTTTTTATTGATTAAACACAGTAACAGCCAGAAAACAAATTGTGCAGCCCTTTTTTATCTTAAATCATGAGTCGTTCAGTCTGTTTCACTGTCCCTTATATGCTTTGTTACATTTCTATTTTCCTATTTCTTTGACACCTTTTCCCCTCTAATATTCCTCTAGGGCTGCTGTTAATTTATCAGACACTCTGTAGCTGGCACTCTGTCTGTGTGTGTAAGTGTTCTCCTTATCTGTTCCCATTTGCTATACCTGATAGTCTTTTGTCTTTCACCTTTTCTCACTCTGTTCAGGTCTTCCATTACAACAGTATATATTGAAGTTTTGCCCCCAAACAACCAGAGCCCTCCTCGCTTTCCTCTCCAACAATACAACCTTGAGATCAGTGAGGCTATGAGGACTGGTGCTACACTTCTTAATCTGCAGGTAGACACACACACACACACACACACACACAATGTGAAGAACATCAAAAAGAGTCTGATCAAATCTTTGCTGCATTGGCTGAAACATTGCATTGCCTGCTTGTTTAGATTTAAACACAAAAAACAACATTATTTTGGACTTTTTTTCTTTTTTTTTTAGCTTTTTTAATCATTAATGCATCGCCTTAGGCTTAACCACATGAAAGTTTTATTCATTAAGTATGATAATCTTTTAAACTCTTACAATAATTAAATGTCATTTTTGTTTTCCCTTTTTAATTAACTTAGCTCCTCATTGCTTTTACCCCTTGGTAACCATATAAGTGCTTGCCAAGGTAGGAGTAACACTGTCAGCAAACCAACACCAACTGATGGAACGCTAGTAATTGCTGATTGTGTCCTCCAGCATCTTGGCTCAAAGGAATAATAATTCCCGACTGTTCAAAGGACAAATTTTCAACATTACGTTACTGCTTAATTCAGGTGTCATGGCCATTGTTCATGGAGGTACAATGGCCATAACAGAAAACAACATTTTTCTAATGATAAAATCTAAATTAGGTGTGAAAACCTGGTTAAAATGATTTAAAGCACTATAAGCCTTAAGATCAATTTAAAAGTACAATTTACCCCAATTTACAGAGAAATAGGATATAGTACGATATATATATCCACTTGATGAGTGTTATTCACCAGCTGACATTTTTCTTCTGTATTTCAAGGTTAAATAGACGATAAGAAACAGTATAAGTTCAAATTATTACACTCCAATCACCATGCTTCACAGATTTTATTCATTATATTCATTTACACAAATGTTGCCTTTACTGCAATTTGTGTTTAATATTTAAGCCTCCTGACTTAATAATCAGAAACAAAATATATCACTTTTATTTCTAGAGTGTGTTGGATTTGGTGTGTAATACCTTTGAGTTCTCCAGATGAATTTACTCTTTAACTTTTTATCTAAAAATAACATGATACATGGATAGATATGAACATTTAAGCAAATGATGCCTGCATTCCGTCTTTCACTGTGTCTGAATGTTTACAGAGTGGCAGCCAAGGCATAATTACCTCAAGAAATGAATCCAAGACATGAATTTTTGGGCAATTAATGATGCTGCAATCAGCACCAACTTGCACTGCACACAGGTTACTAGAAGTCTGCATGATTGATTTTATCATTTTGTTCTCCCCTACATTTTCTGCAACATAGGGGAAAGTACCATAAAATGCACAGATTCTGCCTCAAATACCTTCTTCTTTCACCACTCAGGTGTTACTTCTCAAAATAACAAGAGCAAAATCATTGTCAGTCTGCCTTTAAACCTGTTTAACTGTCTGCTTCTTTTTAAGGCAGTGGATCGAGAGAAGGATCCAATAACCTACAAAATCCACAGTGGAGATATTAATGGAAATTTTGCACTGCAGCAGAGGTAAGTCATGAAATGTGATCAAGTTTTATTTAGGTGCTTATATCTGAAACGTGGCTGTGTGCTTTCAGAAAAATATGGATATAGTGTATACATGCTAAAAGAAAGGAGAGCTACTAGTAACAGGCTGTCAACTTTGTAGAAGGGAGGAGCAAGAAAATTATCCATAGCTAAATAATGGAAAAAGAGAGGGTGGGAAAGGTAAACAGTTGGGTACAAAATTACGTTTTAAAGGTAAATGTAGGAAAGAGGTATAAATAAACATTTAATAAACTCAAGAAGGGCAGAATCCCATAATGGTGGAGGGTACATTTTTAGCTAGATGTCTGTGAAACTACACATTGTTCCAATACAAGCCCAAATGTTGCAGTACCTCAGCTGTGTTTTCCACACAGTGGCACAATGAGTACAAACTTGTATTATAAGATACATCCCTGTCTATTACAGTGACAGCACCCAGGAGGGTGTTTTTGTTGGAGAAAGGAAAGACATGAGCTGCCATCTGGATTACTAAATTACCCATAATCAGAGTAAAAAACACACCTCCTGCTGGAGAGGCTTTTGTCCAGTGCAGCCTCCAGAGAAGCCATTTACATACAGTGCCTTCCAAAATAAAAGACTCATACCCACTTCTTCTTCACTTTTTGTCACATTGCAACCATAATTTCAATGTATTTCATTGGGGTTTCTTAATGATACACCAACACAAAGCAGTTCATGACTGTAATGTTGAAGGAAGGATGCATAGTTTCCAGTATGTTTACTGGAGGATGGATGTAGCTAAATACAGTTCAGTCCCAGAGAAAACCTATTTTATGATGCAAAAAATAAAACTGGAGAATATAGGGAAAGTTAAGCTTCGAGCATGGCCGTAGCTGTATATCAGAATGGACCAGTCAAAGTCCATGACCAATTTCAAGTGAAAATCCATGGCAAGGTTTGAAAAAAATGTCAACAGATGTTCTTGCAGCTGCAATCGGAGCAAAGATATTGAGATTGCAAGGGCTGAATAAAAATGTGTACTACACTCTTCAAATTTCTTTCTCAGTGAAGAAGTTTGAAAACCTTGTAGCATTTCGTTCATTTTATAATTACGGGTTGCTTAGTGTTATTCAAATTCTAATGTAAAATACATTAGAATTTGCGAATGGCAAAGTGTTATCAAAGTTCAGTGTGTATGAATTACTTTGCAAGGCACTGCAAAAAAGTCTAAGCGTTTGGTTTTCAACTCATTTCGATTTTGTATTTGCATACAAACAAATCTGGCAAATGCATGAAATTAGAAGGAGTGCTGCACATGATTAGCAATCAGTGACTTTTGAACAGAAACTTCTCGTCAAATTAAACTCGGTATTCTACACCATGGTATCTTGATTTGCCCTGCTTTGTCTTTTGCCTGTTTTTTTGTTTTTTTACTGATGACTTCTATTGTTTGGTGTCTTTTATATTCATGCTCTGATCTCTTTCAAAGCATTTACCTTCAACGTCAATCCGATGTGTCTGTCGTCTCTCTCCAGTTCAGGGTATTTAATTCTGGACAAGCCTTTGGACAGGGAGTCTCTGGATCATTATATCCTGATTGTCACCGCCTCAGATGGACGCCCAGATGGAGTAAGAAACTCAGCTGTGCCTCACCAATATTAACTGTCTCTCCTTACTTGAGTTGTTTTACAGCCTTTGAGCAAAATCAAATCGAGCAACTGTTGGAAGCAAATTGCTGCGAACATAACATTTTGTGTTATGTAGAAAGAGGATCATTAAAGGCAGTTTTGGAAATACTTGTCATTTATGAAAGTAGTAAATTATAGGAAAAAAAGTTGAAAAGAACTTAGGAGAAAATATATAGAATGACTTCTATTTCAGATACTGCTGGTTTTCATCTTACAGAGGAGTCTCCATCCTCCTCCTTTTGTCTGCTTTGTTCTGCCACCCCGACATCCCCCTGGAGGTTTTTTCCAAATCCTTTAATTCAACAAGTCTCACTTGTGAATCTTTCTTTTCCCTTTGCTTAAATCTTTCTCTCTCATCCACCTTTTTCTTATGTCACCTTTCTGCTGTAATCCCTGCAAAACTTATCCAAACTTTTTTTCCCCTAACCAGCTCATTCCTGTCTCACAAATGCCATCCCTTTCAGCCATCTGCTTCCACAATATCCTGTACAAACCCGCATGTCTACTGAGACCCTTGTCTTGACTCATTCATCGACTTTTCCATCAACTCTACAAATGAGCGATGTCTCTGAGCAACCCTTTGGCCAAATCTTATCTTCATCTAGATGCCATGTGTTGCTACATCATACCTCACCGCTGTGTGTGAGTACACTGCCTGGGTTTACCAGTGTTGCTCATTAGCTTCCTAATGCGACGTCGTCATTGGGTGCGTTCACACTGCAGCCTGAGGCGACCCAATTCCGATTTTTTTGACGTTATGCAACCTGTATCCGATCTTTTCATGGCAGTGTGAACAGCACAGGTCGGATTCTTTTTCGAATGCGACCCATATCTGATACGTATCCGATTCAAATGCGACCTAACGTCCAGGTTGTATTCATCCGAACTGAACTTCACTGTTTTTCAACAAATCTCACTATTCTGCGTCCTGATACGCGCAAGCGGGAAGAAAAACAACAACCATGACGGACTATATGAGGATTAAGTTGTTAATATGTTACTCCGGCCGGATACCAACTTCAAATATGTAAGCTAAGCTCCACCGTTAGCCTCCATGTTTACTTCCGCAAACACTGAGCACTTCTTCTTCTTTTTATGGCAGTTGGCAGAACACTGAGAACGCTGACGCTATTGCGCCCTCTACTGCGCATGCGGGACACTTTCAGGTCGTTTGCCCGTTCACACTGCAGAACACATAAAGGTTGCATTTACTGGCAGTGTGAACGACCCCGGCAAAAAAAAAATCGGAATCGCCAAAAAATCAGAATTGGGTCACTTCAGGCTGCAGTGTGAACCTGCACCCATTGTCTCCCTAGAATTCTAACATACCAAACAGATTTGCAATTGCAACTTCTGACGAGGTGAAAAACGGACTATATTTCTCTCTCTGTTATGTCTGTCAGTGGGTGATACTCATCAGGCAGCAAACAAAAACTTTTCCTCAGATAAATCCACTAGATTTACATGTTTACATGAAGTTTGACCCTTCTTTGACCAGTCAAAGTACGAACGCTGTTAAAGAGCCAGCTGTGGGCATTTGAGCAACAGAAACAGACCAGGCAGCAGTGAAGGATGGTGGCATGGTCTGAAGAGTGAAGTTTTCTTTAACAAACTGTGAATGGCCGAGTGTGTGGTCCTTTGACCTCATCTAGAAATGCTTTGACTCTGAACATAGCTTAAAAATTCTGTTTTCTCTTTAAATCACAGTTGTTGGCTATTTCATCATGCTGTGTATAATTTTTAAATCTTAAGGAAAGTGTGCTGTATTACTACAATTGGGTATTTGTTGGCTATAAAGCGTGAATATCAGTGGCAGTAATTCACTCTTTACTTTCCAATTTTTTGTTAAAATTCTCTTTGCATCTCTGCCAACATATCTTTCAGATGTTTCTATGCCTCCTGTGGAAGGCAAACTGCAGAAACTACTTTTCTAGTTTGGTTCCAATTTCATACCCCCTGTGGTCACTGTGCACTGGCTGTTTTTTTTTTTTTTTTTTCTTTTTTGCATTTCCTTATTCACCATCTCCTTACCATCTAAACACTGTGTCTCATTTTCATCACTCGTTTTTCTGCTACAGCCCCCATTACATGTCTCAACTCTTTGGGGTACATGACTTCAAGGATCTCAGATCGCCCTTTTTTTTCCTCCCCTTTCTGATGGAGCAAAAGCTTTTTTCTACACGATATTACAATCCTGCCAAGATGCAAGTGGATGCTGGAGAGCAGGGCATCCATTTTATGCCACTTGTAAATCACTTAAACTGTCAGTGGCTTATCACATACTTTAGTACTTTTTTTTTTATCAAAGAGTACGTTAAAAAGTCATAAATAATTCTTCATATTTAAAAAAAAATACATTTGTATCTTGCATTGATCCATGCAGATGTTGGGCTTTTCTCCTCTCTCCATCTACCTGTTAATCAGGCATCAAAATAATAAATTCACCAAAGATCAAACGATGTATTCTTAAGAACAATGAGGACTGTTTTTCATTGCAGCTCTGCAGTTATGAATTTTGGTTTGAAAAAAAAAAAAAACAAAAGCAAGAAAAGAAGCTGAATTTTGAACTGTTCTTACCTTTTAAAAACAACTGCTTCTCAATATCACCATCTTTTTGAGATGATCATAGCGACTGGTGATCTTCACAGGTGGTGTGTGATTTTTGTTTATCGAACTCATCACAGATCACCTGAGTCTTTTCAGGTGATCTGTGTCTCACTCTGTGTTGTTAACTAAAGTGTAACCAATCCGCTGCTCTCTCTTTTTTTTTTCCCTGCTTGTTTTCATTTGTTAGTTTACCTTTTGGTTTCTCTTCCCTTCACAATCCGTCTGTTAGTCAGGCATCCAAACGACGTTCATCGTCTTCAATAAATAAAATCTCCTCATATGTGTGTCAGCGAATACATATGGAGATGTTAATGGGATAAAATTCATAATAATGTTCCTGACCTTGTATCATAGACATCCATGCAAAACTGAGTTAAACGAATGGGAAGGAAAGAGAGAAATATTTCAGAGGTGTTCAAGAACCCCCTATAAATAGGTCTTGAAACAAACTTAACATGCAATGTCTCAACCAGCCTCTAGAGCTCGATGATGAGTACATTATCTTTGAGGCCCAAAGGACATAAAGTTGGGGAAAAAAATGGGTGAAGGAAGTTTAAACATTTTTTCTGCTGGGGGCTACATTATATTTTGAGAATGAGGCAGAGTAGAGTTTGGGAAAGAGAAGAATGGGTTGAACAGGGCAGCCACAGAAGACCATTCAGAGAAAAAGAAAAGTAGAAAAAGAAGAACAGAAGACTGGAGCATAGATGCTTTACACTGGTCCATTAATCAGTATCGCCCAAAAGGCCTTGGGTTGTCTGTAGTTGTGCACACACATACACACCTGTTTGTCTCTCATATTATTAAATGTCCTGTAGGGAGAGTGTCAGACTACAAAGTGCCTAATTGGCTGTTTGGCCTGTGAATCCATCATACTGCCACAGGACGAGAACTATACAAGTTGGCGCATTGAGCCTATTCTACTGTAAAGACGATGTTTGCTACTTTACTGTACGACAGCTTGATGTAGGTAAATGCTTCTCTTGTGAATGTTCCAGACTGTGAATCAATCGGCTTTAACCTTTTGCTGTTCTAAGGACTGCAAAAATATTTCTAAAAATGTTGCCAGTTTCACATTTAGAAACATTTTTGCGTGATCAGCAGAAGCAATGTGACTTTTAGCAGAGATGCAAACAGCTTCTGGCAGGTATCAGAACCTCTTTGGATAATTAAAAATACCTGTTTTACAGGATTTACACCGTATTAAAGGATATAATTACTTTGCAAACAAGTAGACATTGTTTTATGCAATTATTCCATGAGAATATTTTTTTATATCTACAGTATATATAAAAATATTAGTTGTTTTTCTTGTCATTTTCATCCAAAGTCATTAAGAGCCATTGTGGAAGATCCAAGGGCTGCAGGGACTGGACCTTCAGTGACTGCAGGTCCAGTCCTTGCAGTCCTTAGGAAAGTGTTTTACTATTGGGTTTCAAAATATTTGACGAAGAGCTCTTCAATGAATCAGAAAAACTATTTCTTTTTATAAATGTGCGAGTTTGTGTCATTTTGTAGACCTCCACTGCTGTGGTGAACGTGGCGGTGACTGATGTGAATGACAACGATCCGGTGTTCAACTCTTCACTGCCTGTGAATCTCACCGTCATCGAGGAGCAGGATAACGCCTTCGTTGGGCAGATCGTGGTAAGGAGATCCGCCATGGCGCACTTTCACAAGATAAATCCTGGAAGCTAAAAACGACACAGTTGCTTCTTTAATGAGGTCCCCGTGTGAAAACAAAGGACATCGATGTGTTGATTGTGTTTTCCCGCAAGGCTGTGTACTTGTTTAAGCTGTTTTAATGAGCAATAATTTGTTCGTTTAATAATGACACTTGAACAAAAACATGATAATTAAGAAAAATTAATCTGACTGTTTCAACAAGTCCCTGATTGCACAATTTAAAAGCCCAGCAGGGGGCCGAGTCAATGACAGATTACTTTTTGTCTGAATCATTTCTCATATGACACGGTCCAGCTCGCTCTACGGTGGAAATGGCACAAATCATTTTCTTGGAGTTTTAACCATCTGTTGGGTCTTGATACATTGTTATTAGGACTGAAAGGCGTAATGTTTTTTAGAATGTTGCCTTTTACACACACCCTCGTTCTGAGCTCGTATTTACCATCATTTCAAAGCATTACTCTCACATGGATTTACAAATTATCTCAATCTTTAGTAGCAACGGAAGTAAATAAATGCTGTCAAAACAGAAAGTTTACTCAAATTAACCTATACCAAAAATATTCTGTGCACAATTAGCTTACGAACAATATCTTACTGCTTAGCAATGGGGGAACTGTGAGCACCTACGGTTAAACACACACAGCTATTTAAAGCGTATGCATAGATTAGTAATTTCTCCTAATTTGTCTTCATGATTTGTACAAGAAAAAGCGTTATATTTGTAGCTCCGGCAGGAATTAACGTTTGTCTGTTTTTAACCTACATTAAAGCAAGGTTATGCTAATTTGTTGCATTAATTAGACTGCTAATTCTCCTCAGTGTATCTCCTTCAGCACATCTAAAGGAATGAAATAAACAGGTGCTCACACTTCACAGAAATAGTTACAGTGACTTTAATTAAACCCTCCGGTTACATTCATTTGCTGCGACAACCAAAGATCAATTTTACATAAGTTTGCTTGAGCATTTGGGTGGCAAGTTTTGCAACTCCATGTATTCTAGAAAGAAGCCTTGGTCTTCATCTGCAGGTTTTACACAAAGCTCTGATTGGTCTGCTTTTGACTCTATTGTTGGGGGTGGAAAGTTGGGTGCAAGGCACGCCACACCTTTCAGATTTTGATTTGTAAAGAATTCTGCAACAAATTCATCCATTTCCTTCCACTGGACAATTATTTGCA
This sequence comes from Poecilia reticulata, assembly GCF_904066995.2. Lineage (NCBI taxonomy): Eukaryota > Metazoa > Chordata > Actinopteri > Cyprinodontiformes > Poeciliidae > Poecilia > Poecilia reticulata. Next base: position 5,023,179 of record NC_088848.1, on the reverse strand, counting down.
ACTTTGTGTTTATTCGTGACATAAAAGTGAAGCTGAGGTGAAGAAGGTGTGGCAACATTTTAAATCTTTTTAAAATATCAAGTGAGTATATGAAATAATTGCCATTATTCAAAATCACTGCTGCATAACATGTTTACAAAACATCACGTTCCAGACCTCAACACTGACTGGCCTATTTTCCTTAAGAGGCTCATGGGTGAATCTTACACTTTGATCAGCTCTGATCTTTTAAAGACACTTCTTCAGATGTGTTCTTACTTGGATTTACTTCTAGCTTAATTTATAGCCTTTGTACATTGGTGTCAAGGGTCCTTTGATCCATCTGACTCTTTGCTGGTTTCTAAATGTTAATCAGCAGTTCAACACTTGGACTATTCCTGTTTTAAATGTTTGACCCCTTGTGCACCCTTGTATAGTATTTTGAACAAGTTGAGCAGTAGGTGGTAAATTTAAAAGTGAAATCGCTTTCCTTTATTTTTGAGCACAAGCTTTGTAAATGCAGAAAAAGCTTAATATCTTCCAGACACTGTACATTTTTTACTTTCACTCCACTTTTTGGTCTTGGGCCAAATGCAACATCCATAAGCCATGCCTGATCTGAACAGAGGGCACTTGAAATCATTCCAGTTCTGAACTTCCTGCCTTTCAAGGAACCTTGGACGGATTCCAAAGCAAAACAGACGGCGTTATCCCTCAGCGGGCCGGGAAAGGCACGACTCTGGGCGTCGGTCCAAACCAGGGCTCGTACCTGGGGGTTTAACCGTATTTCTGAATGAATTTGCAGACGTTACTTTACTTTAGAGATCAACGTATGGTAAAGCAGGACAGAATGATCTACAAGGCAATGGGAAGTCTTTGAGTGCCTGAGGAAATAAAACACACAAAATAGAGCAATGCAGTGGAGATGAAATACTCCTGCAGAAGGACGAGGATGATTCCTGACAATTTTTTTGAGTAGCAAAATGTCTGGGAAAAGGAAAAAGTATCCTACTACTACATTAAGTATCTAACAAATGGAATACTATGAATAAAATGTAACAAGGCAATTTTTTTTTTTTTTTTTTTATTAAATTCAATATAATTTGTAAACTAAAGCTGTGAATTTGCTTTCATAAACAAAGGCTAAACAGAACTGGTTAGGCTAGCAACAGCTGTGCTACAGTGTTCAATACTTTGATAAACCCAAAGTTAAGTTCTGGATTCCCATCGCGTTAGCAAAAGAGAAAAAATCTGCTGGTGGACTAGCAATAAAAGACAGAGCAAAGAAAAAAGGGATACTTGACAGGAAATAACATATAGCAGATGTAGACAAGTTCCAGGTAAGTGTGAGGAAGAGACAGCTTTCTCAAGTTCAAAAGAAGAGGAAAGCTTATCTCTGCTGCACAGACGGTTCCTCTGCTCTCTTCCTGAGATTTTCAAAAAATAACAAAGTACTTCTTTATGGTCTGAAAACTTGTCTGGAGATAAAAGCTCTGGTCCTTAAACCAAATTGTATTCATTAATCTATCCACACCCTTATTTTGCAGGAGCCTAAATTACTTTAATTTTGATAATTGAATCCTTTTCATACAAAGGAAAAAAAAACAGAAAATAGCATTAATTTGAATAAGCTGATGATTGCACTAGGTCAGTCTGTCCTCCACTTTTTTATGTGTAGATCGGGAAGGGTTTAGGCTTCTCAAACTAAGTAGTTAGTTTTTAAAAAAAGTGCTATATGCCATATTCATTAAATTCTTTTATGAGTTCAAATGTACTTCAAAATTCTTTCATGCCCTTCAAACTAGTTTTTTTTTTTTTTTTTTTTACATTCAAGTCACAAACTTTGTTGTATTTTATTGGGATTTTATGTGTTAGACACACAGAGTAGTGTGTAGCTATGGGGAGAAAATAAAATCTGAAAATGTGGGGTGCATTTATGTTTAAGACCCTTTACTTTAAAAACATTAAAAAACAGCATAGTCAATTACGTTGAGGAGTTACTTAATGGGTAAATAGTCAACACACAATATGTTGGGTAACCAAGAACTGTAAAACCTGCACATTGACCTGAAAACATTTCCAGTGGCGGCTGCATCATGCTGTGGGGATGCTTTGCTGCAGGATGGAGAGAGAAACCTGCAAGAGTGTAACTTGATCAAAAGAGTTAAAGGTTTCGAATATTAATTCTTTCATAAGGTCAGCTCACTTTATAAATATTTTTGGGCAGATCTGTTAGAAGCAATGAGCGTGAAAAGAAACATTAGTTCCTTATCGCCATTCTGATTATTGTCAAACAGCTTTGGTCTTAAACTAATTTAAATAAAAAAGGCAAATCAAAGCTCATGTTTTGCCATCAATAATTGTTTGAAACAGTCACATGAACTAACCGCATATAAAATGGATTGCTAAGTCTTCCTTGTGTGTGTAGCTTATGTAGACATGTAAACATTTTGAAAAACTTTATGGTTCAATTGGTGGAACACATTTGTGCTTAATGACATCAGGGAAATCTATGTAATTCTGAGTTGTGTATCGGTCTTGTAGTTTTCTCTGTACATTAAATTAAAGTCACAGATGCCAACGTGATATAGGAAAAACGAAAAGAGGGTGAACTTAAAGAAAAGGTGCATTAGCACTTGCAACATAATTATTGTATAGACAGCAGAAATTTCAGACTTCTAGATTTTTGTTTTAATCACTGCGTTGAAAAGCAACAGACATTAGGCAAATTAGACATTATTTTTATTATGTTTGAAGCTTTTAACTGTCTGGTGTTATAATTATACTTCTGAAACTGTGAAAAACATGGTGAAGGAGAGATGAAAGATGAAGGGTTTATTTAAAAGAAGCACACATTATTAGATGCACAGCCAAGAAACTCAAATCACACTGAAGCATTTGACAAGAGGTGAATAATCCAATCTTTGATTAGTGTAATTTATTTTAGAAAATATAACGCTGTAAAAATCTGGCGCTGGAGAAAAGCCCTATGTTGCTTTTTCTGTAGTTTAATATCTGGTGTCATTTTTATTTGTCTATTAGGATAGGAGAAAAAAAAATATTTTCCTTTATTTTTAGAGATTTTAATTTGTCAAGTAGAGTTAAGCAAAGATTCCGAAAAAAGCATTTCAATGATGAAACATTGATAGCATGATGGCATGTTTCCATGTGCCTTTAAAGCTATACATGCATTTAGAAATTCATGTAAACTCTTAAAAGCAGTCAAAGTTACATAAATTATAGATTGACTTGTTTTTCTGTGTGATGCAGGCAAACAGGAGTCACGTTAATAATCAAAAATGAAATAAACTGGCAAGAGTTGATCAAAGGAGATTTTCAGTGGGGATGTTACAATCAGGATGTTTTATTCCCTTGTATCCTTTCTGAGTCTATTGGAGATTCATTCATTCATTCATTCATTCATTCATTTTGTAAATTAATTCAGAGGTTATGCTGAAAATGTTGTATAGCAAATCCAAAAAACAAGTAACGACCTATTAAAAGCCGATAATACTGCTTAAATAAACTTTTTTTTCATTGTTTTGTTAAATTGGCAGGTTTTTTGCGTGTGTTGGTGCTGTAAATTACAAGATTTCTTTTTTTTCATTTTCAGTCTGGATCTCGGGACTTATAAAAGTTGGTGGCTTAAAGATATGGGAGCTCAAAAAAAATCAAATTAAAAAAGTGAATGTCACATAAATGCACGAGTAACTATTAAAGGCAATGAAATAGTGAAATAGTTTGTCACTTATAATGACACATATTTGATCTCCATTTGAGTTTTTGAGGAATGACATTTTATTTCTAAACGCTTGACACATAAAGTCACAGAATTCAGTAAAATCCCATTTTGCTTCTGCTAACTGTGGACAAAACATACAGAAAAAAAGTTATCCTGCTTCATGAACTTATTCATAAAGTCCTCTTAAAGAAAATCAAAATTAAGCTGGAAGAATGCACTTCAGAGAAAACAAAATATATCCGTGTCTTTGTGAATGTCTACAAAATATGCGTTATAAATCATCCTAAGTGCCAGCTTTATATTCAAAAATATAATTGTGTGTAGTGGCTGTCACTCAGAAAAGAGTCGTCCTTTAATCAGACACTTCCAAATTCATCCTCAACCTCTCAAATTTGGATTTCAAAACTCTTTGCGTCGCCTGTTTTTAATGCAAATCTGCATGCGATACTTTATACCAAGTAAAAACTGAAAGCAGCTTCCAAATCAGCCTCCAGCTTCTCTCCTGATTTACTTTCTGCCTGTATGACTGTCCGCATGTCAATTATCTCCCTTTTCCAAACAACCCATGATAATCGCACAAAAGCTGGATGCCCCATTAAATTTCTAACACAGTTTCCCCCCCGGATGGCAATGAGTCACTGAATACAAATCAAATGGAGAGGACTCCTAACTCAGAGCGCTGCCAAGACACTGTCTAATTTCCACTAATTCAAATAATTACTGCGCAAGATGGATTAAAAGTTTAATGAATGAAAATTGAGGAAATGTACAAAATGGGTCACCACAAAAACAAGTTGCTGCATTAAAGCAGAGTAAGTGGATTGTAAATATGAATGGATATGATGGTGAGGTTGCTTTTTACATGAGCTTCTAACCATCAGGTAGATTTTCTTGGGCAGTTTTTGTGTTTGGTCCCAAATCTAAATAAACATCTTTTACTGCAAACACCAGAAGCAAAAGACTTTGTTTTCAATTTAAATAAGTACAATTATGCAGTAGTTCATTATCATTTTGCTTTTTATTCCCTCTTTTTAAAAACATTTAAAGCATATGTGCTGCGTACAGTGGACCACCGGTATAGCAGGCGCACAGAGATAGTTAAAATCTGGGAATATTGGGAAGCTCCTCTAAAAATGCTTATACCTGCCAAATTTATTAGTTCAAAAACCAACTATACCTTACAGTATTATGCATGAATACAGAACCTAACATCTACAGTCTCCTGTACTGTTGGGCCTAAAGCCAATCAGCAGCCAGACCAGTAAATGGCAACTCTGGATTGGCTGCTTTGCCAATGGCAGCCAATCGCGAGTCAAGTAGCATTCAGCTCAGGTATCTCAGCTAAATATGTGCTACAACAATAAATCTGGGATAGGTGGGCTTCCCAGATATATAAATAATAATACAGTGATTTGAACTACTTTTCTTACCTGCATGTTTATCTTTTTTATTAAAAGTTTGCCCTTCTTGTTTGTCCCTGCTTCTTTGCCATAAAGTCCCCAAAGAAAGGAATCAGATGCGATGCTTTAATTACTGTTTGATGATGAAATGCGGCCGTCTCCACTATATTTTTTCTTGTCTTAAATTTCACAACCCTGCTCCACCAACTTTAAATAGCGCGTGTCCTTATTTTCATCATCAGTGGACACTATGTGCTTGTTAATTTCATTTTGCTTTCAAGGTATTATGACCAATATTGGCCAGCGTTTTTTCACTGACAAGAGAATTGCCAACCCCTAAAACCACATCTGAAACGTCAAAGAGCCTTTTGAATTAGTGTCAGACTGCAAGGATCAACAAAGGGCTACAACTTGAGTAAGTCCTCAGAAAGATGCACATTTGTGTATTTAGTGTAGTGCAGTACATAGTGTTCTTAACTTAAAAGCAAGTAAAGCAATTATTTTTTAACTCTTCATGCCTTTGGTGAGAGCAACACCTGATTCAGCTCCGCACACAAGACGACGACGTTAATGTGTCGTTTGCTCCGGTCTCATCCATTTTAATGCTGTCAGAGTGCTGATTGCACAGGATGAACATTCAGAGAGGTGGAGAGGAACACCAGCCAGCAATTTGTCACTTTCTTTCCACCTTATTTTACTAGTTGAAAAAGACTATGTGCAGAGGAAATCAGAGTTTGACTGCAGAACAGGCACAGAAGGACAGCCAGATTCAAAAAGTGTAACAAAACGGAGAGGAGGACATTGTACTGCATTTTTTTATCAAGTTAAAACTGAAAGTACTGCCTCATTAAATTTTGCTGTAAAATACCTCCAGACCCTCTGGGGGGAAAAAAAAGTACAAGGACAGAAGGATAGAGAGAGCACACATACCAACGTGCTGCCTGATTGAAGCTTACAATGTGTGTTCGCAGGAGATTACACTAAAAAGATGCTACACAGATTGCACAGTATTAGTAATAAACTTATGCAGTGTGCAATCTGTATAAGTCAGGTCACGAATATATTTGGTCTCATCACTGGCTGCAGATGTAAGATGCTACGTAAAAACCTTTAAAACATTTTATTCATTCAAAAAGGGCGAGTGCCAGTGCAGCTGTCGTGGTAAAGAAATTTGATATATAAAGGACAATATGGTATTTGCTGGTCATTGTGTGTGTTAGTTTACAGGTGGTTTGAATTGGAGTTTGTAAAGTTGCAAACTGTAACAATTAGTCGTAAGAATAATTAGAGTCATCTAAAGGAACAGAAAATAAAAATATGGCAGCTTTTGCTGGTTGCATGACCTTGCCCTGCTCCCCTCCAGGCTAGGTCAGTTGAGCTTAGTGTGTTCTGCATGAGGAAACAGAAGCAGAAAGTATGGGAGCATGCACTGTGCTCAATTATTAGGTAAGTGAGTATTCTGACCATATCGTCATTTTTAGGGATATTAGTTTATTTGAAAGTTTTAAATTGTTTATAATTCTCTATTAAACAGATGAAAGTAAAAAAAGTGAGATGGGAAAATGTGTTTTTTAAAAAATATATTTCTGCTCAATAAAAATGTGTCTCTATTTGTACCCACATAGATATTCTCCTAAGAAAGTCAAAACATCACTTTTACTACCTAAGGTTAAGCTTTTATTAACATTTTTGGACTAACAGAGCACTGTAGTTAGTGATTAATAAAAATAATCCTCAAAAATAGGACTTGCCTAATAATTGTGCACACAGTGTAATGATTCCATTCCTGTAGACACACCACAGCCGCTGTAGGACCTACATTCGGCTCCCTTTCTTTTTCTGTGGTTGAATGATTTTAACCAACTTGAATCTCCTATCAAATGTCACTTTAATTACACATTTATTTGTCCTTAATAAGCTTCTGGCCTAAATTTACCTGGATACTTGACCACCCTTTCTGGCAGGAAGCGGTGCAGTCCATTTAGATTATCAGGCTTCCTGGCACACACTCAGCTTTTAAACATTGTCTATGAGTTTTCAATAGAGTCAAGGTCAGAACCACTGCACAAGCTTCCTCTTGGCCTACTTTTCTAGTCCAAACTCAAGTTTGATGTGTGTTTGGTATTATTAGATTGTCAGAACACCAAACTGGGTTCAAGTTTCAACCATTTGATCCAGACTGTCACTGTCAGATGAAAGGGAAATGGGTAGGATCTTCCTTTTCATAAACTTGCAGATGAACGTCTTTGGCAACAGATAAGCAAGTGAAACATTAACACAGACAGAGCAGCTCTCCACCAAGACTTGTTCCTCCTTTAACTTCACTGAAGTTTTCCTGCATGGATAAACCAAATGTGTCTTTGTGAAACGTTTTTCACTAAGAAGGGACAAAGATTGAGCTATTTGGCCATAATGGCTTGAACATGTTGGAGCTGGTAAAGATGAGGCTTCTAAAAACTAGTAGGTACAATAACCCAACAGTCAGGTACGGCAGTGGTCACATCATGGTGAGAATGGCTTTTGCAACATCTAGTGCATCAGATAATACAGGAAGAAGCATGTCTCCAAATAATTTTATTTCATTCCTTTGTAGAGTATCTTTACAAAAATCTCCTTAACTTTGTCCTCTCTTAATCCGCCCATGATACCTGTTGATTCATGTCTATTCACAATAAGAATTGAATGGTGCTGCCATCAAGTGGTCTGAGCAAGTGACATCCCACTGTGATTGCACAGCATAAAGCTGTATTTATAATACTGTAATTTTAATATGTTTTACAGAAACATATGAAGTAATTACATTTCAAAGACCTGTTAAGCAACTGCAGCATTGGTAATATAATCTACTTACTTATTGTCTCCAATTATGCCTAATGTTGTGAATCTGCATCAACAATTTATTATTAATTGTATGTGTTGTATCCAAAAAATGTATTAACTTAGAATCTGCTAGACTGCAAAAACAAATACTTATTTCTTTTATACAACAAAACAAAATAACATTTTAGTTGGGGATTTGATTTAGATTGCATGGACAGTCATGCCAAAAATCCCAATTCAAACTTGTGAACCCATTTTATCAAATTTGTTTGTCCAAAAAATAAGAATGCACAAACATGTTTGACCAACACTGTATGTTTTTTTTTTGTTTTTTTTTGAGTATTTGAGTATAAACTTGAAAATCATTTTGTATTTTAGTTTGGCGATAGAATAATGTTTTTCAGCTGGAGTTCAACTGCAAAAAAGATCTTGCAAAACACACATGAGCTACCGGATGACTTTTACCAAGATCTCAGATTAGATCATTTGCTTTTTTTGTGGCAGCAGCAAGTTTACAAATCCAAGTCTTACACATTTACAAAGCTTTAAACCTTTTGATTTAAACTCATGCCAAGAATTAGCAGGAAAAGTCTCTTCTTGTCAGCTGTACAGCACTCTGAAGACGTAAATAATTCACTTTGAGCAGGAAGGCAATGTAAAAAGAAAGCAAAATGTTTTTTAGAAAGCTGTTTCCTTTTTTGTAATGTAATAAGGAAAAGGCGAGTTAAAGCCTCACAAAGCATTGAAGCTTTTCTGTTAGAAGTACAGATGGCTGTAACTGATGCTAAAGTGGAACATTAAAAATATGATACTTTAAGAATCATAAGGAGTCATAAAAATAAAACCTGTGATGTATTACCGTGAAGAAGCTATAGGTTTTCTGCTACTATGTTTGAAAATCATAGTTACAGAATTTCATGAAGAGAGCAGCTGGAACTCGATTTGATCGATCATGCTTTGGGCTTGTACTGCGGCCAGTGTCACAGAAAAACTGGTAAATAAGAGTCTGACTTGATGTAATTCAATTCCTGGAAATTTTTCATTTGCTGTTTTTATTTCAGTTGCAATCTGTTTAATTTTTACTTTGTAGAACCAACTTAAAAAACATCACGTTGTTGTGTTAAAGGTTTCATTTTATGTCCTGATCAAGTTAAAGACTGAGTGCTTCAAAACTGCTGATTCTTGTGTTTTTAGCATTTTTCTTTTTTTTTTCTTCTGGCTGGCTTTAGGCAGCAGATCTGGATCTGGGAGCAAACGGTCAGGTCCATTACAGGCTTGTCAAACACCAGACACTGTTTTCCATCAATGCCTCTGGAGCCATCAGGACTGCAGTGCCACTGGACAGAGAGGTCAGAGAAAGTCATAGATTTAGTGAACTTTAATGACTATTGGATTCAAAACAATTGAAAGATATCACCACTTATTTATTTATTTTTAGCTGCAGTCTTAATTTTTCTTCATGACTCTGTAACCTCGAAGGTGAAAGGTCACTATTTCCTGGTTGTCGAAGCCTCGGACGGTGCAGTGGACCCTCGGCGATCCAGGCTCACCCTCTCTGTGACCGTTTTGGACGTGGACGACAACAGCCCGATTTTCTCCCAACAGTCCTACAACGTCAATCTACCTGAGAACAGCCCAGAGGACACTGTCATTTTACAGTTAAAGGTGAGTCTCTGGCTTGGCTGGGAAAATAAATTATGTATAAGTTCATCTGAATAAATTAGAATATGACTGAAATCTTTATATATTTCAGTATTTTTCAATTCAAAAGTGAAAACTTTCATATAAACACAGTGTGATATACTTCATGTGTTTGTTACTTTTGGATATTATGACTGGCAGCTAAGGAAAATATAAAATTAAACTCCTTTGAAAATGTTAATCTTACATAAAATCAGTAAAAGGTTTTTAATACACAAATGTCAGCCTCTACAAGTTTTATTGTCCAAATTACTGCATCAGTGCTGTGAGGCAATCAGTTTTTGGCATTGCTCAGTAAGCGCTGGTTGTTTTACTAACGGCTTTTAGCGCATCTGGATTCTTGGAATAGTTTTTTTCTTCTTCTCTTCCTCTTGGAAATATTCCTTGGATTCTTTATGGGGTTTAGGCCAGGTAACTTAGGCTGCGTTCACACTGCTGCAGCCTTAAGTGACCCAATTCCAATTTTTTTGACGTAATGCGACCTGTATCCGATCTTTTCATGGCAGTGTGAACAGCACAGGTTGAATTCTTTTACGAATGCGACCTAATATCCGATACGTATCCGATTCAAATTGAGCCGGAAAAGGGTAGAGTGCCTTCTCCGGGTCAGGGAGGTCGTCCTGCCTCAAGTGGAGGAGTTTAAGTATCTGGGGATCTTGTTCACGAATGAGGGGAGAAGGGAGCGGGAGATCGACAGGCAGATTGGGGCAACGTCTGCCGTGAAGCGGGCGCTGTACCGGTCCGTCGTGGTGAAAAGAGAGCTGAGCCAAAAAGCGAAGCTCTCGATTTACCGGTCGATCTACATTCCCACCCTCATCTATGGTCATGAGCTTTGGGTCATGACCGAAAGAACGAGATTACGGATACAAGCGGCCGAAATGGGTTTTCTCGGCAGGGTGGCTGGGCTCTCCCTTAGAGATAGGGTGAGAAGCTCGGTCATCCGGGATGGACTCAGAATAGAGCTGCTGCCCCTCCACGTCGAGAGGAGCCCGTTGAGGCTCGGGCATCTGGTCAGTATGCCTCCTGGAAGTCTCCCTGGTGAGGTGTTCCGGGCACGTCCCACCGGGAGGAGGCCTCGGGGAAGACCCAGGACACGCTGGAGGGACTATGTCTCTCGGCTAGCCTGGGAACGCCTTGGGGTTCTGAAGCTGCTGCCCCCGCGACCCGACCCCGGATAAGCGGAAGAGAATGGATGGATGGATGTATCTGATTCAAATGCGATCTAACGTTCAGGTTGCATTCATCCGAACTGAATGTCACTGATTCTCAACAAATCTCACTATTCTACGCGCAAGCGGGAAGAAAAACAACAACTATGACGGACTATATGAGGATTAAGTTGTTAATATGCTGCTCCGGCCGGGCAACAACTTCAAATATGTAAGCTAAGCTCCACCCTTAGCCTCCATGTTTACTTGGACACTTGGGCACTTCTTTTTATGGCGGTTGGCAGAACACTGGGAACGCTGACGCTATTGCGCCCTCTAGTGCGCATGCGAGACACTTTCAGGTAGTTTGCCCCTCGCATACGGCCCGGCAAAAAAATCTTTTTAGAACCAAGACGTCATCCTTAAAATGTTGAAAAGATTTTTTACTAATTTTTAGTACTATTTTTACTTTGACTAAAAGCTGCTCCAAATAATCCAACAAACTTTTTCAGCTTCATGATATTCAAAGTGAGTTGACTGAAGATTAATGCCTCAGTCATAAATGTAGTTCATAAGACTCAAAATAATGTTGCTTCAAATCAGACATTTTCTACAAAATCACCAAAGTGCTTACATTTCATATTCCAGGCAGAGCTGGAGACGTCGTAAAAGTCAAAGTTACTGTGAGACTTGTTGAAAGATTGAAAATTGAAAAGGGCAGAGCTCCCCAAAGCATCCCAATTTAAATACCTGCAAAAAAAGGAGAGAAATTCGACATGGACCACCAGTAGAACACAAGAACATTAAAGTTTACTGCCACAGGCGCTTTGAATACACCACAGCTTAATGAAAACACTGTTTTAAAAATTAACCTGCCAAAACAAATAAAAATACCATCACATAGCAGTGATTCAACCTTCTTTATTTTCTTTTTTCTGAAGGCAACAGATGCTGACCTCATCTCCAACCTCACATATCGAATCAGAGCTGAAGGCCTGGATCCTGAGATAACACGGCTTTTCCGCGTTGACCCCGTGACGGGGGAGCTGTCAGTTCTTAAGGTTCTGGACTTTGAAGCTCTGTCTGCCTCTGAACCCATGTACACTTTCACCGTAGAGGCTGTCGACGTGGAGGGAACAATGCCTCCTGGGCTTGCCTCAGTTACTGTCAGGATACTGGTGAGTGTGGGGGTGTGTTTCTCATATTTTTTCCTTTGTCCAAGCAAAGCCCAAAAAGCAAGTAAGTTTGAAAGAGAGGAAAATGTAAAGAAAACAAGAACATACAAGGCCTTGGCTTAGACCTCTTGAACTATTAGACATTTTGTCATATTGCAACCACAAACTTCTAGATATTTTAGCAGTATTTTGCTTTTCTATTGTTTTTTTTAAATGGCAGCTCAGTGTGTCATGTCAACAGGATAAATTAAAAGCTGTGCAATCCAGAAATCTGAAATGGAAAAGAAAATGAAAGGCCTTGTCATAAGAAGTTCAGTTTGCAGTTTCAGAGATATGTGGTGGGGATAGCAAATGTGCTCAGATCAAACTAAAGATTAACTTTCTAGATGCAAAACTCTTTTTGGAAAAAAAGTAAACACTGGAGGTTCCCAGAACACAACAAGGAAAGAAAGAAGGAAAACAAACTGAAACCTGCAGACAGAGCAACAAAAAATGCTAGGTCAAAGTCCAGACTTAAATTCAGCTGAGAATCTGTAGTCAGACTTTAAAATATCTTAAAATAACTTCCTATCTGACTGAGCTTCAGCTATTTTGCTAAGATGAATTGGCCATTTTTCTGTTTCTGGATGTGCGAAGCGTTCAGAGACTGAAACTGCAACAAAAGATGATCCTACAATGTATTTAATACAACTGGATGTCAATATTTTCACAAATCTTAAGTAAAGGTTTTAAAAGTAAAAGAATACTTTAGCAAGACAGTTGAGTTTAATCAGCAAATGGTAGTTCTGAGAAAACTCTTTATTCATAGATTATGGATTAAGTATCCTAAAAATTATTATTTCACTTTATCAAACATTTTTTCTGGACATTTACATACAATTAACAGGGACAATTTCATTACAGAAAAATTCAGTGTTATTTTCTGTCCAATAACTGTCTATTTAAACTTGTTCTGAAAACATTTTAATTCTGGCAAATTAATAATAATAATAATAATAATAATAATAAAAACTGCTCTAAGAACACCAGCAGATTGCATTTAATCTTGACTTCACTGCTTCCCCACATCCTGGAGAAAGCATGGGGCAAAGTAGACAGTGTATCTGTTTTGCTAATTAAAACTGGAGGCTGGTTCCACAACAGAGGAGTTTGATAACTGAAAGCTCTGCTTCCACTTCTGGTTTTAAATACTCTCGAAACCAAAAGTAGCCCAGGCATGTGAGAACAAAGTGCATTATTTTGAAAAAATAATACTGTGGTGGTGTTTTTTTTTTTACATAAAGCTGAGATTGGTTGACTTTAAATGAGCTAAAATGTGAATATTTTTGTTCAAGTTCTCACTGCTACATTTCAGCATTTAGGTTTTTCAGTTAATGTAAGGGACATCCTGATGATACAGAACTGATTTGAGGGGGATTTCATTGGCAAGTTAAGCAACATATTTTGAGTACATTTAAACATTACTCTCACTGGTGCTGAAACCCCCCAAAATTTCTAATGATTTCACATTAAATGTGAAATGTGAAAAGCATGTCAGTAGACATAATCAACACAAAAGTAGCATATTTGTTTGAGAAAAAGATTAATCGTAGCTACAAATCAGGGTCACTCACAGAAACTCATTAACAGATAGATCCTCATGGTGGAATATAGGTTCTTTAAATCAAACATCCAGAATGCCTCTCTCTTTCTCCTGGTTAAATCAATATTTCCGCCTCTTGGACTTGACTTAATGGCCTCAAAGTTTATAAAGAGTAAAGGTGAGCTACAGTGCTTTACATTAAAGTGCCTTGCATGAGAACTGGTTAGATCATCTTGATAGAACCTCTATGACCACTAATGCGTTCTTACAGAGGATGCATTGATGCCGTCGATGGTTCTCCTATATGTATTTTATTGCATGGTCTCATCTTTTTTTTCTATATAGACACTGAAGCCATTAAGTCCAGTCAAAGAGCTTTTTTTTTTCTCAAATCCTCCGACTGTGTGAGCTTCAGTCCAAGAGGGGGTCCAGCGCACCCCCCACCTTCATGAGGCGTCCACAAGAGAACTGATTTGATTGTTTTGATGTTTTTTTGGAGTTTTTTTGTGGCGTCAGGGACTGATCTAAGGGTGCGTTCACACTGCAACCTGAAGTGACCCAATTCCGATTTTTTTTTACGTAATGCGACCTGTATCCGATCTTTTCATGGCAGTGTGAACAGCATAGGTCGGATTCTTTTTTGAATGTGACCCATATCCGATTCAAATGTGAACATAAAGTTCAGGTCGCGTTCATCCGAACTGAACGTCACTGATTCTCAACAAATCTCACTATTCTCCGTCCTGATACGCGCAACCGGAAAGAAAAACAACAACTATGACGGACTATAATGAGAATTAAGTTGTTAATATGTTACTCCAGCAGGGCAACAACTTCAAATATGTAAGCTAAGCTCCACCATTAGCCTCCATGTTTACTTCCGCAAACACTGAGCACTTCTTCTTTTTATGGCAGTTGGCAGAACGCTGACACTATTGCGCCCTCTAGTGCGCATGTGGGACACTTTCAGGTCGTTTGCTCATTCACACTGCAGAACACATAAAGGTAAAAATTCACTGGCAGTGTGAACGGCCCCGGCAAAAAAATCTGAATTGCCAAAAAATTGGAATTGGGTCACTTCAGGCTATAGTGTGAACGCACCCTAACCTCCTGTTGTTTCCCTGTTGTCCGACTGCGACTGACTTTTTACCACGAGACAAATTGTGCATAGCTGCTGCATCCTGAAACCAGACAGGCTAAACTGTGGGTCAGAAGTGCCACCAGTATATTTGTTGCTAATGTGGCAGCCACAGCTGACCTAGCTCAGACTACTGAGTGCTGATTTGAATTTGTTTGAAAGGTCTGACTGACAATGCCTCACATTTTCTGTCAAAAGAAGCTCGTCCCCTCAGAGGAAACAAGTGTCATACATTAATATCAATCCGCTCCAGCTTCAAGCTGTCCCTCTTTGTTTCCTTCCATTGGATGTTGCAAGGCAGCAGAGGTAGTACTCTGTATTTCTGATTGTATCTTGTGTTCTGTCAATCAAGATGGCTCCATTTTGTCATGCAGTTTGTGATGTGAGTCCTGTTTGGGGGGAATAAGTAATCTTTTGCCAAAAATCATTGCATATTTTTATTGCTGCCATTTTGGTTTGGACAATAAAAATGATTAAAACCACCCTTAATGCCCAGATGCATAGAAAATGTAAAAAAAAAAAAATATTGCAAATATATTCATACCAATTGGATGTTTTATACACCAAAAAATTCCATTTATTTTCCTGGGATTTTTATGTGACTGATCAATGCAAAGTAGGACAAATTTACAGTTGAAGTAAAATATTAATCTTTGAAGTGTTTTGCAAATCAATCTGAAAAACGTTATTGTACTCTAAACGGTACTCTAAACCCCAGAGTCAATTCCTTTCAGGAACAACATTACAATGACAGATGCAAGTCTTTTGGAATATGCAGAACAAAATCTTTCACATTACATAAAAAGTGTCTGTGAATGAAAGAATGAATGGATGAATGAATGAAAATCACAAGACATGACAAACATAATTAGTTGTCAGTTTAGATTGTAGACAAACAAATTCCAGTCTTTTGACTTTCAATCTGTGTCACAACCTTGTTTTATAGACAGGATTTCAGGGTGAAGTAGAGAGTTTTTAGTTGATAAAATCTGACCAGAACATCTTCGTCCTCGTAATTGGTGATAATTGAAAGATTTTTGTCAGCATTGTGTGATGCTGCCTTGATTTGTTCAAACCAACCAACGGTTCACTGCAGAGAACTTTCGCAACATGTCAGACATTTGGTAACTCAGTAAAAAAAAATGTTTTTTATTAAAGTTCAAGTTCACGTCATTCCCCTGTGAAGTTTCATTCACTGTTTTCTCACAGGTCTGTGTTGCTTTTCTTGAATCTCTTTTCAGGATATGAATGACTTTGCTCCCTCATTCAGACAACCCGTCTACAGAGGCATGGTTGCTCCTAATGCTGTCAAGGGAACCATTGTAACCACGGTGATGGCCACCGATTCTGACCCTGCGGTGAGTGTTTGCAGCTGCTCATATTTAATCAAACTATTTTCCTTCTCTTGCTCTTAAAATTGTGCATTGGAATGGAATGATACGGGATAATGATGCTCAGCTTTAGTCCGTGAAAGTGTGTTTTGAATTTGTATCCTTTTCCCTTTTGGAGCCTTACTCTTTTTTTCCCTCTGCTCAGCAGTGGTTCTGTTAACCAAGTTTTTTTTTTTTTTTTTTTAATCCAAAACATTCAATCTAAAACTTACTTGGCTTGTAAAATAAAGAACCAGCTTACTTTAGAGTGTTTATTTAGAGTAATTTGAGATTTGCTGCAGATCGGACAAGCTGCAACATCATTTGAAATGAGCTTTTCTGATTTACGCAATCATTTGTTAAAATGCAGATCTGTGTTATGCAATGCATTGTGGGGGAAAAAAACCCCACCTAATTTTCATGGAATCCTGAAAGCAGCCGCTTGGTGAGTTTTAAAATCACCTATTGAATAAATGTTTATGAAAAAAGGCCAGACTCAAACACAGAGTTTCCTTACTTTGCATTTCTAAGTCTCTGAACTTATTTTTTATTTTCACATCTGCAAGCAAAATCTTCTCCCGCAATGTTTCGCCATGCGCCTTCTTAAAAGCTTCACTTCCTTTGAATTATGTGCTTGCTGTCCTCTTTCATCAGCTGAATTGATTCAGAGTGCAGGTAGAAGCATCAAAGTAAATTCTCTTGAGCCAAAAAACATCATTATACTCTCCAGGTTGTACGGTTTGAAAGTACTCCCTCAGGCCCAAACAAGGTGCTAATAGCATTTTTTTACTGTATGTATGTATATCTTGATGCGAATGTTTTTGCTCATTGTAGATTCAAAATGCTTTCAAGAATTTGTCTGTTAGGTTCTCCCGACTCATCCATCCATCCATCCATTTTCTTAGTGGGGTTGAGAGGGGTTCTGGTGCCTGTCTCCAGCTAACGTTCCGGGCGAGAGGTGGGGTCATGCGAGAAAACCCACGCATGCACAGGGAGAACATGCAAACTCCATGCAGATAGACCGGGGCCGGGAATCGAGGCAACAGCTCTACCAACTGAGCCACTGTGCAGCCCTCTGCCGACTCATTTCAAACTTTTTTGGTAGCAACACATTTAATGGAGACGTTTAACAAGCAGCTCAGCTTTACTGTTCACCAGTGCTGTTCTGATATTAAACCTACATTTTTTTCACAAAACATGATCATTACACTAAAAATTTGCTGCCTTTATTTTCTGTTGGGATCACAAAAATTGTACATTGTGTCACTTGAAGTGTCACTTAACTGCATGAGTTTTTAGTGTATTTTATTAATAAAATTGCTGCCCTGAATCATTTAGTATGATTGAATATGACTGAATGACCTGTTGCGTGTAACCCCGAGTTACACGCAATAAGACACCACAGTGCTGTAGTTAATAGTTAAACGTTTTACAAGGCCAATTTGTCTTTATGTCATTGAGTTGAATCTTTGACTGGATGTTTTCCTTAATCGTCTTGCACTCCGTGGGAAAAATGAGGAAATAAAAAACATATTGAATAGCACCACTAACACTCTTCAACAGTGTTTTAAAGACACACACCCATCATACACACACCCACACAAAACACACATGGTATGTCTTTCTATTTGCACAAGGACTTTCCATTGACTTTCATTCATTGTTCTTTCATTTCTATAGACGGAATGTTTGAAACGGTGTCTAGCTGCTAAAATGTATCAAAATATGTTTTTCATCATAGATTTGGTTGATATAAAATCATTGAAATAAAGCTGTGTGACATTATTATTCTTTCCTGTGTGCCTTTAATATAGGAGTGAACATTTTACAGTTTATTTAAAGCTGACTCTATGATATAGCTGACATTTCTAAAACATCCTTCACATGCCTAATAAGCTCCCCATGCAGTTATTGGTAAAATGTGTCAGTCTTTCTGTAAATTTAGCTTTTATTGCTGTAGCAAAGTCTCACACTGAATTATTTGCAGAAGTAATGACAGTGGAATAATTAATGCCATTTTTTTTCAGTTTACTGAATAGTATTTAACTGAACATTTATCTTTTTTTAAATTTTTTTTATCACATCTTGTTCGTCAGAATTTTTTGTCCAGAAGTGCCAGTGAGAATTTTGCTATTCTCATCCGCTCAATCAGTTTAGCGTGTCTGCTTTGGTTTTGCCTTACTTGGTTTGCATTTTCAAACTCTTACAATCTTTTTCCAACGCTCTTTTTTAATCTGCCTCACAGAATAAATATCAGCAGAATTACATGTGTTGAAACTTCGGCATAGAAATAGACGTGAAATGTTTTTCTATTTGCCACCATTCTGTGCAAAATTACTCATGCTAACACTCTGGAGGTTAATTTATGACTATTAAACCTTGAACCCCAGGTGTCCAGAATGCTACTGGGTATTTTTATGTTCAATCATTAGTATTTAAATTTAGGGACAGCGTGACATTTAGCACCGCTCCAAAAGCCGTTTCTCTTCCAACGCTAGATTATGTTTCAAGAAATATTTGTTCGGCTAAGCATAAAAGAGCCAGTTAATCATCTACTGCAAAACCCATCGACATTACGCGTGCTCTGCTTTTCCTTTTCGCAGGGAACCCCCGCAGGTCTAATTCGTTACAAGGTGGACCAGGAGGCCTATCCATATTCTGCCAGTATATTCGATGTAGATGAAGAGAAAGGTCATGTGGTTACCAGAGTAAATCTTAACGAGGAACCCAACTTAAAGTTCAGAGTGAGTACATACACAGTCTCTTTTTGTAAAAAAATAAAAAAAAAATGCTTAAATTATGTATTTTTTAGAACTGAACTAAATATATGTTAAGGTGGTTTTACGCTCATTACACTTGTACAGGTAGGAACATTGAGGTTGTCAGTTTCAAATTGGAAACACTTAAATTCGCTCTTACTTTTCAATTCATTTCTTCGTGATTCAAATCTGTTTTAGTGTGAAATACAGCAGTAATACTATGTATCATATAAAAGTGACTTGCAAAAGTATTCACAACCTTGAATTTTACATTTTGCCCCACTGCAATCAGAAACGTCAGACGTATTTTTCTTCATAAAATCTCATTGTCCATAAGTAGTTAACTTGTATTTAATTAGTATTGCAACTGTAAACCTGCTAAGATAAGAGTGTCCACCTAAATTTGATTGGCCTTTGATTGAAGTAGAAATGCAGGATTTGCTTAAGATGTCATTTTACTTTGTTTGTGCTGCTGTGTTTAGGTTCTGGATTAAGACTGAGGAAAAAGAAAATTGTTGCAGAGCTGTGACTAAATCTCATTGAACAGCATATAAAATAATTAGGTAATGGTGTCTCAGTTTTGGGTTTCTGTGAGCACTTCTGCACCGTGCAAGAGCAAATTATATATATATAACTAACTAAAATCAGCTGAGACCGAGCAAAGCTTTTAACTGCCACATAAGCCAAGTTATAACATTTCTTCAAAATGTTATGAGTTAGGAACATTGTATAGAAATGTAAAAACTAATATGAAAGTAAGCCTGTTCTGATTTCATGTTGACTTTTTTCTAGAGTCAACGCTTCTCCTTTGGGTCTTGTTAACATTAGTTACCACCAATTAAATGAAAAAGAAGAAAGTCTGTGCGAGCAGAAAAATAGATATGCCAGAGGGAAACATATGGGATGACATAGTCATAACCCACTCTGTCTTCATCTGCATGCGTCTCTAACAGCTGGTGGTGGTGGCCTATGATCGTGGCGAGCCTGTGAAAGAGAACACGACTCTGGTGGAAATCACAGTGCTTCAGCCCTCTGTTATCCCCGTGTTCACTCGAGAAGAATACAGGTACGCTCTCACACACGCAAACACACATCGAGTGTTTTCTTGTCATCTGAATGTTTTATGCGGCAGCTGCTCGGTTGTTTTGCGAGAAGCGCTTCAGTGGAAAGAGAAGAGCATAAATCTCAATTACACAAAGTTAACACGTTTGAGCGGTTCTGAATGCTGCACAGTTCGCTTACAGAGAACGGGTTCTTCTCATTAAATATTGTTAAAGTGAATTTATAAAGACGTGACTGAAAATCACAGACATTCACTTATTAGAAGCGACTTGAGAAACTTTATTTTTAACTTTCCTCTTAAGGATCAAAAGCAAACAGAATTGCCTCATCTAAATATCTTGCATTGCAATTTTCCACATTGTCACACAACAATAAACTTCATTTTAAATGGGATAAAAGTTGAAAACTTTTGATGATATATATTTTTGGACTTGATAAGCCAGACAACTGACTTTTGTCTGCACACCTTCCCAGTCATACCTGTTGGTGAGAGGATAATGCAATAACATGTGAATAAACCACCTTTGTTAACAGCTTGGCCATGTCTTCCTCTTCACTTTTTTCTGTTTTGTTTACATCCCTAGTAGGCTTTGAATCGATAATTCTGGAATCTGCAGCACTAGAATGGAATGCCATAGATCAAATCATATCCATTGTGTTTGAATGGCCCAGTCACCATCCAGTTCTACTGTGCTTGAGCAAAAAGAAGCATTCATTTGCAGTTGCAGTGAAATCAACCTACAATTAATTTGGTGGTTTAAATGCAAATGCGCAGTACACGTTTCTGATTTTTATTCGTAAGTAAAAATCCCCATCAACCTTCTTTTTTTTTTTTTTTCCTGTTTTGTTTTATTTCACAAAACACACCCACAAATATGTGTTTAGGCTGTGTGTGATTGTAATGGGGCAAAATGTGGCTCTAACATTCAATCAAATGGAAATTTTCTGATTTTGACGTTTGTAAGGAATGCCTTGTTAAATCAAAGCAGGAATAAACCTGGGGTCGTGCTTGTTAACATTTAGTTAGTTGTTTAATTCAGTTGTGATTTACTCACTGTACATCTGACACAGATGAGTTTCTTTAAAAATGAATACTTTGACTTGTTTTGAAGCATAAAGTTAACAAAAATAGTCGAAAAATGGATAAGTTTTTGTTTGATCTAAGTGAAAACGCCATAATGACTCTTCTGTCAACGTTCCATTCAGTCTTTGTTTTTGCACTGTCAACAGCCTCAGCAATTACATGTCACAGACCCAGTAACTATTAATTTATGACACTCTCAGCCCATGTGGAAAAACAAACATCAGCTCCCTTCCTCCCAGTCTTAAATCTCACTCTTTCAGTTAGCTATTGGATTCAGGAGGGATCAGCTCGGGTTTTCTTGTGTGTGTTTAGATGCAGATGTAAAAATGGACTATAATCGCCTGCTATTATCTCCTTTTATCTGTCTTTATTTGTCTGCTTTCTTTAGTTTTTACAGAATGAAATTGGTCTGAGTTATTGTTCTTCTTATCAGCGCCACTGTGTAGTTGGAGTTGTGTTTATTCTCTTTTGTAATGCCTGTTTCAATTTGCTTTGCCCGTCAGACAGTATATATATATATATATATATATATATATATATTCATAGACATACACTTTCACTTCTTATGTCTTTCTCCACCACATCTCTTATGTGAATTTGCTGTGGCTTCTACTCACTTTAAGCAACATGTCATTTGTATCAGACAGAAAGGGCTTCCGTGTATCGTCAAAACACATTTTATGGATGTTTATCATAATAGTGTATCTAAAAATTGTTCAGCCATTCAGATTTCTAAGCAGGTGTTTATATAAATCTAATGAGCTTGTTAGTTGAATCCAAACGTCTTAATGTGTTTAACACAAGGCAGCATGAAAATCTTCCTGGCTTCAAGAACAACATGGAAGTGTCACAAAGATGCTGAATTAAGACAGATACGTAGCTTTAAGCCACGGAAAAGTGTGTGGGCATATTTGTGTGGAGTTCAGTATGTATTACCTTCATGTTTTATTTCTCCCCTTTTGATCATTACTCACAACCCCGTAAAGACACATTCTCAGTTCAAAAGCATAACAAATATGTGTTTTTATATTATTATTTGATGCTTGTGAATTCCAAATATCTCTTTCTGAGTGTGGTGTTTCTTTTGTATATCTCTCCGCATGTGAATTTTGCCCTTCTCCTGTAATCTGTGTTTGGTTGCATTTTAATCTTGCGCTTCACTCTGCATTCATGCAGAATGTTTCTGCTTGGGTTTAATTTCTTTAGGGTTTTTCAGCAATTATTTACCCTTTAAAAACTAGAATCACTATTAGCACAGGAAGTTTGTATCATAAGCTGTTACAAAAGCAACAGCAATGGAAATTGCATTTTGTATGACCCCAAGAAAAGCTCATACAGGCAAACAAAAACATCACTGCCATCTTTTTGACTATTGTATTTTTTTATGTGCAATTATACATATAAAATAAATGCATCTTAAATTTTAAAAGGAGAGTATTTTACTGCAATTTCTAGCCTTGGTGTTTGTTATATACCCAATACAGACTTCACATCAAGCACTGTCAACATATATGTTTCTACCACTGCCAAAGCGTTTTTCAGGATCAAACATGCTTTATGTGACTGGGATGGAGTTCAAAAGATTTCTGGATGCAACTGAATTGATGCACCAGTGATACAGCCAATTCTCTCTGCTGAACACAGACACTAAGCACCAGTCAACCGTAGCTTTGGCTCTATTTGCTGTTTGTGCATTTTCAGTCTGTGGGTTGCTCATCTAGTGAAAAAGCTAATAGGCCGTGAAAGAAGTTGTGTTAAATCATTGCTGCAACTGTGTTTAGTCTTGGCTCCCTTTTCTCCTCTCACTGTAAAGGGCTTGTTGCACCTGCAGAATCAGTATGCAGGCAGCGTCGCACATGCATGCATAGTTATTAGCAACCATAGGAAATGATCAACAGGAGGTTAAGTGAGGAAATACTGACATATCATTGAAAGCTCTTTTCTCCTTTTTTTTCTTAATGTATGCATACATTAAAAATGTGTGGATTTTTTTCCCCCTTTATTGAAGTGTTCACACACAGCCACAAGTCCTCCCTGGCATCAAACATCTTGTAACTGCTCACTTTAATTAATCTAATTAGAAAGTGTGTTGAGGGCCCAAAATGCTTCAGACATTCAAAGCCTTGTTTTATTCTTTTTTTAGCAAGAAGTAATATGATCAAACATGGAAATATGTTGCTGTGACTTACATCATTGCGTAAAGAGATAACACAGCAGATTATCACGAGAGATTAAGATAAATTTGACTTTTATTAATCCAGCTTCTGAGCACGGATACATTATATGCACCAAGAACATCGATAACAGTCATGTTTGGCTGCCATCAGAGTAAAATAAAGTATTAAAAAACGTAGGATTTGAATGCATGCATGCATTACAGTGACTATTGGTTATTTGTTTCTTTGCTGGAGCACCAAAATTGAAATAAAGACTAAATATTTAATCTTGAACTGGGAACAGACAAACATTTTGTCAACTTCTGCTTTGCATTATTTCAAAAGTAAATTAACATGACTGAAATATTCAGATCCAGGCATGATCATATTTTTTATTTCAGGGTTTTAGGAAGCAAAAATGACTCGGTTTGTTTTTGTTGCCAGTTTGAAGCAACTAAAACATTTTTCCTGTGTCTGAAACAGCCGATTCCTCATATGCAGTTACATGTTGCTTTGAGGTATAATCTTTAAAGATGTAGTTATTTTAAAACCACTTTTGTTAAACAGTTTTTGTCCTTCCTACATATGCAGTCCTTAGGAAATGTGGAATCAAAGCATGGGGCAGACATGCAGCTATGATTACAAGGCCATGTATGCATTGGGACCAGATCCATTGCAACACCAGGAACATAATAGACACATTTTGTTGAATATGTTGACATGCACACACAAAAATAGTTCAAAAAGCAGCAGAACTTTACTGTTTTCAAGTATTTGTTTTATTTCTGCACTGGATTAACAAAGTTGATTGAACCAAACACGCAGATACAAACATGTCCATCAATCCAGTAGGCGGGAGCAACTTGGAGCAGTTTTTTTTTTTTTTCATTTTTGAATCACATTAGTTAATATTTCACTATAGAAGTTAAAAAACTATATGGACAACATTGAATGTCTTCATGTGATTCTGCAGATTGTGAAAGAGTGAAATGATCTGATTCATTCTGCTAAAAGCATCGGTTAAAGTCAACTAATAAAATCATTACATTTAATCTATAGAAACATATTATGTCAATAAAAAGCATCAAACACAACTCACTAAAGACTTTGAACAGGTTAAGAAGTTCTGCAGAGTAAGTATCACCAACTCGGTGACCGTATTATCTCACAAGCACCTGCTGAAAAGTAATTTAAATGCTGCATTAATTAACCCATAGATAATGCTTTTAATTTCAGCCTTAATCATACAGATGCTCTGTCTGCACTTATGAATATTCACATATTTTCTTATCTTTAGTGCTTTGGTTAATCAGGCTAATAATTATTTGATCACTTGAAGACACTCACAGACTTGGCTTTTCTTTAGGTTAATATTTACCCATCTTAAATTCATGGCGATTTAAGAAAGTGTTAAATGATGTAGCTTTAAGAGTCATTGATATAGCTGTCATAGTTAAGATATTAAGCAAATAATGGTGGTAATGTTAGTCAGACACGTGACAATATTTTTAAGTTATCTCTTATGTCGGATCTCCAGTTTCATCAACCGTCATGCTGCTGGGAAAAGAGACAGCTAGTTAATGACGTTCAGTCATTATTTAAATATGTTCAAATCAGGAGATACGTGGCACATTTTACTGTAATCAACCCAAAACTCACATAAAAGTCTTCTTTTATTTATGTAGGTTTGCTTTTGTATCGCATAAGCCTAAAGTAAGACCTTTTATTTAATTAAGTTACTGAGTTCTGTTTTTATTTTGTTGTAGCTGCAGATGAATTTGCCTTAAAGGCAATTAATTTGAAAT
The DNA here is from genome assembly GCF_904066995.2 of Poecilia reticulata. NCBI lineage: Eukaryota > Metazoa > Chordata > Actinopteri > Cyprinodontiformes > Poeciliidae > Poecilia > Poecilia reticulata. The sequence continues at coordinate 4,998,258 of NC_088848.1, read as the reverse complement.
TTTGTCATGCAGATACATCACTGCCATAAATCACATTCTACATTTTTGTGTTAATATTTAAATATTTTTGTACAGTTGCATGAAAATCATGTGAAGAGGGTCAAATGGAGAGAAACAAACTAAAAAAGTTCAAATCGCCAGAAAGCAGCTTTGTGCTCTTCGGAGACGTGGCCAAATGGAGAACTCCTGCTGGATGAGGAAAAACAAAAAGAATTGGGGGCAGCAACAGATGTCCAGAAACCTGACACGTGCCAATTTACTTTTTTTACCCTGAGTTTCCTCTCACAATCTCCTAGCCGACATTTTACACTGATGTTGCTCCCTCCAACCTGTTTCCTTTCATCACTCAACCTTCCCACACATCCCTTTTCCACTTTATCCATGAAGAGCAATTCCTGTTTTCCACATGTGCTGTACCACAAGGTCTTTCCGAGTTTAATTTCATCATCTTCACCAGTTTAGAGGATGTTCGAGATCTCTCTGTGGCTAATCGCTGAGTTTGTGGCTGAGCAGACCACATACAATCGGTTTCCACATGCAGACGCAGCAGGTTTCAGCAGCTTTCTCACTTTTAACCATAACTCCCCCTACACTCCTTTCTGTTCCTGCAATCCTGTATTTCTTTGCATAGGCACAACACTCTCTAACACCCACTTTGATTGGCATCCATGATGCAGATGAGTAAAAAGTTTTCAAATTATTATTTTTTTTATTGATGTGGCATAAACATATTTTCAGTGGAGGAAAAAATCTCATTAATAAATGACAATTTTAGCAAAATTACTAAAATCTGCCATCAGTGATATTTTTTATTTTTTTTGCCTAGATGTTTCTACCTTGACTTCAACCTTTTGTCTTCTCTAATAATGTTTAACAAGGTTGGAACGTACAGAGAATAAAACCTTTGACTATTCTCCTTTGAACAATCTCTCCAAGTCGTCCAGATGCCTTGATCATCTCTGATGAGAATTCATGAGTGATGATTGGTCATAATATTCTGATAATTATCCCGCTAAAAGATCAGTTCTGTGTCAGTTCATCCTTGACAGGAACGTGTTCTAAATTAACTCACATTAAAACCACTTCATTTGTTACAGTTCCAACTAGAAATGGTTTTCTTTCGCCTGTCGCAAATTGTCTGAAATAAAATGATAGAAGTTGGAACCTTTAACGCATTCATTTTGATTAACGGAGCACAGAAAAATAAGCCGTTCAAGAAATTTATCCATCTAATCACACTGTGGAACATTAAACCCGTATGCCATCTGAATTAGCGTTTAAATGAGTGCATGTGAGACGTCCCACTTTACAGGAATTAAGCATACAGACTGCAAACTGTACGGCGCTCTTCTCTGTCATGCGTCTGACCGGTGGGTGATGGGAGCACAGAGTGCTGTGCTGTTTAAATGAGAGTGTAATGTAATGAAACGGTGAAAAGGAAGGTTAAGCACTGCTTTTCAGAGTAAACATCACAAATTATTCGCCACAGAACCCCAACATTTAAAATCTAAAACCAGAGGATATCTGCATTGCAACGAGACCTCCTGACGGGCTGCGGGGGAAAAAAGGTGAACATATGTCATTGTTGCTATGCCAGCAGGCTTTCAGTCCAGCAAGGTTTTTGATTTTACTGCATTGCCATTTGGCTAATTATGCTGTTTTCAAACCGGGAGTTGGTGCATTTATCAAAATATATTCATTTTGAGGATTTAAAAGTCACATTTACAAGCAGCTTGCAAATGTGGATGTAGCAATGCAGTTAATATCAAAACAAAACAAAACAAGCTACTTAGAAGGAAGATCATAAGTGGGGTTCAGTCAGATGAGAGGAGTGAGTTAAGAAATAGGGTGCAGGCAAAGAGAGAAGTGCCTTGTGGCGCAGAGAAGTACAAAATCTTTTTCTTTCAAATACATAATAAATGCATCATTCCTCATTTTAAATTACGATAGGCAGAGTGAAAACGTGCACAAATTATTTTGAATTTGTTACAATAGCACAACACTTGGCAACAAACTATCTGTTCACAAGATCAATCTCAGATCAGAAGCAAGTGAAGAAAAGATGAGGCACAAAGTTCTGCAATATCAGAGGTTGACGGAGGACGCTGGAAAGAATAGTTTGACATCTGCTAGTAAATGAGGGGAAGAGGGGAAAGGAAAGAACTGCAATTCAGAAGTTTGAGGGGGAAAAAGAAGTGGCATCACTGTCGGCATAGAGCATTTCAAAAAACACATTAAAGTTGACAGGCAGATAGGCAGACGCACGCAGACAGATCAACATACTGCATGATAAGTCTTTAAAATGGCAGATGAGTTGACAGGCTGACAGATTGAAGTAGATTAAGCAAACAAGCAGGTGAAATTGTGAATAGAGAACAGCGCTGATGCAGATGGACAGGAAGATTTACAAAAACTGAAATTGACAGGCAGAGGTAGACTGACACTCTAAACATGACAGACACCGCCCGGAGTCGGTGCTGAGGCAGGCATCTGTGCAGTCACACATGAAGACATCTTTCGTAAGTTTTGTCTCCCTGTTTGTCGGCTCTCGGTTGGCTGACGACTTCCTCTTTTTCAAACAATGTGGCGCAACCTCGAGAGCGTTAATACAACTCCGGTGGAAATACAAAATGACATTGGGCAAAACCGCTGCAGGTGAACAACACTCTCGCTCTAACAGATCAAACAGCTTGCATGCATCTAAAATATATTAGGCCTCCAATATGAATGCCTGAAAGCTTGCAAAATAGCAAGTGTGGCATGAATGCATAAATCTCCACTCCTGCAGCTGTTTGTGACTTTAAACCAAACTTGGTGAAAAGGAAGGCGTCAGAAGGGTGATTCATACTTCTCTGTCTTTTTCTTTTGAATAGGTGGTTGTTGCGCTTGCCTCCGTTTTTTTTTTTTTTCTTTTCACTGGCCTGTGACAGACGCACTGACATATTTCTTGCCTTTGATCCTAAAATTATCAAACTAACAGATCAAAGGCAAAACTCTGAATGGGCTTCTTAAAAATGCGTAAGGTTCTTGTAACGACAGATTCCTTCATGACGCGACTGGACTGCATATCTTCATTACATTAAAGGGTCAGTGTCAAGTTTTGTGTTCTGTCTTGGACTTAACATGTCACAGTGACTGAAGTTTAGTTGCAGTCAAGAGCAAAGCATGTAAAATATTTAGAAATATTTGAAGTTTGCACAGAAACGAAGCTTAGTAAATAGATAAATTATTCATTGGATCTAATAAAATGTGTTGTTTGCTTCAATATAACTTGCATGTAATGTGACAATAATCACATTTTCTCAATACCCAAAAAACTCAATTTTAGGATTCTGGTAATTTAACCATCTTTTTTTTTTTTTACTTAATGGAAATATAACTGTTAAGACCCACTCATAAAGTTGGGTAAACTCTCTCCCTTCTACTTATTTCCTGGAACATTGCATTAAAAATGCATGTATTGTAAATTTAATGAATACTTCATTATGAAAGCTGTGAATTTAAACCCAAAGGGTCTAGCGTATGCACCGATATAAACATAGTGCTGTTTGATTATACCAGTTACATTGAGTAGATAGAATTCAGTGCTTGTGATCAGCGACGGTTTTAAAAATTTAAACACTGAATTTGATGCTTTCAGGAAAGCGAGTATTCTTTATTGTACGTGATGTGGTTTAAAGTGACCAAAACATGTTTTTCATGTGTGTTCATTAATCACATGCCTGTTAAATGTGTAACATTTAAAGGAGTTGCACTTGTGTTGTTTGGAATTATATAATATCTAATGTGAGGTTCTGTTTCTCCTGTGATTCAACTCTGAAAGAATATCTGTTACACACACCTCTTGACCCACAAAAAGAAAAATATTTGATTAGAAAGAGGAGAAAAAAAAATCAAGATGGAGGCATTCCACCAAACCTCTGTCCAGATCTTTTCCTTTTGCTTGTGCACGAGAATCTAAACATTGACTTTTGGTGCGACTTCCCTGTCAACTGCAACAACTGTTTAAACCATCCATTCAAAAGAGATTTGATAAGGAAAGGCAGGCAGGCAGGCACGGCATACAGCTTGTTAAGTTAGTTGCTTTCAAATTAGACGCCTTTTCCTTCTTGAAGCTTCTTGAAGCTGCTCGAAGAAAACTTAATTGACTACTGAGTCATGAGTTCACAGCTAATACAGCGTTGTTGTTAAATTACTTCCAAATGAGCCCCACCTTCTACTCATTACCTTCTTCAAAGGATTGTTACCAGGAGAAGATCCTCGGTCTTTTTCGTCGCCGTCGATGCTCTAAAGTATTTCAAAACAAAGAAAAACGGAAGTCGGTAATGAGAAATTGTACCAAGACTGTGAGCAGACAAGAACAAAGGACTTAACAATAGCAAAATGATCACATTTTAATGCATTTCCAGATCTTTCGTCTCCTAAGCATGAAAGGAAAACAAATAAAGATACTCTGTAATAATTCATACAGAAGCAAAGGAAGATAAATAATTTAGTACACTTGGAACAAAAAAAGAATAAAAAGGGTGATTTATGTTCTAAAAACAACTCACTCTTTTTAAATGTATAGTAGCAGCAAAGAGAATAACAGTTGTGGATATGAGAGTTAGTCATTAATTTTCCTGTATGTCTTAAGTTTAAAGGAATGTCAAAGAAAAATCTGAATAAAAATATATATATATATGCTGCTTCAACACTGAAATAAATATTTGTTCCGTTATGCAGTTCAGCCTATAATGTAACTCTGATTTTTTCTTTCTTTCATCCTAAAACAAATGTCTTTCACTAAACTCATTAGTGTCACATAAATAAAGCATCAAGGGAAATATGAACATATTATTATTGCTACTAACAGAGTCTCCAGGCAGACGTATACCTTCAGATTTCAGACCTTTGGTTAACAGTTACAGCAGTGCTATGCAGAGAAAGTTAGGAAGATCAGACATTAAAAAAAAAAGCCTACATTAAAATTAAAATCAGTTTTGGGGATAAAAAGAAAATTAAGAAAGTAAACAAGTGCATTTTAGTGAATTAGCATAAGATCAGAAGCTCCTTTTTTTGGATTTTGAGATGCTTCTGGCGATTTAGTGGCATCTTGACAGGCAGCTTAAGATGGCACACTTGCTCCTCTACAGAACTGCAGCACCTCAGAGAAAGGTAATTTATTTCACTAATTCAATTCCGAATGTAAAACTCGTTATATAAATTCATTACACACAGAGTGATACATTTCAAGTGGTGTTTCATTTTATTTTTTTGATGATACCGACATTCTGCTAATGAAGGACTCTCTCAAGCAGCTTGGATTCTGCTCCTCTCCGCTCGTTCTACAGACTCTGGATTCTTAAATGTATAAATAAAAAAGAAAACTTAGCTTTCATTGGAACAAGATTTTGTAGCTTTGAGCAACAGAACAAAAAAGTAATTTTTCTACTTTGACCAGTAGTAGAAAAATATCATTTTGAAACATTGATTCTACGTTCAGAACATTCTGAATCTCCCACAAATACTTGAATGGACTTTGCTTCACAGTCAGATATCTCTGTTGTTTGTGTAACTCTTTCTTCCACATTTTTACAAAACATTCACATTTTCAGTAATATGCTTTATGCATATTGATGAACAGTCAGCTTTAGTTGCTTACTCTTCTATAGAAGGTGTAAGAGACCTTCCTACTGGACAACTATAACAGGAAGGAGGATTAACATAAAGAGAAGTTAGAAGTTGTGAAAGAAATATTAACCTCTTGATTTATCACAGTTAGATGTTTCAGATTATTAAACAGTCAGGGAAAAAAACATCCAAACCATCCCGACTGTAAAGAAAAAAAACAACAAAAAACAATTTGTTTCCTAAAGCTAATAACAAGTCGTGTCACCCTTGATGGCAACAACGTCCCTGCCATAGTTAAAAATTAATCTTTTATGTCGCTGAGGAGGAGCTGGATCTCAATCGGGCTTCAGTCCAAACTTTGACTATATCACACCAAAGCCTTTACTGTCTTTTTTTTTTTTTTGCAGTTGATAGTGTGTAAATGGACACACTATCAATGTGCTTGAATTTAAGGTCACAAAGACAAATTCCTTCAGGATTTTCTGATGGAGAGCAGAATTTGGAGTTCCTTTAAAAACAGCAAGTTGTCCAAGTTCTGAGATATCTGAATTTCCCCAGAGCATCACACTACTTGTCTTTGATTTAATGCAACATTTAGGTTTGACATAAAAGATCTGAATTTATCACCGAGTAGCAAACATGTTTTTACGTACCTGTGTGCGATTTTTGGTGTTTGTAAGCTCAAGTGGCTGCACCACAGCACTCTGTGTGCACAGTTTACAGTCCAGCTATTCAAAAAATAGTTTTCAACTCATTTGTAATTGATCCATATTTCCTCAAATATGGATCCTGATGTGGATTTAAAGGCTGGTGGTCTGTTGAGTGGACAGAGTTTCATGGATTTGGCCCATAAGGGATAAAAATTGTAGGAAGTGAAGACGTTTTTCTGTGTTGTTTAGGCAACGATATGCAGAAGAACAAAAATTCAGAAAATCCTTTTGTCGTGACAAGAATTCTCCAGCTGCACTCGTGCTGTACCTAAAGGTCTTAAATACAACTTTTCACTAAAGAAAACCATTATATCTCTCTAACCTCTCTCAAAACTGTTGTCGCATATGTATTGAACCATGAAACTTTAAATTACCGACAGAAAGGAAGCGGCTCAAACAGCCTGAGACAATCTTTAAAGGTTGTTATAGCAGAGAGCTGAGACCACTGGCTCAGCAGACTCCTAATGGAAATCCTGCGGTCAATTAGCAAACGTCTACAAAAGAGAAGAAGCTACAGATAAAGTGACAGATGAGGTAGCAGCGAGAGAGCGCAACAAATTATTTCTTAAAGCTGCAGTTTGTATAGCTGAATCTTCTGTTTTCCTCTGCTCACGAGATGTATAACAACACTGTATGAAGTGGTTAACAGATAGTATATTTGAATAGCTTTAAGCTTTGATGTAAATAAATCTTTGGAGTAGTTCTAAATTTTATGTCTAGTATGTCAAATCAACAAATCAATGCAAACAAATAATACATGGCTCTCATGTTTTATAGAAATATTACAAAAAGTGAGGAATATATTTATTTTTATCTCCTTAAAGTTAAGACTTTGTAAAATGGCTTTGGCTTGGCTTTGTACTTTACTTTTTGCAAATATGTACTAAGTGCAATTTCCTTCTAAAGCTTCATTCATATCTCAGCGCTCGTTAGACTTAACAGCAGAGTAAGTGCCTTCCTTCTTTGCATGTTAATTGCTAAAACGTTTCTATATTTTGTCCTTCTTTATAGGACATTTATAGATTCATCTTATATGTTCCTGCTATATAAAAGATTATTGGCAGAGGAAAAAATACAATGAAGTTGTAAGGTTAGCCTGAGCTCACCATAGGCAAAATAGTGCCTCTTTACTGACTAAAACTCCTGAATAGTCCGTTTCTTGCACTCTTCTGTTTCTCTCATATGGCTCAATTTGGAAGGTGATTTTGCAGGAGAGTTCATCTACTTAGAAATGGCTTTAGTCTGAAGACAGTTTTTTGATTGTGAACAACCCTTCTTGGACCCTTTATGCAATGTGGCACAATCGATTCAGTCTCTCCGAAGAGTAGAGAAAAAGCCACTTTGCACCTTTGACACAGAGACCATCATTATTGCTCTTTTCCTCAGGAACAAGGCTGTTTCTGGGCTGAAAGGTAGAAATGCATCCCTTTCTCTGGAGCCCAGCGAACCAAAGAGGTATAAGGCTGCAGAGAAACATCCATCCATCGTAGTGATCTGTCTGTGTGAAAGCAGCCAGGAACAATGACTTCAAGCGGGACCGATCAACAGTCTGAGTGTGAATTGGATAAATATTTTAGTGGGTTTTGCACCATTTATCATTCATAATGTTTTCAATTTCGCAGCCAGTTTTTCTTGCTTCACACTGATGTCTTTGTTCACTTTCTAACCATTTTTGTATATTTTGTTTTCAGTCATCATTAGGCATTGAAATAGTTTTGTATTGTTAGCGTTTTTAAAAAATAGAGATATTATAAAACGGATTATTATATGTACTGAATGAAAACTATGAAGTTCTAAATGTATACTGCCAGTAAAATAACAAGACAAAACCTTCTTACCTTTTTATAACATTGTTCATTGAGGTAGAAAAATGAACCACGTCTCTCTGTATGTTCCTATTCTGATGATCCCTAAGTCATCTTTCTGTTTTCTACTCTAAACCTTTCCCATTGAACTTTGTCACATTTAAACAAGACAAATACTGGGGATAAAATCTGTCATACTATAAAAGGACAAGACAGATATTGCCAAAGTGTTTGGCTTTTCTGGGTGACTGTCAGCCATGTCTTCAGCTGACTATATGGAGTGACGCACTGTACAAGAAAACAACTTTTAAACAACTGTACAGACCAGTACTTATGATAGAATAAACTTTTTCTAGTTTAACGTAATCATGACAAAGCGTTTTCTTCAACCTGCATATTTCCATCTCGCTATTGTGCAAAAATACAGCTCACACTCCTGGTAGAGGTCATATTAAGGTGGCACCCAAGAAATAATCTATTCGAAATGATGGAAGCCGGATTCTCAGCAGAAAAAAAAAAAAATGATTGAGACAAATATATGCCAATGGCAATGAGGGAAAGACCCTCAAACAGAGACTGCCACAACTGATCATTGTTCTCATTATTGTGTTCCCCTTTTCACCACAGGAAGTCTATGAGAAGAGTTCTGTTAGGCTGTCCATGACTTATATTTAGTCAGAATGTGTGCTTCAGGTATGTGAGTGCGTTTATTTGACAGCCAACTCCTCCGTGAATGAATAAAAGTTACACAGCAGCACAAGTTTTACCATGTTGCTTTATGGGTGTTCCAGGTGTGTAGTAAAATGTGATGCGGTTATAACAATCAGTCTCACGATTTTTATCTCATGGTCAAAAAATACATTTGAAGCAGGATTTATTTTTGAAGCTTTTTCTTGTGTGATCTCCATTGCAGACTTAACGCAAACAGATGCATTTCTCACCATCGCCAGGCAGGTATGATGTACACTGAAGGGGGTGCACTTCAATTAAAATGGAAAGATTAAATATTAACAAAACGACACAGAGTGGTAATTAATGTCATTTTCTGTGCAGACAAATCCAAACCTATAAGCCTGGTAAACTCTTTAGCAATTTGTAAGGCGATATCTGATGTGCTCATGTGCACTGCATTAGCCCAACTCAGAATACTGATGAGAGTGGGGGAATGTGATTGAAATATCAGCCGTGTTCTGACTTTTAAGGTGCACTATACTGTGTGATTTGTTGTGACTTGGTTGTGAATGGAATCCAGTGTGTTTGGGTGTTCTGTCACTTTATGGATGTACAGGCATTCTGTCAAGTTGCTCTTTCAGCCTTATCTGGTCACCTCTTTGGAGAGGATAGAACTGGAGGATATTAAAGGTAGCTGAGGTCTGCTGAGATGTCAATTGAAATCTGGAGCTGAGGGAAATAAAAACAGGAAGGTGCAGAGAAGAAAATGCAGAGGGCGATGTGTATGAAGAGGGTAGAAGTGGAAAATTGAGGTTTCTATGGAGAAGACATGAAGAAAGTCAAGACTGTGTGTACTATGAAACAAAAAGTTCAACAGAGAATTATACCAGCAAAGGGAGGTTTTTACAACAGCACTAAAAAGCCTATGTTACTTCATAGGTTTTCATTTGTGCCGCTGCTGCACCACCTAAATTGAATAAACTGAGCTCTAAACTTTTTGGTTTTGAGTGAATTATGCAAATGTCTAAAATTACAGTCATTTACATGTGGAATGAGTTTAGGCAGCTTTGCATCCATCTGTACGTCTATAAGTAGACTGCAAATGAGAGTAATTTTTGATATTTCTTCCTTCAGTAATAGCTTCTGCTTTACTTTCTAATATGGTATTTGTAATTGCATGTGGGAAGGGCTCAGTTTTGCACACCAGGGTACAGTGCTATTAAATCTCTGGTTAATAAATGTATTTTTTTGGAAGCAATATAGATGCATTAGTTTTTTTAATTATTTGCATCAGAGAAATCTGATCTATTCAGATGAAATATGATACTTTTGTTTAAGAAGTTTTAAGATGTTACTAATCCCAGCAGCCCTACTGTTTGAGAAAAAAACTGGAGCAATTATGTGAAAATAAATACCAAAAAGATTTTTAGATAACATCTTTCAAGCCTTATCACTCAGTATTTCATGACAATTACATATTAAGAACCACACTTCAAATTCAGTACTTGAATCTACATTCTACTAGGATGTTTACAAAAACCAATAAAAGATTTATTTATTTTTTCTGTCAAACCTAAATTTAAAGTTCCTCCACAGAAACATATCTAAGTGAAACTAGTAAAATGCTGGCTTTTGGTCTTGGTGCATTATCTCAACATTTTTAATAGCCCATCTGGCAACCACTTGTAAATGTTTCTGGAGGCGAGCTTAAGGATGCATTCACATCAGTCCTATTTGGTCCATCCATCCATCCATCCATCCATCCATTTTCTTTACACCCTTGTCCCTTAGTGGGGTCTGGAAGGGTGCTGGTGCCTATTTCCAGCTAACGTTCTGGGCGAGAGGCGGGGTTCACCCTGGACAGGTCGCCCGTCTGTCGCAGTCCTATTTGGTCCGCTTTCATCAAATTCAACCCTGGTGCAATTCGAATGCACATGTGAATCTCAAGCAGACTGGAGACTGCTCCAAAAGCAGGAAACAGACGATGACACAGGGCATTCTGGGTAAATGCAACCAAAACAAACAAGCAAATCTGGCGCTAGGAGGAGAAATGGGTCTTATACCAAAGACAAAAGAGAAATCCTAAATCTGTCGGATGATGAGGTGTGAAAACACGGCAACAGTAGTAATGGTTGTAATAAACACTCTGTTCTGCTGAGAAATAGAAATGAAGTTCATACTGTTGTGCTGTGAAACTTTTTATATGCTGTTGAGGTTTTGACAAATAACTGAAGAGCAGCTCTTTGCAATATGACGTTGTGGATGTTTTTTTTTTTGTTTGTTTTTCAAAAGACATTTTGACCTAGAACATTCATAAAAGCCCAAATATAAATAATTAAAATATTAAATAACATTCTAATTTGAATTTCATGCTACTTCTCAGAAAAAAACTGACATCTACATCGGTAAACGCTCAAAACAACCAAGTGACCTTATGGTTCAATGGTTGTGTCATTTGTAAGATCTATGATGTGTAGTTTCCCCTACACACCACATTCCTTCATTTGTTGATTTTATTAAGACTTTAGATTTGAATTGGCCAGTATGGGTATTGAACCCATGACCTTGGCGTTATTAGCACCACGCTCTGACCAGCTGAGCTAACCGGCCATACACACTGTTCAGTTTCCATGGATTTAAGAAATACGTACTTGATCTTAACAGAAAATGTAAGAAAACTGCTCATGTTCTAATGTTTTTCAAAATCAACATGCATAATAGTTTATTTTTCAGCAATTATTGATTTTGATTGTTGGTTTTTCTTTTCCAGCAGTTTTTAGTTTTGAAGTGTTGATTGTATCTCAGAACATTTTTTTATTTTGATGGATGGATGGATGGATGGATGGATGGATGGATGGAAAATTTTGTCTTCTCATAACTGCCGCTGGAGTTTTCCCGACATGCAAAACGATTATCTCGCGTGATTTCCCATTATCTCACGTGATCTTCTGTGATCTCGCTAGTCGTCTTCAACACAAGATCAGTCTGGCTAAAATCAATCATGTCATCTCAAACTGATTAAATGTCATAAAAGTTAAGTTGTTAAATTTCTTGTTTATCCAACATGATTTTATCCCGTTTTCGTTTGAATCATGAAATCATTGTGTTAAAAGTACATGATATGCTTTTGTTAATGTAATAACCCCCTAAGTTCATTTTTTTTGAGTGAATAGGCTTCTGTTTTATATTTATTTACTCAAGTAGAGCAGGTGGTTCACTAAGCAATTGACTGGGCCGGAAGTGAACAAACACACTCAACACACACTCCCTGTGACTCTCCAACAACATAATTTATCACTTGGTGATGACTTGATGGCCTGGCCAGTTGGTTGCCCCTGCTGTAACGCTTAGCCAGCTGTGACGCTTGGCCTAATGACTGGAGTGGGCTTTCTTAATGGAACAAAAACCTGCTGGAAATCTGAGGTTTGGCAGGTTCAAAAAGAAAATCTGTCAAAAATGCAAGCACAGAAAACTGTCCACCACCTGCACAGGGAGGCGGATCGATCCAATAAAGCACGTTTGTTGTTTTATTGAACAAAGTGAGCTTTGTTATAAAAATGAAACATATGCTTAAATCAATAGTTTAGGAAAAAATGACTTTCCTGGGGTTGTACATCTTGACCCAGGAAAGTCATGAAATGATACTATGGCTGGTGTTGCTGCACAGTCAGTCATCATGAAATACTGTAGGTGTAAAATGAAAATTGTCGTACTTATGCAGTTCAGCAGCCAGCATGACTGGCTGATCTGTATATGTGTCTTCTGTTGATAGGTCTGCAACTCAACTCATTATACTGGCAAACGTTATTTGACTCTGTGGAAAGATAATGACTGTCTTCCAGAGTCTTCTCCATGAAGGCTAGATTTGTGGCGTTCAGAACTAATAGTTGTTTCATAAACGGATTTTCCCTCCTGATCTTTGGATCCCTGCTGCTCCTCCAGTTAGATTGGCCTTCTCGACTGCATGTCGGATTGATGATCTGTTCACTTAGGTTACAGTTGTTCCAAGCTCTTTCCATGTTAAGATGCTTAATTCATCAGATATGCTCTCATGATCTGAACTTGTTTTAAACTCAACAGTGTTCATTGAGATATAATATACTGTCCAACTCTGGCTTTGAGAATAAGCCATAAATTGCTACTTCAAGATTTTTTGAAAACTAACTTATGGACCTTTTAACTTCTGTACTTATTTTTGAATGGCATCAGGGATGTGTAAGTTTGTGTAATAGCTGTTTTTAAAGGGTAATTACTGAGGACCAAGCTCTCCGTTTATCTCAGAATACTTTTAAAGATTGACGTCCTGCCCTATTGCCATCCAGTTTTTAATCTGCGAACACAGCGTGTGTTTCATATTTCGTGATGAACTCACTGCCAGCTCTGCCAAGAGAAAAAAAAAAATATATATTGGATATTTCATATTTAATTCACAGCCTTTTCTACCTTGCCAGATCTCAGTTACGCCTTGAGAAAAAGTAGGCCAACTGTCGACACACGAATATTTAGTTTTCCAATCTATTAATATTGATTGAGTGATCTTTTTCCAGATTTCCACCAGTGAGTGAGGAGGCTGCTGTTGGAACCCCGGTGGGAATCATCATGGCAGCAGCTGTCAATCAAACTATCGTGTATTTCATCGTTGAAGGCAATGAGGGAGGTGAGTTTTCCTATCAGGGCCTCACCGCCACTCCGGCTTTTGGCATTAAAGCTTCTTCCTGGTCAAACATCACAGACCGCCCTGCACAACTTCCTCTTCACTGTGCGCTACGAGACTCCTCACTCATTCCCTCTGTGCAATAGGACTTTTTTCCTACCTTGTTTTAAAACTTTTTGTTGCTCTGTTCTCCGCAGGTGTGTTTTCGTTAAACAAAACAACTGGTGAGATTTTCACAGCCAAGCCCCTTGATTATGAAACCAACTCCAGCTATGTTCTGAAGGTGGAAGCAGACTCCATGAGGGTGGTCTCATCAAATCTCAGAGCTCCGTCAAAGTGTAAGTGGAGCTGCACACTTGTAATCGTGAATTAAACTACAAATATATATGTTTTTTTGTCTCTGTATTTCGTGTAAGAGATTTTAGCAAGCTGCTATGACAAGCATATGGAAGGATAACCAAGATATAAGACCCGAATCAGACAAATTAAAAAGCAGCACTATTCCAAATACAAAGGAAATGTATTTAGAATTTGAACATTTTAAAAATGAAATGCAAAACAAAATAAATAAAACTTAAATATTCTCGCATCTAATACACCAGAAAAAAAAAATTAAGATTGAGATCTGTCACTCTGTCAATAAGGTTAGTAACTGGTGGGGTTAAGGTAACACAGAGCAGGAGTTTATGCCAGATTATGACTCTCAAAATAGTCTGTAAAATAATAATAATAAAAAAAACCGTTCCCCTAAATCCACAGTCTTATTACTGGTTGTTTTTTTTTTCTTTTCTGATGACAAGAAGTCTCATGTGTGACACGTCTGACTTCTATCTAGTTATTTAGAATCCAATAAATCAACATGTGTGCAATAGAGAATGATCATAGAGCCAGATTCACATCCAATTAAATACAATCTGACTGAGACCTTATGTCAATGCAGAACTGTTGATCATGTGTTACCAGTTTCTGCCATTGACTTTTATAGCTTTCCTTTCTCAGCAAGTATTTGGCAACGTCTTTCATAGATGAGCTGCTTGTTGGTTTTACTGGGGTTCTGTAAAGCTTGTCTTCACAAATGCCGTGAACTTCGTGTCATGGCATTTGTACAGAAGCATTTTATTTTTAACTTGTACAGATGTCTGAAGCAACCTAAAGCTCTGTGTGGATTGTTGGGCTGTTTGGACATTGATGATTGTATCTGCTAAGGTTTTACTTTCTTCTGTTCGGCTCAACATCAAACTTGTTGTGGTCTCACATACCCCTTCATTTGCATTTAAAAGAAGAAAAAAAAACACGTCCTTTCATTTATAAGTAGAGCAAAAGTAAAAATGGATCTAATTAGTCTAAATTCTTTCTCCTCTCTTTTTTCTACTGGTCTCCTCTTTTATGTCCTTTTTCTCTTTCCTTTTTTTTTTTTTTACTTCTTTTCACTTCATATCTGTGTTCTTCTTAATTGAAGCTCAGCTCCGGAGCCTTCGCTTATCTTCTTTAATTATGGTGTTTACCACATGCTGTTCTCATTTCATTAAAGCGATTTGAATTCAAGAATTCTGCTGGGATTAAAGCAGCAAATCATTGTGTCATTTGCAGATCTCCAGTTCTTTCCCGCACACATCAAACAAACAAAAAATCGATGGGACTCTTAAGTTAATACAGTTTTCTTCTTCACATGAAGGTTTCAGCGAGGATGTTGCAGATTTGTGTGCTTGTGTTCTCTTCATTTTAGTGTTTCTGTTGTGATTTTTTTTTAAATAATTGCCCATTTCAAATTGAATGGATTTGTGATTTTATCCTTTCTTTTTTTTATTTGCTGTTTGGGTGGATTAAAAGGCAAAATTTCTGAGTTCCAAAGCAAGTCATCTCAAGTTTCATCACTGATTCACTGACTAATGTTTTTTATTTAAATGAATTTGGCAGAACCACAGTTACATTTAAATAATTTTGTGGTTAATAAATAATGTTTTCCATGTATAAAAACCCTCTAACATATTGATTGAGGCAATAATTTACAAAGTTTGGTACAGATAAATAATAAAATCTGCAGGATTGACAGAATTCAGTATTAGTAAAGCATTTTTCTCAGATGCCTATGGCATCACATACCTGCCAAAAATCCTGAGGAGCGTATTAAACAATCACAGCAGCGCATATATCAATCAAGAGAGCACACAGCTCTGATTGCGGCCACACTTATTCGGAAGCCCATGAACCCAGAATGCCAAGCGGTAAAACAGGCTCCTGCCACCCACCTGTACACCCTTGCCAGAAAATTGCGCTCTCTCTCTCTGTTTGGTGGGCATATTTGTCAGTTGGGAATGGTAACTCTTATAAGTAATCTAATTAGCTGGATTTTCTGCTGAAAGTCCAGCGACAGCCTGCACAGAACTTGGTCTACTAGGAGAAGCAGAAGAAGATGCAGATGATGAATAAAAAGGTAAGGAAAAGAAAAAAATATTTGCTTTTCCTTACCGTCTTCATCATCATCATCCACCTCTTCTTCTTTGGTTTGAATTTACATTATGCCATCCGCTCTTCTCCTGTTAGGTCCCTTACTGACATTAATAATGTGACTACTTAATTCTTAATTAGTTTTTGGCGGGAATGTGATGCCATATGCCACTTATCACCATGGCATTAACATGCTTACACTTCTTTGTGTTTCTTACAGCAACCTTGCTAGTTGTGAAAATGAATGGTAAACCTTGAAAGACTTTAGATTTGAACAAGCCTTTAAAGTTGAACTGAAAACTGAATTGGAAAGTACTTGAGAATTAATGAATTAATGTTTCACCAACAGATATTTTCAATGCAGATTAAGAGAACATACAGAAGGATCGTATATTATTGAATAATGTATTGACTCATGCATTTGAACATGTTTTTAGTGTTGAGGAAGTGTGAAAAGCGTTAGGCATCTAATGGGTCTTTTGTTACTATTTACTGAAATGTTGATCCTTTCATGTTCCCTGAAGATCTTATTGCATAAAATCACAACGATTAATGTGTTTTCTTGAAATTTTATGTAATAGATCTACACAGCAAAGTGTATAACTGTAAATTGAAATTAAATGTATTTGGAAAAAAACATTTTTATCTGAAATTGTAGCTACACGTCTTTTGGGGTGTGTCATTTAGTGACTGGAGTTTTTGCCGATTCTCTTGTAGAAAATTACACAACCTCTTTCAGATTGGATGTAGAGTGTCGGTAAACCTCAATGCTTCGACTTTGTTCACTTTTACTGGGACCTCCTGAGGAAAGCACACACATTCATCATACTTTCACCACTGCTCCTCAAAATAGAGATGGTGTGTTCAGGGTCATTTTTTTTTTCCACCACACATCTACATGCAGCCCAAAAAAGTTTAATTTAAGTTTTGTGTTACTAGAGCAACTTCATCCACACAATTTGTGAACTGCAACTGTAACATCTTAGGGATTCCTTTCAACAACGACTTTCTTCTTGCTACTCTTCAAAACTGCCCAGACTTTTAAAGTGCCTGACTAATAGCCGTCTTGTCGACAGATTGCCACACTTGAACTGTGAATCTGCACAGCTCCTTCAGAGTTACATTGGCCTCCTGGCTGCTTCTTTGATTTATGCTGTCCTTATTCAGCAGTCAGTTAAGTTTTGCAGCAACGTCTTGGTGGGTGTGCAGTTGTACCGTACTGCTTCTGTTTCCAGATGTTGGAGGAAAAGAGCTGCTTCTTGACTAATTAGGTGAAAGCATTCCGTTTCCTGGGATTTCTGCATGTATCTAGCGGAATAAAAGCAGTTTTGTGCCACACCTTTCAGGATTTTGCATCCCTTTTTCTTACTTGTGTTGTATCTTGAGAGGGTGTAGAGAAATGTCTGGGGCATAACGACTGCACCATGACCATGAAATTTAACTTTGTAAAAACATGTTACTCTTAGTTACAATATCTTTACCAGCTTGGATGAAGATAAATACTGCGATAGCTTGAAAAAGGTCAGATATCAACTGTGTGAGCTCCATTGCCAACCTGCAAATCAGACACTAATTATGTTAACGACGTCTGATGAATCCCACACTTAACACCGTCCAGAAGAGCTTTAAATTTGACTTATGTGTTAATTTCTTTTAGCAAACTTTTTATTTGGGTAAATCAGTTTGTTACAATAATTTTTTTTTTTTTACCACATACTTTTTTACCAAGTACTTGTACACTTTTACCAAAAGCCCAGTGTTAATTTAACTCTGAAGAGTGTGGACTAGATAAACACTGAAAAAGTGTTGATATTAACACTTTTTCAGTGTTTATCTATTCCACACTCTTCAGAGTTAAATTAACACTGGGCTTTTTGCTGTATACAAGGATTTTTCTTGTGCAAAAATCCTTGTACACTTGAAATGAGACATAACTAATTTAAAAGTAACATCCCAGAAAGACATATTAGTTTTATATATTCTTTATCTATTCTATTATTATTTTATTTATTTATATATTATTTTATACTATATTTTCATATCAGTTTTATATATTCTTGAATATATATTTAAAAAAAGGCAGATCTTTTCACTTACAATGGAAAAAATGTCTTGTTACAAACGGAATAAAAAAAATAAATCTGTCAATGGAACTGGTGCTTTATAAATAATTATTCAATAATTACTGTGTTAAAATAAACTACTATATGTTGCAGAGAAGTTACTTTTTTTAACTTTTCAGTTAGTTTTGCCTCATTTCAAAATATTTACTCTAGAAAGAGACAAAAATGCTTGGTGACATTTTATGTTTTTGCAGAGTGCTTATGATATTTCCAAAGGACAAAGTTGCCATTTTTCCTGTTCAGATTTGGCCCAGTCTGAATTTGTACGGGAACTATACCTGTGGTCAGTCAACTAGGTTGACTTTTTCTTGGATCCAGAGAACGTGTGTATCATACTGTGTTCGTTTGTGTGTTTTAGCTAACACAGCCCGGGTTGTGATTGATGTCCAGGATGAGAACGACCACCCACCGGTTTTCACCAGATCTCTTTACATTGGAGGAGTTGCAGAAGATGCCAAAACTTTCACATCGGTCTTGCAAGTACAGGTGAATAAAAAAAACAGTCTAAAAGTGGTAATAATTTCTGTCTGCTTGCCGGGTGTTTTGCTTGTGTTTGAAGATTTTAGAAGCACGGTATGTAACAGGATTACCTGATAACATCAACATTTGGTTCTCTTTATCTACTGCTTGAAAAACCTCCCTTTTGCCTATCTACGAGGAATTGCATATCGTAATGAACAGCTTGAGTGATCCAGTCTCATTAAAATACCTTTCAGCATCCAAAATAAATCACAAAGCCTGTTCCTTTCAAGTCCTATCTTTAAAAAAATGTGCAATATGTTTTAATGAAGCTGGATTCCACAAAAGACTCAAACGAGTTCACTTACATGAAAGTCTGGCCTTTGATGTTTAATTATCTTTAAGATCATCCCTGGTTTATTAGATGTTACATGATGACTCTGACATAACAGACTGAACCCAGATTAAAATGATAGTTTTGTGAGGAAGGGGAGTGTGCTAGCACCTGTTGCAAACACAAAAGATTTGTACTAAAGAGAAAAATAAAACTAAAATACTACAGAAAATTGACTGTATATTCAATTTCACTCTTATTTATTGAAGCATAATTTTGGACATCAATGTAGGAAACAAATGTCACAAAAGATCTCAGGGCAAGAATGCAAGTTTATGATGCAGCAGGGAAAATGGAGCTGTGTCGGAAATGTCCCTAAATGTTCCTCACCAGCCCAAAATGATCCTAAGGAAGGGAATTTTTGTACAGGATTTGTTTATTGCGGGTTATATTTCATTCTCAAATTTTTCCTCCAACTTATTTTGATGATTAAAGAAATTACATCAATGCAATAGACTAGATATTATGGGAGACTTGAGCAGAAAGGAACACAGTTTTAGGATTTGGATGGAAGTCGCTGAAGAAGAAAAAAAGGATTTCTCAGGAAGATGGATGTTGTTCTCAAAATAATATTACTGAATGAGTCTGGATTCTGTCCACCATGTATTATGACCGTCATCCAAGGAGTTTTCAACAGTCTGCAAACCTGGACTCTTGTCTCTGTGCATGTCAGGAAGAGATTTTTGCATCACAAAGTTGTTGTTTTTTTTAAATACAGAGTTATGCCACGATCTAAAAATGCAATTAAAGGAAATGCATAACAGTGTTTTTGGATTCTGGATTATTTCAGCAGGAGACTGAGAAATGACACATGGGCCACCATAGAAAGCTACTTTAGGGGAAATGGGAAGCTGTACATGCTGGATAAAGTGTGAGACATCATTTTTGGATGTCCAGTTCTGTACAGTGTTGCTCTGGACATTTGCATGATCAAAGTTTTACTGCCTTTAGTAGAGACACGACTTTAAGCAGTTCTTCTTGCACGTGAATGTTAAATGACGTTAGCATATCAGACGTTACATGTGCAAACATTTTGTTTGTGTACTGAACAATGTTTAAAGTTTTGTTTGTGTTTATTAGCTGAATCATTTGCTGTGATGCCAACCTTTGAAACATTGTCAGACATGCCACTTTTGCCTCCTTTAAGTCATCTATGTTGGAACTTCTGTTGCTGTGGTCAAAGAAACTGTCTGCAGCTGAGATAATGGTTTTCATAAATACTCGTAAAAGTTGCAAGGAGCTTTTTTTTTTTCTAGAATAGTGGTGATCACATCTGACAACTTTGCATTTAACCTTCTCTCTGTGGGGACAAGAAAACACTTCATACCAACGTTGTGTACATTATGCATACTCATGTCTTCTGGTGGGAAACATGGGGAAGGATGACTCGTCTGACCATGAACCCTCATGAGGTTTCAGTCATCGCTCATCTACTGATATCCTTCGTATGTAGTTTTCAAACTGCTGCTCCTCTTGGCAGCCTTATCACACCTCACAGTCGCTGCTCTGTTTTCCATTACATTCCACAGCAATGCATGACCACCTCGGTCATTAAAACTGCAAAATCAATCTGAGTTTTCAATCTTTTCGTGAAGTTTTTCAGGTTTCCTTTTTTTATTATCCGTGCAAACGTCGTCAGAGCAGACTGTCATGCCTTTCTGCTGTTCATGTTTAAGTGTCCCTTCAGCTGCTTCTCTGTCCTCTCAGAAATCCCTCCAAGATGCTTCTGGAGCTTATCCTACAAAACCAGTAAAAACATAACGGCTCTGGAGCGGCACGTCTGCATGTCTTCTTCTCATTCTCCAATAATACAGTTTTACGTAAATGTTGTCTGAAACTTATTTGCTTCAAAGCAGAGGAAAGTGTTAACAAGAGTTGTTTTAATTGTTTAGATTCTTGTGGTAAATCACTCTGATTTCAACATTGCTACAAAACTAAAGTTGCTGCAGGTCTAAAACCATCATTGATCACCAGTTGAAACAGTCCTGTCAAAAATGCTTTTGGACAGCATTTAGATGCTCACAGAACATTGATTTATTTTGTTTCTTGCACTTCTGGTTTCTAGAGAAACTGGCCAAGATGAGAAGGGTTTTCAGACTATTTTCGAGTCTCTATTTTGTGCCTCCTCTCTTTTGTCCTCCCTCCTGCTGTCAGGGAACAAGTAATCCATTTTAGCACACTGATGGCTTCATTTTTTAAGTACACCTAGACTAGAGGAAACTGGAGAGATATGGCTTGATGGAGGAGCTGTGATTGAGTAGACACACTTTAATCCTTTTGATTTATTGTATATATCCCATTTTTAAAGCTATGCTGTTTGTTATGTTATGAAAGACACTTGGCAAACGTTTCGAAAGTAAGAATAGGAGTTTTAACCATAACTGCTCATCTTGCAGTCCTAAATGAAACAGAATAGCGTATCTAAACAAACAGGCTGATGATGCAGCCGCATGAGTAAAAAAAAAAAAAAGAAAGCATGTTTAGTGTGGAGATGATACATTTTTTATTATCTTATTTTTGTTTTCTATCCCCTTTGTGTTTCATTATAGCCATCCACTTTTGGGGATTAAGACAGTGAGAGGAGGCAGGAGATGAACTACGGATTTAGAAACGGAGGAAAGAGAAGGGCTTAAAGCTTCCCCGGGTTCCAGACAGGTTTTAACATTTTTTGTGGAGCAGACACAACAAAGACTGAATGTTGCCAAGTGCGCCACTTTTAGGACTCCCAGCTCACACATTAGCACTGTAATTAAAATTGATGCAGCAGTTTCATCAAAACTTGTTTCCAGTTGGAGGCGTTCAGTGCAGGTACATCTGTACCGTTATTTACTGTCTAATTCAGACTTGTAAAAGGCGGTAATTTGACACTCCTTTCTGGTGAATTCTCTAAAGTGTCAGCCTTAGAGTTGTAAAAGCGTAATGTTGCCGTGTTTTTTGTCAGGTGGATTTTATACTAAATAATCTAAAGTTGGATGACTCAAAGTAGTTTGTTTTCTTTGATCTGTCAAAAGCTTAATGTAAAGACCTTTTTCTTAGTTTTCCTTAAAGATGATGAGCAGGAATCCACAATCAGAGCAGAAGCTTGCAGCAACTACATTGATTTCAATACTTGACGGGTGCAAAGAGGAACAAGTCGGAACAAGAGGAACACAAATCCTAAAACAATTTCCTCCCCGTGTTACAAACGCACGACACGGCAGCGCTCCTGTGGCCAATAGCTGCCTCCACCATGGAGGCTGGACAGCTGTGTTCCAGTTTGTTGGGATACATATCTAAAAAGTCATTAATGAATTCACATGAAAATTTTACCAGAGGTTGAGCGCGGTCCGGCTGAGAGGCAATTAAGTTTTCATGTTGATCTGGATTTGGAGCTATGAAATTTTTATTCTGACCTGGCAGAGGGAACGCTGTGTCTGGCCGGCTATTGTTTACCTTTTTGGGATAATTGGCACCGGCCAATTATCCCAGCTTCCATGGTTGATTATTCTCCAAAGCTGGTAAACACATCGGCAGAGCAGCGTTGTTTGTGAGGCTTGTCTGTAAAAATAAGGGAATTTAACTTTATTTTACACGTTTTTAAGTGAAAGTCGTTATGTGTTGGATTCCAGAACATAACTTAACTGGAAAGGTGATCATTATCATGCCGTCATTTCCACATTTCGTCTTTTTCAACTGTGATCAGACATGTCAATGAAAATAGTTGTGCTATGATCAGCACAAACAAATATGCTAAAAGTTTAAGAGAAATATATAAACAACTGTAAAGTGTATTAATATATACCATAACACATTTGAGGGTTAGAACTGTATTACTTCAAAAATATTAATTAGGAATTTTTTGTTATTATTATTGCTACTTAGAGGAGACACTTTTCAGCTGTTTTCATGTCCATTCCTTCAGTTATTTTTACCTAGAGATTTTATAAAAGGACAGCAAAAGTTGTTTTAGCACAAAAAACTGCTAAACACTTTTTTTAAAGCGTGGATACATAAAATCCAGAGTTTTTTCTTTGGAAAATAAATGATTCTGGTACATAAATGGACCCATCTGACCCCCATGTCAATTATTTTGAATGTTATCAACCAGTTTTATTGCCATGAAACTGAAATGGGACCTCTTGGACTGAAACTCAGAGAACAGACTATAAAGGTTGTGTGTGGGGGGAGAAACAAAAGAAACACCCATATGCCGTTTTTGCCTTTCCGCTTTCTGCCACTGGCTGCGCATTGATTGACTTCATGGATGAGAGGACGCCCCAGGTACAAGAAAGGCAGCACACGAATGCCGGACTAATTTTTAAAAGCTTATGCATTGTTACACTTTATGTTTATTCAGTCAGGGCAAGCAAAAACAAAACGGACGGCCTGCAGCCATTAAAACGTGACAGAGGCTCCCGTCCGCCTCAGGGCTGCCTCGCTGTCTTGGAAGACCTGAATTTGTCAAAAAGATTAGCAAGATTTCTAAAATGTGTGTTTTACGATTATTTCTAAGGCACAAGCGAGCTTCATAATACCACAGTGTGGTATTATGTAGAATAATTCAATATGGCATACTGTAAAGCTACAGCATGGAATAGTGTATTATATTATAGTGTAGTATAGAGGATATTCTAAATTTCCTTAGCGCCGGTCTGTGTTGGAGTGTTTTACATTTACTTTAGGTTTAAATAGCTTAATTTCCCTTGTCCCAGATCATAAGAGAATAAAATATATATACATATATATATATTTCTATCATTGCATTACCTCTGATGTGCTGGGTGTGTGAGAGCTTTGTATGCAATATGCATTTCTGTGCTGTAACACCTGGCTATAAATCATTGTCTGTCTGGGCAGGAGCTGATAGTTAGCCACAATGACAGAATAGATTAATGGATCTGCACACGGCTAGACGAATCAGCTTACCCCCTGCTGCTTATTCGTAGTAAAACAAGTGTAAGAGCAAGCTTCATTACATCCTGAAAACTTTCAGGAGATTATATAAGGGCAAGGAGATGTTTTTGTTCTGAATTAGTTCATAATAATACTGTGCTGGTTATTGTATTTTGTAAATGATGACATTATACTGTATGTGATATTGCCAATATTTTTGCTTGATTTCCAGGCCGTGGACAAAGACACTGGGAACTACAGCGCCATGGTCTACAGGCTCATCATCCCCCCTCCCACAGGAAAAGAAACTAAAGACAGCAAAGATGGATTTGTCATTGAACCGTACACCGGCGTGGTGAAGACGGCAATCATGTATCGCAACATGAGGAGGTCATATTTCAAATTTGAGGTGGCTGCAACAGACAACTACGGTCAAGGACACAGCAGCAGAGCAGAGATAGTGGTGCGTGTGTGTTTTTATTTTTCAACCTTTTCAGCTGAGATGTATTTAAAGTGTTCTGCACAAATTAATTAAACACAAATGGCAGAAATTAACTCAGATTTTAACTTTTAACTGTTAGTGAATGAGGATTATTTGGCTAGTATCTCTTTTTTTATTTATTAATTGTCACTATGTTGGTTAAGATCTCATTTGTCTCAGGTTCCAATTAAAATCTATCTCATCTAAAGTGTTTTTTTTTTTCTAGGTCTCTGTTGTGAACCAGCTGGACATGCAAGTGGTCGTATCAAATGTCCCTCCAACATATGTTGAAATAAACAAAAATCAATTGCTCAGGTAACCCTGATGTTTTTATCCTTAAATATTTTGCATATTTGTGAAGCATTCAAATTGTTTTTTATCAGCTGGTAGTAGTTTGTACCTCATTGTGTCAGGATGTATGAACTCGTGATACAATGAGGTACACCAGCCAGCCAGCACACCTCAATGTAGCAATACAGACAGATTAGCTTTTCAAAATAAAACCAACACGCGTGTAGAGTATCCTCACTGGCATGGAGACATTTTTCATTCTCAAAAATAGATGCAAAGTTAGACAAATGTCAAATAGGTCAGCACAACAATTAATATTTTTTGTTTATTCACTGTATTCTACCCTGCATCTTGATTTGCTTGACACTGATTTATGCATAATTACTGTTCAGTTTTCCCAGTATAGAGTAGGGCTACCTGAAGACATCTAAATATCTCCAATTGAAGAAAGAGGTCACACCATGATGAGGCATTCAGTTGTTTTTTTTCTGATTTAGAGCCATAAATCATCTCATTTTATCCACTTTACAGTCCATTTCAGTTTCTTTTACTTTTGTTCAGCCCAATTAAACCTAATTAAGTTTCATATAGTCATATTCAATATGCTAGTAAGTATAACATGTTGGTTTTTAAAAAGCTACCTGAATAATAGATTACCATGAGTCAGTAATATGATTCATGGCGTAATGACCAAGAATGGAAGGAAGAACTATGATAAAGTCTGAAGGGAGCAAAAGCCGTAAAAAGAAATGATTCATAATACGAACCAATATCAGCGTTTTTTTCAAGGTCTCCCTTTTCTCTAAAATAAATTTAAAATTTTTAACTGAGAGTCCCTGACCTAAAACAGATGATTTAGTTTTTAAGAAAACATTCAGCATGATGATTTTTGCTCAGTTATTTGTTGTTGTTGTGTATCCTTCCTGTTGTTTTAGCTTAATCCCGTCTCTCGTGCTTTCTTGTGAAACTTTTCCTCATTATCTGAGATTTTCAGAAACATTTTCCACGCCGCAAAGCAGCTAAAATATTTGATACCTTATTTTTGCTCCTGTGTGATTTGTATCTTCTCAGGCTCTGGCTTAATTCATGCAGAATTATCTCTGTCCACAGTCTGGGAAACACATTTTTACTCATATCTGCAAAGCAAAAGCAGCGTTTAGCACTAAACATCCCATGTATTATTCATAATGTGTCATGATATGCATATGCATTCCTACGTTTGTGCTTTTTTTTTTTTGTGACAATGCACCGCAGCTGGACGGTCAGCTCCTGCTTTTGTTTTGGCTTCCACATATAATTTTAATTTATGTGCTATTACCTCTACAAGCTTTTCCCTTTCACACAGTCACACCACAGCAGGGGAGCTCCTGCTGTGAGCAGATGTTACTGGGGGAGGGGGGGAAAAAATTAAAAATCAACATTTAGCAGCACAAGCCTGCACAGCCAGCAGGAGGGGATAAATGCGTTTGCAGTGGGGCTGGAGTCCGACGGCTTTGTTTGCATTCAGTTCCACTCAGACGTTCACACTCATTACTAGCATTAACTTTGTTTTACGTTTATGCTTTTAATGATGCATTTGAACAGTTCCTTTTTTGGGAGGTGGAATCGTACAAGAGCTTCAATGAATGTTAAAACCGACAAGCCAATCATATTTATTGTGGATTTTGTCTGATCCACTAGTCAGGTTCAAATATATACATACACCCCCCACTGAAAAATGGGCTAATTCTCCATTAGCGAGCTGCAGAGGCACAGCATTTATTTTGTATTTCTTAAGCCAAAAGCATCAACAAACCTTTAGCTTAAAGTTTTGTCTAGATATTTGACCACTGAGTCAGTTAGATGCCTGGCGTGAACCGAGCTTTTGAACAAAGGCCTTTTTTTTTTACTCTACAGATTTATTGTAATAAGAATTGCTGAATCTTATATTAAAAAACGTGTGATATTTCGGATTTTTGCCTTGTTCAAACACTGAGTTGTGCTGAATTCTTCGTTTGTCCCAAAGAAGTTCACAAGACTAATGGATTTAATTTGTTTAATGCATAAAATATTTTCTCCTTAATTAAATTACACCATAGCAGTGAAACTGGCTCTCAGGATGATGCCGTCATCAACATACTTGACAGTTTGTTTTACGAGATCTAAAAGGTTCACCTCCACCTCAAAGATTCTTCTTGTCATTCTGGAAAAAAGAAATGCTCAACATTCTTCACTTACCACAAAACTTTCTACAGAGCACATTTTCCTCGTCTAATCACAAAAAATAAAACGAGGTGTTTTCCAAACTCAAGTATTTAAATCAAGTATTTTCCGTCCTCAGCATTTTGGAACGCTACGTTCAGGAGCAGGTGGTCGGCGCAAAGGTTGTCGTGGAAACCATTGGGCCCCACCGGGATGGCGAAGCGATGGAGATTGAAGATTACACCAAGTCAGATCTCATGATTTATGCCATCGATCCTCTGACAAACAGAGCCATATCTAGACAGGAGCTCTTCAAGTAAGCACTTTACCTGCTACTCAGGAATGAGAAAATGTACTTTATTTCCCCGTTAAGTTATTGGCAAATAATATGCTTCATTGCAAAAAATAAGTACCTTCAAGTAAGCTGTTGGACCAGTTGTCTTTTAGGGATCTCAGACCGGAGTGTTTTGGGGTCTTTGATCAGCAAAATGACCAGAAATACTCAGTTTTTATTTTGGTCATTACTATCTTTTTTTCTATTCTATTAACTTTGCCCCAATAGATGTAACTTGGGTTGGACCCTGAAGTCCTTCACATGTTAGTTATTCAAGATTTAGGTCTTTCATTCATTTTGTAAGATAACTGTATGTAAATCATGTTTTTGTAAAATAGCTCAGGCTCAGTCTTATTGAATAGAAATTGTATGTGAACATCAATTACATTGATATATAAATTATACGTGAAAAAAGTTTAAAGTAATAATGCATATTAATACTTTTGCAAGACACTGTAATCAATACTAAAATACCATTTCATGTAGTTGCATGTTTTGTACTCTGTTAAAGTGAGTTTTTGTCAAATTTAAAGGTCTGCCAGTCCATGAGAGGCATTATGTGATAGTTTTTGATTATTTTATGATAAGAAAAATATGTAAAGTTTGCCTTCAGATTCAAATATACAACAGTTTTAATTTCAGACACATTTCTGGTATTATTGTGGTCTATATTCACACCATTAATGAGGAGAGAAAAAAATATTCCATCTTTTTTTAATAAAAAATATTTCAAGCAGGCTCACCCATCGAGCTGATGAGCAGGCTGTAGTTAGCAGAACTAGTCTTGGCTGTTAAATAACCAGATTTGAATACAAAACCGTGACAACAGCAGCGTGTTTCTCGTTTAAAGGTTTCTCGATGGGAAGCTATTGGACATCAATAAAGAGTTCCAGCCTTTCCTCCCTCCTGGTGGCCGGATTCTGGAAATCAGAACCCCCGAAGTGGTGGCCAGCGTAAAGAAAGCTGCGCACAGCGTCGGCTACACAGAGGGGGCACTCTTGGCTCTGGCAGTTATCATCATCATCTGCTGTGTTCCCGCTATTTTGATTGTCATTATCACATACAGACAGTAAGTATCGTTTTATTTGTGCGTATTCGCAGTAAAACCGACACTGTAATCTTAAGCAATTTAGACAGAAAGACACATCTGCAAATTCTAACTGGTTTATTATGTATGAACAAATCCCCATAAATAGACCGGAACTAACAGTAATCTTGATCCTACCAACGGTTATTACCTGGGAACTCAGTGCTGTAAGATATAGCTAATGGTAATATGCAGTTTGGCTTTGCTGTTGTATCTTCTGATAGGGTTCATTCATCACGATGAACACAGACACTGCAGTTTATTTGGAATTGGTCCAAGAGTCACCATCCTCCTGCACGTATTGATCCACAGCTAAAAATACTCTTTTAAAATATGCCTCACGTTTTAGGTACGAACAGCCTGACAGCCTTTTGTAATATTTGGAATTAAAATGAAGTTGCTGTAATTACTGAAGGCTGTGCTTGCTTTGAGTCTTTGAGCAGACACATCGTCAGTTGGGCAAGTCACTGCCCCAGATGATTCGGCATGGCAGCCTGCTCCATAGCGCCAGTTGCAATAGTTTGTTTAGCTAACCACCGTGAAAGCTATTAAATTCCCCGAAATGCATACAAACAGCTGTGCATACACAAATAAATTGGATCTGGTCTTCTCCTGCTGGGAAACGCACAAATAACCAGCAGAGGAGTGGAGATCTGTGGAGGGGAGGGAAAAAACACAGCGATAATCATTATCATGATAATCACTATTATCTGTTGCTAAATGACTTTAATGGAGAGCAATTGCACGACTTTGCTCGTAAATTACGATAAGTAAATTTGGCTAACAAAAGATGCCGTGTGATTTATGCTCCAAATAATCCCAGTCTTTCTGTCTCTGTCTCTCATCTGCTGCGTCATCTGCCGCTTCCAGATTCAAAGAGTGAGTACCCGCTTTTATACTCCCCTGATCATATTAATTCTGTCATAGCCGTCCCAGACACTTTTCACTGTGATTAATCAGCTGAGTTTCATTGGACTATGAAATGGATGAGTTCAGAAGTGGCTGTGAAACAAGGGGGACACCAGGCAATCAAAGAAATGAATTCTGAAGAACACCGAGATTGATTCGGGGTTTCCACGCCGTCTGGAAAAGGAATTGGACTTTAAATCAGGCTCTTTTCTGGAGAAGAAAACAAATAAAGAGTGAATATGTATTTCCAGAATGCCCTTCCTTGTTCAGCTGTTCAGTACTGGTTGTTTCCATCTTTCATTTCCACCTGTCATCCATCCAAACATTTGAATGAGATTTTATGGCTCTAGAATCCAGTGCCACTTTTTAAAATGGGCTTTGGCACCTCCTCCAACTTTAGGGAGACTATTTTACATATTCACTCTGTGAAACTGCACTGCATTTTATTCAGTTCGTAGACTTTGATGATGTCCTCCGTTTTAACTGGTTTGGGGGAGCAACAGAGGTGATCAGCCCGTGCATCGTCAATGCCAGAGCTGCCGCTGCATTCGGCTAGATCTGGTATAATCGGCGAACTACAGTAGTTAATGCTACATTTTAAATCAACTATATCCTACGGATAATTACATTATGAAGTCAGTCTGGTAAACTCGTTAGTAATTAACATTTCCGCTTTTACGTAAATCATTTGGATGTTTGTAACCCTGCCAGGCAGCTCACTCAGTGTCCAGACAGTCACAATAAATCACAGTTTCTGTTCAGAGTTTTAGATGGAGAGATCTAATCATTCAAAATTTCACTGACAGGCAAATTACTAAGCAGACCTGCTGGTCACCAGAGCCCTGACACAGGGAGTCCTGGGGTCAATTAGAAATATATCACAGCAACAGACATGGAGCAACCAAAGTGAGACTCGGCTCAGGTCAGGGGAAACACAGAATGGAAGCTAAAAACAAATGCTGAAATTTGACTAGAAATAGAAGCAGACAATAGCATAAAAAGATCTGAGATTTTCCAGAAGCAAATCAAAGAATAAAGACAATGTGAAATATGAACAAAAGTGATAGAAAGCTATAACCATTATAGCACAAGATGACTCAGAAATACATTTTCTCAGATGGCTGGGCAAAACAAAGAGCCGTAATATAACATAAAATGGATCTGTAAGCATATCTTTGCTTTTAGAAAATGAGGTGAAAAACCATCTGCAAGATGTTTGAAGAGCTGAAACTGATGTCGGTCTTCTCAATTCTATTTTACCATTTCAGCGTTTAAGCAATAAAAATCTGTGTGGTTTGTGATTAGCTTTACAGATTGATTTTGAATAGTCAGGTAGCAGGATTTTCATCGTTATTCTTTCACCTAATATGTTTTGTTCTGGAAATCATGACATTGCAGGCTGTGAGCTTAGGATCTCCTGGAAGAAAACCTGAAATAGTTCAAGTAGTAGCATCAGGTTTTGTTCCAGTATTTGGCATCTGCACAGCGTGATGCCCCCGCATCACCGTCACTGTCAGGATGGTGATGATCTCCAGGGTGTTTTGCAGTTACTTTTCCACCGTGCATAACATTTTTCTTGGAGGTCAAAAAGTTTAGTGCTTGTCTCATTTGACCACAGAAGTCTCCTTTATATATTTACAATGTCCCTCTGCGGTTGGAGGTTTAACTGGAAATTCTTATGGCCGTACATCAGCATTGTTGTTCTTGTCAATGATCCATGTATCAGTTTCATTCCAGGCTTTGTGCTGTAGCACAATAAAAATTTTAAAATGTTAAATGTTGCTCCGTTTAATCGAAGACGTATCCTTTACTACCTGCGATGAGCTGAACGACCGTGATCGACTGTTCCAGCGTTACTCCACTTTGTGGAGTCATGGTTTTCCTCTAGACTCCTAGTGTTTTTTTTTCACAGTCGGTGTTTTGTCTTTGCTTCTGTGACCAGGAGACAAGCAGAGTGTGCCAAAACAGCTCGCATCCAGATGGCACTGCCAACAGGCAAACCCGGGGGAGGCACTGCCAACAACCTGTACGAGGAGCTCGGTGACAACGCCATGTAAGTGAAGTGTGAAAGTGGCATTTACATTAATGACTCAAAGCAGAGGCATTAGCTCACACTTTCAAGGCCATTATGCTCCAGAGTTTGGCGGTGTGACAGCTTTCATTGCTTTGTAGTGTCTCCATGCGCAGTTCCACATTTTCTGCATTTTTTTAGTGGCTATGAAAGATGCTCCCACAGTCACAACTGCAGGTCTCATTTTTCTTATAAGCAAATGATTCTTCACAAAACCAAAGTTGGAAGCAAGCCACATATATGCATAGAAGTTGGAAATTTAGAGAGAGACAGAGAGAGAGAGAGAGAGAGAGAGAGAGAGAGAGAGAGAGAGAGAAATGTCTTCTGTTAAATAGTGCCTTCCAAATGCTAAGTGTTTAGCATTTTGTTTCTCTATAATCAAAAACTCAAATCAAAGACTTTTTTATTGGAGTTTTATGTGATGGACCAACAAAACGCTGTGCATAACTGTAAAGTGAAAGTGTCAGTGATCTTAGTTTTCAGAAACTCCTTACAATTGGAATGTTGAAAAGTCAGATGTGTGTTTTTGTTTGGCCATATCTGAGTCGATACTTTATATTTACCCTTTCTCTTTGTATCTTTGACAAAACTGTATCGATATACCCTCTTTACTTTTTAATTCGACTTGGTAGGTTTTGCTACATGCGGAGAGTGTTTAATAATACTTATGTTGTGTCCTTCTGTAAAGATCTTTCAAAAAAATATTTTTTTCTTGGCACAGGGACACCTTAGGTCATGCTCAAGGCCTCCAAGCAAAATGCCTTTTTTTTTAGGATTGTTGAAACTCAGTTCCATCCATCCATCCATTTTCTTTACACCCTTGTCCCTTAGTGGGGTCAGGAGGGTTGCTGGTGCCCATCTCCAGCTAACGTTCCAGGCGAGAGACGGGTTTCACCCTGGACAGGTCGCCAGTCTGTCGCAGGGCAACACAGAGACACACAAGACAAACAACCATGCACACACACACACACACACACACACACACACACACCTAGGGACAATTTGGAGAGGCCAATTAACCTGACAGTCATGTTTTTGGACTGTGGGAGGAAACCCGGAGAAAACCCACCATGCACAGGGAGAACATGCAAATTCCATGCAGAAAGACCGGGGCCGAGAATCGAACCCAGAACCTTCTTGCTGGAAGGCAACAGCTCTACCAACTGCGCCACTGTGCAGCCCCCTGAAACTCAATTCGTGGATAAAATATAAAAACATTTTCCTAAACCTAATTTTCCTATTTTATGGCATTCTTATCCAGACCTGGAACATAATAAAACCAAATCCCATTGTTTTCAAGGCTGTGTGGGGACCGTGTGCAGAGCCCCGCAAAAACAGCAGTCAGTGCTCAGATAGTTTATTTATAATTCTTCTCAGATGCTGAGGAGAAGTTGAGAGGAATTCTTATCAGCATTACATGCATCGCTAGTTTCCTGTCTGTCCTTGATATGCCTCCACATTCCTATTAACATGAGAGCAATTCATATGCAAGATGGTGAAAACTATCTCCAAATGACAAGCGGGTGTGTGTTTGTGTCTGCTCATGTGAAATGACTACAGCCTATGTGATCCTTTGAAAAATGTGTGCGGAATGGAACTTGGATATAAGATAATTGATATAAATGCAGCTTGTAATTTATAAAGACCACCTTGGGCAAAAATTAATTCTGCTGATAAGCTGTACAGCGTATTTAATTGTGGTGGGAGGATGTTTTACTGCAAGCAGGAGTATTTGCAGAGCAGGGAGTTCTGTGAAATCCTTGTGTGCTGTGTGGTTCTGCCGTCCGTTAGGGACTGAATCTCTAAAATGTATTAAAGCTGACAAAATGCAAATTATAGCACATTTACAACTGAGTCTATAACAAAGGTCTTGAATAGGTTAAAGCCTTTCTTTTCACTTCTTCTGGTTCGTCTCTTTGCAAGGTTACATTTCAATTTCAGTATTCAAATTTACATAGAGGAAATAATGTATTCCATCAGCTTCTGTTAGCTGCATTATAAATGAGTTACAGGTTTTAATGTAAAGTCCAAACATATAAAAAGATTCATTAAAAGGGAGTATTATCAAAAAATTCAAAAATCACAGTTTTTACATATCATGGTTTGTAATAAACGGAGGCCCACTGTATGTAAAAACTCAGAAGGGAGCAAATTTGCATCCCTTGATATTGAGATCACTGAGAGTTTTTTTGTTTTGCTAGTTCCTAATATCTTTCCACATTTTTGGGGGGTATCTAAAGTAATTGTTTTCATAGGTTTCATTAAGAAAGTAAACACATTTTGTAAAACATTCACTTCGTCTCATCTGTGAAGTAAAAGTGCAGCTTATGATCCGTGCCTCTTGCACCCTTTGCATGACTATTGGGAGGAAAGGTGTAAAATTCACAGTGTGCTGCCGCAGATGAACGGATTAAGGTACCTGTGACATGACACTGCTGTCTGTTTTTTTTTTTTTTCTTCATGCTTAATTAGCACCTGACCATCTGGACGTGAACCTTCAATGCATTATAAACAGCCTGGCTGCCCCAACTATTTAGATAATTATTAGCTGGACCTTGTGTACATTTTGCAGCAGTGGAACATTTCTGCAATTACCCATGATGTCTGTCTCTGATGTTGCAAAATTCTGGGTTTTTTAACATGTTCAAACTGTACATCACAGGCAGACTAAGGTGGAGCTCAAATTGGGTTTGCTTCAGGATCAGATGCATAAAATTGTGCTTCTAGTGTGTCATTTACTTAAAGCTGCAAAGCTGTGATGGAAGTATTGCAAAGACAGTGATTTTAAGTAAACTGGATATGTGTTTCCAGTTTAACATTACCTATCAATCTTCCACAGCAGCTAAGACAGCAGCGGTTCATATAGTAAATGCCTACTTAGCATATCTATAAAGATCTGCTTTGCTAAATCTGTTTCTGAACACTGCAGCTATGTTTTATATGCAACTGACATTACGCAGAAAACTCATATTTGTCTCAAGTGAATTAAACCGTTTGCCCTTTATTATCAACAGACAATAGAATGACCAGGGTACTACGGAAAAAGATTATATATATACATATATAGAGTAATCAACTACACCTCTCCAGTATGAGAAACACAATAAGAGCAAAGTGAGACGGCGATAAAGCATATTGGTACTGTTTTCTTCTCTTACTGTTAAATGAAATGTCATGCCTAATGCTAACTGTAGAACAATCACCATTCATTATTTATATTTTTTTTTTTTACCATGCTGTTCTTATCATTGTTTTTCTTGTTCAGATGCTCTAATTATGTGATAAAGCAAAGTCAGATGTTTAAATCTCTTTTACAACGTGCCATGCTTTAAACAAATGTTTCAGTTACATATAATAACCTATTATTAACCTAATTTTAACCTATTCTCAGCAGCCAGGTGTTTAAGAAAGGTGTCATCCAGGAGAAGTTTGGCTTTATTCTGAATTGCTGTCTCTTTTCTGAAGTTTCTGAGAACTTTCTTTGTCTTTTCTTTATCTTAACACTGTTCTTTATCATCTGCTCACTTTCTTTTTTCCTTTCCTCTTTTCTGTTTCCATTGTTATACATTTATTCATGGCTGAAAGACAAAAGTAAGATGTCACTGTTGTTTTGCTTCTGTTGCTAGTTTGAGAGTGAAATTCTTGCTGTAGCTAGTTTTGTGTCCGTGCTCGTTAACTGATTTTTGTTAGCAGAAAAAGTAGAAGGATGTCAGATCATAGAGTAAAGCCTGCTTCTCTTTTACCAAGTTACAGAATGCAACCCCTTTTGAAGTGCTGTTGCTTACATACATGAGAAGCCAGTTATGTGTTATGACAAATTGAGAATGCAAATTTGTTATCTTGAATGAACACAGTGCCCAGTGGAGAACATGATCAGCTTTTGTTGTTGTAAAATTTGCATAGAGTGCCTTGCTTTTGCAAGTATTCATACTTTTTGAACAATTCCATGTTTCGTGGCATCAGAAAGGCCAAGGAACACAGTAAGCAGTTATGCATACATTAAAAAAAAAGGGTTAGGTTATTAAATTATGTTCCCAAACTTTGAACATCTCATGTGAGTAAGGGACAGTGTTATGTATTTTCCAGGCACATAGAGCAATTTTATAGCACAATCCAGCAGCTACACTGGCTTCAGTTGTTATAAAAATGCTGTACATGTCAAACATGACTTAAATGAAATTCAACTTTGTAGTTTGACACCTGGAAATGTAAGTAAATATAAGGGCGATGACATTTTGATCAGAAAAAAAAAACAAAGAAACATTTACCACCTAATGCACACCTTCCCCGCAGTACGACATGGTGGTACGAACATTAAGCCGTGGGGAAACTTTAATTTGTCAGGCACAAGTAAAGTGGTCAGACAGTAAGTGAAAGTGAATGGAGCTACGTACGGGGCAGTCCTAGAAGAAAACCTATTAGAGGCTGCAGAAGACTTGAGATTGTCCTGGAGGTTCACTTTTAAACAGGACAAAGACCATAAACTTACAGCCAGAGTTAATACATAAATGGTTAAAATCAAAGCATTTTTATATGCATGTCACAATGGCCCAGTCCAAGTTCAGATATAAATGCAACTGAGAATGTCCGGCAAGGTTCATGAAAATGGATCCATCCTTGAGAGCTTTAATAAAAAATAAAAAAAGATTGTCTTGAAATGTCAGTTCACAATGTATTAGCGTATTTAATAAAATACTTCTATTCATCAGAATTTAAAATTTAAAATTATATTAAAGGCTTGAGGGTTATGAAACTTGTCATGACTTTTTTTGCTGCTAGTCTGTTGCCAGTACATGTGTATGCTCACACGTAAGCATACAGTGTCGTGGTAGTCTGCTGATCAACAAATTTAATTTTGTGCTTTGCATTACCGCTCCTTTTTCAAAAATGTCCTCGTCTTTCTCTGCTATATCCTTTAGATTTTATTTGTATGCTGTCATCATTGCTTTTCATTAATTCCCACCTGCATTTTTTTTAATTCTTTGTTCCTCCCTGCATTTCATCTTCTGTCTCATTTTTTTTCTCCTTGAATCCATCTATCAGCCGTTCAAACCACGGTGGCGGTCGCAGCAGCATTGGCAGCTTAGACGAAAGCGACCGCCAGCGCCTGATCTCGGACTTTGCCACACGAGCCATCGCCGCCCATCGCCAGTGTCTCGCAAATGGAGGGGTGCTCAACAAACTCCCCAAATCTGAGTCCAACATCACTTTTCTGTCGGACGAAAACCCCCTAACTACCAAGAATCCCATCTACCATGAGGATGGAACCTTAAGTAGCCCTGAAAACCTTGGAAGCAACCAGAGGAGGAGAGACCTTCTTGGGAATTTTTCCCCTTCTAGGAGACGGCTTCGAGACGCCTGGCTGAGGCTCAGCTCACCCGGATGTGACTTGCGATTTGGGGGATACAATGGCACCGACAGCGGGTGGGGATCAGGAAGTGGACACAGCTGGACTCTCCCATCAAGGTTGCATCGAAAGGAAATGTATGACGCTTTGAGACGGCAGGTGGTGATGGATCCTGTGCAGTGGGAACATGAGCTCCTGAAGGCTGAATTCAAGGAGAGCAAAGACGCTGGCCTGGATTCAGGCTTTGAACACGGATTGGATTCAGACGTGATGGGAAGCCCTAGTCTTGAGCCAAAGCTGACGGTGAAGGAACAAGCCAGACAGTTTGAGCAACAGGCGCTCCAGGAAATGAAACAACGGCAAAGCAGAGATTCCAGAGGCTCGCTGTCTTCTGACATCCTACTTTCTGCAATCACAGACACTCCCCAGCATCAGAAGTACAGCCCTTCCCACAATGCTCCAGCTCCTCAGATTATGGAAGGTCCTCCGAGTATCATTGTGACTCAGAGTGATGGAGGCACCCCTCCGCCAAGTCACAAGCCGACGCCTCCTGTACTAAGGCGATTTGGAGCAAATTTAACCGGAAATCACATTGCAGAGGAAAGACTTCAGGTACATTTGGAGGTGATACCAGATCCACCTTCAACACCTCCACCACCTCCACCGCAACCTCCATCACCACCACCACCACCTCCCAGCTCTGCGCCTCCTCCCCCTCCCTCATCTCCACCTCTAAGTAGCACTTCCATCCCTCCTGCCTCTCCAGCTCCATCTAACTCCACCCCTAATGAAGCTTACACTCCTCCGCCGCCTCCTCCTCCTCCCCCACCACCTCCGCCTCCACCTCTACCGCCCCCTGTATCTCCCTCTCTTGTGCGTCCGACCACGTTTGTCCTCCCCACTCTCTCAGAGGCGCCCGTGCTGCGGCCCGTGTCTCTCCGGGCGCCGCCGCTGCCCGTTCACACGGAGCCCGAGCCTCCCCGGAAAGAGCTGAAGGGAATCTTAAAGAACATCCAAAACATAGCAGACATCGAGAAGTCTGTGGCCAACATGTTCAGCCAGATAGACCAGAAACAGATTCCACTCAAAAAGGTCATGAAGAGCCGGGCTTCTGTGGACTCTCTGGATTCTCTTGACTCTTTGGACATGTTGGTGGTTGGGGGAGAGCCAGAACAGAGAGGAGGAGGAGGAGCAGAAGGAAGAGGAGGTGAGGGAGATAATAACTCCCCTATTCGACACGTTCCAAACCCGAACATGAACTCTATCGTGGAGGAGCTTGAGAAGCGCTTTCCCTCTCAATCTACTATGCTCTAGCCTTTACATTTTTGTGAAGGGTGTAGTTACGTAAAATTTTACGCAAACTAAAATAAAATTCCTCTCTTCCTATTTGACGCAAGAAGATATGAACTGAAAATGAGGGGGGGGAGAGTTTAGATGTCTTTTAGTTACCTCAAGGTAACATGTTTTATATACCATGCACATGCATTGCATCCCTGTTGATACCAATTCATGTTCCAGCCAATGTTTTTTTTTTAAATCAAAATCTGTAAGGGAGACATGGGATTCTGTGAAAAAGAGGTTTGAGTTGCTGTTAACACTGAATTAAGCTACTGAACAAGTCCAGTTCTGGTGAAACGAATCTGCCAGGAACATACCAAGACAGCTATGCTTTAATATTTTAATCTTTCTTAATAGAATCTTTACTTTAGTCCTTCTACAGGGCAGAGAAGGTGACACAAGTACCTGAGTGAAGTTGGCCCCCCCACCTTCTTCAAATCAGACAAAGATATAAAGAAATTAAACTTTCTTTATATCTTTAAAATGATAGTGGCACAAACGAAAATTTTTGCTGCACAAACGTTTGACACCAATTTTGTTTGATTTCCTAAAAGTGGGTGGGAGGGGGCTGGTTGACCTTTACACTTTCATTAATATCTTCAAAGCCAAAGCAGCACAAACGAAAATTTTTGCTGCACAAACCAGCACAAACGTAGCCGAGTTGATTGACACCCACTTTGTCTGATTTGAAGATGGTTTACCTTGGATGACCTCTAGAAACATTTCTTTATATCTTTAAAATGATAGCGGCACAAACGAAAATTTTTGCTGCACAAACGTAGCACAAACGTTTGACACCAATTTTGTCTGTTTTGAATAAGGTGGGGGGGCCAACTTCACTCGGGCGACACAAGTGTCAATTACTCTACTCCATTGGAACTTGCAAAAGAAAAACTTTAATAGTAAAGACTCAAGACTTAACTTGAACTCGTGGTCTGAGACTTGAATTTCATGAACAGCCATTTATGCTCATGTGATCAGGTGTGCAAGCAGACTATTGCTTTAAGCCACAACCTGCAGGTTTGACTGTTTGCATGCATGTTCTGTGAAACAATCTAAGAGTTCATTGCTTTCTGTCCACGCTTGCTCTAGCTTTATAAGTTGCAACCAAATAGATTTATGTCAACCAAAACAACTTGAGGATATTTTAATTAAAAAAAAACAATCAAAAACAACAATTTGAGTTTTTTAAAATGAAATTGTCAATATTCTCTCTCTGACTCACTACATTGTGCCTCTCTTTATATTTTGTAAATTATAACATACTTTTGAACATCTTTATTGTTTAGACGTAAAAAGAAAAAAACATTAAAGATGCAGATTTATGGCATGTTTCATCATTATCCTGAAAAAAGGAAAAATAAAATCCCTCCATGCTATCCTGTAAAGCACAGGGATAAACAGATGTCACTTATGTCATTACAAACACTTCCAGTTCTTTAAAATGAAAAATAAAAAGCACGTACTGTAAATTAATTCATGAACCGTCGTTCATTTCTTTCAACATAAATGCCATCTTTTGAATTTGCTGAATTTAGAAAACAATTTACTGTACATTCTAACATTTTTAAACTCAGTGTTAAACATGACATTTTCAAAAAGATAATTATTAAAATTTCTTTTTTTTAAATTTACATATATCTTGATACTTAAGTTAACCCTAAAATTAAAATGTATGTATCGTCAGCCTGGTGATAAATATTTGTTTCATTACTCAAGAATTTGGCAAACTTCTGATTCAAGATCAAATAATGCAGAAAAATAAAATGTATCTGTTTTCTAAACCCAGATATCAGCCAGTAAACACTGTATGAGTCAACTTCTGCTTTCTTCTGTTCAGATATTTTGATGTTAATATTTTTGCTTTCAGTCTTATTTCACTTTATATTTTTACATTTTCTTTAAGACTTGTCTTCTTTCATCTAGTTCTCTTCATGCTTTCCCATTTCTATTTTACTGTTTTTTTGTTATTGCCATTGCTACGTAGTTATTGAGTTTCCACAGCAGTCTTTTTTGTTTTTTCTTTTATAAGTCCTTATTTATTTTCTGTTCCTTGTATTTTTAGTTATTTGTTGCTGTTTAATCTGTATTTTAGTCACTTTTTGTTCTCAACACTTTGAATTATTTATCCAGCATCTGTTCATCTGCATTGGTTAAACATCTTTAGTTTGTTTTTTGTTTGTTTTAAGAGTAAGAGCTACTTATATGTACCAGAAATAACAAAGAATATTTGCAGACTGAGTTTTTTTTATTATTATTACTGGTTGCAATGCATTTTTACACAATGTTTTGTAGGGAGTTTTATTTAGTTTTGGTTTAAATAAAACAACCCTATTTTTGAATACTTACCGTGATGATATGGAATGTTTTTCAGTGGCATATATTGAACTGAACTACAAGCTAAATGTACCTATATGTGGTACAAAGACAAAAGCTGAAATAGTTTTTCTTTAGTGTTGCTGCATAAAACCACGGCTCTTTCCACATTAGAAAACAACCTCGGGGTGGAGCGCAGCAGCCACGGGCAAAGAAAAGAAATATGCTCAGATTAAATGAAAGCACATGTGTTGTTTTAGGTTGATGACAATTTGCAGAAACCTCTTCATGGTTAACAAGGTGCAAAATGTCCTTCATGCCTGCATAATAACATGGTAACCTGGTAATTCATAACCCTGTAGTGATAAAACACATTTCAAATCAAAAGATGTTTCTTTTACATGTAAGGAGTGTAGACCTTCGTCATTAAATAAATTGGTTTTTCTCAGATAAAGGTAAATATGCATAAGTTACAACATAGTTCTTTACTTTTTGAAGTCAAACTTTAGTTAAAAAAAAAACAAAAACAGAGTTGTTTATTTTCATGCAGATACATTTGAAATCTTGCTGTGTGTTTGTAATAAGCATAACGCCAGTAGGGTGTTATGCTTCACTAATAAACCTATGTAATAAGTCACATATTTCTAAATATAAACAGTTCTAAAAGGTAATTACAAAGTACAACCAGAATATTTTCAGGGACTTCTGGGCTGTTCGTCATCTAAAAGGTGGTTGTAAATTCCCCAAGGTCCATTAGGTCGTATGGGAATCTGTAGCGTTCGCAGAAGGTCTACATCATAGTCTACATCGAGCCTGCGATGTAGCCGTGGGTTCGTTCTGCAGCAAGGTTTAAACCTGCAATCTTTACAGAAACGGCATCTAAAGAAATGTCAGGGCTGTTTTGCAGAAGGTTTTCTACAGAGATGTCACTTGCGACTGCCTCTCTGAGAAACCTGATGACTGTTCACTTTACTTTCATCAGAATCAGACATGGTGAATTTGCCTCTAATTGGAAGTTACAAAATGCGATGGTTGAAATATTCTGCTTTTAAAATGGACATCACTTCAAGAAACTGACGAAGCGCAAAGTATTCAGTGGTTAATCAGTATGCCTGGCTACCATTACAGAATGAAGACAAAAGAACACTCCAAGCGAATCAGGAAAAAGGTTATTGAAAAGTCTGAGTCAGGGGATGGAAACTAAGACATAACTTGGGAACCGAACACTCCTTAGAGTTCAGTTAAATTCATCTTCAAGAAATGGAAATAATATGTCGGGTGTAAATCTGTCTCCATTATGCCGTTCTCACAGAGTCACGATACCTGCTGATGATATTCTGCTGAAGGAGTTACAAGCTTCAGCAGCAGAGAGGGGAGAGACTCTATTTTATTGCCTCATTTCAAGATATGAACCAGAAGACTTATTTATTAACTAAAATATGAAAGAATGTATAGAATCGCTCACTAATTTACATCACAGTGCCTGACAGAGGGCATCATCCCATCTGCTCTCTTCAGTCTCCATTTTTAAGCAATACCCTGATATGGAAATAAACTGCTTCATATTAAAGTTCATTCTTACTTCCCCATATTGATCCAAACGCTGAGATGCTTGCTTTTTTTTTTTTTTTTTTTTTTGTAGCAAATTCAGTAGCAATTGACTTCCACGAATGCTGCATCTGTTTCACAAGACTAGCACTGTTGATCATGTCACTGTAATTGTATCCAATCATGGTGTGCAGCCAAATAAAACCCACTGCGACGCCGACACCCCTGGCATTATAAGACGATTTCTCCTGTCAGGTATCCCACCGGACGGTTTCCTCGTGTAATTTTACAACGCAGTGAGCTGGGATGTTTTTCAAATGCTCAGCGGCGCGTTTCCATCAGCGCAAAGTCATCATCCAGCTATATAGACTCTGTGTTGTCATGATGCGATTTCTATCAAGGGCTCTGCGTGCTCAAAACAATACCGGCATCACACGTTCAGATGAGTGGCTCGGCATAAGCAGCAGCGTGAATATGCAAACACACAGAGGCACCGAACAGGTTGCACTGCGTCTGTTTCACATGACTGGGCTGAAAATGTTTTATGTCGAGATTAGCTTTCAACCTCAGTCTGCTGCATCTTATTACACAGCCGCACACTCGTGCACGCACTGGATCTTCTTCTTCGCCACGCTGAGAGATTGTTCTTTATAACTATTTCAGTTGTTCTTGTACAACAGAGCGTGGATGCACAACGGCATCTTTGAAAATGTGTTTGTTTTATCCATCGCATGTCACATCGAGCTGAGGAACACGAGTATAGGACAAAGCAAATATGTTTATGGGAAGCAGCTGCTGCATTACCTCTGGTTTAGACACCATTTCTACTTCGCTAAGCCTAGGCGATGACTGTCTGATTATTTTCACCTATGAAATCTATTTGTAAAATTTTTGAAATACAGTTTTTTTTATTCTATTTTATGTATAACTTCATCCTATATACCAGAGGTACCCAAACTGTGGGGCACCGAGCCATTGCATGGGGGGCACGGTAAGCCGTCTGGATGGAAACCCCCCCCAAAAAAATCCCAAAAAAACATGAATGCTGTATGCGCTGGGTTTTTACCTCAGAGTGGCCAACTCTCTGTTATTCCCATGTCAATTTGATACAGTAGGGGCTTCCACACTTCCCATATCTGTGTCCTCTGTCACTTTTATCAGCAGTTAAAACTGTTTAATCCGTTAACATGTGGTAACCTGTTTTTCCGAGCCACCTTTAAACGCAACATGAGCGCTGCGACGCTCGCGCTGGGTTTACACCTGTGCTGCAGTGAAGGAGACCTGCTGCTGCTGCTGTGCGGAGCTACGCAGGTGTGTTAGAATCATGGCAGCAAACCAGCAAAACACAAATAACCGTTCACAGTTTTCCCCCCCAAACTAACCGACTGAGTTGAGTAAAGTTGCTGGATGCAGGTAATGTTAGCTAAAAGGTGACTAGTTAGCTAATATCAATAAGCTTGTTAACAAGTAGCTTGTAGGCTACTGGTGTTGTTGTCTATGTTCGGCTACGTACATTAATTTTGCCCCCAAAAAAGTCGATCCCCACCCCTACAAACATCGTTAAAAAAGACAGCTATATGTAAGCCATAGGGGGGTCCAGAAAATGTTTGGAAACCACTGGAGGGGCCCAGGAGAAAAAGTTTGGGAACCACATATCATAACAACATTTGATTTGAAAATATATCTGTTGTTAAAGTGTCAATGTTGGAAAAACTTCAGGAAAATACATATATTTAACAGAGGGAAGAGAAAGTTAAAAGAATAAAGCATGGTACTCACCACATTTTTAATCAGTTGTTGGGGGATTTGAGCTTTCATGCAGACCTTAACAGAACCAGATTTTTCCTCGAGGTCAACTAAGAGTGAGAAGAGAAAACAAAACCAGTCTTTGGTGCTTCAGATGGTGCTTTGACAGTGGAAAGAAAATGATTGATGCCCCCCCCAAAAAAGTTCAGCCCAAGGCTCAGTCAAAGTTCTGACTTTGATCTGACAGAGAATCTGTGGAGGGAGCTCAACATTAGGGTGATGGCAAGGAGGCCTTCCGATAGCAAAGAATTGAAGCTCAGCAGCAAAAATAAAATAAAAGAAGCATTTGGTTGCTTAAACTTTCAGTAAGCCATTTTAAATCTTTTTTTTTTTTTCAAAACTGGGAATAATTGTGAGCATTGGATCTGGTTTTGGGAGGAAAAAAATCTCACACAGTTCCAGACTACAAAACTGGAGAGTCTTTGTAAACATCCCACACATCCATGGGAAGAAGATGAAAACAAAGAAGTTACTGAAATTCAAACCAGAGACCTTCTAGTCATCACAACACAGAACATTTTGCACTTTTCCTCCCAACTTGAAAATGTATTTGTTTGTGAATTACGAATGTAAAGAGACACCACATTTGTTTCCTTCGAAAATAAGCATATTATTTAGTTTGTGATGCAGAGTCTGACACATTGGGATTCCACCCGCTGATATTAAACCAGATTCCTTTTCAATATAAAAGCAAAATACTGTTAGACAAGTATGTACAAAATAGCTTTGAGGAATCCTTTTTTTTGGTTACCTTTTTATGTTGGTTCGACACCCTTCAAAAGCGGTTCTAATTAATTTACAAATGGAAAAAAAAAACAGTAGAACAAAGACAGAATGAGATCTTATTACAGAGAGAAGAGCTGAGGTAGGCACAGGCTGTGAAACAGATGGAGGGGAATGAAATGGGTAAATGTACACAAACACAGAGCTTCTCTGTAAGGGAACTAAGTGATAAAATGCGGATAAAAAGAAGTATGAGACCATTAGCGGGTTGTTATGGTCTGTTCCTAAGACCTACTAATATTTCCCCTCTCCTATTTCTGCAAAGCACTGCAGGACAAGGTGGAGAGGACAGAAAGAGTCGGTCATGTCGGAGCCGCTCCTGTTTGCGCGCTCGGTGGAGATTAGATGGCTGTTTGTGTCTCGGAGGGACCTCATAATGCGTCTGCGGAGCAACAAGGGCACAAAGATAGAGACTTATCTTCACACACTGACTGCGCTGCACACATTACCAGGCACCAAATGATAGCTGGGAACACAAATGCACACTTTGGTTTTGTTTTATTTTAACTCATAAAGATT
Source organism: Poecilia reticulata (assembly GCF_904066995.2). Taxonomy (NCBI): domain Eukaryota; kingdom Metazoa; phylum Chordata; class Actinopteri; order Cyprinodontiformes; family Poeciliidae; genus Poecilia; species Poecilia reticulata. Next base: position 4,953,497 of record NC_088848.1, on the reverse strand, counting down.
CTCTCACACCTCCCTGTTTGTCTCAGCCGTCGGTCCTTCCCGTTACCCAACTATTTAGCCTGTCACTTAAGCCACTCATGTCCATCAGTGTAAAGTTGTTTGCCTTTTTCACGGCCCTGCATCTGCTCTTTTTGGGCTGGCTTTCATTTTAAGGCGAATTTTGATACTGAACAAAGACCTATAAATTCTCCCTGGTGTGCGAATTGTTTATGGAAGAGACAGAGTTGTGTCCTCATTTGAATTTCTGAAAGAAATCAATGAAACGCTCAAGTGCCTGAATAATTTGCCCGGGCCTGAGAGAGTGAATCCGGTGTGTCCTCTAAAAGTCTGCATTTGTTGTTCTGTGATACATCTTCATTTTACCAGCTCATTACTTCTGTTACACCCCACACTGCTTCCTGTATTCTCCTGGTTCTGACGCACCGACAAAGAGGCCAGTGACTGTTTCTCCTTTCTTTTGCAGTCTTATGTTGAGTTGTTCCACTTACACCGGCCCTTGTTATGTTTAATTTATGATTTTGCTGTTTCAGGCATTTCTTTTGTCACATCAGAAATAATTCCACCCGGTGGGAAACCTTGTCAAGCTTTCGTACAAATGCTGCGGCAGTTGCAGTCCGAACTGTGGTCAGATCAACAAAAGCACTTTGAAAACAATCGTTTTTCCCTTTCTGTTAAAGCCGTAATAGCTGCCACACAATTTCAGTTAAATAAAATAAAGTAAAAGCCAATATATGGAGGGGAAAAATGCTTGAGAACTGAGAAAATAGTCTAAATTTATGCATTACAAAAAGCCATTTTAAAATAATCTTGGAACTCAAGACGGCACCGGTGCAAAGACCTGCAACATTTACAAACATTTTTCTTTATTTCTACCATTTTCACAACCTTTTCACTTCATTTTTAAAATTAAATTTTTTACTTTAACATTAACTTATCTAACTTCATTCTCAAATAGGAATTTTACTATGAAAATATAAAAATGTTTTCTCTTTCAAAGCAATCCTAACATTCTGTTTAATGCAGCAGATTCTGACACTCTTTTTGTGGGAACTCAAACAAATGGATAACAATAAGTTCCTGCAAAGACCAAAGTTGTTAAATGGCTTAATTATGTAGAGCAACAATGAACTGTCATGACAAAAACTGTAGGCACATTTTCTAAAAGATCAAACATGGTAAACTATTTCAAACGTCTTTTTTCCAATTAAATTTAAAATTACATTATTATGGACTGCAAAATAATGTTGCAGACTAACATGGGAAACTGCAGATTTTTAGCCCTTCTTCACCATCGTCAGCTCTACTAGCTAAATGTGAATGTCTTACCTGCAATTTTATTAGACAGTACACTAGTTAGGGACATACAATCATGATTTAAAAAAAAGGCAATGACTCTTCTATCAATTTTAGGTTTTCAAAAATGACCAGCTTTTGAAACGATGTGTCTCTCCTGAATTTTTGAAAGCACACAAAACGCATTACACAATGTCAATGTCTTAAGAAAGAAAAGAAAAACTGGAAAATTTGTGAAAAATTAAGCAAACTCCAAACGTTTTATTATAAACGCTTTCAATTTATAATGGCTGTTTGTGTAAATCTTGTGTTCCAAAGCACAATACTGCAGCGCATACAGAGGATTCTCATCGTCTCTGCATTTAGAAACAGCATTGAAAAAAATCTGCATCATGTCAAATGTTATATGTTTAAGATCTAAGGTTTTCTGGTAATGTTTAACTTATTTCTTGTGCTTCTCTCTTTAATCTGCTAGGCGTGGATACGGCCAACATGAGGTAAGCGTCTTTCTTTTGTTGCTCGCTATAATTGGATATCTTCATGTATTATTTTCTTTTAGTATCATTCATTTGATGTTTAGTTATCACCCTCTTTGTTCTCTTCTGTTCTTTGTTCTTCTTTTTTTGATGCAATAAAGATGAAGTTGCATGTATTTGTGTCTCAATAACTGACTTTTTCATATTTTCCTTTTAATCTGAGTTCAAACTGACTTTGAAAGCGATATTTCTATTGTTTGACAGAAAAAAAAGGTAATAAAGTTATGCCTTCAACTACTGGTTTGAATGAAATGGCAAACAGTCTTCTGAAAATGTTCTGACTTCCCTGATCAAACTGTTCATGTGATTTTAAAAAAATAAATAGATGAGCAAAGGCAAAAAAATGTAAATTGTATATTTTACATTCAAAGCATAATTATTTTGTATCTGTAGATTTGCAGTCTTGCAGCATAAAGACACCAGTGAAATTAGTGCTAAAATCTGGAAGAAAAACAGATTTTAAGAAAGTTTTAGCTGAAGTGTTGGTCAGGAAACAAAACACCCTGTTAGATTGCAAATTAAAATCTTAAGATTTCCCTGACAGGGTGGATGTAGTCTATGTTACCACACAGGGTAAACAACAACAAATACGCCTTCGATGAAAGATCTTTTAGAGGCAGCTGCAAATTCAACAAATACTCATACTAAGGTTTCAAATTGGAAACCTCAGATTAACAATAAATTAACATTTTCATTCAAATCACTCACCAGTGATGTTGTGGATGGAGCAGACTCTCCTGTTTTGGCAGACATTTATCTGTCTCGATGCACACAGCTTCAATCCTCAGTGCACAGACAACTTGCTGATGTTTTAATCCTAAGCAGTTTGCTGATGCGCAAAGCTAAAGCTAGTGTGTTCACTCTGTACCCTTGACTCATTCCTAATTCAACTTGAAACATAAATTCAGTGTGTGCAGGCAGCAGAAACTGCTGCTTTCTTGCTTAATAAAATGTGATTTTTGCGTAATAATTTTTAGTTCACTGCTAAGTTGTTAGTTTCGCTCTATGCAGATTTACTAACAAAGATGGCGGTCGGGGAAGTGTACAGAGTTTGACGTTAGGGAGTTGCAGCAGTCAGTAAAGTATCTCTTCCAGAGTGCCACCACTGTAAAGGATACAGATCTATAAAGATTTATAGGAATTACTCAGATTATAGTAAAATGTCATCAAGGGACAGATGTTACAAAGTAAAAAAAACAAAGTGGTTTTAATATTTAATTTTGTCACATGACTATAAATGAAAACCTAAACACTTTCTGATTCATGTTAAAACCGACGGTTATCATAAAGTCTAATATTCTCGTGCCAGATAATCTACTTTTTATTTTTCACTTAGCTATTTTTTACAATATTAATCTAGGGCAGGAGTGGAAAAGCTCTTTTGGACTTGGAGCAAAGTTCAGTACAGCTTCTGAACATTGCAAACCTGAAATCAGGCATAAAGTCATGAACATTTCTGTCGTCTTTCTTATCACTCTCTGCTCTTTCTTTCCCTCTGAAAGACACAGCAGCTACTACGACCGTCTCTGCTCAGGCCAGAGGTATTCTGTATTTTCTTCATTTTTCCTGCTTGCTACTGTAAACTACTTGCTTGTGTTTTCCTCTTAGCTTCTTCTGTCTCCGTTAGGAGCCATGTAAGTGTGATCTGTTGCTAATAACTGGCTTTACATTCAACAGGAGTTATCCATGGAGTCCGGCATCGACCCGGGCCAGGACTACTACACTCAAGATTATTACAACTATGACCATGGGTTAGTATATATTTAGTTATTATGCTGTAAAAATGCTTTTTTTGTAGATGGAAATTACATGTTCGAACATGCGTCCTTGTTTTTGGTAATTTGCTTCAGATTCAAAAATGTGCTAATAACTAACTCATGAGTTAATGTAGATGTGCATGTATATTCAGTACATCTGTAACTTTCATTTTATAAACAGTTGTAATGCCTTGACGTCACCTAAAGGACATTTTTAATTTAATTTTTAATATGCTGAGGTATACCTGAAGGAAAGTATGTAAAAAAAAAATCAGCTTTTATTTGTCATCCCATTAAATCAGTGGTTCTTAACCTTTTTTGAGGTACCGAACCCCCCAGTTGCATATGCGCATTCACCGAACTCTTCTTATTCCATTCCCCCCTCCCCCCATCCCCGGTATTCTGATTTAGTAACGTAATTATATTAGTTGTGAAACCACCCCCACACCACTAGAGGCAGTAGCAACCCAAAAAGATGCGACTAAGGAGCAGATTTAGACTATAGAATTTGGTAAAAACTGAGCTTTGCTGAAGTAATTAAAGACAAAAGTTCAAATCCATGCTGAGAGTGGAACTCCTTCAATCAGGGCTCCTCCGCAGCACTGATTGGCTAAGCAGTGTAACGTGATCCTCTGCAGCAAGTGAGGGCAAAGCAATGTAACTAATGTAACTAACAAGACTTAACGACTTAACACAAGTGTGTCTTTACCTCCGCGGCAGATGCTCCGCCGAACCCCTGAGACCGACTCACCGAACCCCAGGGGTTCGATCGAACCCCTGGGGTTCGATCGAACCACCTAGGTTAAGAACCACTGCATTAAATATATCACAAAATTATGCTCAATACTCAGGCATAGTATAAATATTTAATTATATCCTTATCATTATCACTTACCACACACTGGGGATTCATAGTTTCCAGTTCAGCATATAGAAAGAGCAACCATAAATTGATAGTGAACTTTTATATTTTAAAGTAACTGTGGAAATTGGAGTCTAGAAAATAAAGACTTCTTAAACAAAAAAATGTGTTTTGAACTCTGTTAATATTAAGACCGGTAGCACACGGCCTTAGACTCTTTAAATCACACCTTTTATTACTGTTGCTGCTTGTGTCCCTTCCCACGTGAGCTCATATTTCAGAAATAAAGTTACTTCTATGCAAAGGAAAACTTTTTCCAACTTTAGGGCTTTTTTTTTTCTTCAGTATCTCAGTTTGTACTTAAGCAAAGACTTTGTGAAAACAATAACAGTGAAACTTACAAGGGTTTTTTGTTGTTGTTGTTGTTGTTGTTGTTGACTGAGGCTTTGCTAAAAACCAGCACTTTGTTGCTGCCATACTGAAGCTGGGTACTAGAAAAAGTGACCTAAAAGAAACAAAAACCATGGCTTACCTCACAATAGTTGCATTATTTTCTATGTCCAGAATTGTAACAAAGATTTATAAAGCCTTGTAGAAAAAATGAGCACGAGTGTCTAAGTTTCTAAACAGTGATGATTTTTAGTTTGGGACACCAACCTCATGTCTCAGTGTGTAACACAGTGTCCACCTGAAACAACAGTAGTGGGAAATGAATAAACTGATGATGTATATAGCAATTCATCCAGTAAAGAGAAGCCAGGAGATTGGAGACCTGATAAACCAGCACCCTACCCAGATATTACAAAAGTTGAGCTCAGCCTACCTGTATTTTCATCACAGTTGGGAATAATTTAAAATATTTTTGGTGACATCCTGACAGAATTTATGTAGATGTTTTGATTTCTACTCCAGTTCTGATCAGCATCGTCATTCTAGGGTTCAGATGAATCAGCACATAATTTTCCCAACAGATGTCATCAGAATATTCAGCGTTTCTTCTAGCAAGCCATGCAGCGGTTCTAATTACCAACAAGTTTATCTATAATCATATTCAGCAAATAAAAAAATGCTGGTTTGTCAGATTAAAGGTACCTGTTGGAAATGACCTTAAAACAGACATTAAAGCTTCTTTTAATCAAGACAAAATTGCTGTATGCATTTTTATTGGTCTTTTGTAAAATTCTAATCTTAAATGTTTTCATTAGCTGTAATATAACGATCAATAGAAAACATCTGTTGAGTGGTTTAGGTGTTGACTCTCTGGCCAGGCTATTGGTTTGGTTATATTTGGTAACTGCCCTGATAGATATAAAGAAATCACACCCAAAGATGAACCAGACTTGTCAATAATTTTTCTCTTGATTTCTTCTCTAATTATTTATTCTGTTGTTATGATCATTTCACACAAGGTTTGTTTGTTGTAAGTTATTGTCCTGGAAGCATACAAAGTTATGACATTATCATCTTTGATTTCCCAAACAGTTATTCTGGCATTGACTCAAAAAAAAAAGTGGTGATCCTAATCGATCTATGAAGAAATGTCTTGTCTGGTTTTCTTAGGCAATAGCAAAAAAAAAAAAACAAAGAAGAATTGAACGTGGGAAGAAGACCATGCTGTTTTTTCATTCTTTTCAAGGTGACTGCAGAAGGTGATGAATGTAGATGTTTTCATTGGATGTCTGTCTTTAAATTTGTCAGTATTTCTCATCAAAACTAAAAAGCAGAATTTACTGAAACTTGGTTGGATAGTCAGCAGGCAAGGAAGCTATACATCTGTTGTGTTTCTGTTGATTATGATAACCTTTATTAAATCATCCTAATTGGTCAGGTGCCATGCCAGAGGAGGATGATTATCATAATACTGCCTTGCAAAAAAATATCCATAGACCTTGAGCATTTCCACATTTTTGTCAGATTTCCTGCAAGCTCAGGTAGGGAAAGGTGCTGGTACTGACCCAGAAGCCCCGATTACAAAAGCACACTGTATTTTTTTTTCAAATTTTGTTTCTGAAAAACGTTGGAGGCGTCGTATCCTTTTTCTTCACAGACTGCATATCTCACTGACCAACGTCAACCGACATAGTGACGTTGCTGCTTGCAGTGAGACTTTGAAAAAGTTCGTAGTCTGTAATGGAGAATGGACAGTTTTTCTAGACGCTGCGTTCACTTGCTTTGTTTTGATAAGGTCGCAAGAACACAGCAGTGTTTTATCTAGTGTGCTCACCTGGGCTACACACTGGATAAGGTTGTTATGAGAAACGAATACATATCAACTCATCATTGATCCAAATCTGACCTTTGGCCAGGACCAGTGGCAGCCGAGCATCAGGAGTTCAATGTCTACACATTATGCAGCTGAGTTTCATGTCGGTCACGCAGACGCCACTTTGACATCGAGCTGATTGCATCAGCCGTACACTGTTGGATACTGCCAGTCTTGACACCTGCAAACTGCTTCATGACAGGCTCATAGCAAATCTGAGCCAAAGAAAGTCGATCAATATGTGTGTACGTGTGTGTGTGTATGTGTGTGTGTGTACATACACAGGGTCTTTGATGTTAAAGGAAACAGGAAATACAGTACAGAAGCTTCAGTACGATCTCCACGGCGATTTGATCAAAGTGTTTATGACCAAGTCCAAAGGAGTCTGGCTGCATCCCTCCAAAACTCGTGCTTGATTCTTCCGCCTGCCTGCCATCTGCGGCGCATTCCATCTTTTTCAGCTTCAGACTCCCAGGAACTTGATTTCATGCTCTCCAACACACACCTGTGACGCACAAGCGCTGAAAAGTACACAACAGAAGACGTTCACACACATAACTTCCCCTGTGGCAAACATGTTAATTCACTCATACAATCATTCAGAAGCACTTTCCTGCCTCAACTTTCTCAAAAATGCTTGTTCTCTTGCTCTTGCTCGCCCTCTCTCTCTCACACACACTCACACACACACACTCACTCGCGCACACAAAGAGCTAATTCTCTCCACCCAAATTTGCAGCACCGTAGCAGCTAATCAGGCAGCCAGCCGTGGAAGCAGACAATGGGCCAGATGCTGGTGGCTTAGAGCAACATCCACAAACTCATGTCTGACTCTACATGCATACAAGATCAGTACACAAAATCAGACTGTGTAAAAAATGACATCTAATTAGTTTATCTGTTCCCGTGAATAAACGGCACAGGTAGAACATCCTGCCGAGTATTAAGCTGGCTCTCTAGGTAAACAAAACTCTTCTCGTTCACGTTTTTTTTATGAGACGCAAACATATTTGCGGTTCCTCTGGAGGCAATTTAATCTGTTTGGAAACATGATCTTACATCTTGATTCAAAATCTTCTGTCCTCTATGTTCATCTGCTCCCAAAAAGATGCAACTTGAAATGGGATTTTATACGAGTCACACCACTGCCAACTGCCAGTAGCCCAGTTCAGTTTGGATTCGAGGAGAAAATGGCATGAATTATTTATTGCAAATATCTCCAGTTTTAATTATATTTATTCAAAAAACAAAACGACTTCATGTTACTCGCCACATACAAATAAAATACTCCAAATGATTAGTCAGCAAGACAAAGAATAACTTTTTGAGTTCTACAGATCTGTCTATATATATATTTTATGTATGTACTGTACTGTACATCATCAATACTAATTGAATTTCTAACCATGAGTGAGTTTCCATCAGTGGCGACAAAGCGTCTGCATAGAGTAGTATTAGATCATTGGTAATGGTTCTGTCGGGTCGTCACTGCGACGTTTAAGCATCACTTACATTACTTATGGAATTTGGCACCTACGCAGTATTTAATGTTACATCACTTAAATCGATGAATGTGTCAATTTGACAAAAGTAGTTTGTGGAAAGATTATGCATAGATAGGATTCACAGGAAGGCAATGCTGGAGTAAATAAAGAAGCACATATTTAAAAAAAAATAAAAAATCGACAGAGTGCAATATTGTCCCCATGCTGGATTACCGAGCTGCATGGTCCAACCTGATGGACAGTATTTTCTAGAGATAATTGGTAAAAGGGTAAAAACAAGCAAAAGAGGAAAAAAAAGCATGCCCTCGGTTATATTGGACTTCTGTGGCTTGAACCATAAAAAACATTATCTCTCTTCTGGCTCCAGCTTCATATTAAATGAGAAATTATGAGGCTGGGGCATCATGTTTGTGTAGCTTGAGGGAAAACAGGAAATTTCTCTACTGCTTCTAGCGCTTCCATTTAGTTCTGTTGAAGCATCTCTGCTTCAACAGTAAACCTAATTATCAGTGGTCAGAGGGATCTCGGTCAGCGCATGTGTAGATGAGTGGGTTTGTCTTCCCTCTCAGCCAACTGACAAAGGTTGTTGAAGAAACTGACGGCCAACTCAAACTTACTGGTTTTAAGCAAAATCCAAAGCTTGGAACATCTAAAAGGGACTTCTCCAGTCCAGTCTTTGAGGGTTTTTGACCTAAGGGCAATTTAGAGTAAGAGGCATGTTTTTAAACTGGTGCTCGAGTGTCCAGAGAGAACATGAAAAAAGACCCACAGGCCGGGTTTCAAACCGTGAGCTAGTTGATGCTAACGACTGTACCACTGCAGTCCATTCTAACATCCAGTAGAACAACGATCTGCACAGACTGATCTGGTCAAATTATTCAACATTTACAGTTTGACTGTCGAAAAAGTAAGGTAGGGCTACAAACCTACCAAGTAGTTTTTTTTCACCAACATGTACGGGCGAGGCAAAGGAAAGCATTTATCGATAGGAGCAGCCAGCAGGTGGAAGAAGCTTTTGACCCAACGGCTACTTGTTGTGCCGTCCACAATGCAACACTCTGTGAACAAGAGCAGGAAAAAAAACTGTAAGAAATCCCATTTTCAGTTTCCTACAGGCGACACAGAGGAAGTAGTAAAGTTCTGGTCGGACGACAGAAAACTTTTAAGTCTAAATGTGAAAACGCTGTGTGTGGAAGAAAATACACATCACTGCCATCATGAATGCTGTGGTCATGCTTTTCTTCATCAGATACATGGAAACCCTCATTGTTCTGCTTTGGAAAAAGAAATCAATTTAGATTAAATTGATCTCAGTCAAATATAACGACAAGCAAAGGAAACACAGAAATTATAAACATTTTTTAAAAAAATCATAGTTTGAATAGTTTTTTAAGAATCATTTCCTAAAAAGGTAAAATGCTGTGGTCTAATTATTTAACATTCATAGGAATGTTATGTTAAGCAGGCTGGAAGTGATTCACAAATCCAAAAATCACCAATAGTGATTCTTGTTCCTTTGACATAGCTGAATGTGATGGTAATGTTACTACTGCCCTCTAGTGGTGAGATAGACTGGACAGGAGGAATAGTGAAGAAACAGGTAAAATGTGAAATAAAGCAGATCTGTTGTGACTTTTTTACACTTATATGTTGTTCAGTATGATAAGTGACTGATTTACAATTATATGTTAAGCATAGATTACATGATTATTATTAATTGAATTGAACATGATTGTATATAATTACAAGGATGAAGTGAAATATATTTAAGTGCAAGACATGATTTATTTGAATAGAAGAAGTCTTTTATTTTGAAGAATGCTTAAGTATCTGGTTCTGTTTTGTCACTATCTTGCTTTGTTGATATTTTGGTTGTCTTGGTTACGAACAGCTGTTGCCCTTATTCAGCTGTCGCCGTTTTCTCTCTTCAATAAAAAACTGAACAGAAAGGTTCAGTAAAAGACATACGAGCCTCCGTCTTGTTTGAAGAAGCTTCACTCCGTAACAAGATCTGTACCAAAGAATATCAATAATTTTGTTTTCGCTGCACTTTAGATTTAGTCTGCAAACTCATAATCAGAGATTAGTAACCGACTAAGACTCACTACATTAGCCTTAGGAAGTAAAACCGTCCGCTTTATGAATGTGACATTTATGTATTACCTGGTCTTTCGGCTCAAACTCCTTCATTTTTCACTCTTTCCTTTGTTCTTCTCCTCTTTGTGTCTTTCCCCCCTCGACCTTCCTCTCCTCTCACCTGCACCCATCTGTCATCCACCTCCCTCTTCCATTTGTTTATTACTTGGCTGCCTAATGTAATACCAGGGCAACTTCTCCCACAGACTGACTGTAAGCTTAGTAATTACACAACTTCTCCGTTCAGCTCCGGTAATGGACTCACAGCAAATTTGTTCAGTTAATCACGCTGCGACATATTGTTTTCAGGAAAGCATTCAGTAGAATACTTTTTTTCTTTGTTTTGACCCACCGGCTGTCTTGAGTTGCTGGCTACAGGGCATGGAGCCCAAGTTGTGATGGAGAACAGCTTTCTTGGCCGGGGACGTCGGGCAGTGCTCCCAGCAACAGACAACAAAGAGAGTGGAGGGGAGGGAGGGGAATCGATTCCTGCGTTTTCCACAAACAGAATGGCCCCTGGCAACAAAATGCTCCTTCTGTGATTAAGGCAGCTTTGTTTAGGCAACTCATTAGAGACTGCTTATCATTGTGCTGAGCCACATTGTTGCACTATGTGTCACTTCTTGGATAAGTGACTTCGGATAGAGAAGTGTGCGGTTTTCTTTCAAGCTTCTTTCACTCCCGTCTCAGCTTCTGATTGGCTGACGTGGCTCAGCATGAATAAAGAGAAGTATAAAAGTATAAGGTCTCTCTGGTTGCTTGTTTTTTGTTGTTTTCTTCTTCTTATCTGTAATACGTCGTTAAATTCCTGCTCTGTTTGTGCAGGTACGAGCTTCCTCAGTACGGCAGCCGCAGGAAGCTGATCTCACCCTCCGGCCTTTACGATGAGTACGGAGAGGTTGTGGTCGATGACGATGGCAGCTACTACTACAGCCCACAGGAGTCAGACGGAGAGGTAAGGTCAAAGGGAAGTGGTAAAGCTTTCTTGTTGTGAGATTTATTTTATTTTTAATAATTCATTGTCAAATTAGGTGCAAATTCAAACATGATGAATAAGAGAAACGATCCCGCAGCGAAAGAAACAATTTCATATCCACAAAAGTAAGAAATGACAGAAACTGAGTTAAACAAAGGTGAGAGAGGAAAATGAAGAGCAGCCAAGATGTTAAAATGGTTCCAAAGATTTGAGTGATTTCAGCTTCTGTTTTCTTTTAGACACCAGGAGAGACCAACTGACACTATTAAATGTTTCCATTTGTAACATGTTTACCAAACCTTGTGCTTTTCTTTTGCATTACCTCAAATTTTTTTGCAGCTACCATTAAAAAAATATTAATTTGTCAGTAGCCTTATTGCGTAAGTACTCTTGGTTGCCATCTACTGTCCTGGAGGGACAACAGCAGCTGATCAGTTTGCTAATGCTACAGGCAGGCCAGCTCTGTGAAACAATGTATGTAATTTATTGTTTTAGATTTATTGTTTCATGTTTTTTTTTTAACTGGATGAAAAGACAAGACACCAAGACATTAGACTACATGAATATTTTACCTAGACAGTAAAAATATAAATTAGAGACAAACATTCAACAAATGCACACATATCGTTTTAAAGATAAACATAAAACAGGTGTAATATAATAATCTCATGACATTGGCTAACATTCTGCAAGTGTGTGTGTGTGTGTGCCTCAGTCATTACCACACACATCAGCCCATAAAGGTGTAATTTGGAACATATTGCCGGCAACAGTGTGGACATAAAGTCCAGGGCTGTTTGTTAAGTTGTCCCTTTTTAATATTCTTCACATGTCCACTACTGAGGACAGGTCAGGACTCCAGGCAGACTCCGTCAGAGCACGCTGCCTCTGCAATCATGCATTCGTAATGTGTGCAGAATGTGGCTTTGCATTGTGTTGTTGACAAGGTTAGACGAGGTGCAGACAAAGCATCCTTTCTGCAACTTTTAATTGGAACTTGTGGATGTAGCTCAGTCTTGTTGTGCTTCACAAAGGATTCCCACAGTAATTCCTTGCCCACTAGGTTAAATCAGCTATTGATGAAAGGCTGCTGATGATGCATCAAAGGACTTGAGATACAATTTTGATGATGTTTTCATGCTTTTTGTTCCACAAAGCCTAAATTATCTGCCTTCCTAGTGTCTAAACTAGGGGGGGGGGGCTGATGATTATGTCTGTTTGCTATTGTGTACTTCTGCAGTTTCTGTTGCATCATGCCTGAATTTTCGACCACCTACATGTTGTGGGTTCTGGTATCGGATGTTTTGTGCCGCCCGCTCGCGAGTCAGTTCATGGCTAAAACCTTTTGTCCCCGCTTTGACAACCAACCAATTAAAGTAATTTTCTACGTAGCCTTCTGTAATGAAAAAGGCATTTGTATGACCTCGATAAATTAACTTATCAGTAAGATGCCCAGAGAGATATTTTGGTTTGATGAGAGGTCATAATCTGTCATATTTCACAAGAGTCCACTGCCCCGAATGGGATCAAACCCATAGTCTGTGGTTAAAGGGTTTAATTTGAATGTAATGAAAGGATTGTGTTTAAAATAATAGCAGCATGGAGTTTAATCAGTTGGGCCATCCATTCTGTGAAAAAAACAGATGGTGCCATCGAGATATAAAAGGATGAGGGCACCAAATGGTGTCCGTGCTGGTTGTAATAAATTTATATCCAAGAATCTGAGTCCAGTTGCTGTTAACTTGAGGATTAAAATACTAACTGAAAAGAGGGGAGAACATATAAAAAACAGACTTTCACAGGGTGCACCATAAAAGCAACCTCATTTATTTATTTTTTTTAAATTTAAGTCGAACCACAACCATTCCAATGGATTTAAAGAATATCTAAAATGACTAGGAGTCAGTCAGTGATTTCTACTGCTACCTGGAAGTTGTGACAGTTTGCAGAGGAGCACATTGACTGGCCTGAGGAAAACAGTGCATCATTTTAAGGACAGATGACATACAGATGGTTAGTAGAGATTGCAGATTTTCATCAAGCATGGTTAAAGCATCGTGCTAGTGGGACGTTTCTTTTACTTGATGCTATTTACTGTAACACAAATTTCAAAATACCTTCAAAAGTCATGTGCTGAAGAGGTAATTTCCTTGAAATTGGTGTTTCTGTGAGAAAACAACCTCAAGCTCACCTGTAATTGAGCAGCAGTTATGGAGCACAGCAGCAGCCCAATCCACCGAAATGATTTTCATCATTTTGAAATTTCATACATTGTTCCTCGTATTTTGTTCTGGAGCTGAATGTACAGCGCTCCTAATGTGCTTGCATTTTCAAAAATAGAAGCTTTTATTAGGACTCCAGGCTTTTCTCCATTTGTTCAAACATACTGCTGTTGTTTGAACAGAACCATTCCAGAGTGGAAGTTCACAGTGATAAAACGACAACTGCTTGCTAGAAAATGGTGGAACTGATCCAGGGTTCCTATTAGACAGTGCTTTTGAAATAAAACAGGATTACAAACACCAGTTTAAAATACAATCAGTGCAAATTATTACTGAAGTTACTTACTTGCTCCATTGCTACTGAAATGTTCTGCAAGTCCAAAGTGGAGGAATGAATGCATACTGTTAAAGTCCCACTAAAGCAGGCAGCTTCAAAAAGCTGAAATAAGACAGCAGAGCAGAGATATCACCATCAGGTTCATCATCCAGACAGGTTAAATTGTCTAGAAGAACCTTTTTAGTTCCTGGGATCAAAAGCAGAGGATTAAAGTTGACAGGATCTGAATCAGCAGAGCGTTGCTATTTTTGGGAGGAAACATCCATAGCAAAGCATTTAGGAAGAACAAAAAGCCAGTGGGGAAAACTTTGCATTTAGACGAGCACAGTTGAAAAGTTGAGCACAAACTAAAAGTTTGTTAAAAAAAAACCCTCTCACACTGAGGCATTTCCACAGCATTCTGATCAAACAGGTCAGTTTAAAACCCACTCGCTTTCTTGTTCTGGACGTAGCGGCGAGTTGTTTTTTATTCGTGTTTGCAGCACCAACAATGAACCTGGATTTTCTTCAAATATTAACCACTATGTCAGACAGCTTGAAAGGAGGGGATGTGCAATATTTTGGTAAGATTAAAGCAAAAAAAAAAAAGTGTCTATTAGATTGTGCTTGTTTTTGTCTCTAAAAAAAAGTTTTGTCTATGATGGTGCTTTTAATTAAATGAAGTTTTTTTTTTTTGTAAAAGTAAAAAGTAATAATCCCCATATGTATCATCACAATGACAGGTGAGGAGACAGTTTCAAGGCAACAGATTAGACACTCAGACTGGCCACCAAAATTCCCATCCTCCACCTGTTCAACCTCCGAGAAAGACCCCAGGAGCTGAGGGTGACAGAAAACAACAGGATGGTGGTAAGCTGAAAGGCTCAAGCGCAGCTGCAAAGCTCAAGGCCGTGATGGGGATGAACACGTCTGCTCCACCTCCGGCCATCCACTTACCATGGAACAAAGCCAGAGTGGGACCCATGGAAGACGGGAAGGAGGGAGAAGATGTCCGCCCGGGGAATCGGGAGGCAGGGAAGTCGGAAAATAAAAAAGGAGGAAAGAGCGAGGCAGTGGAAAGCAGTTTGAAAAAAGAGCAGGGAGGAGAGCTGGGAATCTGGGGAAGGGCCAGCAGACACAGCATGACTAACGGTCGGATGAAAAATTCAGCAGTGCAAGGAGTAGGCAACCGGCCAGAGCATGGGAGAGAACTGCCCGGCTTGGTGGGGCTGGATGGGAGCTTGGTCATCGATGGGAGTTACTTCCAGACGTTCACCGGAGCAAGTATGCCTGCACCAGCAAGACAAAGGCTGAACGAGGCCTTTGGTCTTATCTCCTTAGCCAGAAGGATGCAAGAGCCCACCGGGGTGGGCGATGAACACTGGAGTGACAGGGAAAGCCGGGACACGTACAGCTCTGTAGGAGATATGAGCATTTCGGCAGCCGTGTCTGCCAGGAGACGCACGGCGAGGCGGTGGGAGGGAGAGACGGAGAGCAGGGACAGCATGACCGAGCAAAGTGACTCGGAAATGGGCAGCGGCAGCCGAGAGTCTCCATCTGAATTCAGCCCGTCTGACAGGAGCAGCCCAACCTCATCGGCGACGGAGGAAACCGAAACCAACGAGTCGGACTTGGAAACGGAGAGCGACGACGAGGAGGCGTCCGATTCTTACGAGGAGTCTGGAACCGAGAGTGAAGGCAGGGAGGAAGAATCAGGCAGGGAAAGGTCAAAAGGTCAAAGATACGCCTCAAAAAGTGGCAAACACAGAAACGGCAGCACCGACTCTAAAAAGTATTCAAGTTCCACAGCGCCAAGGCCCAAATCGTCGAGGAACTCTCGTTCTTACAAAAGATCCGGGCCAGAGAGCGAAGAAAACAGTGAGGAAGAGGAAGGCAGGGGAGGGAACGTCAGACTGAGAAAGTCCGCAGCCAGCAGGCTAAGTTCAAACCACATGGGCTCAGGCGTGATGGACGCCTCAGACGATTTGTCGCCCATTATGGAAGACACAGAAGAGGACGAGAAGAGCAGCAGCCAAAGTGGAGGAGGAGGACACAAAGAGGAAGATGAAGTTTGGGGAAATGAATCGGCTGTTTGAAATGCCAATCAGGCCCGAGCCCCCTTCCTGAGATGAAACGCTCCGCCACTAAGTAAGGATCCGGCGAGAAGGCCTGCTGTGGGTGTGCAGTTATTACCTGAGTGGAATCTGCTGCTGTAATCTGTCCTCCACGCCTGCTGTGATTTATGCTCACAGTAGCTTTAATTTCTAGCATGTCCTCTGCTGCACTGCCGACTATCTCTTATCTGCTACTCTCTATCTTTTATATCTCCTTGTAACTTTAAACTTCTTTTCTCCAATCAGCTTTTTTTAATACAAAAAAAAATAAAAAATCTGTGTCAGGTTAACGTCTGTATTTGACAACCTGCCGATCTGGTACAAAAAGCTCCGCTACTATCCGAACAAGCCTCGGCGGCAGCTGCTGCTGCAGCTCATACATTGTTATTCACTGATCTCTCTTTGTAGCAGAGTTTTTCTCATTCGTCATCTCTCCTTCTGCGTGCGTCATTCTCCCGGGATCAGTCCGCTCTCCCCACATCTGTTATCTGCAGGGCGAAGAGATGCTGCCACTGTAGAGAGAAACAGAACATATTCCTTCTCGCATGCTATCAAGGTTAAGTGGAAAAACTGTGAGGGGTTACACAGTGTGAAAGCAGATTGGATTTATTTTTCACAAGTCTTTTTCATCCTGCGTAGTGTGTGTGTGTGTGTGTGTGTGTGTGTGCGTGTGCGTGTGTGTGTGTGCGCAGAGAGCAGCAGCACTGTTGGCTCTAAGCTTCAACAGCAAGAAGGATAAAATGTTAACATCTTTTACATGCCATATTCTCAAAACGATTATGTCTGTGCTTTATTATAATTAAAACTTAAGCAGCAGATTAATGAGAGGCTGCTTTAAAATGCTCAAAATCACTTTATGATCCACAGTGAAAACAAAGTTCTGCGTTTGGAGAATGGAAATGCTTGAATTGGCAGATATTGACATATCCATTCAGCCATTTGGTGCAACAAGTCCCTTAGTGAGAGATTTCATTTAAAAATGAAAGGGAAAAAAATATCACTATCTGGTATCGACTGATCATCCTGTTATTGATTGTGGATTAAAAAATGCATCCATTGTTTATACTGCAGTGATAACTGGCTCTCCTTTTAGATGTAATCTATCACTTTGTCCTGTTTGCATGTTTTCCTAAAGAAAAACATAATTTCATTGTAAAATGACAAAATGTAATTGAATTAAGAAGCAGAAAGAGCCACACTGTAAATCAGTGTAACAAACAGAACATTAACCATTTGAAGTTACAATTTCAATGAACTTATTTCCTGGCTGTAAAAACACAAAGACAGATGCACCAAGTAGATCGTTTCTAGGGCTGTAGTGATACGATAATCTCTCTTTCATCAACGAGCCATTTGAGATGGCAACAGTTTTGATTTTGATTTAAAAGTTATCTGTGTCTGCCCCTCCAGCCTGGCGGTAGAAAGCGGCGGATCAAGTTGATGGTTGACCGAGAGTACGAGACCAGCTCCACCGGTGAGGAGAGCGTGCCAGAGACCCAACGCAGCCGTTTATCCGCCACGCACAACAGCCACGTCAACGTCAACGGTGGGATGTATGTGGCCCAGAACGGCTCCATCGTCCGCACCCGGCGAACGGTCAACGCTTCGGGTCCTTCCCAGAGCGCCAGCTCCACAAAGAACAATCTGAAACCAAGCTCTCCCATCTTCAGCTCACGGCTGGCCAAGCACTTTAAAAAACTGGACAAAATGGCTGCCACGCTGGAGGAGAGAGTGCCCCTGAACACCACCAAGACGCAAGCGGGAGAGGGGCGCAACACACTGAGCACTTTTCAGAGCTGCAGACGGGCCGCCTCGGCAACGGCCGCCTCCTCCTTCTCCAGCACTCACAAAATGCTGAATGTGTTAAACACTCGACAGTCCAGCGTGTCCTTGGGGTCAACCAGCACCAACAACACAGGCCCCGAAAGCGCAATGTCTAAACCCGACGTGCTCCCGGCGGCGCCGGCTGTCGCACAGCAGCAGCCCGAGAGCAAGACGTCGGAGCAAGACGGGCCAGCAGAGGGCGAGCGCGAGTCAAAGGTGGACGGAAGCGGCAGCGTTGAGTCCGTTTCCAGGGAACCTCTGGAGTGTCCGAGTGACAGAACACAGTCGGATGAGGAGGAGTTGTGGATGGGCCCCTGGAACAACCTTCACATACCCATGACCAAACTCTGACTGAGTCCAACGCCACTGTGCTCGCTCCTTATTGCCAAGTTCATTTAATGTTTTCAGTACGTTTTCTTTTCGTTCTCCGTGAAACTAACGGAGAGACGCTCCAGTACAGCAAAAATATATATGGATTGATTTATACTAGCTAAAAGTGACTTGGCATTCAAATCACTGGTATCACATAAAACAAATTATTTTTTTCTTTTAATTTATGTTCAGTGAGATTTGCCATCTGCAGTTTCAGCAGTAAATTGTTTTGTAATTTCTGTGTTTCAATCTGTGCATCTCCTCAGCCTTGCTGATCCGAGAGCTGCAGCACCTTCAGAAAACTGGACCTATACAGTGGAAACACACATTACTTTAAGAGTGAGGGGATGAAAACTTGACTCTTTTAATGGCCCTTTAAGCGACTGGTGTCTGTATGGAACTGTGCTTGTTTCATTCAGGTTTATGGCCAACGGTGAAACTCGACGTAAATTTGCCTGATGCATTTCATTGACACATGCAGTCTTGTATTGTTCACACTTGCCTTTTTATTCTTGTCAAGCTGCTTGGCAGACTCGATCCAAATAAAGTTTCAATCTGTTGAAAAATGAATTTGTGGCTGCTGCTGCTGCACAAATGAGTGTTTCTGCAGAAGACATTACAGCTAATGCCCACCATTAAAAGAACTTTAACTGCCTGAAGAAGAAAAATAATACAGAATCTATTTCTAATAAGTGCAAAATGAATGATGTCTTCTACATGCGGTTGATTATTTACAATTAAAGTGGAAATTATTTTGAGATCAGTGAGATGCTGGCAGTTCAACCTCATGCAGAAAAGCAAACAAGCAGATACAAATTGCGGTAAGTTATAACTTTAATGTGGATGTATCATGTTTTTAAATCCTTTTCATGTTTACATAATTCAACTGTGGGCTATATAAAGTGGAACTAGTGCCTTGGTGTTAAATAATCGATATTGTAGCTCCACTCTGGAGCTACAACATCCAAGAGCAACTAATTTGGGTGCCCTCTTTAAATGCAAATGAAGCACGTTACTACCTCCAGGTTGCAAAATGTTCCACTTCGCCTATTCAGCCGTTTTTTGTAATTTGATTTTTTTGTAATTAGAGATTTGATTATCTCTAAATGTTCACTCCCAAATTGATTTAAAACAATAATAAAAAAGTGTCAGATACCATTTAGAAATGTATATGCTACCAAAATATGAGTCAACATGGCTCGTAAACAAGAATGTCACTGAATGCATTTGGATCATTTTTATCACAAAAACTTGTAGCCTCAGCATCCCTGCAATTGTGAGAAATTTAAATGACCTTGCACAGTGGCGCAGTTGGTAGAGCTGTTGCCTTGCAGCAAGAAGGTTCTGGGTTCGATTCCCGGCCCCGGTCTTTCTGCATGGAGTTTGCATGTTCTCCCTGTGCATGCGTGGGTTTTCTCCGGGTACTCCGGTTTCCTCCCACAGTCCAAAAACATGACTGTCAGGTTAATTGGCCTCTCCAAATTGTCCCTAGGTGTGAGTGGTTGTTTGTCCTGTGTGTCTCTGTGTTGCCCTGCGACAGACTGGCGACCTGTCCAGGGTGACCCCGCCTCTCGCCCGGAACGTTAGCTGGAGATGGGCGCCAGCAACCCTCCTGACCCCACTGAGGGAAAAAGGGTGAAAGAAAATGGATGGATGGATTGTTTGACGGTCTTGCCGCAAATAATGTGACGTAATACAGAATCTGAACGGGCTGAAGAAGACGCACTCCAAGAACCTTCAAGTACTCAAGCAAGACTTCATTTTGCATTATCTATCTCCTTTAATATGCTAACCTTCTGGGACGTTGCAAATAAAAATCAGTTAATGTTTTCTATAGGTTTTTCACAGTTGACTGTTTTTAGTGAGACCTAAGCCCATCCTGACTGCAGGAAGGAGTTCTCTTTAATTTCCTGTGGGATCCACTTAACAGAACACATCTCCCTTGTCAAGCCTCCTTATGATATAGGTGGCCTAACTTTTTAATTGCGAAGCACATTATAGTGAATTGTTTCATCTGAAGTCTCAAAGAGGAAGGATCATTAACCTGCAGAATTACCAGGTTTTAAAACTGGTAATTTAATTTGATGACTGCATAATTTTGCATTAAGGGACTCGAAAGACTGAGCTGTACTGGTGCTGATATTTGACACGGAGCGCTCCTTATTAAATGGAAATAGCTGACTGAGCCACAGAGTTATATTTCAAACATTTTCTGGAAGGCTGGGCACGTCTGAGCAACTGTTATGGATTCAACCAAATGGCCTGATTATGCCACTGAAAGCTGTGTCCACTGTGGCACACTGAAGAAGATGGCAAACTAAGCTCGGCTCATTAGGCTACAAGCTGGGATAACAGTAAAATGATGTTCAACTCAAAACTAAAGTTGAACGATAATGTTTGTTTTTCTAAATGGAACATTTTGGGAGTAAGGCACAAACAAATCGACAGGTGTGTCCAAACTATGACCTGCGCTGAATTTACGTCTTTTTGAATGATTTTGTATGACAAGCATGACACCACTGGACTTTGAGGTGCTTTGAGCTTTACGCCGCCAAAAGCTTGGTGTAGATCCACTAGCGGAACAAGTCAGCGTCGGGCCGGGGGGCGGGGCCAATGACCGGGCCCCTCACGTGTATCGCCTGCGCTGCTGGAAACTGTTGGGCGGGGGTGAGGGGGTTGTGGTGCGGTGCGGTTTGGGCCTCGTGTCTCGTTGGATTTTTACCCAGGAAGCACATTGGCTAAACCGTGAGTCAAACAGCCACTGGGACTGACTACTATATATTCCATTAAAGTTAATAGTAGGTGTATGTAACTTTAACATTACATATACCCTTCTGAACAGGCGAGGGCGCACTTTCTCAGTTTATAATTAGACATTAAAGCGACTTGAAACCATTCCTCCCTCCCTGGCACCTCCAGAGCCAAGCCCCCATGAGCAAACATCTGGGCCCGGGCCGGGGGGCAGCTGCCCCCCCTCAGCCCCCCCCATAGCCCCGCGCCTGTGTAGATCTCCCAACTGCCAGTACTGCCTGAGACAGTTTGAAACAGGGGAAGACAGAGCCACTGGTAAGTATAGTTTTACAAAGTTCTCATGTGTAAGTAGTGGCAATTCTATATTAAAATAATATTTAAAAAATCTGCTCTTCTAATTCTCCAAACCAAGATGGCTCAGAATGCTGTCAATTGCAGGTGAGATAATGAAAACTCATAACTTCTCCACACAACCCCCGTTCAAAAATCTAGCAATATCTTTACTTCTGTAGTTACCATTCTAAAATAAAACTGACTTTTTATTCACCGCTCTTGGGCTTACATAAGACACCCCAATGTGCAACATCATTACATATTAGCATTTTATTCAGATTTTGCTATGTGACAGATCCATCATTAACTATCCATTCAGGAATTCAAGTAAATAGACATGTGCTTATGACGGGTTTTAACACAGATGGTGGGTGGTAGATGATATACTGAACGTTTTATGGAGATGGTGCTAAAGATGCAACACAGCCGACAACAAGCAAAGACATGTCAAGTTCAGTGGATATAAAGAATACATCAAAATGTAAATAATCTTTTCTTTCCACATTAATGAAAAATATGACAGTAACTGATACTACGGCGTAACTGCAGGATAATATGCCACGAGAATGACTACTGCACAAAACTTTACACTAAAATATTTACACGGCTAAATAAGTTTGAGTCAAGTCAAAGGAGAAGGATGCACCTCTTCTTTAACTACAATAAATAAAAAAAGAAAAACTACTTACAGAAACAACATAACTGCCAACCAGGGCTTCACATTGAAATAAATAACACACACAGTTCTCTCAGGTTGTAAAAAAAAACAAAAAAAACCATTACATTCAGAAATGAGGTCTACAGGTTAGGAAGAAGGAAAGCAAGATGTG
This sequence comes from Poecilia reticulata, assembly GCF_904066995.2. Taxonomy (NCBI): domain Eukaryota; kingdom Metazoa; phylum Chordata; class Actinopteri; order Cyprinodontiformes; family Poeciliidae; genus Poecilia; species Poecilia reticulata. The sequence goes on along the minus strand of NC_088848.1, from coordinate 4,931,407 downwards.
AATGTGTGAAAACTCAGATTGCTCACAGATTTTTACAGCCTAACAGAAACTCTTCCCAGCTGCACTGTGCACCGACGTCGCTTTCATCCAGGCCACGGAGGCTGCAGGTAACGGTCGTTTGACGAAATATTATCTTCTGCCTGACATAATGGTTTTTCTTTGTGTTTAATTTCAAATCTGTAGCCGTCTGATTGGATAAGAGGATTAAAGCTTCATTATCGCTGACATGAAGTTGTGGTTTCTGGGATCAGTGTTTCATTTACCTTAATTACCAGAAGCCTCTGGGACCCGACCTCCCCACTGTCGGATGATAATCAGTGCGCGTAAATGAAATCAATTCTGACCAATTACAACAATAATTCAAGGCCAACAGTTAAATATATAAAATTAGAGAAGAAACTGTTTCAATATTGCACTAAAATTCTAACTAATTTACTTGGCACTGTGCTAGCTCCAGATAGAATGAGGACTATAGGAGGAAGTGAAATTCAAACGCTAATAAATCAGAACACGATAAGTAAGTAAAATGTTGGAATGCGAGTTAAAAATCTTAGTAATGGATTCACAAACTATTATCAGGAATTTAACGAATGATTCGTCCCACTGAAGCCTGACGATTTAGTGGTTTGTAAATTCAACTCCATATCTATTTACGGCCGTTTATTGTTGGTAATGCTGCTTGTTTTGGTAAATCGGTTTTCCTCTCGTCAGAAATCACCAACCAGACAAAACAACTAAAGATTTCTGCTTTTGAAGAACAAAATATTCAGCTGAAATGCAAGCTAGTTTTTGTTGTTGTTGTAAATAAAAATACATTGAAGGCAAATCTTTGATTGTCTAACAACTTTTTAACCACATTAGTAGAAATTGTCATGTATTTTGTTTTGTACTTTTACTTTTTATCCATATTTGCATCTTCTTTTTTCAATTAAATTATAGACTAAATATTTCATTTCCAGACTTAATTTTAATTACCTCATGAGGCTCTTTAGGTTGGATCAGAGATAATGTGAAGGAGACCTAACAAATCTACAAATCAGACGTCAAACATACATTTACATTTAAAGTTCTAAGCAAAATAAATAGTAATAAAAACCTACTGATAAAAATGGGAAGAATTGGCCAAAAGTGATTCTAGTTATTTTTTATAACAAAAATATATCCAACAACTTTAACATTTAAGCTCTGATGATACATTGATATGAACAACTCAAATAAAATTCATGTCACATTTTCTTCTGTTTTAAATAAAAAGAAAAAAACTTGGTTCACAATAAAAGCAACACAAAATGGTCAAAATAAAGAAAACAAAACACAATATGATCGTCTAACACGAATAAAAGAAAGAAAATGTGCAAAATGCTGTTAGGAGAATAATCACTAAAAAAAATTAGGAGCTGAACTCTGCACTGCTGCATGAACTTATAGGAACCGTTTGAGAATCAGCTTAAAATCATGTTACACATTAGACTGAGAAACTGGGAAATGAAAATTTGCACATATTCTAGATGTACAGTGGCCTCTCAATAGTAAGTTGCAAAATACATATTTTCCTAAAGGTATTGCATTAGTTGCCAAAATGGTAAGTAGCAAGAGATGTGAGCTCTTAAATTTTCTGTGCAACAGCTTCAAATCAAATCCTCCTTAAAAACATCTTCAAATAGAAGTCTGATTCAGTTTTGCAGCCACGTTAAAGTTAAGCAACAAAAGGTTCCACGATCGCTCCTAAACAGAAACCAATATTGCACACCGTCTCTGATCTAGGACGCTGCCATGTGTGCTGTTGCTTTTAGTGCAGGTACGTTAGTGTTCGGCAAATTGCCTGGAGCCTCGCAACGTCTGTTAGTGAATAACCAAGTAAAGTGGAAAAGTTTACTTCGCTGCCTCAAACTGTGCTCTTACAGCACCACAGAGTTGAAACAGTGAGAAGAAGAACCAAACAAGCCCGCTTGTCTGCCTCTGCTGTAATGTCTTTACCCAAGAGAGGAAGAATAAAATCTCCTTACAATATCCTTCATTTTAATTAAGATCTTCCTCCATCTGTCACTTCTTGAGTATCAGTTTACATCAAACCTTTGAACCATCTAAACCACAAAACAATAATTTGTGTCTAATAAAAAAAAAAACATTTATCCATAGAGCAGCTCATTTAGCAGTTTAGACTCATACTTACTTGTCAATTAACTGTCCCTCAGGGCTTTTTTCCTCCTGCTCGTCAGAAACAGGAGGAATATTTTAGTGCTATTTACAGTCCCTGGAGACTGCCATTAAAAACAGCTGCCCATGATACTCTGGACCATCTCTGGAGCCGTAACAATCGCTAGAAACCGAGAGGAATGGGAACAGACACTTGGGAATCTCCCAAAATCCTGTCCATCCTTCCACCAAGTGAGGAAACTAGGTTGTTATGCACAGAAGAATCTACCTCAAAAGCTACAAGTCCTCGTGGAAACACTTCAGAAATTGTGGGAAAAACAGAAAATTCCTCCAAGTTTACGAGTAGTCAGTGCAAGTTTTCCTCCTGGATCTCATTTGTGGATCTTCCAGTTCCTGAGGAGGTGAAGCTTCAAAACTCGGAGGGTCAGAGAGCAGCTGGGAGGCTGGAAAAGTCGGAGATCTCTATTAAAGGAGGAGGAGGAGGAACCCTGGATGAACCTTCCAGCCTCCACCCTACCCTCAGTCACCCACGCCTTCAGACCTGCAGCAGCAGACAGATACCCTGCAGAGAACATAGTTTGACTTTCATTTTTAGATTTAGAATGGAAAATATGTGTATTTATTCCATACAACCACAGAGGTCCAACATGGATGCACCGTAATCAATACCACACAGCAGATAAAAACAATCATGACAAATGGATTATTGCTAGAAAGTGAAACTGAAATGCTGATTAGTGTACTACTACATTTGATTTTGAGTTGGTGGAATGAAGCTTAGTTTCATTCAACATGTCTGAATCAGAACAAAACACTCAAACAATCTGAAGAGTGATTCCAGATATAAATATGATTTACACGTTTCATGCTCTATCGGTAATTCAGTAGCAAAGTAACCCTGTGCACATATGGAGCACTTTACAACTAGTGAAACTCCTTGCAAAAATGTGTGAAAAGTCATAAAATAAACAAATCTAGGGCTGCAGGTAGTGATATGTTTTGGTAGAGTATTGATTGTTCTGGTGGCTAATGGAGATTTTTCATTTAACCTTCTCATCTGGTCAACACACAAGATGCATGTGTGGAGGAAGGATGATTCCATGTCTGGTGAACAATTTCTATGTTCATTTAGCCAAATATCAAAATGATAATGAAATACTCAATAAGAACTCTTGAATTTTTCTGGCACAAATGTAACCAGAATTTATACCATAACAGGCTCTCCTCAGAGCCTAAAAAAGAAAAACAGACGCTCCGCCATGTTCAGTCAAAAAGTAATTTTTTTTAAATGCAAATTTTCCCTCTTAGGACAAAGTGCAAAGCTCCTTTTAATCATTTTTACTCAATCAAAGGAAACATAGAGAGGTCAAAGGTGATCTCTCCAAGAAAAAGGGACTATAAGGAGACAGACACTATTGCCAGAGAGTAAGTAAATTCAACCCAAATGTTTCCAGTCAATAAGAAGCAACAATTTTTTAGTGATCCTGACAGTAAATGTGGCAAAATGTTCTCCAACGCTCACTTTTAGAGAAATGCAGTAAGCCTTGACATGTAAGGGTCACCAAGTCTCCTCCCAAGCATACCTAAAGCAGCCTTTATGTATGTTTGGTATGAAGTGAAGGTCCTCATCAAGCCAGAGGCTGAGAAATCAAAAGAACCTGTGTATAATTGATTGCTCAATACAACTTTGAAATTCTGCTTAAATTATAAACAAAAAATTTTTTTCAATTGCTTTTATTTTGAAAGAACTGTTAGAGAGGGCAATAAGTAAGGAAATTTAGTTCTGAATAATAAAAATAAAGGCATACTTGAATTTATGCACTGACTTAAAATATCATTTTGTTTCAAATTTGTGATTTACTAATTCTTGCACATCTCTCTCACTGGTGCCAGTCCCTGTGGAAGCTGCGAGAACATGGGAATTTCTCTGCTAGCACTGAGTTCAATGTAATGTTAGAGGTTATAGACAGCATACAGTACCTCTGTTGCCTCTCCATGCACAGACAGCAGGCAAATTGTGAGCCTCACTCCTGGAGCTCTGTCAGAGCCACGCAGCATGCAGCTCGCTCATCCTTACTCTGCGTGGGGCCGTCCGCTGCCAGGCCCGTCGTCATGCTGCGGCTGCGACTGGTTAACTTTTTCAGCTCGCTGGCAAAGGAAATCACCTTCTTTTTGTCCTCCCGCGCCAACTGGAAGAAGAAGGGGTTTGGTGTTAGTGGAACAAAATAAGAGATGTCCCTAATCTCCTCAATATAAAGGCAGAATCCAGGTTTTCTCTCATTTTCCCCTCTTTTTGGGAACCTGATTTATTTGCTGTTCTACTTGTGTATTATTTGTGAATAAAAGCACACTTAAAAGGAACTTAAAAATGTACTTTAAGCTTTATTTAGCGAGCTTTATCTCCAGTTTCACAGCAAAAGACGTCAGATGCAAAAATAATAATAAATAAATAAAATGCAGACACAGAAAAAGCTGTTTACAAGCTCATTAAAACTGCATGAATCACAAAAAACACGGAGAGGAAGCCGAGCACAAAAAACAAACAAAACCAAAGGCAGCAGCAGGTACACAAAAGCCATTATGATTAACAGCGCGTTAGAACATGAGAAACAGTTTGCTTTATGTGTAATGAGGTGAGAACAAGTAGAAGCACAAGGATGGGGAGCAGGTGTAGCAGCCACACATTGTTTCTGCTCATAAAATAATAAAACTGAGACAAAAACATCACCTGAAAGCAAAGCATGAAACACTGGAAGCTTAAAAAACAAAAAAAAAAGCGTCTTGTTCTGAAAATATCTTTCTTTGTTTCCAGCTACCTGCTCTTTGAGTTTAAGGATGAACTTTCCGGCGCCCCGCCAGCGGTTCTGAGCTTGGTAGACGCACTCGTGATCCAGCAGCACCCGCTGGAGGGGCTTGGTGGCGGAGGACTTCTTAGAACCGGCGTCCCTGCCGACCTCCTCCACCAACACATAGTCACAGGGATTGGGGTTGGACAGAATACTGTAGGAATACTTTGCCTTTGACAGTGTCTACTCAAAACAACAAAAAACAAAAAAAAAGAAAACAGAGGGAAAAAAATATGATGTAGAAATCATAAAGCTGGAATTCTGTGCCGTGCTTTAATAATTTCTTAGGGACCCACCTGCTGGATGATGTCCTGAGCCGTGCTGTACCGCGGGGCTTTGATCACAGTGTGAGGCTGTTCTGGTGAAACTTCATGGACCTGAACTAAGAACATCTCATCCTCTCCTCCACTGCTGCCGCCGCCGCCGCCTCCTGCTGCGTCCTTCCCCCCCACTGTCGCCTCCTCCTCTCTCTCCAGGACAGTGATTTTGTCGTTAAGGTTCTGAATTAATGAAACCAACAAGAAACAAACTTTAAAAAAAAGTACGAAGAACAGGTGCATTTTAATTAAATTACAATATGATCGAAAGGTTTACTTATTTTGGAAACTGAAAGGAATATGCAGGCGATACTTGTTTGGGGCTCTTTAAGTTTATAGCTACCTATATAGTTTATCTACCTATATACTTTATTTATAGCTATAGGTAGATTTGTTTTGCAGGGGTTCAAAACATATCCACACACACATACACACGCGCACACACAGAATAAAAAAAAGAAAAACATCATAACCAGAATCATTCGGATATAACAGTGCTGAAAGTGCTTGAGGCTCCACAAATGTGATCACAGCAGGACGCAGAAGTGAAGAGTAAGACTCAAAAATAGAAAAAAAAAGAAAAAATGAAATCTATAGAGACTATCAGTGTCATTTCAGCTGCATCAATACAGAATGGTATAAAGCGCATGTAGCTCTAAGAGCAGCTTTCAGCTCGTCTGCGATGTTTGATCTCAACTTGACAATACTCCATAGATTCTTCACATGCTTTAGGTCAGGCAGTCCATCACAAATCCATCTGTGCAGAAATCCACAGATGGATCCACAGATGGATCACAAATCCATCTGTGCATAATGATTTTACATAATTTATTTTGTTCTTGAACAGAATCATTGAAATGCATAACATTTTTGAACATTAGAATCTCACTCACTGAAGTGCATTTTTAAGAGGCAACCACAAGAGGGCACTAGAGTCTACATTACGTCATGTAGACGAGGCAAAGCGCAGGATGCAGCTCAGTTTGTTTGTACCTCGTCTCTTGTTTTGATGCAGATCCTCCCCACATATCCATCGTCTGCGTCCCAGCTGCTGACGAGCCTGACCACCTCCTCCTCGGGGGCCAGGGGCCGATACTGAGCGCAGCGCTTCACCTCGCTGCGCTCCTTCAGCAGGGGCACTTTCTCCTCACACAAGAAATGCTCCAAAGGGTTTTCTCCAGATCTCACAACCTGAACACATATAAACGACAAATGCGTGTGTTTATTTCTTTCACTCCTGCCTCAGTCGCTTTTTCATTTTTGTTGCACATACCATGTCCAGCAGCTGCTTGGCTGTGGTCTGCTCCGTCACAGAGAAGACTTTGAAGGGTTCTGGACCAGGAGTCCCATGTACCGTCACCCTGTGCTGCTCTGAAAGACGCTTCTCCTCTGAACTAAACAGCTGGGGAGAGAGCAGGCCACGCATGGCGTGGCGCGGCACGTTATGAAACTTCCTGACATGAGATTTCTGCTTTCATCGACACTCTCTTCAGAGCGAGAAAGTCAAACCGAAGCGAGTTTTGATGTTGCTGACTGGGCCAGCAGGAGTTGCTTTGAACATTCCTGGGTTGCAGTCTATCACTTGTTAAACTTTAATGAGGATGTGTCATTACGAAGGCTTTGAAGTTTTACAAGTGCACTTAAGCGATCAAATCTCGTTTGAACCGCTGCAATCTCAGCACCAGACCTGAGCAAGTCTTACCAAAGATGAGGGAGTGGCGCCCCCTGTGGGACCTTCCTCTGTTCTGTGGCTGTAGATGAACAAGCTGGAGACTTCGAGAGGTTCATTATGCTGCGTTCTCAGCTGAACATGCCTGTAACCTAAAACACAGAAAAACAATAACTATACTCTGACTGGATGTGCTTTACTTTAATTATGTCTCTAAAATGACTGTGAAAGACTGGATCTAAAATTTTCTATGTGTATAATGGTTTACAAAAGTGTTAATGCCTCTAAAATGTACACATGAGATGAGGATTAACACAAATATATATTATTTTATGTATTTATTTTCATTTACTATCACTTATTTGCTGTCAGCTGTGTGACTCCAACCTGGTTTGAGGGCTTTCAGAGGCAGCGTTCTCTGAGCCGTGATCTGGGAGCTGTTGTTCTCCACCACGGCAAATCGCAGGAAACACATCTCCTCGAAATGCACCGTGAACTGAAAGCGCTCGCTCCACATCGGGTTGAGGGTGTTGCGGTGGATGGGCTTGGTGCGGAAGTGGCAGGTGTCGACCGACATTCCCAGGACGTCTACCTCGATGCAGGGGCTGCCGGAGCTGTTACCCGGACACACGTTCTGTCCGGAAACAAGCTGAGAGGAAAGCACCATGTGAGATGCTGTCATTTCTTTCTAAATATATCATTCGGCACTAAACAGCGGGTGGGTCTGAGAGCACTGCCTTCACAGTCACCCTGACCTGCAAAATGGGGATTTACCTTCTTTTAGACCCCCACACAGGAACACAGTGTGATTTTTGTGTCGAGTCACTCCTGTTTATACTCTTTGTTCTGGTACATCAGTTTACGACCAGGCGAATAATACTTTATTAACATGAGCAGCAACTTTAACCGATCGACTTCCATCCAAAAAAGGCAATACAGCCATGGGTTTTGTGTGTATTTTCTTTTTTTTTAAGATCCTAAACTAACATTTGATGTACATATGGGAAGTTAAAATTGAAACATGACAGAACAATTGTAAAAATGTAGTCATTCTGAGTGAAGTTTAAACTCACAGTGAGGGAATAGACTGCTGGGCTCATTTTCTCCGGGTCTCTTTCCATCGGACAGAACTGCTGGTAAAGTGGACAGCTACGGTCCCAGAGCACAGCAGGCTTCAGAACATAGCCACAGCCACCATTAGCCTCAAACAACGCTGTGTTTAACTGCATCGGCAGATCTGAGGAGGAAAAAATAAAAACTTTTAACACAACAGAAAAAGCAGGAGTTTTGCACAAAATAGCAACAGTGTAGAAGGAACTGACTTCTGTCGTAACAGTTTGTGGGAAAAGGCGGCAGTGTGGGCTCACATTAGCGAGTTGAGGGATTTTCTCACAAAAACAGAATGTGGCCTGCATGTAAACTGCTCTTAAGAGACAATGAAATTGTTTCCCCGTGTTTTAACACTGCCATTCTTTCAAACTGCATTCAAGAGAGCCTTTCTAAAAGGCAAGTACTTAACGTGATTGTGAGCATCCTCGTCACATCGATCACTTTTATGCATGAGTTTATGTTTTAAAGATGATGTAGGCATGATTGAGTAGGAAATATTTAAAGGATAGGAACAGTCGCTACAATCCTCAAAAAAAAAAACACTTCTGCTTTACAGATCTCCTCTGTTTCTGCTTTCTTTAACACACCTAAATTAAAAGGTAATTTCCTTGTTGCTAATTTATGACTTCATTTTTTAATGAAGTTTTGAGGAAGCTAATTTCAGTATGTCTTGCCACACCCAGGTCTGACTACTCTATCAGTAGTATCTGTCTAACAGGCTAAACGACCTCAAAAAAGCAACACAATGTGACTAGAAAAAACAAATTTTTTAGCACCTATTGGTCTGAAAAGGCTTGCAACAAATGAAATAATTTAAAAGTAACTTTTATATTTGCTCTGGCAGATCTGGACCTAAAGGCTCCGAGGCAATCCAAAGATGCTATAGACTTATGTAGAAACTCAAAACACATGTTGCATTTTATCAAGCAGACATAATCTGCCTTTAATCCCGCTTCATACCTTGACTGACATGTACCTAAGCAGGTCAGCTCACCGTCTGTCTGATAGTTGAGGGCCACCAGCTGAATTCCATGCAGCCAGAAGAGCAGAGGGTTGGGATTCGTGGAGTCGATCCTGGTGGCTGCTGGGTATGTCCGGAGCAGCTGGCACTCCGTGTGCTGGATCAGCTTCTGAGAGTACCGCCGACACAGTCGCTTGGCTGCGTTCTCGTTGACGGATGAGATGTGGTAGCATTTGGGTGTGCGGATGATGGCGCTGAGCGAAGTGGGGGGGTTGAGTACGGGGGATGTCTGCTGTTCCTCCCAGCTGAGCCGTTCAGAGCCGCCTGCAGAAAGAGCAAGGAAAACTTTTGAAATCAGTATTTTTAGTCTTCTAAAATAAGGCAAAATAATAGAAATAAATCAGAATTAGGGTTCTGTTAGTGTACAAAGATTGATAGTTAATTATTAATACCCTTAACTAATTGACAGGTTGGTCTGTTTATTTTCTAATTTCTGTTAAATCAGGAGCAGCTCTAGGCCCTGCATACCTTTTCCTGGGGTGCGGCTTTGGGCTGTGACCTCCCCTGTTGCGCCACAGCGAGAAGGAGCTGTTCCAAATATGGACTTCCTGCTTTTACCTCTGTCCTTTCCTCTACCAGAACCAGATGGAGACAAGGTAGACAGACCTGCAGGGTGATAGAAGGCACATCTTTAAAGATTACAGTGAATCATACTATACCTTTCATAGTCCCTTTTAACTCTGGTTAATATCAACCAATAAAGTTCAAGATCTAATTAAACTTAATTTAATTAGATAAATTAAACATAATTTCCTAATACTGTGCCAAGATGTCACCACTGCCATGAGATGTCTAGCAGTTTCCTCAAAATATAGGGAATTCTCCTATAAGTGTGGGAATATGTCTACAACTTCACCATCAGTTTCAGTCTTACTGTGGAGGATAAAGTACCAAAAACGTCATCAGAACACCATACCAACTTTATTTATCAAGCACTTTAAAACAATCACAGCTGATACAAAGTGCTGTACATTAAAACACAACAATAAAAAAATAAAAAAAAAACTCTTACAGTTTAAAAACAAACATACGATTTAAAACCGAGGCATTTTAGAAATTTTGTAAAGAAGTGAAGAAAACCGCCACCCATTTTGATCAATAATTTTTATCTCGTGCTGTACTCTGTGCGGCATATGACTGAGAACAGTCAAAAGGCATAAAACCAAAAACACTTTTCAACCAATGATTAATCTGAGCTGATGACACAGAGGCTCTGGAGCCTGAAGTAGCTGTAAAAACTCCCAACTTGCCTCTGTTGCCAAGCAATCTGCCTAAATGTGTATTTTGGAAGAGCGTGCACTTCTCAGTTTGGAGTCCTACTCCACAGGAAGCATGGTTTATACCAGTACTAAGCAGGGTGCCATAATTTATTTATTTTTTTCTTCTTTAAGAGTGTCAATTGCTCATTTCATCTGCTTGGCGAGATCCATTATTGGTCTTACTTTGACGTGAAGAAAGCTTTAGTCAATGTTTATTTAGGAAATTTCTATCCCCACACAGAATTTTCTCAAAGTTGATTTATTCATGCAAAATGAAGTTTTTATGCATTTACTTGAAATATGAGGAAAAGCAAAAAATAAGCGTGTTACTAAAACCAATGGCATCAAACATTTCTGCTTTAAATAAAAGTTGAAAATGTAAATATTTGCACACAGTTTTTTATGGGGTAGGGTGACCAGTCAGGAATAGTGCCAGGCCTGCTGCCTTTGTGAAATAAGCCAATCATCCGGCTTCCTTTCTCACATCCTTGTCTCTGGAAACTGTAAACAAATAAAAGACTAGTGGAAACACTGGTGGGTTTATAAGGGCAAATGTCATTTAACGAGAAGACCATATTTTAGACATGGAAGAGATGATGAGGTTCTATATTTAAAGCGCATGGAGAAATATTTTAGATAAATCGCAGTGAGGAATGAAGACGGATTTCTCTGAAGATGATACAGGCAACATCATGAGTGCATAAAGAAAACGAAGTCAAGAGTCCTGATCTGAAGAACTGAGGATGTACTCAAGTTAAACTCTGAAGTCAAAAAAGGCAGAGCAAGTAAAGAGTTTTCTTACAACACGGTAAAACTAACTGAGGTTTTATCAACTTCTACAGAAAACTGAAGCATAATAAAGTGGCCACAATTTCCCAACGGGGGAGGAGGAGTCACGAGCTTAGTGGGTGTTCTGTGTGGGATAGCAAAAAAGTCTTTCTCAAAAAGACGGCATTAAGAGCAAAAACAAAACTGAAATCGTCTTACGTATCTAGATAAATACACTGAGTGCTTAATGTCCATACCAGGGAATTTTACAGCCTGGCAGTAGATGATGAGGTCAGAGAGCTCCTGGGCGATCTGTCGGCTCTCCTTCTTGTTCTGAGGAAGGTAAAACTCCTCACCCAGCTCCATGTCGAACACCTGCAGGTCCGGACATTAGGGAGCAACAGAAGCTGGATTTCACATAAGCAGCAAATAAAAACAGGCTGATACTGAAATGCATTTAGCTCATATTGACTTATTTTTTTTATGTCACACTGTGTTCCACAATAGTGAAGAAAAACAAGCATGAGAAAATGATAAATGAGTAAAAATATTAATCAAAGGAATGAAGTTGTTTTATGACTTTAGGTTTCTAACCTTTCCTTTGCTCTGTATCATGTTGTCGGCTTTCTTCATCCTCTTTGGTATTTCGTCAACACTTGGCTCCTCCTTGTCAGCCGGGCTCTTAGCGTCGGGCTTGTCATCCAGGATGTTGTCTGTACAATAAAACGGGATAGTAGAGAAAGGAAACCTAATCAAAACAAGCATTTTCTAAACGTTGATGACTCTTCTGTAAGATCCTGAACCCTGTTTGCTATCAGAAAATGTATCAATTCAAGATCGTCTTAACTTGTATAGAGAAGAACACCAAAAACTAAATAAAAGTTTTGGAATGGCCTAGTCAAATCCTACACTGCTGTGGCATGAGACATTTTTACTTAACTGATATTTTCTCCACAGCAAAATTAAGGCATCTAGCCTTAAAATAAAAACAGTAATTCCACATTTTCTTCAGCTCTAATGTTCATCAACAAAAACTCATTTAAAATATATTAAGCAGCTAACAAGCATATTCTTTCCCATTGGGGAGCTTATAAGCATTTCTGAAGCAAAAGCTCACAAAAATTCCAGCTTGAAAAGAAATATTCAAAGCACTATCTCTTAACTGTAAACAGAAGCAACAGCAGGAGTTTGTTTGTATGCTCCCTTTTCCTCCTACACAGAAATAAAAAGACGGAATAAAAAAAAAAAAACATACATCAGTTTAAAGGCTTGGAGGCTTTTTATTTGGAAAATCTTAATTCCTAACATTTGGAATGTTTTTAAAAAGCGGTTTCACAACCAAGCTGAGGTTAAACGTTGGACTGCAGACAGCAGCTGAGGTGGGCCAAAGTGTGACGGGAGGGAGCTACTGTTTAACCAGAAAGGGAGGGAACTTGCCAAATTAGAACTGAAATGTTTGTATTTGAAGGGCAAGCTGATGTTAGTGCTAAGGCTGGTAACATAAAACAAACAGGGTGGAGGACTACTTGATTAAGCTGCATTTGATAAGTTTATTGGTTAATATTTCTGAGCAAGTATTGGGAAAAAAAAAAAAGAGCTAAACTGGCGTTCTAAAGCTCTATTAACGGTGAATTTGTCAAGCAGGGACAACCAGGGAATAGCAAATTGAAGGGCAGGGCTGAGGCTGAGACCACGGCAAGATAGTTTTCCCTGGTTTGTTGTTCAGCACAGGGGCAATGTAGGGCCTGAGAAACCAGATGGCTTTGTTTTGCTTCCCTGATGAGTCTGCCCAGCCGCTGGCGAGGTCACAGACAAACACAGTACGGAGGAAAAGAGGAAGGGGGATCTTATCTTTATGGGACAAAGAGCAACTTTACAGACAGCATTATACTTTGACAATAAGTGTGAAGTTTTATCAATAGGAATCCAATTTTAATCAGAAGGCTTCAAGGCTAGCACATACAGATGTGCACAGGTTCCCTGACTGCACTGCGTTTATGCAGCTGCTATTATGCAGGAAGACGAGGCTGTTTCACGTTAGCAGTCCTTGAACATGAAGAAAGCTCAGGTCAAAGTTTGGTGAACGTGTTGAGACAGAAAACAGTCTCAGATTTCTCTAAAATGAACGTTCACAGATTTTTGATCTGAGGGTCTAACAAGCTCGACGACAAACAGCATGTAAAAATTCATAGGTTCAGAAACTACATAGTGATCGCAGAGCAGCGGCATGTAATCACAAACACTGCTGATGTCACCGAGTAATGAACTACAGAAACAAACAGTTGTCCCTAAGCTGAGGTGTAAAATCTGAAAATACTGGGTTGCAAATGTGCTGCAGGAGAGGCTGACAGTTCAACCCGTTTGCGTCACTTTTATTTTATTTTCTTACAGTCAAGCATCAAAGATTATAAATAAATATTTCACCGCAAAACAGATTGAAGTGCTAGTTCCCATGCCAGAAAGCAACACAGAGCAGAGCAGGACCTTTGATCCACACAAGCAGCACGCAGACAGCAGCAACAGCAGCGATCACTAGTGCACTTCTTCATCCTGGTGTTTCATCTGTAAAGATTATGCAGTGGTATAAAAGCGCCAAATAATCACAGTGTCCCGTGAAAAGACACTAGAGTTTTAGCGTCAATATCTAAACAAAGTATTTTACACAGTTATTGTTCTGGATTCACACCCCTTTGATCTTTTCCAAATTTGCCACATAACAACCATAAATCTCAATGCATTTTATTGGGATTTTATGTGACAGACCAACACAAAAGTGTGGCTTGCTTTTGTATTCAGCCTCTGTTACTCTTTTATTATAATCTGACGCTACCAGTTGCCTTTTGAAGTCACTTAATTAGTAAACAGACTCTTCCTTGGTGTAATTTATTATAAGTATAAGTACAGCTGTTCTGTAAAGGCCTCTGAGGTTTACAGGCTCTTCTGCGCCCAGGTCAATACTGTCTACAACTACTTTTTATTGCAATAACACCTGAAAGTCTAGTGGAGTATGTCTCCACCAGCAGGGCTGTTCTAACACATAAATATGCTTTAATATAAACTATTATAGCTCTTGCTGTATGTTTAGGGTTGTTAACCTCACAGCCCTCTGAAGTTAATCCAGAATTACCATTGAACTCTTGGTTGCTTTTCTGGTGTTGTCCCTCTTAGCAGGATTACTATACATTTACATTTTCAGACGATGGATTTAACAGTGTCCAAATATGCTCAAAACTGTATTGTATTATTTGTCTTACTGGTGTTGTTTGTTTACTGATGTTCTCTAATAAACCTCTGAGGTTCTCACAATTACATACTGCCTTGTTTTGATGTGTAATATAAAACACTGAAACTTTATATTTGCGGTTGTAATGTGACAGAATATGACAGCGTTCAAGGAATTTAAATAAACGTTAATCACAAAGATTGACGTTTTTTGTGTTTGTTTTTTTCACAAACCTTCTGAAAGAACACCAGCGTCCACTGCACAACAATTACAGAGAAAACACAGAAGCTTAAAGAGGCACATCAGGGGATTTACCTTCTAGGCCATATGAGGCAGTAGAGGCTGTGAGGACATCAGCTAAGTGGAAAACAGGCAAGAAAAAGGGAAAATGAAACGAAAAAGAATAAAGTGTCAACAAAACACAATCAGCTGTTAAAAAGAGGAAGGACAGAATAGAGTAGTGAACAGAAAGTGAACGAAAGGAGACAACATGAAAACTTTTAAGTGGGGGCATATTCAAGTTTGTTTTGAGTTCACTGAAATCCCATTGGGCCTCTTTAATTGAGTGCAGCTTTGGAGTTGGCTTCCCCCCATTTCAAAGCATAGCTATCCTCACCATCTGATAGAGACTCATAATCATAGTCATATTCATCTTCCTCTTCTTCCTCTTCTTCATTAGCGTGGTTGTTAGGGGAAGATACTCCTGGTGATCCGTTGCTCGCTTGGGCTTGCATGTGTGCCAGCTGGTGAGCCTGTGAATGAGTTTACATGGATATTATCAGAAGGACCTAGGATCTATATCACTCATGATTTTAAACATAAGAGCTGTTGTCCATAGAGAAATCCTTGTTTTCGCTAAATCGAAATAGTGCATACATTTCAGCACATCTATTATTTATGTCTCACGGTACTCTAAATGAGCAGCGGTGCTCAATATGTAATAAACTAAAGCAGCCTGGAGGTTCCTTCACAGAATCACTTTGAGGAAATATAAATTATGCAAACATATGGACGGGAGCCGTTTTATCCCGACCTTCTGTTTGAGGATGTCCACCGGCGCCTGATGGGCTTTCAGCTTCTTGTTCTTGAGGAGGATCTTCCCACGCAGCTGCAGCGGGGACGGCAGGTGAGGGTCATCGCTGAAGTCACTCTCAAAAAGGAAACGAGTCACGAGACGTTCCCCACACACAGTCTAATGGAAAAAACATTTTTTTAATGTGAGAAGATGTGTCATGTCGAAAGGATGAAAGGGAAAAAAAAAAAGGATGTTTGAAGCTCAAGTAAAAAATGAAAGTGTCTTTATCAACTCAAGACAAGGCAACAAAAAACAAACATGACCAGGGTGATGTAAACTGTCAAGGGGCACAGAGCTGTTTGAACTTTAAAGACTTTAATTTATCAAGATCGCTAGAAGTGGGTCTCCAAGGAAGAGGAAATGATGTGAAGTTCTCTTGGTGACATCGCATGATTTAGCTGTCTTTCCCTGAACCTGACCTGGCGTGACCTCCAGTTTACGATGCAACTTAAAAAAAGCAAGATTGTCTGTTTAAATCATCAAAGCAGCTGGAAAAATGTGGTGATTGAAAACATATGTGAAGTCTTGGAAACTGTGAATGCATATTTCATTAAGGTGGTGATACAGTGTTTTGGGCAGAAACGTGGATACACAATTCAATTTGATTTAGTTTATGTATACAGCACTAATACACTAATCATTGGTGAATCTTTGATGGTTTTAGTTTTGAATTGATCCATTCTTTTTTCAGGATAGTTGGGTGATTCGACAGGACAATGACGCCAAACATACTTCTAGATTGTTTGGAATAGATAAAGCAGGATAACAATAAGTTTGAAATAGCCCTAAATTGTACTGCTAAAAAACTGGCTCTGTGCAATAAATCCAACAAATTAAATTAGATCTATTAATGCTTATTGACATCTAACTTCATATCAGTAGGGGTGTCTGGATTTGGGCTAGTATGAATAATTTGGTTCAGTGTGTAAGAGAAAAATTCCAAGAAAAAAACTTCAGAAAATAATTCTTTCACAATTTATTGAGCTTATTTATTGTATAATCATGCCAGTTCTGTCTAAAAAAAACTGCTAAAAGGCATTGTTAAAAGTCCAAGATTAATATAAATTTCATGCCAACTACGACCATATTTTAACTTCTGTATTCCATTAATGGAAAAAAAAAAAAAAACAGTTATGTTTTTATTTTTGGCTACTACTCGGGCATCAACAAAACCCAAAACAAATTATTCACATACGTCTCAAAGCGTCCCATCATACCTTGAATATTTCAGCCATCTTACGCTGCTGCAGAAGTGAGCAGTGGTTCTCTATGGACAATATGACTGGCATGTCAGAGTTGACAAATGCGGACCGATTTACGGCTTCCACCACATCCTGAGGGATCAGGGGAACAAGGAGAACTTCTTACAAACAAAACTAAATCAGAATTTACTAAAACATTCCTCTGAGTTGCAGTTTCAACAAAAATGTCTGCAAAGCATGCTGCACAAGATGGATAGTAATTGAAGCTCAGTGCAGACCAGTTGGTAAATGTTTATAATGTTTTAAAAAAATTAGCTCAATCTGATCCAAAATCAAACTTTTATCAGCTTGATGTGATAAAAATCAAGGACTAATTTGTATTTATATTTATAATATAAATAATTATATTTATGAAATATAAATAGCCATATCTGACCTTAAAGGGGATTTTGGTGGTGAGTGTGTGTCCGTGGTAAATGACTGGCATGCCGTCATCTCCATCCCAGCAGTCCAACTCCACACTCCTACAGCCTTGAAGCAGAACCTGAAAATCAGAGAATTTACAGGGAAAAGAAATGTTGAAAATCTGGACATTCTGGTTGAAAGTTACACCATTTAACAGTGTGACTTACATGGCTATAAAGCTCAACAGAGGACTCTCCTTTGAGCTGATGACCAGTCAGGTAGGTGTTGTGAGAAGACTCGATGTAGTAATATGACAGAGGGTACTGCAGCTCCTCTGGATTCATCTGAGATTCCTCATTATTAGAAGCAAAGTTGTCTTTGTCCATCAGAAACCTAATCCAGACATAGAGAAACAATTTCTAAGCGATTTAATAACGTTTTTGCTGTGTCTTCTACACACAGTTTGCAATTTGCCACTTGCAAAAATTTTTGCATTGGGATTTATTTCTGAGTTTCAGAGTAAAGGTGGTTCAATTTATACATACACTAATTGTTTTAGATGTTTATTTATAAATAAATATTACAAACTTCTTAGGGATAACTTTGTTTTTGTCTGTCACATATAAGGGCAATAAAATTATGAATCTTTGCAGCTGCAACAAGATAAAATGTGGAAAAGTTAAAGAGGAAAGTTTTTCACCAGGTTGAAGCTTAGTGTGTACTTTGTGCTATACCTTGCAAAACCTTCAAATGACATCCAACCCATTTGTCTCATGGTTGATGAAGGCTCAAATCTCTGCAAGAGAAGTAAATAGTAGACACAAAGTGTTAATTTCTTTTCTCATTACTGAGGTATAATCTGTGTTGTTGTCCACCTTGCTCCAGATTTGTACCTGTATGATGCTGAGGATCTCATCGTAGCTCAGATGCTCTCTCTGACAGTTCACTAAAAAGTCATTGAGTTGTGGTATAGCTAATCCCAAAACGCCCAGCGATGCATTCTCCACCCCTGTGCCGTTTGTCACGATGCTGGCCGCCGCGATCGCATCTGAGATCTGCTTCTGGTTGTCTGACATCAGCTGCCGCGTCCGGATAAACAGGCCGAGATCAGATCCATTCCGAGTGAGCAGGTCTAAACAGCCGACAAACCAATTAGAAGCTGGAATAGAAAGAGGGTAACTGAGCATGAATTTGAATTTCTGGGTTGTTACCCAGGTCTGGCTGTAGTCCTGTATCTTTGTCGTCTATCCTGAGGTTGGTGTAGAGAGGGGAGGATTCTGGACATGAGCGGCTGCAGGGCACAGCGAAGGTGTCAAACAGTTCTTTCAGGTCCTTCCTGCTTCGGATGCTGTGGAGAAAACAAATAGATGAACTCAGTCCAATTCATGCAAACATCGACTCACAGACAGTTAATCTGACTGTAAAAACAGTCTGAGTTTCCATTAGGATAAGTAAAAAAAGTCAAATCAATGTGTAGGTTTTAGCAAGTCAAAATTATGACTTTTAAGACCCTTTAAATGAAATTTAAAACCATAAAAACTATAAATATTGGAGATGGTTTGGCCATCCTGCTGTATTACAATCAAGCATAGCAAAAACTGTGAAATTTCTGGGGTCTGTTTGTGGGGGTTGGCAGAACCTTTGTGTGTCTCACACTGCATATGACTCCAACCCATGTAGTGCCAAGATTTCTTCTTCTTTTCTTTTTTTTTACATTGGTTTAAGCTGATCTATCAAAAAAAAATTCAAACAAAATACATGGAAGTTTGTGGCTGCAATGTGGAAAACATGGGTGAATGTTTAAGCGGTATAAATACTGACCAATTTACTGTATGTCAACAGACCTTCTAAGAAAGCCCTAGACGTCAAAAGGTGTTGTGTTTCTTTTTTCTGACCCTGATCCATGAAAGCAGTAAAATTGTTCTAAGTGGTTATTATTACAGAAAGCACAATCTAAAAGGTTAGGCAGAAGATGAGAGAATCTAAGAAATGTAGGAGGACTGTTACAAGAAATGCTCATCAGGGTACGGCTTTTCTTTCTATTCACTGGACGAGGAAAAATGTAGACAAGCCAAATAAATCGCGGAGCAGAATCCTTTGAAAACTCCCTAAACACGATAACTATGAGGGGCACTTATTGTAGCATTTTGCCTTTATGGAAATTTGATAAGAACCTAACTATTACATAAGAGCGGGGAGTTAGGCACAGCTGTCTATATTCAGACAGTGTATAAATTCAGAAATAGAACATTTAATGCTGGTTTAAATCACTGTGGAGAGGCTAAAAAAACAGACTTAACCCAGAGTTAAAACTCCTAATTGAGCCGACAAATGTAATTTATCTATCTTAGCAGTAATCCATATCGCAAATACCTGAATGACTTGAAGAGCTCAACAAATTCAATGAAGCTCATGGTGCTGTCAGAAATCATGAGATTCTGGAAGCCCCTGAAGCAGGCTTTACCTCGGCCGTGCCACGATCTGCTGCTCCACGCCCTGCGGAGGAAAAAAGAAAAACAAGGGAAAGAAAAAATCACGACCAAAATCAAAAGAATAAGGTCTACATACAAGTGAGGCTGTAAGTGTTGTATTTATTTATTTTTTTACCCTGGCTGTGACTTGGACGTCCCTGACAGGATTGGAGATGATTGTGGACGGGAGTGGTTGGACCCGGCCATGCTGGAGGAAGAAGATGATGACGAGGAAGAGGCTAGCAACCCAGAGCTCTTATTGGATGATAGGGAGAATGGTCCCTGGAAGCTGTCATCTGCAGAGGTGATGAATACATCTTATACCCAGAGCTTTTGTGATAGTCTTTTTTTTTTTTATTAATGATTCTCAGAATCTACTTTAGCTTCACTGAATTTATATGAGTCCTAAAGGTCTCACCTGGATCTTCTTGGTCGATGCTGTCAGATTCGGGACCGTTTCGATATAAACCTTCCTTACAGCTCCGCGTCTTCCTGGAAACCATCTCATCATCGGTGGCATCCCCACTGTCTCCCTGAAATACATGAAGAAAGGCATTATTATGCTTCTGGTGCTTTGTTTCTAATTATTCAAACCATCTATAAGCCATAATATTTAGAATTATTAGAATCAGATATTTAAATGATTTTTGGTCCTTCACAGCTTAAATTACTATGAATCTGAGTTATATGAGTTGTTAAAGACACACTGGAAAAAGGCAAAACACAGAAATCGTACAGGTACTGACCCGTACAAGAACCTTCTTTTTCTTCTTGGACTTGTCGTTGATGCTCAGCGGGCTGTTTTTCTGGTTACTTTGTTTCTCTACAGCACCTGTGCCCATGTTCCACCTCCTCCCACCAAACAGTTCAATGGCCTGAGCTAATGTGGGACCTTCGTACCTGCCTTCCTCCTAAATATGCAGAATTAGACCAACAGATTGATATGTTAAAATAGCTCTGATAATAGCACCAACACTCCTTGAACTTCTTCACATTTCGTCAAAGTTCAATCTTTTTTATTACGATTTCATGTGACTGATGCAAAGTAGTACAAAATTATGACGTTGAAGGAAAATGTCAGTTTTGAAACCACAAAATAAATGGTTTAGATCAAAGCAAATGCATGTGTTAGAATGGTCCCGGATTTTATCTAAATAAATAACAAGGTTGTTTGTGGTTGTAACATGATAAAATGTGGAAAAGCTCAAAACGAATTCTTCTGCAAAGTATTACATTGTACATCATTTACATCACATAGCTGAGTTAGTAAAATTATTAGTGATACCATTCCAGTTCATAATTTACCTGATATAAGCTCACATACTGCCTCCTCAGCCACTGAAGTCTTTGGTCTGGGAACTTCTTTAGTTTCCTGGTTGCATTCACCAGCTCTGACAGGCCCTTGTGGAGCATTTGTGCGGTGTGATTGGGCGCCACGAAGTGTAGTAGTCTGACAGCACAAGTTAGCAAATTGGTTCACGTTTCAAAATCACAGCAAGGTGTTTTGGCAGCAAATCAGTGTTGCAGCCTGCTGTTAGTAAGCACACACCCACCTGTTGTCAGTGGTACTGAGACCGTAGAGCAGAGTCAGACCGTTCTCCTCCACCGTCATTTGGCTCAGCTTGTTTTGCAAACACACAGCGTGAACATCAACCCCCTGATGGCCCAGAAACACTGCCTGCAGATTCACATAAACACCATGAGTCTAAATCACCACCGTGATATGTAATTTAAACACAAAGCACGCTCCTAAGAGAGTCTAATTCTTTTCAACAAACCTTCACCACTCCAATGTCCAAGAGGCCTTCAGCCAACCCAGGCACCACGCTCTGTCCTAACCCGGGCAGCTGCTCCATGGGGGAAGCTCCTCCGCTTTGAGGCTTACCTGCCAAATATTTACAAAATGTTGGAGACGTAGTCAAGGACAGGGATTTAACGATGCTCTGCATGGATGCGAACATTTACAACCAAGTTAAATGGTTTATCTGGCAAATAAAAAGACACTTCGCAAACAAAATGTAAGTAAACAAATACAGAGTCGGTTTACAACATAACTTACAGGAAATTGTATTTTTTAAGGTAGAGAGCTCCGTTTTAAATTTGTTTAAAGAACAATAAGGTGAGAGGAAATGGAGACACATAAATGTCTTGAGGGTATCTACCCCAGATGAGCGTCGTGTTGTCAGGCTGAAGCCGCAGCAGACAGCGAGCGGTGAGGTGGCTGTCCTGGTCGTAATGAATGACTGTAGCTCCCTGCAGCAGAAACTGGTGAACATCTGGCTGTAGTGACAATACATACCTAGAAAAAAAAAAAAAAAAAAAAATTGTAACATCTGTTCATGCAAAACAAGGGCCATATTTGTATATTTATTTCTTACCAGGGAATGAGCTCCGTGCCGTGACTGAAAGCTCTGTGCGTCTCTTCGGTACCCTGAAACTCCACCTCTTTCAGTGCTGGTTCAGTGGACAGGTCACCGTCCGAGTCCGACAAGTCTCCAACTGTGAATCTGTAGATACAATTCATTTGTATTATGCGCATATTTAACCTCAATTGTTTTAAATGTGTTGAAGTTTTCAGGTGCAGTCACGTAAGACATTAAAATGCATTAAAAACCCAATAAATAAACACTTGATTTAGGAGGTGATTGTACAAGCAACACATCAGCATGCAATTATCACTGCTTATTCCACGAAGGGCAAATATAATCATATTCTAGCATTAAAACATCACAATTTTGCAAGTACAACATAAAAATAAATCACAGTTTGATATTACACTGTTTTTAAAAGCAAATCTGATACAAAGAAAGCCTGCAGTACAAGATGTCTAAAACAAAACATGTACTTCCATATATGGAGGATGAGATGGATGCAAGTTACCTGTTTACATTTTTATTACGCTTATGTCTATATCTTGACAGTTTTGGCAAGTGTTAAATATTTCTATAATATTATTAGTAATATTTAAAATTTCATTGCAAATCCTCTTGACGTTTGTATAATTTGTATGTTTTTAGCATTTGTAAAGCACTTTGTTACACTTGCCTCTATAAATAAAGTTTAACCCTCCAGTGTTTGACATCTTCTCACTTCCGCGACTTCAAGCTGTGTTCTGCTTTTTCCTGGCTTTCTTTCTTTCAAACCTTTCTACGTATTTCTCAAATTCAAACATAGAAATAACTACGAACATAGTGAGCACAACTGAAAAAAATTATGATATATGCCCTTTAAGTAGCTGGCTTGCAGCTCAAACTGCAACTTAGCCTGAACACACACTGTTCAAACTCCTGCAGTTGGTATTCAACCACTATAGCAACAACTTACAACACAGGCTTAGTTTCTGGCATTGTCCTAAATGAATGGCAACTATAATAAAGAAGGGGGGAAACGAAGAGAGGAAGAGTGAGAAGGAAAAAATGGGGACAGAGGAAGGTTTTGGCATTTGCCTCAGGTAAAAGAGTAAAAGAGATCCAGACCACAGGAAAAGAAGCAATAAACCGCTGTCACATTGTAGTCCAAACAGATGAAAACCATAAGGCTAACCAAAAAGAAGCAGTGTTCTTATCTTTACCTGCAATATGTAGTCAAAGCCAGAGAAAATGACTAAATGTAAATTAATAATTTATGTCAAAACTTTGATTAAATCTGCTTCTTTCACTTTCTAAATTCCAGTTTGAGTTATAAGCTACCTGCCACCAGTGGCCTGAGAACTACCAGAGCCCTGGTCCTTCCTGCCCTGACAGGAAGCAACCCTGTTATCTTTTTTCTTTGTGACACGGGGTTTTATGTGAGCTCGGTTTCATCTCAATAACAATCTGCAAATGCGTTCCTTTGCAAACCCATTATCTTGTACCGCTATTTGTGTTGAAAAAAAAAGAAGAAAAATCAACCAGAATCAGAGGCTGGAGAACATTTAGTTCAATCCAGTCTTGTAGGATGTCAACACAGGGCTGAAATTCTTTATATTTTACTTTAAAACTAAACTTTCAAAAAATGTTAATGACTCAGAAAAATGTTGCAACTGTGCATGCAGGGATTCAACAGTGTTTTTACTGAGGCCTGACCAGCCAATGCCAATCACTCTCTGTATTCATAGTTTTGATGTAAATTTGAATGCAATATATTTTTTTGCCTTGCCAATGAGTCATTGTCTGCGAATGAATAAGAAAGGAAAAAACTCAATTTTGGAAACAGAACTTTGGCACAAAGGATCAACATTTCCAAGCAACACAATCGACAGCCACTTAAAACTGAAAAAAAAAAAAAACTATTCCCTTCTGCCTTCGCAAGTGCATCAAAACTTAACTAAAAAATTAATTTAATACCAGCAAATAAACAAGTTTCACTTTTGCATTGATTTAATGAAGTAAAATTACTTTTGAAAGGAAGTTCATGGAGACCTGTCTTTATGCTTTGTAACAACATGTTGGCAGAAACATTCAATATTCTAATGAATTCTTAAACAAAATAACGATATTTAATTTATTTAAAAACAAAGAATAACTTGAAAAAAAAATAGCTTTCTGAAAAAATGGCAAGAAAACAACTAACTGATTGCGGCAGCGGTCCCGTAAAGAGTTGCATCTGTAGGTGAGGGATGGACCGGTTGACGAGGGACTGGTAGATGTTTCGTCTGATTCTTCAGACTCCAAACTACGATTACATGATCTGAGGATGAGGGAGAGGAAAGTAAGACAAACAGACAATGGTTCCTCTTTCTGGGAACATAGTGGACCATTTCCAGCTTACCTAATAATCTGCAGGATGTTGCTGACGGTGGCTTCTTTGTCTGGGACGTGCAGCCCATCAGACCCAGACCGAGACATAAAATTATGCTGCCCGCTGTAGTCGGACACAAACTGGAGACAAACGGAGCAATAGCTGTGATATTTCCTGCAATTACATGTTGAAATTATTGGAATATATCCACAGATGACACCGTTTGTCGCACCTCTATCGAGTCATCCGTGTTATCTGGAGATTGTTTGAGGCTGATGATGCTTGCTGTGCTGTCCAGTGCATCACTAAGCTCTTTTAGAAAAACCCCGCAGAATGGCACCACCTGCAGAAGAAGTGTGAAGGAAAATAAATTACAGAACATTCAGAGATAATTATTCATTGTTTAATAAACATCGTCTGCCAGGACACGGACCTTGCAGCCTGGGATATTGAGCGCTCGGGTCACAACTTTCTTGTACTCGGAAGAAGATTCATGCTGAGCCATGGCATCCTTCAAACTTCTCATGGTCTCGATGTCCGTCTGGTCCATAAACTGCCACATCTTCAACACTTTACGGGATCTGTGAGGAGTAACGGTGGGAAATTCCGATTTAAAACTAGCAAAACAAACAGTGATAAATATGTGAGCGCATTAAAATAGCTTGGATGTCTCACTGCACCTTAGTCCAGCCAGGAACTCCATGACACCATTGTAGTTTCCCATATTCCAGCAGCATCTGGCGACGTGGACAAGATAGGAAAAAACTTCTCTCTTCTCCTCCATGGACCCGGCCGTCAGAACCAGCCACGTCACCCAGGAACTCACCTGCATGTCCAAAACAAACATACTTAAAACATAATAACAGTTGACATAAACAGTAACTTGCAATAGTGATAATATATCTTCCACCTTTTCAAACCGTGCCAAGTTACAACCACAAACATCAATTTATTGAGACTTTCTGTGATTCACCAACATTCTTTAACATAAACAGCTGAAGAAAGGAGGAATCATTTGTATTCAATCATTTAATCGATTCCCTGAAGAAAAACAAAAAATCTCAGAGGCTCGGTAAAGGTCTCAGAAAAACTAAGACTTCTTAAATAACAACTGAAGTCAATTCAATTCAGTAAAACTTTATTGCTCCCAAAAGTAAGTTAAATGTTCTTTTTTATTCATATTATCTTGGATTTTCTTCAGAGAGCTGTTATATACCCTGGCTATGGGCAGCATCTATAGCTGTAGATGTAGCAGCAGCAGTCTGTATAACAGCATATCGGAAGAAGCCTCTGACTGAAGGCACTTTGCACAATAATGTCTAGAGGTTCCACAATACAGAACAGAACAATATTATATATTCTATATTCTATAACTATATTCTATATTAGCTTCTTCAGGGGTTCTTTTTCAGTAACTGCCTCTGACGCTCATACTACGTGAAGGCAGAAGACACTGCACTTCATAACAGATTTATAGACGTTAGGGGGCCTCTTACTGCAAACACTGAAGGACCTAAGCTTCCACACAAAGTACAGTCTGTTCTGTCCATTCTTGTAAAGTGATTCACTGTTGTGTCTGTTGTCCAAGTGAACACTGAGGTATTTAAACTCCTCCATCAACTTCACTTTTTCTCCCATGATGCAAATAGTGTTCTCCACCACTATGCCTTCCACAACGAAACATGGCAGCAGCAGCAGCTTTATCCTCCAGAAACGACAGATGAGATGATCAGAGTGGATAGAAAGGTAGGTGGAGTTAAATATAAGACAATCTTTTAAAAATAAACATGTTAGAGGCTACAACAGACTTGACTTGAAAATGGGATGGAGGTTCACCTTTGAGCTTTTGTGCATCTTTCTTGTGAAAAAGATAAGCTAAATTTTAACTTTTTACATATATTCAGCTGACAGAGACATGCCACAAAAACCGTGCAACCATAATTGCAGCGAAAGGCAGTCCAACAAAAAATTGATTAAGTGGAGACTAAACACAAATGAGCGCCACACCAGCTAATCAGGAGATTTGATTTGATATAGAAGTATTACTGAAAGCTGAATACAAGTGGATCCTGCAGTTTTGAGATCACTAAGTATTTCATTATGAAATACTTAGTGATTGCATTTTCCATAAAATCCCAATAAAATGCATTGAACTTAGAGGCTAAGAAGGTTCAAGAGGTAAGGCACTGTAAATTGCAACTAATTAGTGAATAAGTGTGAAAGGCCTTTATTATTAAAATGAAATACATTTATGCAACACTTTAACATTAAACAACAGCTTTAACAACGGTGTATAGTGTTGCTCATGTAGAGTTTATAATGTTTAATTTGCAAATGCTCCTTATTGATTCGTTTAGATAAGTTCATGACATAATGTGCCACATCTCTGGTTGCCTTGTTTCTGTTGTGACTGTGTCGTTACTAGGTGCATTGCAACTTGGTGACATAAGACAAATCCTGACACTTTTTATTGTGTGTGGTCTCAATGATGCTCATGCATTCTAGTTTGGAGATCTGTGACTAAACTGGCAGTATATGTACAAGATCATGTCCCTCCCATACACACACACACACACACACACACACACACACGCATACACGCACAGAAAAGACATGGGGAGATCGGATGACCATCAGCTGTGCATGTGCAAACACATGATGGTCGAACCAGATATGGATCAGGGTCACATTCTTTGGGCTGGACACACAGCCTCATCCGTAAAGCTTCCTGCTCTCTTGTGTCATTGTCTCCAAGCATTAGAGCCTCATTAATGTAGTCGCACACACACATAAAACACACACACTAACCCTATTGCAGGTGGTAAAAACATCCCCTGGCCTAAGGATCTATTACTGGCTTATGTAAGGATGTGTACAGATAACCGCAGTCAAACTTCACAAGGACTAAATAAAGCCACCAAAAGACATACACACACACACACAGAAAGGTCTACAAAATACTGTAAAATACATAGTTTTAAATACCCAACAATTTTTTCATATTTCTTTGTCCTGTAAGAAAATAATCGAATAAGTATTTATCAATACGCAACTTATAAATGTGGTTCCCTGCTTATTTTGTTCAGTTGTAAATAACTGGCTTCTTATATTAGTTTAGTTTTATTTACTGCAGACACAAAATATCAACCAAAAGTACAAAAAATGCATTAAATAAAAGTTATTGATAGATTTGAATGTCATTGATGCCTTATCAGTAAGGAACATTAGAGGAGCTACAATAAAAAATAAAACCCTCAAGGATTTTCAGAACAAAACTGGCTCCACCAGCCTGAGTTTTCAGAACCACTTTAATTTGCATTGTGTTCACCGCACAGCAATGATTTTGCACAGTGTTGAACAAAGCACAACAACCAGCTCGGCGTGGCTCCACCAAGCTCTTTACAATTTGTTTAGTTTTGAATGCTGAGCCAGTATATGTTGGATATCCGTGAATTGCTTCTGACTGAGCAGAAGGTAACCGGCAAATGTTGAACCAGAACTCCTACACTGCTCTTTTTCTCATAAGGCCTCATCAAAATATTATCTACCTCATTGTTCTTCTACTTCTGTCTCATAACAACTGGATTAAGTGTTTTTGCTGGTTTTTCCACAAACATTATTACAGGTACAGCAATAGCACTATAGCTTTGGATGTAAAACACACCCTTTATCTGTTTATTATTTTATGGGGATTCATTAAAAGGCTAAGAAACTTAAGCCTATTGCTTATAATTTGTGACATAGTATTAAACAGCAGAGCATCATGTTTTCACTGTTGTTCCAACTCATTATTATAATGCCATGAATATTTTGTCTTCATTTCTGCTATCTCTACCTTCTAGAGGATTTTATTTTTCTGCAGTCAGGACGTTTTCTAGCCTTACCGGTATGAAACTGATCACGCCGGTGATACAGTTTCACACAGATACAGAACCTCAAACACAGGCAGTCTATCCTGGAGCTTTCTAAAACTGCAGGGCTGTAGTAATATCAGTGGTTTAGAGGCTTGTTCTAGATTCTACTATGCATGGCTTTCTGACAAACTGCTGCCCTACACTCTTATCTGTTACACCTCTGTGTTCTAGGTGAGGCAGGAACTGCGTGCCATGCATGAAAATGTTTTATCAGTCACTTTCAGCAGCATGACATAGTGTAACACCATGTCAGCAAGGAGGTTTAAATTGCAGTCGCCATCCTAACCATCCTGACCATCCTGACCATCCTGACCATCTGCGAAGTGGCGTTCTGAGCCGCCACAGATCAAGGGAGCGCTCGGACCTGGCGACTCTTCTGATATTCCAGATAGCAAAAGTGTTGCACAGGACAAATAACAGACAGGAAATGAGAAGATATTAGATACAGTGAGATCGGTAAAAGCCAATATAAGATTATGCAAGAGACTGTCTTAAAACAATAACCATCTTGTGAACACACCAGAGCGAGCCATTTTTTTTTTCTTTTCCTTTTTAAATTGGCAGCACGACACACACATACACACACATGCCAAACTGGAGTCGGGTACAATTCGATCCTTTGATGTTCGTATGTGTTCATCTGCCTGTCTGTCTGTCCTTCAGCCTGCCTGTCTCCATCTGTTATTAGCTGAACTTTGAGAGTCGTTTTCTCCTTGATACAAGACTTATGTAACGGAGGTTGACAGAGAGCTATTACAGACTTAACACAGCACATACTGATTCTGTCAAAGCTAAACACCCGAGACAGACATACAAAGAGGCCCGAAATTCTCACCATTCCCTGTCTTGCTGATTTTCCCTTGGAAAGTAATTTTATATCCCTACATGGCCTGAAAATGAACTGGATCACAATCAGTGCAAAACTAGAGACAGCAGTTTAAAACTTTCTAACTGGGAAAAAATAATCCCACAATCCCATAAATATCTAGACTGCAACTAAAAAGTTCTTGTGCAGGATTAGATTTACCATCATGCACATCTGAACAGTTTTCTGATCAACTTAATAATACAGAGCCTAAACTTTTCAGTTTACAGTCCTTTAAAATGTGGAATTCAATAGAAAAGTAAAATATTTTTCACCCAAGCTAAAAAACTAACAAGCACTACTTTTAAGTTTGATACATTTAAAAAAAAATAAGCTATTCAATGCAACCAAGCTTGACCAGCCCAGGCTGGTGATTGGTCAGACAGAAACTCTAAAGTTTGATCTTCTCTATCGTCTGAGAACAATTTCAGACTATATTTCTTTACATGTTGAGACATGTCAGCGGAAAAATGTGAAAGAATGAGACTTCCAGCTGATAACAGGAAGAGTAAGTGGAACATGCTGGAATTTGAAATATCATAGCTAAATTCTTTGGGGAATGTTTGCAGAAGCTGTTTCAGAAATTTCGGCCTCAGAATTTTCCTAATCGCTACAATAACACGATAACAAGAGTTCAAAATGTCCCATCTGTGTTCATTTTGTGTCTGTTTTAAAATAGTAAATGACTATTTCACAGCAATTGTTTTCTAGCACATGCGAGGTGACATAAATAGAAAACGGCAGAAATATTAGATTTTAATGTTTAATGTCTTAGATAATCCTAAATGTGTTTGCAAGGACCAGAAATTGCAAGACTCTGATCAGTGGATTTAAATCCTCCCCCCATTATTACTTACATCACAGTTGAAAATGTCTTGTTTATTTTTTATCCATTTCTGTATTGCTGCTCAATTCAAAATCCATAAGCAACACCTCTAGTTTGTAAGACAGAACTAAGACAAATACATCTAAACAGGAATTCCAATAATGGCAAAACACAACCCTAAACCCCAAAATGACTATAGTAGATGATTACAATCCAAAATACTGCACACTTCCACTCAGAAAATATGTCTTCTTAAATCCAAGTCAAAAGTTCAGAGTAGGAAGTCACTTCAGGGCTTCATCACTGACTTGAGGGGAGAATCACTGCTGTCATTTGACTCTCGTTCCACTCTGCCCATATATGGTCACACTGCACATTTGGAGAACTATTTTATGTCTCTCCTCTTGCAGACTTAAATGAAAACCAGCTGATAGAGCAGGCGTGCAACCTACAGATGACTTCATCGTTCCCGATCAATCCCCGCTCTTCGAACACTTATTTTTTGTCAGCATTTTTATAACAGTTTATAGTTGAATTCACCAAAAGAAACAAGGCACGACAGTAGAAGTTTAGCCAACTTAATAAATGGGCTTATAAACACACGTCCTGTGTTACAATGATAGACTTGCATGGTTATTCACTAGGGAGGATCCAGCTTGAGGAAATTATACATCAATATCAAATATGAGATGCATAGTGTCACCATGTTTACAACATTCTTAGCAAATTTTAAAAAAAGCAACCCATTTAGTTGATTCTGTGTTATTAATATTTGCATAATGTAACAACATAAAAAATGTTTAGAGGTTTTGATAATCTAATCCACACTGATGTCATGTTGTAGAGTCTTAAAGATAAACACCAGCGCTGCCAAGTTGTTTTAGTGACTTCATGTGGCTATTAAAACCGAAACACAGAACACGCATAGTTCAGATATCATAAAGGAAATAGTTCCTGTAAATCTACATCAACGCAAGCAATGAGCCAAAAAAAAAAACAAACTCTCAACCAGATATCTGGTTTTCTCAAGTGGTCGCCTCACCTCATTGAACCGCGCCACCAGGTCCTCCACAGCATTGCTGCGCTGGGCATTCTGCGTGGGCATGGCCGGCACTGACAGCGAGGCCTTGAGGTTTTGGTGGCGTCTGGTCTGACACTCCGGACTGCCAAGGTCTCGAGTGAGGAAGCAGAGGTAGTCTAACGGAAAGACCTGCAGAAAGACAGACACTTGGTGAAGTGCATTTTCTCACATTTTAACTTCAATGTAATTTTTAAGGATCAAAGTAGAGCAGATTACTTGGGATGGTAGGGAACTGATGCATAGTTTAAATGTGTTTAACAATTAAAAATCGGATATGTCATGCAGTTACATTTAGGCCTAAATCAAAATAAAGCTCAACTGAATGTCAGCAGAGGCAGAGGTAGATTAAAAACAATATTGCAGGCTTTGAACAAGTCATGAAGTATAAATGAATCCATCTTCTGAGCAAATGTACCAAAGACGGGGCCGTGCAGCTAAACTCAACAGGTGGGTCAAGGAGAGAACAAATGGGAGAAGCAGTTGAGAAGCCCCTGGTAACTTTGGAGGAGCTGCAGAGATCCACGGTTCAAGTGGGAGAATTAGGGAAACTATTTATCATCTACTGTACTAATGTGGCTTTTATGGATGAGGAGGAAGAAACAAGCAAAAGTTGAAGAATATCATACAAAGTCTTACATGAAGTTTACCGCAAGTCATGTAAAGCAAACAGCAGACCTGTGGATGAAGGTGATCTGATCAGATGAGACCAATATTGACCCCTTAAGATGACTGAAAAATGGTGAGTGGCCGGAAATTATCTAACCCATCGTCAACATAAACCATGGTAGTGGCAGAATCATGCTTGGGGGATGCTCTTCTTCACCAGAAGCATGAAAGCTGGTCATAGTTGATAGGAAGTGGCATCAGTACTGTAAGAGATTTTTGGTTTAGATTTCTAAATTTTTATCTGCATATTTTACCTGTTGATAAAGCTGCTGCTCCTGCTCTGTGAGGATGCAGGCGATCTCCTCTGGGAACTGAACGAGGTGGCGCAGCTCTGCCAGCTCCTTGCTGATCCCGCTCACACTGGGAGGAAGAGAGCTGCTGCTGGTCATACTGTTGGCCAGCTGACGCTCTGAATGAGGAGACAGAGAGGATTGGAGACATGTAAAGACAAAGCATAAGTTCTGCACAACGTGTTTAGGTCATTTCAACATCTATAACTTCTTAAGGAAGAGTAAGTAGAAAGGATGCAGAGGGGTGAAGAGGAGAAGGTGGGAATGGAAAGCAGAAACTACTCATGGACATGGCAGTACATTAAAAAGGAGATAAAGCAGGAACAAGCAAAGGCTGATGTTTCCCGTTCAACCTTAGAAGTTTAAAACTTCACCGAAATGTGTGTTTTTTTTTTTAATCCTGAATATTTAAAGTTTCCAGACACATAAAGTCCCTGTGTACCATGTAGTCGTCATCAGTCAACAAGTCCACTTCTCCCTTTAGAAGAGCACAGATCACCTGCAAGTTCCTGTGTTTGGATTTCAGTCAGGCCCATTAGTCTGTCTGTTTACACACACACACACACACATTCGCACGAATGCAAACCTGTCCCGATCTCTGCTAACAAAGGACTAATGGACAATTTCTACACTGGTTCAGGGGCTGCCAGGTGGACATTCTGTGCATTGTCGGGAAGAATGCCGCATAAACAAACCTTTTTTTTTTTTTTCTGCAGCAGGAGCTTTTCCAGGAACCATTTAATGAGGACTCTTTCAAACGTTTCATATTGCAACCATCAGGACATGATGCCTATCTTAAAAAAAGCTTGAACTTCTACAACAATCCATCAGGATGAGGTCTGTACGGGTTGGTGATTAGTCAGACCAAAGCCATGGCAACACATCTAATCAGAAAACAGGAAGATGTCTTTTGGATCAGCTTTACCACTATATAAACATAATCTGTTGTTATCTGTTACCAAGATGTTTGAGTTAAGTGCCTGACAAGTGCTTTACATAGACCACTTTCAGCTTATTGGTGTGTTGAGATTATGAGTTGCATAGTTGCATGAGTTGATAGTAAAAGCAAGACGATGTACATCAATTAACACGAACATCAGGACCTAGAGTCTCTCTGGTCATTGTCAGCTGTCATATGAAGAAGCCTATTTACTCTTCCTGCAACCACGCAGACACAAAACTCTGTGTGTATTCAGACACTCACTTAAAAGGCCGACCATGGTAACCCATAAGATTGGCAACAGGTAGGCATGGAAACAGCAGTGAGTGCTCTGCGGGAGCAAAACTTGCTTATTTACACAGTTTGATTTGTGGATCCGGCCTCACAGCTTCCATAATGGACTCTCAGCATGTGTGCACACGAGCGTGCAGGATAAAAGCGAGGACACAGTATGTGTAAGAATTACACTGAGTGGAATCGGCTTTGGACAACAGCAGTTTATATCAGCTTCTTATACGCCTTGTAAAAAAGAGTAATATCCCTTAAAATACATGTTGAAAACTTGTTAAAAATGAATTATGAATAATATTTTTAAATGCTGTAAATGGAAGTTAGTGTTGCTTTTTGTTTTAACTATAAGAAATTAACTATTTTATTTTGTAGAAATATTATGATGTATGTTTTTTTTGACTGAAATATAACATTAAAGACATCTCAGTTCTATAAAAGAAGCAGCTTAAAAATGTTCTGAATAAATTGTAACGGACAAATAGGTAGAAAAGAAAATCTTACTGCTTACATACTAAAAAAAGTAGGCTTTAATGTTAATGAAAATATACTTTAAATATGTATTGCTCGATGTGAGGCATATTTCTTACAAGAATTATTTGCTACATTGCCACTCCTGTGAAGTGGAAATTGAGACAAGCTCAAATTATTCATCTTCATTTGATGACTTTGCAGCAGCTCATTCATTTTTTCTTCCTCTGAACAAATGCAGTCAAGCACAGCTGTTAGCCAAGACAGTGACAAAGAGGTCTTGAAGATATTGAAAGAAAATAATTTAAATGTAAACCAACACTATGAGGGAGAACACGGCCAGGAAACAAAACGTAATCAATGTATATTGTCAAGCTTTTCAAATTATTTCACTTACTTTACTTATGAAGCTTAAACTGCTTATTTTAAATGAAAAAAGTCAAATAATTACAACCTGCAGTGAGAAGTGGACAGTATCTAACTTTACCTGATGCACGAGATACACACGATCATACATATTTTTAAGAATACGCTCCTCTTCCTTTAAGACTGGTAGAATATGAGCCAGGACTAATTGAAAGTGATGTCCCTGTGATTATGCATGGATTTACTCATCTATAATGCATGATGAATACAAAAGGCCTACGTGCATGTTTTCGTTTTGCGTGTGTGCTTTAATAGAAGCACTTCTGAATGCAGTAGAGGATGATGCAGATTAGCCGAACATCCTTTTTAACAATTGTACATTGACTATTTGTGTCCTGACGACAGGAAACAGATGTTTTGATTACGTTTATATGTGAGGGGTGAATCATTTAAGAACTGCAGCGTTTAATATGGTTTACCATACACCTATTTTAATTTTATTCTTTTAAAATGATGGAACTTTTCTATGGCTATTCAACATAGGTAAACGCCATGCTACAGAATAATTATTGTTGATTAAAAGAACTACACACCTCTGCTGAAATGCAGGGCTGATGTGATGTAAAATAAACCATGAGAAAGACACTTTCATGGTCTCCAAAGGTTCCTCAAGTTACAAACATCCCGTAAAATTCAACTTTAAACACTATAAGGTCGGGAACAAATCTATTAAAGCACATGCCCCAAAGTGATTGCATAAGCATGCACACCTCGCTTCAGCACCTTTTGATTCAGTACTGGCATTCAGTAAAGCTACACAATATATTGCCTCACGATTGTCATGACAGTTTTGATAAAACTTAGGTGGAATAATATTTCAAGGGCAAAACATTCACACAAGTGGGCAACTCGAACTGCACTCTCTTTAATCTTCAAAACTGATATAGATTTTAGTGACAGATTTACTGGAGCTCAAATAAAAAATGAGAAAGTCTTGATAATGACAAAGAAATGCAAGAGGAAATGATAATGTGGATTACAGGCAATATCGACATTCAACAAAAATATCATAAATGCACGTTTTCATAACATTCTGAAGATCCATTAACTCAGATTGAGAAGACATGTCATCTTCCTGACCTTCTTTAAATGACAGCCAAAGTTGTTCTTTAAGATTTTGATTTGGAATTCCGCTAAATCATTTCAAAAGGTTATTTCTCGTCTGCTGAAGCATTTCTTTTACTGATTTTGAAGCAGGATTGGACTTACAGTAGTGGTTAAAAAAAGATCATGAGTCGTTTCTACCTCTAGAACAAAATTTGCAAGTTTATTTTAGTTATATTTAACCAGGATGCCCTGTTCTAGCCAGCTTCGTGCTTTCGGAGTGGTCTCTGGTCTGCTTTGAATTCATATACAGATTTGAACCAGAGTTCGCTTCAACTGAACAGAGACCTGGGTTTTTAGATGGACCAGAGTAAGCTGCATGTAAATAAACACAATTACTCATTAGAATTAAATAAATGAGAGAAAGAGAGACATATTGAGCTTATGAATCAATAAAACAAATGATCTAACAAAAAAAAATCTCTTAGTCAAATGACTTCTAACAAATCACTGCTTTGAATTTATAAGAATTTGTGATTTTTATTTTTATTTTTTTTTGTCTTTTCAGGATGGCAAATTCTCACCCAATAGAGATCTTCAGTAAAATGTAAGATTTGATAAAACCAAGCCCTAATAAGCATAACAGATGTGTAAATAATAGCTTGAACACTTAAGTTTCTTGTTCAAAGTGAATACACCGTAGAATAAACAGCACTTAGACACTAAAACACAGCAAGCATAAATGATCAAAAACAGCGTAATGATTCAGAATGCATAAATACACTCGGGCAGATTTTCTTACTGCTGCAGAAGCAATAAACAGTCGGTAAAACTGCTAACATGTCTTGCTTATCAGAGAGTTTCCTTTATGATCAGATAAACTAACTCTTTCAGAGAAAAGGACTAGCTGCAGGCATCTAATGTTTAATTTTTTTCTAATTTTTTTTTTGTGGAGATGAAGGCAGTGACAGAAACCAGAGAAAAGACGTTTGGACAAATCCAATAAACAGTTCTGTGTTATGAAACCAAGGACTATCAAAAACATCTGTACAAGTACTGAAGGATTTTTAATGTTTGAGGAAAATGGAGTTTAAACTCTCACCCCATGGAAAGTCATTTGTACTTCACAGTAACTTAAACTAATCAGACTGAAGTTTAACAGGGATTCTGGACTCCTGGACAGTTCTAATGATGGCTTTGTGCAAAGGAATCACAATGTGCAATTGTTTTCATTTATCCTGCATTCAATTACAGTAACCTCCACAGTCTTAAATACGTGGAATAATGATTGTTCAATAAAATGCGGACTTGGTGACAGGGACTCTGAACTCCTGGACAGTTCTAATGAAGGCTTTATCTAAAGGAATCACAATGTGAAGTTGTTTTCATTTACCCTCCACAGTTTTAGTGACAAAAAGTCATATTCAATAAATTAGAAAATGTGTTCTGAAGAGGAATATTTGTTAGATTAAAAGTGCCTTTTGAAAATAACCTTGAGGAAGGTATTAAACATACTTTTTCTATAGTTCGACTTTTCTATAGCATATAAATGCATTGAAATTGTTTTTATTGGTGTGATGTTTTTATGATTTTCATCCGTGTAATTAATCTGCCTGTTTCACTCACTGAAATACTGAAATGAAAGACATTTTTAATAGCATTCTAAAATTACTTTTCAAAATTACTAAATGTATGAGTCTACTCATGACTAAACTTTTCCAGATACAATATCTAACCTCAAATTGTTTTTAAAAAAAATAATATTTGTTTGGGTCCCACTTAAATCTTTATTGAAAACATTTATTTTTTTCCCCAAACCAATCAAATTAAGTTATGAATTACAAAATAAACAATTATATAATTGTTTACATCAAAACAAAATTAATTTTAAGGCTTTTATCACATCTTTAGCAGGAGAATCAACTTTATAAAGAAGCTTGCTTCTTCTAACTACAGCCTATTAGTGCTAAAGCACTGCAAAATGAGCCAAGTATGAGCTAATTTAAATAAACAAATAAATTATGATCATTTTAGCTTGGAGCACTTAAAGTTAAAACTCAAACACTAAAAAAGTTTCAAGTCTGCAGAAACACATAGAAACAGACATAAACCACTTCCTTAAAGACGTGGTTTGTGTATTCTCTCAAATGCTCAATTTGAGCAAAGACACATGATCGTCTAATCTAAAATTTTAAACAGTTGAAATTAAATGTAACCTTTCCTAAACAATATCCATTGTAAAACGCACTTCACTTTAATCAGAGTTACTAATTAACATGTACTCCAACACATCAATAGACTCCTGGATGCCTCATTTGCATAACAACTGAAAGATGACCACAACAGACTAGGGCAGCTGCAGCTAAGGTACTAGAACAATTTCTTCACTAATGAAGGCAGAGTTTAGCATGTGCCAGCATGCCTTTTTGTCCTTATTGCAAAAACCTATTCACCCCACACGAAATACAAGCAAACTTATATACAGATCAATTCTCCATATTTTCACCATTAGATCACCGGCAAGCTTTTTAAAGTTACAATGTCCCTGCACTGCAGAGCGAGGAAACCTGCAGTCTCGCTGTGCTTCACTTTCCCCCTACTCACTGATCAGCTTGAAGTCCGTTTGGTGCGAGTGCTTCATGGCTGTTGGACACAGCTGACTGCTCAGCCTCCGTTCTGACAGCTCAGCGCCAGGGTGACCACGATACACTTGTCCACATTTGAGTTGGCAGTCCCGTCTCTCCCACAGCTGTTCCCTCTCCTGTTCTCTCTCTCTCTCTCTCTCTACTTCTCTCTCCCTAAGTCCATTTCCAACTTGAACTCTTTAACTTGTACTATCTGCTCTCTGTCACTCACCTGCTTGGTGTTCTTGTAAGTAACAGCAGAGGTTCCTCTCCTTCTCTTCACCACATTCATTACTTCTCTGTCTCTCTCTCTAGTACGCTCTCTCTCCCTTTCTGACATAACCTCATAAGTCTCCCGCCCACTCCCTTCTGACACTACACATAGTTCACAGCCCTATACTACAGTTAAGCCAACAAGCCTACTCCACATAAAAACACTGTCAGAATTCCTACAACCACACCAACATTCAGAAAGCAATGAGTTACAACTGACAATCAAAAGAAACAAATCTTTTCCGCCTTTTTTCCTCCCCGATTGTGTCCCAGTCTTCCCAAAAAATAAATGAGAACAGGTAGATATAGTTTGTTTACTCGTGCATCTTTGCAAGCAGAGTTCCAGTCATTTCTCCTATTTAATATCTCTGCAATTTAAGCAACAACTTAAAGACATGTTCTTTTATCTGCTCACTTTGAATCTACTGCAGTTATGTCCAGAGTTTGGCCTTCAGAATGACTTTGTGTGGCTCAATCACAGTTCAAGAATGATACAAATTTGGCCCACCATTACAGGTGGTGAAGCAGGTGGATGGTTTGTAAGGTTTTTAAATCTTTCGTCCATTCACAGTCTATACACACTCATGAAATCATTTCCTGTGAACACCAGGGTTAAGATACAAATACAGTGAATTAGGTTTGGGAAAATGGTGATGAATGGGCATGAAGAGGTGTTAAGACTTAAAACAGGTGCTGGTAATTTTGCTCCCTTGCCGTTTCACACCTTTGACATTTTTGTCAGTACTATTAGCCACTGAAGCAAATTATAATATCACTGCAACATTTGATGAACCGAGAAGTAAATGCTATGTTCTGCAGTTTGCGTGCCTCCTAGCTTTAAAGCTCTGCCACCGTTATCCAACTTACGTTTGTGGCATCGGATGCTGCGTCACTGTTTGCTCTACATCCTGGTATCTTCTGTTCATTGTTTGGAAAGGGAGTTTATCGCAAAGACCTAAACACACAGGTTTTCCATCAATGTCAGGCTATCTAGAAGTAAGCATAGTTATAAATCATGCATTAAGTAACTTAGCAGTCCATTTTATCTACCCCCAATTCATCTACTGTCAGGTTGGCTGTAAATATAAACAGAAAACCCAACAGATTTTACACTTTGTCTCTGCGTGCTTTAGATTTATTAATTTGACAGTTTCGTTAGTTACTTACATAAGCTGTTTGAAAAGGAGACAGTTTGTCATGTGAAGTCATGTGCAAGATGCTAGAGAATTTCCAAGAACAGACCTTAAAACTGAAGAAAGAGCCTAAGTGCAGCAAAGTGAGTTAATTTTTACTTTATTTTTTGCAGCACTGCATCAGATAAAAAAACATTAACTTTTACATAAACTCTGATGCAATCTGGTGTTTTTAGGCAACAAACAGAGTCAGTCCAGAAACAAATAGAAAGCTGTTCTCTCTCTCTGAGATACAGGCTATGCCAGGTCAGATGAAAACGATGACAACGGTTTGATGGAGCTGATAATCTGTGAAATAAAATTAAGGTTTCCCTTAATGTATGGGTGCACTGATAAATTGGCAAACGTTTCTTTAATTCTGGGTGGTCGACCAAAACTCACATGTGAAACCGATCTTATTTACCTCCACAAAGGTCTGGAAATCAGCCACTGCCACTTTTTGCACTGCTGAGAGAGAGGGACTCACCCACTAAATCATATCTGCACATGCACAGTTAACAACAGTCACCCAAATGATGCCAACTCACCAACTTTGTGGCTACATCTAGCAACTTTTCAGACAAAAAAACATTTTTCCCTTTCGCACCCCTACATCCCATCCATCCATCATATACACCCATCTATCCTTGCAGGTCGGCATGCAGGCTGGTGCCTACATCCAGAGGTTATTGGACAAGAGGAATGGTACACTCTGGATAGAGCACCAGTACACCCCTACATCCAATATATAATTACATACTTTGATCTAATTAATTCCTTTGGACCAACAGAAGCAGCGTTTTTAAGATACAAAAGAAGATAAAACAGTACCTTTACAATGAATTGTTGAATTACAACAATGTTTACAAAAATGAATTTGAATCCTTGGAAAGAAAATTATGGCTATATCCAACTTACTCTGGCACCCTCCAAATAGTGCAACTTTCAGACAAGTTGAATTACAGATAATCTGGAAGGAAGCTGTTTGGAGGTCATTGCAAAACAATGTTAAACACATTATGCCATAAAACAATGGTTCTCTTAGAGGTGTGTTGTCAGGAAACTGTTGCTTGGCAGTATATAATGCAGTGCCAACCTCTAGTACACAGAATATCAAGTAAGGTGCACATCTTCTGAATCTTATGTGTCAATAATTGTAGAGGATGAAGACTTTTTTATTCCCCAGAAAAAGATTTAAAATGTGATTCATCCTGCTGTGAATTCTAATGTTGTGTTGAATAAAACACAATGAAAAGTGGAGCCTAGGCTATCCATTCCGATTGATCAAGTATTGCAAATATGCGTTGTTTTAATATGCTTAAAAAATGTGTCAGCTATGCATTGGCTTGATTAATGACCGCCTGCAAACATGAATATCAAAATGCAATTAGCTCTCTCACTCATATTTTTTAAATAAAAATACAATCTTTTTTTTCCATGTACCCCACATTTTCATGCAGGGATACTCCAGTTTATCTAACTAAATTTCTCAGTCATCTTAGTGTATTTTTTTAGTATAAATTAAAAAGTTCATGATGAATTAAGGTCCACTTTTGCAGTGGTCAGGCTTGAACTGAACAACCAACACAGCATGAACATTAATATGGACAAACAGGTGGATGAAAAGATGAACAGATTTACAAATAGATGGAATATAATTTGTAAATGCAAATTTCCCCATGCCTTTTAAATTATTCAAATCAGATTGTCCTTTTTCTGCAGTTGTGTGTACTATAAAAAACTAAAAAATTAAAAAAAATCCCAAAGGTTTTATGTGTGCAGAATAATAATAAGATATTTAGTTGGGTTTATTGTAATTAATTACTGCTTGTTATTTAAATTTTACAACTCTGAG
Organism: Poecilia reticulata; assembly: GCF_904066995.2. Lineage (NCBI taxonomy): Eukaryota > Metazoa > Chordata > Actinopteri > Cyprinodontiformes > Poeciliidae > Poecilia > Poecilia reticulata. The sequence goes on along the minus strand of NC_088848.1, from coordinate 4,890,430 downwards.
ACATAGTTAGTTTGGCATGGGGTAATTGAAATACATATCCATTAGTTATGAGCATTTAAGTGCTGGGTTTGAAAACTGCAACCAATGAATGACAGTTGTGAAGTGTATAATGAGATTATAAAACAAATCTAATAATTTAAACACTTTGACCAAAGTAAAACCCATCGATGTCTACAATCTCACAATAAAGAATGTTTGTTTTATTGAGTATATTTAGAAATACTACCCATTTAAACAATATGTAATCTTAAATCTTTGAGACTTCCCTTTGCTTTTACTCCCCACAATATTTGCTGTCAGTGAGTTTTAAATACTGGAATGCCACACAATGTAATGTGATGACTGAGCAAAAGAGAGACAAAAAAAAGACGGAAACACAAAGAAACACCAAAACTGAGCTTGCAAGGATTGTAGCTTGAAACTAAGTCACACACTTCCTTTTCAGCAGTACGACACAATAAAATATGCTATACAGGAAATGATCTCAAGACATGTCTGAAATAGCCTTTTGCAGATATTATTACTTCCAAATCCCAAAAGTCCTCTCAGATTGTATGTAACATGCATGAGAAAACATGCAGTAAAAACACTTTTTTCCTGTGACAAATATATTTGGAATCTTAAAACATGGCAAAGAAAGAGAAATACACTAAAAATGTCTTTCATTTGACATGACTCAGAAAAACTGACATTCTTCAACAGACAGCGTCTCCTCGACAGAGACATTTTATCATCATGTTTGTGTACGAAACTCTTCAACAACCTGTTCAGAAACCCAACTACGAATAAGTACATAATACATCTTCATCCAAATGGACAGAAAATGTCCTGATGCTAACAATAGTTCTTACAATAAACACTTAAACTAGTCTCTTCGGAGGGAATAAAAATCTTAAGTTTTTCCTTTCTCCCCTAGAAAGCATGTTTATTATCTGCTGAATTGCATAAAAAAGATCAAGGGTGAACGAAGCAGCATTTTTCTGCAGGCCTTAAAGATTAGAACCAGGTTATTATGCTGAAACACTGACAAGAAAACCGATACCAAAAATGGAAAGCAAACCACACCAGCACTGTGCAAGTATTAAACTCTATCAGAAGGCCAAGTTTTAGAATAATTAAACTTCATAGATGGAAACAGATAACTTTCTCAACCTTATGAACAATAACTCAACTTTCCAATGCCACTGAACAACTGAGTACTTCACTTAAGCAAGAAAGTGTATCTGAATCTACAAAACCGTGCCTAAAATATTTGAAGATATGAAACATTTGAATGTGATAAAATGCAAAAACAGACATTTTTAAGGGGGTAAAGACCTTTTTACTACCTTATGAACAAAAAACATTAGTTAGTAGACTGAACTGACGTATGTCACATTAAAAACGTGACTTTGCATTGCGCCTCTGATTCTTGATGCGTCTCAAATCATTTTCCTTCTGCACCTCACCAGCTCTGTTTGGTTTGCTCCAACATCCACACGATCAGAACACAATGTTATGCTGAAGATATGCACTCTGTATGTGTCCAACTGCCTGCCTCTAAACGTGCTAATAAAAAGTTAGCACAACATAAAAAATAAAAAGTTATTAACATGACTGATAACACTGCCTGTCAAATAAAAACAAATACAGAGATTAATAATTTTTCGGTGCTTACGTGAGCACCAAAGTGCATGTCTCCATGATCTTGCCAGAGACAGCCAGTCCCCTGGATCTGTGCCAGTGGAAATTAATGTCAGGATCAGCTTACATTTAAGTCATACGTAATGTCATTGTTGAGAAGGTGGACAACCCAGCAACAACTCGACTGCCTTGATAGTGAAGTCATGTTGAGTGAGAAAGAGACACAGAGGAAACGAGTATGATGGTGGTGAGAAAAAAAAAAAACGACATTTGGATGACATTTGTTGAAGTTTTTCCAGAGTGCCTTGTAAAAAGTTTTATAACGACCATAGAATGTAATGTTTTCTTTTAGGAATTTGTGTGACAACCCAACAAATACACAACATAATAGTGAGGTGAAAAGGTGGTAAAAACTAATTGTTTTGCAAATAAAACTCTGAAAAAGTCTGTCATTAATACATATAAAGTTACACTTTAGTTAAACTAACATCCTGAACAGATCCATCAAACTGTAAACTAGGGCTGTAAAAACAAAAGCACAGCACACTTTTCAAACTTTTATACTTTAAATAAAGATAAAATGACATCACAAGCAGCATCAACAGATTACCAATTTATTTGTAAGCACTGTTTTTGTCTTGAGTACCCTTTCTCCAGAAATGGCTGTTATTGTGATGAGTTTTATTTAGTTTATTTTCTAAAGAAGAACTCAAGAACCCATTTATTGTTTTGTGACCCCAAAAGGTGTCACAATCCTAAATTTGAGAGCCATTAGTCAATCACAACGTAAAAAAAATAAATGAATAAATAAAAAATATCACCATAAATGATCACCATCATTTTTTGTTTTGCAACTACGGTGATTTAAAATGGTAATAATACATCTAGAGCAGATAAGATCTTTCCACCTTCTTCCATATCCCACCACAAAATCTTTAAGAAAAAAAAGAGAGAGCATGTCATGGAAAGTGAAAAGAGGGTATAATGAGGAAAAAGGACAACAAGGGAATTACGTGAAAGGACCGAAAGGAAAAGGGCAAGCAAAGGAATCAGCTGCAGATCCCAAACAAACCAGATCCTCCTGTGGATGTATCATGTGGGAAAAGGGCAGAAAGTAGAGCAGGAGACCACGAGGGAATACTGAGAACCACAGACATCCCTCAGTCACTTCTGCTCCAATGTATTAACCTCTTCTTTTCAACAAATGCAACAGCTGATTATTATTAACCCTGTTAAATGTGAGTTACTTTAGCACACCTGACAACAATCATGGCGTTATAAGGAATAAAGGTACAATAAAGAGTTTTTTCCATTCAATTTATCAATCTGGTACCAGATAAATCCAAATGTTACCTCAAAAGATATTTAATTTAAATTAATCTGAGTGATTACAATAAATCCAATCAAAAACTCAGTTTCAAGGTCAGTTACATACAATCAAAATCAAAAATGTTTGATACTCCATCTAACACAAACTTCCTATTTTAATAGCATCAAACACCAAATACACCTTAATATGCAGTAATTTGTATAGTGGAAACTGTCTTAACACTACCACAGAAACCAATCTACAGTCTCACTTATTAGATATGCGCTACAAAAAAAAATGTTCACAGCAGTAATAACAGAAAAATTCTGTTAATTAACTTCCAATTGGTAAAAATGTATGCAAGGAATTGCACAAGTTTGTACAATGGTCAGAAATATACACCTCCACTAATCAGGATAACTATTTATATTGAAAATGTGTACCTCTATCTGACATTATCCCAAAATTACGTTTACAAAGGTTTCGCTCCTTTTTCACAGCAATGTGAATGTTTGTACCTACATGATACAGTATAAAGACTCACCTTTTAGCACAGCGTGGCCGTTGGAGCACGGGGGTAATGAGAAGGGAAGAGATGCCCGAGCACCAAGGGAAACCGTGGCCTCGAGGAAAGCTCCAGTGAGCAGGGAACACAGCAGCGTCTTCTGGTCGCAAGCACGATATAATCTGGAAATAAGAAGGTGGTATTTGGTATTTTAGTCTAAACAGTGAAATCGATATCTACTAGAAACGATGCTATCCGCATTACAGCATCCATATGATCATGATTGTGAGATATGGATGTGCACTAATCCGACATGACAAAGGGAAAACAGTTATATTTGAAGCAAACTTTAGGGATACAAACATGTACAGCTAGAATATGTCTAATGTCAAATTTGCTGCAGCACATCACATGGTTTTGTGTATGACAATACCACAGGAGATTGCAGCATTGGGAATAATTCACATTTAGGTTTGCTCACATCCAAAAAAAAAACTAATTCTCATCTTCTTGATCAAAGTATAAAACAATCTATGTAAATTAAAGTTATATTCAACAGAATAAATATCTTGTACTGGGCAGTGAAAGGAATAATTCATCTGAAGTCAGAAGATGAAAAAGAAAACAAAAGATTTAATGCAACAACATGAGCTTGTCAGCTGCAAACTCAAGCACATGTAATTTGATGTGCATAATCTATCCAGTTATTACACTGCAGTTTTGCATAGTGTTTTTTAAGGTGTTCATACGATGCTAATGGTTTTATGCTAATCAATACAAATATGACTGGAGCAAGATGATCCAAGAGGGAAAAACCTTTAACTATTAATTTAACATTGGATTCTTCTGAGGAGCTTTGAACCGGGATACAAATGCTGATGTTCCAAGCAAGATTTTTCTTGCTTCTTCTCTGTTTTGATATGACTTGTTGATAATTTGGCTCATAATATGCCTTAATTGAAGTTTCAACGGGTCATGTTTAGGCAAAACTTACAGAAAGAATTGTCCCATTGCTTCTTAAATCAACTACTTTGGTTTTAACTTTGCAATGATTAATAAATATGTTTGGTTTGGCTCCAGCTGACCGGGTCATATCAAACAGAGAGGCTGCAGCAGCGACCTCTAGAGGCTGTCTTTTACCGCCATTTTACAGAGACCATAAATGACTTGACCTTTCAAATCTGTTATTTGAAAGGTCACAATTATTTCATACTTTTACATGTCTTTGAGAAATGCTGCTTCAGAAATTGACCAGACTGACAATTAAAGCAGAAACGAAAATGTTAACAAACCTATGTGGATGAAAAGGCTGGTAACACCAGGGATTAAAGCAGGTTTTCAAGTCCAGTCCTACTGGTGTGGTAAGGTGGAGTGGACATGGAGACTCCCTGAGACAGGCACATCCAGGCTGAGATGACAGAAGCTTTCTGGAAGGATGAATTAGATTGATTTCTTCTCTGTCCTGCAAACAGCTGGTGACCTGTCAAAGGAGTAATTGAAAAGTAGATCAAATTTCTATAAATAATTTGGCATGAATCAAACTGGAATGAAAGGAAGGGAGAAGTTCAAACCATCTCTTCCATCGATCAAAATGGGAAAGAATCATATCCCTAACTCAAATGTCTCTCTGCCAAGCTTCCTAACCATATGGCCAGATAGAGATTTAAAGGGAAGCAGCAAAATCAAAAGAGGTGGATTAGCAGTACTTGCCAATAGCTGAAGATATGGTACAGGACATATTTAATGTGGAATATCATCTTTGACGCCTGGAAATTGAGCTGTTAGCATCTAATGACAGTTATGAGACTGTACTACAGTAACAGTCTTCCATCAGAGGTCTCTTCAGATTAGCTGCAAGACAGACTGCTACTGGAGATTCCTTCCTGCCTATCACCATCCACAAAGACTATCTGAAGATACTTGAATGGTATGTGTAACGACATTAAATTTTCCTTATGGAATAACATATTTTTTAAAGGATTATAGTGATTTTCTGCTCCTTACCTGTAATTAAGCCACTTTTATTAACAAAAATATAGAAAACACATTAGATTAATGGGTTAATTGTTCCTTTTTTTTTAAATGAACTTGATGTGCTTTCTTCCAGAACTTTCAACTAACAGGAAAACCTTTAAATCAGAAGGCGCTGTTATATTGACTCATGTGGTAATCCACAGAAGCAATTTCCTTTAGGAGGAACGGAAGTCGATGTGTGAAGAGAAATAATTAACAGAGAAACATAACTGTGGCACAAAACAGATGGAAGGTGGGGTGTAAAAAGCATCCACACAGAGAGGCAGACAGATATGTAGCTAAACAGTGAAAACAGATTGAAACAGGCCTGGGATAAAAGAGAAATCTCCATAGACCTGTCAGAATTAATATTTTGATCTCCAGGATAACACCCCCTACAGTTCACCTTTTGATCATTCAATTCTTGGAACAAGATCCATGTAACAAAAGGAAACAGTTATTGAAAACGATTGTTTTGTTCTTTGTCCTTGAGTAAAGCTGCAGACACTCTCTCCTGGTACAAATTTCAGAGAAAAGCCATTAAGACAACACTTTGCGGCAAGCTAAATGGGCATTTATGCCTCCGGTGGGGACTGATATTTCAAAAATTGGACCAAATCAATGTTGGTGAGGAAAAGGGAGATGAGAGCAATAAAAGTTTAATGGGAAAACACAGTTCCAATGTTATGACCAGGGAAAGTGTGCCTCTGAACCTTTTCATATTAGTGCTGACAAGAAAAAAAAGGGGGGGTGAAAGGTTAATAAATTTAACTTCACATTTCATCCTCAATATAATCACTGACTCGGAACGTAGAAATGTCAGACAATAACACACATGGTGCAGATGTGGGGGCCCTGCAAAATATTCAAACCTATTGAACTTTTATTGTACTTTTATTTTTTACATTTCCTTACATTGTAATTACAACTTTCAACATGTCTAATCAGTATTTGATGTGAAAGACCAACACAAAATGGTAAATAACTGTACAGTAAAACAATAAGAGTACACTGTGTTAATCCCTGTATTGTGCAACATCATGCAATCATTAAAGATTGCTTGGAAGGCTATTATGTTTTAGGCTCACTGCCCTCTTTCTGTGTATATGCCAATTATGCATAAACATAAACAATTACATCTTTGGCCAGTTGCAAGGATTTTTCCATCCTTTCAAGACTTGAAGCCAACATCTGATATAGATTTTATTTATCAATATACTGAAGAACACAGAAAGTTTTATGGAGATAGAGATGATGGAAAACAAAGAAAATGGAGAAAACATGGATTACACTGATAAAGTATTTTCATTGCAATATATATATATATATATATATATATATATATATATATATATATATATATATATATATATATATATATATATATATATATATATATATATATACATGTAGGACGGTGTACTGATATAGTGTTTTCAGCCCTATTTACTGTGATGCTCCAAAATAAAAGTGGAATATATGGTAACTCTGGAGAGGCTTTAGACGGTCACAGTGACTAATATTTACAGAATTTGACAGTTATTTCTCGTTATTTGAAGATTTGGAGGTCCTGTGTGTGGAAGAAAGAGCTCACCGAACTAATAAGATCAAAATCAAACATTTTAGCCTGCTAGCAAAGTGTTATGTGTGGCTTAAAACAAATACTGCTGAATAACTCTGAAAACACAAATTCTACCGTGACGCATTGTAGCGGCATAACGACGTGAGAAGGCTCTTCTTCAGGAACAGGGACGCTGGTCTAAGCTAAAGTGAAGATGGAGCTAAACACAGGGCAATTCTGGAAGAAAAGCTGTTAAAGGCTTCAAATGACTTGGGGCCATGGTGGAGGTTACGTAAATACAGACCCAATGAGGTAATTAGAAAATTACTGAAGTTATTATCACCATTATCATTCTTGTCTATAGCATAAAAATCACTATAAACCGCAAACAAGTTTCTTGTTGAAAGGTGAAAAAAGGTTCAATAGGTATGAATACTTTTCCAAGCCACTGTAGTTGTTGGCTAACTTGCTGTCTCGGCGGGATGGGTTTCCTGCATGGGTGTAGGCCTAGCTGTTGTCAGATCTGAGCCATCCCTGGGGAAGAGAGACATACCAGCCTGCCAGCACGTTTATGAAGGGAGGAGGAAAGAGGGGCTGAATATGAGAAACAAACGCTTACATACATGAATCACTACTACAAAAAGTTCTGCGTCAAACATAGGTAACATGTACGGCTATTTTCCCCATATTCAGCGTTGTTTAGTTTGTATCTCTACCAAAAAATTTTTTTAATCTGATAAATTAAAGATTTAACAATGACAAACAACAGAGGACTAACTGTTGTAGCTTGAAACCACAAACGGGAAGAAATACAGATTTTGTTTTGGTATTGAGGAATGCTCTCTAACTGCACAGTGAAAATCAGCTAAAACTATATGGGGATTATTTATTTTATTTTATTTTATTTTTTTCACTTCAGCCCACTTAAGGTTTTTCCTCCTGTAATCATTTCTCTTTCTCAACCAAAACAAGCAGTAACACAGAAGCCTCCAGTTTGACTGAGACGAGTAATGAACCAAGAAAAACTGCAGGTCAAAGTGTTTATGTAAAAATGAGCCTGACTCCAAAGGACATGTTGGGAATGCGGTGCTGCTTTTGATCGACACAGAGCAGCTGGCTTCACACACAAACAAACAAAACACACCGGCTTACAAGTTAATTCAGGCTTTCAGCAAAGATCCCAGACTAAAAATGTAAATCCACTAGTTTTGTAGTCGATTTGTTCATCCATCCATCCATTCTCTTCCGCTTATCCGGGGTCGGGTCGCAGGGGCAGCAGCTTCAGAAGGGAGGCCCAGACTTCCCTCTCTCCAAGGCGTTCCCAGGCCAGCCGAGAGACATAATCCCTCCAGCGTGTCCTGGGTCTTCCCCGAGGCCTCCTCCCGGTGGGACGTGCCCGGAACATCTCACCAGGGAGGCGTCCAGGAGGCATCCTGACCAGATGCCCGAGCCTCAACTGGCTCTTCTCGACGTGGAGGAGCAGCGGCTCTACCCCGAGTCCCTCCCGGATGACCGAGCTTCTCACCCCATCTCTAAGGGAGAGCCCAGCCACCCTGCGGAGGAAACCCATTTCGGCCGCATGTATCCGTGATCTCATTCTTTCGGTCATGACCCAAAGCTCATGACCATAGATGAGGGTGGGAACGTAGATCGACCGGTAAATCGAGAGCTTCGCTTTTTGACTCAGCTCTCTCTTCACCACAACAGACCGTTACAGCGCCCGCTTCACGGCAGACGCTGCCCCAATCCGCCTGTCGACCTCCTGCTCCCTTCTTCCCTCATTCGTGAACAAGATCCCCAGATACTTAAACTCCTCCACTTGAGGCAGGACGACCCGCCTGACCCGGAGAAGGCACTCTACCCTTTTCCGATTTGATTTTTTGTAATTGCTTTTGATTTTATGTGGAGACATTTGTGATAATGCAGCAATAAATAAAAACAAAACTGGAATATGTTTATTTTTAGTACAGTAAATATAAAAGTAAATGAAAAAGTAAATAATAGGCTTTTTTAGCTATGAGGTAATAATAGGAGTCACTTTTTTAACACGTTCTAAGATTATTTAGATCCAAAACGAGGTGCAGAAATGTTTGGAAAAATTGCAAAATAAAATATAATTTAAACAAATTAGCTCCATCTCCAGCTCTACAGGCCTCAGTTAGCATGGTAAATGGCAATGTTCATGACTGCACAATTAGAAAAACGATAAACGAACTAATTGTCCGTCATGAACTTTGTCATTTTTGATGGACCCCATAAATCCTCGGATCTAACTTTTGGGTTTTTCTCAGAGTTTCTCTAACCACAAATGTGGGAAGATTGGCTGTTTCCCTTTTTGGGATAATTGTTCTGTAGAACGACTGAGTTCAAATCTAATTGTTTGAAAATGAACTTAAAGCAGTCATGCTTGCTTCTCTCTGGTCATTGCTAATGTCTTTCCTGCTTGGCATTGGTCTAATATACTTGTCCTCCACAGATGCCTGCTCTTACAAAGCTCAATTATGGCCAGGTAATCAAATGCAGATTATTATTTAATTTCATAGCCTATTAAAGCTTAGACCATCATGAAGCATAAAAGCCTAGAATTAAAAGAGGGAATGTTTTCTTCTTCTCCTGACTTTGCGTAGGCAGCCAGGAAGCACCCTGATTCTCTATGTAGCTACGGTCACAAGAGACACTAGGGCAATAATTGTGTTTAAGCTCTATTACATAAGTGGTGTGCAGGTCATCCAACATCAATACATCCGGCATGTCCTTTTTCATCTTAGATTACATTACCAGTGATCTTGCATTTCAGCTAGTTAGTAGAACTCAAGCTGTATTAAGACAGTTGCTGCCAATAGAGGATTGTTGCTCATATTGCAGCGTGTGAACAGGAAACACTAATGGCTTAAGCTCTGTACATGAACATTAAAACTGTGAGGGGCAGCTGCACAGGTTCAGTCCAATCCTCTTTTTGTGTTGAAACTAAATTGAACACCAGACAGTGTATGTATTTAATAGCAATTGCGACAGTAGCAGAATTTCAGTTTCTTTCCTTTTCTTTGGAAGAGTTGTTTGAATACTCACTCCACAGCCTGCACTGAGTCCCATTAGGCAATTTCTCTGCCTGGCAACAGCCTTTCTCGGAGAGGATTAGCATGGGGAGACTGAGAGCCATGACAGACTCCTGAACTTTGAGCTGGAATGCACATACACAAAGACACACTCATAGATCTATGCACATGCTAGAAAGCAGATATGCAAACACTTTGTGACTTATGCCGTTATGCATATCACAGCAGATGCGTTCAGCATGTATGAGCACACAGGACACATGAGACGCTTAAGCCATCCGCCTGAAATCCAGTCACTCGCATCTTAAACGTCTTTAGTTTTAGCTCTGTAAATAGCTGCAGACAAATTCACTTACCAACCCTCTCTGTGTCAAATCTGTGTTTCTTTTGATCAAACACACACCAATTTTCAGTCTTTATTATTTAATAGTTATCTATATAGAAGCTATAATACAAACAGCTGAGCTACAACAGTGAAGCTTTCCTTCCATTTTTTTTAACTGTACATGAAAGAAGTTGCAGAAGGCCACAACATTTTAACTGGTAATTATATCATTAAATTAAACACAAGTGCTTACATGGGATTAAACAAATCACATTAACCCAAATCTGCCCTCAGACACTTTCTCCCACAGGGCTAATACTCGAAGGATAGAAATAAATTGTTTTGTTAGAAAACCGCTTTTAGAAGTGCCCCACAGAGCAGAGAGGTTGGCTCAAGTTGCCCAGAATAATTTGGTGACTAAAGCAAAGAAAACACATCTTATTTCCTTGCTTTGAGTTGGGCTTTGGCAAAGCAGCAGAAGGCTTTTGGTTTGATAATAAAGCTTGCGGGGATGCACCCAGAAATCATCTGGTGACCAGAGTAGACCAGAATCAACTTGAACGGTGGAAAGTGAAAACCAAAACACTTATTTTTGTCTGGTCTGTGAACACAGATAGATGAGTGGCCAGTTCATAGAAGTGAAAACACTTTGGAAACTATTGTTTTTTTAATTATGTTTACCACAAATAGTTCTTCCTCCGCAGAAAGTGTTACAGCAGGAAGTTTAAATGCAGTAAAGCAAAGTTCCTTAGATTTGTCTGTTGAAGCTTTTGACCTTTGCTAAAGGTCTACGTTTTCTTGGGAAAAAGGATGTTTAGAGTTAGCAATGCTAATAATGGCAATAGTTCTAAATGCTAACATGAGCTGCAAAACACAATTTTAAATGTCACCTAAATCATGTCCTTCATGGGTTATTAGTAACGCATTGTTTAGCTGCAGAGCTGTGTAACCATGACTGCTCTCTCACACTGACAGTGAAAGGTTGTCTCTAAGTGACTGTTGACTACAACAATTTGATCAAACACAGTCATACTGTTTCTTCTGCAAACATTAAATTATAATTTGGAGTTTATCCTTTTGTATGATCTTGGTCTATATAGTATGTCACATTTTTTTATTTTATACAAATAAAAATGTTAGAGTTACAATCGGTCCTTTAAAGGAAATTTTTTGTTAATTTGTTCAGCTATCTCTGACTAATTACCTGGAACATTTTATTGTAGTAAGTTTAATTCATTGCAAAACTACTCATTTGGCTTTTATGGAGAAAATAATATCTTGGTTTTTTTTTTTATTTTTTATAATTTTATTTTATTTATTTAAGACAGTTCCACTTTCAATTCAACCAGAAAATGCCTAAATGAGTTCAACAATATCTCTTAAAAGAAAATATAAATATTGAAAATGGTATTTAAGTTCAAACTTTGATCAGTGCATTTAATAAGTAATTATTAAAATATGGCTGCTTTTACTATAGACTTACTAACAGGCATACTGGAAAAAAGAGCAGCTTTTAATTAATTAACCATTTGAAAAGATGTGAGTTCAACCTCAAGAGTCAAAACAATGAAGCTCCTGGTCCATGCCCTTAGGACAAAACAGATTTTTTTAAAATATCATACTCCTTCAGTACTTCACAGCTTCTTAGTGTTTCTGCTTAGCCCCTAAAGCTATGCTCACAAAACATTTTGAACTAATTATGAGGTTCAGCTGAATAAATCAAGCACCTTTTTCCAGGAAAAACGAAAACTCTAAATCACTGTAAGATTTAGGTCTTAGGCAGACCTTATTCCAAAACCAAACCCCATCTCCATGTGCTGTATTTCTCTTCTGTGAAGTGCAAGCAGAGCACAAAAATCTCTCATAGAATGAAGAAAATATGTAATCTGCCAGCCCAACGGGACAAGGATGTTTAAAACAGCTGGACCCGGCGCTGGAGCCAGGTATGTTCGGCAGCTCTGGTATCCAGGCAACCTAACACTGTAACCAAACCCATACTAAAGATAATCAACCAAATCAAAAGGCAAGACAAGCACACCCAAACATGCCAAGCAGACATCCTCACTTGGATTAAACTGGGACTGGGTGCTTAGGATGTGCTTCAGTGTTTTGCAATCACCGCCTCTGATTTATATGCATGTGCCGAGAACATAACTTCCCCTCAAATAGAAACTATTAATCCTGCTTTCCGTGACCAACGAGGAGACAAAGAGGAGACAACCTCTCTCCTGTATCCTGTTCTGATCTAACCTATTCTTCCATCGCTGCCTTCACAAGGTAATGTTTCCTCTCCAGCTCCCTCTGCCTGTGCAGTCTCACGACTGCTTGAGAGATTTTCTCTTTTGAGTCTATCCAAGCTGTGCATAGTTACTATGAGAAGTATTTAGTTGCTTATTTTTCACTTACAACGAATTACTCTAATGCAAGAACAATTTGAAAGCATTCCATTTATTTAGTGGGCACAGTTTTAGAGTCTGCTTCTTCTCACTGTCTTGGTTTAGAAGACAAACTTGACTGTGTTTTTGTCCTTACCACCAACAGTAGGGCTGTAAAACTAATCAAATCTGCACTTCAATTTCAATTTATGCTCCAAAATCACTAAGTGATTAAAACAAAAACTAGATTAATATTAAATATCCAGAGGTAATCAGGGTATTCCCCAACAAAGAAAGTTTTTCATCTAATCCAATGCTGCAAAAAGTGTTCAACCCCTTATATCTCATGTAATTGTTTCAGTAGTTAATTAAACATAAAAATAAATAAACATAACCAACCGGGCCGACATCCATAGCCAGTTATCACCCAGCCCGGGTAAATTATGAATCTAAACTGATGCAGTATGTTTCAAAGTCAATGAGAAATCTTGGAAATCTTGGAGAAATCCCCTGTTGAATTTCACAAGAATAATGACAAAAATATAACTCTAATTGTGGTATTGTCAATTTTCAAGCAACTCAGACAGTTAAAAAAAATGCTAAAGCAGACTAATGTTTTCTAAAAACAAGCCTCTGCAATCATTAAATCCAAGTTATTGTTTTATTTCTATGCACTCCATGTTTTTTTTTTAACAAAGTGAACATTTAATTCACACAATTAAAAAATGAGTCATTTATGGCATTTCAAAAGGATACAACCAAATCCAGCTTTACATCAAAATGCGCAATATCAATCTGGAATAGCAACAACATCCGCTGAGGACTTAAAGTTTTAAAGGACTGGAAATAAAAATGACAGCAAAGCAGGAAACACAGAAAAGACGTGCAGAGAGAAAAACACAGAGAGCATAATAAAGGAAATGGAGAGAGGAGCCAGGGGTGACTTGAATTACAATCCCCTGTTGAATTTCACAAGAAACCAGTTCACTACAGATCAAGGAGCTGGGCCCACCTCCCAAGCACTGGCTCACACCTTTAACAAGCTTAGGGTATTATAGCATTGCACCCAGTTGTGAGCCGCAAAATTTCTGGGTCAGTGGCGATCCCCACAGAGAGATTCATTCTGCTAATTGGGAACTCAAACTGAACCAGTGAAGTTGAGCTGGAAAGGCTCAATGAACTCAATTTGAAATGAAACATTGAAACACAACACAATGAAACATTGAAAACACACAAAGCAGTAAGCATGTGTCAATATGAGACATTGTTAAATAAAAAACACCAAGTTTTCACAGTATTGCATACAGTCAGAGAAAACTACACTCTGACATGCAAGTGTTTAGAAGACTTGAAACCATGGAAACGTAATGAGAAAATCTGACCCTTTCTAAGAAGGTAATATTTTTGCATCCTTGGCAGACCTTAAAAACCAATAGCTGCCCCTAGCTTAAAATACACTTCTCTAATTTATGATATAATGTCTTTTTTCATTAACTTAACTGCTTTGTAAAAGCAAATACAGCCAAGGAAACATCAACTTGAGCAACAAACAAAAATGTAGCACCGGAGACAACGTCACGCTAGTGAAGTACCTTGTGGAGATGTAGGAAAAAATAAAATTTCAAATGAGTTGTGTTTAGTTAAACTTGCAGACGCAACAATTTGCAACCACTCTGACCTGTAAATGTCAATGTTAACTGACTCTAAATTGATTCTTAAGAACTATAAAACGCAGACAGCATTTTTAAATATTCCTTTAGCCTTCCCACTGTGAGTGGTTCATTATTTATGCTAGGAGCAAGGGCAACACCACACAGCATGTGATCAGTCAATGTAATACAGAAAGTTAGGACATTTAAAAGAGCTAGTGAGAATTTCAATGTAGTGTACATTAGCAAGCGAATACAAGTTATTAACTCTGAGGTCAAATTACTCTAAATTACATTTTAAAACAATTCTAATTTTATTAAAAACAATTACAGAAGGATATTTAAGTCAAACTATGCTGTTAAAACGAACTTTGTTTTTTAGGTTCAGATCAGCTGTAATAACAGAACCTTTACAGGAGGCCCAACATGGCAAACATTTAGGGTGACACAGTTCAGTACAAGAAAAAGAAGTCAGAAATGACAGAATGACGTGTACAAATAATAGAAGCGGGGGGGCCAGTAACCCATTACCCCAAGCCCACATAGGGACCCCTGAACTCCCCCACTTACAGTTCTCATGATGTCATACTACAGCGAGCCACAGCGCTCTCCTACATAACGTCGTACAGCTCTGCTCAGACAGCTGGAGATAAGCCTAATGATGAATGTTTTTCACTTTCGAAAGTTCGGGGCATAAATTACTCCAGTCCTGGTACTAAAAGCACAGATGTGGCTTTTCCGTGTGCATGTGTTGTTTTTTTTTTAACTTTCTTTAGATTACGTTTGAACTAGGATTCTGGAACTTGGACACAAAACTAACGTGATTCATCCTAACGTTTTATCAAGAAAAAAAAAAGTGCTTCTTGTGGCGTGACTTACTTTGTCTCTATTTTGTTATTGTTATATCAGCGACCACTGAAAAGCAGATAGGTTTATTTAATAAAGATAAGTTCAACCGTACGCGACATTTCCACCCTAAAAACTTTCCTCATGTTCAACGCAAGAGAACAAACTCATCTTAACCAGCCAGAAAACATGTATTTACAGCAAAAACTTAAGTCAGAAAACATGACGGAAAGTTATTCTTCAAGTACAAAAAAAACTGTTTACTTACTGAAGCAAAACAGGAGCTGATAAGCTGAAGAAAAAGGAAGAAAACCCATCAAGCTCCAATCCCTCTCAGACTGTGTGTACACGTAGAGAAGTGCATAAAGGCTTGAGTGTATGAGAGCACAAGAGCCGGAGGAAGAGAGGGAGTGTAAGAGGTCTGTGCACGGCTCAAACTAGCAGAGAAAGACAAATCAGAGGCAGGGAATAAAAATGGGAAGAAGAAAAAAAAAAGAAAAGGCGGAAAGAAGACAGGGATTCAATGATGGCTCCATAACACAGAAGGGACCCCCATATTAGGTTATGAGGCAACAAGCACATCACCACCCAGCGACATGAGGGGAGATCTTATCAGAGAGAACACTCTAAACACAGAAAGACGGAGGAGACGGTGTTCCTACGAGGTTTCAATCGATTCTTTTGGACCTGCTTCGATGTGTAAGCAGTGTCAGACAAAGCTCAAATAGACCACCGTGCATTTATTGGGGGACAACAGAAGCTAAAATATGGCTTTTTACAAACACACAGATAAGACACAAAGACTGAACATATTATGTAACATTTCAACTACAGGTGACTCATTTTATTTAAAAAAGGATAGGAAGATATTATTTAAAGATTCGTCTTCTACAATACTCGTTCCTGGTGGTCAACAAATGATGTGCTGCAGAACAGAATTTATTTTCAGGGCTTTGCAAAAATAATCGCTACATCTTGAACTTTTGATACTTTGTCACATTACAGGCATCTGTGTATTTTATTAGGATTGTTACATTTTTGATATACACAACTCATACTTGAGCTACAGATCTCTGAAGCTTCCTGAGCCTTACTGTGGGCTTTTTGGCTGCTTCTTGCAGCGATGCTCTTTTTGCATGCCCTGCCAAGTTAGGCAGATTGCTAATTCTGCTTTAAACCTTTATTCACAAGCTCTTCCGATGCTGTTTTGTTCACCAAAGTACCAGAACAAACCACTGAGGGCTCACAGAACAGGTGTATTTATACCAAGATGAAATGTCACATAGTTTGGTCTCTGCTGACTAATTAGGTAATTAGGTTGTACTGCATTTTATTTAGGGGAGTTATGGTAAATGGGGCTAAACGTAGATGAACATCACACGTCTTCATTTGTGTTTTTCAAACATATGTAGTTAACTTCTACTTCACAATTATTCAGCTCTTTACATGTTAGTTTATTAGATGAAATCCCAGTAAAACATATTGAAGTTTGTGACAGGGATGTGACAAGTGTGGCGAGGTTCCAGAGGCAGGACTACTTTTTCCACACTCTGTAAGTGCTTCTGTGCAAACAATAAGATAACGATGCTCCAATAGAGAACACGTTTGAATAAAACATGGTTTGACTGTGCCCAAATCACTTACAAAGCATCAAGGTTGCTGAAACGTTTTTGGATGCCAGCTTAGCACTTCAGGTAACATTAAACTGTCAAATTAATCGAGATTAAGGTGCAGCCTCTTAGGCCTGGCAACTCAATCTGCAACCGTTTCCGAGGCAACCTCATGACCAATGTCAAAACTCTTCTGCTAAAGACTGTTCCTCTGTATTAGCTCTCTGGCCTTTGTTGGTATATTAGAAACAAAGTGGAGACGGATCATCCATACGGTTGTGGCCACCCACCTGTCACGGCATGGACTTCCCTAGAGCTATGAAGCTTATACTGGGTTCAGGGGCAAAAAGACAGGAATACACCCTTTTATGTAGAGAGGACTTGAACGTAGACAGCACCTGACAAACAAATCTTTCCATATACGGTTGTTTTTGGCCATCAACAATGTTGATCTCAAGGTAACATCAACATGAATGTCAGGGCCCACGGTCTCCCAGCAGAACATTGCCTCAAGCACAACTCCGCCTTGGACGTCTAACTGCCTTATCTTTATAAATTACAAACTGTAATTCAGTTTGTTGTGACATTTTCTATCAAAGCAAGCATTCTTTTTAGCACTTCTTTCTTTATCGGATCAGGCAACGCAGGCCAGCTTTTACTCCCCAAGTGCATTGACAGGGCTTGACCGCCAAAAACTTTGACTCATCACCACTTTTACTTCCCTGGAGACATTTCTGTAGGTCCTGACCATAGCAGACCAAAACAAATTCAAAGAAAATACATTTAACTAATGTATAACTCAGTTAGAATTACACTATTAACGCAAAGAGATAAAAAAAGTAAGACATGTCATTTAGGTGCTTTCTTTAGAAATGGAAACCCACTACAATCACAGCAGACAGTCACTGGGTTACTAAATAGAAACAGCTTGTCTTATTGGCTCTGCCAGCTTAAGTGGAAAAATTAAGCGTTTGCCCAGTTGACATCAAAGTGGTCACAGAACAAAGCAAGCAGCTGGCCTGTCCCCACTTTGCATTTCTTTGATCGATACTTAGCTAATGAGGCTGCTCAGTTGAGCCTATAATAAGGGATTAGATTCATGTATATTAGTGTATTTGTTACATTTAGGGTCGTGGAGGACCCAAGACTCTAATCAATACTAATGAATGAATAAAGTACTGTACTTTAGCACAGATTAGCTAAACTCTAATAAAGATAAAAGCCAACGTTCTCTTTCTTTCTGTTAACATATAAAAGTTGTTTTTTAAACAGCTCATATGATAACGCAGTTTGTGCAATTTTTTTTTAAACAATTTACAGTTAATAAAATAAAAAAATCATGCTGCCCTCTAGTGGAGAGCTTCAAAATGAACTAACAAAAAGAAAAAAAAATGAAACACTGAGAATCAATGAGGTGTTGCGTTACTACACTAGACTATATACACACTCCATATCTTATGGGATTTTCATTTATCCACTATTTAATATAAATATTTGTATGCAAATTCTGGATTATTCTTTAATAGCTCCCAGGTTGTGTGACAAAAAGATTTCAAATCAATGCTGGATTGTGTTACTAAACTGGTCTATTGAAATTTCTATTCATATTAACCATTCCTTCTTTATGTTACATTTTTAAGAAGAAATCATATGTTTCCAATAGCATCAATGTGGCTAAATTACAATGCTGTCAAATATCCAACTTAACTGCAAGAGCAAAGCCACTATTGGAGTAAAACCAGACATTTTGAGCGAAGCAGAAGGATTATCCAATCAAAATGGTTTAAGAACCAGTCGGATCACCAACCTCACCCCGTTCTGCTGCCGGCAGCTGGGAGTACTTAAAAAATTGGATCTCTTGCTAGGTAGACAAATAAAGAATAACCTCAGTAATCTGCTACTCATCTAATTTTCTTTAAATTAACACAAGCAGTATATAAACATAGTTTTTGACCTAGAGCAAATTGTGACATTTCTAATAAATTCCAGACAAATCCCAGTTGTAAATAGATTTATAAATGGTTTCAGTATTTAATGTGTAAGTCCTTTAAGTTCATTTAGGCTGATTGAAGAAGAGACAGTAATTTTCAGCAGCTTACACTGGTTACCAGCCACTGTAATCACAAACTGCAGGTCTCTTATAACACCAATGGAAGGAAACACTTTGAAAAATGCAACGTTTGCTTCCTTACTACATTTAAAATGCAATCTAAGGGCTCATTATATTTTATTTATGCAATTCCTTAGTAATCTTTGCATAAACACAACTTTTAATCCCTGTTTTTTGATGTAGGCTATATTGTTGTTGTCTATAAAGCATTTTTAATTGCTTTATTGAAAAGTGCCGAATAATTAAACTGATTCACTTAAAATAAAATACTGTTCAAAATATTTCAAGAGTTGGATGTCTGTAAGGTGACTTGAATGTCAAGAATTTCTACTCCAGAATTTCTATCATTGTTTCTGCAGTCAGACCCGAGTGCACATTTATTTTGTTATGCAGAGTATTTTTCTTACACCACTAGATGGCAGCAAAGACCAACTTACATGCCAACGATGACAATTTCAATCAGTAGTTCCACTTTGTTTTTTTTCCATTTTCTGTAATAATGATCCATAAATGTAAAACTAAATCCTAACACCCTCAAAAAATAAAAGCTGCAATACAAAACTTTAATTAAAGGTTAAAAAAATATACAATATGCATGGTTTATCAGTAGGAAAAACCAAAAATACATTCATAATAGAATTAGGACTCACTCATTTACAATTAGGAGGCAAGTGAAAGCATGCAATTAAATCCATTCGTCTCCATCTGCCTGCAAGCCTAATTTTAGCTAAATCCCTTCTGGTGCTCTAAATCTGAACTCTCAAATTCTGAGCTAAACAGAAGAGTTAGAAAAGAAACCCAGCAGGTTATTTTTATATCAACTGTGCAACTATTTGAGTGCATTAACAAAAGCAAGCTCTGAATTATCCTCCCACTTGAAATATTTTCATATATTTACGTAACATATTGCTGGTTCACATCAATGCAAATGTTCTTGTGGTGAAGACTGTTTGTTCCAATAAATGTTTCCAGTGAAATGTTCCATATCATGGGATTACATCACTTGAAGGATATGAAAATTGTATGACACATATCTGTAATGTGCGCAGATTACAGAGGATTTTCATATCATAAAGCTAAAAGTTAATTATGACAAGTTTTCCATTTATCAGAGTTCATTTATCATTGCCATGTGAATTTAGATAACACTTTATATTTAAAAAAATATGTACACAAAGGGGCTGCACAGTGGCGCAGTTGGTTGAGCTGTTGCCTTGCAGCAAGAAGGATCTGGGTTCGATTCCCGGCCCCGGTCTTTCTGCATGGAGTTTGCATGTTCTCCCTGTGCATGCGTGGGTTTTCTCTGGGTACTCCGGTTTCCTCCCACAGTCAAAAAACATGACTGTCATGACTGTCAGGTTAATTGGTCTGTCTAAATTGTCCCTAGGTGTGTGTCTGTGTGTGTGTGCATGGTTGTTTGTCCTGTGTGTCTCTGTGTTGCCCTGCGACAGACTGGCGACCTGTCCAGGGTGACTCTCGCCTGGAACGTTAGCTGGAGAGGCACCAGCAACCCTCCCGACCCCACTGAGGGACAATGGATGTAAAGAAAATGGATGGATGTACATAAAGGTTTTTCTAAGAATCAGAAAATATTATTTAGAAAAAAAACACTTGAAAAGGAAATGCTCTGTCCACTGTTTTCTGTTTTGTTTTGACTGTTTGGTCTCAAAATCAAACAAACAAAAAGAAAAATATGTTTTCACAGCCTCCAATGTTCAGCACAGAGACACTACTAGATGTCAATGAGCACAATTTTCCACAGTGTCATCTAGATATAGCTTGAGCTAACAACTAACACATCCACTCGATTTAACCCACTAAACACACCCACAAGTGCAGGTTTGACAACCCCCCTGCCACCCTGTAATTCCACAAAAACAAGCGGATGAAATGTGTTTCAATAAAAACAAATGCCACACAGACATATTTGCTCCAGCAGAGTTAAAACAAAATGAACGCAGCTGACGACAAACTCTGAGCATGTTTTTAGAGCAAGAGGGGTCACATTGTTGGAGATGCTGTCATTCTCAAAAACAGTACTCCTCACAAAGGTATGCAAGTTATTTACCATCCTGTCCGTTTTCTCTTTAGGCAATTATCCAAACACACACACACACACACAAGTACATACACTGTAATCTCCAGCTAAGCCGTAACACCCAGCTGGGCATGAAAGTGGCCTGCTAGGCACATTCCGCTGTAGAGGTACAAACACACACGGCGAGACATAACAGCATCCGAAAAAAAGACTAAATGAGTTTGACATGTGAAAAGGTTAGGGATGTGTGTGTGTTCCTGTGGGCAGCACAATCAAAACCACTCATTAGGTTGTCTTTACAGAGCATTTAAAGATATTAAATTTGACTTAGAAGAAATTGTAAACCAAGACATGTAAAATTAAGAACATATTGAGTATTTTGACTTTTTTTGTGGTCTTAATTCATGTCGCTATCTCATTGTTTGTCTACCTGACATCTGGCCACAGCAGTCTAAGCTATTTATATGGGCTTTGGGTATGAAGGTGTCCTTTAAGCTCAACACTTTGCTGTTTTTATGTTTAAAACACTTTATTGAAAGTAGGACAGGAAGGAACTCTAAAGTAGTTCTTGTTTTACAGACGAAGCCTCTCATACAAGTGCCTAGCAAAGATAATGCCACAACTCACTAACCCCAGTTTGCTAACAAGGCTGAAATTAGCGTGTTGAATTCAATTCAAAAGTACTTCTTTTATCCCAAGGGGAAAAGAAATTTTCTAGCTAATCCGCCTCACTTACGTTTGGTGCTCCTCTTTAAATTTATGTCTGGAAGAAGATGTTCAAGTGAGGGATAAAGTCTCCTTTAAACTATGATGAAATTTTAGGTATTTTATGAGCTTTTGAGATGTTTTAATAGAGAAAATTGTTTCTGTCAAGCTGACTGACAAAGCATGGACTTTAGCCTCTCCTTATAACAATAAAGTCTGAACTATTTGTACTCTGACACTGTGGTTGTTCTAATTTCTTAACCAAGTAAAAATGACTGCTGTAATTAAAATACAAAATTAGCTTCCATTGTGAAATCCTTTAAGTATCAACATTTTTGCTCAGAAGTGGGAAATTTACAATAAGTGTTTTGTAATAGCTACAATGTTTACTCATACATATCCACCTTTCAAAAATGTTCTGGTCATGCTCAGACAAGTCTAACTTTTTTATTTTTTTTTAGCTGATGTCACGATCGGTTTTCAGTTGTTACACCCAAACAGAAGCATGGGGTGCGACTGGATGACAGATCTATAGTTAAATATCACAAACAAAAAATCTAAGAGGAATTTAATGACAAAGATGGAGATTTCATGAGGAGAAGATGTAAATATCATTACAGTTTTCATATCAGCGTTCCTAACTGGTCTATTCAGTATGTCTGGATGAAAATGTAGCTGAATGAAGCTTGCGTTCATATTTAAATGTCACATAATGCAGATATACAGTTAAAGTAAAACCATCCAAGTGACAACTGACTGCCTGTTGACCTAAGAAATTAAATTAAGTCCATTTACTGTAGCAAGCACCTGGAAAACCAATCAGTAAACATCACTGTATGCCAATATGTGGTATCATTATAGCATTTTAAAACCGGACATTTACTGGACAGCTTATCTTGCAACACTAACTAGTTATGTTTACATGAGGTATAATTTGAGCTCATAAACTGATTTATTTGAAATAGATGTTTAACTAGCAAAGAGTTCAGGGGAACATAGCATTCAGGAGAGCAAACAGTAGGTTTAACAGCACTTGGCATTCATGAAAGACGGCATTAATACTATTATTAATAAGAACAAAAACATTTAGTGAAGTTAGTAGTTTTCTGTAGCATTATTTAGTAAAAATGCTACAGAAAACAGCAGAACACATACAAGAGATGCCTAAGAATTTGCATGAGTAAAAAAACTTTTAAGGTTGTTAGAAACACAGACAGCTTTGGGGGCAAAAAGCAATACCTAATTCCTTAATTAAAAAAAAAAAAGCTGACAGCTATGAAACAATTTAAAGAAAACAAAACCGCCATTCAAAACTTCCAAAGAACAGTTCAGTAACCAGGCTTTATGTTTGTCATGTGCAGAAACAACAACAGCTCTGTCTTAGCGCTTAAATTCCCATAAGATTTAAGATGTTTTACAAATATAGGGAGGTAGTGCGTGACCGACAGCACGAGACATTTTTATATGTTTTCCATCGTAGATACTCTTAGACGTGAACTGGAAACATTCTGGCAGTTAAATGACTTATGACATGAAATGCTGAGAGAAACAGGAAAGCAAAACTAATCCATTGAGGGAAGAATGCATCATTGATTCTAAAAACTGCTTGTGAACTCTCTAATAGGAAGAAAATACATTTATAGTGACTTGCAAAACCATTCGTGAAAAAGTGAAAAAAAGCATGCAACAACTGAAAACCTACCAAGACATGCATGTTTACCTAAGCTGACAAGCTGGGAAAGAATAGTATTTATCTGCTAGAGATGAAAGAGTGACAAGAAGAAGCCACAAGCTGATTCCAATCCAACATGCAAATTTTAAGATAATTTTGGGAAATGTTGCAAAAAAAGTAAAATGCTAATCAGATGTGATTCCATCTACTGGTTTGGAGCAAATCAACCAGGCTGCGCAGAGTGACATTTAGTCAGATGTTGATGCTATGCTGACTGTAATAAACAAGATGTAGAGGTTACAAACTGGCACGAACCACACATCTCACAATAAAGAGTCCCAGCACTCCCATCCTATCCTGGAGGGTCTCATCAGTCACTCTATGCTACAATCCTCCTCTCCATGCTGGAAGTTTGGACCTTGAATTTTTCTGAGTTTTGTGCCTCTACTGGGGAAAAGACTCACCTGTGGATGGTTAAGTTTGCTACATCAGAACTTATTTGGCAAATGCGTTTCCATCCCCCATTTTGTGAATTAAGTCTCTTTCGGGACAGAACAAAAACTACTTCATGAGAGCATAAAAACTTTTTCTTTTTTTTTTTGAGAAATTGAGGAATTCATTTTGAATTTTGTTATTTTCTACAACCACTAAAAATATGACTAATTAACAATAATAGAACCACAGTTACTGTTGAAAGAACAAAAAGAGGAAGCCCTACAGGGAGACTTGGTGGTGGCAGAATCATGCTATGTAGATTCTTCATGCTGATACGGGGGCATGGAAGTTGATTAGAGTTGATTGGAAGATGGACAGAGTAATTCACAGAAACCTGGTAGCAATAAACATGAGGCTGAGACTCATCTTTCAGCAGGACAGCTACCCTAAATTTATAGCTACAGCTGCAGTGGAATGGTTCAGATCAAAAGTCAATCAAAGTCCCGACTGACAGACTTTAGATAGTATGTATAATTTTACCTAAATTCTGTGGTAAGAATTTGCAGAACTTGAAAATTCCTATCAAAGATAAATGTATGTGCCAGTTTTGACACAATCATGTGGGAAAAATAGGAAAAATGGTTATCCTTCCACGTCACAATTGTGCACTTGGACCTCTACCATATGAAATCTAAAAAACCAATCTGACCCTTGTGGTTGCGATGTCAGAAAAAAAGGTGAGTACATGGTTTTTTTTTGCAAGATAGGTAGTTACAACTTCCTCCTACATTACAGAGCTAATTAAAAGAACTCAGCATGATTGTAATTGGCAGTTTCCACATGGTCAAACAAAAAACTCCTTACGCTTGAAACTGTCTGAGCCCTTCACTAGGTGTGTGTATGTGAATGTTTCACTGTTAAACCAGTGTAGAGTAGTAAAACACTTCTGTATTCTGTGTTAAATGTCTCTTCCACATAGTTATGCCTCATTCAAACAGAATGTAGATGCACGATTAAGCACAAAAAGAACACCGGCAATTTATTCTGAAATTGTACTGTTAAATGCAGATTATACACTGTGGGATAAATTACACTGTTAAAGGACAAATGATGGCATAAAGAGCTTTTGGGAGAGTTCCTAAAGCAACTGATGAAAGGCTCCACAATATTAAGCGGAATGGGTAAAGTATTATTGCATCTGCTCTTGAGTTAAAAAGCGTAGTATTTACCCAACAAGCCTAAAAGCCACTTGCAATCCAGAGAAATAATTATGTCACATTTTTGCCACTTTGCAACACGTGTGGAGATAATACAATGGATTATATGATGGATTTGAGTCACCGTTTGAAAGCAGCACAGAAGTAAGAAAACACTCTGTATTTAGGGTAATGCTGACTGTTATCAGGCATTTTTAATTAATCATCAATGTACTTTTTTGTTTCTTCTCTTTAGAGGCTCCGGCCACCCTCCCCCAATACATCTCTCCAAATGTTTTTTGTTTTTTTTTTTCCACTTTTTCCTCTCTTAAATTCCCATTCCCCCTCTGCGGCACTAACACCCTGCTTCAAATTATCCTGAGTTATTTGACTTACTTTACTACCTCGAGCAATAAACAAAATGTCTCCCAAAAACCCGAGGTGAATCTTGCACATCGAGACATAAAACACCATGAACAGGCTCCGACATAAGAGATGCATGCTGCTTCAACTCCATCTTTTAGATTTGCATGTCATTACATGCATGCTCTGGTTGTTATGGCACCATCTGTTACCAATAGTCAAAATAAAGAGCAAGCATTGTGTTTCTTCCAGCTGTGTTTCCACCAGTGCTACTTTTAATTGTCTGGACAGGGATAGCTTCTCGTTTTTTTTTTTTTTTTTTTCCAAAAATATTTTGCAGTCTTCTTAAATATTCTTCAAGATCCAGTTCAGCGAATGTTCAGCTGTAGCTTGGATATGTTTCTCTGGTGACCCCTGTATCGAAGCAGCTTCGGGTTTGTTTTGACAAGAGCAAAACGAGTAACTCCACCGCTTTCAATAGGCTCATTATTAAAGCAATGTTCCCTGAACTTTCCTCAGCCTGCATTTCTACGACCACAACGGGGTTCATAAAAACAGTGTGGCAAAGTCAGAAAACCGCAGCGTGGCATGCACGAGTGTTAACCTTCTGTTTTTATGGTGTGAGTGTGCAAGCCCCCTCCACACACCGGAGGCTTTACACAGTGCTTTGCTGTGTTGTGGCCTATGCAAGGCTTAAACTATAACAGTGCTGTGCAATAGTTTCCTACCTCTTTTTGATTGTCTCGCACTGTCTCAACAGGTTTTATTGGGATTTTAAGTGATAGACCGGGGCTTTTCAAAGTGTGGGGTGTGCAGTCCTTGGGGAGCGCCAGAGTTCATTGCGGGGGGGTTGTGACATAAGGGGAAAACAAAATCTACCTGAAAAAGTCACTGCAAACATTTACCAAGCCTATTTCCAAACATAAAATGGAAATAGGATTGGTAGTTCCTAAGAATCTGTTAAGGAGACAGAGTCTTGGCCAAGCAAAGCAATAAAAAAGAATAAAGTATGACCATGATTATTTAATATTTGGAGTTTAATGGGCTGGATCTGAAGATTTAAAGCAGCTCTTGTTCAAGTACTATCTTGAGGATAGTCACATTACAAAAATGAAAGTGATTTTTGATGGCAGCAACACCAGGTGAGGCCTGTTTTTTCTTACACTACCTAAAATACCCAAATCTAAGGTTTGTCAGCTATCAATTTAAAGAGAGCTGTGCAGATTGGCTGTATGCCCAACAGTGGAAGTAAGGAACACTGTCAATGTCAGCTTCTGCGGTAATGCTAAGACACTTTCCACTGTGTATGTCAATGCATAATGTATGTTGTGGTGGTGTTTGAACCATCAAAATCGGCAGTTATTAGAATTTCTAGAGGGGGGATTTTAACTATTTATGTGGGAGCTTTGATCCCTAATCCCTGTGAATACCACAGCACCATTATATATAAATATAAATACTTGTGCAAAACAATGTGCATGTACTTAACTAATTCCAAATAAAAATAGTTGCTTAGTTTACCGCCTTATTACATATTATCATCTTCTTAATGTTTTTCCTAATTTTCTCTCGGGCTGCATTACAACAAAAAACAGACAAAGTGTAATTATTACCTCAGCACAATCTTGAATAATTCAGAGTTTTAATTTATCCTTGAGCTTCTGTTTTTCCTTGTGTTCTGAGTTTTTACAGGAAGAGGCGGAATAAAACAACAGGAGAGCATCCTGTGCGATGCTACTGATCGGCAACCCATGAATAATGTTTCCTCCTCGAGGACCGAACAGCATGGCTTATCATTTATTGTGTTCTGCTGAAAGGTGGGGAAAAGCAGTCTGGTCTCCAAATGCTTGTTGCCAAAGTGAAACAGCTCCAGTGAGAGGTTTTCATGTTGACGAAACACTTTTCGTTTCGAAACTTGATAATAGCCCGCTAGCGTTCTGAGCCTCCATCTTCCATCTCTGTACAATGTCTGTGGCTGTAAATCTAACACAGATGCCAACTCAGCTCAGTCCATTTACACATACACACAAACAGAGAAAGAGGGCTAAGTCATTCAGTCTGTCAGTAATACGGGTAGCAGAACTAACAGAATAAATCATTTTCCATAGCAGGGGCCTCGCTTGAACAAAGAGCCTGTGTGTTTCGGTGTGTGTGTGTGTGTGTGAGTGATGCTCCATTAATGTATTCCTTGTACAAATTATTCATCTTCCATGCATTAGAGGCACAACATTTCAACAAAAACAGAGGCGAGCAATAGCAGGGAACCATTTTTCTCCCCTGAATCGGGAATTTTCTGCAGATTTATCTTGCTTTATGAGAGCATAGAAAAGAGTTGGGCAAAACTTTTTCACCAGGAGATGAGAAGGACTGCACATCCATTTAATTCCCTAAAACCTTCCCTATATGTGCTTCGGTAATTTATCAGAGACCAGTAGGTTTTGAAATAGAAACCAGTGCTAAAATAAAACAAAATAATAACAATTTTGGCAAAGTTTCACTTTTATATACATCAATACTCAATAGTGTTATCATGACATGTTTCCAGCTTAGACTCTATGCCATCTGCTGCTCTTACCAGGTGTGGGCTCACTCTGACAGAACGAAGCATGTCCCTGCAGACTCTGAAATGTTCTCCACGTGTCAAGATTGGCCACAAATCTTCTTTGCGAGGACGCCAGAGTGCGTGCTCAATAACAATTCCACAGGCGTCGTCTGAGATGCAACCTGACGGCAGTTCTTTGACAATTGCGCTGGTTCCTGCACACACCGACTTGATCACCTAATGGAAAGAAATGAGGAAGCATTTGAGAATATCCATCCTTCCATCCATCCATTTTCTTTCACCCTTGTCCCTGAGTGGGGTCGGGAGGGTTGCTGGTGCCCATCTCCAGCTAACGTTCCGGGCAAGAGGCGGGGTCACCCTGGACAGGTCGCCAGTCTGTCGCAGGGCAACACAGAGACACACAGGACACACAACCATGCACACACACACTCACACCTAGGGGCAATTTGGAAAGGCCAATTAACCCACACTGTTGGGTTTCCTCCCAACAGTGTGGGAGGAAACCGGAGTACCCGGAGAAAACCCACCATGCACAGGGAGAACATGCAAACTCCATGCAGAAAGAACGGGGCCGGGAATCGAACCCAGAACCTTCGTGCTGCAAGGCAACAGCTCTACCACTGCGCCACTGTGCAGCCCACATTTCAGAATAATTTCGAAAAATCTATTAATTAAAGACATACAAATAGATAATCAGAGACATAATCAAACTTGCTTTATCTTGAGCGCATTTGTTAGTACACAAACAGAAATATCAACGTATTTTATTGAGATATTATGTGGTACTCCAACACAAAATAGCAAGAAGTTTTGAGTTGGAAGGAAATGATTGCTTTGTTTTTAATTTTCTACCAACAAAGCCATTTAAGTGTGGTGTGTATTTGTATGCTTGATTCAAGACCTAAATGAACCACCAATTACAGCTGCAAGTCTTTTGACTTATACCTCAACCAGCCTTATGCATCTACAAAGTTATTTTTTTGGTTACTGTTCAAATTTTTGCAAACTAAGATTCCATGGGATTTTCTATTGGATTCAGTTCTGAGAATTTCAACACATTTTAATCTGTTTTATGTACACAAGTGGACAAATGAACCTAGCGCTGTTTTAAACTTCACAGCTATTTAGTGTGCCTCAAGGTCTTCATTATACTGTTTTCTCACTGATGTTCTCCAACAAACTTTCACAGAACTGTTTGATTTATGCCACAAGAAAAACATGCAGAGTTGGGAGTCTTTCTACTAACTGGCTGACTTCTAAAGACAATGTGCTGTACTGAATTTTCTTTAGGGGTAGGACTGCATGCAACATATTTATTGAAAGAAAAGAACGATGTCTCATAATTATGAACTACTTTTTGGAGAGAATCCAAAAAAAATACACTGAAGTTTGTAATAATGTAAGAAAAGTGTAAGGGGTATGAATTATTTTTCAAGGGGTTATACATAAAAAAAAGACTGTAAATACCTTCTCATTATTCTTGCAGTAGCGCCTCACCAGCACAGTGGAGCGTTTTTTACTGTCAAACTCTCTGCTATCTGACAGGATGTCTCCCTCTTCCTCACCACTGCTGTTGCTCCCACTGTTGCAGATTGTGGCCCCTCCTGCGGATGCTTTCAGTGCTGTTGGTATCATTTCCAGAGACGGACCTCGAGAGAACGCTTTCTCCAAGGAACATTTTTTAATCCTGGGCCTTCTATTTAGTCTCTCTAAACTCGAATATCCATCTTTGAGGTGGCACAGAGAAATGTGACCGTTCTTGTGATGCTTGCGGAGGCAGAGTTGGGGAGAACCGCAGGGAGAGGAGGCCAAAGAGCTCGGCTCACTGGAGGGACCACCCTAATAGGAAAAGGTTGCACAACAGAATATAAAACACTGGTGCAATTTTCTGAAATGAGTCACAAATTAAGATTAAATTAAATTAAAAACATTTGGACTACCTTACGAAAAGCCAGCAAGGACACAGGCACGCTGCCACGGCGTAGGTGACAATGTTGAACAGGACTGGAGCCGGGGCTTGGACTGTGCTGAGGGCTGTCACATAAGCAAGAATTCATACTTCTTTCAAAGCTAGACATGCCACAGGAGCATGGACTACTGGTAGATTTGTTTCCACCTTCATTCATATCATCTTCTGCACTGTCCAGGAACACAAATCCTTCTGAATTATTCCTACATGTCGTAGTTTTTCTTTCAACATGTTGAGCAGTTGAAAGTTCCTTCAACAGTTTTTCTTTGGGACCGATGACTTTTGAGTTGTACTTATACTCTTCACAATGTTTGTCCAAAGAAGTCCCTTTGACATCGTCACACGACGGCTTCCTGTGGAGGAGGAGTGAAGGACAGCTCTGTTGCTTTGAGAGCCACCGCTGGTCAGAGCTCCGCCTTGCTTCCTGCAGATTAGTTGCATATTTGTTGTCTTTGCTGGGTCTGCTCCCACTGGATAGAGGTGAAACATGGTGGAAGGCTGCTGCAGAGCCAACTTTAGCTTGGTTTCCCTCAGTGGCCATCTCCCTGTAGACTTCTGATCTGTTGCTAATCTCTCTGCAGTTTTAACACAAAAGTAAAGCATTATGTTGATGACACTTCAGTAGGAAAGAATAAATAAGATGGTCTGGTTTACATCAATTAGCAAATATTAAAATAAAGACATGAATTTCATCTTTATTGAAAAAAAGAACAGACTTTGTCATCAAACTATTCAATGTTCAGGTTAAATTTTGCCATTTCTGCTCCAATTCTCACCAGCATTGTTACTTTGATGCCAGCAGATGTATGCTCTCAATTTCTCCAAAAGAAAGTTGCCAAAATATTTTATGAAAGGGAATCATCCAGTGATGGTAAAACTGCTCCTTTTCTCCATGTAAATCAATTTATGTTTTACTCATGAAGGCTTACTGTCTGCAGATGTCACAGAATTAGTCCAAGGACAACACTTGTCACGCCACTCAAACACTTTATGGCTGTCAATAATTACTTTTCTCACAACAAAATGTTATTTGACAATTCAACATAAGAAGCACATTTCAAAAGTCAATTTGGAATTTGACTTTGTTGTCAAATTGTTGTACTATTTATTGTATTGTGTGGATTTGTTGTATATTTGACTTGGAAACAAATACAAAGAAAAAGGATTTTGTTATCTAATAAACTTCATGCTCACAAACATCGTCTATATTCACCTCAGTCTGGTTTGTTAATCCGTGATCAAGCTTTAGCCACATTATGAACTTTGTACTTTATCGTCACTCAGCTCCAGCTTGTTCCTTCTTTTAAATTCACAGATCTAAATGTTTCAGGCATAAAATGTTTCTAAAAAATACAATGTTTCCAACAAAAACCATGTTTTTGACGGTTGAGAATAGATCCGTCCTCCCAGCTTGTTTACACTTTCTGTTTCGATGACCTTTCTAGCAAAAGTTCTTGCTACTCCCTTTTTCTGTTTCCAGTAAACAACCACGTGTACATTTTTTATATTTCCAGTGATGTCTTTTCTCTCAACAAAATTATACAGCTGGTGTAATTACAGACACATCAAATCATCCACATATTAGTAACTTCTACTTTAGAGGGTGTGACAAAAAACTATTTTTCTTGTTTTAGAAATTGTCTTCCCCTTTGAAAGCCAATAAATTTACTTGTTTCATACTCAAAATGTTTTCGTTTCCTGATTTTAAAATATACTATATGCCTTTAAAAGATGTGACATTTCAAACATTGATCATACATAAATGTTTTTCATAAATAAAAATTGTGGGTTTTAAGCTAACACAGGGAAAACACATTTTTCTACATTTTACATAAAATGTAATTACTTATTTTAGATAAATCTATTGGCCTGCATGGGAACAAATAGTAACGTCAGATACCAGTGACCTTTGAAGGTCCTGAGACAGCATGTCTATAAACAGTGTACTCTGTGCATGTGTTGTGGAAACAGAAGCTATTGCAGCTGCACAAACCAGCTGATTAAAAAAAGAAAAAAAAAAACTTACCGAGGTGACCCTGGAGGATGGAGGAATTTCCTTGATAGTGTAGTCACAGTCACAGCTTACAGGGCCACATGTGTGCATCAACTCTGGCTAAATCAGGATACAATTCAGATGCATGGTTTTCCTGCTGCAGACTGATGGGAAAGCAGAATAAAGAAATTCAACTGTTATTACGGCCTTATGTTTCATTAGAAAACAAAACATAACTTAGTCCTATTTAGCTCTTCCACTCTCACAACTATAAAAACAAACAAGGTAAGGACAAAAATTTGAGAAAAATATTACAAGCATTTTAATTCACTAGAAACGTCTCCATCAGAAATCTATAGAAGCACAGACCGGAAAGCAAAACCAGCTTGCTTCAGCCTACAAGTGCACACATTTTATGACTTTAAAAAATAGCCAAACTCTAAAGCATGGATGTAAAAAAAAAGCATATTGGTCAAGTAAAATAAATGGCATGAATATCACTATTAGCTATCCCAGTTTCTAAATATAAGTCTTAGCAACAGCCACAGACAGACCCACATTGGTCAATTTTAACTCTAGAATGCCAGAAGCCAGAAGCAAGGGAAAAAACTGCTTCTTCTTTGTCCAGGGCACTGACAAGCACGGTTTTTGGAGACATCACATCAAAACCCAGCATTTCTAACACAAAGTGCTAAAACAAATAAGAACTACATTGGCACTGTCTGCATGAAAATCTTTTTCTTCACTTATTCTGTTTGTAAATTAAGTGCCTCACAGTATTTTACCCGTAAGAATTAAACACATTTTAAAACACCCATATTAACCTACAGCATGCACAAATACTGATTGTGTGGTTTTGGGGCCTCTACAGTGGCCAACAATGATTTTGTGAAAAAAAAAAAAGAAGAAAAAAAACCTGAAAGCTTATAATTACAATGACCAGTTCACAGTTTCCTGCCAAAACGTGTGGGCCACAGCTGGAATGTCGGCCTGGCCGAAAGACGAAGGGCTCTCCAGACATGAGGTGTGGGTTTTGGATGATAGAAAGAAGGAGACAAACAAACACACACATCCAGGTGAGGATGTGTGCTGTCTTTTTTCAAGGCTCCGTCTTACACTCATATAGTCAGAGAGTCTGTCAAAGAATCGAAACAGACAAGTACTCCATTCAGAAAAAAACTAATGTAACACTTTACCTTCAAAATAAATCTCTACATCCAGTTAAATAGATGCTTTTCAATTAAATGGATTGCTCACAAAGAAATAACCTTTGGCCAAAAGATAGCACCACTTAAGCAATCAGTGACAAAACAATAATCCTAGCACACTGCATCATGAATCAACAGAGACGAGTGTCAAACAACAGATACATTACAGTACAGGTTTTTTCTTTCTTTGTCAGTGAGGAAAGCTTTAAAAAAGTGACATTCTGCCTTTCTTGAATAGTGGGATTTTTTAAAAAGCTGACAAAAAAGCATTCTTAATTATAAAAATTGCATAAAATTAATGATCTTCTAAACAGTTTAGGGATACAAAAAACTGCCTGTGGAGAGTAAAAGTTCGTTGGAGTTAAGATGTATTGTATCATAACTGTTTATTCTTTTGTAATCACTTTTAAAAACACAAAAAAAAAACTGATCAGCCACAAATTCCCAAATGACACATTTCTGCAGTAACCTTCTCAGACTTTTATCTGATTTCATGGAATATGCAGGTAAAAAGTTGCACAATGTCCTGTTTGATGCTCATTTCAACTAAGATGTCAGAACATGAAACATGTTTAACAAGAGCAACATTTGTGACATTTGACCTACTAACATATCGACCCAATACAGACTAGTCTAACTTTCACCTTTTATTGTAACTGGAAGAAGATTGAAAACAATAAACATTTTGGATTCATATCACAGAAGACTAATTAGCGAGTTACCTTTTGGAAAAGTTGACCTAAGAGAAAGCAGTGAAAACTATGGGAGCATAAACTAAATGTGCTTCAGAGAACCAACAGGTGCAACCTGTTTCATGAAATGCTAGCAAACACAACATGCCTGATAGTCAGGTAGTCATAACTACCTTGAAACATAAAGACTCATGATTTGTGCCATTTTAATCAGTCTTTCTGAAAACCTGTATGGACAGGCCATTAATCCAAGTTACCTGGAATCATGTTTGGTACAAATAATTTTGCTGACACCTACCTTAGGCGTATTATGAAAACCATGTTTAAAACTACGGAGCACGTAACGCACAGCAAACAACACACTGCAAAGAATACTGAAATGTGTGTGAGCTTGTGTTGTCACTATTGCCCTGATGTTGTTTAGGATGAAAGCTGACACCTGTTATGACAGAAACCCACTCGATTATGGGTTAAGAGGACAAACCTATGGAAGTATTTTAGCTATTTGAAGCAAGAAGTTGCCCACTGCAGCTTTCACTCCTGCAGAGGCAAGCTGAGCAAATATTTAAATCTCTGAAATTAAAACGTGATAGAATTTCAACATGGAAAAGTCTCTCTTGATGTTTGGCATAGGTACATTATCCAAGTGATTAGTATTATTGCTTAAAATTATTTTCAAATCAAAGAAGGTAATGACCAGCTTTCTTTATGATACCATAAAAAAAACCTGGTCAGTTATGGAGATGAATGCACTCAACTTTCCAGATAGTGAACCTAAAAAAAACACCTCGCACATGTTTAAAAGTGGCTTCTGCTATCAGCTGAACTCTGACCCCGCCTGGGAAATCAAATGGATCTTCCAGGCTAAATCTCAGCCCCAGGCTAGAACGGTAGACAGACACGTGCAAACACACCCATTGACTGGAAACCAGGTCACACAGAGTAAAGTGCACTGACCAAGAAAATGTTCAATCACTTCTACTTCACTTCCCACATTATACACAAGAACGTCAAGCAGATACAAGAACTAGTCCTGGGGCAAATTTCAGTTTCTCAATCTCTTAAGTCTTAGTACAGCCCCAGAAATCAAGTTTAGTATCTTGAAAAGGAGTCAAATTCACCTTTGATTACCTGACTGCCTGTGCCAAAACACATCACAGAGGTGACGGATAAAAATAAGTCAAATATCAAACAATAAGGTTTTGTATCAAATCCGACAGTAAGACAAAAGCCATAGTTTATTTTTCAACCCAAGACATTCACCTACTGTCCATTTACAACGGGGAGCCTTCTGGTATTCTAATGAGCAATTTGTTTTAATGAGTTTGTATTTCAGGAGGTGAAACCCTGGCCTAAATCACTGTTCATCCCCTCAATAGGGGAACTTCTCTCTCACATGAAAGGCTTTTTTTCTAATGCTCATTCAGCAGGGATTATTCCCCTCCAACTCATCCAAACGATGACTCAAAGCCTGGTATGTGATTAGACCCACCCTCACACACAGCACAGGAAAGTAAAGCATAATCAACAACAAGCGGTTGTGGATGAAAACTTCACACTTCACAGTCGTGAATAGTTAGTTCCAGACTATTGTTAACGTAACACAATCAGCGTTCAAAAAGAAGTAGGGAGAGCTGCATTAAAGCTTGACTGAAACTGCTTTTATCCCCAAATTACTCCACTAAATACTTCATGCAAAGATTTAGTTTAGGATCAGGAACATTCCTGAAATGTAAAAGGCAGGTCAGGGGAGGAAGGAATTCCCTTTTTCTGCTCTACAGAACTCAGAGCAAGGAAAAATAATAATACAGCTTGTGGTGTGAACGGAATTGGAAGAGACTGCTTGAACTCAACTGCAAGCAAATGAAATGCAGATTTCATGGTGCATATTATAACAGCCATAAATTCTTTGACACAAATAAAATGAGTGAGTCACAACTCTTTAAAGCCACATACTAAGGTCACTCTTAATCTGACCAAACCATTAAATTGGTAACTTGCAAATGTGCTCTTAAGTGTAAAAGGTACTGCAAACTATTTCTTTAAACAATACAAAACCATAATCTTAAAAGAAAAGTTATTGTCCTTAAAGACACATTTTTTTCTGAATTATTTTCTTAGTATGGCTCGAACAGTTTATATATAATAAACTAGATGCTATTCAGCATAATGAAAACTTAAAAATACAGTTGGGTTTTTTTCTATTAAGCTTGCTGATCCACATCATGGTTATACATAAATATCTCAATCTGATTTGACCCAATATTACCAAAGCGGGGATCAGTGAAGAAAGTATGTCATTTCTTAAAGGAATGTGACTTACTTTGAAAATACATAGTGAGGTGACTATATTAACATCCACATCTAGAATAGCATATTTTAATTGCTATTGTTCAAGAAACAAATTTGTTGACTACTTAATAGAGATACTTAACTTTAAAAAAGATTTAATCATGTGTGTTTTGACTAGCTAGCACCACATAATTAACAAACTAATTCCTTGTTTACAAACATTTGCATAAATCCTTTTGTTATGTCATGCTTAAATAAGAAATTAATATTTGATAGCCTTTAAAACTGGAGAAAAGATACGCAATGTCCCATCAAATCAAACTTTTCCCTGAGATGCCACATATTTGGTGATTTCTTTTTCCTCACAAGACTGCAAAATAAAGATCGGTGGAATATTTTTTATAAAATAACAATCACATAAGGCCGTAGATATTTCATTGAGGTCAAGGTTGTGCTTTTTGTTGTGCATTGTAACCGTTTTCCATGGTTACCCTCATGTGGCTGGATTGTTAGGTCTAATCCAACAGCTATAAACATTTCATAAAGGTTGCTACTCAAACCAGGCACAAAAACAGCTCATAAAACATCATGAAGCAGCAACACAGAGCAAATCATTGACCAGTTTATAGGAGCCCAAATTTGCCAACACGATGAAGGCATATTAAATCGAAGACGAAGAATCATCAAAATTCCATCTTTTTGAAGTTAACTTTTACTCTAAATATCCATTAATATGAAGATTGTGTGTGTATATTGTGGTTTTATCTTCACTGGCCATAGAAGCTGCATATTGTGAGACAGACACTCTAGTAAAAGGGATTCTAGGAGGTTTTCTACTTGCTGGTTAAATGGAGGTTAAATAATTAAACAAACATATTTCATTATAAACAAGGACTTTCTCTGTCAGTCAAAAAGTAACAGGCTGATTTCATGGGGAGCGCTGCTGCAAACAGAACAGAGTGTTCATGCAAGGGATCTGTAGGACATATGGATTTGATTAGAGGGCAGGGCTGAAAGAGAGGCGGCAATGGAAACTACACAGAAAAGAGAAAAGTGCCCAGTCTGTAACAAGAGACTGAGAGCAAACTGGATTTTTCAGTGAATGAAGCCTTGAATGGGATGTGTGTGTGAACTTTGTGCATGGAAGATAAGTCACACTTAGGAGAAAGCTAAACAAGGCTTCCCCTTTGTCTCAGTGTGAATGTTTGTCTTGAGCAGCCGAAAAAGGGAGGCAACACCACACATGAATGACACTGGAGTCCATATTATGCTTTGCATATGGTGAAAAACTTACTGCAACCATATGACTAAGTATCTGTTTCCTTTCAAAATTTTGTAGTTTTTTTTCTACTAAAATGTGGATTCCTTGCTGTCAGAGACAATAATGAGACAGAAAGTCTGTCTTTAGTTAATTTTATTTCATGCTTTTTTTCTTTTTTGTTCTTAGTATTAAGCAATAACTCCCAGTAAAGTGATTTAGGTAATTCTTATTATGATGTCTTATAGCCAAAATATAGGGCTGCATAGTGGCGCAGTTGGTAGAGCTGCCGCCTTGCAGCAAGAAGGTTCTGGGTTCGATTCCCAGCCCAGCTCTTTCTGTGTGGAGTTCGCATGTTCTCCCTGTGCATGCATGGGTTTTCTCCAGGTACTCCAGTTTCCTCCCACAGTCCAAAAACATGACTGTCAGGTTAATTGGCCTCTCCAAATTGCCCCTAGGTGTGAGTGTGTGTGCATGGTTGTGTGCCTCTGTGTTGCCCTGCAACAGACTGGCAACCTGTCCAGGGTGACCCTGCCCCTCGCCTGCCTCTCGCCCGGTACGTTAGCTGGAGATAGGCACCAGCAACCCTCCCGACCCCACCAAGAGACAAGGGTGTAAAGAAAATGGATGGATGGATAGCCAAAATATATTTTTGTGATAAGTTCAATCAATAAGTGAGATCATGATTGTTTATGAGAAATTCTGACCTTAGTGAAAGACACTGTTGCATTCCATGGCAAAAGCTTTTGACACTGATGTGCCTAACAGTTTTTCTTAGGCTCACCAGCACAACAGTCTGCATTTAAGGTTGAAGTCTTACAGGTTTTTTTTTAATCATTACTTTCCAAATAGGCCGTATTTACTTGTAAGTAATTAATAATCGAATTCATATAAAGTCTTTATATGATGCATAATTTAAAATAACTTACAGCCAAAACTGCATCATGAAATATTGATCAAAACAGATGAAAATAACTACTCAACATAAAATCAGCTCAAAAAACAGCACACAAATTCAAAGGAGTGCAGCTTTCACCAAAAGAAAGCGGTTTTCTATTCATCACAACTCACGCTGGGATAATTTGTCACAGTTTAAGTGCAGTGATTTTTGTGGGGTTAACATGGTTTAACTTTAATCCTAATGCTGTTAAATTTGAAAAAATACCCAAAGCATTTAATCCCAACAAGGTTAGTGACTAATCTGCATGTGGCAGCAAAGCAGGTTTCCAACAGAATATACAGCCCCCCCATAAAAGTATTCAAGTTCCTTTTGTATTTTAAATTTTCTAGTTGAAACTACAAAGTTTGATCTATTTCACATGAATTTTGTGCAGTAAAATACACAAAAATACACTTGTTTTATTTCACAATTATGCACTACTTTGAGCATAATTGTGAAATAAGAAAATAATAATACATGGTGTGACTTTTTTTATATTTAAAAACTGAAGTGTGTTGCATATCTTTGTATTCTGCCCCATTAAACCAGTACTGCAATAGCTACAATTAAGTCTTCCGTGGCATGTTTCTGACAGCTTTTCTCATTTTGAGACTGAAACTTTTGCCTTTCCATCTTTGCAAAGTAGCACAAGTTCAGTCAGATCGGGTTTAGAGAGTCTGTTAGAACTTTCACAAAGATTCTCAGCCTCTAACAGAGTTTCCATCCGGGACTGCCCTGAATTTAACTCCGTTTATCATCTCATTGCCTCAGGTCTGCTTGCCTGTTCCCACAATCAGTTGCTGACAAACTCGACAGTTCGTAAACACAACATGACTGTGTTGTCATCCATTCAGTATGTGGAGTCGCAATACAGCAGAACAAACAAGTCCAGCCAGTCATCCCTGTCTGCTGCAGGTTCATCACCAGAACAAACCTTTGCCCTCAATCATTTAAATGCAACATATCTAAAGAGTAACTGTGTCAACGGATGTTATTGTTTGTTTTATATGTCAGCAAATTTTTAAAAACATTTTACAATCTTTCCTAAACAACTTCTTAAGTAATAAGTTCAGTTATATAATGCTGTATGGAAGGAGATGTTGGTTCAATTTTAGAGCCCAAGCGTGTCAGGCTGATTTATGTTTCAATTATTTTACCCATTAATCTGTTTCAAACAAGGTAAGATATGTAATGGAAACACCACAAACTAATGTCAGTCTGTAAAATATCAGTCTCAACACAGCCATTGCAACAGTGTATAGCTCATTATGTGTTTACCGGAAACACACACCTCCGTTGGCCGTGTAAATACAGGCCTGAAACCTGGACTGTTTTGTTTTTCTATGTTAGCCAAGCATCACTTCAATTAACACAACTTGCAACATTCCTGGCGCGTCGTAAGGAACACAGGCGTTGCTAGGCCTCGTCATCTAGGGAGACTTCCCAGTAGTTTCTGAAGAACAATAATAACTGTTAGAGGCTTCAGAGGGGGTCCAATCCCTTTCTGGCATTGTCCCCTAAATTCATAAACAAAAATATGATATATCTTATGCAAGCAGCACCTATTTCACAGTGTGTTCACTGTTTATGGCTGGAATTATTTAGCACACAGCGAGCACAGACTGGTAATCGCTGTCGTCAAGGGGCTGCAATACAGAAATTAGAAGGGTTTTTTTCTAAGTTTAAATGTTTTGCATAAGACTCGAAAAATTTAAGTAATTGCTTTCTGTCTGACCTGTGCCAAGTTCATAATAGTAAAGCGAAGGGAGGTTTTTGTCGGTAGGTAAATTACATGTGGGTTTAGAGCAGTGGTTCTTAACCTTTTTTGAGGTACCGAACCCCCCAGTTTCATATGCGCATTCACCGAACCGTTCTCATTCATTGGAAACGTCTCTCTTGATTCCTTTAATCAGTGCTCCTCCACAGCACTGATTGGCTAAACGTGATCCTCTGCAGCAAGTGATGGCAAAGCGGGGCGTCATCACGACTTTACACAAGTATGTCTATCTCCGCGACAGAGGCTCCGCCTGTACATAAACTATATTATGGAAAATCAGTCCATATATTAAATGTTTTTTTGCCATTTTATTGCCAGCGTACAGACAGGACGAACATGCTGCTCCCATAGAGTGCCAGCCAGCGCAGTTAGCGAGAGGTTGCGCAATCCCAGGTGAGGTTTAGCTCGCTGCTGCCTCACCGGCTTCGCTTCTGAGCATTTGAATGGGAAAATGCGACAATCCAGCGATTTTGAAGAAAAAATAATCAGAATTGGTTAAGTTAAATAAAAAAATAGGTACTTTATTGTACAAACCACAGGGTGAAAATGGCAATATAAATTATTTTATTATTATATTTTATTTTCCATGATGACCTGCCTCCCCTGACCACACGTCACTGATATATAAATCAAACAGATTTATATATATATATATATATATATATATATATATATATATATAAATCTGTTTGTTTTTTGTGTGTGAATGTTTTGTTTCTTGTTTGTTTTCACTATTTGTATTGTCAGACTGTGGCACTTCTGTCCCAGGATAGGGCTAAACCTCCAATGTTAAGCTAGCAACGCCCATGATCTGAGCTTTTTATCTTCAATTTAAGAGTGATTCATCTCTTGCTAGGACAAAAAATATATTAGTTTCCCCGGTCCTCCAACGCAACCCCCAGTGTAAACACTGACATCACCTGTCAAAGTTTAAAACTGACACCACCTGCTGTAAGGATGAGAGAGATAGCCGTCCCCCGGCTATACACCACATGAAAACATGAAAGTTTGGGCAAAATTAAAACGCACATAATCTGGCGGGGACATTAATATAACCGTAACTCTTCTTAGCACGTGCTTTTCTGTCATTCTTCTCGCGCGGGGAATCTCGAAAAACCGCAAACCACATAAACTCCCGTCATCATCCTCTTCATGAAACTTTCTGTTTCTAGTAGTCAGTCAAACTTGAGGGGGCATGCAAGTTGATTCTAACGTACGAACAAACGTTGTTTGAAAGCGACAACTTCACTGTCCAGCAGCTATGAGAGGACTTTACTGCCAAACAACTTTTCAAAGCGACCGCTCTCGGAACCCAACGACCCGTGCAAAGAAATGTAATAAAAGTTGTCTGAGGTGGCAGTTCACACACTTACCCGGCAGTCTTTCTTTAAAATCAGCATCAACCAAATCGGCACAGGACTTCAGCTCGCTGCTTGGTTGTCTTTGACTGGGACTCTGCTTCACAACTCTAGTAGAGACAGTTGACGCTGCAGCTCGTGCTGATGTGGGACACTTCTCTATCCTCTGTGGTGCATTCAAGTGCTCACCGAAGTATTGGAAAAGTCAGAATTTTCTTTGAAAAACTTATCACGAACTGGCTGGTACACACAAAAAGGGCTGTCTGGACGTTTCAAGGTTTAAAGGAGAATTCAGTGTGTAAAAGATGAGATGGTGATTCCAAGCAGAGTCAGCCCAGGTCATAAACGGCTGCCAGGGGTCCCCTGCTGTCCTTTAAGCCCTCAAAACACGGATGTGTCACAGGATGAGGTAGAGATTTAACATTTAAAAATACAATGCTAGCATGACATCGTTTTAAAGTTAAATGAGCGAATTGTTTTTATTTTTCAGACTGGAGTTGTTGACAGCAAAAGTCGAATTTTTTTCCAGCCTTCAGTAAAGTTGTATCGATATAAACACTATAAAGTGCAAAAGTTATACACTGCTGAGAAAAATATATGTTGCTAATGAATTTTTAATAGAATTCTACTGTAAAAAATTCAGCTATCCCTTTAAGGAACTGTCTGCACTCTCCAGTTGCTATAATAAATAAATTATTCATACTGAAGTACTAGTGAAAGTAAGACTTGTCTTGCTTTTCATTTGTCTTAAAACCAGGAGACTAGGGTTTCTGGGTTTAATACAAAAGAGATAAAGGAAGTAGTACCATTCATACTCTTTAAACAACAACAACAACAACAACAACAACAACAATAATAATAATAATAATAATAATAATAATAATAATAATAATAATAATAATAAAGCACCTTAAAATTGATGTAGAAATTAATTTTAAAATCCACTCATTTTCCAACTCATTTTGTGCTCATAGTATGTTACAGGAGTAATTGAAATGTTTCCCACAGCACTTCAAAACAGCTTTGTCTTGCCTCTGTTTAGCAGCATGAACCAGCAGACAGAAGGACAATGACCGTGGTTCTGCAGAAGCCCGCCGTGCCGTGTGTGTGAGTGTGTGTCACTGCATTGGAATGTCTGGTAACCATCGTATTCAGTCGTTCACTTCATACCCATCATGCCCTATACATTGTTCCCTCTGTCATCAATGATTTTTTTTTACTGCAGAGCTCATTTGCAGTAATGCAAATAAAAGCTTAAGGGTCAGCCACAGCTGTCCTGTGTCATCCACTATCTAGAACACTGAGTGTAACTCATACCACCAAATTGGCTGCATTTCCTCTTAATGACAGATGAACCTGAAATCGGCCCTGAACTGCAAATAATTTATCTAAAAATGGCAAATGACCAATAAGAATGAGTACTTTTATTGCTCTATTTCGGAAATTCCTTTTCTTATATTTCAGCTTTGCAAAATGGGGGCCTGTTTTCCAAATTGCTCCAGCTCCTCTGATGGGAAGTCTGATGCCATCCAACAGGAATGTGAAGCCCATCCAGTCCCCCAAACTCTCCTCCACCCAGGCACATGCAAACCTTTGGGAATCCCCCTTTCCTGATTAAAAAAATGGAAGGGTGGGGGGGCTTCTCACACTATCTAGGATTTTTGTTGTTTTTTTTACACAGCCTACCATGCTTACACTTATTTACTGATACTAACCAGATGTTTTTCACATCTCTTCTTTTGACATAACAGTTTATATGCATGTTCCTGAAACTAGATAAGGTGTATCTAAAGTTCTGGGACATTTTTATGGGACTCCATAAAGTCCAATAAAACTGCTAAATTGCACTGGGATGTTGCAAAAAATAACTTGCTATGTATCTTGGCAAGATGATTGATGGTTAAGGTGTGCAAACAGAGAGTGAATTTATCAGATTTAAAGCTAGGAAAAAGCTCTGCTTTCACTCTGAGGGTTTGATGAGTCTCAGAAAATATCAGATAAAACAAAAATGATTGGAATCAGATATTTTCTGTTTGGCCTGTTGGCTCAAGGAGACAAATTCAGTCTTGTTTCAAAAGAAAAACATAGATTACATGTGTCTGAGTAAAATCAATGCGAAAAAGTATATAAAAACAAGTTTAGTTTGTTTTTGTATTCTTAAAATGTAGGTTTTGTTGTAAAACATGCATTTGAATAATCAAGTAAGACCATTTTAATTCATCTCTGGAATTAAAAAAAAAGTATTTTGAATAACCTAGCAATGATACATTTTTTTACAGTTTAATAACTTAGAAATGTAATGCACTGGGTGATGAGTTATAAGCATACATAGGGTCATTGTGGATGACTCCTACAAAATGATAACAATGCAATTTTCATTAAACACAACAGCTGAGTCTCATTCCTGCCCTTTTCTCTGTGTAACCGTGGGGACAGACACTTACAAAGGAGTCTGTTTGGACATGCTCCACACATAAATTAAGCTAGGGTTAAAGTGTACTGCTTTGACAGAACTAATCTAAATTGCAAGAAAAATTGCTCAAAGCAGTTTAAAATGTTGGCCATGGGAATTAGTCAAGCGTTAAGATAAGGCCATTCCTGAAACCTCTAGGTTTAGGTAGGCATCAAAAGTTTCCTGACTCATTATTTCATAGATATTCAGATTAAGCTGTAAACAGAAACAGATCCATTAACAAGAGTATTATTGTTTGCCTTTTGTCTCAAAGCATGAAAAAGAGCAAGTTGAAAAGAGATACAGAATCTTAATTATTACAATCTTTAGACTCTATCTATAGTCTTTTGATGAAAAAACATTGAATGAGTGATTAAAATGACTTTTCATGGGATGTTATGGACCAGCAGAAAGAACAATAATAATAAAGTGGAAAACTTTTCCTAAATTAGAATAAAAATCTGAAAAGTGTGATATGTCTTTGTATTCATTGCATGTGAGTGAATACTTTACGCACCTTTCACTGTTTTATAGCCGTAAGTCTTTGCAGTAAGGTTGGATTGAGAGCAGATGCTTCCAAGTCTTGTCACATTAAATCAATTATGTATGTCTGGACATTGACTGGGCCATTCTAACACACAAACATGCTTCAATCCGTGCCGTTTCATTGTACTTCTGGCTCCATATTCTGGGCTGTTGTCCTGCTGAAAGGTGAACCTCTGATTTGGTTAGTTTGCAGTCATGTTTACTGGGAACTGTTTACAAGTAAAATGTAATTTTCTGAATAGTTATGTTTCCATAACGACTGTAAAATACTGGAGAAAATATGATTAAATTGTTTAAGAGTTTGTTTGTTTTTTTTCCCACCTAATTGCTCTGGTGGGGCAGAGAGGAGCGATGGCCTGTAACAACAGT
The DNA here is from genome assembly GCF_904066995.2 of Poecilia reticulata. Lineage (NCBI taxonomy): Eukaryota > Metazoa > Chordata > Actinopteri > Cyprinodontiformes > Poeciliidae > Poecilia > Poecilia reticulata. Next base: position 4,845,622 of record NC_088848.1, on the reverse strand, counting down.
ATTGCAAATACATTTTTTGTGAATATTAAGATGAAGTGGAACATTCTTTGTTTTTGGCTCACAGATTAATCTACTTTTTACTCACTTATTCACATCTGAATTTATTTCCTAACACATATGTAGAATATACTTGTATGACCTCACCTTTCGATCACCTGCATAATTGAACCTAAAAGCTCCACTTTTCCACACTGCATCTGTGGCCAGAACGCATTTATGTTAGAAAACCATGTGTTATACTTCAGTGGCAGTTAACCATATTGGACATCAGTGCTTGAATTGTGACCGTAACAGTTCATAATCGGCGGCAAAGACAAGTCTATGCTTTTATCGTTCCTGCCCCCTGCTGTCTGAAAACTCTTATTACATATTCATAAAGAAAACACTGATCTTACGGTCAAACTAACTGCAGCTTCTTATTGCAAGTGAATAAATCCAGAATGTACTATAAATCATAATTTGTGAAATTTTTTTCTGAAAGAAAGTTGGCCTTTGGATGCACCAGTCAAGAGGTGGTATTTTGCTTAGATATAACAAAATCATCACCCATTTTAACATATTTTCCATATTTTCTTGTAATTGTGAATTCCACTCACAATAACAAGAACAATTTAGGAGACCCTACAACAGCCTGCATACTTTTTTTTAAATGTATTTTGAAAAAAATATTTTTTTACTGAACGGCAACAGCATTACAAAGTCCAAGGCAAACTTATTATGCAGACAAACATTAAGAAACATGGTGTCATGATGCATATTTTTTATGTTTATGATGCATAATGAGTAAATCATTTCCCTGTCATCAAATAAGTGAAACAAGTGCAAAATAACTCAATATTTAAAGGGGTGTCATAACCTTTTTTTTTTTGCATGACAGTATTATTTTCCAGATGCAAATAAATATCTAAATCTATTTTTAATATATTTAGCACTTTAAAAATAATAATAATTATTATAATAATAGTATGGAAGACTGTGAAAACATACACATGCCCAGTAATGCTGCTACAACGCTACATTCTGAACAATGCCATCCATTTCTGCCTGTTTAGTCTCTGGAAATAGCCTGTTTAGCCCAGTTTTTGTCCAGCTGTCATTTACTGACTCAGTTGTTAGGACCAGGCTGCTCTGAGTGCAGACAAGAGCTCTGTGGAGTTCAAGTGTTTTCCACAAGTTTCACTGATGTTGAAGGGCTGTACTGCAGTAAAGCACAACTCTTGAAATTCCTTCCAGAGAATTTGTTGGGAAATAATACATAGCACTTTCTTAAAGAGTTTGTGAAAACCTTGCCCAGGAGTTTTTTTCCCCCCTACGCCAAGTCTTTTCAATCATCTTCAGTAACCTGAAAAATGTTCTTTGTGACATCCCAATTGTGAGATTTTGTGCTTCAATGTGTCCTTGATTCTATCCATCTGGGTGATAAATCCTCAACTCTTCTGTCTGCTACGTTTAGTTCATCCCAATCTTTCAAAGCCAGAGCCACACGTATCATAATAATTTTACTCATACAGCAACATTTGTTCCACCAGCCCCACCTGTTGCCAGCTCTTTTTGGCATGTATTTAAACTTCAGCCGCCAAAAGAAAATAAATAGGCTCACGCAACTGAACAAATATGGAAAGTACATCATCAGGTTTCAAAAATTGTAATGAAAATAAGAGCTTTTGAGTGCAAAAGCTTTTATTGCTGCTGAAGTGTTTAGGAATATTATAACATCAACACTGGTACACATTTCAGTAAGTGATAAATGTAGCAAAGATGCAAAAAATGCCACAAAGTATTGACTGATACACAAATACACAAATAAAACTGATAGTTGTAAGAATGCCAGTTGGGCAATTGCCCAGGGTGGTTTTAAGTAAGAACCCTACTGTTGGTAAAGCATAGTATCACTCATTACAAGGGTTAAGTAGATTGTGTTATTATTGTTTTTGTCATTTGTTGCTTGTGTAATAGATCTAAATGAGACAATGAGTCTCAAAAGATGTTCCTGTAATAAAATATTGCAAATGAAATCCCCACACAGTGTGACTTCTGAATTTAAAAAGTTTATTATGAAAATACGACATACTAAAAGTAATCTACCACTAGGAAGAAAGGTATACATCTCAAAGAAATGTTGGTTTACATACAGAAATATGTAAAAGGTTTTAAAGCTGAGTATAAAATACTCTAAGTACTGCATTACTGGGTTTACAAGTCCAGTGCATTTTCTAACATTTTACTAAAACTTTTCGCTTTTCTAAAACTGTATATCCCAGTTGTTGTTTAGGCAGCAATTTAATGAGGTTCATGATGAACCAACATTTTCCAGTCGAACTTTAGATGCCATTACAGAAAACCACAGCAAATTAAAAAACAATCAGATACCTCTTGAGTCACTCTAATACAGGGCTTTCTACTTGCAAAGTGAGGTGCAGCGCTTGTTAAAGTGACCACATGCAACACGCATCTTACGTACACATTTTTTTCAGTTTTCCTTCTCTGAGAAGGCACATGGGAAATAAAGACTTTAATAAAGCTGAACTGTGCAAACTCTGATTTCACAGACTTGCGATAGGATTTACTGTATAAAGAGACCAATTTAACCTGTACGTATGTGCTGACCCGTTGCCCCACAGGTCTAACAGGTACATAAAGTTTGTAAAAGAACAGCAAAAACAAATATTGACGAAGACATTTCAGGATATTAAGTAGCAGCGAGGTATCACTAACCTCATCATCTCACTTTTACACTATCCCAGATTAAACTCTGTCAAATAAAAGATTAAAGCTGTGCTGAGACGCTTATAGCTATAGTGCTGCGTAACAAACTGCGTTAAGAATAAGGCTTTTGGATAAGAACGGATATTACTCCACAGATACACAAGGCAACCTTTTACAGTCCAGTTAAGTAAACATATTTGCTTTTAGTGCTGCTCTGATTAGATACCCTTAAAAGAAAACTGTGTATTAAGTATTTTTAACCATTTAAATAGGCAGATGGCAAATGAACCAACTCAAATGTTCGAGGTCAGTCAAACATCATGTACATTTCAGACCCTGAGTCAGTTTTAAAATAAGCTGGTTTTGTTATTTTTATTTTTGTCTTAAGAAAAGATAAAATTAAGAAAGTTTTTTTTTTTTTTTTTTACTAATTGAATACTTTTCTTTTCCGCAGCATTACATCATTAGAAGCAAAGATGCACATAAATACTATTTAAGCAAAGCTCCACTGAACTCCAAAAGTTGCAAAACTGATGATGTAGTGCCATGTTTAGAGGAGATTATTTAATCTGAGAAGGAAAAATCGAAACAAAACACCTGAGCTACTTCAGTTTTGCATAGATTATTAGATTATCTTAAAGTGCTAGCTGACCTGAGAGATATGCTGATGATTAGAAATCAGTATAACCTGTAGATGGAAAAGTATCTCCCTTTAAAAGATATTCTACAGGCAGTTTACAGGGGGGTCATTTCATCGTATTGCCACTGCTGGTAAAGATGTAAAAAAGCCTTTAATAAATAAATTCATCTTTTATTGTTAAATAGCAAAATCTCCCCCTGAAAATGGTAGAAAAACCAAGTTTTACCTCAGTTCATTTTGTTACATGTGGAACAAAATCCAGCCTTAAATAGAGGTTTCTAAAAATATATATATGTAATTCAAGTAGAGCAGATGTATTCCATGCTGTATGATGTTCTTCTCAGAAAGAAATGGAATACATTCATTCAAATAAAACATTTGATAAGTGTAAAATGATCAACGTTAATGAATGAGGGATTTATTTTAAGGTATTTTAGACACCTTTAATAGAGGTGCTAACAGATGTAAAATGTTGCTGTCTTATGATTACGACTATATATTTATTTTCACAATTTCCCTACAGAATGGCACTTTACGTACAGTAATGGAAAAAATAATTGGGTTTCATTAATATATAATCTGTGCATATTTAAGAAAATACTTTAAACCCCTCAGGGACTCAGGCAGAACAACCCTGTTTTCAGGATATAATTTTTAGTCAATGCTCATAAATAACCCAGTTTCACAGGAGGAAAAATGCTAATACATACAGTATTTGATTAACTATTCAGTAGCACCTAGTGCAAATCGCTTTAATATAAAAACTGGTTTAAAATAAAAGCTAGTAGTAAGTAATGTGATTCAACAAAAATGGTCCCAGTCTGTCTTTGGAGCTTCTGTACAAGTTAGAGAAAAATACGACAGAGGGCATTTTTTCAAAACGGTTTCACTCAACCAGACTTTTAGAACTTCTCAGTTCATTCAGGAAGGCTTCTAGGAAGCAGAATACAGCTTTTAAAGACTTTTCTTATTCTCATTCCCTGCAGATGTTATTTTAAGCAAAATAAAAGCGCACAATAACCTATACAGGTTGACTCTTGAAGTTGACATGCATAAATAGATTAAAATTTTAATCTATCATACCCTGTTAATGTGGCCTGCATCTCTTCATGTTTGCATTTAAAGTACAAAGTAAACTAAAAAACATACATGAAAGTAAAAAAAAAAAAAAGGAAAACTATAAAGTAAAAGAGCAAAATATTGGTCAGAAGTTTGCATACACACACAACATAAGCATGAATGTTTGGACTTTTCCATTTCTAAGCACAACTGTACAGTATAAAAAATTAGTCATTTTCAAATGAAGTTTTAAGCCCAATTTCTGGCTGATTGAATGGCTTGTAAGTATTGTCAATTCATTTTTGCACACCTTAACCAGGTGCGTTCAGGAACTGAATGTAAGCCACTTTTACTTATTTTTTAAAAATCAGTTCTGATGTTTGTTGAGCATTATCGTCCCGTTGCAACGCCCAACAATACCAAAGTTTCAACCACCGTACCCAAACTTTAAACCTCTGATAGATTAAAAAAAAAAAGGTAAGCTTGTAAAACAAAAACAAAACAAACAAACCAGAAAGAGGTCTTCAAACCTAAAAACAATATACCAACTGTCAAGCATGGTGGGGGCAGCATCATGGTGTGGTATCGTTTCCCTTCTACACACATTAGTGCATTGCACAAACTAAGTGGGATAATATAGACACACTTCTCCCACCAAATCAATCAATCAACATCATCTGATGTCAACAGATAGATTATTGATACTTTTGATATAACTGAATGTTCCAAAAGTTGAACATTGAACTAGCAGTAAGCTTCTGGAATGGTCTTCCCCTTTCCACTAAAAAAGAAAAAAACAAAAATCTTGAAAATAATATAGACCAGCCAAATCATTGGGTGGTTCTTTGTCATTTGGTATGACAAAGAATACTAATTCTGATAAAGGGGAGGTGATTAGTGTACGCAAACTTCTTCATTCCTCTCAGTGCTCTTGCGGGAGCTGATAAACCACTTCCTAAGTGCAACTCCGCTGGTGCTCAACACGACGCACAGCGCCCCCCCGAGGCTCCACCAGGTCGGCACACGATGAAAGAAAACAAACTGGAAGAAAAAGGACAGCACCACGTCCACCGTCCTCATCAGGGACACGGGCCCGGCCTTCTCAATCTGCAGCGCCTTAGTGAGGAAGGTCTGGCCAGCGATGCCCAGAACAGCAATAAGCATCAGTATCCAACGATCTCGACCACAGAACGGAAGATTCCACTCGCCCAGGACGGATGTGGTGATAATGCACTCGACAAGGCCGATGACGGCGTAGTACCACACAGAGAGGTAATAGTGGACGCTCTTTCCCATTTTTCGCAGAGTGACAAAAGTGAAAGCAGCTCCAATTGCACCTGTAAGAAAAAAAGGTTTTGAGTTCGAATCTGAGAGAAAACAATCCTCATGCTGTAAAATACAACACCAGTTTAAAAAAAAAATTATTGTAATACAGGTATGCTTTGTTATGGCCTAAACAATCACAAACGTATTAATGGAAAGTTGATTGGAAGGAAAAAACTACGATAGAAATGGGTGCATAAGCAACAGGTATAACTGCAGCTTGGATATGAATTAAGCGTTCATCCGCTTGTCAGTCCTACAAAAGGCAATATTTCCACTTCCAGAAAACAACCCCAAAAAAACAGGTGAACTAACAGTGCCGAGGCTCCCATTGAGGCCAACGTGAGCCCAGAAGCCTATTTTAGTTAACATAATGGGTCTTTGTCTCTACAATGCTACACTTGTGTTTTTTTCGGTGTGAATACAGGGTTTGCTCTCTAAAGGGAAACAGAGAAGGAAAGAAACTGAAAACAGATCCCGGACTTAACTGCTCTAGAGTTACTTGTGGTACAAAGTAACACAATTCTGTGACTCAAGAAGACAATCAACCAAGACCTGATGAGATCATTTCACTGGAACATTTGTCAAAGTGAAAACAGGTCTGCAATTTCTGTGTGGCGGTGAATCAAATACCTAAAGTCTCTTTTTTCTCCAATGCTGCTGCTTGTGCTGATATTTAAAAAATTTAACTGACAGAAAGTGTAAGATCATCTAAAAGGGAGGAAAGTAACTATGGAGAATAGAGGTGGTTAACAGGTTGGATGTTACTCTTAAGTGTGAGCAAAAATCCACCAAATATAAATGAGTCAACCAAAGCATTAATTTCGTCACCTCCGAAGGCAGCCACAGTTCCCTTGACGTGGTTAGTGTAGTCGCCTTCGATGCCGCTGAGATGCTCGCCGAAGAGGAACGGCGGGCGAGCGATGAGGATGACTCCGGTGAGGGTGAACACAGTGAACACGCAATCCCAGATTGTGCATCTCTCTTTGAGGAATACCCAAGCCAGGAGCGAGGTAAAGACTGGATTGCTGATGGAATTAGTTTCAAGTATTTCATGGATAAATAAGAAACACAAGAGCAGAACTTCGATTTTTAAGTGAAACTTTATATATACTTTTTTAAATTTTTATTTTAATGCAGTTAGGATTTTTTAACAGCACTCACCTGAACATGATGACAGTGGCGTCTGCAAGCGGCATCTGCTGAACTGCATAGTAGAGAAGGATCATTGCATTGGAGCCGAAGAAACCCCGAAGCACCAAATAAATACGTTTATCTCGGGGACCAAGGAAACCTGTCCTGGAGGAGCAGATACACCAGGATGATGGATGAATGTGTGACTGAAAGGATGGCTGAGTAGATTTAGTGATACAAGAAGTAGAAAAAAAACACCTGGAAAAGATGGATGGATTCAGACAGGGTGGCTGGGGAAAGTGATAACACTAGGTACGGCAGAAGTGACAGAGATGCATGGATGTTTAGCTGATGAGATGGAAGATGATTATGAATGAAAAACCAATGTAGGGAATGAAAGGATGGACTGATTAAAAAATAGATGAGGAAAAGGGGAATAGTATTTGCAGACTTCAGATTTAAGTTGTTTTGTTTAATTTTTAAAAAGTAGTTTAAATTTATGCATTTATGCCATCTGTCGCTTTTTTAAAATCACTTTGCTATGACGGAGATTCACTGCCTGGCAGAAGTATTTACACCACATACACATTTATACATTTTGTCACATTAAAACAACAAACTTTATAGTATTTCACTGGAATGTGATGTGATAAACCCACAGAAAGAAGAGCACAACTGGGAAATATATGGAAAATTATACATGGTCTCCACCATATTTCACTGTTAAAAATCTAAAACGTAAGCTGTGTAAGTCAGCTTCACTGGATCAACACTTAGTGCTGCAATTCCAGCTCTAAGTCTTTTGCGGTATGCAGTATAATTTGAGACCGATAAGTGGGAAAAAAGAAGGAAAAACCAAGCTTCTCTGCCATCTCCCTGTGGTCCTACAGCCATCTGCAGAAATGAACCGCTACCAGTCAGAAACAACCAAGGAGAAAGCTCTTGGCACTGCCAATCAAGCTCAAGTACGTGCTGCTTAATGTGTTAATGGCAGAGAAACAATTTACCACTACTGAAAAGCTAACTAGCCTGAACATTCTATCAGATCCCAGTGCGGGAAACTAAATGCATTTCCAAATGTAGTTATGCAGTAAGAATAATTTTTCAAGGTATTGTAATTTGCTAAACAAATGTAGGCCTTATTTTAAAAACAAAATCAACAATGCCCTTTAAAAAGATAATCATTCATAAGCTTTTAAATACTTAGTTTGCCCCGCGTTATTTCCCATTAACAGTGTTTGTCTGAGGCTATTTTTCTAAAAACACAGAGTAAAAGTTGATCTTCTGCTTACTTGTGGTAGACGAGTAACGGCATGACAAAAAGCATCTGGAAGAAGCAGCGGATGGCGCTGATCTCGATGGCATGGAGTCCCTCAATGGTTTTCACCAGCAGGGAGATGATGGAGAAGAAAACTGTAGCCACAAAAGCATAGAACAAACCCAGACCAGGACATTTCTTTGGTTTCTCTGGGTGGAAGAAAAAGAAAAGAAAGCATTGCACAAACAAATTAGTCAAATATTAATATGAAGAGCGGAAATATAAATGATGCAAATAGTTTAAAAAAATTACATATTGTATTCATAATATAACAGCTAACCGAGGCAGAGGAGCTCTGTCTGTTTTTTCTGAACTCTTTGGGGCATCATAGATCCACCAAACAAACACTGTGGTGAAATGTTTGTACAAGCTGTCTGGAGAGCAACAAACTGATATGTTTGCAGAGATTAGATTTCAGTCTGGGAATATACACACATCTTTCTTTGCTCTAGCCTTTTTACTTAGGTGTGCTTGCTTTTCTAACTCTATATGCTGAACATTTGCAATCTTTAAAACTCTGTTTTGAAAAAAAAAAAAAAAACGTGACATGGAGAAAATGACAAAAGAATGCCATGCTATGCAACGTCTGCAAAACTGTGGTTTTGGTGTCGTCTTTAAACTCCTTATTTGAAAGGGGAAACAAAAAAACACATTCTCTTAATGACTTCTTAGATGTGCAAATATGGTTACTATAGGCACTGACTTTTATAAACTGGAGAAAGGTTTTTATTACTTCCCAGGTTTATTCAAAATAAACTGAAAATGTTTTTTATGTTGCAACGCTCGGGGGCAAAAAAAATAAAAAATCATTTCAGGCACATGAAGGGATTTGATCTCATTTCAGTTCAAAAATAACATAATTTTATTCTTAAGCTATTAAAACTAGAGCGATTTTTCAAAGTAAATATGTTTTTTGTAGTATAACAAACCTGTCTCTGTCATTAGCCATCTTTTTATAGTCAACAGTGGGTGGTGAGACAGTCCCAATGTTTTTTACACATCACACAACTTCTACAGTTTTTCATTTGCAATTATTTTTCCAACCTAAAAAATATGTATACCTGAGCTTCAATATTCAACAGGTTCTCTCCGTAATACTTCCAATATTCTTATACAGGTTCTGGAGCTTATCCATTTTTACAGTACAGTTTTTATGTATAAAATATATATTTATTTAATTGGTGAGATTTGTGATATCAAAACTTAATTTTAATAATACAATGTTGACTTTGGACAATCAGCAAGACCAGCACTCTAGACTTAGTGCAACTTTTGCTACCTAAGGGATAAAACAAATAGAGTACAGTATCACTCTAAAAGTATGTGGCCACTTCAATAAAATCAAGGAAACACAAATGGGGAAAACCCTTTCATACCTCTTATAAATGGCTCTTTCTTATAGAAGCTAAATAAACAAAACACAGCTTGGCACTGTTGCTTAAGTATGACGTCTTCGTCAACATTCCTAATGTGTTTTTTTTACAAGAGGAATAAAAGTATTCCAGATTACTTCTGGAATACAAAGGTAATCTTGTTTCTGGAAAAGTGCACAGTCATTTATGGAAGCCCATTTCTGCCAATATAATTACAAACATATAACACAAAGATCATTTAGCTAGCTCATGATTTTAAAATAGTACCACATAATTGAAGACGGAACATGTAATATAGTTACAGTTCATTTATGCTGCACTGTCACTTTTTAAATAAATAAATCACATTTAAAAAAAATAAATTATTAAAAAATACACTTATAAATGCAATGATATAAGTATCATAATTTCACAATCATGACTTATAATGTTGACTTAGTATCTCATATTTACAAAGCAGCAATAACATAAATATGATACTATGACAATATCTCATTTTCATGAAATAGTAATGTCAAAGTTATGAGAAAATTAACTCAGTATTGACTTAGCTCTAATAATTATAAGCATAGCATTCTTGATACTATCTCATACAGTGATCCCTCGTTTTTGCGGAGGTTGCGTTCTGAAACTAACCCGTGATAAGTGAAATCTGCAAAGTAGTTACCTTTAGTTTTTAAAATTATTATACAGCATAATTAAATACTCTACATTGAAACCAAAGAACAAAACCTGTTTTCAGGTCAGCGGTGTGCGTGTTCATCAATCGGGCCTTAATATGATCCGGAGTCATGTGATTAAAGCGTCTCCTACAGGCTACCCCACGAGATTCACCGCTGTATCTACGGCAGAGCATAGACCTCGTCAAGCGAGCCTCTGGTCGGGTTTTGCGCTGCCTTTGGCCACAATATTTTCCAGCAGGCATTCAAAGTTTTCAGCTTTCATCTCCTGAATGGCCAAATCTTTACTCATATTTGAATACGTTATTGGCACACACATAAGAGAAGGAGCTCGGAGACTGTTTAGCCAATCAGGACGCAGAAACACAATGCACTGTGAAAAAACTGCACAAAAAAATCCGCGAAGCAGCGAGACCGCGAAAGGTGAAGCGTTATAGCGAGGCATCACTGTATAGCAAAGTCAAACCTATGAGCTAACTATGTGATGAGCTAGCTAGCTCATAGCTACGATATATCTCATAACAATGACATATCTATATCCATTTTGCGATTATGACTGAAAATCAATTAAAAACTTGTTTTTTTTCTGTTTTGCTTTTTATTGTTGTTTTTACAGTGGCAGTAATGGGCTTCCATACATCCAGGCTATTTAGGAATGATGTAAAATTAAGAAGGCTTACGGCAGCCTAGTAGGCAGAAAGGCCCCTCGCTTAGCAAACGAGCTGCTGTTTTATCAACCATGATTAATGAAACTAGAAGAGATATGCTACTGAAGTGGATAGCGCAGCTAAATCTCAGAGTTTTGATGTGAAATATAGAAAAACGAAAACACTTCACTGGAGAAATGTAAAAAAAAATAAAATAAAATAACAAATACTGAATGAACAAATTATGAAGGTACAAAGTGCTGCTCCTATTTCTCGGTATTAGAATGTGATACTGTCAGCACCAACAAATGACGCAACCCGGTTGTATAACGTAAAGCTACAAACGAAGTCATTGATTGGCTGTTTTTCTTTTCAACTCTGCCTCTACTTTTCGTCATAAACTTATCACAGTGACAGCGACGTTTCTGACTTTAGGAGTTAACGTACCCTCAGGTGGTGTTTCTTCTCCGGAAGATGCGGTCTCCTTGCCTCTCGTGCAAAACGCCGGTAGCATACACAGCAGCGATTCCTTCTCGCCGCCTTCCAGCACATTTTCGCTTCCTCTCGCCCGTTGCTTCTCTTCAACATCTTCATCCTTAAGATAGTTAGTTCGTAGATGAACTGCTTCATCTGTCTGCTCGTCATCGCCATGCTCGTCTTCTTCTTGGTGGGTGTAGAACTGGTTCTGGTTGTCATGGCTAACAACTTTGTGGAGCGCCATAGTCACGTCGTCCTCCCCGGTTAAAGCCCGTTCCCGCGTGCAGTTATTGCACTCGCCCATGGTGGTGGTGGTGGTGGCGGTTGTAGGATGTGACGGCCGAGCGGCAGCATGCCTCAGTGACAGCGCTGTCCGACGTCTCTGTGTGTGTGTGTGTGTGTGTCCTGAGAGACTGGGAAGGCAAGGTTAATCACTAACCTTGGTGTCACTATACAAGCTCTCATGCGGTGTTTGCTTTACCCACAGGGGGGCACAAGTGAACCCGAGACAGCCCTGCTGGGAACCTGGAACATTACCTAACTCTTCACGCCCGTTTTCACTGGTTGTCATGGAGATGTGAGACCACTACATCTCAATAGTCATACATTTTAGAACACAAAAATTCATCTGGAGCATATTAATGTAAGATTCATGAACCTAACTGGCACCAAATCCAAATATGTAAATCAGTTTTTGACCTAAATTATAGTCCTAATTATTCTTTTTTTTAATAAAACGTTTAAATAATGTAGCTGAAACTAGCTTTATGTATCAGTCTATATCAAAATCACTGGCTTGTCAATACTGAAAAAAAAATATTCTTATTTATATGCTCGTCACGAAAAGCTGCAAATGTTATTTTCTATCATGCGACTCAGCTGTTTTTTGTTTCACAACGTGTCCCTAAAACAGAAAAGAGCTTACAATCCCCATATTAAAAAGAAAGCTGAGTATCAGTTAGACAATCAGATATCAAAATTAGATAAAGGATATGCACGGATACTTGTAATTCCTTATTTTTTGTTTGTAAGTTTATAATGTAAAATCTACACTTTTATAAGGCCAATATGATTTAAGTTGAATTAATTAGAATGTATTTATATCCGATTGAATTAATTAGTCAGCAATTTACTCAATTTACGCTATATCAAATACAATTTTGTCAATTTTTGTTGGTGATTCCGGCTCTTGGATGTGAGCCATTTGGGTTTGCATTTAAGTAAACAGAAATCATCATAGTTGTTTTTGATGACAGGTTTAATCCAACTAATTGAAATCCATATATCCCAAGCCAGATCTCATTAAAAACTCTGCAGGAGCTTGCAGTGGAAGATGTTTTGATTTCTAATCCCTACACACAGCACACCGAGCCAGTTTTATGGTAGTAATTACAGCCTAATTCTTTAGCCGCATCCACAACATACAGAAGAAATGATTGCTCTCAGAGCATTTATCAAAAACAAATACAACATTTAAAAGAATCAATGGAGAAGGGAAAGGGTGTGCACAATTTAAGATGTGACTAGAAAAAATTAGGAACTTTAATTGAAACAAAACACAAACACAATAATATATCGTGTTAATGACATCATTAAATACACAACATAATTCTGTTCAGCTTAGTTTTAAGTCATAAGCTGTCACAATCATATTTGAATTAATACTGTAGAAGTATTGTTAAAATTCTGCATGTTCTAATATCATACAGATACGTGTTGCAAAGAATGTATTTATTTATTTCTCAGCACAAGGAAAATATTATGGAGAAACAAAATTTGCCACACAAGACTTGATGTGAATCTTTTCCACAATATTTGATTAATGACATTGACAATCAGGCAAATAAACATAATTTCTGATTTAGAAATTTAGTACGACAAGATATAAATTACAATGAGCAAAAGGAGGAGGAAGCGATACACTAACACAATCTCTACTGTTATGCAGAACAACATGACAATAAAAGGTGACCTTTTTCTATGCAACACCTAATTCTACTGGCTATCAAAAATAACACTGATTCTGGACCTCTCTACTTACAAAAGTATTATAAATTACACACACATTGTAAACACACAATATTTGGCAAGTTGATGTCTGGGATGTTATTTGTTATTTCCTTTGAATGTCAGAGTAAGAGGAGAGTGTGAAAGCACAGGGAGCACGAGCGTCACAGTGGTTAGCATTGAGCTGTAGAGTAAAGACAACAATGGTTTTTGTTGCTGGTGGGAAAAAGAGTTCAGTGAAAGAGAGAGGGCTCGGTTACACAGTGGGATGCTTCTGGTGTGTTATTCATTGGGGAACCAAAACCATGAGTTTATGTATCAGACATGCAGGAAATAGTTTTGTTTTTCTCAGTTTCTCACAAGTGGATGTGTCATCACAGTTTCTAAGCGTAAATGGGAGGATTAAGGAGTGCAAGTTGATCAACTGCCAAGGAACTGACAAAGCAAGGGTGTTTTATTAACCTATGGCATTGTGTATGGCATAACACTGGAAACTACATAAGTGAAGCTGTCGCAAAACTGTAAATAATATGTTTAATATTATTGGATTGTTCAAGATCTCCATTTGGACTATTATGAGTAAGTCTGTAGGGCTCTTGGTTCACAGTTTGGGTTTTAAATGGCTTTGATTCAAAATCAGAGGAAGCCTTTAATATAAATATAGGCTCAGTATACATACTTCAGGTGACACAAAGAAATACACATGACATTTTGACCCTAAAGAATATCTCAGCTCTCCTGATGAATATTTAATTTGTGCTGTTGCATTCCATTATGACATAAAAACTGAACACCAAATACTTTCGAACTATCAAAATAGTACTTGATGGATTATCATACTGCCAAATTAAAGTTCCACATTTAGAGGGCTACATCCTTAAATAACCACCTAATCAGTTCAGAACAGATAAGAATGAGCAATTGTGTCTTACAAAGACGCTTTAAACTGAAGTGTTTGATTTCATTTTGTTGCATGCCAATAGCAAGCAGTACCATTTATACTGGTAAATATATTTCCCTGAACTGGCTTGATAAACTGGAGAGGAAAGCCAAAATTACAAAACCTTTCACAACACTTGTTGAAGAAAAAGAAAGTCAACATTAGAAAGATGTTGTGATTTTGTAAAACACATAATTGCAATATAGCAGTGACTTAAAATGAATAAAAGTGGTAAATTTATGGCTTGATTTTTAATTGAAAAAGGAAGTAATTCCCAATTAGGTAACAGTCTATTTCTTTCTTTTTTTTAAATATGCTGCTTCTAGGACCTGGTAGGTATACCCTATGGCAGGACACGAATGTAAATTTGGACTCATGATTCTACATCATCACAGGAAATTGAATTTTAGCAGGAAGATTTCCCAAACAACTGATTATCTTAATCACTCAAATCAATCATTAGGTGCTCGTAAATCTGAGTTTTTCCCTTGAAGCTGGATGCGAGCAAGAACACCCGGTTGTCAACAGAGACCACAGAAAACCCCCGTGGTGCCTGAATGCTGAGCTCCTGAGATGGGACAAACTGCCCCCTCTTAGCGTCCCATTGGTAGACCTGTGTCAGTGAATAATCGCTGCCCAGGATGGCATACTGCCACTTGCCCACGGAGACAGGCTGGAACACCATGGAGCCACGGGAGGGGAATGTCTGCACTTCTTTGAACATGGCACCGTCCCAGCGCATCACCCTGGAGTCCCCGATGTATCTTGTCAAGCATATGAACAGTTCACCTTTAAAAAGGACAAAGATCCGAGGGGCTGTTCAATTTAGACTTTAGGGAGTTTGACGCGGATAGGGAACAGAAAAGCACACACAAACAGTTTACGTAATTCCAAATCCCAAATAATTCACTGCTTGTGGCAACAGCAGTTCAGCAAAGAACCACAAATAGTTTAGCTGCCTCACAGGCAAGGGCAAAATGAAAGTAATGTTTCATCGAAGTGATGTATGAGCTGTTTTTATTGGGATGGCATAAAACCACCTTGAAAATAAAAACCTTTCCTCTGCTGTAAGATGAGGAACGAAAGTATAAATTACATCATACATGTAGTGCTATAAAAACATATGGATTTCTTGATTTTCTTTCAGATCACCAAATAAATTTGAAGAAAGGCTATATGAGTAAATACAAACAGAAGTTTTCAAATGATGATTTCTAAAGGGGAAAAAAATCTATAACAACCTAGCCATTTGTAAAATAAAAAAATAAAAAGAAAAAAAATAGCAATCGTCCTCCAACCCTAATGACCGGTTATATCTTACTGTTGTTTTCTGGAGTCCCAAATCTTTAAATATCTCTCTTTGTCAGACAAGAGTTATTTAATGAATTCCTTGATTCTGCACATCACGATCAGGTGATTATGACTAAAACTGAATAAAAAGCTAATGATAATTACAGTTTATTTGTGATTTAATAAGGAGGCAGTGATATTTTTTACACTTACCAAGATGGTTTGAATGACCATTTATTTATTTTTTTAATCAAAAGCTTCTCTTTATGTACTTAGCTTTTCTTTGTAGTTTTTTAATTAAAAATTGTAATACTTCAATATTGCTAGAAATGTATGTTTACACATAAAAAAACTGGATAAGAAGGATAAAAAAGCTTGAGATATAGAAGCTTTAGTTCTCACCTTTTACCCGAAAGTGTTTGATGGAGAACACGTCCTCCATGTCTGGTATATCTGTCCTGCGGTCAAACTTCTTCTGGCTCCTGTTCCACTGGTACACAACTGGCCTCTGGGAGCTGCTGGACAAAATCAAGTGGGGCTTGTTGGAGATTTCCAGGTATTCAACATCAGTGTCCCTGTACCAGGGGTGGAGTGACTGGTGGGAATAGAAACCAATGCCATTCCATTTGTACACAGTTGTAGACCCAGCCTGCAAAAAAAGAGGAGAAAATGAAAATAGTTAAACAATTTATAATTAGTGTGTCAAGATATACATTTTGGAAATTTCAACTGGAAATATGAGGTAGTGTGTGTGGGTGTTCCTGAGTGTCCCTGAGCATATGTGTGAACATATGCAAACATTTGGCAATGCAAGAATAATCAGCAAGAGCAGACACAAGCCAACACATTGCAGACAAGAACTCCAGGGGAGGAGCTGGCAGACGCACTGGCATTATTCATTCACAGTGCTGAACAACACCTGTACGATGGCTGCGAATCAAATCCAATATCTCTGATGGTTTGCCATTAAACAAAATAATAATAATTTGTGTAGTGGTAAGCAAAAAGCAGCAAAACGAAAAAAAAAAATTAAAAATCCATCCCAACCTTAGAGCTGTCAGCGATGACAAAGAAAGATTCTCCATCGATCACAAATGTCTCGATGTCATTTGGTTTGCGAATCCTCAGGATGTCGATGTCCTGGATCTTGATGAACTTGTTGGCAGAGGAGTCACGTTTGTAAATGTGGGAGCCTCCAAACAGCTGGGCCACGATGACGAAAAGCTGGTTGTCAATCACCATTGGCTTGCAGACAACAGTGGAAGTGCCTCAATAAAAAGAAGCACATGCTACACAATTAACATTAATTAGATTGTTTGCATTCGTGCATCTTCAGAGAGAGAAATTCAGTTATTCCGCTGAGGGCAATGACTGACTGGTGATGAAAGACCTTGCTTTGAAATGAAACTTGCAAATTGGTGTAACTGAGAACAATATTTTTGTGATACTGAAGAACTAAGAAGAGCAAATCTAAACTCATTAAAGCTCTTCTAAACAAAGCTTAGCTAAGCTAAACAATGAAGGTAAATGAAACTAAACTGCTATATTTAGAATAAAAAAACTGAGAGCATTCAATCTATGACAAGCTACAGTAAACTAAAGTCAAGTACTGATGTTTTGAAAATAAAATGTTTTTAAGGAGATTGCTCACCAGCTAGCCAACCTAAGGGTTGCCATCGTTTTACTTCTATTTAGCTGTTTTTTGTTCTGTTTTCTCATAAAATTATATTTTATTACGATTGCATCCAAAAAGAGTTTCTCTAACCCTCCTACTTTAACAGTTTTGTTGTCTGAAAAGCAGTCCAAAAACACTGTGACTGTATCTACAGGCAGTTTTCAGGTGATAGGCTGGAATTTCTCTTTAATAAAATCCTTATTTTGTCCAAGGAACATCACATGTCAAAGTACTTAATAATCAAATTAAACATGTGTGTCTGTTTAGTTTGATCTGCTTACCTATAATATATAGTATTTTGAAGTGACAGACTGCATTAAATTTCTGTGAAATCCCCACCCAGACTCTCCCAGCAACAACAAAATTGAAGTGCAATTAAGAAACTCATTTTAATCTGTAAATATAGATGGTTTATGAGTAAAATCTTATTCATTTTCCACCTTTAATAGGTTGACATTATTCTAAGTTCCTTTGTCAACAATAATAACATTTTAAAAAGTAACCTGAACTTAAATTAAAATAAGTAGTACTGTCTAAGCCGCATTCTGAACTGACCTGGCTGCTAACAGCAATGAGACGATACAGTCACTTTACAGTTTCTAAACCTCTGTCTTGGTGTGACTCTTGTCCATATAAAACTTTCAAAGTTTGCAATGTTTAATTGCTTTTCACACTCACTTTGAATTGCGTCATACGTTCTAAAGGTCATCTCCACATGATCCCATTCCAGGAAGTTGCATGTGCCAGCAAACGGCTGAGCAAACACGACGTACTGCTCGTTACCAAAGGTGAAGGTTTCCACTGAAATCGACTCAAACCTCAGCAGCTGATAGGAAGCAAACTCTGAAAGGCACGACACAGAAGTTCCACTTTGTTCTTTATCTCAGATCGATACATTCATACTGCATATCATTAACACACAGACACTGACAGACATCTTGATTTGGACGGTTAAGAAAGCGGATGGTTGCCCTGTAGAGCTGCTGTTTGTGTGACAGACGTTAGAAGGGGATACCTGTGGTGATGCAGTCAAATGAATGTGGCAGCAGGTCATTGATCTTCTTCCCCTGGTGGATGGGTGGCCCGCTGCAGTAGATCTGGTCCAGAGTGGCATTGGTGTGATGTATCCACTCCACCAGCCACTTGAGCTTGCAGTCACAAATCAGATTGTTCCCTCGCAGATCCCTGCATGCAAAAGTGGATATCATCCAGGGATATTATTACTAATATGAGACTTTAAAACATTTATTATCAGTGCTGCTTAGCCCCTGTTTGTGTGGGTTTATTCTTTACTGCTGAGCCCCGTACCGCTGTAATAAGCTGAATTACATCCCTCTCTGCTTTCTGGGGTTGTATGCTGGGTTGGAGCCAGATAGTGTCCCATCCCCTGAGTGCTCTCTCTCCTCCTCACACACTCCGTCTGAACAGCCATTAACCTTGGCTGCTCAAACTGAGTCCATGCATACTAACATCACTCTAGTTGATTTTGACATTGCAAAAAAAACAAGATCCAAGGTTGTTTTTTTTTTTTCCTGACTTGATAGCAGCTTGCTGAAACAGTTTTGGCATTCTAACCCATTATTTTCTCTTCCGTCCTCTAGACTTCTGAGATTTTATTTTCCCCTTTAACAGTAGAAAAGCCTGTTTTTATAACAGCTTTATCCATCAGCTTCCCCTTGTACACCCATTTTGACCTCGAGAGAAACAAAGAGGGAGACGGATTTAACTGACGTATTACAATAGGTGAGTCATGAGTCAAATTATTTTCTTTTTTACTCCTCTGGGCCACACATATTTATTCTTCTACTTGTCCTGATTTTCAAAACATATGCAAAATGAAACTCCTTCACCCAGTTTATAGCCTTCAATTTTCTTTAACCATGCAGAGTCGAGGAAGGGCTGGTGCTTGTCTCTGTGAACCAAGAGCCATACAGCATAGACCATTCCAAAATACAAGTCAGGGCAAAACCTAAAATAATTTAGAGTGCCCAGTTAAGCTAACATGCAGGTTTTTGAGGTGTACAAAGAATCCAGAGTTTGGTGCTTAAATACTCCTGAGACCTCATGCATGCAAAGGAAAAATTATTCAAAATCTATGCAAGAAGAGCTTTGCTCAGGTTTGAACCCTGGACTTTCTCAGGTGCACAAAAGAAACATTATGGGAGATCCTTCCAACCATCACTTCTGCCATTTATAGCATTTTTGCTGTTACTTGCACAATCTTTAGTTTCCATATATTATAAATAGTCTGATGTGTTATGTAAAAAATGTATGTTTAAGTTATAGTCTTCTCAATGTACTATATGTTACTCTAAGTGTTGTTTGTTTGTTGCTTACTCTTTTTTATTATTATTTATTTCTGTGTGCCTCAATGCTGCTGTTACACTTGAAAATCCCACTGTGGGATTTTTATTTCTGCTACAAGGCAAAAGGGTTAAAAACACTGCCATGTTGCAATCAGGAGAAATATATGTCACGTTTTTTGTTAGGAAAAATGTAAAAATCAACAACATTATAATCATGTCTGTGTTAAAATACACTAATACAGCCTGTATTTATGATGATGCAGAGTAAATACATTATACGTGTGTTATATGCTTGTTTATGAGGTTCATAAAACTCTACTAAAAAAGTAATAATAAATGAAGAACAAAAAAAAATATTTACTCACACTTTAGTCAAAGCGTCCATGCCCCGAAAGACATCTTTGGGCAGCGTCTCCAGGTTGTTGTAAGCCAGACTCCTAATTAACAAAAAGGCACAGAGACATTTATGTCTACAGACACTAGGCAAATAGATGTTTCAGTGTGTTTTTTATTACTTGTAAGCAGCAGAGTAAAACTACAAGCGTTATCTGTGGATTTCTATACTTCAAATGGGGTTTTGAATCTTATATGCCAAATAATATATATTTACAGTAGTAACTTACAGAGCATCCGGTAAGAGAGATATAAATGGACCACGTTCTGCACATGTTATCATATAAGTATTTTAATTCATCTGGAGCAAACCCTGCTCATCTGCAGACCAGACATGGGACCCAACAAGAGTAAAGGTATCACAACCCAAACTGTTTGCCATCCATGCAGAACCTCTGAGCTGAGACCTGAGCTGAACTCCAAATCGGCAAAACAGAAAACAGAAAGAGATGAAAGCTGCATTATTCATGCGAGAGTTAGTCGTTCACACAAGAGAGACCATTTTACTTTGTGTTTTGTATTTGAACAAGAATGCATTTTCAAAACGGATGGGTTTAAAGCAGAATGGTTGGGATTCCAATACTGCCTGGACCCTTCGATAATGTATAGTGTGTGGGATGAAGTTTAAATTCCCACACGTGATGCAGAATTTACATCATGGCTCTATTAAAAAAATAAATAAATAAAAAAATCCATAAACAGTTGTGATAAAAATGAGATACACTCAAGTTTCTCTTTAAATGAGGACATGATAAAACCCCAAATCCTGTTAAATTTGACTAATCTAGCAGGTCTTAAACTAGGATAATACAATCTTTAATAAACAACACACATGATTTTGTAAAGTGTGCTAATATGAACTTAAAAACATGTATATGATAAACTAAGAACACTTACATTATCTTTGTATGACCAAATAAAGAAGGTATTGTGGCTTGAAAATACTGATGAAATCTGTTTTTTTAAACTGAGGATTCATAATGTCAGTTATTGGTCAAAATTGTGTGAAAAAGAGTAGCATGGTAATCTATGCTATGTTAAAGCATGCTTCTTCTCATTTAAATACAATTTAATTACAGTGAACATCTGTCTCCTTACTGAAATAATTATTAAAAACTGTATTGTAAAACCTGCAGACTGAAGAGTTTTTTTTTTGTACTTGAAAGCATACAATTTTTAATCATACATTTTTTAAAATGCTATTAATTAAACTGGTTTTCAAATGTCACAGACATTACTCAGTGTAACCCATACATATTCCATGCCTCTTTATCTTAAATGATCTTAAATTAACTTTTAGGAGAGGCAATCAATAGCCATCTAACCTAATAAATAAGATTGCTGTGTCTGCATTTTTGACTGTTGCTGCATAATTTCCAAATGTAAACAGAGAGTCAGGGACAGATTGTAGGTCATATGGTTAGGGTTTGGGTTACAGTACAGTTATATTTAGTTTTGACCTGCAGGTCACTGCAGGTCAAAACTTGTCTTCTCAGTCTGTGTGGTCACAGACTGAGAAGAGGCACATAGCTAATCCTTTTAGCTGACTTAATCCTCTCTGATTGCTGGTAGAAACAATGTTGTCATCTGTGGCTATGATACATAAACATATAAAACCATCAAAAACAAACTTTAAATGCAGTGTAATTATAAGTTTTAGAGCTAAATCATAGAAATGAAAACATCCGACTCTGGTCTTGTGCTACCTGATACTGCTGACATGCTCAGGCAGTCACCTTGTGAGCCAACCACAGACAGCAGCAGTTCTTCCTACCTTTGCATTTGAGATACTGACAAACTGATGCAGTGGCAAAAAATAGAAATTGATGCTCTGTGTATTTCAGAATATGTGACATTTATCCCTGTACTACTTCTCTTATAAAACTGCTTTTGAGCAGTTTATTAAACAGAGAATCCATGGAAGCAGGCAGTAAAGACAACTAATTTCTGGGAAAAAGGAAATTAATCAGAACAGCTGGTGAGAAGGGAGAAAAATATAGCAATATGAACAGAAGTTAAAAGAAAAGTTTGGGATCATGGAAAAACATGGTGAAAACACCAAGATATAGATGCTATAGTAGTAAAATACTTACAAATGTAGCAGTGTCTTGAGACCCCGGAAAGCAAATGGAGAAATTGATGCAATTCTGTTGTTTTCAATGAATCTGTGAAAAACAGGCAGGATTTAAGGAGACCAAACAGCACCTTCTTCTACATGTTTGCTTTTCTTTTGCCCATCTCACCTATGCCAACATTCCAGCTATGGTTTTCTTTGTGCCATACTTCCACGAAGGCCAGATTTGGATGGCATATTGCATTTTCTGCCAATAGATTTCCCACCTGAACAATGAATTTCTGTAGCTCCTCTAGAAATGCCATCTGCCTCATGGCTGGTTCTTGGATTAATTGTCTCCTTGCAGGAGATGATGAACTACACAGCACTCAGAGCTTCAAAAGTTTAAATATTGCTTTATAGTCCGACGCTTTTTTAAAATTCTGACCTGTTTGATGTGTTTCTTGGTCTTCATGATGATTTTTGTTCATTAATGTTCTCTAAATAATCCCTGCGGCCCCCACAGAACAGCTTGATTTCTATAAAACTTGAATTACTCAAAGGTGGACTCTATTTCCTACTTTAATTACTTAGTAAAAAAACACTGAGTTTTATTTCAGGTGTCAGAGTAAAGCGGTATTAAATGAAAGTGTGTTGACACACAATATGCAAACCACACTTTTCAGATTTGTTTATAAGCTAAAGTGTTAACATTATGTTTCGTGTTCCCTCCATTTCACAATTATGCACTACTTTGCCTACCACTTAAAATCTCATTAAAATGCACAGAAGCCTCAAAGCAAATGACTTTAAAAGTTCAGGGATGTGAATAATTTTGTAAGATGCTGTACAAAAAAAGTACAGCATTTTATTAATAGTAGTATATTAATAGTAGATGACTAAGT
The DNA here is from genome assembly GCF_904066995.2 of Poecilia reticulata. NCBI lineage: Eukaryota > Metazoa > Chordata > Actinopteri > Cyprinodontiformes > Poeciliidae > Poecilia > Poecilia reticulata. The sequence goes on along the minus strand of NC_088848.1, from coordinate 4,822,696 downwards.
TTCAGCCTCACAAGAAGGAATAAAAAATACTTACAGGTATTCAAGATGTGCCAAACCCATAAAAGCATCTTCATCAATCAGGTCAAAAGAATTTGCGGTGAAGAGTCTGGGAAGGAAAACAACAGCGATGATGCAACTCAATCCATCCATTTTGTCACAAAAACCCCCCCAAAAAACATTGACTCTTTTTTGCTGAAAATGTGCTATATAAATAAAATGTCCTTTTACTTTCTAAGTGTCTCCTTCAAAACTCACTTGACTGAATTCTTTTCTCAAATGGCTACAAATGTAACTCCACAAAACGTTACTTATATCCTGTTAGAGGTTAATCATACTGACAGGAACATTAAAACACGAGGCAGCAAACCACATAGCTGCAAAGAAATATTATTAGCATTAGCAGAGAAGACTAATTCCCGTTACTCATTTTTGATTCACCCTCTTTTGATTTTGATTTCCCTCACGCTCATTCAGACCACTTCAGTGTCATCTGAGAATATGAGGGAAGTGATGCCAAGAAGGATGCTTTGCAGAGACAATGGCTGGTGCCAGTGTACTATTATCCTCTGGATGAAGCGTGATTAGAGCACAATTAAAGCCAACATCGGCGCTAATTTGTTAAAATAGATTGCTTAATAAACTCTCTGTTTGCCATTATGCCTTGCGCAATACTGTGCAGCACTTATTTAACATTCTGTGCTCTTTTTAAAGAAAAATACCCCACTCCCAGCATAACGCTCAATCTATTGTTTTGTACCATTTCCCTGCTTTTTGATGCTGTAACCATGTGGTCTACAGTATAATCCTGACACCATTAAATATGCATGTCAGCCCCCCTATACAAGTCCTCTTGGGGAAGAACATGGCTACTACGGACGGACGGACGGACGGACGGATGGATGGATGGATACTCACAGGAGTTGCAGGTTAGGTGTGTGAACAAAACTTGCTCCCGAGATCTCATTGAATCCAGATTTTACAAAAGACCTAAAATGAAAAATCAGCACTTGTTAGATTAAAATATATGCAACAACTAAGAGCTGTTAAATAAGTTCTGCCATAAGATTGCTGCAACTCTGGCCCGAAGTGGTGTAAACAGCATTTGTTTTGGGGGCCACTTCCTGTTAAACTCATCAACCGGCCAGCCATAACTAAAGTCTCTTCTCCTCCAAAAACAAATCTCACTCTTGCTGGTTAATGTCTGGTTTGGTTCTAACCAAGTTGGCTGTGTCCTTTGGCAGTGTGTTCCTCACTATGTGGGTGTGAATATGGGCAGGCCCATTACGGTCTCATCCAGGATTGAAAATGGTTGTTAATATGTTATTCCAGAGAAAGAACATCTTATCCTCAGTCAGTCGTCACAGAATATACCATAAATTCTACCGTGTGCCAAAGGGTGTTATATGCCAGGCTATGTTTAGCCCACTGTTGTCACTTCTGCCAATACTGTGATGCCAGTGTAGTTTGATCCATTTGAACGTCCACTATAGAATGGAAATAGATGCATCAGAGGTCTTGTATCAATGACAGTAGCTAGTAAGGATCACAATTTTAAAATATCTGTTTTCCAAGTTTGATACTAGAACATGTTCAACTTGGGTGTGAAGTCCTGTTGTGCTGGTGAAGTCATTTACATATCAAACGCATCATTAGCTCGCTTATGCCACGGGCCGGGACTGTAAGCTCACAAATCAATATAAATATCATGCAGTTTTGCACAGTCTCATAAAGTGCTTCCAGGTTCAATTGGAGTAGGACTTACAGTGAAACGACGTCGGACGGGAAAGTGTGAGGCACGCTTCGGACGTTCTCACACAGGGCATTGTCTTTAGTGCAGGTGCATCCGACGGGGCATCTGGGCTGCCGGGACCTGCGTCCGTCAGTCAGCACCAAGCAGACAGCGGCGAGCCATATCAGGACCGTCCATCCTCCCCTCCATCCTCTGCCCGGGCGTCCCATCACTGTGCTCCTGTACTGGACCAGTCCTGCCGCTCCTGCGCCTTTAACTTCCACACGACAACAAAAATCTGTAAACGGCCAATAAGGTTGTCTCGATGTTCCTGCTAAGTATTTAATTTTTTTTTTTTTTTTGTCATACAAGCCGGAGCTTTGATGCAGTCTTGTGTCTCATCCAGATAAGCGGATTTGTTCTAAACAGCGACTAAGAAAAAATATCTATCTACGTTTCTTCTCTGCTTGATGCCTTCAAATAAGTACTTTTAAATGATGTTCGGAGGGGAAAGCCCATTAGAGAGCCAGAAAGGAAGAAAGGAAGAGAGAGAGTGAGGAGGAGGGGTTAGAAGCCCCAAGGTGCGCGTTTTTATCACCGCTGCCAGCTATTATTTATGCGCGCCACAGAGCCGTGCGTGGCTAATGGGAAGCGGCTATTCATGAGGCTCTGAGCAAATGCACCTGCCCCACACTCATTCAAATGCCGCCCCCTTTCCCCTCGCTTCAGCAGAACAATGACATGAAGGATGCAAAAAAAAAAAAAAAAGCAATGATTTTAGTTCATTTATTTTAGTCAGCGCATATAAGTTGCATAAAACATGGAAAACGCATAAAAATCTGTTTGTTTCCTGCAGACAACAAGCGATATTTGATCGCTTCTGTCATCCTGTCTGCCCCTTTGAGCCCACATGAGGTCCTTTGTTGATTTCAGCGGAAAAGTGGTGAAACACTGGATGTCTGTTCCCAGACTGTGCTGAACTTTCACCCCCCCCAAAATCTATCTTGATTCTGAATTATACGTAAAAATTCAAAATGAATAATACATTCCTTATTTTCTGTCCACAGTACAAAGGGTCGACCTTTGTTCCTCTTTGGAGATGAACGTTATGAACCTCAAAACAGCCAAATTTCCAGAGCAGCTGAGGCATAATTTCCAAGATAAAAGTAATTTTGCATTGATGTTCTCTGGCTGCATTCCCCACTGTGCCTCTTATTTCTCACTCTGTTCTCTTATTTTCCATGCATGTTTTGAAAACCACACAAAAAATGGCCATACACCTTATTACACTATGAGAACAGTGGCACAGAAGGAACAAAACAAAAAGGTCCATTAAAACTGCCACAAAGCAAAGAAAGACACACATTTTCATCCAAACAGGAAAGACTATAGTGAAAAATACATAAAATATAATAATGTAATAATTATTATTTATTTATTTTTATTTGTTAGATTGTTTGTTAATTTACCTAACAATTAAGTCACTATTTAGTTAGCTAAATTTGTAACTATCATTAAAAAATATATATATTTAGCTTACAATTGATACATTTTATATGTTTAGCAATTTATTGGTTTACTGAGCTATCCATCTCATTAATATGTGTGACATTGTTGTTTTGCATGACAGCTGTATTTATATAACCAACTAAAGTTAAATGTTATATAAAGTTATATAATTACATGTTTTTAAATGTAATTATATAACTTGGTACAATTTTCTTAATTTATTTTACTAACTAGATATTCAATAAGAAGGAAACTATACAAATAAAATAATCTTCATAAATAAATAAGCTTTACTAATTAATTTTACAGAAACTACATGTTTTTTATTTAAATAAATAAAATAATCGTTTATTTTCAACTAACTAAAATAATAATTATATGTTGCTAATCTTAATTTCTCGCGTTCTTTTCTTATTATTAAAATTTTTTGTGTTCCAGCTAGATGTGACGTCATAATCGCGCGATTTCTCTGACACGTCATCCTCCATCGACGATCTTTTCACATTGTAAACAATTGATCGGCGACGGGGCAAAGAAATTCATGGAGAACCTTGTGAAGGTAATGTATAAAAATACAAATCGAAAGTCTTTGTTTTTTAAACAAGTCTGAAACTGTTTCACTGCTCTGCGTCTGTGTTGTTTGTGTGTTAGCATGGAAGCATTAGCTTCTTACTGTGTGTTAATATACCTCTGTAAGAGTTTACTCTGTCATTTGAGTCTAACAGTCACAAAATAACATATTTCGGGACCTATTTTGCTTACATAAGATGCTTGCATTCAATTCAAACAAATACACTCAGACATCGTCTTTGTAAATTCAGGAATACGTGACGCCACAACAGAATAGCAATATTTCTGTTGTAGCTATTTTCGTGGTCATAAGGATTCTGAATAGTGTGATACAATACCAAAATCTCTCTCTTCCTGTCAGAGAGGGAGACCTACTAGAAACACCTTTTAGTGGAACATCACTAGATTCAACGTTAAGTTTTTTGCTCACATTAAATTACAAACAATTTCAATAACGTTGATTTACTTTTTAACAATTTACAACTAAAGCCATTTTGGTTCTCAGTAAGAGTAAACCAATAAGTTAACAGTAATAATTGTGTGTTAAGCAAAGTTTGCTATTTCAAATAAAAAACATACATCTTATACACCTGGGAAAGGTTGCCGCTTTATCACACACACTCACACACACACACACACACACACACACACACACACACACACACACACACACACACACACACACACACACACACACACACACACACACACACAAGAATACCGAAGGAAAATTTAGAAAGACCAGTTAATTTAACCCTACATATCAACATGTTTAGATAATGATACCTGTGAAGGGAACTTAGAAATTTATTTAATTCTTTATTTGATTGCAGGATTTTGTGGGAAAATAAAAAATATTCCCTCACATTTAGTTTTGCTAATTTAGACAAATAGTTTCATATCCCTTAAAGTTAGACAAATATATAAAGTAAACCACATGCACTTTTTATCAATTAATAACCACATCCTGACGCCATCAATTCATATCCACACACAAACTTTATTTTGTACCCATGTACTTACTTTTTGTGGGTCAGTTTTACATGGTAAGTAAGTATTTTGAAAACAAAGAGATCTGCAATGCAGAGACCCTATATTATGCCTATTAAAGTAATGCTGCTTTAAAACTATAATGGGCACGCAATGAGCAACAAGTCTGTAAGGTAGCTGTATGCAATCTGGCTACAGGAGCAGCTAGCCCAGCTAGCCTGCCACATAATATCTGTTTGCTGTATTTACATGTAAAGAGCAGAACAACAACAAGCAATAAAACTTAACAAAGCACAGGTTCTCTATTTTTCCTATTTTTTTTTTTTTTATCAAATTAAGATAATAAACTGTTACGCAGAACATAATTATATCTGTGATAATCAGTGTGCCATTATTTTTGCAGTTTTCTAGCGATCTTTTAGCATGTTGGTAAATTGTTTTAATTTAAAGCAATTAGATCAAATGATACAATTTGATTTAAAATTTTTACATTTTTGTGTAATAACCTTTAGACCATGTGAAATCATTTTGACACAAATAACGTAAACCTGAAGTGGTGGTCTCAGTCTGTAATATACACCAACCACATAATACAAAAGCTAAGGAGGATATTAGTACCGAAACAAAGGCACAAAAATATGGAATAATCTTTGACAAAACAGTTGAAGCAGCAATTATAGCAAATAATTGTTTTTTGTATTGACAGCAGAATTGAAAACTCTTTGAGGAATCATACCCAGAAAGGAAAAGAGCCTCCAAGCCTTGTTCTTCATGTTCTTCATTGTTCTTCATGCTGCAGCTCTGATCACTGAAATCGCCATAGCTTTACATGACAGCTGATCCTGGTGCTTTTGCAGAGAATTCGAAAAAAAAATCTGAGGCTTTCTGCATGACCGCATCTTGAACCAGGCAATCAACAGCACAGCCAGCTGGTTTGGAAGGGAAAGACAACTACTTCACCTCCTGATCGGATCAAAATGCAAATAACTCTGAACAGGATTGCTGGATGTCTATTTGAAATATTCACAACTCTTAAAATTGGTATTTTTGTGTATTATGTGCGATATCAACAGATTCATGGAGCTGGTGGCTATGACTCCGACTTCAGTGATGATGATGGAGAGGGAGACTCCTCGGAGAAAGCGAGAGAGAGGTAAAATGAAACCCTGAAGAGTTGAGTCGTGCGCTCATTGTGCTCAGTGAAGCATAGAAATGGTTTCTCTATTCAAATTTCGGAGGTTAACCATGCATCTGTTATACTCCTATAGTGTTCTGAGCAGATACATGTTTTATTTACCACCTTTCTGTTTACCCGCCTCACATTCGGTGTTCATGTTTGACAGGAAACGTGAGACGGAAATCTTACAGAAGCCGTTCGAAAAAGGTCAGCACTCCAAGGTGGCTCACCGCAGTTTACACTCGTGTGAAGTGGACAGGTACTGTACTGCTGCCGGGGAACAATTAAACTTCTTCTGATGTGTGTTTGATTTTTTTTATTTCCAAAAAAAAAAATGCTCTCGAGTTCCTGGATTTAATTGTATGAGAATCTAGGTGTAGAGTCGAGTTTTACAGATTTTTGTCTTTTCATGATGTACGGGGTAATAAACAGGAGCGAAATTAAATTTTATATACTTCCATTTAGAAATGTATTGCTTATAGAAGTCTCCATTTCCTTCTTACTGACTTGAAAAAAACAACAGAAAATTTTTCAAATATAACCTTTGAATTTGGTGCCCATTTTTCATGCCATAGTCATTATTATAATTTATTCTTTTGAAAGTACAGCCTTTCCCGTCAATTCACCATACCATAGAAATGTTGTTCAGAGTAACTTCATTTTGATGTTGAAATCTCTGTTTTTCAGAGAGGAAGCCAGAAACAGAAGAGCACATCTGATTTCAATGAATGCTGTATCCTTTTCTGAATTACATGACCCTTGAACCCTTTTCACATTTCACTTTAGAACAACTACAAACTTCAGAGGATTTTGGTTGATTTTTCAGTGGTAGAACAACAGAAAATAACTAAGTATGTACAATATGTCGACATTGACGTTGGTATCGGTCAGTGTTAGTAAATGATTAACATACAGATATTGGTCCAATAAGTAAACCTAAATTATAAAGTCAGTTTTACAGTAACACAATTGTAGGGAAATGCATATGTATAATATGCATATGCGTTTGTCGGTTTGTTGGTAAACATTGTTTATAACCGTAATATTAATATCAGCATTGGCCCAAATTTTTATATTGGTGCATTTGTGAAGGTAACACATGCATGCATAAAAGTGGAGTCTTGGAAAATAAAACTTTGGCTTATTTACTGGGTAGAATGAAGTGATAATGAAGGTTTTTGAGCAGGTGTTTCTCTTGTGGAGCTGATAACGGAGGCCTCAACGGAGATGCTTTTCTTCTCCTTTCCACCGAAACTCCTCCAAACTGGGTTTGATTTAGTTACATGGGTATCAGTTAAACAGAAATAGGAGAAACTGAAAGAATTTCCCTAAATGGGTGAGAGCTGGGTGGAAGGCACCATGTTCGTGACTGAAAAGATATAAAAAGAGAATCGTATGTGTTGAGTTTCACTTCTTCCTTGTTTCTTCCTTTTCTTCTCTCACATGCTGATCAGCGTGATTAGATTTTCTAAATAAATCTAAAGACAGATGTGCATTTCTCTGATTGATTCAGTGTATCTCCCTTTATCAAAACGAAAAAGAATTTTCTTTTGCTTTTAAGTGACTATCTGAAAAGATGGATCATGAATTTGCACTTGGCCTCGATCTATGTCACTATCAGCTTTGCACATCTTGAAGTTTTAAAAGTTTTGCCCGTTTTTCTTAGCAAAATTGTTAAAGCTCAGTCAGGCTGGATGGAGAGCTTTTGTGATCATCAGTTTTCAAGCCTTGCCACAGCCCATCAACAGGGAATGGCCCTGAAGGTCACACTGCAGTGCATTCTGAGTACCTGGCAGTGGAAACGCAGAGAATATTGGCACAGATAAAATAGAGAAAGAGCATTCGAGAGACAAAAAGGGACAGGAAATGGTGAGAAATTGTGAAAAGGACAGCTTTTTTCATGACGAGGTTTAAAAAGAGCTTTAAACTTCCCAATATTTTTTGCACATTACATATCTGCTATGTTCCTTTGTCTTCATGATGTTTATTCACCAATGTTCTCTCTTAAACATTAGTGGCTTTCAAAGACTAGCTGTATTTATAATAAAAATGCATGAAACACACCCGTTTACTAATTAGGTAGCTTCTGAAGAAAACTGGTTCCTCTGAATTTTAATTAGAGCTTTCACGGGGCTTATTAGAAATATATTTTTTCTCTTTTAATATTATTTGGAAGGGAAGAGCTAATATTTGTCCTTCTTTTGCTTGTAAAATGTGACTTATTTCATTTATTTGACTACATTAAAAGTCATGAAAAGAAGTTTGGAAATTGTCAGTTTTTTGGCAAGACATGACTGATCAATTGATCCTGAATAAACACTTCCAGTTTGAGCGACACAAGAAGTTTGTCGGTGACTACATTTTGTACTACGGTGGACAGATGGCCGACTTCAGACGCTCTGCGTGAGTATGCTGCTTTTCTCCTCGAAAATCTGTCGTCTGCTGACCCTCGTGGCTGAATTTGTTTTCTGTATTACGCCACTGGAGTTAGAGATGCGTTGTCACGATCCAGCTAAATACTTTGTTACGGTCGGTGACGGAGATCATTTCCCCCCATCCCCCGGTTATCTGCGCTTAAAATCTTCCTCGTTTGGCCTGTTGTGTATTTCAGAGCTAAAGACAAAACCGACCTGGACGTGCTGCGTGAAAATCACCGCTTCCTCTGGAGGGACGAGGACGAGGATGACATGACATGGTGATTCATCAACGTCAGCTGCTCGTGTTTGAAACTTCATTGCTTCAGACGCTCACCTCACGTTTGAAAAATGCATTCGGGGTCTCAAATGTCTTCACTTGCATGTGTATGAGATGAGCCTGTTCATCACTTTTAGTCAACTTCTTTTAAAGGGAGAAAGAAATTGCCAAGAAGTATTACGATAAGCTGTTTAAGGAGTACTGCATTGCGGATCTCAGCAGGTACAAGGAGAACAAGGTGAGCTAAATACGTTTTTTGTGATAGTTGATCCCTTTTTAAAATGTTCAGAATAAAAAACTCTCCACACGGTAGATGTCTCACTTCTTCTGTGAGACATGGCAGAGTAATCCACTGTTTGACTCTGTCCTAGTTTCTTGAAGGATTCCATTAGATAATTGTCCCAGTGGTGATATAAAGTGCGAAGGTTAATATTTGCTTACTGACACTAATCTCCATCATAACCGGCCCGCTGTTGAAAGAGGTTGGTGGCACGATGGGTTTTTTGGGACTCTGTGGTGTCTATTTAAAAAAACTGACTGTTCAGTTTGTTTAACACGTCACTTTATTAATAATAGATGAAGTAATGCTGTGAAATAGTTTTGCCGCCCTCGAAGATTTTTTTCCCCAGATTTCTGCTTTGTTTCAAGCAGCGATAACCTGAGTAAATAGAGAAAACATTTTTCAAATATGCTTTTATTTATTAAGTAGGGGAAAAAAACTATCCGAGTCAACCTGTCGATGTGTAAAATGTCAAATTGTTTGCCTTGTAAAATGAATTAACCGCTATTAGTCACATTTTCTGGAGAGCTGCGTTTAATTCCATTAACCACACCCAGTCCTGATTATTTCCAGAGCTGTAAAATTAACACATTTTTTGATTAGGGTCCATCTGAGAACATGAAGTAGACAATCATCTGTGATAGACCAGACGGTGTGGTCTATCACACAGGATGTGATCGTCTGGTCTGTCACATCCCAGCCTGGTCTAGAGAAATTCCAGAAGAGATGAAAAACTGCATCAATCATCTCGGTCTGTCTGAAAAACGGTTGGAAGAATGACATGAATCACGCTGATGACTTTTTATCTCTGTCCAACAGTTTGGATTTCGCTGGCGAACAGAAAATGAAGTTGTTTCTGGAAAAGGTGCGTCTCACTCCCTAATTACCGTAAAGTTGTTGTGTTTTTTTTTCTTAAGCTTTTCTCCCCCCTTATGGATAGCTAAGCCCATAATCCTTGTCTTTATTAGCAGAAAATCCCTGAGGTAAACACAGTCTTCTTCACTTTTAGTTGCCCTTTTGCAAGCTGCACATTTCAACTCGGTAGGATAGTTCTGGAACTTGACTTTCACTCACATAGAAACATTAAGTGTTTTATTCTTAATCATTTTAACATATTGTACATTTACCGTTTTGAGAAAGGGCTCACTTTATTTAATACTAACTTATTTTAAATACACTAAACAGTAACATTTAGTACTTTTTTGATCATTACACGTGACAGGAAGTTTACAAATGTATCCACTAGATGGGGACAGAGATAAAGACTCTTTGCTCATTAGTTAACACAATAATGTTCTTAAGACGTTCCCCTTCTCTAGAGACTTAGACGAGAGACTTTAGTTTTACACTTATATGAATATACTATATTCATTGTTTTTCTCTGTTTTGTTTCTTTTACGTTTTCCTCACCTCACCTTCAGGGGATGCTCGAATCCCCTTGATATTTTGACTCATTCAAAACACTTTAGTGCTCTGTTTATGCCTCTCATCTTCATCCTCCCTCTGTTCTGTTGAGACAGTCTTGGAAGAGCTTTGATGATTGCTCTCTATTATTTGTTGAGGATTAGTGCCACACCTCCTCTCCTCCGTGTGGCAGTGACTGATATTTATAGTTTTTACCGGGAAGGACAGTATCTGCAGCTTAGTGAGGGTACACCTGCTTCGATAGCTCATTGATGTGCTGGGAGACATATTCATTTTATATTTCAGTAATATCTCTGCCAAGGCGGGAGGTACGTTCTCTGTGTTTGCAAGCATGTTTATGCAGAAACTGCCTTGTACTGTGCAGTTTCAAGTAAAGAAGGGAGTTTACTTTAGTGGGGATCCAATGCAATATATTTCCAGCAGCTAAAACAGGACACCGACTTTATCTTAGGGGTTTCTAGTTCTCTTATGTTTACACCGCTGCAGCCTCACAAACATAAAGTGTGTCTGAGAAGACTGACTAAGCCAATATATTGTTCCAGATTAAGACTGTGTAATCCTGGTCTCTGACAGTTCATCCCCTGTTGCAGTACTCTACAGGAAGTGGGATTAGATGGGTCAGATGCGCTTCACTTCAAGTGTCACCCCTTTGATTTGTGTGCTAATAATTCCCGGTGGGTCAAACTGAACCGCTGCTGGAAACACGGCACTCTCTCTCGCCTGTGAAATCAATACCAAACTTGACTCTGTAGAGCAGATATAGGATTCCCGTTTAGTTTTGTTGTATCCAATTGTGTGCATGAGGTTTAAATATGTGCTGTAATAGAAGGAATACAACTTTAAGACTGATTTGGCTTAAGCTGAGCAGAGCAAACACTCAAATTGGTGCAAAAATTCATCAGCAAGAAGATGCATTTGATTTCCAGCTATTCTACGTGGACAACGTGTTAGTCCCAGCTCACGTGTAATAGAAATGACATAACCAGACTAGATCTCTGTTTACAGATACGTTTTAAAGGGATGAACTTTCCCCCTGTCAAACTGACCTTTCATACACTCATAAGGTCCACACACTTTGGCTCTGCTGCAAACGTCTTTGTTCAAATAAAGGGGTTATGTTCCCGTTAGGTCATGTCCACCACTCTCCGTCCAATAAGGTGATTTGCCAGGACACTTAGCCTCCCTTTCATGGCTGCGGTGTGATGTAAGGTCGAGGAGTCAGACGTACTTTCAGGCTTTCTTTATATATCTTGCTTAAGACTTCTGTTCAGAAAATGATTTGATTATGTCACACTCTGTTTGAACGAGTTTGAAATTCCTCTTTCTTTTCAAGAGATGTTCTATAGATATTTTACCATTACAGAATGTGGGGGGGGGTTGATGAGGTAGTTTGTTCCATATCAATACAATTAATTCAACTTATTTGTTAATTTCCTTGTTGTCTTGATAAGTTTGTTTTGGGCGGTCATTTTGAATAGTTTTAAGGAATTGCAAAAAAAAATTATCTTTAATCTATTAAATAAATTAATTAATTAAATGCTAAGCTCTCCTGTTATGGCACTATTGGAACACTAGGTGGCACTTAATAAGTGCAGTGTGTAATTTATCGTTTAGCGGTGCAGCAGGGGCGTATTTAACAGCTTTTTTTAAACTACCAGGTGCAGCAAGGAATTGTGATTTAATGACCATAGGGTTTGCCATATTTTATCTCATTAGTGATGGGTCTGCTGTGTTTTCACTGTTCACTCTTCACTGCTGCTCCGTATCCAGAAACCCAGACCCACTCTGTGTGCTGTTGACTTATAACAATCTGGAAAGCCTTCAGTATTCTTCACATCATTAATGGCAAATATTCTTTGCAATTCTTTGGTGTGGAGAGCCTTAAGTTATGTTTTCTACTTCAGAACGTAATGAAAACACATCTATTCATCCCCTCTGGAGTATTGGTCATGTTTTTCGTCACACCACAAACTGTCATCTTGCTGACTTAATATTTTCATTTGTGTTTACTGGAACAACCTTTGGTTTAAACAAGTCCTTCATATCTTATTTCTTTTTCCTTTTTTTTTTTTGGCTAAGAGCAGTGCTAAATTAAATTACCCTCAAGATTGATGAAAAAGTAATGAATTTGTTTTGGCTCTCCATTTCCAAAAAGCATTGGTGCTCTCATTACGTTCATTTTCTCTAATCAGCGTCTGATTGCTAACTAAGTCCATGACAAAATAATTTTGTCAAACATCACTTTTCCTTCCAATAAAACATGTTGATTGAACTGTCACACATTGAATGAGGTTGTTAAATATTATAGCGGAGGTGCAAGACACTTTGTCTCCCTCCTTTAAGCTGCGAGAACAAACACTCTTTGTATTTGTTTTTATCTCAGAGGAGTCGATGTACTGTAATAGCTACATGGCCTTTTAGAGCTATTTTACAAATATCAGCATGTCCAAGGGTAGCGAAGCAGCATCACTGTCTTCTCTTCTCCCTGCAAAGAAGAAATTCACAGAGGGTGCGATGTTTGTTTGCCCTCGAAATCAGTTTTTTTCTTTCCTATACTCTAATCCTTTTTTTTTTTTTCAACTTTATCTGTGATTTTTGACATCAAACACCCTTCTTAGCGGTTTGCTGACACCGTAGTGTCGCCACTCTGGTGGAGATATTTGCCTGCAGCTGATAGGCCCCACTGGCATTTAGCTGACTTGTTTGTGAAAAGCTTGTGTGCAACTGACACCAAGGCTTTTGTGTTTTTGCTCATATTTCCAGTTTGTCTTGAAATTCTGTTATGCCGGAGCAGATGTTCAGCTGCAGTGCTGCATTCCCGGTCATGTTTTTCAGGTTTTTTTTTTTTTCCTCTGGTATAAATTACACTTCAGTGTAGCTGTCAGCAGGAGGTCAGAGGGCAGCGGTAGATGATGTTAAGCTGCTTGTACGTGGGCGTCCCCAGATGAAATGGGGAATGGTCTTTGCTTGTGTAACATCTTGGAATAAAAATGGTCTCTACATTCTTAAAGAGCAGGAATGAGACTCGACACACCTCTGCGTCTTCTGGGGGACTAACACTTTTAACTGGAGCACGCCAACTTTAGCTTTTTCACATTTTGTCACGTTGCAGCCGCTGACTTCAATATATTTTATTTGGACTGACTACAAATGCTTATCACATCAGATTTGCCTTTGTGGAAAACGGGAGAAAACATGAATTTCCCTTCTCCAAAATTATGCACTACTTTGTTTTGGTCCACCACATGAAATCACTACTTAAAAAAAAAAAAAAAAAGAAGGAGTTTCTGATTGCAACTTGACAAAATGTCAAAGAATTTAAGGAATAGGGTTATTTCTCAAGGTTATTTTTACCTTTTTACTGTGGTGTGTCTTGAATTTTCTTAAATTGTTCTAATATATGAGGTTGATGGAGGGCATTTAGAGCTTTCTCAGTAGTTTATCTCATCTGACTTCATTTTGCATTCTGGCAGTTTCCTTTAAGTTCCTGCTGAAGTAAAATGAAAGTGGCAAAGCAATTTATAGGTGAAATCATCAGTTCTTCTGCTTTAAATAATGTATTTAGCCAAGTCTTTGTTCCATGGAGTGTTTGTACTTCATAATTAGCAATACCCTGCTGAGCTCTGTGTTGCCAGACTGAATAGATCAGTTGCAATGTATCTATTAAATGTGATTTATAAATGACAGCTCCCAGCTCCCAGGCTTTAATCTCAGGGACAAACTGTCTAGTATTTTCTGTTTATCTGTGATTGTGTGCTTTCAGATCTTTGTTTCTTAATGGAAAAGCGATCAGTCAAAAGAAATGGATACAATGCAGGTAATCTCAGTGGCGTCTGACGCTGTTTGCTCAGCTAAACAGAGTGAATGTTTGACACTTTCAAACCGTGAAGCGCACAGAGAACGCATCTGGGTCAAGTGGGTTAGCAGTTCCCCGTGTCGTTTGCAGAGTTTTAGAAGTTTATGTGCGCACATCGAGGAAAATCAGCTCCTCACAGGCCAGCAGCAGGAGCTGAGAAGCGTGTCGGGTAGCGTTGCGATGACCAGCCATTTGAAGAGCAGCTCCGCGTTTAGAGAATTTGCCTGCATCCACATTTCACAGAAAGTTTGTTGATGACATATTTATGTCTATCATGTCTCGGTTAAAATCGCTGGGGTATTTCTGACTGCTATAATAAACATGTTCTGGGTCTTTTTCCCAGCAGAACATGCCTGAAAAATCTCCGAAGGGAGGAACTCAGGGAGCATCCTGATCAGATGTTGGAACTAGATCAACCGAGCAGCATTGAGAAGTCCTGCTGGCAGTTTGTCACGGGCCATGTAGGGATAATAGGCGAATCCCTATGTCTGGAGGGATAATGTCGCAAATTATACTGAACAAAACATCTTGGTTGTGTCACTTGTAGGTGGCAGCATCATGCGGTTTTCTTCAACAGGGACAAGAAGGTAGAAAGAAGATTTGAGACTTGGGGTGGGAGGTTGACTTTTCCTGCAGGACAACGACCCTAAACATAGAGCCAGAGCTTCAGTGGAAGAGAGGGCGTTACTTTCTGTTACTTTCACTGTTTGGTATTCACAAATTCATCTATTTCAAAATGCAGCTTGGGAAACTGAAATACCAAGACGCAATGCGACTTGACATAGCATTAGCTGTCATTTGCACGGTAGCCAATCGAGGAGATTCCCTTGAGAAGTGTAAATGTTAGCTTCTCTCTAAGAGCTAAGACAGTTACCGCTCTGGGCATTAATGCATATTAAAATACATTTGATGTTTGAACTGTTAATATAGGAAGTTATAAGTGTTTTCAGAGAGGTCGCAAGTATTTGTGGATTTTAGCTCGACATACCCCAAAAGACTTGTAGCTGCAATTTCAGTAGATAGTATTCTTATAAAGCATTTACTGATGCAGCTTGAATGTACTCGATACATCCCACGGTTCTTTGGTTCCCTTCCTCTTCACAATTATGCTCTACTTTGTGTTGGTCCTTCACATAAATCTGCAAACAAGGTCGTAAGAAGGATCTGACTGAGATCAACTTCAGATGGATTCTGAAAATCTCAGCGTCTAGTTTCAGCATCGATGTTTAAAGAAAAAAAACATTTTCCTGCCTATTTAGTGCTTATTTACAAGATGCTTGCAGAGGTTCAGCGTAAGCCTATTCAAACTGTGTGATGCGTAAGAAGTCTCCTGCTGGAACGTCTCTGCTGATGAGGTTAATTGGCGGCAGGTCAGTAACATAATTAAAGCTAAAAGGAGCATCCCACAGAGGCTTTTAGACATAAAGATGTCTCACCTCACCTCTGCTTGAGAGGGGATGTGAGAAGGTGTTTAATCAGTTTAAAAGATAAAATAAACAAAATATACAACAAAACTTTTTAGATTTCCCAAGTTGTTTGGACGGTAAACCAGGAAACAAATCTCGCTATATCTGGTGATCTGATGAGCGGGACTGAAACCCAACACTGATTGGCTGTAATGTTCAGGGCTTTTAGCCAGCATCAGATTAAGAGTCTGCTTAAAATCCACTGTGAGTTTGCCAAATGATCTAAAAACATAGATCTAATAAAAACCAAAGCTTCTTCTGGAAGTGCCTCTGGCTGTCTTAAAAGTTATTAATGATGAAATTGAAGCAGAGCGTAAAAACTCTCCTAAGGTCCACTGGGTCAAAATGCAAAAGCGTTAAAGATGAAATACTTTCCTGTTTTTTTTATTTTATTTATTTTTTACCTTCTTATTTATTGCAGGTGCCATTTTTGTTTATCTGAACTAGACAGATGCTCTTTTTTTTCTCAGAAAACAAAAATAATTCAATCAAACAAATTGCTCTGCGTCAGTTGTTATCATGTAAGATTCAGAAATGATTTCACATGAGTCACGAGTATCTGAGAGAGATTTTAAAAAGGAATACCCTCTGACTCAGGCCTCAACTCTTTGACTTTATCCAGTGACCGTTAATCATGCAGCCATCTGTCCTGCAGTAAATGTCTGTCTTGATCTCAAGCCGCTGGCTGGTGGCATAATTAGCCATTGACGTAAGAGGGAAGGAGTTTCCCCTCTTAGCGGGCTTTACTTAGCCAACCTGTTGTCAGTTTCAGTTTTTTTTTTTTCATAGACCCATGTGAGGCTTACCTGACCTTAAGTGTGGGAACAGTTAAGGCACGTCAACAAACCACAATGGACGTCGTTTACCTTATCTTTAAATTATTTCAGTGGGCATTTAAAAAGAAGTTAAATGCCCCCTTTGTGCCGCTTAAAAAGAAACCCTCAAAACACATGAAAGCGACTAAATTGGTCCATTTTATTTTCCACATGAGACATTGTAGCGCCCGCCCGGGGGGCTGGAGGCTGACAGAACTAAGCGAACAATTCTA
Source organism: Poecilia reticulata (assembly GCF_904066995.2). Classification (NCBI taxonomy): domain Eukaryota; kingdom Metazoa; phylum Chordata; class Actinopteri; order Cyprinodontiformes; family Poeciliidae; genus Poecilia; species Poecilia reticulata. The sequence continues at coordinate 4,805,952 of NC_088848.1, read as the reverse complement.
GCCTTGATTATATTTGAGTTTTTGGCATTTATGCTGTAAAAGAAATTGCTTGGACACAGATTTAATATGAATTTTACTCTGCCAGAGTTGAGGTTGTGTGTACCTCGTGTGGGGGTCAAACTTGCACTGGTGTGCCCTTTGAATATATGATAATCTTTTATATTCGACACTGAGCTGGTTCTCCGATGCTGCAGGGACTTGGAACTTATTCAAGGGCAGTTTGTCTCACAAGAAATGCTTTTGTGATCTTTTCTTTAGCTATAAACACCACTGTTTATGTACATACATTAGATATTTATTAGGATTTTATATGTATAATAAAGACTTGAACACACCACGGACAAATTCCCAGTTTATTGCAAATGTTAGAGTTAATGGGCAGGACAGCATACTAATGTCTCTAGGTGGAAGTTGTTATTGATATTAATTTGACAGTGTGATGGGATGAGAGCTTTAATTTGAATTGATGATGCAAAACCAGAAAGTTCTTTTTAAATTGCTTTAGGGAGTTATTTGTCATAAGGAAGGTTCTGGTAAAAAAAAAAGTTGAACAATAAAGTTTATCTCGGGAAGAAAAAAAAGTGGCTCTGGGTAATGATGTGAGGACAAATCTTAGAGAAAAAGTTGTTTGCCTGATTCATAAACTTTACTTGAATGTCATTAATTTCAGTTGCTATGCATGCAGCTCCAAGGCAACTGGAGCCCAACACACGGAGCATTAAGCACTGCAAATACCAGCACAGTCTCCATCTTAATGTGAAACTAAGTGGAAGGGGTGGAGACACTCTGATTGGTCAGAAAAAACTGATATTAGACAAAATAATGACCTTTTATAAAATTTTATCTAGTGTGCAAACAAAAATAGGCTCTTATTGGCTTTTTGTGTTACATTATGGGAAATGGACTTAACATTCACGACGCTTTTCTGACCACTCAAAGTGGCATTCCCACTTTTTGACTCACAAACATTTATACACCAATACACAAATGGGTTTAGAGTAGAGATGCCAAGTATAGTGTTTGTGTTTTCTCCCCTGATGACAAATCCTGTAATTGTTACAACCTCGGACCAGAGCCAGAAGTCTCTGTTTTTTTTGTTTTTTTTTGTTGTCTGTTTTTTTTTTTGTTTTTTTTTCTCTGACGTCATTGCTTCTTAATCTCACACGTGAGTCTGCCTTTTGGCCGCAGCGGCCCGAAGTGGCAGCAGCCAGCGTCACCTCAGCCGATTGCTGAAAGCATCTTGAGCTGCTGCAGGTGAGGGCGAATGTCGCTTTTCCCACAGTGGATCCCTTCCTGTCCCCCAGCCAAGAGCGGAGCGCTATGACGCACTCACTCCTTCTGGTACAATCTGGAGGAACCCCGGAGACCAGATCAGTGCACCTTAAGCTTCTCTAGGGATAATAGGCGGGCTGTGCAGTGGCTAGAGGGTGGCCCTGGGCCATGAAGAGAGATGAAATAAGGGAGATGAGAAGGAGCTTTGTTGATAAGGTGGAAGGAGTGCAGAGATAGGTGAAGAGGGGTGAAAGAACGGTTGACACTTCTGGAGGTTTTGTGAAATCCCCCACTTCTCAAATAAAACTTTTATGTCTTTCCTCTGTGAGGTTTTTTCGTATTTATTCCTAATATTTTCCCTGTTAGACCTCTGACTCAATTGATTTTTATGTCTCACTTTGTGCATATCGAAATAAAAAGTCGGAGAATAAGTAGAGGGGTGGGGGGCAGGGGGGGGTAAAAAATGTGCCTGTAAACTTTTGCAAAGTGCTGTATGTACTTTGATCTTTCAGGTCAGTTCCAGTGTGGGAACAAACACTGTGGAAAAGAGGAGGGCCTGAAGAGCTGGGAGGTGAATTTTGCCTACGTGGAACACGGGGAGAAGAGGAACGCTTTGGTCAAACTCAGTGAGTTTGAAAATCTGTTTTAAATACGTAATTGGGTATGTGTTAACCCAACTCCGTGGCTGATAATGCACCTGTCTGTCACCCCCAACCCATAATAACACTCTTCCAGGTGTCACACTGCAGAGAATCGCGTTGAAATTACTGTAATTTGCGGATCCGCCAAGTCAGTCAAGCTGAGAATGACAGGCTCTTTTAACGAGCTGAAGTGGCAGGTCACCGCCAAACATAAAATACAAATCTAGTTTTTGCTGCATATGAGCCCAATTTGTGACTGTTTAGAAGAAAAGAGAAAAGATTATGTTTCACCGAGAAGATGTCAGAGAAACAGAATGATTGGAGCAAAGCAGCCAAATGGCTTTCTTGAACAAAATATCCACAGTGACAGTAATGTTGAACAGTTTAAACCTCTTATATTCTTTATGCTTTCCTTCTAAGCATCCAGACTTTGCAGTAACCTTTAAAGGTGCTTTGATCATTCCACTCCTTTGAAGGCTTTTTAAAGTTTTACCTTGGATTTTGGCTGCTTGTTCTTCTGTTTATCCTGTCAAGTCTTTGACTGGGTCATGGTAGCATACATTACGGTGGAGACGACGACGGATTCACAGAGAACAGGTCTAGGGTCAGGGAAAGGGACGCTAACATCTGTGCAGACGTCATACATCCTGGACTCAAATCCCTCGTTTGTGTGCGCAGATTTGATGAGTAAAGCTGATTCTGATATTGTCCAGTGCTGGACTGCAAATGACAAAACTCAGTAGGTGAAGGAGAAAGGAAGTATCAAGTTAGAACAAAAAACCCCCGAAGACGAACGGTATCTGAAAGTTGTTTTTCTAAGCGGATCATTATACAGATTCTTGGGGTCAAAGGTGTTTATACCCGTTGGCCTTTTTTCAAATGTTGTCAAGTTACAACCACAAACTTCATTGTATTTTATTGGGACCTTATGTGATAAACCAACACAAATATTTTTTTTTACAAAAAAATGGTGTCCATTTTTATTCAACCACCTTGACTCTGATCATCTCGAATAGTACGAGTTGTAAGCAGTTGCCTGTAGAAGTCGCCTAATTCATAGTATGTATGCGACTAGAAGTGAAACCCTGGGCTACACTCGATAGCAATCAATAAAGTTTTTCAGTTTGAAAGTGTCAATGCTGCCACCTTTGTCCTTACGTGTCTAGAAAGATGAGATGAAAAAACAAAAGGGAGAAACATTTTCCAGTGTACAACACAGACAGAAAGACCTTCACCTGTCACCTCCACTCACTCTGCCTGCAGCTAACGCTAAGTCAGATAACATTCAGCTTTTCAGACTTGTCTTGTTTGTCTGTTGAACTTGTTACCAGCTTGTATTATTATTTGTTGGACATGAAGCAGTTTGTAGTTCAGGGTCTACATGTAATGGTGTGTCAGTTATAGGTTCACTTGCTATCGAGCTGACACAGGCAGTTTTTTTGCAGCATTAACATATGAATATGATATCAATGGTTGTGAAAATGGTCAGAGTCTTACCTCCCTCAAAGTCTAGTCTGGTATTGGGTTAGGTTACAAAACAAAATCCCCAAAGTGTTGAACATTTTCCAGGGCACTGTTCAAGCCATCATCCGAAAAAATCTGAACATTTCGAGGAGTTAGAAAGACCTAATCAAAGTTCAGACCTGAACCCAGTTGAGAATCTGTGACAAGACCTAAAAATTGCAGCTAAAAGATGCAATCTTTGTAAAGAACATTGGGCAAAAACTTTAAGAAGTGGAAGGCTGATGGAGGCATACCTGCAGCTGAAATCGAAGCCAAAACTGTCCTCTGAAAGTATTGATTTGTGGGGACTGAATACAAATGCACACGTCTCAAAATTTTTAGTGCAAAACCTTTCGAAAACCAGTTATCGTTTTTCTTCTGCTTCACAATTATACAACACTTTGTCCTTTTCTGTCACGTAAAATCTCAATAAAATACATCACAGTTTGCTGGTGTGGTGTGACAGAACCTTGAACATTTCTAGGGTCATGAATAAATTTACTAGGTACTGAACTGAATGCTAATTTTTTTTTAGTCAATATAACTGTTGCTTATTCCACAAGTTAAGGAGCCTTTATGCCAGAATGATTCATGTTGACTTAAGTGGATTAATAAATGATCAGATACTTTATCAAAAATAAGACAAATAGCAGCTATGACTCAAAAACCTTAAAAGTTCAACAGATGTTGATCAAGTGTAAATCCGTCCATCCGTCTGTCTGTCTGTCCGTCCGTCCGTCCCTTCATCCGTTTTCTTATCCCATTGGGGTCAGGAAGGGTGCTTGTGCCTATCTCCAGCTGTCAACGGGCGAGCGGTCGCCAGTCCTGGAGTATAAAGTATAAAAGGTTTAGGGAGGAGAGAAATACACTTCTGATAATAAAACAAAGACAATTATCTGTAAATAAACTCCAGATCAAAATGCCAGACTTCATCCTTCTACTTAATTTGCATTATAACCACAAAGAGGTCAGCAGTACTGACATTGTTTCTTTTTTTAGGACTGTGTCCTGAATGCTCGTTCAAACTCAACTACCATCACAAGTAAGCCCACTTACATTTGATCTTTAATATTAAAAAAAAAAATCTAGGTTATTTGGCTCTCTAAGACGTATTTCTGAGACTGTGGAGAGTGTGCACTTGTCTGCTCAAAGTAGGGCAGACCACCGCAGACAGCGAGCACACACAGTGATGCGGCGCTCTGGGGCTTATAAATCCAGCCTCGGCTCATAACTGCTGTCTGCAATTACCAGCAATGTTGTGATGACTATCGAAAATAATTAAAAACCAATATGCTTTTGCTTTGATTCATTCTGTGTGGCTTTTTGTGCAAGAGTTAAGAGTTTACCATGTTCCATTTTGGTCAATCTGTGCTTCTTTTCAGGAGAAAGGAGGTGAAAGTGAAGAGGAAAAGAAAGATCTCCGAGGAGAACGAAGAACCAACAAAGAAGAAGAAAAAGAAGAGGAGGAAATCCTCCTCTTCTTCTAAAAAACACAGACACAAGAAGCAGAAAGGTGCCGCTTCTCCACGATCTTCTATGAGATTACTTTTCTGGCTGCTATTTAATGAATCTACCACTCACAAGCAGCTTTGTTTACATGTAATTTTTTCTATTTTATAGAAATTTTATTACTCTATCTGGCATTTTCCACAGGCGGCTCTACCTCCTCCAGCAGTTCGGAGTCAGAGGCGCAAAACTCTGATAAAGGTGGCGCACACATCTCCAAATTACACACCCACACATCACTTTCACACTGAAGAAAATAAATCCAATTTTCATCCCCTTCCTTGGGCATTTAGATCGCTTTGCTTCCAACTTTTTGACTGAAAACACGCTGACAGCTCCTCCTGGAGGCACATAGGTTAACCCTGCTGTTAATGCTAATCGGCTGACAGCGGGTCTGTCTTCTTTTGGCTTTTATTTAGGTTTTAAAATATTTTTTATCTCCACTTTTATTTAGTTGTTCGCTGTGAACAGCGTGACATTGCCTCTGCCCCCGTGCGCCTTTGTTTTGTTTCGTTCCTTGACGGATCACAGGGCAGGGAAGGTGAAAATGTACACGAGGAGCAAACTTCCTTGTTATATAATTTAGCTCAGCATGCTGCGAGAACCATAAACACACACATGCTCTCTGTTTGTGTTTGTATTTGAAACCGGTGGTCTGTAGAAATGAGCGCCAGACCTTTTTTAGGAATGTAAGTTGTTTGCAGATGCAATTAAGGAGCTAAAGACGAGGCTGAAGTAGGAAACGCACAGCAATAATTAACCTGTTTCAACTCATAACACCAACGGATACAAGAACCAACTTTTCATTTATTCAACAGCCTTCCTGGAAGGTTGCTTTAAAGAATCCTCTCACATAGGAAATGACCCTCTTTTGTTCCCAGTGACCTTTGTGCTGGTTTTTTACTTTGTGACCTTTCACCTTTTCTACCTACTTTCTTTATGCATCCTACCTCTTTTCCTTCTTTTTTCCATGCTTCCTCCTGTCTTTTACCTTCCTTTTTTCCTTCCTTTCTTCTCTCTTTACTTCCTCTTTTCTTTCCTTCATTCCTTCCTTCTGTCTTTCTTTCTTTTGCATTACATTTGTGTAAAAGAACACTGTTGACTATTATCTTGTTTTCTATTAAACTCTCCTAACAGACAGTGAAGCTGGGAATGAACCAGACAGCCAATCAGAAGCTGACCACTGGCGAGGCCCCGCCCCTGCTGTGGAGGAAAAATCGAGGTGAGGTTAACGGACTAATCATCATATATTATCTGCCTCTCTAAGCTCTCGAATGGATTTTGGGGATAACGCAGCATGTAGCTCATTTGGATGTTTGTCACCGCGCTTTTTCTTTTTTTTTTTTTTTAAGTTGTCAGGACAGGTGGGAGGCGAAACCTTTTACCTTCAACAGCCCTTTTTTGAAAAGTTTTCCGCATGTCAACCTTTCTCCCGTTTCCTGCTCCCCGTTACTCACCGTTTGTGCTCTGAGTCATTGTTGGAAGCCGACAATCATCTCACTTCATGTAGAGTACTGATGCTCTGCCAGAGTTAATCACAGCCCCCCTATTCGACTGTTTTACGTCAGCAGTGAGCATGACAGGAATTGACATGTCTGTGTTTTGGTTGTTTCATCTGTTTAGGGAGGAAGAGTTTGATGACTACTTTGAAGACATGTTTCTTTGAATCTGCTGGTATCAGCGGCAACCCTGCTGTGACTACACTTCCTTTTGTATCCCACTGATATTAAGTATGTTCTATTTGGGTCTTGCATGCATGAAATAAACATAATGTTTACCCTGCCTCTCCGTGTCAGTTTTCTGTTTACATATCTCGGCTTCCTTTGCGCTTCAGTCTCCACACCGTCATGTTGAGAATAATTGGAAGTGGTTTGAGGATGTGTGGCTCCTGGCATGGTGATGGCTAGGGCTGTGTAATAATATTGATTTTGCGATATATGTATCAATATTTTCTTTCCTAGAAAAAAAATCGCTATTCATCCGCAAGTATCGTAACATCCAACTGTCACCTTGCTCACTCACTGCTTGCTTCACCGGGGGAGTGATTCAGTCATCAGGCTTGGAGTGATTCCTTCAGATGTGTCAAGGTTAAAAAGGTATCAAACTATTCAGAGCAGGTACTTGGTGCACTTTATTTACTTTACAAATGCATGTAAACTACAGTTTGTACTCTTTCAATTAAAAGAAACATGTTTTCTCACCACTTCTTTGATTCATTTTGTCCAGCTGTCGACATTAAGTCTGTGTCCATGTCCAACCAGAGCCAGGTATTGTGTAGTTGGTGCTTTTAATCAGTTTTCAGTTAAATTAATTCAGTCCAAATCTATAACAGTCACAAAATGTCACCAAAATCACTCTGTCCCTCTAAAATCTTTCAGAAAATCGCAAAAATGTATTGAATTGTATCGTCTGCTGAATATCACAATATATATCGTATCGTGAGCAGAATACCGTGTATCGTATCGTGAGATTATTGTATCACTACAGCCCTAGTGATGGCTGGATAGCACACTGCTTACAGGCATGATAAAAGGAGCTGTGTTGTAAAAGTATTCAGACCATTTTATTTTTGACAGCTTTCAGTCATTTTTCAACATTTTGTCTCGTTATAACCACAGCATTCAGTTCATTTTTAAAAAGCATGTATGTATGTATGTATGTATGTAGATTTATACGAGTTAAACCTTACACAATAAAAGCTTGAAAATCTGACGGAGCAGCAGTGTGACAGAAACTGGCATGAAATATTGAGTCTTCTGAAGCTGGTGATAAAACCCAGGACATTTTACTCGCTGTTTACAATTTAGCGCCTCTTCAATGCATCAGTTGAAACCCAACAAAACGAATTGAATTCAAAAATACTTTATTGATCACAAAGGGAAATTAAATATAATTGTAACTTATTTAATTAAAACATTATTGAAATTAAAAAAACTTGAATGGATTAAGACTATAAACAGACTTCAGATCACTTTAGTCTTATGGTGTCACAAAAGGCCGTGTTTTATTTAGACTGGTCTTTCCGGTGGCGTAGCGCATGTTCGATAAGTGACCTTAAATGACTCTCCTGGATGCCCTCTAGCTCATAAAAACTACAAAATGCATTTTGTAGTTTTGTAGATGATTTAAAAACAATCTAACAGCTACTTTCAGGTGTGTTATGAAGTGTTTTATTGGCCAAACTTTTAATGGACTTCCTGTTGAGATCTTCATCTATTAGAAACGGGATTATACAACTATTACTTGACTGCCAGCTCATTGTGTGATGTACCTATGCTATTAGAGAACGTGTCGCTAAAATCTGAATGTATTGTGATGACACTCAGGTTTGAAGCTTTTCACTTGTATCTGCAATTATACACAGAGGCTAGAAATCAGAAATGATGGGCTCATTTAAGCAGCTTACTAGCACTGTACACATTAAAATACTTGACATGCATAACACAGGGGAACAGCAATACGATAATGGCACAGGTTTTACCCCGTATGTAGCGTTATTATAGATGACACTTAAAGGAACGTCAGGAGACAAGTTGAGATTTTTAAAAACCAAAAGTTTCTAAAAGGACAACACAAGGGATTGCTAAAAAGGCAAATTCAAAAGAACTTCAGGAGGATTTATTCTCTTGACTCGATGTTTTTCAGTGCAGCAGGAGCTTCATAAAATAATGAGAAAATTCCCTGTCAGATGTTTGCAAACATAAAGAAAAAAGATCAAATTCATTTGTGACGTTGCAAGTAAGTCATGAGAGCTAATACACATGGCAACCAAAAGCAGAGCTTTTCTTAATGATCAGAAATGAGAAAGTCCTTGAAACCTTCTTGTCTTTTCATTGTTCACCAGGAAAAAAACTAAAAATGGAACATTTTTCTAAAGAACTATAAACGTGAGAGAAATAAGTACATAGAAAATCCCAGAAAAAGCTAAGCTTTCTATTTACTTCAGTCAACAAGCAGACTGCGGATTAGCTTCAAACATCCCACAGTCCAAGGGGAAACTGAAGTGGTCGGCTCACAGAAAAGGCAACTGCATGGGGCTGTTAGAAGATTGAGCGCCGTATCTTAAATAAATACAATTACTTTACCCCTTTGATGCTGCCTATCTTCGTTTCCCTTTCTGCCTTGGTTTTCAAAAAGGGACTCGTGTTGCTTTAAAGTATAGAGAATGATACGGCGCATGCCCTTCCCCCACTTGTTGCTTTGCACTGTCAATCACGGAGCTAGAAGAAGGCTAGTCTTATACTTAGAAAGAAACCAGTAAAGGGGTAAAAGTTAAAGGAGCGTGTTCCATCATTCTTTTTGAATTGTGCATATAGACTTGTTTCAGAGTCAGAATATTTAAGTATGTTGAGGTTATGAAACATTCAAAAGCATGTGAAAATGAATTTTAAAACACCCATTTGGGTCAAGCCCACTAAAACTGGAAGGCTTGGCTATATATGAATGGAAATATAGGGTATGTACTGGTGCTGTCTGAAAATCTCTCGCAAAAATCATAGGATGGACTGGCAAAAAAATGTCAGCTGATTGACAGTAGAAAAAAAATTAAGAAAATTGTTTCCATTACTGTATTTTCTGTATGTTTGTGATCTAATCACTGGCTGATATCCTTCTGTATGGCTTAAATTGTTGCATCTTTTCTTCTTTTGTGACTGAGCCAAAGGAATGAGTGTGTTGTCTGATTTAATATTGGTAGTTTAACTCTCATTACATGTGCAGCCTTGGCTTGAAATCACTTTCTGGGGTCAAACAAGAAACTTGTCACATCGCTTGGAATCAAATTTTGATAAGTACAGAACTATAGAGTCATTAAACCAAAACATGAGTTGAAATTGTTGAGAAAAGTGACAAAGAAAAATATTTAACATTTCCGGTAAGTGGCTGGCTCATACTAGTGAACATAAGGGAAACAGTGCTGGTCAGAAGGGGAGCAAAAATGACAGCATCTGCTTAAATTCTGACAGAATTTTGATGATCTCAAATACATTTTTTGTCCCAGCTGTCGTCTGCCTTTTGGGTAAATTACAGGCAGTCGTAGCTTACCAGGGAGAGCTTTTAAATCCCTCCATAGAGTGCCTGTTTGTAAGGTCTTTGAGCTACTCTGACATTTTTCCTAGCTTATTTCACCTCACTAAACAAACATAACTTTACCTTATGAACTTAAAATCAAGCTGAAGACTTTGTCATCATTATTTTCTAAAGTACTGTCATCCCTACTGTGTTTCTTTACTTATGTTTGTGGATATAAGTGAAGCTAAAAGCCTTGACACATTCAAAAGGCAAAGTAAAAAAAAAGCCCTTTAAGGTAACCTTGTTAAAACAATTGCCAGCATGACACAACAATACTTTGGCTTATAACCATTTTGGTAATACTATAATACAAAAATTTTTTTGGTATTTTTGCTCAAAATGATCAAACCATGTCTCATTCCTATGTCTCGGTCCCACATCCAAATTTAAGCAGAGAAAAATGTTCTTTTGACAGAGTCGTGTAAATGCAGACTGCAGTCAGTAAAAGGAAATCTCACTCTTGCCTAAATTGGGGAGCAAACTGTCACGTTGATTAAACAGTCAGACGAAGATCCTGTAAAATGAAACCTTTTAAGCTTCTTCCATCTTGTGAGATTATGTCTAAGAGGCATCCTTCGTTTTAAAGGCAAAAATATTTTGCAGTTCATAAACCTTGTTAAAAGATGACAAAGCAGCACAGAATTTCGAGCTTCCTGCATGCAGAATATGCTGAAAACAGACCCACGCAGCAGCAGCAGCAGTGAATCAGACGGGGATCAGAATCAATCCACTGATCCTCTTTCCCCCCCATAGGCTCATCCTCCTTTGGAGACTTTAAGATCCTGCACGATATATGACTAAGAAGGAGCGCCACCGCAGCCCCTGCTAAACCCGCAGGGGGAGGGAGGACGCTCGAGTCGGTGCCTGCACGACTCCAGATAACGCTTCACCTTTGTGCCAGAGCCATTTTTCATAATGAGAAATGAGTTACTCTTTATTTTTTTTAAACCTCCTTCCTACATTTACTTACAGATAATACATTTCATGACTTGTACATACATTTGATGTCATTTTACACATTCAAAGACAGAACTCTAGCGTCGTAATGACAATTCTTAGGATAAGTACAAAGAAGCATACAGTGCATTTTTTTTCTTTTTTCACATCTCTCAAAACATTCAAAGAAAAAAAAAAGCAGGGAAGACTTTTATCCCTGTTAGACGGAACTGGAGCATTCTTATAAAATGTTTGCACCAAAGTCAGCGTTGTAAATTCAGGGTGGAATCATCACAGCTCTCGGGCTCCAGCAAATATGACAGCTCTTCACTTCACCTGGGGCAGCAAACAAGGAGTTTCCAAGTAGACACAAAGCTGCGCTGATGGGATTAAATGCCCCTGATTGATGCCTCTTTGATTAGAGGAGATGATGTTGCGTAAGAGGACGCCAAGAGCCGCTGCTCGCTTTTTACCTCGTGGAACAGGAGGTGTGCTGACGTTGCACTGTGACCTCGGGCGCCTGACCAGGTCGGCTGGTTTACAAAGAAACGTATTGATTTACACAAAGTTGGTCAGGGAGGGAAGTGGAAAACTTTGCCCCCAACAGTCACACAATCAATGGACCGATAGTTTGGGTCTTTACAAGCGTAGGCCGTTTCCACATGGATACGATAAAGCTCCTGTGTAAGACGGGTATTTAAAGTCCAAAGCTGTGTGGATCTCAAACACTGGCTGGCAATCAAATCCTGTTAAAGCTTCTTAAAGGAGAAGCAGAACTGTTGATCTGTTTGACTCTTGAAGGAGCAGGGGTTGTGCTTGCAGCTTTGCATGCTTCTCTCATAATCAGGTTCGTACGATTCAAAAGCTATATCTATGTAGCAAAGTGATAGGATGAGAATAGATGAGCTTCAGCATGGAATAAGTTTGAAATAAAACAATTAGTTTACAAGTGATCTTAAAGTTCTCAAAGACATACAGTGACTTGGAGAAGAATTCACACCCATCACACTTTGTCACATTACAGCCAAAGACTTGCTTTCATACCCCTAAATAAAATCCAGTTTGATCAAATGCCTCCAGAAGTCACTTAAGTAGTAAAAATGATCTGTGTACAAGTTATTTATAGGCCTCCTGTAACTCTGGAGGAGTTATGAGCTGAGGTTTATGTGAGAGATTCCATCGAAAGGCCAACACCACTGTGATACACGGTGGTGGGAGCAGCATGCCGTGGGGTTTTCTGTAGCAGGGACAGCAAAGCTGGTCGGAGTTGACTGGAAGACGGCGGAAGCTAAACACTCATCAATCCGGGGAGAAAACCGACTGACGGCTGCAAAACACGAGACCCTTGAAGGGGTTCGCCTTCCAGTAGACAGATTAATGTTTGCAGATGTTCTCCGTCCAGTCGTACCGACGTCGAGCTGTGTTGCAAATAAGACTGGAAGCCTAAAGTTGGTATAGAGACAAAGCCCAAAATACCTGCATCCTGCACACTCTGAATTTTACTCATATTATAGTTCTTCCTTTTTACAATCAAGCACCGCTTTGTGTTGGTTTCTGTCTTAAAATCCCCATTAAACACATTTGTGTTTTTGGCTTTAAAGTGACAAAAAAAAGAAGCTAAAAGTGAACCAGAGGTGTGAATATTTTTGCAAGACAAACTGTACGCTTTGCATTACAACAACACAGCTCCTCATCATTTCAGGAACAGCCTCTATCAAAGCTCATCTCAAGTTGAAGACAGTTGATGTACAAAATGCCCATAATCTAGAAAAAATAAATAAATAAATAAAATGTATAGATGAGTAGCATATTAAAACGAGTATACGTTCAGATGACTCATTAGTCCCTTTACAGGAAAGACGCTGTCTTTCCTAATTGTTTTGGCGCCGTTGCTCCCTGCGCCTATCGCCTTTACAGCATGAACAGAGACGTCAGATGCTCTTTATGTGCTGAAGGGAATATATTTATATTTCTTTATAAGCGCCTTTTAACGTTTCCCCATCACTACATTTGAAAAGTCTTTATCCTCCCAGTTGGCCCTCACTCTCACATTGGTTTGGCTGCTAAAACAGCAGCAGCCATGTGCATTGTGCAGCTTAAAGTATGATTATACATTGTGCTTATGATTGCCAAAGGGACACTGAATGCTACTGCTTTGGCATAGCTCAACAATGACCTATTTAACTGCCTACATTAAAAGATTTGAATCTCAGCGCGGGGAGCAGCTACATTTATCGCAACGTGATTTCAAGCATGCCAAAAAAAAACAAAAAACAACAAATCTTACATAGAATTACATAGTGAGTTTGCATGTTTTGCTCAAAACAAAGGGAGGAAGAAGTTTCACGCATTCCTTCTCGATAAGACCTTCTCTGTGCAGAGTCCCAATGTTACTTCCGGTTCCTGTTCTTCCTCCCTCCTTGGAGACCAGTTCATGCAATCCATATCGGTGCTAACTAGTCTGGACCAGTTGGAAACGACTGGAGAAAAACCGGGGTGCCGCATCCGCTAGAGGGACCAGAGAGAAACTAGCTCATGTAGCGGAGGACGAACTCCAAAAACTGATGGTTTTGAGGATGACTTTAAGACTAGAGACGTGCATATCAGTCCTAATCAGTCCATTTGAGTCCAGATCCATGAACCGGAGAAGCCTAACAGACGGTGCAGGTCTTCGACTTCCCTCCCTCACCACCACCAGCTAAAAGAATGAAAAAAAACAAAAACCAGATTAAAAATGTTGTACTTCTTGGTCTCAAATTACTACAATGCAACCCTTGTTTAACTTTGATACCTTTCTTGGCTTCCTCCTCTTCCAGCTTCTTCTTTTCATCTTCAATGGCCTTCATCTTTGCATTGTACACCTCAGCCAGCTCGTTCCAGTGTGCCCTGTTGTTGTTCAGACCGTCGAACATGGGTTGGATCTCTTTGTGGAACCTGGAGAACTCCTGGGCAAACACAAAGAGCAACAGGCGAGGGTTATTCTCGTCTCGGGGCCCTCTTTAGAGAGCATCTTCAAAGGCCAAATGCAGCGATCAGGTGCAAGTGTTGCGGCGTGGGTCCACGGGGACAGCGGGCCCCACGCTGCGCGGAGTGCTCATCACAATATCAGGCTGGGCTGAAAAGGAGCTCGCTATTGTGTCCCACAAGTTCACAGCCTGCAGCTTTTCACGCCGTCTCGGATAGATGAAAGCTTAAAAACATCTCTCTAAAGCTAATAATAGCCCTGAATGAGAAATTATTGAACTCACTGGCTACCTTCAGTCATATAGAACATTTTGATTGATAGGTGGTTTACAGCGTCTTAAAAAATAATAACACGAATTATTTCACAGCCGCAGACCGTGTTGCATTTTATCGGGACTGTAAGTAAAAGGAGAAGTTTCAAAAGTTTTTATCTAGACACCTGATTTAATACCGTAAGTAGTCGTTTTGATACCTGAAATGTTACGTTACGTTTCTCAGGTTTATATTTGTAGAAATTTTAAATACTATAGTTTTCATTCTACTTTACAGTTATCACCTTGCGTCTGGTTGTAATTTGAAAAAATGTCAGAAGGTATTACGTACCTCTGAATGTGAAATTATTGAACTCAATGCCAGCTGTTTTTATCATGTAGAAAGGTTTTGTAAGACTCCTTGAGCTACATGTATGTTGCAAGTACTTACTGTGATTATTAGAGAATGTTTAAACTCACGAATCAGACACCAACTTTCAAAAACTGCTGACATAAATTGCAAAATACCTGCAGGGTAAATCTTAAAGCCTTATCACTCTATGAGTGGATTTAGATTCAAGCAAACACACTCTCTGCCGCAAATCAATTTTCTTTTGAGTCGTAACATCTATCTGTATAGTTTCATCTTTCTGCGGTGTGTCTTAAGAGAAGCGGAGAATCAGTGGAGTATGAGAAACGGCTTACCTTGTACACAAATGAGCACACAAAGTCGATGAAACCACATTGCATCTTGGGTAGCTGTTCTGCACAGTTTCTGTCCATCATGGGCTAAGAGAAGAAGGGAGAAGGAAAGAAAGAGACAAAGAAGTTTTCATGTGAGAAAAACAAAAACAAATGAGCGCTATAAAAGTAATGGAAAGGGAAGCCTGGAAGGCACTCGAGTTATGCTGAACTTACAATTGGCTGCTGGTCCAAAACGGATCTTTCCAAATCGCCCTGTTCCCAGAATTCAGCTGCAACCATCAGAGCCACCTGCAAAGACAGCGACGCTCAGAAGGAGCAACGGCTTGACAGGGCGAAATGAAAAGGACTGCATGTGAAACGAACACATCTGACTCTAAAAAGCAGCCTTTTCAGGGCCATTTTCAGCCTCCCTCCATCAATTAAATAAGCAGTTTACTCCTGACCCTCCAACTCAAATAGCCTAAAAAAATAAAATAAAAAACCGGCATGATAGCAGAAAAAAAAGCTAATTATTATTTGCTAGCAAACTTCACTTCAAGGCTCACCTTGCTCTGCACCTCCCAGGGTTTGGTGATGGCTGACAAGTCACAGCCTGTCATCATCATGGCCCTGGAGGTGAGAAACAGACAGTCAGTCAAGGCAAGGCGACATCCTGGCTGTGATGAATATGATTTTTAGCGGCCTGCTGTGTCAGGAGGCTTTTAACGGTTGGAACAGGCAGAAGATTTTTTTTTGTTTGCTGCCATAAAAAAAAAATGTTGCGTACATGATAATTTCCTTCCTGATGGGGTTGTTAGAAATGTAGGCGATGGCCTCCTTCTCATCTCCCATTGGTTCTGTGGCATTCACAATGTTTTGGAACATGGTTCTCTTCCTGCAAGCAGACAAACAGAGGACATTAAAAATATATATATGAATATACCGTATGAGGCATCCTTCCCTATACAATGTTGAAGCGTGATTATGTATCTTAATTCTAGCAAAAACAATAAGTACAAAACAACTGATAATAAAATACATATGGAAACAATGAGCAGCAAAGTAAAAGTAGTTATTTGATTATCTAAGCAATTGAAAATAACTACAGAATTAAATAAAATGTAGTTTTTTTGCGGAAAGAAAGAAAGAAAGAAAGAAAGAAAGAAAGAAAGAAAGAAAGAAAGAAAGAAAGGAAGAAAGAAAGAAAGAAAGAAAGAAAGAAAGAAAGAAAGAAAGAAAGAAAGAAAGAAAGAAAGAAAGAAAGAAAGAAAGAAAGAAAGAAAGAAAGAAAGAAAGAAAGAAAGAAAGAAAGAAAGAAAGAAAGAAAGAAAGAAGTGGCCATAAACGCCATAATATTGCATGAATAAAAGCAATTCTGATATTTAAAACAAAGTACTTTTGTACTTTGGTAAATAAAAGAGTGAACCTACTTGAAGTAAAGGGCCAGATCAGTGGCAATAATGCAAACATCAAACAAGTGCTGCACGGTCTCAAACTGACGCTTCTGCAGGTTGCAGAAGATGTTCAAACTCTGCAATGGATGACAAAGCAAAAGATGGTGGTCAGTCAAAGTTTATGATGACACCAAGAACAATTTTAGTCAGTATTTTTAATTTGAATCCATGCATTCACCTCCTCTCCCATGAGCGTCTTGCTATATTCCAAATGGTGTCTCTCCATAATGGAGGAGCCGTGAAGTTTGGCCAGAGGAGATGCACTCCTATGAATTAGAAAGAAAAAAAAAAACAGCTGTCATGAGAAAACTGTGCAACTTTGGTCACAATAACAAAAGGTTTTTCATTAACTTGCTTTGTCTGGTAGAGGTTATTAGTTCCTCTGTGGTCGATATCGTGGCAGAAAGCCGCAGCCACCATGGCGAAGGCATCTAGATCCGAGTAGTACTTCCTCAGCTTCCCTGTCTGCAAATGAGAAATATGTGTGAGTGTGGATCAGAAACAGAGCCTCAGGAATGCGAAGAGATTTATAGCGAAATACAAACGGCATCACCTGTAGTAGGCAGAACATGGTGTGGCCTACATTGAAGCCGTGCCTCCAGTTGTGGTATGTAATGGCACGGTAACCCTTTCTCACAGTGTACATCCACTTGGTCAGAGTCTGAGGAAACAAACGAGGTTCATTACTGCATGAGGCTAATGAGCGCCATCCAAGGTTCAAATTTACTTTAGAGTCCAAACAAAGAAAGTCGAAATTCTCCTAGAAGGTAGATCGTCTCCTGCTTTAGTTTCTTTCTTTTTTCTTTTTCTTTTTTAAAGGTTTACAGTAAAGTAGGCATGGGTCAAACTTTTAAAGCTGTGGCTTAGATACCGCTAATGTTTTTCGTCATACTGTTTTACAGCTCAAAGTAGAGCAGCTCCATGAAATCAGAGTTTGGACGACATCAAACAATTTATATGAAAACATAATATGGTGACAACCACCCTCTTCAGATGAGGAGTTATTACTGAGGAAAGAAACCTCAAAGTTGCCAAATATCATTATCAGTGGGGTGTTTAAAAGGGAAATCAGAGACACAGAGATCTATAAACTGCTTTCTGCAGCATTTCGTGACATTTCTGTGGTTCATTCCGGCTGCCAAAGAGCAAGAGAGAGCAAGCAGATGATGGGAAGGCTGTGTGGAGTACAGCAAAGTAGCTTTGTTTAATCCTTTTGAGATTTCTACCTCTGTCTGGTATAGATTATCCTGGATTCTGAAATGTTGGCAGCCTTTTAGAAATCTCAGAGTTGAGGTAAGGATTTACGCTCTTGAGGAAGCACAAACAGAGGCTGCTGTTTTAGTGCTGACCCCGCAACCCACACTAAAGTTTAATACAAAAAAAACAGACAAATAAGTAAACTTAGCAATCACTCTGTCAAATATCTTATTTGTGTTTTTATGTCTTCTGTTTTTCTACATTTTTTTAAAGTTTATTTTCAGCACTACTGGTCTTCATGTGATAGTAATCTGACACGAAGGAGGCAGAGAGAAGGAAAGTCATGCAGCAACGGAACTAAAGAAGTGAAACCCATCACTCTGATTAAAGTAACACGTTACAATGTTAGCTGCCGAGGTATTAGCAACATCTCTCTTAAACATATAAGCGAAGGGTGGTTACCGCAGCAGATAGCCCAACTAACAAGCCAGCTCATAGTATCTTGTTATACTTGATAAACCACCATTGAGCTTAGTTATGTATATCTCTACTGTAACAACTGCCTTGTTGTTTTGTTTTGGGATTTTTTTTTTTTTGGTATAATAAAATCTTTACACAAGGAAACACCAACGATGATTTATCTTATAGAGATCTCAACAAATAAAGGACATAATCAAAACGTGTCAGACGTGTTGGGAAAAGTAACGAGACCTTTTCACACAGCCATGGTTCAGAATTTCCCTTCAGAAACTGAATCCCTTCTCTGAAAAGCAGCTCTAAGCACCTTGTTAGAGCTGCTTCGTCGTGAAAAGAAAAAAGAATAAAATAAAATAAGTGTCAGACTGGGTGACTCACTTCTGCGGGAACTTTAAACTTTTCGACAACCCCAAGCTCAAAGAACATGCGGATGCCGGCTTTAATGAGGCCGTGCTCCGTGACGGGGAAGTCGCTGAAGCCGAAGTTGTACAGATTCTCTCCGTCCACGTTGTCGGCAGGCGGGCAGTTTGCCCTCTGAACGGAAACACACAGAACCGATACGTCATTAGAGAAAGTCGGATTTGATTTGGATGGAAATACAAAAAAACTTCCTTGGTATTAATTAAAGAAGTTATATTTTTATACACTGTATAAAGCAAGCAATTATTTATTTTTTTCCCGTTTCTCTTACTTCTTTTAATGTTGAGGATTTAATGCATTGAATCATCACTGCAATAATCTCTTGACTTTTAAAGCCAAGAGATTATTGTATTGACTTCACCAAATTGTTTGAATTCATCTGAATCTCAGTGAATTTAACCTTCTTACAACTAAAGAAAATAATAATGACATCAGTAAAAATCTTATTATTGTAGGATTTAACAAATAGAAAACAGCAAATATGAATCTGATTAAAGCCAGACAACGAGAAAGAAAAAAAAATGGTAATTTGTCTATAAACGTCTGGTTTCCACTGTAACATGTTGTGATAAAATGACACATACCAGTAATTTGTACATCTCCTTCTGGTCACAGTCTTCAGGGTCAGCATCAAACTTCTCCTTGGTGTTCTGGTTATAAAAAACATTTCACATGACATTTATCAACATGCCGTGTCGATTAACAGACCTTTAAAGCACAGTTCTCTCCTTGCTCACTTGATGAAAATGCTCAAAGCCATGTTTAAGCCCTGGTGTTTTTATGTTAGTTGCCAGGCGGACGTATAATAATCCTGACCTTTTTATAGTCCTTTAAAGCTTCTGATGCAAAATTGTTTTTTTTTTCAAAACGCTATTCTCTGAGCTTTCCTATAAATTACTGCGGCAACTGCTAAATGTCAAAGAAAACCACGTTGATACAGACCAGAATGGACTGCATCTCATCCGAGGTGCATTTGGTTTGGTACATGAGCATCTCCTGGGCAATGTCTTTCCTCCACTCCATGCGGTTCAGCCTGTCGTAGGTGTCACAGTTCAACACCGACCACCCCAGGAACTGTGTCAGGGCCTAGTTCAAGCACAACGAGAGAGCAACGAGAAAAGGATAAGGACGGCGTTCAAACGAGAAGAGAAAACTGAAGGCGAACGCAGAACCCTTACCTCGGTGATCTGCTCGTCATACTCGTCAAACGGTTTGCCGTCCTTCCTGTTGAAGAAGGTGGCGACGCCCACAATCTCCTCCTTCTTGTTGACGATGGGCAGCGACAGGACGTTCTTGATGACGAAGCCCGACTCGTCCACTGCCTCTTTCTGTAAAGCGCACAGATTGCAGTAAAACCGAGACTTTTGTCCTCTTTACCAGAAATCTGCGAGAGACTTCTGCGAAATAGACAAAAGAGCGAAGCATCCTTTGTTCGGTTTGGCCTTGCGTACCTGGAAAGTGAAGTAGTCATCTGCAGCAACGTTCATCATGTTGCAAATCTGTAGGCAACAAGATGGAAACACTTATTATAGCCGATTCCTTTATGCATGTACGTCGTGAAAAAGTTAGTATCTATGTTTGTCATTCGAAAATTCAAAGACCTACATAGATATTCAGTTCTTTCAAAAGAAATGTTCAGCTACTGATGGCTTTTCTTTTTTTTTTTTTCTTAATCAACAACAAAAAAAAAAGATATCAACAGAAATGTGATTCCAAACTGACATCCTATCACTTAATGCTGCTAATCGCAGCTTGTAAACATGTTCAAATACAATACAAATGTTCAAAGGTTGTCTTACTTTGTCACACTTTATCACACAAATGTATAGTTTGCTTATTAGGAATCTTCACACCATTGGAAGGGAAATCATTAATATACAATTATAAATATATTTCAAAAACTAAGAAAAAAAAACAATATTTTGAATAGCTTTTTTACAGCTAAATGTCACAATCGGTTCTTAAGTGTAGCATGTCAAGTTTTCTTTGCTTGTTTTGATTAAACTGACTTACAAAGCCGTTCTCTGCCACGTAGGTTGGCAGTCCGCTGACCAGAGCCCAGTGATCTGCAGGTGGACCTCTGGAAAAACAAAAGAAACCTGTTAAAACCACCAAACTTTCATATTTTAAGCTTAGAAAATGGAAGTGTGACAAACAAGGCGAAACAAGAATCCACGACAATTTTGCAAAAACAGATAACGGAGAAGAGGAGAAGGAATTATGTCACTTTAGAAAATTAAATATTCAAAGCATTATGGGAATTTAGTGTATTTGTTGGATGCGGCTGCTCACGGTATGACTTTAATTTCTTCTTTGGCTTCAAGGAGGTAGTCAATGATCTTATAAAAGTTGATTTCCTGCAAGAAAAGAGGAAAAACCTTTAGAAATTAGCCATCATTTTTAAGCAAAACAACTACACAGTTTAACTGTTTTATTTTAAAAAAAACAGGGAAAAGGGAATTTATCACCCTGCCGTCCGGTGTTTTTGGTCCTTTATAGGGTTCCACGTCTCCTAGCTTCACAGGCCACTCGTCGTAAAATTCCTGCAGAAGGAAACGCAGAAAAAGACAGTAGATGATCCAGCAAATCAATCAAATAAATGATAAAGAAGCGGTGTTTTCTGCACCAACCTTTTCTTTAGTCATGTCCAACAGCCCCACTGAGTAACGCTCAGACTGCAGATAGGTCCTCACGGTGTAGAGAGCTTTGTGGAACTGCCTCTCAATGTCTGTCAACTCTTCAAACACTTTGCTGGCAGACCAGAGCAGCACCTGGAGCCGAAAATATCCCCCAAAATATGCTGTTCATGCGATTTTTAACACCATAGAAGCTGCATTCCAGGCAGATCTAGTAAACTTATTCATGTTTCCATGAAGGATGTTGCAGGAGTTGTTTACCTGACTCCTCCTGGACTCTACGTTGAACATGTAGGCTGTGTAATACTGCAGACAAATGACTTGAGCAAAAGTCATGTACTTATGGAAAAGCTGTGGACCAAAACAGATGACAGATATTTAAACACAGATAAAGATTTAAGACACTTGGAATAAAAAAAATACCTCAGCCAAGCAAATACTGATCTATAAAACACTTTGTAGTTCTTGGCAGGGTGATAAAATCTGATACTTGCGAATAATGCAAGGTAAAGTGGTGCAGCATGTTTTTCTAAAATGCTACCAATCTATATATTTTAAACCAATCAACGTATTCTAAAGGAAATAACTTAACAATAATTCAGCTGAGAATTCACCAGAACTGGTCAAGCAAACAACATTGTTCCCATCTGAGCCATTTATTCTGGCTGAGATGTTTTTTGTTTTTTCTCATGGCTTTAGACATACAGGTGAAATATTCTAATCCAGCCTGCAGAAAGAAAAAAGCTTTTTTTTTTCTCCGACTGAATGCTTAAAAGCACCCACACCAAACCTGTCTGGTCTGATCGGCTTCTTCCAGCAGCACAATGACAGGAATTTTTGTGCCACATAATCACACAAGTAATTTTTATTCACTTTAACATTCTTCTGAACTTGAATACAGTTTTTAACTATCAGCCAGACCCCAATAATGGGAATGAAATGCATGTTGCAGAAAGAGAAGGATGTATTGTACGGTTTAAAATTCATGAGCATCTAGAATTCAAAGCACTCGGGGTCAGAAGGATCTGCAGCAGCATTCCACCTTTCTCAGCCAGGATAAGCATGGATGTAATGGTCTTACCTTCTCATCCTCTGGCGTGAACGCATCAGCTCCTATTTTGTTAAGCACCATGATGACTCCAAGGCAGTCTTTGTCAGCCATCATGGGGTAGGACATTATGCATTTCGTCTTGTATCCAGTTTGTTTGTCCACAAAGTCGCAGAACTTTGAATTCTGGATTTAGGGGGGCAGAGGGTAAGGGAAAAGCTTGGAATTATATTCAGACGCATTGAAGATTGAAAATCTATTTCCAAGCATCATCAACAGTTACACTTTCAGTTTTTTTTTTTCCTTTTGTGCAGTTCCAAACCTACCAAATTTACGATAATAATCTAATAATCTACTAAATTTATGATAATAATCTAATAATCTAGAAGAATAATATTATCTGTAACCAAGAAAGAAGAAATCTGGTGAATGAAACATTTTTAACCACATAAATCCGACAATGAATTTGCTGCTTTTTAGCAATAAAAATCCACAGAAAAAAATAAATCTTGTAGGAAAATATAATAGCATTGATTACAATGTTTTAAAATGTATTTATGACAAAATTGAGTCAAAAGATGAAACTACCTACTACGCTTGTTTATGCATATTTCTTCCAAACTGCAAATTTCTAACCTTTGTCTTGTGGTCTGTCAAATCCTATATACTATATTAAAACAATAAAATAAACAAACAGATTAAAGTAATTTGTATTTATAAGTCCATGTTAAGATTTCCTAAACAGGGCAATAGAAATGATTTGAATAAGTTGATAAATCATAAAATAAATAAGTCAATTTATATAGAAAATAAAAATTGTAGATAAAGTAATAATAAAATAAAACTAACAGAAAGAATAATAAAGAAAAAAAAGCTAAAGAATTGGAGGTGACATTCATTTGTAATAATTACTTAAGAGAAAATTAAGCAACAATTTAAATACAAAGTTTATTTGCAGCCCAAGGATTTTGCTAGATATCTTGATTTTTCATGCTTAAGTGATAGTTCAGCATTTAAAATTACATTTATTATGAAACAGAATACTTGTACATTTTGGTTAATATATTGTTTTCAAAGTATGTTTGTAAGACCAACCGCATAAATTGTCCCCTTTTTCTAGTTATTATTATTGATTTATTTATTTTTTAGCTTTTGTTGAAATACTGCCCTGTAAATACAAGAACCAGACCAAACTTAGAGAAATAACCTAGATTTTATCATTTATTTTCTGCTACTTGCTTAATAAATAACATAATATATATATTTTAAGGCTTTTTAAACAATACACATTCTGCATTTAGGTCATTTCTTACATTTTGGCTAACTATTACTATATTATGCCCCAAAAGTTTGGGACTGGGAATGCAAAATTCTGGATGTTTAAAAGCAGGTGCTGTGTGGTTGGTAGGTGACGGGCCCAACTGGTGGTGGGGGCCCAGATCAGGTTTGACTTAGTTTGATTTGGGCCACGTACAATCTTGGACCAGCTCTGGACTTGGCTTCAGTTTACTGCATAATTCTTTAACTGACTTTCAAAGCGAGATCCCAGGAATCTTCTTATGTAAGCGAGGCTAAAATTATCTATAGACAGGCTGGAAAAAAACATACGGAGAATGTAAACAAATGTGACTCAGGCTTAGCTACTTAGAGTACATTCAGTTTTTTGGGAAAGATTAAAAGATAATAGCAATTACTTTTTTTCTCAAATCAACACTTCTTTATGTGTGGGAGTCTGTATAAGCACTCCCACACATATAGTGTCTGTATCTGTATCTGGTGATTTTCTATGCAAGTACAAATAGTTGTTCTTATTAAGGGATAGATTAGGTCATCACCTGAACAACCAGCTCCATTTTTAACAGAGGTGTCGACCTCTACTCCTGCAGAAACATTTTTGGCTTCATAAAAGTTCAAAATGCATGTTTTTTTTTTGTGCTTATGATAAATACATGATTGTAAAAGCATAATGCATTAGTTATATAATTATTATGTAATCATTATAAATGTGGTTTTATGAATACAAGGTTCAAGAAAAGAAAGACGCTTAAAACTAACTAAGTTAGTTTTATTATTATTTTTTTGTCTTTTTTTTTTAATTGCGCAAAAATTGCACTAAACATTTTCAAAGTCTGACAGAAATTAGAAATCTCCTTTGGTATTATTTACATTTTCTTTCTTTTTTTAATGCCATGAAACAGTTAAATAATTGCAACTGTGAATATTTTGTCTAAATCTTCATGCATTCTGAGAGCTTTCCAAAGTTAACTCCTCGCCCCGTCTCACCTTGGTAATGTCCGCAACGTTTTGGGGCTTCTTGGAGGTGGCTGTGTGGCCCACTATCCCCATGTCAGTGGGGATCACGATCTCACTCTGCGGGTTCACCAGGTTGGCCTCGTACTTGGAGGTCGGGGTCACGTCGAAGAGGCAGGTTGCGAGCTCGGGGATTCCGTTTCTGGAGCGGCAGATGTAGTAGCTGACCCTGTCGGCCTGCAAGATGAGAGCGGTTCTCTGCAGCACCTTGTGGAGGTTCTTCTCGATGACCGTCTGCTTCTGGAGCTCCTGGAGCAGCTCGAAGATGATGGCGGCCTCCTGCACCGAGTTAACATCCTTAAACGAGGCCGTGTCCTTGATGTTGAGGGGCTCGGAGAATGCGGCGCTCAGGGCCTCGGCACGCAACTTCTTATCAAAGTACTCTTTGGCGAACTGCGGGTTGTTCTCCAAGTATTTCTCCACGCTGTCCTTATCTGCCATTTTTTTGGTACTTGATGTGTCCTCTTTGTTTGATCACTCTCTCTCTCTCTCTCTTTTTTTTTTTTTTACCAAAGCATCACTTGAAAAGAAACGGTGAAAGCTGAGACACAAGCCGCGTTCTTGCTGTTTGAGTGGGTCTAACAGCGTCCCTTTGAACGGACGTGCATCCTCCTCCGTGGACGCATCCCGTATCCGCCCGCAGACAGTACAGGGGAGAGTGCAGCTTAGAGGCTGAAAGGATCAAATTCGCCACTAATTAACGTGACGTCAGGACATTAAAACCCCTGCTTTAAGCATCCTTAACCTGCAAATCCCAACGCTGATCATTTCACGTGGGCCAATCCTACCAAGCCCATGAGGGAGAGTGAGATGTTGGCAGGTAAGATGCCTGAGCTGAACACCTGAGCTACAACCGGGCAGATTGTTATCAACACCACTCTGACATGTTGAGAAAAGATAGACGGAGTGAGCAGAGAAGAAACATGCTGCAGACATGGGATTTAGGTTAGAATTCAAGTCCATGTTAAGGGTAAAATGTTATTGTCCAACAAACGGCTTTCTCCTCGAGGAAGCTTAAGCATCCCGTTATAGCAGAGGGGATTACAGGCCAGGAGGTCCCCCACACCTTTTTACCTTTTACTATGAAGAAGACACCAATCCATAAAACCTTTTCATGGTTTGCCGTGTTGCAACTGCACATTATGATTGATTTTATGGGGATTTAATGAAAGACCAAACAGAAAGCAGTGCTTAAATATGAAATGGGAGGGAAGCAAAACAGGATTATGATTAAATTTTTTGCGCAAATAATGTGGAAAAAAATTTGTTAATGCTTCTTAAAGAATGTTAGAAAACAAATAGGCTAAGAAACACAAAAATAAAGTTTGTTTATAAAGCTACATTCCGGACTTTGAAAAACTCATGAAGCATTGTTCAAATGGAAAGAGTTTAACACAATACATCAATAACTAACCAGTCACCAAATCTGACAGGCTGGGCAAATAGAGCATTAAACACAAAAATCCAATGTTCGTTTTTTTTAAAGGAAAACTGTTAGTCGTATACTCCAACAATCTGGACTTAACAGAAAAGTGAGAAGAAGAGTTACAGCAGAAATAGTTTTGACCAAAGAGTATGTGCCATAATGTCCTAGTCCAAGTCCAGACATAAACTGAATTGAGAATCTCTGGCAAAAAGTAAACACTGATGTATCAAATCTGAGCTCGACCTATTCAGAAAGTACTGACTTAGAGGATTCAAACAAATGTAAAAAAAAATCAAATAAAATAAAATCTAAAGTCGCGCAGTTGGTAGAGCTGTTGCCTTGCAGCAAGAAGGTTCTGGGTTCCCAGCCCCGGTCTTTCTACATGGAGTTTGCATGTTCTCCCTGTGCATGCGTGGGTTTTCTCCAGATACTCTGGTTTCCTCCCACAGTCCAAAAACATGACTGTCAGGTTAATTGGCCTCTCCAAATTGCCCCTAGGTGTGAGTGTGTGTGCGTGGTTGTGTGTCCTGTGTGTCTCTGTGTTGCCCTGCGACAGACTGGCGACCTGTCCAGGGTGACCCCGCCTCTCGCCCGGAACGTTAGCTGGGGATGGGCACCAGCAACCCTCCCGACCCCACTGAGGGACAAGGGTGTAAGAAAATGGATGGATGGATGGATGGATGCATTTTCTTACACCCAGTCTGTCGCAGGGCAACACAGAGACACACAACCATGCACACACACACTCACACCTAGGGGCAATTTGGAGAGGCCAATTAACCTGACAGTCATGTTTTTGGACTGTGGGAGGAAACCGGAGTACCCGGAGAAAACCCACGCATGCACAGGGAGAACATACAAATAAATAATTTTAAAATCACTTTGTCCTGTGTTAAAGATATAATTTTGAAGCTCAAAAAAATAACCAGTGTCCCTTAAAATATAAAATGAAATCTCACAACAACATAACAGATTTTTAGTTGTGAGTAAATTGGAAAAATGATAGGCTTTAATGTAACCTCCATCTAGTAAATAAGTAAATAATTACACGTCAAATAGCACTAGAATGCAGCCTTACTTATTAAGTTATAACCATTCAGTTTCCTGACTTAGTCAGAGTCAGAGCAGATTGTTTAAACAACCTGAGCAATCAAGAGCCAGGAGCTTTACTAGCCTCACATAACCCCTCCTTGGAGCCAATCCTCCATTAGCTCCTGCTAATGTTCTGTCCTTGTTTTGCTACAGTGGAGCAAGTATCTAAATAGGGTCCTGTCCGCAGCACCAATCGCCACAACGGCAGGCCAGATAATGCTCTCATTGTGAAAGCAGTCTACTCTAGTGCTAATGAAATCATCATGGAGGTATCAGTCCAGCCAATTTGCAGAGATGTGGGATTCAGAGAGCGAGGCCGTAAACGAAGATGGCTGATCGCTATTAGCTGAGCTCACTGTTGGTTTAGCTGCTGGAATTTGGCGAGAAAATAAGTTTTTTAATCGATGTTGCTGTGAGGATTAAGACAATCTTATCAAGGGGGAAATGTGAAAGGTGTCACTGTGTGGGCATTGTGGAAACAAGTGAAGGCTGTCTCACAATGACGAAAAACTGGTTAAGTGTGGGAAAAACAGAGAAAAAGACCTTTGATACACACATCACGGCTGTATATAGAAATATCTATATATATACATATATATATATGTATATATATCTGCTTTTTTCATCTTACTTAAAACCAAAGACCGATTCCGTGCAGTATTAAGATCATTTTAGTTATCTGATCATTTATCTATAATTAAATAAAATATCTCCACACAGATTCACTTTTTAAGCTAAAATCTAAAATTGAATTGCACCACTGCTGTATTGCAGTCATCAGTTTGTACTGTTTTTTTTTCTTCCAAATCTCTTTTTTAAACAAATACATAACTCAACTTTTATGTCATACATTTAAATTCTGAAGTTCTTATGATGTTAAAGTAATCGAATGATCTGTTTAACATTTGGCGAAAAACATTTTGATGATCCCCATGACTTTGGGGGAAAATAATCTTTGGACTCAGGAGAAAAGAATTGGAACTTTATGAAAGGTGTCTGCTTTCCTCCTTCAGGACCTGGAAAAGTTCCCACAGCAGATGGAATCATGAGTTCTGCTCTCCGGCAGGAAATCCTGAAGGAGGATGTCGAAATGTCATTTTGAAACCTTTGACTCTAGTGCATTTGGTTATGCAGCAGGCAAATGATTCAAAACACATTCATATTCAATAAACCTCACTAATGTTACTTAATTAAAACAAATCTGCAAATAAAAAAAAAGAAAGCCTTCACAGCGAAATAAAGACTTCTCTTTAGTTCTTGCAAACACCGGATAGCTTGAGTTGTTTGTAACGGTGGTACAACCTGTAATTAGGCTTAAGGGAAATTATTTTTAATCTATTATTATTAATCTGTTTGACTGTCACATAAAAAAATTAAGCAAAAGCTAAAGTAATCGATTTATGGGGCAAATTATTTATTTTTTTACAGTACAGTTTATTGTAGTTTTACTGTAATCTTTAAATCTATCTGTAACAGATAAACTTTAAGTTTTAGATGGTTTCAGACTATCCTAGCCATCTAAATCTATGGTTACTAAAAGTCTAGTTCATTTATTTTTCTGTCTGTTTTTTTTCCATGTATTTGTTGTCTTTTATTCCTGGCTTTAACAATGTTTTCCTTTTTTTTTTACTGAGCTTGTATCTTTGGCCCAGCTTCCAGTATTTGTTTGTATCTTTCTTCTCCTCCCCTCAATAGTGAAAGCAGATGGTCGACCTTCCTGCTTCTTTTTTGTTTTTCCAAAGAGCTGCCCTCTGACCTCTCAGAGTAACTCTGCGTTTTTCTGAACAAGGGTATCTTTTGTGGAACTGTTTTTTCCCCCTTTGTAAATAAAGTCATGTTGAATGTGAATGAACTGAATTAAACTGGATCAAGTTGAGTTGCATAAAATTTGACTTGATCTGATATTATCAACTGAGTTCTACATGGTTTGAAAAAGACACAAAGTTGTATTTTCTTTAAGAAAAAAAAAAGATTACATGGATAAAACTGAACTGAATCGAAGAAATCTTTCTTGAAATTATACTTTACGCTTTGAAATCATTTTTAGCAATCAAATTTAGGTAATTGTGCTCTGTTAGGTTACTTGTCAACACAAATATATGGCTTTTATCTTGACAGTTCAGTGCATTAAGACATATAAGCAGGGTTAAGATGACTTGCTGATGTTCAAACCCAGCATCAGAACAGAACAGGAAATATGGAGACTTTAAACATAGCTATTTCAGAAGCTGCAGAGCTTCTAAGATTTTCATGCACAACCATCTCCCAGGTTTGCAAAAGCTGGTTTGAAAGCAACATTTTTCTGTGGGCAGAAATTGCCTTTTCCGATGTCACACAATAGAAAAGGATGTGCACACCGGTTCAAGATGGTGGAAAGGGGGACACTCAATCAGGTACAAAGAATGCTATCTCTGAACGCACAAGCTGTTGAACCTCGAAGCAGATGGGCTACAGTCATTCCTGTTAGCCAAGGGAAGAAAACCAAGGTTAGAGTTCATACACACTCTCCAAAATTAGCCAACTGATGGGATAAACTGATCAGATTAGTTATTTATTTCAGCTGAAACATTTATGTTGTGAATTTTGATCTGTTCCGGCTTGATTCAACAGCAGAGGCTGCTGGCAGTGTAATGGTGTGAGGGATATTTGTGCGGCATTTAAGTACCAACGAGGTATTTAAATGCCGCAGCTTCCTCACTGGCTACTTCCACTAGGATAATGGAAATTGTTTATCAAGCCAGCTGAGCATGGTAAATTCGTACATGACCAGTACAATAAGCTCTTTTGGAGAAACGGCTAACATGCTAAAGTAGACTTTAGTTACGCAGCACAAGGCCCGTTTACCAACTGCTAAGTTTTCACTTTAGCAGATAACTGCTCCTGCTCTTGCCAAAGCTTTAAAGTTCAGCTGGAAATGGTTCAATAAGCCATGAGGTGTTTTATTGAATCCCAAACTTTATAGGGGTCTTGAGTTACTCATATCTTACACCCCATTAAAAACAAGAACTTGACTCTTGTTGCCAAAAAAAACTCCTCAAAATGTGAAACGTAAACACACAAGCTTGGCAGGGAAATGCATCTCAGTCCTTTGCCAGTTTTCAGGATTGTGAAATGCTGCGCCTGCCCCTGGTCAGATTCCAGCTGCTAATATTTATGTGTAGGAGAGCGAGTGCTGTTTTCCCTCCTTTTATCCTGGCCTGAGCTCTGGTTATGTAAGCTACAGATGTTTGGCTCCGCTGTGCCTCTTTTAGGCCTCAGAGGTGTGGTTATGTGAACTCTGCAAAATAACAGCCTCGGTTTATAACAGGTCTGCCAGCGAGGACACGCTGAAAAACAAACGTGGATCGGAGAGAGGAGACCGTAATTGTACTGTGGTATTCACGCCGCTTGGCTGCTTTTCTTTTCCAGATTTTGTCATGTAGAATGCTCGTGATAGATCCACGCAACATAGAGTGTCTTTGGAGGTGGAATAAAAGCATGATTTCAAAAATCTTTTGAACAAGATAAAGCTTGGAAGCCACATTTGACCCTCTGATTCCATAGTTTGTAAAATCCCCTCTTTCTACAATTTAAGCTTTGGGTCTCTTGCTTTGTTCATCTCTTGGTTTGTTATAAATGTGATGTTTTCCCCCCTTTAATTTAACAATCTTGTGATTCCTGTATGCAGAACAAATTTGTGTATTGAATGACTGATCCACCACCAACACCTGAGCTATGGATCTCTGCAGCTCCTCCAGAGTTACAGTAGGAACGTAAGAGACCTTTCTGATTAACCTTCTCCTACATCTAAGAGTGTTTCAGGTGTGTTGCCACGTTTGATGGTGTTTCTTGCTGTGTCATACTTTGTCTATTTTAATTTTGGGATGACAGATTTTATATTGTTTGATAACTTGACTGTTAGACGTCCTAGATGATGCGACAATTACTAGTTATGCTGGATTTTATTTTGGGTTATCATCTATTTTGACCCTCAAATCCATTTGTAGAGGGGAACATATCCTGAGCATATGAGATGACATGGAAGCAGAGTGGACTCCGGCCTTGTTTCATACAAACAGAGGGCCTGGAGATAAAGCAGCAGCTGATGTAATTATGCTGATGAGGCACTCATCAACTTAGGAAAGTTTCTTTGACAAATATAAACAAAATGCTTACAAGTGTGTGTTTCACTCAGATTTCTGGATTTTCTGAGAATTTACAACAGCGGATAAACATCCCTAACTTGATCCGTGGCGATGCTCTATGTACAAGCCCTCCCAAAGGTTTATAAACTTACCAAATGTTTCGGATGTGCTCTCCCATTTTGTACTTTAGACCAAGACTAAAAACTTCTCAGAGGATAAAGGAGAAAATTGTTCATAAAGTGGGTGGGGGGGACGCAGGAGCAGTCAACCAAATGTGCAGAACACGCAAATCAATTGGACCAGTACAAGGAGTTATGCAAATGTTTGTCCAATGCGGCGCTGCTGACTGACTCTGTGGGGAGAGCAGGGGTGGTGCAGGACCCCAGGATGTTATTATGCAATAGCAGGCAGCTGTATATAAAGTCAGGAGGACGTTGAAGAGTGGACTTTATTTGAGACAGCCACTTCTTTTCGCACCAAGGTACGCACTGAGCGAAGGACCATCTTTTTTGCTTACAAATTTTAATTTTCACAAACTGATTCTTTGGAGATATTTTTGAATAATTTCACCACAATATGCTGAACTTAATCAGAGAACTTCAGGGAAAAATAACTAATATTTCTCCTGTTCTTTTCCAAACTTTCTGCATCTAACTTCTTACCGTCCCCCTCCCCTTCCTCTGAGGTAGCATGCTGAGGTTCGTTGTGGCTCTTTGCCTCTTGGCGCTGTCCTGGGCGCAGGATTGCAAGGTGGAGAACATCCAGGTCATGCAGGACTTTGACAAAACCAGGGTGAGTTGTGAGTAACATATAATTAGCATTCATAAAGTAACATTTATCCCATAAGGTTTAACTAAAACTATTTTTCCCAATAGTATGCAGGGACCTGGTATGCTGTAGGAAAGAAGGACCCTGAGGGTTTGTTCTTACTCGACAACGTTGTGGCCCAGTTTAACATCGAAGACGACGGCTCAATGACCGCTACCGCAAAGGGCAGAGTCATCATCCTGAAGTAGGTTTCCCCCCCCCCCACCCCCCCCCCCCCCGCCAGGAGGCCTTTCTGTTCTCTATGCATAGATTACTGAGGATTTAAAATTTTCTTTGTCTCTCTTTGACCTGTAGCAACTGGGAAATGTGTGCCCACATGTTTGCTACCTTCGAGGAATCCGCGAACCCTGCCAAGTTCAGAATGAGATACTGGGGAGCTGCCTCATACCTGCAGACAGGAAGTAAGCATGACTTGACTCACAAAAGGAAAGACGGAGAACAAAAAACTCCCAAAATTCAACCCGGCGCTGCAGCCGTCTGCTGAAATTCAGCGATAGCGTGGAGATTGTTGACCTGAGGCCCATTGCTTTTTGGAAAGTTCCAAGTTTTAGTGGAAATCTAATGAGTTAAAGAAGCCAGACAAATCTTCCGTTTTAGCAAGTTGAAGCAAACACTCTATAATCTTCACATCACCCGTCCTGCTTTCAGATGACGAACACTGGGTCATCGACACCGACTACGACAACTACGCCGTCCACTACTCCTGCAGGCTGCTCAACGAGGACGGCACGTGCTTGGACAGCTACTCTTTCGTCTTCTCGCGCCACCCGACCGGCCTGAGGCCAGAGGACCAGGCCATCGTCACGCAGAAAAAGACAGACCTGTGTCTTTTGGGCAAATACCGACGCGTAACGCACAACGGTGAGTCGACTCCCACCGAGTGCTTACCAGCCGTTATTGATCCTACAGGAGGAGCGAGGGATCTGAGGGAGGTTGCAATTTGAGTTATTCAATAAGGTTAAACACCAAATGAATGAGTAACCGAGGGATGCTGCTTCAAACCTTATGACCAATGTTTATCTTCACTGATTGATTAGAGGAATGTGCACTCAGTGTAATTCTGAGTAAAGCGTCTCCAACTGGGTAGTCTGTCATGGACTAGATGAATAATAGTAAAAAAAAGAAATACAATGCAGGCTGCTTGATGAATATCTTTAATAAGCGTAATGTTTTTCTCTTCTCTCCCAGGTTTCTGCGAGAACAGCGGGAACGCGGAGCCGCCTCAGTGACCCTTCTCTTGATGCTCCTTTCTTCCTTTCTGCTGGTTTCAGATTGAATCCCACCTCCTCCTCACCCCTACCGCCTCAGTTTCTCTCACACGAGAGAAAGTAGTTTCCTTATTTCTTTTTTTTTTTTTAAGAAATAAATTAAAAATCACAAACTCTAAACTTTCACACTTATTGTTGTTCAGAGTCAGCTGTGGTCTCATTCAGTTTCAGTGTTATCTCGACATCTGTTGCTTGTTTTGTTTCTTTTCAGTACATTGCCTCATGAGGAAGCAGTTATAAATTATCACATGTGGAAATCTTGTCTGATCCGAATATCTCAGAATGTTATCTTGATAAAAGGGGCTTTACTTTTGCACAAGTACTTTTTTTTATTTTATTAAACTGTAATATCCAGCAAACATGTCCAGTAGATGATCTGTTTGTTAATCTTGACCGATGTTTACTTCTTGATCCAGTTTTTAAAATAAAACATTCAAACATCTCTTGACTGTTTAATTTGTTTTTAATGATCTGATCTGCATTCCACAAGATATTCAATAAATTTGTAGTTGTGGAAAATTGCTGCATTTGGTTTCTCTATGCAGTGGATTGACAGACTCTAAATTGTTTTAAGATCAGCACTGTAGATTATTATAGTTTATTATATTTATGTCCATTAAAAACTGTATTTAGTTCTTGGCCTTTGCTCCATCTTAGTAATCAGCTTGGACTCTGGTGTTTTTAAATGGTCATCTTTTTCCCCTAATGACACCATAATAAGCTGGTTAGAAAGACGCATGGCTTTATTAGCTAATAAAAGAATAAAACAGATTGAACTATGAAAATACAACATATTTTTCATGAAAATTGTTTTTAGAGGAAGTACTAACAGTTGCAGTCATCCCTTTAACTCTAATTTCACTACTTCTCAGTAGTAAATTATCCAATCTACATTAGAAAGGAAGCAGCAGCATTTTAAAGTCATGGCTGCTTATAATGGTGGTACAAGGATTTCTTGTGACAGACGTCTCAGTAAAATTTGTTGCACGGCCTAAAATGACCAGCATGCACTCATACTTAATGCACTGCAATCAGATTAGAATTTAAATTAGTGCATTAGTCTGCTGCATTACTTAGCATACATCAAGCTTTATCTAACAATTCAACGAGTAGGCAGTGGAATATAGGAGTGAGACTTTATCTGCATGAAACAGCAGGTTAAGTCTCATGTTTACTTTTTTTTAACAAAATCAATTTAATCTAGTTATGTCATTCATTTTATGCAAGATACACACTGAGTAATTGAGGCTCTTAAAAAGAAAAAGACCTTGTCTAAGGAAATTCTGAGTCCACAATAAAGTCGCAATGGAGAGAAATTTTGTCAAACAAGATTAACAAAAAAAAAAAACAGCGCACTCCCCTAAACTTGTCCATGTCTACTATTATTTAAAAAAAGGTTAAAATTTAAGACATGAAAACTAGTTTCTTTGTAAGGATGGAAAACTGCAAAAAAGTGGCACCTTGGAGTCAACAAATCTCTATAAAAGTCTAATTTAAAGCTTCTGCCAACATCTTTACCAGGGCTGCCAACTGTTTTGTGAATCTCAACCCAGACTGCCATTTATGTAACGTATAAAGTCAAATTAAACTAATTTAACTGTGTTTCTCTTAATTATAGCTGAAAAATAAAAAAAGACTTCAACATTTTCAATTTATTTCTTCATCAGCAAAGAGAACTGCTGTT
The DNA here is from genome assembly GCF_904066995.2 of Poecilia reticulata. Lineage (NCBI taxonomy): Eukaryota > Metazoa > Chordata > Actinopteri > Cyprinodontiformes > Poeciliidae > Poecilia > Poecilia reticulata. Next base: position 4,771,161 of record NC_088848.1, on the reverse strand, counting down.
GCGTTTAACAAAAAATTACAGCAGGAAGACAAAATTACACTGAAGGATTGTTCTGGATGGAGTTTTAAGTCTTTATTGCACATTTGCAGACAGTACTGAGAACGACAAAACAATTCAGAAGCACATGATCAGGATACATTAAAGAACACTTAAAAACATAACCTGGTAAAAAAAAAAAATCCCAGATGGCGCTCTACTAAAATATAAACAGTGGAAGTAAAATCAAAGCTACCCAAAAGTCACAACAACGTCTGTCTGCCTTAAATCTACGTGGCCACATCGCCAAGACTGCAGGAACAAACACCTTTCCCTCAACAAGGAGACCTTTAGTAATCCCCGCTGTAAATAGTTTAGCACATGGAATTAAGTCATGCAATCTCTTTCCAGCCCGACAGAGCTGCAGGTTTGAAGAGTCAAGGTGGTGATTGTAGAGAGGAATGCGCAGACAACTCGACAAACGTGACCGGTTAAGCCCCGCGCAGCTACATGCATCTGGTCTGGTTGAGTTTAAGCAACTAAAAACCAGGAAGTGACGCAGAAAAATCTCCGTCACGGTTCAGCAATGTTTATCCAAGCGTGTGAAACGAGCTCGACAGGTTTGCTGCTGCAGCACCAGGGCGGTGCTAATGTAAGAGACATATGGTTTATTAGATGGACTGATGATTGTAATCGCCAGTTAATTCAGTTGAAAATCGCCAACAGCTGGAGTGTGGAAATTTAACACATTTTGTCCTTCGCATAAATACAATAAAATGGTAAACAATTCACAGCTGCACATTCCCTACTTAACAAGATATACCATCATCAACAACACAATGCAACCAAGAGATAAAAGTATTAAAACTGGGAGTGGAAAATGACCCATTTATAGGGGTTTGATTCATATGATGCCACAGAGATCCTTATACCGTCATGTGTAAATAGAAGGAGGATACCACATGATTAGGCAATTTTAAACACACATAATTCACCGGAAAATATATAGAAGCTTTCCACATTTCTTAGGAAACCCAAGAATAAATACCAAGATAAAAATCTGAACACAAAATGAAAACATCAGCTAAAAAAAAAAACAAAAACATATAGAGAAGCCCTCCACCAGCTTTGTGTCAATGATCAGTGCTAGGACTTAAAAAAAAAAAAAAAACTGGAGCAAGATTTTTCAGACTAAATACATAAAAGGTGATCAAGTCTAAATGTGTCAAACATCGTTAAAATTGTTTGCTTTAAAGTCCCTTCTTTTATAAAAATAAAACCGATAGAATTAAGTTTTATCTTGTCTCAATTTTGTCTGAAATATGACATACAATAAAAATAAAAAGCCTCGTAATCTCCCCCCTCCATTATTTTAGGGAAAATGGATTTATGACAGTAAAACAAAACAAAAAATAGCTGCTGATCATTAAACCCTCTTGGTGAGTGAAAATAATATTCCTATAGTTTTTGCATAGAAAATGCATAAGATTTTGGAATAACTACATAAAAAAAAAATAAAAAATACATTTTCTGCACAGCTCAACAGATCTGTGTTTTGTTCATTCCCAACCTATTTAAGCTTAGATTTTGTTCAGAATTTAATCTTAATTCTGGTTAAAACCAATCTCACTGTCCAGCTACCCCCTTCGGTTAATGTCCGAGTCGGGAATCACTCATCTGGTCTGTTCATTCAGGCAAAGCAGTAGTCAATGTGGGCCAGGAGTTCCCTGTGGCGACTGGTTGGATAAGGAGCCTGACACTTTGGACACTCCAGGAAACTCTCATCCAGGAGGCTGATGACTTTAGACGGGGACGTGGGGCCATGAGAGTTAATAGTAAGGCGCTCGAACTCCAGATTATCATAGGAGCTGGGCTCTGAAAAGCGAGAACTCGGGTGTTTCTGAAATTGAAAACAAGACATGGCATTCTTACGTTTTTTTTTTTAAGAGTGCAATTCATTTTTATTGTAAAAACAAAGCAACTTGCTCATTTTTGGACAGCAAACTTGTTTTGAAAACAGCATTAGATGAAAAGTTGCTGCATGATTTAAATACACAGATACACTACAGACACTTACAGCAGACTCCAGCTTAGCAATCTGATCACGAGCTTTACGAAGCTCTTTCAGCACTTTCTGTAATTGCTCCTGCATGCTCTGACGATCAAGTTTTTCATTCTCAGAGTCCTTGGCAGAGAGCTGGATCTTAGGAGGAAATGAAAAAGAAAGTTTTTAAAGTAGTGGAACTGTTCCAAAATTCTGTCTTTATAAAGACAAAAAAAAAAAGATGGCTGTTTGTCAGGTAATTTATGCATTTTAACACTTTTCTAAACAATTAAGCACTACCTGTTGTTCCAGAGCAGCAATTCTCCTTCGCTCTTCATTCTGGCTGATGAGAGACTTCTGCAGCATGTTTACCTATAAAGAGCAAATTATCAAGGTAGAAGAGTTTTGTGTTTGCAGAGCATTTAATCATTTTCAACCACATTGAAGGAAAAATGTAAAGCAGTTTGAGAGCCTGAGCCCAACTGTAAAATTAAATACACACTGAATAAATTAACACAAAAATACATCCAAACACAGTGAACAGCTGTAATATTGTTTATATCGACTTTTTCCAACCACTTGATAGACTCTTATTTTGAAAATATAAGTACTTCAGTATAATTAATAAGTATTTGATCCCATGCAGATGTTTTGAACAGTGTAAATGTTGTGGCATCAAACGGTTTGCATGTCACTGAGTGAAATAAGCATTTCATCTCCAGGCAAATCAAAACTTCAAACTTGGTGAGCAAAGCTCAGCACTAAGACATTTTCACACAGCTAAGAGGTTTTGACCCAGTCTTCCTCCCAGAAACTCCTTCAGGTTCCCTGGTTGCCACTGCAAAGCTCCAGCTCCCTCTGCAGGACTCAGATCTGGAGAGTGACCAGCTGCTCCATGACGTCCATGTGCTGCTTCTTTGGCTACTCCATTCTTACCTTAGTAGTGCGTCTTGAAGAATTATGCTGGAAGACTCTATGTACCATCTTTATGTACATGATTAAACTGTAAATGACTATTTATTGGCCTCTTTATGCAGTGAAGTCCCCTCCTAATGGTCTGCACCACCAGCAGAAAAACTGAAAATTGTGTTCAGGTCAGATTCTGCATTTCTCACCGTGATGAAGTTATGGTCATGTCCATTTCCTATCATGCATATGGACTTTGACTAGTTTCTCACAGGAAGCTGCCGAAGAGCTAGCCTCAGTCTATCTTATACATATTTTTCTCCATTTTTCTGCCGTTGGGTATAAAACACGTTTTGTCTCTTAAAGCTTTTTACTTTTAAACTGAACGCCTTTGTTGCAGTTCTCTGTTCTCATCTTGTATAAGATTCCTAAAAAGCCTGGCTGATTTTCACCTTTAACAATGCTTCAATAAATTCATTTTTCCACAACAGAACTTTCAGCCAAGCCTCCAGTCATTTAGAAGTTCACTGGGAATCTTCACATTCTACTACTAAAGCATTCTCTCAGTTTACATGAAAGAACAACCTACTTGGATCTTTTGTATTCACATTTTGGTGCATGTTCAGTTCATTTAGATGATCCTTTTATGCATCTTGTTTAGCTAAAGGAGTCTGACCTGCTGCAGAAGCTCAGCTGATCTCTTCTTCTCCTCATCCAGTCGTTTCTCCACCTTCTCCAGGTCGGCTCTCACCCTGTCTGTCCTTTCGGACGACACCTTTCTTTCCTCGTGCGCCACTTGTCTAGATGTAAAAGTTATGATATTAGGCCTAAGCACTAAAAGAAAACACTCATTTAAGAGGGAACACTAGTTAATAGCTTCATTGAATTAAGTTTAAAGTGATTTTCAGCCTTTTCTTGCCACAGGTTTGGGTTGTTTCAGGGCAGTTTTACCTGTTGCCAAGGCGTTCCGCCTGCAGCTGTATCTTGGCTTCGTCCAGCTCCTTTCCCCTCTCTTCATATTTCCTCAGAAAGGCCGACAACTCGCTGCACTTGTCCTCGTACTTCCTCTGCAGCACGCAGCGCTCCTCCTGCACCCGGCTGACCTGCTCCCCCTGCCGCTGCAGCTCGGCCTGAGCTTTCAAGGTCTGCAGAGGCCATGAAAGAAATTGCAAAAACGCTGTTTGTTTTCCGTCTTACTCGGTTCTTTAATCCAGCTCTGCAGATCAATTATAAAGATGTCTGAATCCAAGGACTCTGGATATTCAGCTGCATACTGATTCGGTGCTGAAGCTGCCTTTTTCAAAAGACGGAGTGTCAATGAATTTGTTCGCGCCTCAACAGGGAAAATGGTGACAAGAGCGTACTGGATAGCCATCTTCTGCTAATATGTCGTATACCAGCAATTAAACAAATAGTGATGTGCGTTTACTCAGGCCATCTTTGATATAAAATTATCTTTTGACAAAAAGACATGCAAGTTTGAAAAAAAAAGAAAATCCCCTCTAAAATGTGTAGTGTGGGTAAACACGCCACCGAGGTTCTCTAGGTAGAAAGTTTGCAGCATTTGTTTACCTGTTCCTTCTGAACACTTAACTCCTGCAGAGCTCTGGCAGTCTGATCTTTCTGGCTCTCCAGGTCTTTCTGCACACCTAAAAGCATCGTCTCGTAGTGCTTTTTCAGGTCAGACTCCTCCTCTTTACCTTGGGTGTTGTTTGAAGCCGACACAAGGGGGTAAAGGAGGTAAAAATCAGGCCTTCAGTTCCAGAGGAAAAAGCTTCCACTAAAATTTTAAAGACGAATTCTGTTGTAAATTTTTCAGATTCCGTCAAATATTAAGAGCAAACTATTGCATTACATTGCTGATACAACAGCAGAGCACCGATTTCTGACCAGAAATAAAAATAAAGAAACTCAACTGAAAAGGATACATTTACATCATATTTCTGTGTCTGAACACATACTATTTATCCTGATGTTTCCATATTTTGTATATATGAGGATGTAAGGTATATTTACCCTCAGAGCCGGGTTCTGCTTTGCTTTCTTGCTGCTGCTGCTTGGCCTCCGCCAGTTGCTGCTCCAACTCCATTGTTCTGGCTACGACCGACTGCACAAAGACCTCTCGCTGCTGATCATAGACCAGCCACTGCTGGTTCTTTTCCAGAGCCTGATGGGAAGATTTTACAACTGCTTTAGACAAGCACTCTGCATTCTGTGTAATGACAACAACCTGAGCTTGAGGTCATGAATTAATGAGAAACGAAACACCAGTTTGATTAAAAGAAAAAGTTAATGACGTTTAAAGGTCAATTTTTTATTTTTTTTTGCATTGATGGGAAGAAGCAAATATGTCCCTTTTTTAATGACCTCACATTTTGAAACAATGCTCAATTTTTCCAAAGTTATTAAGATCCACCATTTTGGGTCTAAAGTGCTGCATTTGACATCAGAGCCGCAGGTTACAGATACCTGGTCTAGTCAAAGTTTGGATCTAATGCAAGTTGAGAATTAGTGAAAGGTTTTAAAAACGTCCTTGAGACAATCTGACTCAGTATATGCTAACATAAAAAAACTCTCCAAATGTCGTAGTTCTAATTGTATCTAAAAGACATTCTACACAGTAAAGGCACACCACACTTTTCAGAATAATTTTTTATAATACATTTTGATGTCTCAATTTCCTTCCAGTTTATTATTTTTTTGATACTTTGTGCTTCACTCAAATAAAATGTGTTGAAGTTTGTTGTTTTCATGGCTTGTATACTTCTTGAGAAACTTCACAAGCTTCCCAATATACCTTATTTGTACCTGTAGTACACAGTGACGTAGAATATGAAGTTTAAACCGTAAAATTTATGAAGATGTGACAAAAAGGACTCACATCTTTGAGTTGATCTTGCATCTGTACCAGTTCTGCAGCAGGAGCATGGCCATTCTGAAAAGAGATGTTGCAAAGGTTAAATCACAGAGTACAGGTAAATATGCAGTAGTTGCATCTGATCCAGCTGTCACAACCAACATTCAGTTGAGGCCGACTTTCAAACAAAGAAAGAAGATGTTTTATTCATTAAAAAAAAAAAAAAAAGCTTGTAGCTTCTGTGCGTTTTTTAAAAACCGGCCAGGTTCTGCTAACTGTCAAGTGACAGGCTCAGTTAATTTAAAATAAGATTCTGCATTTTAGATATAAAACTTCAGATCTGCAACAGGCTCAGAAATTACACACAGGCCTGCTGATTTAAATTATTTAGCCCAACTTTTAATAATGCAAGATAAACAGAGCAGCTAGTAATAAATCTATGCTCTTCTGTGCTCCCAAGTCTTGGCTACATGACCGGGTCACCAACCCTGCAGCGTACAGCCTCCATCCCCAGAGGCTTGTTGGTCATGTCATATGCCTGTCGCTGGAAGCCTTCGAGTTTGATCTCCATATCTATACATTCGTCATCTTAAAATGTCATACCCTTCTGGACTCAAACTGAAATTGCTGTCTGTTTATTTTAGCCGTAATATAAATACCAAAGACTTTTTTTTTAGTCTGACTTATTTACGAAGGGAGAGATTTAAATGTGGTACCTGGAAAAACCCAAGACTGAAAGACAGGAAGGATGACAAATGGCCAAAAAAACAGGACAGTAGATGGAAAACAGACAAAAACAAAAAACAAACAAACAGATGGATAATTAATAGACAAACAGTTGGAAGGTGGCTGAATGAACCGATGGACAGACAGACGTATGAACAAACCGATGGACACGCCAAAAGATAGGGCTGCATAATATCAAGATAAAAACAGCTCTTGATGGATGAGTGAAAGGCAAAGTGACCAATGGATAAGGGGATTGACAAACCAAGGCATGGTCTTTATCCAGACCTGAGAAACATTTAAACGACTGACTTTCCATACTGCATGTCAGATTGTATGTCTGACAAGCCTTTTGGCTCCTATAACACCAGGTAAACCTCATTAGCTTGTTTGTTTACCTCTGTAAGTCTAAATGTACAACCATAAGCTGAGTCCTCTGTGAACAGCAGAGAGATTGCTTGGTTTGTTGATCTGAATATTTTCCAAGGGGATTGTGGCATGCACTAGAAAGTTACATTAATTAATGAAATCACATAAAGACAAAGGATATAGGAATCTCCTTGTAGCAGGAGAAGTAGTTGTTTAGTTTGTTTCCATATTAGCAGCATTGGCTATATCAAGGTAACTTGTAGTAAGATTTAAACACATTAGATTCAAATAAGTTGCAGTTTAAACAAGAGTCTGAAGATCCATACCTAAATAAAAAAAACATTTAGCAGTATCTTATTAAACATGTTTTCCAGATCATCATAAATGTATGCCATGGTGATGGGTAAGGTAAGGTCATTTTATTTATATAGCACAATTTCAGCAACAATTCAATTCAATTCAAAGTGCATGCCGTCTGTAGCAGCTGAGTGGTGCAGTTATGAGCAATTTTTTTCCCATTAATCTGGTAAGCACTGGTTAAAAACACTAGCCTGTTTATGCAAAAATCCGATTTTCATTTATTAACCACAAATGTTAGAAGTCGTGTGTCACATTAAACAAAAGATTTTCACTGTCAGATGTTTTTTTTTTTAAAGCTTTCAATTAGTTTGTGTGCTCTGCTGATGGCCTGAAGCAGCTTCCTGTCTCACACAGAGCAGCCATTTCTGATGCCTTATAACAGAACAATGAACGCATCTTAAAAAATGGGCCACTCGTACTTCTGCTCATTTGTATCTATACTTTGCACTTTAATGCTTTGGTCTAAGAATAGACGTGAGACAAACATCTTCCATCAAAGATATAAAGAGCCCTGCTGACCTTTAAGCAGCAAAAAAAGAGAAGAAACAAAAAAGCAAGCCTTCTTTTTATTACAGCTTTTTAAAAACTATTTCTTCCAGCTCCAGCGGTACAGCAAATAGTCTAAAACATGAGCAAGAAAATTACTCTTAAACAAATAAACGGAGTCACGCAGCATAACTGATTAAAAAAAAAAAAAAAAAAAGCACATATTTTGAGATGAAATCCTCTTTAAATAAGCTTATTAGTTGGGATTCTTCTTTGTATGATGACGCTAAATCTTTTTATATTCTTTAAAGCCCTGCATGTAATTTTGCTTCCTTACGGGCAGGAAAGAATCCTGATGACAGCTTTACAGTCAATGCAGCAGCACTGGATCTACAGTGAAGAAGTGGCTACTACAGACTTCCTTTCATCTCTTCCATAAGCAGAGTTACACTGCTGACGGCAGATAAAAATAAAGCGGCTACTGAAAAATCTGATTTTCACCGTTACAATGCTTATTACAGCTGATGTATTTCAGAGCAATAAACCCTTCATGATAAAGTGGTGAGGAGGCTCCAGGGAAACGGTGATGTCAGCAGGAAAACTGAGATTGAACACTGCCACCTGATGGACAAAAACAGAGCCACAGTTCGCTCAACAAACCCTTTTTATCCGTCAATCACTGATCACTTTTCATGTCAAAATCTTTGCACTTTTTCTGCAGAGTTCTCGGTTCTTTTGGGCAAGCATAAATCTAAAGGTTCTCCACAGATTTAAAGCAAACGTTTCCACTGTGCTCATGTTTTAAACATGAAAACCAGAACGACAGATTTTAGATGAATGGATGAAAAATTAGTGGGGGGAAAAAAAAAAAGATGAATAGATAGATTTAAGGATCAGAGCACCATTCACTTTATATCTAGCCAAAGGCACATTTTCTATTCCTGTTCTGGGTTAGCTTTTTTCTACTCAATAATGCTTTTCAGTCATAATCATAAATCACCATCATTATCAATTAGCTTGGATGGATGGATACAACTGTAAGACAACAACATGGGAAATAAAGTCTGGAAATGCAATTTCTCCCTCCATTTGGCAAATAGAGAGATGGACGCACTGACATGAAGATGGTGGAAAGGAGGAAGAGCTGGAGGAAGAGAGGGACAGCTACATAGAGGGATAGAGTGATGGATGGGGGGCTGAAGGATGACAAAAGATAGACGGCTGGAGGGAGAGAGGGATTTCCAGAGATGGACAAACGGATGGATGATAGAAAAAAGGGGATGGTCAGGGAAGAAGATAAATAAAACAATGGAGGGGTAGATGGGTTGGCAGAGAGAGGGATGGAAGGATTCAAGATTTGACTTTGTTTTTTACAGATATTAAAGTTTGAAAATACCAATTATTCCACTCATTTCAATTTTTTTTATACTCCTACACTCCTGGAAAATCTCAAAGTCTACAGTTTATTCCTATACACCAAGCATCATCAGTTGTTGACTTCTCAACTGAAACTGAAAGAGATCAGCGTTACCACCAATCATTTCACCTTTTCCATTCTCGCTATAATAAATGTCAAATATATGAGCGATTTTAAACAGGCATGATGATGCAGTACAAAAAGTCACAAACGCTTGTCCAGGCAAATCTGAAGATCAGCTCTATCATTTCCATTGCACAGAAAAAGCAACCAGATCATGTCAAGAAGAGATATCTCTTCTCGACTAATTAGAACATCTCGACAGGTAGCAGCGTATTAGGGTCAGCCTACCGTGGCCTGCGCTTCCAGGGACTGACAACGAGCGGAAACTGTGGCCAGCTTGTTTTTCAGATTCTCCGTTTCCTGTGACAAGTTCTGGAACATCCCATCTCTCTGCTCTGCCTCTCTCCTGCGCTGCTCCAGCTGGGCCTGCAGTGACGCAACCACCTATAAAAAAAAAAAAAAAAGAAAGAAAAAAGAAGCCTGGATGTCACCAAAATCTTTTTAACCTTATTGTTGAAGCATAGTTCGATGGAGGGAGAAGAGGGGAAAAAGATTTGTTTCTCTGTCTTCTGTGCAATTATCCTTCTCTCGTAATCGACGTAGCGCGGCTGGGAGTCTGGTGGCATTAGCCACTTGCGTGTCTGCTGATGAAACTTAATGAGGAAGATGCAAGCATGATTAATGTCTGGGCAAAACAAAACGCTGACATTCCATTCACCAGCATGTCATCTGTGAGCTTAGCCTGCTGCCACTCTGACCACTCCAAATTAGAGTCATTTCTGCCACAACAGAAGACATATTACACAAGGATAAGCAACAGCAGAACGAGTTTTTACACTAGTGTCAAACGGCAACATGACATGAATGCTAATACATACAGACAGCAGCCACAGACAAACAGTTTATAAATGTCAAGCGGACAGAATCTAACGGTGTACGTCGGTATGCAGCTTCTGCCGGTTGTCTAAACTTCACTTTGCAGAGCTGCTGTCAAAGTGGGATAGAAGCGATTTCCCCCTCTGTTTGTGGCAGCTCATTGGAATTCCAGGATGTTTTTTTTTTTCTCTCCCTTCCCTCTCGCTGACAGTTTCCCCACATGCCACCAATGCGATACCAGAGTACGGGGAAAAAAAAATAAAAAATAAGTCACAAGCTGAAGAGTGTTCCTGCTGTGGGTTTATTCTCATTTAGGCAGGACTTTAAGCCTGAGCTAATCGTGTGTTTCCATGTACAGGTGTGTAGGGGCCTCGTCGTGACGGATGATGGGACAAATGCGATTCTGAAAACAGATAGTTGTCAGTGTGTGTACCTCTCCTCCTTTAGCTGACAGCTGTTGTCTTAGACTTTCCAGTTCCTGCTCTTTAACCAGCAGCTGCTGATTATTCCTCTCGCGCAGCGTCTCGAGGGAAAGAATCCTCTGGAGAATCACATTTAAAAACAAATGAATACAAAGGGACTTGGAAATCAGTAACGGTGAACCGCTTTACCTCCAGCAGCTTGCCCTTGTCCGAGTCGGGGGCCCTGATGTGCCGTTTGGCCTGTTCGTCAATCTTTTTCTTCAAGTGGGCGTTCTCCTTCCGGACCTTCTCCAGCTCTGCCTCTGCCTTTGAGCCAGAATTGTTGGATCTGAATCCCAGCTTGGAGACGAGGGTTTCTTTGGCACCTTTAGATGCCATGCCTTCGTTTGCTGATAGCACAGGTGTAAGATGGAGTGTTCTAAAACAGACGAATCATTTCAAGAAGCTGTTATGCTTCGATTTGAATCTAATCATTTGTAAAAAAAAAAAAAAAAAAAAAAAAGAACAGCCATTATAATTTTAACTGGTAGAGAACATTGATGCTTTCTGCAGCTGCTACAGGTTATTGGATCTATTCCGACTATAGTTAACATCTTTTTGAGTGTGGGTGAACATTCACCCCGTCTCCATTTTGTACCTTTGCATTTTTGTGGAGTCGTTTGCTATAAAGTTGTTTCAGAAAATTTCAAAGTTGTACCGTTTCATTTAAAAGTCTTGATACATTTTTTTTTTTAAATAGCTTAAAGAATAAGTTGGGCAATGCATATTTTTGCACTACTTGACTGCAGATTTCAAGCAAATAAAAAAAATTTACTCTTTAGGACTAGAATTACAAATAATTAAAATAAAATCCAATGATGGTGATTAGAACCGCAAATAATTCATTTTACATCATCATTGCAATATTAATGACTGTTGGATCAAATATAATAAGTAGGTTACAACAGGTCAGGTGCAGTACAGTAAGCTATCTGGGCAGTTGGAAGGACTTTATGGCTGAGATGGTGTATTCTGTCACAATATTGCAAATTGTTCTGTCCATCACACCATCAATGCATTACACCCATAGGCAGTTTATCTAAGTTTTGGAACTGTAGAAAGAATCCAGAGTAACATCGACGCAAACACAGGGAGGAAAATGGAAGATTCACGCTGAAAGACCTCAGAGCAAAATTCAAAAAATCATTTGAACAGCATGACCCCAACTAAATGCATTGAATAAAGAATACCATCCATCCATCCATTTTCTTGCACCCTTTTTCCCTCAGTGGGGTCGGGAGGGGTGCTGGTGCCCATCTCCAGCCAGCGGTTCGGGCGGGGGGCGGGGTACACCCTGGACAGGTCGCCAGTCTGTCGCAGGGCAACACAGAGACACACAGGACACACAACCATGCACACACACACTCATACCTAGGGGCAATTTGTAGAGGCCAATTAACCTGACAGTCATGTTTTTGGACTGTGGGAGGAAACCGGAGTACCCGGAGAAAACCAATGCAGAAAGACCCCAGGCCGGGAATCGAACCCAGAACCATCTTGCTGCAAGGCAACAGCTCTACCAACTGCGCCCACTGTGCAGCCCCTTGAATAAAGAATACAACTAACTGAATTTAAAAATAATGCATATTTAGTGTCGATACCCTAACACAGATTTGACAAGTTATAAAATGCTTTGTTTTTAAAGTGAACCTCGTCAAAGGCAACCCAAACGTTGTTTCGGGCCATTAAAAAAAAAGCAGTAAAACTGACTTTTTGAGGGGTTTCAGAATAACTTCTCAGATTTTAAGCAATATTATTATTATTTATTTATTTTTAAAGAAGTCTGTTTTTAAAGAAGGGCATTCCTGAGCGGGTTTGACGAGTTTAAGTATCACTACTTTTGAACTAAACCGTAGTTCATCTGCAACAGAGACAGTAAAAAAACCACCACCGACATATCAGGAAAACGTTTAAAACCCACAGATGTATTTTAAACTACTTGTACCAACAAATAGGAAACGTCATCATCCCCATTCTGACAAGTATTACACATTTTGTCAAAACAGGCTATTTAAAAGTGAATTCACCTTAAAGTAAAAAAGCCTTTTGAAATATTGCCGAATCTCAAGCTTCGTTACAAACGTTTTCAAGATGACAACATAGAAAACAAAAATAACTTGACACTTTATTTTTCTTCCTTTAACTGAGACCTTATAATTTCTAACAATGATTATCCACATAAAAGTACAGATACATGTCAATGACTCTACATAGCAGAAATGTAGAACACTTACTTTATAAAAGGAGCAGAAGAAGCGTTTGTAATCCACTCTGCGTGTGACGAGACCGTTGCTCAAACAACACTTTCATTTCCTGAAATTTGAATTGCAGCGCGTTGACGTCACATCCGTGATGAAGTTCCACGTGCGAACGTTCGCTTTGCTCTGCTTGTTCCGATGTGTGCAGGTTTGGACGGCGTGTAAGATATTATAAAATATAACAAATTATACAAATATTTCTCAGACTTTTTAAAAAACACATTTTTGTCGTGTTATACCACAAAATATAATTTTATGTGTCTTTTAAACATCCACAACAAATATGTCATAGTGGTGTTTCTGTTCCAGTGAATAAGAAAGCATTCATTTAAAAAACAAGAAATTCCTCTCTTTCAAATAAATGAACGGCACAGAGCTCTACAAGTTCCTCGGTTCAATATGAAATAATAATAATAACTTACTCCATGGATATTTTGCAGTGAATGCCACAAATAAATCAAAACACATCAAAAATAGACAGTAAATAGTCACATATTTAATTAGACTTTTACTTACCTAAACACTTATAACTATTTAACAATTTTATATTTAGAGTAAAGATATTTTACATTTGGCTGCTGCTCTTCAACATATTTAGGTCATTCGTCTACTTTAACTTTAACCAACTAGTAGAACTGGTCCAAAGGAGACTTCTCCCGATGTCCAAGTCCACTGTAGATGTGTTGCTAAGGTTAATCAGTAAGTTAATTGTTGACCATAAAACCATGGATGTGTTCAATATGTATTTATTTACTAGGACTGAGTTATTGTCTTTACAACATTTTCAGTTGTAGGATTGTTATTCTAGGGCGTAACCATACAATTCAAATAATAGCAGATTTTTCATTTTGTTTTATTGATTTTCTTCTTTTTGCAAATATAATTTTAAAAGAAAATATATAAAGCAACTGGATGTAAAAGTTGCTTCAAGCATTTGGCATGGATCACTTTGTTTTGAGCAAATAAGAAGCCGAGCCTCAGCAAATACATTGAGGGTCTATTCTTAATTGAAAGTCTTTGTTTTGTCAAGGTTCTATAATTAAAGTGTTTTTACTAGGTCAGGAGCTAGTGGTATGCTTCATCCTGTAATAGCATGCCTCCACTGTGTATATTTAATAACCTCAGCTGTGTTATAGAAGCTGATTAAAGCAGGAATGATGGTGAAATAGCACTAAGAGTTTCAGCCCATCCCTTTGTCAGAGTAAACAGAAATAATGAGTTAAAGTCAGTAAACAGTAGCTCCAAGATGAAATAAGCAGGACTGTCACTCACATTCAGCACCAGCTCTTGGAGCCTGTTTAATACATATGCTGACTGACTCAAGATGGATTCCATACTGAAGCCAAGAGAATACACTCAACAAATACTTCTAATGCTAATTAATTATCTTTGCATTAAATTGAATGCAGAAACGCATACTGGGAACAATCAGAGAAAGTAAACGAAGGTTCAGTTGTGAAGTCATCCAGCAGTGAACTCAGATTTAGAGTGACACATGACTCAGCTTTGCTGCACAATTTGTTCTGGGAACTCCATTTTTCACACATCAGCTATGTTTTTCCATAAATACACCATTCAAAAGCTGAACCATTTAAGCATATAAATATCACTATTAAGAGTACAAATGACACATTTCCAACCCAGCAGAACCGGTGAATATATTCTGCTGCTCCTTAGAGCTTAAGATGTTATTTTTCTGAGGGGTTAATGTCTGTGGAGAGTTTTATAAATATGATGAATTCAAAGGACCCTTCAAGGTTTTCATTTAAAGTACAGAAAAAATAATGGTTTTCAAACTTGCAATTGGCCCCCCGTTTCATTTGTATTCATAGTAAGTTTTCAGTTTGACAAAAACGAAAGTTATAAAGTCAAGAATGTGTCGTTTTAGTTTGTTACTTCAAACATATTTTCTGAAATTCTTTGTTTTCACAACAAATAATTATTTACTCAAAAGTAAACCCTGGTAGGAAAATTGTGAGGTTTTCTAAACTTGTATCAAAAGAGAAATAGATTTTTTTATTCATGGAAAAACGTATTCTGTTTGATATTACTCACATAAAACGTAATTTAATCAAAATGATAGCTGCATATGCCATCACTTAATATCAATTGATAGCATATTCCCATTCGATTAGTCAATAAATGGGAATATGTGTTCAAATTAACCTCTTTTGTTAGATTAAAACTACCTTTTAGAAATGCAGCCTTTAAGCAGGTATTGAACATACTTTTCATGAAGCCCACATTTCTGTATGAAAATGTTTTTTTAATGGTCTTCAGTAATTCTAACCTTTAAAAAAAGGAAATAAATGCAGTGTTTTGTTTTCATTTGCAGTAAACAGAAAAACACCTTTATTAACACAAATAAATGGTTGAAAACATCAGGCTATGTGTTTTTATTATTTATACTCATGTAGATTTGTATGATAAAGATCAAAAAACACCTATGACAAGTGATTCACACCTTAAATAACAATGACAATAACAGACTTCAGACTTTATTGTCCCAAAGGAGAAATTCTTTTCTGCAGACCAGCCCTTGCTCTCCAATCATCAAGTACACAATAACAACCAGGTAGACAATAACATGCATCGCGGGACAAAACATAACACCCTCACACAAGACACGTCATAAAAAACCAGCACAGGACACAACTGTGGGTTGTAATAACACAAACACTGGAAAAAATAATTCATTCTCATTTTAAAGATGGTGAACAAGTGCAATAAGGTTTTCACAAGAAAGCTTTGCAGTGAACATCTCTGAAAAGAGCTCTCCTGGTGCGTCTGCTTGCACTGCTGCTCCTAACTAGATAGAGAGATGGAGTGTACTGTTCTTCTCATTACAGTTCACGAGAGCTATACAGCCTGATCTGACACACGGCAGCTGGACAACACTTCCCCCTCGAGTGTTCCCAGAACCTAATTGACCACTGCAGAGAGACAATGGCATGACAAGAAACACGCCTCCAATTGAGAGGACTGCGCAAAATCCCTACAAAGCACTATCATTTTTCTGGACAGTGCGATGTTTAAAAATGTCGCTTTTTTTTTTTTCTCTCTTCCCCCCCCTCTTTTCTTCCACCATCTGTCTCTTCTGAGATTCACAGACCTGTCAGCCTCTCGGCTTGCCGCTGGGATCTCTCATCAACGCCAGGGAGGCGTGGGGCTCATGGCTCAGCCTCCTGGTGAGCCCTGCCTGCATCATCGGCTGAGTGCGGAGCAGCTCTACCATTTCTGCAGCACACCTCCCGCTGCTCTGCATCATCGACTGGCCTGGCTCCTGTTGTTTGGTGCAGGGTCACCGACCTGTGAGGGTCACGGCACACACCAGCTCTGCAATGTTCTGGCAAAAAGCACACAGTCCTCTTGTGCCCTCCCATAAACCAAATTACCTCGATTAGCTCAAGGGGGAGAACTCAAGCTACATTTTATTTAAAAACTATGTGTGAGAAAAGAAAAAAAAACAATACAAAGTTACAGAAACATATCCTACACCTTTGGATGTGTAATAAAGTTCTTGTTAAAAAAAAAAAAGAGAAAAATAGGAACTTGTTTACTTGAAATCCAGGAGGTCCCTCCACAGATGTTTGGACAAAAAAGATCCTGTTAAAAGGTAGACAGAACATTAAAGAGACTGCTGGAGTCTCTGCCAGGACCTGGTTACACTCTGCGTGTGACATGAATCTCCCATGCTCTTTGTGTCTTTGCCCTTTCAAGTAAGTAGAAAAAAAAAATCATGTTTCTCAAGAGGTGAAACACCCATGCTGGTATAAATTATTTAGCAATATACACCCAGTTTCCTAAAACCATGTAGAAAGTCTCCTCATATATATTGAATGGAAGAACTGTTTGTTTTGTTGGTTATGTCTTTGCAGAGTGCGAAGAAAGCAAAGAGATGTGACGGAGGCAGCATCAGGAGGAGGCAGCATCAGGAGTCCGTGTTAATTGTCTTGGCTGAACTACAAAAGGTTATGCATATGATGGGATTGTTGATGTTTAAATGATTCAGAACCAAGGTTTTCCAAACGTGGTATAAATACTGATGGTACTTGGAATGCATGCTAACTGTTACAGAGAACCAGGGACAAGCGCTGGTCTCTCCTAATGTTCCATTTATCTCCAAGTTGTACAAGTACATCTAAAAAAATAGAATACTGTGTAAAAGTGCATTTTTTTCCTACAATTTCTTGTCATCTCACAAAGTGAAATTGCATTTTATAGAGATTCATTACACATAAATTAGTGTTTCAAGCACAAATGTCACGTTTCGGACGCGACACATCAAACCATCACTGACTGAAGAAACTTTACATTGGACACAATGGGGATTAAAAATGTTTACTAGAATTGAACATATCTTTATTCAACATAATGTAACACCTGACAGAAGAAAAATAAAGCTGGGCTGATTGATGTAAAAGCAGGACAAGTGAGTAAATTAAGGGTAAACAGAACTCGATGGAACAATTTGGCTGCAAATGGACTTTAAGGCTTTCCCCCCCCCACACTGACATTTTATGCACTGATAAAGCCTAATTAAATAAAACACTTTTCATGGCTGCCCTAATAAAATATTGTGAGACATAATAAAACATTGCAGGGCAATATTTAATTATTTGAAGCAACTGCAAACTGGAGACACTCAGTAGCCTCTCTGGTATGCATTTCATCCAACCACTTATAAAAACAGGCTTTATCCGCAAAATAATCACAAAACAAAAAGTTTTGCCAAAAGGTATTGAATTCCAGATACCTTTATGAATTATAATCTGTTTGTCTCTCTTTTCTTTTGAAAGATTTTAGAAATCTGTTTGTGCAAGTTGGTTGCTCAGTGAGTTTCAGACTGTAATCTTTTTGCCTTTCGGTGGGCATAACCTCCAACCACGGTGATCGCCAGTGAGGTCCAACATATTCTTTTATGTTATCAGTGAAAGCTCAATTCAGGGTCATGTGAAAAGTAAGTAGTGCAGTTTAATGACAAGAAGAGATTTTGAAAACGTACATAAACTAAATCATAAACTTCCAGTCAAGACACTTTTGGCAGCATCGCTCTGTAAATGGATTCCCAGTGAGAGATTTAAATTAAAACCATCCACACATGAATACCTGTATATGTAGAAATATAAAGGACTATAAAACAGTGCATGGAGAAAGTTTAGCATTCTAACAATAATATTTACAAAATCCAGCCTGTTTATTTTAGCAATAAAATGCTATAAGTCACGGAGAGATTCATAATTCATTGGTATTTTCTTATGGTTTATTCAAATTCCCAGGCTTAACTGGACCCTCTGGCCTGTATGCAAAACACTGAGGCTTGTAGGTGCCGTGACTGCTATACAAACAAAGTTCGTTTTTTGACACTGAAACAAGACAGCCCAGTCTGTGTAGAGGAGATGAAGAATAAAGTGTTCTCACTGGTATCTGTGAGATTAAAAATGGGAAATGCTGCGACAAATTCCAAGCTCATGCGGAAACAAACAAACATTGGAGCAGGTGGACTTCCCGTGCTGAGAGTAAAAACCATGATGCATTATGCTGCAACAACATATTACTATAATCAGATATTTTATGTCTTCAAGACTGTACTGTCTGAGTATTTGCCAGTTTGTTTGCTGATGGTTTAAAATACATGCCTTTTTTTCCAGTTTGACCTTTATGCTTCTGGCACACACTGGTTGATTAGTAGGCCAGTGATATTTTCTTTAAGATAGTTGGTATTAGGCTGTGCTTCTTTTTCTATAGTTGATTTGGATGGATTGGAAGAAACATGTTTTTTTCTAACTAGATAATATAAATTGGTTGTGCAAATTTAAAAAATGTATTTAGTATAATCAAATGCTGTTGAGGGCTGCACAGTGGAGCTCTAGTCAACACTTTTGCCTTCCTTCTTTCTTTCCGAGTGGAGTTTGCATGCTCGCCTTGTGCATGTATGGTTCTCACAAGGTTCTCCAGCTTCCTTCTGGTCTAAACACATGACTTTTAAATGGGTACTCTAAACTTGCTCAGGTATGTACTACCTCTGTGATGGAATGAGGGCTTGTCCAGGGCGTATCCCTCCTCTAGCCCAATAGCAGTTTGCTATAGCCACCTGTCCCTCCAGCGACCATGCAGGTATAAGCTTATATACATGATAGATGCATTGACATCCTCATTGTATGTTAGAGATTGTGAAAAATCACAATTTCTGAAACGACAAAAACATTATCGGAAAACTGAGCAAAGACAAACCTAAATGAAGAGCAAAAACTAATACCGGTTGCTTGGCAACTGTGAAGAAAAGAAGTGAATTCAAGAAGGATTGCTCTTGTGTACATGAGCCGCTCATAGCCTATGAGGAAGGGATGGAAATGCAGACTGCTAAGTTATGCAGGCATAAAGAAGGTAACCACAACCACATAAGGAGGATTTAGGAGAAAAGTTTTGGCGAGCAAAACAGAGGGATCACTTTATCCAGAAGCGCCTTTTCCCCAACTGTTCAACTCGGTAAAGAACAACACAAAATACTTCATAAACAGATGTCTTTTGCAGAGTATCCGAACTTTATTTTTACGAAGCCCATTTCTCCTTCAAAAACTGGTAGCATACACCTTGGTACTAGAGAAACTTACATATAATTAAACTAATGATATTTCACATTAAAGGACACCATATACAATAATTATATTCCCAAACAAGAAGGCTATCCTATTCCCAAAGAATCAGTTTGGGACACAGAGGTTGTAATATTTTCAGTTATGAAACTTAAACCCCCTAATGAAATATTTTCTGTTTTATCAAACCTTGGAGTGTCGGTGACCTGACATAATGGTCAGTGTCACCACAAGGTGACAGGAGAGATAAAAACCATTATGAAAAATGCATTTTGAGTTAGTTTTTAGTATTTTCTTTCTTTGGGAGGGAAGTGTTCAGGTTAATAAATTATTGCAGCCAGTCTTAGTTTGAAAAGACAAAGATGTTCGGCTATACTTAGGACATAGACAAATTCCTAGAAGGGTCTCAGATAGGATCCAAGTGGATTTCTTTGTTTTGTGAACTGGAAACTCGGGACAAGCTTGATAAATAATTAGTTCTGTTCTTGTCGAGCTTTCACAATTCCATTCTTTCATTCCCCCTTCTACCATGTCCTTTGCTCCTTTCTTCCTTTCATTTTCCACTTACATCACTCTCATTTTGCGAGAAAGAAGAACACTCGCTGACTGCATGGAGTCCAAAAGTGTAAAATCTAAGATATGAATATTTGCCTTTTTCACTGAGAATGTGGTTTTGTTTAAAAAAAAACATTCGAACCCATACTGCCTCATTTTGTGCGACCTTGTGAAGTCATGGCTCAGCCTTATTATTATTCCTCTTCTCCTGTTATAAAACAAGCCGCAGCCATGCATGTTCTGACCCATTGACTGCACACCAAAAAGCCAAAGGGAAAAAGAGCACCGAGAGAAAATAAGTTGAAGGACTGAGATGTGACACCGACTGAGTTTGTAATCAATTAAGGACCTAATAGATATTCCCAGTGCTTCTACGTTTCAAGGAGGAAGAAAAAGAAGGGAAAAAAAAAACATTTTTAAAACCTTGACAGCTTGATTAAACGTTCCATCCAGTGACATTTGGAAAAGACTGGATCTGACATTTCTGTGTTGCCACGTAACAAGCAGCCATCCTTTCACCAGTGTAATAATACTGTTCATCAGGAATACTCATTACAAAGCATAATTAATGAGCAGCCAGATCCTGCCAAGCCAAACTCCAACGGATTCAAGGCTTGATTTTCCTGTGCTGCTGCGCGGTGGGCAAATTTTGCTGAGATAAAGCTAATGAACTGAACTGCTCACCACCACAGAACAACAAAGCAAACACTGCTGGAGACTTTATTACACTTTCGACAGCCAGAGGATTAATTTTGGTAAGTTCTATTGTGTCTCAGTGTGTGGTTTTGAGCTGTGAAGCCTACTGTAAGACAAAAAGACAAAGAATTGGGTTTACAACAAAACAAAGAAATCTGTTGAATCTCATGCATCCATGTGAAGTTTTGAATATGAGAGTGATGAGACCTTAGGATGTCCTTACTGGAATAGAATATATTATTACAAATCACAAACTTGGATATTAGTTTGCTTTAAAAGTAGATTTGTTTCAGCAATATTTGCAGTATCTCAACAGCAACATGTAGGTATATTGAATCTTACTGTGTAAAATGAGAAACTACATAACTCTGGTTGCTTTGAGTGTAGAAAAACTACTTTTTAAAAATATTCATCCTCTATCAAGCTGTACATTTTACGTTAACTAAAGGTCACTTCTGGTTGGTTGATCAGTTCTTTGTGATGTTTCCTGCCTATGAACTGCCTGGCAGGGACCAATCAACCTTTCAACATCTGATTGCACTTTGTTTGTTGGTCTGTTTTTGTGAAACATCCCTGAAAGATTCTTTTAAAAACATTTTCCAAACACATTGAATGTGTTGTCAGAGCCAGTAACTTTCTTAAGTCCCTTTTCCTTCATGCTCATATGAATTTCATAGGTGATGCAGAGGGGAGGCTGACAAATCAAAGCAAATTCTGAAACATGGTCACTTTCCTACTTCTTTAACTGCTCCGATTAAATTTGCAATTAGAATCAAAACTTGGCTGAAAATCCCATTTTTGTAGCTTCTGAGAAATGGATAAACTGATTTCAATCAGTTAAATTAGTACGTTCAGAGCTCTTCCCCTTTAATCTGTAGCAGCAGAAATAGATTAATAGTTTGAGTTTGTGATAGATTAATTATGAGATTGACTGATTTATGTACATTGACATAGTTTATTGTGACTGAATGTCCCCCCACAGCACCGTATTTCTTTTCCTATTGCATTGATACACATACTCAATGAGTTTGAACCTATTCGTGAGAGAAAACAAGACTGCTTTGCTTTTTCATTCTACAAATTCCAGTTCGCTTCAAGCAATGCAGGAAATGTCTGTGACAGCCAGAACTGTTATTTTTTTTTATTTCTGGCTTGTATCAAGTTCTGTAAAAAACCTTAAACCATTAGGGATCATTATCCTATTGAAGTCTGAATCTTTTTCCCAAAAGGATCCAAATCAAAGGCCGCAACATATCTCTGAAGAATAAGCTGCCTCTTTGCTTTGGCTGGCGCAACTTCATGCTTGAATATTTGTTTTGATACATTACAGCATCCACTGCACTCTTTCTTGTTTCTATTCCTAGTTAGATTAACTCTTCTGTGCTGTTGGGAGATGGCCCTCAAGAAGGCCTGAATTTAGAAGGGTCCCACATACACTGTCTGAACAGGTCTAAGATTTATGTGCACCGACACCGTCTGGAGGCCAATGACGTAAAAAAAAAGTCTGTAAATCTTATTCACTTATGATAACACCTTGAGTCGGAGGACCTTACAGCACAACAATGTATTTTTTGCAGAATCTGCTTAAGGCAGACATGGTGACAGATATTGAACTGGATGGATGTGAATTAAATCGCATGAATATAGACTCTGAAAACTGAGGAGGCTTGGTTCTTTATGTCCAAAGGAGCCTCAGACATGAGGCACTGTCTATACAGACACTCTGACAATGTCACTGAAATAAATGTAGAAGCAGATGCCATGTATGGACTATTGATGAATAAAATTAGTGACAAGCTACCTGTCTATAATATTTGAATAAACCTTAAGGAAGAAGACACCATAATGAGATGTAGTACAGGGGTGGATGGATGGGTTATAGGCCATCTGCTATAGACAGACTATAGGGTTATAGTCCATCTGCTATAGACAGACTATAGGGTTATAGTCCATCTGCTATAGACAGACTACAGGGTTATAGTCCATCTGCTATAGACAGGCTACAGGGTTATAGTCCATCTGCTATAGACAGACTATAGGGTTATAGTCCATCTGATATAGACAGACTACAGGATTATAGTCCATCTGCTGTAGACAGACTATAGGGTTATAGTCCATCTGCTATAGACAGACTATAGGGTTATAGTCCATCTGCTATAAACAGACTATAGGGTTATAGTCCATCTGCTATAGACAGACTATAGGGTTATAGTCCATCTGCTATAGACAGACTATAGGGTTATAGTCCATCTGCTATAGACAGACTATAGGGTTATAGTCCATCTGCTGTAGACAGACTATAGGGTTATAGTCCATCTGCTATAGACAGACTATAGGGTTATAGTCCATCTGCTATAGACAGACTATAGGGTTATAGTCCATCTGATATAGACAGACTACAGGATTATAGTCCATCTGCTGTAGACAGACTATAGGGTTATAGTCCATCTGCTATAGACAGACTATAGGGTTATAGTCCATCTGCTATAAACAGACTATAGGGTTATAGTCCATCTGCTATAGACAGACTATAGGGTTATAGTCCATCTGCTATAGACAGACTATAGGGTTATAGTCCATCTGCTATAGACAGACTATAGGGTTATAGTCCATCTGCTATAAACAGACTATAGGGTTATAGTCCATCTGCTATAGACAGACTATAGGGTTATAGTCCATCTGCTATAGACAGGCTATAGGGTTATAGTCCATCTGCTATAGACAGGCTATAGGGTTATAGTCCATCTGCTACAGACAGGCTATAGGGTTATAGTCCATCTGCTATAGACAGGCTATAGGGTTATAGTCCATCTGTTATAGACAGACTGTAGGGTTATAGTCCATCTGCTATAGACAGGCTATAGGGTTATAGTCCATCTGCTATAGACAGTCTATGGGGTTATAGTCCATCTGCACATTGGTTAGGACTACTATTGGTGGAATTATGTCTCCACCAACATTTATGTTTAATTCATCATTAAAAACAGGTACATTCCCAGATAAAATGAAAACAGACAAAGGGATCCCATTACATAAAGCTGGTCGCGAACATAATTTTACCAATTACAGACTGTAGTTTTACAGTTCATAGGAAATCGCAGACATTCAGTTCATACAAGAGGTATAAATGAATGATTTATTTAAACTTCTACAGACTTTTTTCTCATTAATAATGTTATTTAATTTTTATGAATAAAAGTATCGTCTCTCAAGTTCAGCTTTTGACACCAGCAGTCTAAGTTTTGAGCTGAAAAAAAACAAACTCTGATGAACACTGTTGCCAGTATTGCATAGTTGATTCTGTATTACTAGATTTAACTTATTTGATTGTTCTGTCTAGACGATGTCTAGATGATGCTAAAAAAAGAACTCTCCTTCAGTCTTTCCCACTGGTTGAAAATGTACTTATTTATGGTATATTTGAATTCATCTGTTATTTTTCTTCTTTCTTAATCTGTGTTGTACGCCGTCGATCTCACTTACAATTAACAGATTTGGAAGTGAATAACTAATTTCTGCCTAATTAGCTACAAGACTTGTTATGAAAAATACATTATTCCTATTCTGAAACGCAGATGTACATCATTAGATATGTATGAGCTACGGGGTAAAAGGAAGTTGGTCAAAGTTGACGGCAAGATGAATGTAACGTTTTATCAGAAAGTACTGGAAGGAATTTTACCCTCATCAGCTCAGACAATGTCTGAGCTGATGAGGTCAGAAGCGGTGCATGGAAAGCACTGTCATCATGACAACGATCAAAAACACAAGGTTTTTTTGACCCATTACAGCCTACTGCAAATAAAACTGAAGTTTCTGACCTCACTATCATTGAGTCACATTGGGAGATCTCAGAAATTCAGTTCATACAAGAGAGTCCAAGAATTTTCTGGAGCATAAAGTCTTTGGCATCTTTATAATCTAAGAAAATGAAGTGTGAAAACTACCGCCAGCAACTTAAAGCTGCCACGGATGTTAATTGGAGTAATAAATGGAAATAAAATCTAGGTTATGTAAGCTTTTTAACAGGGTCATCTGGGTAGTTTCTGTTGTTATTATGATTTGAAAGGGCAAACAAAATTATTTCATAATTAAAGACTTCACCCAAACAGTAATTATGAGCGACAAAAAAAAAGAAGAAAATTACAGCTGTGCTTTTATTAAGACATAAAACAGCTTTTATTTGATTCAGGCTGGATAAATATTCTGAGCTTAGATCCTTGTAGGTATTTTTGTTTCATCCATCACAAATGCCCCCGGTGAACAAGCCTTTCTTGAGCCTATGGTACATCCAGGCTGCAACACAACAAGTGCTGCATATAAACGCTGCGTTATTCCCAAGCCGTTCACTGGTTCCGAAACTGGAATATATTTTTTCTGCCTTTATTTTTAGGCCACCGCTGGCCTTTGAAGGCCATATGCTGCTTTGCTCGGTTGCTTTGTGGAGTGAAATACATCACTACCACTTTTCAGAAATGATACGCATTTATTCCTGCTGGTCACTTCTGACCTTATATTCCTGGTGTCCTCAAATGAACTAGACTTCATGAATACATCCAGGCCATACAATTGAAAAAGTGGATTTTATGAAAACGGTGTAAAAAGGAAAAGTGAGCAAGTCACTTTTCAATTAACTGGCTCAAAGTTTCCTTTGATGGCAGCTCATTGTTTGAACATCTGGCATCCTGGAAGTGCAGAATAATTTAAGTAAGAATAATTAAATTTGTAGTATATTGAGCTATGTGTTTTGCACTGCTGATTTAATTTCACTATAAGCTCTCGCCTGTGTGAAGCTGTGAAGCTCACATTAATTTTTGTCCTTCAGTAAAATCTATTCCTTGAGCTGTACGGTGGGAAAAACAAGGATTTGATACAGTTCCAATTTTACTGTTTGAAATCTTTGATTTTTATCATAGGTACTCTTCAACTGCGAATGACAGAATCTAAAACAAAAAAACGAGAAAATTACATTGTATGAATTCTAAGTAATTAATTTGCAATTTGACTATTCTTGCACAGGCAGACCATTACAAATCAGATTTACAGATAAATAATTGCCTAATAAACCAATCTAATGTACAAATGCCTTTTAAAGTACACTGGGATTGCCGACTTGTCTTATGTTAAGGGGAGGCTGTGTTGAGGAATTCTTACTTAAAAGTTACTGATCCTAGAAGGAAGAATTAAGAAGTAACTTTATTAATTCACCGAACCCAAACAATGTGTTTACCCTCAAACATAAGGTTGTTTGTTAGCACATTTTTACACATCATGTACCTTGAAATAGCAAATAAGGATTTAGAAATCATAGCCGAGCATTTTTGAGAGCCTGCTTTCTGAAATATTAACAAGCCTAAGAGAACTATGTCCTTCTGCTAAGAAATGTGTTTATGTAACTTTGCTCAGATAGTCAGGCTTGGTTTCACAAACTGAAAAAATCCCCCTTGAACTACAACAAAACACCAGAATTACATATATAAAGGGGCATCTTTTCCAACAAAAACTTTACTCATAGGCCTTCAACCATATGCTTTCCGTCTTACTCGTCTGATGTGACTTAACTTTTGTTTCAGATGAAGAAAGGCGCCCTTTTCAAAGCCTTTTGTATTTTGTTTTTATCGTATTGCCTTGAACCTATTCTCGGTTTTGCTTCTTTATAAAGCCATCAAAACCTAATAACTTCAGACTGGAGAACGATGGAAACTCTGAGGCTAGTACTCACACAGATGAAACACATTTGCAGGGTCTTAGATGGAGCAGACAAAGCCCAGTCATCCGACATCTTTAGTGAGGTAAAGACTGAGTCTCTTCACCAGAAGGAGCCTGGCTCAGGGGACCAGGGGGCTGCGGGGACACCAAAAAATTAAGGCACAAAATCATTTCACTTGTGAAAAATCATTGTAGCTGTACTAACTATAATAACAGAATACAAAAGTAAAAATGTATTAAGCCTGTTAATAGATTTAAGCAATACAAAAGTAACAAATGTGCTTCAGAAAAAGGTGAATCTCTTCCACTCTCCCACATGGTGTCTCATTCTCCCACCTTCCAGCTGTCTGTTTGATTTGGACTTAATCTCAAGTTTGCCAGAAAAATAAAAAAGAAGAGGAGACGGGATGAAAGTGTGAGCACTTTCTTTCTCTCCCTCCTGTCCATCTTTCCTCCTACTCTGTGCCGTTTAGGCGTAAATAGAGGAGCTGGTGCATCACACAGAACCAGCTAGGAGGTACTGAGAGGCAGAAACAGGAAGAAACTCAGAAATTATTTTACTGTTGTAGACAGAAAAAAAAAACATGGCAAAGCATCACTTGCACTCACATTTAAAGCAACACTAAACAAACAATTGAAGTTATATCAGACTTATATGGTGGATGCTCAAAGATTCCTTGCAATAAAATCAGTTAGTCCTACTCACCCACACACCCACATAATGGTAAGCTACTGGTTTGTATCTACTGACCACCATCAGAAGGCAACAACGATTGAAATGGACAGAAACAGACAGGGAAGATGAACTCCTACCTCCATCGATGCCATTTAATTTTTTTTAAAAAACGTTTTTTAAAAACAGGTTTAAAGAAAACAATAATTACAAAAGCAACAACATGTTGTATCCACAAGATTGTGCGCTAGATTGTGGGCATGTGTGTTTGTGTTTCTCCTGCCTTCCTGCTCCATAAGGTGTGAGCGGCTGGAGGAGCCTCCAGCTCGCGCTCATCAGCCACAATCAAGGAGCAGAATTTAGAGGAGCAAGTTTCCTGGGGCAGACACCAGATGGTCAGCTTACTGCTTGTGTTAAACTGGCGTGCTCATTAATTGTCACTAAAAAAGAAAACTATTTACTCTGCAGTTACCTCCTGTGACCTTTGTGCCTCCTAGTTCCATCCTGAATGAAAGATTTAGTTCTGCTTCCCTGGATTCTACTTCCATGTTGCCTCTGCTGTCCTGTGGTGAACTGCTCCTGTAAAGCCTTGGGTCCTTCACCAAACGCTCACCTGCCTGTCCTCTGTCCGACGCTCCATCATCAGCAGAACTGTACGTCCTCTCCAAGCCAAACCCATCCTCAACCTCCATGCAGAAATACTTATCTTCCCTCCTGGTTATTGTACCTAGCTAAAAAAAAAAAAGGAAGGACTTTAAGTCTCCTGCCTACAAGATATTGTTCATTCTCCGCCTGCACTCAGTAATCACTCACCTGTTATCCAGTGTGGACCCAGATCGAACATCTTCCTTCGTCACTAATCTCCAGACTTCATATCTATCCTGTTTTAAATAAACAATTTACTCACTATTTCAATGTCTGTAATTGTTCCTCACACCAGAGTTTATTTTTCACAAAAAGATACAAAGACATGAGAAATTATCTAATGTCCAGCCTATTTACATCTGTCCTGCTTGTGTGTTTTTTGGAGTTGCGTCAAAGAAATACATGAGAAAACAGCACAAGAATAATTCTTAATTTAATATTACACTCCCCGTTGTTATATTTAATTGTACTTCAGTTGTTTCCTTAACTTAATCCCACGTCAAATTGATTGTTTTGTGAGCCTTAATTAAGAAAAATGCACTGAAAAATAGTGAGTTGTTGGTCGTTCCACAAAATATTTTGCGATTAGAGCAAACAAATAACTAACAACTGTCCTGTCTAGAGCCTTTGTGATATTTCTCTCCCTTCATGATATTTTGCATCCCAAAAATTATTTATTGATTTGGACATAATTGAGAAAACAGTGAAAGAAACTCCATGTTCTGCCTATAGTATACAGACAAACAAATCCCTGTGACGATGCACATGCAGCTCTGGCTCAGTCATCTGCACATGTCATGCAAATGTGCTTGGTGTAATTTCCATGCCCTCTGAGGCAAGATTGTGCCCAAAACACCTCATTAAGTAGTGGAAAACAAAAAGAACCTCATGGAAATGAGGAAACATATCAAGACATGTTTAGTTCATGAAGGTTAAGGTTTAGAGGATCACAAGAGTGCAATTTTTCCATTTTGGGTTCATACTGAGTACCACCCTAGACTTTCAACATTTTACTGTTTAATTCTGTTTTGATGCTACATAGCAACAAATTTGCATATGTGAAATTAAGGGGTGTTTTATGTTTACAATTCTTTTTTAATCAAAGATGAAGAATAAAATTGTGTCTTCGGCCCTCTTGCACTGCAAATCTTGTTGGCTGTCAAAACATGTCTTCTCTAAGTTAGAAAGTTAAAAGTTTCTATAGGCAAAATATTAATGCATAACATTTGAAAAGGATTATACTACTAAGTATTGCATCCAACCAACCCTTTGCAATTGCAAGACTTCCTACGCCGTTATTGCGATTTGCTTGACCACAGTGTTGTGAGCAAAGTTTTGAAACTTCATGCAGAAAAGATATTCTTGAGCCTGAAAATTAAAATTTCTAATACAAACCTTTTAGTACATTAGAAGAGGCTGCAATTCTATCTTCTAGCCAAACCTTTGACTAATTTTGCTTTCTGAATGCAAAAACCTACTTGTGCTAGTTTTGTGAATTACAGGCCATCAGGTCTTTAGGTTTACGAAAAACAAAATAAAACACAATCATGATTGTTTTATTTCTCTTTTAAAATTTGTATCAATCAAGTAAATGATAAAGTGCTTTACTGAAATACTTATTTTAATAGTGGTATTTGTCCCTCTTAGTTGTTATGCATTATTACTGTCTATTTTACCTCAGCTGGTTCGTTTGTGTGGGTTAGATAAATCAATTTTTTTTCTCCCTGACAGGTTAAAAAAAAGGGATTTTGTCATCACTAACTTTTTGCAGACCTTTAACCTAGAATCTGTACCTTTGAATAAAAAGTTTCTGACAGCAGATATTCATCTACACATTACTGCTCCCAAGTGCCCATCTGGCTAGAGTAGAAAGTTGTAGAGGCTTTTGACTTGCAAATCAACAGTCGGATTTAATTAAACAGCACATACTCATCAATAAGTAAATGTCTCAGATTGTGGTGACCCGATGGGTAAGGATGCAACCTCCTTACCGCTGGGTCTGGGTTGATCTTTGAGGTTAGCTCCTTAATGTTTCATTTGTGCAGCCAGTGTACAGCCAACATCATCCCGAGTGATCTTTTTAGAGTACAAAGTGCTTTCGTCTAGACAGACATCTTCACATATTATGCTTAAAAGGAAACTCGTCAGTTCTTCTCTGTCGTCCTAATATGAGGCTGTCGTTTTAGAGAACCCAGCGTGTTTCAAACTTAAAACTTCTCGGACGTTACGAAAAGAAAATGTCCCATTTGGGATTAAATGTTTATAGGTTTGAATTTTTCATGTATTCATTTATGTACTTTACCTCCTACATCTGTGAAATAGAGGCTTGGAATATTTCGCTGTGTAGTGAATAATGTAGGAGTTTCATTTTTAAAATTGAGCAACTTTTTTGTGACATTAAATTTTTATTATTATTTTTTTTTCATTTATTCCTGTACATTCTTCTCATGCAGAAATAATGTTGTACAGATACTAATGTCATGTTATGAGCAACAGACTGACAAAAAACCCCACAAGGCTTATGGAGCGTGTTTGTAACTTACAACATTACTTTGGGTGTTATGCTCACTTCATTATTGTTACTTCAAGACCAACTCAATGCGTGACATCAAAGAAGATGTTGCCCTGTCAGACGGATCCTTGAATATTAAAAGCTGTTTATGACCAAAATGGAAATTAGGGAAATATAAGTGTGCAGAACATAAATTGCTAGTTAAATATTTTTGAAATTATTCAAGGAAGTTATTTGGATTTCAATACTCAGATAAACACTGTAATCAATGTCGTCAGTTTTATTATAATGCTATGCATTATGGGTAAAATATTTGCAGTGTTCATCAGTTAACACAACTGGCAAAACAGAAGCACGTCAGGGTTTCCATGCTGTGAGGAAAAGCATTGAAATTTTAGTCTGAAAAAAGTATATTTATTGAAAAATTTTTTGTTGACTTTGTTTAAAAATTGCTTGCCCATCCAACCACGCATCCATTCATCATGAATCCTTAATAACCACAACCCTGAATAAAGAAATGATGGGATTTTGTTATGAAAAAACATCCAGGAAACTTTACTTATGCGCATAATGTTAATCACAATCCTACTTTAAACACCACATTTTTAATCAGCTTTTCACAAACCTCAAAAATGATCTAAATATTTTATCTCTAAATATCCTAATGCAGTCTGACACCCACATTATGTGAATCATTATCATTTATCTCATTCAGTTTGATTGAACATTACCATAGCAATCAGTTAGCAGCTGCAGCCTAAACACCTGCATCTGTTAACATGCTCAGCATCTACTGTCCAAATACGACACAAACAACCATAAAAAAAGAAGAAGAATTGGGGAAGTTTTGAGAAACAAGTCTGGAAGTCTAAATGTTACGTTACTCATCTGATATTTGATCTGGAATAAAGCAGCAGTAATGAAAAGTGTAAATGAAAAGCATGCATGTCTGACTGTTTTTGCCACACATCAATTTCATAAAAAAAAAAAAAAAGCCCAGAAGATATTGAGAGTGTATTTCATATGTATAACATATCGTATTTTATGGATATTAATCCTTATAAGATGGCACTGAAATGAAAAATACGAGAAGGTGGAATTTCCCCTGGGGAAAAGACAACAGACTGCAGCATGGCTTTCAGATTTTCTTAGATTTAAAAGAAAATCTTGTTTGCACGGATGGTTCTGTCATATTCTACCTGATTCATTCACAAACTGTGTCCCAAATGCAAACTTTTGTCCTGTTTTCAGCTCTGAAAAGAATCCTTTGCTCTCAGCAGATCTTGTCTGATACAAAATGGAAAAAAAAAAACAAGAATGTGAAATAAAAATGTCTTACATTTCCCTTTATGGAAATGTTGCTTCAAATATTTGGATGCAAGATGAGTAAAATACCCTTCATATCTTTGATGACTAAATGAGGTGAGATACATTTACCACTTAATAAAAAAGGTAAATATATGTTATTAACATATCTGACAGAAATGAATAAAGCTCTACTGCGTGTGTCAGCAGTAAAACAATTGATGTAATGATGATGTTGGTTTAAAACAAAGACTTTATGATGAGTATATCTTATTTTATTGCTCAAACCTCTTCGCTTTCTTTGCCCTTGGCAAATGTTGCGCCAAGGCCAAATTATAATTTAATTTCCTGTAGCCTGATTACCTAAAAATTAGAAGATATCTGAGGAGTAATTAGTATAATTTTTAATTAAGGAGAATTAATAATGAGCTGATTAATATATAAATGAAGCTAAGGATTGGACTTCAGTTTGGCCAGAGGATTTTGATTTCACACACCAAATAAAACCCCAAGACACAGAACCTTTAAGTGAACATGTGGGAAGATCATGCAGGGTTATGAACTGGAGAAATTTCATTTTCATTGATTACATTTTTGGTTGTAAAATGTTTGCAAATTATTTTCTGCTGGAGGTAATTTGTATTGCTGGATGGGAACAAGCAACTTGAAGCATTTTTGGGTATCAAGTGATTTAAACATTAGAGAAAATTCTCAGTTTTGCTACAACAGGATGTTCTTGTTCATTCCATGTTAGATTTGAATATTTCAGATGCAGACAAATTTTCTAGCAATGCTTTGGAGCGTTCCACAGAAAAATCCACAAATGCATGAACCGTAAATACTAAACCACAAATATCGTTTGTTTTTCCACCAACTGAAGAGCCAAGTGAGTGCCGTCAATATAAACGTCTCGTTCATTAATCATTTCATTATCTTCCTGTTCCATTTGTGAGTTATGAATTGTTGTAGTGTATGAAGACCATTTAACCAAATCAATATTATTTACAAGTCCTTCTCAAAAAATTAGCATATTGTGATAAAGTTCATTATTTTCCATAACGTGATGATGAACGAACAGCCTATTCGTTCAGAAATTTGTTCCTGTGTCTCACCTCTTGCTTGAGGGCGTCAGTGATGGCCTTCTGGACAGCAGTCAGGTCAGCAGTCTGACCCCATGATTGCGGTTTTGAGTAATGAACCAGGCTGGGAGTTTTTAAAAGCCTCAGGAATCTTTTGCAGGTGTTTAGAGTTACTTCGTTGATTCAGATGATCAGGTTAACTGCTCGTTCAGAGAACCTTTTCATGATATGCTAATTTTTTGAGACGGGGATTTTGGGTTTTCATGAGCTGTTTGCCAAAATCATCAGTATTAAAACAATAAAAGACCTGAAATATTTCAGTTGGTGTGCAATGAATCTAAAATATATGACAGTTTAATTTTTATCATTACATTATGGAAAACAATGAACTTTATCCCAATATGCTAATATTTTGAGAAGGACCTGTATATCTGCATTCCCGCAATACAGCTGGTGTAAAATCCCCACCTTAGACTGTTAAGGTATCAGCTGATCTCTCATCTACATAAAGCCGCTGGAAACAGGAATAAAACACAGCTTTCAGAGCAAAAGATTCATTAATACCAACCGGAGATATTAAGGGAAAAACAGTGTTAAAGAACTGAGTCAGAAATGCTATTTATGGATTCAGGGGATATTCATCAGCTGTAAGCGGTGCATTGACCTATTTTAACTGCGTGGCGTGTGATTTTAAAATAAACAGCGGGAAGATAAATCAGCCTCAGTTTTCCTGTTTTTTTGTTTGTTTGTTTAGTTTTGTTCCCCAGGTGTTCTGTCTTGGCATTTCAGGTATGACATATGGAGACGTCGGTTGCCTACATGTGCCAGGGCAGTTTTTCTCAAGCTGGTTTTCTTATTGTGTGACCGACTTAATAAATCAAGTTTGCATTTGGCAACAAAGTCGACAGGCCACACTGACTTGACTTTAAACCATCTGGTTTAATTATGTCTGGATGCCTGGGTTAATCTGACACTTATTCAACATTCTATTGTAGAATTGCTACGTTTTTAATGTTTCTTTTATTTAGAGAGAAGACGACGTTGTTAGAAACTGTTATATTTTCAGAAAGTGAGAGGAACCAAAAATAGGGTAAACCATCACCATCATCAAAAATGGCATGTTAATTGGACTTTCCCCACATGCAGCCATTTTAAATCAAACATTTACATATAGATTAGTCTGAACCCAGCATATCTTTAGATTTTATTGATTACACACATTATTAGAAACTAGGGCATGGTTTTTTCAAGCACCGTCGTCAGAGCCCTACAGTAGTAATGTCTGTTCACAGTGGTTTTAATGCACTTCTGATGCTTTCTATAATTGCTTTCCTCAATCTTTCAGTTAAATTGTGCAATCTCCCTTCAGAGTTTCTATAATAAGGTAATATAGAATATGATAAAAAATTCTCCATTTCGGTTAAATGGCAAATTTTTCAGAAAACAAGCCACTCGAACTGCACAGCTGTGCAATCTGTGTTGAGAAAATTTGTTTGTGTTTTGTTCCATACACCCATTTAGTGTACTGCTGTTCAGATAATGCATTCATCTACTATTTTAAAACCTAAGATTTTCCAGGCAGGTATTTATGAACAGTTACTGAGGCTGAGGTATTTGGCTATTTTCTTGACATTTGAGTGATGCCCCAATTTAGTAACTTTGTTCTAAATTATTAGTTTTATTAATAATTATCCTAAGCAATTATTACAGTTATGAATAGCCACTAGCTCTGACAAGTAGACATTTAATTTCCTCCTGGATCTTTAAGGTTCAGAATATGCGAGTTAAGAGGCTAAAAAACAAAGTGCCACTCTTAGCAGTTTTACTCTCTGCATTTTATAGATTCAAAAAGATATAAAGTGCAGCACAATTCAAAGGAAAACTACTGTGAAACAAGCCAAAGTTTGTTGTTGATGTCAAATTAAAAATGATTTTAAAGAACAGAAAAAAATCAAACAACCATTACAGCTTTACAACGGTGTAGCACAGCTATTAGTAGTCGCAGCCTTGGAGGGAAAATACATTCACCTTGCAAAGAACTCTAAATACAGTCAAATGTGTCAGCTCTTTTATACAAGACATTCTTAATACCCGGCCCTCTCTCTCTCTCCCTCTCACACACACACACACATCTTGTAGCCTACCTGAAACACTCTCCAGTCCAAGCCACTCAGATTTCTGCTGCACCTTGGCAGGCTTTTTCCAAGCCTGTAGAAAATTCTCTGTGAAAAGTGACCAGCAGGAGGAAATTAAAGAGAAAAAGGAATCACAGAGGAAGGGAAGACAACTGCCAGAGGGGAGCACATCTATTAGAATTGAGGATTAAGCCGCAAGGACAGCACAGCTAAACTGTGAAGCACAAACATAGGCATGCATCTTTCACTACACGCATGCATCGTCCCATTTTGTTTACCTTGTCGAATGTTAAGCCTAAATAAACTTCAATTTGAATGTTTTCCTCTCTTACACCAAAGAAAAGGACATGGTTGTATTTAGTGAATACCATGTTCAGAAACCCAAGTCTTTC
The DNA here is from genome assembly GCF_904066995.2 of Poecilia reticulata. Classification (NCBI taxonomy): domain Eukaryota; kingdom Metazoa; phylum Chordata; class Actinopteri; order Cyprinodontiformes; family Poeciliidae; genus Poecilia; species Poecilia reticulata. The sequence goes on along the minus strand of NC_088848.1, from coordinate 4,736,065 downwards.
AATGAAAATTCAACTGAGCCCATTCTAAAGGACACACTGAATGCTCAACCTTCTACATGGATGAGTTTAAACATCACAGTGTGCTTCAGCGCCGATTATCCCACACAAGAGTGACACACTCATGAAAGACAAAAATCCAACAGAGCTCCTTTGGTGCCCTTGGTGACATTTTACTGTCCACCGTCCTTCCACAGGCGACTTTCTTCATATCAACCACCAGCTGACTTGACAGGAAGCAGACAATGTCATTAAAAAACACCAAGCACCTGCCAGGGGACTGGGCAGGAATGCTAAGTGTCCTGAGATCTGCCACTTAATGTGACAAGGGCATTTCAGCACCTGACAAGCCAGCCTCAGCCATGCTGCACTGCAGGCCGTGCTGTGAGCTTTGCCTCAAAATGTTCTTCAGTTGTCTTCTATTTTATTGTACAAAGTCTGAATTTAAACACCTCAACCCCCGTAGCCTTAAGGCCCATGTGGCATAAAAAGAAAGTTTGAAAATCATTGTGAAGGTTTTTGTAAAGAATTGTTTCCAACATACAGGGGCTCTCGAAAGTGCACACCTCACTGTAAAAATGTTTTTACTTGACACCTTTGTTGTTGCGAAGTCATCTGCTGTTCATAGCTCTCTTCAGGTGACACCAAAAATGTTCTGGACAATAAGAAGGCAAAAGTAAACAATTAATACTACTTTTAAAAACTAAACTCTTATTTTACCAGGTGGCATCCAGTTGAGATCACCTTTTACAAAGGTGGCCTGGCCACAAAATCAACAACATATGTCCTTTTAAATGAAAGTAAAATAAAATGGCATATTAAAAACAATAACAATTCTGTAAATAATCAATCTCAATCACTATTTTTTGACCAGAGTAAATTTTATCACATAAAATAAGGGATATTACTTTAGACCCCTGACGATTTAGAATTGCATTAATAATCTAAATACAACAAAAAATGTCCAAATAATGTTTTTTAAATTAAAAAAAAAGCAAACAAAGAAAGAAATGTTTTTGCAATATTCACAAGGAATGTGCAAGACGGAGGTTTCTCAAGGTCTGAGTTACTGCAATGTCTAGAAGAGGACATAGCATTAAACTGGGTGAGAGGTAATGTGGGAAAGTTGTCATGACTGATGAGATAAGTGGCAGATTGAAACACAGGCAGGAGAATGAAAGTCGCATAACAACGATTTATTGATGGCCCTAAAGACACTTGCAGGTTAATGCAGGAGAATATGGAGCACAGGAGTTCATCAAGGGTTAGTACCGGGGAAGGTGTGAGTAGATGCAAGGCTCCAGCAGGGAATTATGGCATGACTAAGAGTACATATACATACACATGGAGGAGGGACAGGAAGGACGGCAAGGATAAAATGTCATTTTTGAAAAACATGTTTCAGATGAATAACTTTTTTATGAGGTCGTCTCAAGAAGGCACCAAGGTTCCAGGGCTTGAAGTGGATCCAGAAGATCTTGAAGCCTGTAGTTCAGTAGCTTGGAATCAGGTAGCTGGTGACAAAGAAGCAGGAGCTTAGGGTCTGGTGACTGACTGCGCTAATGGTCTAGTGGCCGGCTGCAGGCTCTTTTGTCGGAAGAGTTGGTTCTGTAGTGTACACCAGACTTCACACGAGCTTGAAGTCTGGCGGTTGGAGGCAAAGAAGCAAAGAAGCAGGTACTCTGAAGGCTGATGACACAGGAGTCTGGAAGCAGCAGAACTGTGATCCAGTAGGTTAGGGTGTCTACACTTGTGACTGAGGTATCTTCCAGATGACCAGAAACCTTGATGATGACAGAGACACCGAGGGGGCCGACATCAACGGACGATAACTAGTGATGGAGGTTTAAGAACCCTGATGTTTGGAGAAGATGAGAAAGTGCAGGGATTGCTGCAGGTGAGGACATTGAAGGTGAGGACAGAACCAGTAATGTAAGAGTGGGAGCCTCAAAGAAATAACATAAGCACGCCCATCATGACTCAAGTGACCAAGTATGCAATCCACCCCAAACAAAAGAGCCAAATGAGCCAGGTGAGAGATGAGCAGGTCATTAGTTTACATCTGACAAGGAATGCTGCAAGGAGGATGTATTTCTTTGTGTTTAAAAAACATTAGTCCCCCACTTGAAGCGTAATTGTGAGCCTCCACAATTAACAAAAACTCCTTGACAGATCTGGAAAAGCCTTCATGAAAAACTGAGCAAAATTCAGGTTGCCTTTCATTGAAGCCCTTTTGTAGCATGACACTCCCCTAACCATGATGAGTCATTAGATCGCCAGTGTGAGAAACATCTTGAACAGAACAAACATTTTTACTTTAATGTTGGCCAGGAAGTCCCAGGGTGGCTCACAGTGGAGGATTCATTAGTGAGACTTACTTGGCACGTACTACTTGGTAATGAAGGTTGTAGCACATAGGTATCATTAAGTATTAGTGTTTGTTGTCCCTTCATTGATAGCAACACCTCAAGGTGGAGCACTGAACAGATCTGGTAGATTCTGCTTGTATGTATTCACAGCATCTCATTTCATGTAGGTAAATATTCCAACAGAGGACAAAAAGCATCAAAGGACTTTAGGACTTTACCAAAATGTTGTAGTATTTCAGACAATTGGGAAAATGCTCCAGGTTTTCTGAGGTACACAATGAAGATATACTGAAAGATGGCTTAATTACCTCAACCAAAAGGACAATCAGAGAACTGGCGGAGAGGAGCACTGATTCTAACTATCCGTGATTTGATTGCAGATGACTGAGACTTAGACGTTGGGCCCCTCCCAAGAGGAAAGCTGTTCCACAAGAAGAAGAGAAAAGGAGGGAGCAAAGGAAACACAATCTTTGCAAACCACTCGAGGATCTAGCAAGTTCGGTTAAGTGTGACTTTGTATAACATTATTCATAAATCTTTGCTTCCAGTTTTCCTTCAGCAATACCTCACCGACACAATTTCCTCACCTTGCCTCTTAAAAGTTAGATTTCTTATCAATTCATAAAATAGTTTATTTTTTTAGTTGCATTATAGAAAACATCCCTGATTTCTTTGTGGGAAATGGGTTTTAAACTATAATGCATTTTTTATGTGTACAGCAAAAGAGAGATTTTCAAGTGACAGTCTCGTTTTATACCATCTCACCTAACCGTCACAGTTCATTGGCTATGGCTCTATTATATCTAGAAGGATGATGGCTGAGAACAGACCCGTCTGTGGCGATTTGTCTCGAACTCATCTTATGACCCAGTGAAAAGTTTGCTATCATAGCTTTTGTCTTGTGGATAAAGGATACATTTAGATGAAATTAACCCATTATTTAAATCACTATTTAGTTTTTTAGACAAAAGATCATGCAATTGCATTGTGTTGTACATTGTGAAAACAATTGGCAAAAATAAAAGTTTGACCAATTTCCATGGTTTCATTTCAGCCAGGAGGAGCCCTGTTATTTACAGAGATCCTGACATAAATGAAACTCTTAAAACAAAGTTATTAATCTTATTTTGGTAACAGCAGTAGTTATTTTATATTCAGGGTAAGCTTAAAAGATATCTGGATTAAAACTGAAAGCTCTTTCAGCATCTAGAATAGGTTCTAGATTTGTTTTAGAAGCGTAAATGTAGATCAGTTTTAGCTGCAACCAACCAGTGAGCTGGTAAACACCTGCTGTATTGTTCGTACTTAGCTATCTAGTGGGATACTTATTATTGTACACTTTGGTCCAAAGTCTTTCTATTCAAGCTATTATTTATTTTAATACTAAATAAACTGGTCTTGCTTTATGCGTTTTTTTAGGGACAACTCTCTAAATGGGGATGTGTACAGTGGTTCTGTTTGGAAATTACAATCCTCACTGCACAATCAACAGTTTTTTTCTTATGGCAACAAACCAGAAGTTAATCTTTGATGACATGCAAGTGTCCAGGCATTCCCTGTACAACTGAGCTGTTTAATGACACCTCAGATTTAAATGCATGTTTCTTGCACAGTATATGTTAAGTAGGACAACCAACCAGTCAAGGTTGATCAATGTTAAAGATGGTAAAAAGCAGAGTCAGGTCTGTTACCTCTTGATTCCTGAACCAGTTCTTAACTAACTGGACAAAACTCAAAAGTGTGTGTGGGACTTTTCACATGTATTGGACCTCCTGATTATGTTTTTAAAATGTAAAAATGAAGCTTGCATAAAAAATGGGCATTGTTATCCATCAGTATGGCAAAAAAATAAAAAATAAAAAATACAAATATCTAAAAGAAATAATTAAGATGGCATTATTTTATATTTCCCAGTTAAATAAAAATCTCATTCAGTGCATTTGCTTTATGGCTTTTTTTTTGTGTTATTTATAAATTGTTTTGTGAACCTTTTACTTTACCTCTCATTTTAAACCAGTTTTAAACCAGGCAGGTCTACCACATAAAGAAATACAGATCTAAATCACGACTACAAATAGAGGGCTTCTCTGACTCATGTCTAAAAAAGGTCTAAGTGTTGTTTCAGTGTTGAAATCAAGTCCGTGGCTCAGTAGGCAGGGTGCATGCTTGCTGTGGTGGAAAGCAAGGCTTTTAATGAGTGTGAGAATGACAAAAAAAAGAGTCTGCATGAGTCAATTGACAGTATTCCACAGAATTACAGATAACCACCTTACTTCCATAACCCATGTACCTACAAATCATCTCTGACAGAGCACGTATAGATAAAGTTGAAAAAAATAAATAAAAAATAATCAACTTTCACTCCAAATTAGCTACTACAATTATAGCTACATCCTTAAATTCCCTGACTACCTACATATACATCAGTATATTAGCTGCTTTGTCAACTAAATAACTACTAACATGAATCAGAGAAAACAGAATTTGCTGCTCACGTTGTTTCTTGAAAACAGTGAAACACATTTTTTTAACGGTTGGAGAGATTCTATTATAAGTTATTTTAAAAAAAACGAATCATTTGAATACATCATTTCTAAGTTTTAGCAACCAAATAGAGAAAAGAAATATAAAAGGCTAAGAATACAGGTGTTTTTAATGCTGGGATGTAGGTCTGCTTACAACCACCTTCAACAAACTGACAAGGAAATTCTACGAGTCCAACGTCTGACTGCAGTCCCTTTAGGCAGCTTTCCAGTAAATTGCCTAAGAGACACAGTTTGTAAGTGTGCTTTGGTGTAGCATTTCTGTATTATTTATTTCCTAAGTCCTCAGGAAATGCTGTCAGCTTGTGTTAAAAGGGACATACAACCTCTCCTTGGAGAAGTTTTAAGTAAAACCCTGCAAACAAAATGGCATTTTAACGTCAAAAGTTACGCGGCTCGTTCATAGAAGTGGTTTATGCTGCTTCCAGTTACGATGCTGAACAAGAGTAAAGACACATAAACTGAATTCTGTTGTGGGAAATTGAGAAGAAATAATTTAAAAATCCTAAACTGAAGAACATGTGTTCAGGCAGCAACTCATTTAATGTTATTTGTTGTTTTTTTATTTTACGGCATATTTTTGAGGAGTTTCATCATACAAGGCTGTAAAAGCCATAAAAAGTTAAATGTTTAAAAATACATAATGTAGAGGCAAAGGGGGATTTGCAATCAAATCAAAGAAGCAAAGTTCAAACGCTGTTGAGCTTCACAGTTTTGCAGAAAGATTAAAAATAATGTTTTAAAGAAAATGCATGTTTTGAACTTAAAGTTTAAGGCGGCTGTTTGAATCCTCTTCTCCCTTTGAGTACGTTTTATGTGGGAATTGCTCAGGCTTCACAGCTCCTCTGCAGACAATAAGTGAAATGCCTATTTTTTTGTGGCGTTTAGCAAACAGAAATCATTTTGTGAATCCTCCCTGTGTATGTAAACATTTGGTTTCCATAGCCAGTTGGCAGCGAAGCATGAAAGGTTGATTCTAATTATGTTGATTTATTTCTGCTCTTCTCCTTAACTTGGTAAAACTCTATTTTTACGAGCATCCCTTCATCTGTGCTGCTGCTCATATGAAATTATTGTTGAGTTAAATTGGTTTGTCCTTTAGCTGCGGTGAGGTTTGGGTTGCAGACCTGACTGAACTGCCTTCCATTTCAAAATTCTCCTTGCAGCGATCTGGTACTATCTTTTTTTGGGTGTGCATTTGTCAGAGATTGATACTTTGTCAGCAATAATTTTATTTTAACCCTTTGCCCAGTTGTATTTTTTCCTAACAGTCACACAAAAAAATCAAACGGAAACACATCTAGTTAGTTTCTAAACATATGACCTAAATATGCATTCTCTACAGCTACTCTTTGACTCTATATTCTTTTTCAATCCTCTAGTTGCCGTGGTGATCTGTGAGGAAGTAAAACATCCAAAGACCCTGAAGTCCAACTTCTTATGTAATGATTCACTAAGAATGATCACCGTGTGTAGGAAGTTGACATTTGGTCTTGAAAATCCCCAAGTAATTCACTTTTTCAAACAGAGACTCTAACGTTGAGTTCAGACCAGTGCCATTTTCTCCTCCGCTCTGATCCAAGAACCAGATATTTCCTTATTGGGTATCATCTGAAGATGAGCACTGAGAAATGCACCTGTTGCATTAGGCCTGCAGCCATCAAATGTCATAGAGGAGGAAGAAGCGGTAAATGTCAGTGTACCGGTGGGTTTACAAATAATAAGCAATCAGGCCCTGGTGGGTTTTTAACTGCGGAATACTAGGAAAGGGTATTTTTACCTACAACGTGTGCGGTTATCAAACTAAGCTGAGCTAGACAGATTTAAAATCTGAACATATGTGATTTGGCACTACCGCTACTCTGTGCATGAGCCTCCACCATGTGGCCACACAGATCTGCAACTCATGCACAGAGGATGAAGCAAGGTCAGAGTGGTACAACATGGAATGCTCTCTTTGTGGGCTGTACTCAATCTGCTGCGTCCATTAAGTGCAACCTACTATCAGCTGCAACTCGTTTGTGACCGTTCCGCTGATGCAAAATGTCCAGATGGGCACAATTTGCAGTACATATACGCAGGAAAAAAAAAATTCATCACAAAAGCGACAACAACACAAGTAATGCAGATTACCTTTCAAAACCAGAACATAAATGGCTCGATCGCTAAATCAGCCGAGTGAAACGTGATGGATTATGTCTTCAAATGTTGCAACTGTTGTTTGGTCTACAGAGTAATTTGCAAGCCTGTTTAAAACTACAGGTAGAAATACATATTTAAAACCACAGCTAATAATAAAAGCAGGAAAAACACAATACACTGAAAAGATCAAATAGAGGTGCAAACTCTACAAGGGTTGGTTTGGATCAGATTTGTCTCCGTTTAAGCCAAAAGACTTGAGATTCTCCAGATTTGATCCTGCCCTGATTGCTCTCTGAGTCACGATTAACCATTTCACCTCAGTGTAATGCAACATTATAACCAATTTCCCTTTGCCCACATTCTTTGAAGCTTTTCTCAGCTCTTCACTGTGGGACAGGAATGGAGTTTCCTCAGGAAAATAAAAACATGCGGCTCCCTTTCATGTTTGTCAACAACCCCTATGTATAATGCAAGAGCAACATTTGGAATGATTCTGTACCTGAATATTGAAGACTTCTTTCAATGTACGAACGGTAACCGAGTGTGTCCGAGAAGGTATGAAATTCAAAATATAACAAAGATTATGCTCGGTGGGGGGCGTTTGATGCATTTACAACATTAAATCTGCTTCTAAAGCTTAAACAGCTAGCTGTGAACGTGTGCATGAGCAGAAGCTCAAACAGCAGGGGGGAATTTGATTATGAAAACATGATGTTCATATTATCTCACTCCTACCTGAGTTTGGGGTTATTTCTTCAAAAAGCTTTTATGTTTTTTTTTTCCCCCTTCGTATTTAATATATTCAAACTCACTGAGATTAGAATATCTCTGCAGAGCAAAAGAAGAAAAACTTTCTTTCAAATGAGCGTTTGTACATACTTTAAATGAAAGCAGAGTTGTACACATTGGACCTCACAGTCACATTCCATTTTTGTTTTTATCTTCCAAAAGCAAAAGTTATTTTCATGTTCAGCCGTTTCATTTCACATGGCCAAACTGACTAAAACTGAACTCGGTGACTTGTGCTCTGTCAACTACCAATTAACTGTGAGGGAATATCTTTTAAATTATAACAACAATATGTATTCATTTAAAAGCAGCAGAAGGTCATGTATTTACTTTTTATTTATTCAAATGCATAACCGAAGGGGACATTTTTCCACCGTGAGGAATACATGAAAAATTCAACAGTCACGGACAGCCTCATGGTAGCGGCCTTTGCTAATCATTTGGCTAAGCATGCATGTGGTGACAGTGGAGAGGAACCATCCCAATTTAACAGGAAGAAACCTGCAGAGGAACCCGACTCGGTACCGGCTGTCTGTCTACCTCGACACGCTGGGAGCTGAAACACTGAAGCTGCTGTCACAAAATACAAATAAGTTAACGGTGCAGATGAGTGAAGCCGCAAAGTGATGGATAGAAAAGTACTTCATGCCTCAATACAGCGTGAATTAAAAGTACATCAGTATTTTTGTGAGGTTAAATTGTTTTCCTAAGATGTGTTAAATTGTTTTCCTAAGATGTGTTGCATTTACCATTTTCAGACTCTTTATGGGTTAATAGCGTGTTAAATCCAGTGACATGATTCTGCACTCAGTTGTGCTTAATTGCTTTTGTTGTTACTTTGGCTCTTGATGTTGTTTTTCATCTATGTGGAGCAACTGGAAATTCACGCAGCTAATGGAGCAGAGGCATCGACTGACCCTTCAAGCTCTTGTTCAACGTAGCGTTGCATCGTTTGAATATCCTGCAGACCTGCTGGCACAGCATTGCTGACAAACCTGGATTTCCTAAGACTTCAGCGGAATAACTGGATCGCGTCGGTGAAGGCTGACGAGGATGTGACAGACAAGCTGGAGGAGTAGTGCAGAAATTTTATGAAAGTGCAACTCTAGGGGTTTAAACTTTCAGCGCGGTGACGAGGTTCCTTCTTAAAGTCATCCCTTTCTTTTAAAGTAGATAAGCACCAACATTAGGATCAGACATAGCTGGTTTGAAGCTAAAAGCTTAACCAACTCACCAGAGGCCACGCTGTGTATATTTTAGCATTCAAAGTTCAGTAATGGAGCGCAGAAGTGTATCAGACGTCCGATAAAGCAGTAGTGAAAGATGTCCAGCTAAAAGCTGCGGGGCTCCTGGGAAATAGTGATGGAGGTGGTTCCCCTCATCTTCCGTCAAGTCTCCTTAAAGCAACTCCCATTTGCCCCCTGAATGTCTGCCGAGGTAAACAGGACATCCGACTGGCTGTCCAACATGTTGAAGATCAGCTTCTCCAGCGTGGTCAGGGGACAACAGGACATCTGTTCAAATAGCAATCTGGACAGGTTGAAGATTTAATAAAAATCTGTCAAGTGAAAGGCCTAATATGGTGATAAGCTGATGACGCGATTACAACAATTGATTGCAGGATAGCACAAACAGATAAAGTCAGATACATAATCAAATAAGAAGACATCAGTTACAAAAAAAAAGACACAATCCATATTTTTGGCTAACCAAAAGCCCTCCTCTCAGTTCCGTTTTAGTGGGCAGACCTGAGGTCAATCGCTATGCCAGTTCTCCGTCGGAATGGGCCAAAATTGCAAAACTAAACTGCAAAATTGCAAGACCAAAGGTTAAAAAAAATACCATTTGTAAATTCTGTCCTACCATAATTAAAAATTCTCTCAAAAAAGGCATTCTTCAGAAGACTCTGCTGTTAAAACACATTCAAACACAGAACGCTGTGGTTGTATCATGACAGAACTCGTCACTCTCCTAAACACGCATGCGTAATTTGAACAAGCAAATACAAAAATCTGACTCGACTTATGTTTGTAGTGCTGCAACGAACTGGGTAATGTCCCCAGAAACAACATGTTGTTTGAGTGCAGCGCGTGTCAGATTCAAAATCAACTTTCCAAGCAGGTGTGACTTGTGCCGCTGTGCCGAGGGAAGCAAAAGAAGACGCTTCACGCCCCGCAATGATCTGGGATTTACTCCATTGTGCCGTCGAGGTTATGTTTTGTTGCACTCGGTTCTCGCTCGGCTGCGTCCTCCGTTCCCCCTCCTGGACTGACTGATTTGCCATGATAGTGGCTTTCAGCTGGACTTCTCACCACTGCTTTAAATAGCGTGACGACATGTTTCACTGATATACGTCAATCCTTGCAACATCTCTTCCTCCTGTTGTGGAAAGGATTTGCAAATTGAGTTGGTGTGGTAAAAACCTTGGTAAAGTTTGCGTTGTGTTTATTCCGAAAACAATCCTCCTGATAATGCAGGCGTGAGACGGAGGCTGTAATTTTCCTTGCCGGCAGACTGCAATTTGTTCCCTGTTGTAAATAGAGACATAGCTCACAGAACCTCTGCTTTATCATGCTATTTTGATGCGTGGTGCACTTTTACATCCATCTATGTGACTAGCTTTTAAGCACTCGGGTGCGATTACTGTCCTCTTACTTTGTCACTTGTGCTTTTTCTTTCCCATGAACGTGATCCCACTGTACTGTTCACCTGCACAATTCAATATCCCCTGCTCTGACGGAGACGCATCTGTCATATTGATCCTCCTTAAAGGGACTGAGGGAGCTCATCTGATGACATTCAGTCAGAACTCGACACAAGAGGGGGTTTGTAATGTTGACATTCTGAGAACACGTAAAAACAAAGAGCTGTCCACCCTGCATGCTTCGCACTGATGGAAGAGAAGCTTTCAAAACAGACTGTGTACATTTTATTTTATTTTTTGCAGCTGTCATGGTTGATGTACGATGCCAAAAGGTGGCATATCCATGTTTTCACACACATTCAGTTTATTTTTCCAAAATTCACACAGAGGAATGAGACGATCCCATTAAGACCGCTCCAGACCGTATAGGCCTCGGTTAAGCTAACTGACCACAGAGACGTATGAAACACATTTTTTCAGCTGAGTCCATATTTGCTCTGAAAGTGCCTGAAAACTTGAATGTCGCAAATGTTTCTAAATTCAATAAAATGAGAAATGCCTCCATTACAGAAAAGAAAACCAAACAAAAACATTAGCTTCACATGTGAAAATCACATGCGAATTGATGTTTGTCACATAAAAAAATCCACATGTAAAACAAGTGGACTTGGAATGTGTCGTGGTATAAAAATGTGATTTCCTCATGTTGCTCACAGCCTTCCCTTTACGCTACACCTCCTTCCTCACAGAGGAGCCTCCCGTAAATGCAAAGGTTAGTGAAAAATGAGGGCAAATGATCAGTTTTCCTGTAACGATAAGTTGTTCTGCCACCATTAGCAGAGCTTCAGCACCTACACAAGCATGATTTACAGTGCTGATTCTTTCCTCCTAGCTCTGGTTGGTTGTTTCCCAGAACGATGCACTTCTGTGGATCTCAGTAGAAGGAGGCAGAGAAACTCAATTTATTTTTCTTTCTTACAGATTTTTTGTCGTTGTTCAGCCTCATTAACTGACAGTACAGTCAGCACTGTCTCATTGAATATGTAAAACTACTAATATGTAGGTTTACATCCTTAAAACTACATATTAGTTTTACAAATATGTAAAAAAAAATAAAAATAATTAAGTTGCATTTATAACGTTTTTAGCGATAGAGATGGGGGTTATGAGAGGCAAAGATAATTCATATAAAAAAAAAAAACTGTACAACAACAGGAGCTTGTGTATTCTGGTTTGTAGGTCTGGCTCTAAAAGTTATTTGGATGAACGAAACCCAAAACATAAATGAATGAAAAAATATCTACAGAGATTGAAACTCTGCACTTTTTTGTCACATTGGATTAAAACATTGCTTGTTGTTTTTTGTAAATCTTTACTGCAAAATTGAAACTGGAAATTTGGCAGTGTTTTTGTTTCATCTGTGATTTAAATTATTTAGGAAAGTGACATAAAAAAAGAGGATATGGGATAATATGTTTTTACCTGAAATCAATAAACTAAATGACAATAACTCTACTTGGTGTACAAAATAAACTGTTTTTGCAGGGGGTTTTTTGTAACAGTAACCATTTTCTGGAGCAACGTAAAGGTCTCCTGAGCAAATACAACACATATTTAAGCTATAAAGACAAAAAAATAAATAAAATGATGTTGAACTTTAGGCAGTAAATCTGCTGGCCTTGGTCCACTTATTCTCATGGTTCCTGTCTGAGATTAAAACGGGGGGAACAGACAGCCTGCCTCCATGTTTATGGAAGCCTTTTTAATATTACCACTGAGGCTCATTAAATTCAAGAATGTTCCTTCTAAAACTGGCTAAACCACTGATAAGGAGACAGAAAATTGAAGATCAGCAGGAAGCACAGGGGGTGGACTGAGGAGGACGGAGGTGGCCAGCAGCAAATGAGAAGTGGGAGAAACAGATTGCTTTTGACTCCAGGTCTACTGGGAAAACCTGCTAAGTCTGAGCAGCAACGGCAGCAGACAGGCAGTAGGTGTAAAGTCAAAGGCTGCTTATCAGAAATGAGGAATCGTGCTTAATAGCCCACAGTTAAAACTACAGACTTACCCTGACATGAAGTGGCAGAGGGATTCGGCTCTGAAAAGGGTAATTAGAACAGCTGGTGAGTAATCAGCACAATAAAGGGTAGGTGGCGATGGGGTAATCCAGCAAGATGAGGCGCAATATGGTTAGAGCCAAATACCTTAATGCAGCTGTATTAACAGATGTAAGCTGGTGTCCTTGTTCACATTTAGTGAAAGGAAAGCACATTTGTAAGGCCAGAGGACTGACACAAGGTGAAGATAGAGAATAAAAACAAAAAAAAATCCATAACCGCTGCATTTGAGTGTTATAGAGTTTGATAGGTGACTGATGCCCATCTCCAGCGGTCGGTGGGTGATAGACGGGTCTCACCCAGAAAAGGTCGCCAGTCCATCACGGTACATTGCAAAGAAACATAGGCGGCTCTCTATGTGTAGAGCAAATCTCTAAACTGTAGAGCAGATATAATCCAGACCATTTTGAATATTTCCAGCGTTAATTATGATTCATTCGTCGTTTCATTTAAGGGTTTTGTTCCACATTTCTTAATGCCGTAAAGTTTTCACGTATTTTCATTTCAATACTTACAGATTATGATAAATTCCTCTGTCTACACGCAGACATAACTTTTTCCAAAAATCAAACTTAGTAAAGTTTATCCTGCACTTATTTTTTTGCAACAAGTGCTTGAACTACGTTAACTTTTCAAAAGTTAACTTAATAGGCCATCATCCATTTCCTTTTGACTTAATAATGCAAAAACAAACCCACTAGACACACTAAAGAAAAAATTTGAGAATAAGTAATATATGTCAAATAATTAATGTCCAAAATGTGTATTTAAAAAAAAGCAGCCCCTACACTCAAACACCCCCAGATCTAAAAATGGCCTCTTAATAAAACCTTAAAGAAAATATCACTGCTTTTTCCCACTGAATCACCATATCGACTTTTTCCCCACTTTGAGCTTAGCAGAATATTGAAGTGTGCAGTTTGACAGCGTGTGCATAGGGAACATCCTGATTACAGCTGAGACCAAAACAGAGTCTGAGGTCAGGACCACAATCTGTTTTGCAGACTGACTCAGGGGTCCCGTGTCAGGCGGGTGGCTGCAGTCTGAAGCTGTGGCCTGTTTGCCCCCGCAATCATACTCACCCCAGGGGTTATATGTGTTGTAGGGAATATATCAAATCCTGCGGTGTCCCTATTTTTTATTATTTTTTTTATAAATGTCAGTAGGACAACAGTATTTATCACCCTATTGTGTAGGGTGATAGGATTTCTATGGGAGTTTTTAAAGATTTTACTTTGCTACTTCAGTTTATCCAAGTTCTATTATTCTGCAGAGGTATTATATTATTAACAAAAGTTGGGTATTTAAATATTCATATACGAGCTTGGAGGGGGAAAAAAAAAGTCTTGGCAGCTGTAATGCATGTTTGAAAAAGGAGGACTGTAGAAGGAAATACATTGATTCAAAGATTTTAAGCTGGTATAGTTTGTTCACATTTGCATAAAATTGCATACATAAAAATAAAAAAGTGCCGCCATCTTTGAAATGACATTTTACTTGGACTAGGCTTTAAAGGGACAAGATAGGTTATAGTCTCAGCAATGGGTATGGGTACTGTTATATCATTTCACCTGAGTATGAGGAGAAAAAAAACACATCTTGTTACTTTGACATGATTTTCCTAGTAGAACTAGTACTTTTTAAAAATTGATACTAATAAATTATTTAATTAAAATGAGTTACTTGTAAGTTAGTTTTGTTTTATTTCAAGTATATTAGCCCCAAAAACTTTGTAAGATTTGCAGCGTTCATAAAAACTTTATTTCTACACAAAGTAGATTTTTCCTTTTCTCAAAAAATATTATTCACCTCACATGTCATCTCATCTCGTTCATGTGAACCTGGCATTGTAAATGTATTTTTGTGCCTCCACCAGTATCAAAGAAAATGTGCTTGATTGAAGTCAGGATGTTCTTGTGAATGTTGACTAAATTGCTGCCTACTGGAATGGCATGGGTCTGTTGTGTTTGATTGGAATCCTACATTATTACATAAAAAAAAAAACACCTGTGGAAAAATGACCACTTAAAAATACATGTCCACAGTTACGTAGAAGCTATCTGAGGTAACATTTACCAAGGTGTCAGGTGTTAATTAGTCAAGAAAGGCCAGGTGATGCAAATTTCAAACCTTTGTTAATCCTGAATCCTCAGACCTCATCCAGACAATCAGCAATCACTGGCTCCTCTAAGCAGCTGCCTGACATTTTGAAAATTAAAATAGTTAACCACAAAGCAAGAAAAAAAAGGGATGAAGTAGCAAAGCCTTCTCAGGTTAAGGTTTACCTTAGCTTGTAGTCTGAAATGACAGTCGTCACAGTGAGGTTAAAGCAGTATTCGCAGAAAACTACAAAAACCTCTAGAGATAAGTACTCATAGCAGAGGTCTGCAACTCCAGTCCTCCAGACTCTCCGTTACACCACTTTCAGACACATCCCTGCTCCAACGCACCAGAATCAAATGAATGCTTGATAGACAGACCTCTGCAAAACTTGTTGAGATGCCGGCGAGGTAATTCAGCCTTTTGATTCAGGCGTGTTGAAGGACAGTGACATTCATGGGCTGGAGTTGCAGACCTTTGGCTTACAGACTTTCCTGAAAGGTAAAAATAATCTACAGGAGGATAACCTCGGAAAAATGATCTTCTTCACCAGAGCTCCATGACTAAAATAACTCAAGAAAAGGTTTCTGGGACTACTTCACCATAAAAACGTCAGAAGGCTTCTCATGATCATTTGGCGTACTTGTAGGATTTTAAAGAAATGTGCAGTGGTCCCAAAAAAGTTCAAAAGGTAGCTGTTAGAACAAAAACGTGGAGAGTTTCATCAAAAGAACATTTTACTGATATTTGGCACAGAGTTGTGATTTTGTTTCACAGCCTTTAACGCGGGGAATATTCCACAGATGACGAAATCAATACGAATCAGCCTGCTCTGAAAGCAAACGTGTGCAAGACTTGGAGATGAAAACAAATCAAGACAGTCCTAACTTACAGCAAATAACCTGAGACCAACGCATCTGGAGGTGCAATCAAAGATTTATCACAATAGAGCAACACCTTTTTGCTACGAAATGAACATAAAAATCATTTTACACCTTAGTAGTGAATTGCAAATGGGCTACCACTGGGCCTTTGAAGAGGATAACGACCCAAAACACACAGGAAAATCAACATAGGAATGGTTTCGGCTCAAAAACCACAGCCCAGTCCTAAATCCCACAGAAAACCTGTGGAGAAGAGAGCTTGATGAATGGATAATGGAGAGACATTGTGTAAAGAGAAACATACGCTTCAACCTTATTAAAATTGCAAATGTGGCGGCCTGTGGGCGATTAGGGGTTTCTAAAAAGTAGCAGCAGCAGGAGTTCAGTGATTCAGTTCTTTCTTCCCATGTGATTTTTTTTCTGCCCACTGAAAAATTGTACTCAAATTAAAAGCTTTACTTTTCCTCAAAAAAATAAATCGGTGTGTGATTACTCCAGGATTAGAGGACTGATGTCTCAGCACGTTCTAGAGAAACTCATCCATGCGTTTATCTTTAGCCGCATTGATTACTGCAACAGCGTCTTCACCGGTCTGACTAATAAATCAATCAAACAGCTGCAGCTGATCCAGATGCTGCTGCTCTGGTTCTGACTAGAACCAGGAAGATGGAGCACATAACACCAGTTTTAAAGTCCCTACACTGGCTCCCTGCAGCTCAGAGAATAGACTTTAAAATACTGACGTTAGTTTATAAACCATTGAACGGTTTAGCACAACAATACAATAAAGATCTGTTATTACTGTACCAACCGTCTAGAACCCTCACATCTTCTGGTTCTGGTTCTGCTCTGCATCCCCAGAACCAGTCCAAACGAGGAGAAGCAGCATTCAGCTTCTACGCACCAAAAATTTGGAACAAACTCTCAGAAAACTGTAAAACAGCTGAAACACTGAGTGCCTTTAAATCTCAACTTAAAACCCACCTGTTTAGAGTTGCTTATGGCTAAATTGTGGGTTTTAATGTTTTTATCTTTACTTTTCATCTAATTAACTTCTTTTTATTTCTCTTTCACACTGTCTATGTAAAGCCCCCCGGAAAACGACCCAGTTAAACGAATCTATTTCTTGGGGTATGAGAATCCTTGTTAAATGACGTTTTAACTAAAACTCTGATGTGTGAGACGTTTAACTGAAGTCCTACAAGGGGTGCGGGTTTTAATGTTTTTTATCTTTTTTTAACCTTTATTTTTCTTTCTTTAAAAAAAAAAAAATTCTCTGTCTTTCTAACTGTTTATTCACTGTCACATGCTGTTTTTATTTTAATTATGTAAAGCACTTTGAAATGCCTTGCTGCTGAAATGTGCTATACAAATTCATTAATTGATTGATGGTGTGATTATTGTAATATGAATTAATTTTAACACATACAATCATTTTTTTTGAATGTATGTATGAGGTCTGCCAATATTTGTGTCCTCCTCAGTGGAATCTTTACATATCTTCAGGAAATGCGTTGATTTTTGGCTCACTTACTCTGTGCTGAATGTAACCGAAAAATTTGACCAAGAATGCCACTTAACAGATGATCTGTATTTTTTTTTCTCTTTAAGCCTGGCACACTGGTGTTATCTGTGAAACTATGCAAGAAAATGTTTATTTCTGTTTTGGTTGAGTTTTCTGCACTGCATTTTTTTTTATTTTTTATTTTTTATCGCAGCCTCTTTGAATCTGTTTCTCAGTATGTTTTTATGACCGTTCTAGTATAAGTGGCATATTTCTTACTAAATAAATAAAGTACACGATGCAGTCCCCATTTTATTTAAAATAAACATACATGGTTAATAAAACACACTTGATCGGGACTCGATACGATTGTCAGGATTCACCCGGTCCATAATTTACCACTTTGCACACAGGAAATCTAAAACTGTCTCTTCCTTGAGGATGTAGCACTGACCGACCAAATCATTTTACAGCGCCCCTTCGGATGTTTCAATTAGTTCTCCCTCATCAATGCGTCTGGGTCCGGCCATTAAGCAGGCACATCATCAAACTTTGTTAGAAAAATATGTGATGTGGTTCCTAATAGTGTGTTTAATGACAAGAGCGTGCTGCAAAATGCACAAACTGTCATTTTCAAGGCTTCATAAAAACAAGCCTGCTGGTTTTACTGACACTTGAGCCTCCCTGTGTATCAACAAAGGAGGTACGATGCTTAAGATCATGCATTTCCTACTGTGTGCTGCATGCATTTAGTTTTCCTGCATCGTGTGTGTGGGAGCAGGAACAAAGAGTGCTTTCTTGACATTTATTTGGGAATAAGAATAGGAGTTTATCAGATGTATTTATTCATCTATCTATCCTATTTGCTGTTTTATACCAGAGAAGCCGTTCTTACAAGCACTGTGAAAAATCCAAGGCTTTGTTGTGTTGCTGTAAATATTTGTGTATTGATTCTAGCTCACAATGTCTGTGCAGCCTCATGGCAAGGAGAAGCAGATGGACTATTGTTAAATTTTGTTGGATCACAATAATTCTCCTCTGCTGATAAAGTCACTGCATGCTAAACACTGTATATTATTCCTGTTCCAACCAGGCATGGATAGAATAATCTATGAAATGAAGCTTTGCGGTTATGTTGAAGACAGAAATGTGCAGAAGGAATAAATTAAAACACAGCGACTTGCAGATCACATAAGAGCTGTTCTCACCTTGAACAGCAGGAGTCGCTACATAAAAAAAAAACAAAAAAAAAACCATGACATCATATATTTTTGATTGGAATTTCCCGTTTACTGGCACCGTTGCACAGCTACCTGCAACAGAGAGCTAGAAAAGTAGCAGCTTCGAAATCCAGTAAAAACATTTCTGGTAAAAAGCCACCTCAGTTTTTTCTGTAGAGATGGTATTTCCTCACATGGAGGTTGATGCTCAGTGGATTATAATGACAAATGTGCCGTTACTCATAAGTAAGCCAAAATGTAGCACCTGAGAGTAAACAACTAATTGCTCCCTAGCATTTAGTAATCAAAAGGCTAAATGGCAGCCAGGTGTTGCAAATCAAGTGCACTTGATTAAGTGATTATCAGCTGGCGTGAACACCTCTGTACCAACAACATTACCATCAGGCAGGTTGCTGGTCTGCATCGCTCGAGTGTGAATTAACACGACGCCAATAAAGACATTTTAGAAAATCACATTTTATTGATTAAAACCGACTTAGTCAGGTGTGATGAATAAATCATCTTTCTTCCCGCTAATATTTTGCCCAACATTGTTCATAAAGCTCATTTTACATTTACGAGAACATTTTAAAGTTCAATTGCTTCCAATTGTTTCAGAGAAACCACTCCAGGAAAGGTGATATGTGGATTTTGTTTGTGCACATGTGTGTGTGTGTGTGTGTATTTACATAAGTGAGAAGTGTAAAAGTAGTGAATTTTTTTATTAAATGAGAGGAAGATGACTCAAACGTAAAAGAAAAAAAGAGAAATAAATGAATAGCTCAAAATTGTGTTCTGCCTTTGCGATGAACAGTTTGTGGAACCACCTTGAGTTAAAGATACTATTTTATGAACAGAAAAACTATTGTCCATTCGTCTACGCAAGACAATTCAACATCATTCAGATTGATGGTGGAGCATCTACGAACACTAATTTTCAATACCACAAATTCTTGACTCTATTCGTTCTGGAGGCTTACTGGGTCGTTCCAAATGTAAACCATTTCAATGTAGATCTGTGTATCAATCTCCAATATTTTCCAGCCATATTTGTCCCATCAGCTCCAACCAACTTCCCTGTTCAAGAAAACCTCCTCACCTCATGTTGCTGCCACCACCGTGTTTCAAATGGGGAGGAAACATTTTACAGTTAATGTTCCACCAAAAACGTTTCATGTGCTTCCCAAGAAGTGACATTTTGCTTCCATCTGGGGTTACTGCTTGCTCTGGAGGTAAATGTTTTTCAAAACCTGGCCTATCTTTCCTTCCGCTTTACAATTACACATTACTTTGTGTTAGTCTATCACACAAAACTTGAACAAATCACTGACATTTTCAGTTGCATCATGACAAAGTGACACAACAAGCGGTATGAATACCTTTTCAAGGCTTTGTGAAAACAAGGTCTCAGGTTTTGTGATGATGCTTCACTAGACGGGCGAGTTTCTGCAAACCCTGACTGAGAATTTGTTTTACCCGGAACATCAGCTGCTGCTACTTACTAAGAAAATGAAACATGTTTCATCTGCAGACAGAAGGAATGGCCTCTAACATTGTTAAATATTACATGATGTGAGGGAGCTGTTAGCAGTTATCCACTCTGGTACTGCGGGCCCACATGCAGGCCTGCTCTCCTCATATCACCATGCCATCTGGAGGGAAACTTCACTGTCTCCCTGCCACCCTGCCTCATTAGTATTCCTCTTACACAGACTGGAAAGGAGCAGTGTGTGTGTGTATGTGTGTGTGTGACATTTCTCCAAAACATAAAAGAGTCAACACTACTGAGGATTAATTGAGCAGTTAGGGAGCCCACCTCGGACAAACCTGGCTCATTTCAGGTAATGAGAACGCTCTCCTTTTCCTAATCCTCATTGTTGCCCTCAGCTGAGTGCAAAGCAGCCCTTTCAACACGTCTGCATCCTCCAACGTTGTCCACAAATGGACCCAGGAGTGGTGATTTAATGCTTTTGTTAAGCATAGGCTTAAATGTCTCTCTGATATTGACAAAAGAATGATTCCGTCAGGCGGGCTTTCCCCTCAGTCGTTGTCCGTCTCTTTTTCTTCTTTTTTTTTTTGAGAACTCTGTCAGCGAATAGTGAGATTGAGATCTTCTCAAATGATGCGTTGAGCCGCGTTTCCAGTATTCAGAGTGAGCTGTGATCAAAGACCGATCCTTTCCTGTCAACTCCACATGGCCTCTCATTAGTGCCTCAGTGTGAAGGAACTTCCCTGTCAGGATTCTATTACAATATCACCATTTTTAGGTTCATGAATTTAATTAATATGCTGCACTTAAACAATGAACGTGTTGACAGTATATTTTCCCTTAAGTAAAACCAAACTGAACTTTATTTATTTATTTTTAAAGTAAATATTTCAGTGAAACCAATGATGCAACTAATACATTTCCATAAAGACTGAAGGGGATTTAGAGCCATGGATTTCAGTTCTGAGTCAAAACGTCAGTCAAGGAAATAACTTTGCAGCTAGCTTAGCTGTGTTCTCAAGCTGTTAGACTTCCTAACTGCTAAGCTAATTGCTATGCTTATGGTGAACCAAGTGCAAAAAGTTCATAACAATGGATATTTGCACATTTGTTGCACTGGAACACAGTGCAGAAGCTTTCAAAACTGTTCAGGCAGCCATGTTGGATCTGAAGTTGTCAAAATTCTTTAGTTGATAGACATTACTGTTGATTTTTTTGGGTGTGAAATTCAAAAATGTGTTATTGATAATACAAATTATTCAGCATCAGTTTAGTATGCACTTATCCAATCATAAGAACATGCTTAAAGACTTTTCTTTTGTCAGATTACAAGCTGATTTCAGTGTCAAAAACCCAAAAGATTTGAAAAACTACTGAGGTCTGAAATGTCCTTGTGATTTTTTTATTTTTTTTAGTTTTAGCAAACAGTCTGAAATACATTTGCATTAGTATTTTCTTATTATAATGATCATGCCCATATATGTGTCTATTTATGAATGAATATCCATCCCTCCATCCATCCATCCATTTTCTTAACACCCTTGTCCCTTAATGGGGTCAGGAGGGTTGCTGGTGTCTATCTCCAGCTAACGTACCGGGCAAGAGGCGGGGTCACCCTGGACAGGTCGCCAGTCTGTCGCAAGGCAACACAGAGACACACAACCATGCACACACACACTCACACCTAGGGGCAATTTGGCTGCCAATTAACCTGACAGTCATGTTTTTGGACTGTGGGAGGAAACCGGAGAACCCGGAGAAAACCCACGCATGCACAGGGAGAACATGCAAACTCCATGCAGAAAGACCGGGGCCGGGAATCGAACCCAGAACCTTCTTGCTGCGAGGCAACAACTCTACCAACTGCGCCACTGTGCAGCCCTTGAATGAATGCCATGTATTACTAAAATAATTACAGTCAAGATCCAAATAATAAAAAAGTACATATTTTCAAAAACTTTTCTAAAATTGTTACAAAAAATACTCTTATTATTTATTCAATGTTCCTTAAAGCAGATCTACTCACATGTGTTACCTCTTCATACCTGTAAGCCTACTTCCTGCTGTCAGACAGGTGCTGTCATCTCTTTCTTGATTGTATGGATTATCTTTGATAGTCAACTTGAAGGTAGGTTTCCATACAATGTAGTAAATCAAAGTTACTTTGTGACTTAAGAAGACATTTGAGTTTGACTTTGAACCTGTCTGGCAAGGAAAACATTTAACGAATTAAGTCACCAATTTATTTTGTATTTATTTGCCTTTTTTCGTATAATGTTGTCTGATCGGCCTAATCTGCAATACAGGAGTGTAAAGCACAAGCAAAAACAAAATAAACCTCTCAAAGTCGTATTATTGTTTTAATAACTTGCAAATGATTTTAAAACTAGTAATAAGTGATTCTGTCTCACTCAGCGCATTTAGCAAACCTACTTTTTGTGAGAACATGTGAAAACAGTATTCAAATTGGTAAATATGGAAAAAAAAAAAAAAATCCTGAAAAATTAGAAATTCTAACCAGCAGTCAATCTTGTTGCGTTCAACATACAAAAATATTTCATATTTATGGACATTTTATCTGCGCTTTGCAGCTGTCTTGGCTGCATTTCCCCGCAGGGATCAATGAAGTTCATTTTAATCTCCACAAAAACCTTCTTACAGACTCAAGACAGTTTTCTTCAGCGGAGAAGTTATGAAGAAATCACAGTAATACCCATTTGTAAATCCTCTAAAACCCACCTTGCCAGCAGTCACAGCAAACCTGAAAGTGAGGGACGTGAGATTCATTGAATGTGGCATCAATGAGGCATGAATAAAGAATTGAACCCAGCTTGTTTGCAGCTACGCTTCATTCCCATCCACAAACTTCCTGGCTTTTGTCGGGCTTCGGCACAGGGAACAAGGACTTCCTTTCCCTTTTGCAGCTTAGGGATATTCTGAAAGCCTTATGTATTGCAAAAATGAACCAAATTAATTCTCCAATCGGTGAGAACTTACAGCAAGCACAATAGTTCAGCCTCTAATCGTTATCCTGCTCAGTTTATATGTCAAGTATGCAAATAGTGTCAGGTTATGTTATGGCTGTGAAAACTGTCAGCTTCTGCAAAAATGAAAGGATAACTTTTAATAAATGCTTTCTTTTCTGCTGGAAGAATGCAGCATTAACCTTTGTTATTAAGGCAATTTGCTCTCTAAGAATCCAGACCTGTAATATTTTAAAGCGATTTTAATCAACACCTTTCTGACAGTATTTCAAAAATATATGGCTACTTTTTTTTTTAGTACAGCCCCCACACATTCTCTTATTGTTTGGTTTAATATATTTACATTCAACATTTTGAGGCTAAAGAGAGAATCTTATTGCACAGTGTTGGGCGCGGGGGGAGAAAATCATAACAGAAATCTTTGGTAATTTAGTATGTTTGTGCTTTATCAGCCGGATATGACTGCTTTTTAGACAAGAGTTGCATACCAACATACTGCAATCAATGAATAAATTAAGCTCCTCTCGTAAATATTTGCTGGTCTTTTTTTCTATCTCTGTAGGAAAGAAGGACGATGTCACAGACTGTACGTCTGCTGTGGATAGTGATCATGTATAAAGACCTTTTGGGAGATTGGAGAACCTTATTGATCCAGGTCAGCTCAGAGGGTCAGGCTGTTTAGAAGCAAAATGTGAATAAAGAGTTTGTACATAAAAAAAACCCCCTGAATAAACATGTGAGAACATGTGATGAGTGAATATCATGAACTAGAATTTTGCACGTCTTATCCCAGTGCAACACGGGAATAATGTGTTATGCCCAACATGATCAAAAATTACATTTGCAAACCAATTAATTGCATCTGTTTTTGCAGGTAAATCCCATGTCAATCCTATAAATATTTTGTACCAACAGAGGGAAAACTAGTGGGCTGCACACAAGTTCTAAGCAATGTTCACATAAAATCCACGGATGACCAGTGAAGTTTATAAATTACATATAAAACTCACGTGAAACTCGGAAATTTCTGTTGAAAGAAAATAATGGGGCCACATCATGTCACACCTGACCTGACATGTGACGCCTGTTGTCGTTGTGTCAACCTTCCTGACCAGTCGGGTCTTCTGGTTCAACTCTGCTCTGCATCCCCAGAATCGGTACCAAACATGGAGAAACGGCATTCAGTTTTTATCCTCCACTAATCTGAAACAAACTTCCAGAAAACGGTAATAATGCTGGAGCACAGAACTCCTTTAAATCAAGGCTAAAAGCCCACTAGGTTAGAGCTGCCTTCGAGTAGCAATAACTGGAACATTGATTTATTGTAGTCTTCATTAAAATATTAGATGACTGCCATCAAATAATTTTGATAGTGGCATTTAACAAAATGCACTGTTTTTTGCTTGTTTGCGGTTGATTCATGACAAACATGATTGGCGTTTGTTATGTTTTTATCGTCGTACAAACACCTGAACTGCTTTGTTGCTGAAACGTGCCACACAAGTAAACCTGATTTGAGTTTACACTCATGTGGAACCAGTGAAACGCATTCAAAGTCCATGTGAAACCTGCGAATTGCAGACGATTCCCATGTGATGAAAATAAATTGCTGTAATGCTTTTGTTGAAACACTTAAGTTACTTAAGTTCTCATGTAAGATGTGTAAATTACATTATGAGAAAACCTTAAAATAAAACCCATAATTTAATGCAAAACCCATGCAAAACCAATCAGGTTATAAGGCCTGAGTGAAGTTGGCCCCCCCACCTTCTTCAAACCAGACAAAATGGGTGTCAATCAACTCGACTACGTTTGTGCTGCTTTGGCTATGAAGATATTAATGAAAGTGTAAAGGTCAAAAGGCCAACCAGCCCCCCCACTTTTATGAAATCAAACTTTTTTATATCTTTAAAATAATAGCGGCACAAACGAAAATTTTTTGCTGCACAAACGCAGCACAAACGTTTGACACTAATTTTGTGTGATTTCATAAAAGTGGGGGGGCTGGTTGACCTTTTGACCTTTACACTTTCATTAATATCTTCAAAGCCAAAGCAGCACAAACAAAACTTTTTGCTGCACAAACCAGCACAAACGTAGCCGAGTTGATTGACACTCATTTTGTCTGATTTGAAGAAGGTGGGGGGCTGGTTGACCTTGGATGACCTTTAGAAACATTTCTTTATATCTTTAAAATGATAGCGGCACAAATGAAAATTTTTGCTGCACAAACGTTTGACACCAATTTTGTCTGATTTGAAGAAGGTGGGGGGGCCAACTTCACTCAGGTGGTCATAAGTGATATGCATTAGACAACGACGGATTACCTGAAACGCTGATGTGAAACCTGTAAACATGAAATCCAGCACAAATTACACAACCTCAACTGGCAATGTGGAGAAGCAGTGGACAAAATGTAAAACATTTGCATATTATTGCACATGTGAACACCATAACTTACTTGTAAAGCCTCTTAGAACTCCTAGTTTTCATGCAAGACACGTGTAAATTAGAAAAGATGAAAATGCAAAGACAAAAGGCGCCACAAGAAAAAGCCTCTGGTTTGATGTGAAAACCAGTGGCGTCAACGGTGTATATTTCTTTATATGTGGTCAAATTTTAAATACATTTTTTCCCGCAGTGGCGTATTTGTCTAATACTATAAATGATCAAGTTATTGAGTAAAGAAATAGATGAAAAACAACTCTTTATTAACACTGTTATCTTATTCTTTATTTTGTCACAATTGTATGTCAAATATATATACGCCTATATGACATATATTATATGACATATATAATTTCATTTCTTTACAATAGAGAAACAACATAGAGATGACACACTATTTTGGTTTCTAAGTAGAAGCTCTTTTTAAATAGTGATTTTTCTTCATGACACTGTTTAAATCAAGCTTCCACTTGAGTCACGCTTTAGTTTTTCTTATAGAGTCACATTTATTCACAATGTGTGTTTGTTTGTCTCTTTGTGGTTCCATGTCTTTTGTGTCAAGTTTTTCTTTGTTTTTTTTTTTCTTTTTATCTCAACAACAATTCTCTCTGTTAATCTCCCGTTAGAATTGATCGCCATCTGTTACTGGTCCATGTGGCCACACAGATGGTCCCACAGTCTAGCCATCCCGAGCCACCAGCAAAGGTATCCAGTTATTAGAAATGGTGTCTTTGAAGCTTTACAAAGTTAATCCAATCAGCTCGCAGAGGGCTTGGCATAAGTGTTTCCAGTTCCTCTGCAGCTGGGTCCTTTGGTGGCCAGGAAGCTGTTTGCCCTTCTGTTTGCGAGAGATGTCTGACCCTGGCTCTGTCCCTGGACTTCTCTTTGGCCCTCCACTTTCACACCGCTGGTTCCACTCGCCGTGTGCGCAGCTCCAGCTAAATATTGGACACCTTTTCCGCCAGACTCCGGCTCAGTCTCAGCCTCCAGAATGTTTGTGCCACCGCGTTGGCTCTCGCTGTGAGATCCGTACATTTCCTCCTGGCTGGAGAGGCTTTTCTGCTTTGAGCCCTGCACGATTTCCTCTGTGAACTCAACAGAGCAGGAAGCCTTCTTCTCAGATTCCAGCAGAGCACGTGTGACAACAGGGGGGTTGATGCTGCGGGCTGAAATGTCCGTCTCTAACCAGACGTTCCCAGGCGGAGGGGGTGGACTGCCGGTGGGCTTCGCCAGCTGCCCCGACGGTGCAGGTTGCCACTTTAGGAGCCCCGCGTGGCTCCGGTCGCTCGTGCGAGCAGCTTCGGCCTCGGGGTCACATGCTTGGAGTGACGGGATGATGGGCACAGAGCGAGCACGCAGGGAGTGTGGCATGAAAGTGGTTCCCTTGTCCAGGCGGGTGCACGGGACCTCAGTCCAGCCTTTTCTGGCAGTAGTTTTAGCGAGAGCGGTCCTGGTGAGGAGCGCGCCGACCTTTCTGCTGGCCGAGTTGCACCTTTGGGCAAAAGACGGAGCAAACAGGACAGACAGCATGTGAATAAGAGTGGAAGGCATCGACAGTGTCTTGAAAAAGTAAACGTTTCTCTTCAACTTTTCGTGTTCACATTATAATGCATTTCATTGGGATTGTATATGATAAAACAACACAAAACAGTGGACAGCTGTGAAGAGGAAGGGAATTATATATTTGAAAACAGTCCCTTCTACTTTGCTATGCCTAAATAAAGTTCTGGTTACCTTCAGTAAACAGAGGTCACCTAAACTGAGAATAATTACTGGAGCAGTCAGAGGGAGGCATGGCGACTGAGGACAATCTGGAAACGGGACAGACAATTTTAATAACAAAAAAAAAAAATCTGACCTTTACATAAGGTTGAAAAGAAGAAAACTATTTCTGAAAGAAAGCCAAAATCAGCCCTGTTAGCATTTTCCCACAAACAAGTGAGAGCAAAATTGACCTTTTTTGGCATACTATTCCTTTCATGACACATGATGGTGACGGCATCAGGCCCATTCTTTTTTTTTTGCAAGAAACAAGCTTCATTCTCTGGATGAGAAAAGCTGGTAGAGATGCATCCTGAGACTTTCTGCAGTACATCTGCAAACGGTGGAGGTACAAAAATAAACTTTGTATTATAGATATCAACACAAATCCCCACCACACTTTTCTGCTTTGCTACTTTGTGTTTCCATCTTTGACTTTTGCCACTGGAAAACAAAGGTTTTTGACGCACCACGGAGAAGTCAATGAGCATGACTACTTTTGTCGCATGTTATCGTTTTTATCCAAGGGATTCTGTTGCTACAAGTAATTAAAAAAAACTGTTTAATAAAGACACGAATGCAGTAACCATGTGTGTTTTACATTTTAATGCATTTCCACAGGAAAAAAAATAAAAATTGCACCAACATAATTATTATTATTTAGTTATTGTTCTTGCATAATCTTTGACTAATTATTCATAATCCTCAGCATGAGCAGCCTTGTTTGTTACTGGATAAATGTTTAACTGAGAAATCCATTCTCTTATGACTGCCTGGTGCGCCTTATCAAAGTTTAAAGGCTCCAGCAGCAGAGCAGCTGGATTCCTAACCCTGGCTGCTGTAGATATGCGCATGAACATGTTGTACACACATCACTGTGCTCTAGTTTAACTTTAAAAGCCGAGGCTCATTACGCTTCCTCTGACAGGTCTTCAATTTAACATTTAGGGCAAAAACGGGCCTACATGCGAGTCTGATATTTCCCCATCACTGGCATCTTTTTTTTTTTTTTTTGAAATAGTGACGCAGGTCTGTTGCAGGTTCCCAGAGCAGTGGAAAGTTTGGAAAAAGCGGGTGGCGTCAAGAAACTTATCAAGAGTCAAGTGGGTGAGTTTCTGTGTATTTGCGCACGAGAGTTAATAATGCTGCAGCCTAAGGGGACAGTCAGTGTTATTGTCAGCCTTCTGAGGCTGTTTGTTGCATAACCGAGTTTAAATAATTGAATTACTTTCTCACTCCCTTCTTGGTATAATAAGGACAAATGCAAGCTGGAGGTAAATCCGTCGGATCAAAACGTATCTAAAAATAACTCCCACGGCGAATTTGACTTCAATTCCATCTCGGTCTGCAACGGGTAAATGTTTTGACACTGGATAATAAAACTGACTGCGGGGATTTGTTGCCACATAATGGAAAACACAGAAGAGTATTCTCGTGTTTGTTTGGCATCTTTGCCCCTATCTGTTTTTTTTTTTTTTTTTTTTGTTGCCTCCATCTTTACTCCTCTCTCCTCTCATCATCTCTGCCCAGTCGTTTTCCTGTCCTTGCGTTCCCCCCCCCCCCGTCCCCCAACCCCCCTCGCTCATTCTCCTTTCCGCCTCCCGTTTCTCATTTCCAGAAATGAGAGGGTGTATCCATGGCAACATGGGAGATGAGGAGGCTGAGGAGGAGAGGTGTGGGGGGGAAGGGGCCGGTGAGCTTGCTGATGTGTGGCTCGTAAGTTGAGAAATAGGTCATTTTTAAGCCAAAAGGAGGCAAACCCGATGTTTGGATCAAAGGTACAAAAAGATTTATTACTGCAAAGCTAATAAGATCATCTTTTCATAACTTTCTCCAAGAAAAGAATGTTTACGCAGACTAAGATTTCTATGCCTTTAGACAATTTGGAAAATCCCAGTTAATGATGACAAGCTTCTGATGGGCTAATGCACAATATTCAATGGTGAATGAATTTTAAGGAGCCATATCTGACGTACTTCTTCCCTCTGAGGCAGCATGGAAAAACATTTTAAAAATTAGGTCAAAATATCAGAAAGATTTACGGCTATAAATGTTGGTCTCTTTATTAAAATTAAAGTACTGCACCAATTCAGCAATAAAGAAGCCACTGCTGAAGCAGTGAGGAAAATAAAGCTTGAGCACAATTGGGTGTTACAAATGAGCAAAAACCAAAAGCACATGAGTTAAAACTGGCTTAAAGACAACAACGTCCATATTTTGGAGTGGTCACTGCAAATCTGTGTCCTCAGTTCTGCAGAAAATATGTAAACACTGTGCAGTAAGGAGGAAAAAAGTCCTACAAATATTTGTGAGCATTTTATAGTAGGATACCCGAAATGTTTGACCAATAAGGTCAAACAATTTAAAAGGTAATTCTACAGAATATGAAGGAAATGTATGTGAACCTTTGAATTTCATTAAGCAAAAAGTAAGTAAACAAAATCTCTCCCGTTACTCTAGCATTTAGCAAACAGAAACAATTCTGGTGATCTGAATTCATCTAAAACAAGAAATGTTTTAATGGATTTAACGGCAGATATTAAGATAAAAAATAAAAATAAATGTGTGTTTTATTAATAGAGTCCACTGCGCTTAAATATCTGGGTCAGCTGCATCTGAGAAAATTAACCTGGAATAGATTCATCAGTGCATAATGATATCCAAGTTGGATAATTGTACAAATGTCGTCACGTCCCAAAGAGGATAAGTCTTCTTACTTCAGCTTTTTTTTTTTTTTTCAAACCGTTTGGAAAATGTGTGTAAGAGTTAATTGCCTACCGCTAACAGATTTTTCCTTTGTGATTTAAAAAAAAAAAACAAGCAGAAATATTCCTCATTAATTTCTTTATTAGTTTGTTATTCAGGGGAAGAGTGTGTGCACATCTCCGAGTGTCTGTTTAGAGGGGGAAACGACTCCTGGAGGATCTCTCCCCCAACACAAGCCGCCTGGCAGGCTCCACGGAGCTTTGTTTAAAAATGTAAATTATGGAAATAGGTCACATAAAGAGTTTGGCAGCTTTGCGCAGTATCTTACAAGTTGCTGAAACGCTCAGTCAGGATGGCTCGCTAATAGGAACATCGCTGTGCTCTTTTAAGTGTGGGGAATACTCGGGGGAGACACCGCTGTTTTAATGACAGACGGATCTGTTAACAGTGTCATTGCTCCAGCTTCGCTCAACGACAGTAAATTAGGCCTTTCTCAGGTTTTGTTGTTTTGTATTTTGAGCTGTATGCTAACCAGGACTGTTATTTGCACCTACTCGTGCTCTTCGCTGCCTCTGTAAATAAAAGCTGGAACAATTACACCTTCTCAGATTGACTGTTAAAGAAAAGATGGTGCCTGACGGTACACAGAAATATACTTTGGAAAGTGTGCACCTCAACGACTAGAAGGAAATCGATATTTTTGCAGGTTTGGGAGCTGCTGCGCAACAATCATTCTGAACAGCTTTGTTTGCATTAATAAAATCCCTTCTTCTCCTTGAGCACACTGGGCAAATATTGCCTCTTTGATAACAAACGTGTCAGAGATTTGACTCCTTTGAATGCGTGCCAGTTAGGAAGATGATCAGACTCCACTTTTGAAACTTGTTTAAGTCTCCAGATAGCTAACTGATGTGAGGGGACTCTGCCAAAAGCTTGCTTTGTTTTTAATCCAACCTGAAACGGCTCCAATCTCTGATAATGCGCATCAAAACAGGTCAACTGGCCGCCCTGCCTCATAATTCTGATAAGCACAGGGAAGATCCAAGATGTCTCACAAAGTAGTCGCATCCCTCGTACTTTTTCCTGTTTTTTCTCATTACCAGCATTAGTTTTGACATTTTATGTCCCGTAGAAAAACAGTGATGATTTCCTACATTGTGGCAAATTCTTTCATTTTCCCACAGCTCCATTTAGGTCGCAGCACTGCCTCATCCGTGACTATTTGTTTTTTTTGTCCTCTGAAAGTCCATATATTCCCTCAGTGATTTAACATTCAAATTCTTCAATTTTCTAATCTTAGCCATGAGACGATCTTCGAAATTTGATTCAATTACATCCACAGGATGGCACCAACTCTCAACTTTATTACTATTGTACTATTGTGGTGTCGCATACAACACAGTTCAATGTGACCCACCAGCTTACTGACCGACTCCGAGAACAGATACGCGGCCTTAATTTACCTTTGTACTGTATGCATCCCTGCTTTGAGTTTGCCTTGAGAACACGGAGCTGCGCCAAGTGAAGTTCGCCAGAGTATGTTGGAGCCTTTAGGCTAACATGTCTGCAGACACACCCACACACCCTGGACACAAACTGTTTTGTCTTCAAGGTCTTCACCTTCATTTCCAAAAACCAGCCACCACTGACACAATTCCTCACCCGAACCTGATGAACACTTAAGACTCATAGTGCACAGATACTCTGCTGGGAATGAACACTGTGCATCTCTTCAGTTCAACCTTGTCTTCTTTGTGTGTAATTATGCGGTATACACGGACATATCCTCTAAAACAAAATTTGTTGATGTTTTTTGTTGCGTGCACAAAGTTGGCCAATAAAGCTGATTATGAGTACTTCTTTCTGGAAGTTATAAAATAATATCCCAATCTGTGCCCATCTCTCAGATAACTGTCTAATCCAGCTTAATCACAAAACATCCAGCTCCAAAACTACCAAGACATGGTTTTCCACATAAGCTGACAGGCTAAATAAGGAGAGCATCAATCAAAGAATGAGCCAAGAGACCCATAAGCCTGCAGGAGCCGTAGAAATCCACCACTCTGCAGGGAGAATCTGTTTAGAAGACCACTATTAGTGGGACGCTCCATGAGTCTAGCCTTTATGGAGGGTGGCAAAAGGAAAGCAATTTTTGAGAGTGAAAAACAATTAGCAGTTTGCCACAAGTCAATTGGGGGACAAAGTAAGGTGCTCTGGTCAGATGAGGCTAAAATGTAACATTTTTACATCAGCATTTTATATACATTCAAAATCCTGTGATTAATCAAAGACCTTCACCTCACATCATCCTAACCAAGATCCTCAATGTGAAACATCTTAGTGGCAGCGTTACGATGGGATCTTCTTCAGGAAGGACATGAAAGCTGGAGTTGAGTTAAACACGGGTCAGACTGGGATGTGAGGCCAATGACCCTCATCATACTGCATGTCTGCAGCTATGATGGAAGAGTTTAGATCAAAGATTTGTCATGTTTTAAAATAGTCCCATCAAAGTCCAGATCTAAGTACAATTGAGAATCTGGTGCAAACTTGAAATTTGAATTTTTTGAATATTCAGTGTCTAGATGTGCAAATCTGGCAGAGGGTAAAGCTCTGCCCCAACAGACTTGCAGGAAAGTGTAATCATGAATTACAGTTCAACTCAGTTTATTTACATAGCGCTCATTCATAAGACATGTTGTCTAATGGCACTTCAAACAGACAGGTTCAAAGTCAACTACAACTAAATGTGCAAAAATTCAAGGGTTACGACTCTTTTTTGAAAGGACTGTAATACAATTCAGCGTCGGTTCTGTTCAACAGTTGTCTAATTTTTCTACTTAGAAGAAAAAAAACAATTGAAAATAAAGAATTTCAATGAGATGCAAACCAAGAGCCACTGTGCACAGTTTGAAACGAATCTGAATCTGTGCATGATATGGTAATTAGTTTTGTTATGCTGTTTTAAGAAGTCAGATAAAACAACTCGGCTCGTATGCGAGCCGCCCAGTGGCATCTGTAAGACGGATTAGAGTTCGGCTCATATCTTCCTCAGCACCGCGATGTGGCTGAGGATTTGGAATCAAGTGTTTTCTCCAAATTAATAACGGCAGACTGAGCTGAATGAGGGCACGGCATATTCATTTATCTCTTTGGATCGGCTTTCTGAGGATAGTCTCTAGATTTGAACCGACTATTACAGTTGCAGACTAATTTCTCCCAAAGTCCTCTCTCCGCCACAACAGCTTAACCTCACTTAGTCCAGAGGTCTGTGCCACTGAACCGATTATGTGGCCCCGGTCTGAAGACGGGCAGAGGGAATTTTCTCCTTCACGATCAAACAAGAATGATGAAACTAACAAAAAGGAGAGAAATACCTTCTTATGGGCTCCATGTCTGTTGACTCGTCCTCCTGCAGGTGTTTGTAGACATGCCCGGTCACTCTGGTGCCGTCGATTAGGCTTGTGGATATTTTGTGCTTCCCTCTGGAAATGGGTGGGGTCCTGAAGTGGTTGACCTCTCTTCGCTGCTGGGCTGGGCTGAGTGAAAGGGAACTACTCCTGCAACCAGAAGGCAAAAGAAAAAAAAAATGGCTTTTTAAAATCACAAGCTAAAACTACTTTTGCAATGTCATGTTTATGTCTTGATTGCTTTTAATGTCTAAAATTCCCTTTATTGATCGCTGTTGACATTGTTGCTTTTAATCTTTATTACTCCACAGTGTCTCTGAATGTCTTTAAAAGTGTTTTACAAATGAAATGTTATTATTATTATTGATCTGTCTTGGTTGAAGTGAAGTATGCTGCATTTCTGTCACGTCAGATCAAAAAAGTATGTGCATTAAAGCATCTATAAATATGAAATAATCACAAATTTATACATTTCATTGAAAGAAATAACTCATGGTTGAAACTTTTAAGTTCAAAATCAATTATTGTTGAATGATTCTCGACATGTAACTGTATTTATTTCTCCTTCTACATAAAGCTGTAAATATTTGTTTCTGCATTACCAAAAATAATTAAGATAAACACACCTTCCATTTGAATTAGTCGCTGCTAGCTGCTGATGCATTAAACTGTAATTAATGAGATACACAAAGCCCGCATGCCGCTTAGACGTGCGCCTTCATACGGCAGGCGTTTTATGTATGCGCAGAAATAAAAAGAAATCCTCGTCAGTGGCAGCTCTGTCGTGTTGAAAGTTCAGGTTAATCTTTTCTTCCTGCGGCTTGATGGAGTGAAACTGGTCTAATCTTGACAGAAGCCAGTCCCTGCGCCAAATGCATTCAGATATACAAACATGCACAAGAACACACTCAGACAACATGTAAACACAGAAGCAGGTGCATTTAAACCACCACATGCACACACAAGGAGCATGAAGTGGGTTCCATTTGTTTGGTCCTCTGTATTCAGGTTGCATTCATTTGTCTCTTTATATTTGTCATGGCCTATTTAATCTGCTGCCTTAAAGCTTTTCATGCCACTGTTTTAATAGTGTTAATAGTGAATTCCATATTTTTTTTGTTTTGTATAAAAAGTCTACCAAAGACAATCAGTCCCATACTGTGCGCCTGAGCAGGACTGTAAACTACAAACTACTAGGACATAAAGCATTTTTCTGAAGATGATTTCTGATCAAATGTATTTATGCTAATGTGCATTGGGCAACCATTTTACTATTGTCAATCTGAGATTTTGTTTTGTCTTCAGCCAATAATTCAAGTAAAATTAATTTGGATTAAATTCATTACACTAAATACTCTGTTGTGGATTGCCTCTATACTGTCTGACTAACAAACCCCAATTTTCATTCACTCAGCCGAAAGCACACACTGAACAGCATAACAGAAAGACATGAGGGATAAATGTAAACCTTCTCTTTCAGTGAACTGTGCTGCTATATTCTGGGATGTTGAGACACAGATCTCCCGGTGCTGTCAAATGATGGAAGCCACGTTCTTTTTTTTCTAGGCAAGTTCTTTTAATTTTTTCAGAGCACAGTAGGTGGCCTAGTTCAAAACACATCTCTTAGTCCCCTGTAGCAGTAAAAAAAAAAAAAAATGTCAAGGTAAATTAAAAATATCCTACACAGTTTTACAATGTGTATTGTATTTGTAATATGCGAGTGTGGACACATCTTATAGGAACAAACTGTGTCTTTTGTATGCAGGACCACAACATTCAACCTAAGTTAATTTTAGAGTTAGATTTGGAAATGTAAGGATTCCTGCTAAACCACATCTTACTGCTGCTAATATAATGATTTTAAAATTAAATAACTGGGTTAGAAGCAGCATGGAAAATAGGCGAGCCTAAAACAACATTTTGGAGTTATTTTGTGTTTAAATTAAAATCCGCTTTACATTGAAATCTTACAATTTCCAATAGAAAGGGATTTACATGACCAAGCAGAGCTCAGTTGAAAAATAGACAAAACATTTTTACCAGCATTTATCAAAGGACTGCAAATTTTGGCCAAAACTCAAACTCAGATTGAAGGGAAGATACGAGTGAAGACCACGTTTCAAATCTTACCTCAAATCCATAACACGATTTACTTTGACTGGGTCACTCTAACACATGTATGTGCTTTGATCTGCACTGCTACTTGATGTTCAAGAGAAAAAAAATCAGCCGGAATGCGAATGTTCACTGGTCTTCATGTTTCCCGTTTGTTCACTAAAGTTCAAAAACGCTGAAGTCGTCACAGATCAAATGTATCTATAGAGAGGGGGGCACTGTATACTCTTAGGTGACTTTATTGCATTTTGTTTATATATATAAATAGGGGTGTCAAAAAATAAGACTTGATAAAACTGCACACCTTTATAAATTTTTATAAAAATTTATAAAGGTTTTAAAGTGCTAATAAAATACTTTCTTTTTGGTGTAGCAGAATATTAGATGTAAACGATTAAGTGGTATAAGAACTTTTACAGTGTACTACAGTGTACCTCTTTTTAAGTTAATGTGTCTCTTTTTGCTCAGTGCAGGTCCAACACAACAGCCGACATATGGACATTTTCATGATGTTTGTGGTTTTGGAACAATGAGCAAATATCAGAGTCATATATTTCTATCAAACGTTTCTGGTAACCGACGTAAATAATGTGGAATCATGGGGAATTGTTAACTATCTGCAAGCTTATTTTCTAATTAGAATGAACTGAAAGCAAGGCGAAAAAATAAAAAAGTGCTTTATTAGAAATATTCCTGGTGGATAAAATCCTGAAAACATAGACGTCTGAAACAGACCGAGAGCTGCCCGTCTCTACATTTAATCAAAAGCTCACTTACTCCGAAGAAGCTTTGCTGCGAGAGAACGGCTGCCCGTAAATTAACCAGTTCCTCTCACTGTTTATGCATTTACTCTGCTTATTGAAGAAGAGCAGAGAGGAGCGACAGACTGAGGGGGAGCAGCGTGTGACAAACGACCTGAACTGAGCTTGAAACGGTGAGACACATAAACAGGGAAAAACACCGATCTCCACAAAACCAGCAGGAAACACCCACACAGAATAGCACTCCTGATGTTCACTAGGTTTTCTTCTCAGTATGTGGAGAAACTCAAGCTCGATGGCTGATTTAAGGAATTGATTAGCCTACTTTCCACAGTTTTCTAATAATTCAGTCATGATAACACTTCGGGTTTCTTTGCAGTTCCACCACAGCAAACTTCTTGTCTTCTTGTGAGACACTGCATGAAATTTTGAGGACAAGGAAACGATGCGAGTTGTGCAAAAATGTTGATTTAAAATAATACCACTGGAAAATTGTATTTTTTAATATAGTATTGCCTTGAAAATTGGCTGCATGTTGTCACAGTTGGTTTCTGTGCACCAATAAGGTCCTAGGGTTGAATCCCAGCGCATAGGTGGGCTCTCCAGCTTTCTCCAACATGCCAAACACACGACTGTCAGGTTATCGGATCTCCATAAAAAAAAAGTCCTTAGGTGAAGACGTGTGTCTATACCTGCCTGCCCCAACCCTGCAAGGGCAGGCAGGTATAGACAATAGATGGATGGCTGGCTTGAAAATTAGGGTGTTGGTCTAACATTTAGAAGCCCTTTCAAATCCAATGCTGTAATGGTCTAATGTCACTCAAAACGCCGTTTCAACAGCTTGTAAACACCTTAAAGTGGTTTGTCACTGCGTCGAGCAAAAATCTGCTCACAACTCGGTGAGCTTTCACTTCTTCAGTGAAGGTGTGGCCATAACAGATGATCAGACCATCCAGGCATAAAGGTGAAGACGGAGAAAAAGGTATTATTGTTGAGTGTCTGAATTCTCAAGCTTTGTTTTAGAAGCGTTATTTTGTGACTCTCACACATCATTTAAAATGTATGAAGTTTCACTTTTCATATTGATTTGTTGGTAAATTGACGCTGACATAGAACAAGCAGGTGTGAGGTCCTGCGTAGCTCGACAGTAAGATGAGGCACACCGTGTGCGTAGACTGCCAGAGTCTTGCTCCAGGGTCATGTGCTGAAAGTCTTCTCACTTTAATATTAGTTTACCATGAATGAACGTCTGTAGTGACATACAATCTTACAATACAAAAAGAAAAAAAAAAAACAATCAGGTGGGCCTTCAGCCAACAACTCCGGCATTTCTTTGGAGAGCAGTGCTTCAGGTAATTGCTTAACTGACAAAGTTTGACTTACGTATTCTTCATCTTACTGAATGCTCTGGGTTTTGATATCTGTACTATGATGGTTCGATATAACGCACTGTTATGATGCATGCTTCAGATAAATGCTGCAGCATTCTGAAAAATTTAATCTCTACTATGATAAATATCCTGCTTTGGCAGAGACTTTTTTTTCGGGGGTTGGGTGCAGGAATGTGCAGCATACCTGCAGCTGTCTTATTATTGTCCGTTTACTTCCAAGCCAGAGCTGTCTCCTGAAAATCTAAGCGTGTTACAGGGTGCCATCCATTCCTTGTTCGACTGAAGCCTCTGTCGGATTCTCCTGGCTTGTAGAATTCTACAGCATGCCATCTGTTAAAGCTTATGCCATATGGATATGGCTTACTGTAAAGATGTTTTAATGCCAAGCTAAATCAGCGTACTTTATGATAATTTAGAGCGTACAGCGTTGCGGCCACAAATCGAGCGCCCTTGCTTGTGTTTCCTCGTGGAGCTCCCTTTCCGTGATTGCTGATTCGTCGTGGTCAGAGAGGAGGCCACAGGTGTTTTTTAGTGATATCTAAATTGCCGAGGCCAAGTCCCAGCTCAACAGATGCAGCGTGCTTTCAAACAAGCGAGTCAACCTGCACACGCCCGTGCCCAGTGATAAGCCTCTGACACACAGGTAAACATTTGCCGTATTATAGATGGGGGGCCATATTGACATGTTTTTATGGCGCGTTTCTCCTGATAGCTCACAATGTGGTCCAGTTTTTCAGGTCAATAGCTGAAAGCATTTCAACATCATCCATCACAGTCTAGTTCTCCCTTGCCTCCACAGGCTCAGAGAACCGTCCGAACAGATGATTGACTGTCAGCTGCCCTTCATGAGACACCTCCATAGTACCACACTGAAGGGGAAAAAGCCGGAAGGTGTTGGCAGTGTCCCTGCAGCAACACATAACGACCTTTCAGAAAGAGAGGGGGAAAAAAAAGAAAAAAACTTTCCTCTGTGACATGCCGCTGGTCCATTAAAACACAGCACAACTGCTCCACAGTGAGCTTTGTCACCATTGTCTAGCAGACCTGTAAAAACTCTCACTGTCTGGACACACAATCTTTGACTTGCGCATCCTCCTCCCCCCCTCCAGACACTGCTTCCTTTCATCACTGTGGCTTCTCCACAGTGGCCTCAGCTAAAAACACTGAAAAGCCCCGAAGTAATGATGCTTTATATAAACGAGTGGAAGGCATAACATGACCGCTATCACATGTGATTATACCAACACAACTCCAAAAGGGTTACCTGTTCCAGGTAGATATTTACCATAGATTTTTCTGTCATAGAAAAAAAACAAAAAAAAAACAAATAAACAGCTTTAAGACTTGTGATTCTAAATGCATTTAAGCTCTCGAAGTGTGCCCATATCATCAAAGGAAGTCTAACTTGTCTGTGAACATTACAGACGGGGCTATTGCAGCACGCCGCACACCCGCATTCCTGGGCTCCCCTGAGGATTTTAAACGGCGGCATCTGATTCTGTCTGCTGTGATCACAAAGCAAAGCCGACGCAGAGATTTTGCTTGTAGCAAAAATGTTGTCAATTTGTTTAATCTCCCTCCAATAGATATATGAATTTTGGGTCATTCACTGTTTAGAAGTCCATATGTTTGCTCGTCCCCGAGGATGAAAGTATTGATGGTCCTTTTCACATTTTGTCAAGTTGCAGCCACAAACTACAGTGTGTTTTATTAGAATTGAATGTGATAAGTAGTGCATTCATGTGAAGAGGAATAAGATAATACATGGTCTTCAATTTTAAAAACCCTAAAAAGTATGACCTGTATTTATCTTTTGAGTTTTAAGTTGTGGGAAAAACTGAATATCCTTTCCACGGGGCTTGTTGCTTCCCTGCATCAGGAAAAACTACAACATAAAAGATATGAGCAGACTTGAGATGCCTAGATTTAAAACGGTTGTACTTAAGACTTTTTGGACATTTTTCAGATCTTGCAGAAATCCTGTGTGAGAGTTAAAAGTCAAAATCTGAATTAAACTGAAGACCTGAAACTTGATTTTCACATATTGTCTTTATTCAGCCTGAATGACCTCTAGTCATTTTGTTAAATAGTAAAACGGTAGAGACGTAACCTGACAGACTTGTAGCCCTAATCATGGAGAGAAGTGGTTCTCTGAAATGTTGACTTCAGCAAATTAAACATTTTCATTTCACTTCTGCAGTACTTTGTGCTGTTCGCATAAAATTCCAATAAGCAATATAAAGAATCTTCCAAGAATATTTAAAAGTAAAATCTATAAAGTAGCATCTTTATAAGCATGATTGCATACTCCACTATTTATATAATCAAACTATCTAAACCAATGAACTCTCCTATAAAAAAACCTACTCATCTAGCTGGCAATGCATCTGAGAAATAAACCACCACAGTTGCTCCCATTTATAATCTTCATAAATCCTTCTAAGATGTTTCTCCTTTAACAAATGATCTGTTTGTTATTTGGAAGCCCATTTATTATATCATATTGCCGGGTTGATTA
This sequence comes from Poecilia reticulata, assembly GCF_904066995.2. Taxonomy (NCBI): domain Eukaryota; kingdom Metazoa; phylum Chordata; class Actinopteri; order Cyprinodontiformes; family Poeciliidae; genus Poecilia; species Poecilia reticulata. The sequence continues at coordinate 4,696,173 of NC_088848.1, read as the reverse complement.
AAGTTCTCACTTGGCTGCCTCTTATATTTCGATACGGACTGAGAAAGATATGAAACGGGGCAGGCAATAAGAGTATGTCATATTTTCACCTGAAGCATTTCCCTTTCGACAGCGCTTTGCTCAGAATAGGTGGGGTGACTGTGGAAGAGCCTGGTGCCACGCTGCTGCCCTTAAGAGACGATCCGTGAGAGCCGCAGCCCTGCAGGGACAAAGAAACAAACAAAAAATGGTAAAAGACAAAACAGAACAGTTGAAACCAGATATTTGCATACACCATGTTAACAAAAAGCACACTTCCCCACACACGTGATTCTCAAGACGTGTCCTGTCATATGATTAGACTACATTTGAAATGAAATGGGGAACCTTGCAGGTCTGGACACGCCATCTTTACTGTGAAGAATGGAGGGCTGTTTTTTGGGGGTAGGGACTTGTGCACTTGACCAAGCAGATGGCATTATGAGGTGAGGGCAGAAAGTTATATCGAAGTATTAAAGCAACATTCACAGACATCAACCATGAAATTAAGGCTGACTTGCAAGTGGGACTTCCAAATGAACAACGACCCTAACCATCCTTCCCAATTAGATACAAAGTGTCTTACACACAGAAAGGTCACTTTAAATGCAACACTACTGCTTAGGAAATGTGTAAATCTCTGCATTTTAAAGACAAAAAAAATCTTAATTACTTATTAGCAGATTGAAAATAACACAATGAGTCAGTGTTGTTCAGGACTTACAAAGACAAGGATGAGAGACGCACATGGAGAACTGATTTTAATAGTAGATACACTCAGAGAGATTTAAAAAAAAAAAACAAGCTGGTAGCAACAACAAAGGATTAGACCCTGACGGAGAAAACCAACAACTATTTTAGACTGGTGAGTTAATGAGCAGATGAGAAAGCGCATGGAGCTCAGACACTGAGGGACGGGACTCCTTCAGTTGTGGAATACAGGAAATAATTACTAACAAAACATAGTAAATACAGACAGAAATACAAACCTAAAAATACACAGAAGCTTCAAATACCAAATTTGGTGACACAAAATGGCTTTTAAACACTTAATTATTTGTATGTGCGGCTTAACTAAAGTCTAGTCAGGTGGAGAATGTTCTCTTGCTGATGTTTCCCGACTCAGTCAGGCAGTGTCTTTAATTACATTTTGAACTGCTGATTAAGAGGAGTGGGGCGGCAATGCAAGCATAAACTTCCCGCTGGCCCTCGCAGCACTTCTGCTACTCTCAAGAATTAATCCAACATGAGATTACATTAATAGCTTTCTTAGAAATTCCCTCCTTTAATTCTCAACCTTTATTCTTATCAGAATTAACACCATTATCTTACAACAGGCCACAGTCACAGCTCAAGCACGGCAGTCACGGATGCCCCAAAAACCCCTTTGTAAAGTCTTTAGATAATTCTGTTATTCTCATTACAGTACATCCTGAGCTGCCCCGTCTTTCTCTCTGTCCGACCGTGTGCCATTAAAGTGGTTGCATGTGACTTAAGAGATGGTTCGGGGGGCTCCTGCTCCTGATAAGGCCCCTCTTTCCTCCCCTTACACCAACTCCCACAGGGAGCTGTTACCGCTGCTCACCAGTTGTGCAGCAAAATAGCATAATTTCGACCACCCTCTCATATGCCCTGCGGGTGGAGAATGCTTCACTTTCTGAGACAATTGCCTCGGCAAAGTTTCCTGCAGGATGATATCTATGTCAGGGGATAAAATAAATAGCTTGTGGCAAACAATGGCAGACCTGCACGCCGCAACCCATTTCGCTTGTTCCCTCCTATCTGGCTTTTTGTCTTTTTCTATGCCACTTGTGAAAACATTCAATAAACAGCGCATTGTGGATTCTTTTGAAGGGTGAGACAAACAGAAAACGCCAGAGCCCACGAGAGAGTAACAGTAAAATCCATCAATATGGGGACTGTCACCGAAATACCAACAAGTGGACGAAGCTATGCATTCAGAGCAGCCGTAATCTTTCGTGGATTAATATCAAATTTCAGGTCCTGAACTGTGCATGATGGAATATTTGTCCAATCCTTAACAAGGTCAGTCACTGTATCCGGAGAATAAACCAACACAAAATACTATATGGCCGACATCGACCGTATGTCTGCTGTTCCTGCAAGGATGTGACTAATGCTGATGGAAAACACAGTTTTGGCTCTCATCAAAATGTTAATCAGTTATTTTAGAGATGGAACCTGACATGTAAATGGGCTTAAAGTTGGCCACATTATTCAAGCTGCGTCCAATCATGCAGACCCCATCAAGGACGTTATTGTTTTCAATCATTTGAGCAATAATCAGAACCCACACTGGTGGGTAACATTGCTTGACCCTCTTTTGCTTTCAGAATTCAGAAACTGTGTGAAAAGGTGCATCTTCCTGATAGGAGTAGCTATCAGACGATGGGTCATAAAGAGAGGGACATGGTTGAAATGTGCTAAGAAAATGTTTCGCACATCATTACACCACCTATCCTACCAGCCTGAAGTCAAGATGCAGAATGTTGATGTTTTTAAATTGTTTTTACCCCTATATAATTCTGACTCTACTGTCTGAATATATATACAACATTTTTCCAATGTGTTATAGTCCATTTAATCTCAGTTCCCTGTTTTCATCATCCACTTCAAGGTTAAAATGCTGTAGGTTTGGAGTCCTGCACATATCGGTTCTGATAAGTTGGTGTTTGAGCTGCTGCTGCTGCCGTCCTGTTGTCTTAAACCAGACTGACATCTGACATTAACAAGACATTTGCATTCACACAACTGAAGTTCATTGGACATTTTCTTGTTTTTGGACCATTTATTGTAAAACAGAGAGATGGTTGTCGGTCATGCATAGCTTTTTCTCTGGTTAACAAGGAATGATAAACTATGCCACATTTCCTTTCTTCACCATTCCACCAATGTAACCATTGTAGGTTACATTAACTGGTTAAAATGTTCCAGAACCTGAATATTCAAATGTTAAGAACTATTTGTTAAACAACAGTGACTTCTGTCAGAGACTTTTTCTAAATTGCCGTTATACTGACTGCTAGAGGAGATCCTTCCTCTCCTCAGCCATCAGCATCTACAACAACTCTTTGAAGAAAACTGTGTAATATCAGTTACTATATTTAACTTTCCTCTCTGGGATTAATCAAGTATTTTTGTGTTCAAATTGTATTTAATTTGAATAAATATCCAGTAAATTAGAAGTAAAGTGAAAATAAAGAACTCTTTCCTTAAAAAAAAAAAAAAATGGCGACGACTCATTAAATGTGGTCGGCTCAACACAGTAATTGTACTTGAGAATTAAAATCCTCCACGACCATCTCAGTTTCTAGAGCTAGATGGTGTAGAAAACCTTTGTGGTGAGTTGAAGAGAGCAGAAGAAAACACCCAGGACTTTGCACAGTCTGTAGAGATTGTGCAAACAGGAATAGTGAAAGATCTCCTGTATGCTGCAACCTTCTGAAACTCCTGCCCTACTGAGAGCAGGAGGTTGAACAAAGTATTACTGGGGAAGTAGAAAAATCTGGCTTTTTAATAATGATTTTGTTGAAATCAGTATGTTCCTACCAGACTAAATAAATGCATCCATAACTTTTTTAGCGTGATGTCATGCTGCAAAAATATTTACATTTATTTGAATGGAATTTATGCAACTTTCCCAAAAGATGACAAAAAAAAAAGTCTGCCCCATGAACTTTTTTTGCTTTTAAATTTCCCAGAAAGCAAGCAGCCATTCTACTGATTACTTGTTTCCCCTGGCACTTCATACGTTTAAGGATGCAACATCTTTGAAAGTCTAACTCCAGAGTATTTTTAAATTTTCCTTCACGTAAGAGAACATTGCCCTGAAGCGCATACAAGTTTGAGTATTCTAAAGGTATATCTCTACAAATTTTGGAAGAGCAAGCTCTACTCTGGGGTTTTTTACCTTTGCCTACCTCCATGAGCTATTAATGTTTTATGCTCACTCCTGAGAGTGACTTGTCCAAAGTAAGGCCACAATGATCACTATTATTTTACACAGTTTTATCTGGTCGGGAAGATTCCTCTAACATAAAACATATTTTTTTAACAAGAAGCCTGAGACGCATAGTTAGCACCTCTTTAGCTTCCAGCTGTTTGGAACACAGTGTCTCTTCCTTCCAGCTTAGATTGTTGTTTGTTTCAGTGCAGGCATCCAATTGGTCTGCTATATTTTCAGAAAATATCTCTAACACTCCAAGCGTTGATTTAAATTTGACGCACAATGTGTCCAAGTGTACACACATATTACCATTAATTTCCCTCCTGCTTCTAAAGTACTTTGGGATGAGAACTATTTGGTGATGCACCATCCATTGTCAACGTTCATTATCAGCTGCTTACAATTTTCTCTTTGCAGCAAAGTACATTTTCTGAGAAAAATCAAAGTTTTATCAGAATTTTCCCTTGGAAAAGCAATAGGTGGCCTGCACACAAATATTTATACCAAATATTTCAATATTTAAACTTTTTCACATTTTGTCACGTTAAAGCCACACACATAAGTACAACTTATTGGAATTTTATATGATAAAGTAATGCATAATTGTAATATAAATATAAAATTCTACTATTTTCTCTTTTACAAATACAACTCTAGAAAGTTGTATTTTCAGCCCCCACTGCAAAATGAAATGCAACCAATCTGCCTTGACAAATCACTTATTTATTTGGCACTTGTGTAATTATTTCAATAACAGTGATAATAATGATTGTAATTTCATCTCAGTATAAACACAGGTGTACTGCAAAGAAATCAAAAGTTTTAGAGGACGCTAGAGAAGAGTTAGCACCATGAAGTCCAAACAATACCTTGCAGTGAGCATCTCACCGAGCCCCGTTCAATCCAACATCCAAATACAGAAAGAGTACAGCAGTACCAGTGACCTGCCACATTGAATCCCAGCAAATTACATTCATTTTTGTGTGACAGTCTAATTTCAAGGGGTAGTTAATGCACCTGAAAGCCCTTAAAGAAATATACGAGAAAGCATTCTGGTAAAATAATCTTCCTGAACAGGTTCCAGTCAGTTTGCATAATTTTGACAACCCGTGTCAAGAACACCTGACATTTAATATTTAAGACTTGAAGTATGGTCCACCTGAAAAACCATATTAATTACTCAAAAATTATAATCTAATTTGAAAAGTACACAGTGTCAATAACACTCATGTAAAGAGCACTCTTCCAAACATAAAAGTTAGATGTTGAAGCAAAAGTAAGAGGTAGAAAATAAAACAGCATCTCTGACATCATAGAACAGCAACAGAGGCTGATGTGCAGAAAATATTGTCTCTCTGCTTAAAAAGACTGAATACATTCTGTTTAGTGGTCAGGATCAGTTATTTAACCCCATCTGAAGATAATTATAAAGGTAGCTTATTACACTTTGAGTTTGCTTTTAGATATACTTTAATAGCTTCATTTTACATCCTTATAAATTTTGTTTTATATCTGGGGTTGACACATTTTTATATTAGTTGTTTATAATTAATTGTAGGTTTTAGATTATTCATATTTATTTACTTGTGTTAGTTTAAAGACTTATGATTTTAAACTCTATGCTTCTATATTTTCTTTAAAGTATACCTTTAGTTTCTTCTAATGAGGTCACTTACTGCTTTTTTCTTCAGAACAGTTTCTAACAGGGACAAAATTGTCAAATTGTCAAAAAGTTCTATGGAAATTTTGGTTGAAAAGTAACGGAAATGACAAATTTTAAAATTGAAAGATTCTTTGTTCTGGTCGTAAAGTACGCTTGATTGAATAAGACATTCAGAAACACATTTTTAGTGTTTCATCACTGAACAAATCTACTGATTAAAGCAATCAAAGCAGGAAAGAAATCACTGAGCTTTTGACAAATTTTACATAAATCCACATGATTTTTTTCATCTAAGCAAATCCATGAGGTTTAGGAGTCAGTTTAGGTGGGCTGGGAGAAAATGCCTCTTGCAAAAGAAGGGAAGATGTCTGTTTTAGCTAAGTATGTCTTGTTCCAGTAACATATGCTATCCCAGACTTGGAGCACTGCCCTGGTAATTATTATGTCAAAGTCATGTCAAGGTACTGCATTGCGCTGAAAGGCTTGGGATTATTACACAACAAACCTTGAGGGAAAAAATATCTTTGTCAAAAACACCTGAGTTCATGTAGCGACACATTTCTGGGGGCATAAAAGAAAAATGGAGCGGCGCATCATTTTATCACAGAGGACAATGACCGAAATGGACTTTGGTTTTAGTCTTTCCTCTGCACCTGCCTCAGCAGAGCCAAAGCTTTGTTTCTGCCTCGCTGGTCTCATCCACCAGGAAACTGCTTAAAATGCGCACACACAGAAAAAAATAAAATAAAAAATCAGAAACCATCCATTGTGTTCTGAGGCTGAGTTATGCAGCAGATGTGGCGTCTGAGCCTCCTATGTTCTTCCTTGCAGATTTGTTTCAGTTTGTCTGTTCAAACTTAAAAGAAAAACAGGGAACTGGTAGGACCGCGCCACCCACATAGCGCGTTCTCTTCCTGGATGGTTTCAAGCTGTGGGAGTGGGAGGTGAGAAGCAGTGGTCTGGGGGTCTCTGTGTCAAATCGGTGGAGGAAAAAAAAAAGGCTTTCTCTTCCTAATCTTTTTTTCTTCTGTTCAGCTCATGCCCCCTCCTGGGTACTTATAGCCGGTGATCTTTCACATCCCTCCTTAAGCTTCCTTCACACTGTTCAAAAATAGCTTTTTTGTTTCTGTGTTGTTGCATTGTTATTGTGTTTTATTTCTGACTTTGCCCTTCTCCTGGCTTTTTTCCCAGTGTCCAGCAGTGGCCGTATTTTATGGCTGGATGCAGATATTTCCCTTTGCTGTACCTGTTATATTCCTGTTATTGACATTTGTTAGCGTAATATACCAAGGTTTAGTAATAAAGGATATTTGTGATTTTAAACATACACGCTTGTTGTTTTTCTTTTTTGCTGTGAACTAATCTTAGCTCAGATTTTCAAATAACATTGGGAAAAGCAGCTTTCAGATTGTGCCAGCTGCAGTTCTGTGGGAGGAGCTAACTTGAAGGGTGTTAGCTTCTAGTGGTTGACACAAGACACTGTTAAATTATTAAGAAGCCTCAGCACAGGCTTGGGCTGACTACAGATGAGCACTACCTTGCAACAAATACAGTGCTGGCCACATTTATCAGTACTCCTGCTAAAGATGTGTGGGGAAAAAAAAACTTAAAAATAAATTCAACTCATTTATTTACATAGAAATGGGTTCATCTATAAGTTGTTTTTAAGCAGTATATGCATATAATGTGTATAACTATATGACGCTAATAGTACAAGGTTTAAAAAAATCATTTGTGTTTTTCAGCAGCTACCCATTTCATAAATATAAGAATTTACCGAAGTGACCTCATTCTTCTGTAATAACAGTGCAATGTTTTTCTTGAGTCTAAAATATAATAATAGAAATAAAATTGGTTAATTCTTTAAAATCCACAGAAAAACATTTTCCATAGCAAATATTTATACAATTACAACTAGATATGATTTATTTTGCAGCAGAGAGGGCAAGAATAGTTCTTTAGAATGAAAATGTTGCTGACTACTGTTATCTGAGAATGCTATTTTCCTATTAAGCAATAAGTAGCATAGGGTCAAAGTTGACTATTAATCATGAGATGTGCATTAACAACTGAACCACAGTGATTTTGTTATACACAATTATCTGTTCGCTTTGATTTTTTTTAAAATGTGCTCAATTTTTTTAATTGTGGTTGATTTAATTCATGCCTGCTGATTATCAAACTAAATGTCGTGACCTAATGTGCCATCAACCGCACACGGTTAGATGCAAAATATAGAGAATTTTCACTTTTACTTAATCTAGGGGTAGATATTGTGGCGAATAGTGTGGTGAAAAGGCATATCAGCAGTGCAGCAGCTGAAAATAACAGAGCCAATTTTAAAGTAACTACGGACAAAAAAAAAAAGCATCTTATTTGTGAAAAAAATGTCATGAACAGTATTAAAAAATGAGGGGAAATTCAACAAATTGCAGCAGCATTACAGTGTGTGATTGCGCTCTTTTGATGACGCCTTTGCAAGTGTGCATTAGAGTGCAATTACCTTCCTATAAAGCTTTATCATGTGCATCCCCCCTGGTGTTTCAGAGGTCAGTCCTCTTGCTGGTTTCTCTGATGCCAACACGGTGCACTGCTTTTTCCTTTCTCTCCATGAAAACTGGGTCATATCTTACTAAAGCTGTTTCTCTCTCCAAAAAGCCTCAGTGCTCTGATTTTATTTACTCATCAACAGATTTTTGCAACCTTTTTTTTTTTTTATTGCTTTCCCTTTTGATTTGAAGAGAGCCGAGGACTGTATCTCACAGAAAGCCTCCATTCCCATTCAAGTTCTCCTGCAAATTCAAAACACTTGCAACAACAATGTGGAGTCGTCTGCAGCTGAATCCTTCCGGCTTACCCAGCATCACCGCGCTCGCATTGTAAATTCAGGGATTTTCCAAACCAACAATAATCATAAATTTCAATCCGCGGTTTGTCACAGGAATCTGTCACTGGGAACATGACAGGCAGATTTTTCCTGTATAATGCACGGCGCATTTACTTTAAACTATTATACCCCCGCTGCCTCTCATCCCATGTTAGATTGAGGTCTGAACAAAAGGCTTCCGTCAGCAGAGAGATTATTAGGATATACATCATAGATCATCCTGTCAGGCACTCTGAACTCTGCCTTGTACGCAAACACTGCTTATACAAAGATGAAATGGCAATAATGATGATTAAGGGGGTGACTGCAAATAAAATCAATGGTGGCTGAAACACTGACGTTTTGAAGATGAAGGTTGTATTGAGTCCTGGGAGTGGAGCTGGACATGAGGCCAGGGCTGTTGACACTGCAGTCTCTCAAGCTGCGGCTGTCGGAGAAGTGAGCCTGGAGTTTTTCCCGGTGCCTTCTGTAGAGGAGGAGAAAACAGAGTTAGCAAGAAAAATGACTGCAAGATTATGATTAAAATGATGATATATGCAAATTACCAGGATCAAGACGTACAGTGCTGGGAAAAAGTATTTGATCCCTTTCAGATGTTATCAGTTTGTGTGTGTTTGTGCCCGTAAATGTAGTCTAGTTAATACCTGTTAGTTTTAAAAAAAGCATTAACAGATAAACCTGATAAGATTGTATATTCTAATTTATTGAATATATATTTGTATATGTGTATCATTTCAGGATAGAATCCTGATACAACAATGTTAATCAGGGTTGTCTAGAAACCTAGACATGTACGTCAGTGAACTTTAACTGTGTTTGTTAAACACAGTTATCATACATTTGATCATACATTTTGCAGCACTAGCATTTGAAAGCAAAAACCAGAAAATACCAGCAACAGCATAAGGCATTCTGGTATCGTGAAAAGACCCCGACGCTAAAGGCGGATAACTTCCACATCTGATGACATTCTGACACTGCGATCACATTTATTTACAAAAACCTTTCACTGGAATTGCACGCTTCAATGTTAATTTATTCGCCCTAACCACCCCGCACGCAATTTAATGCCCTAAACTGACACTAGAAAAGGGTAAATAGAAGGTAAGCGGCACTCGCCTGCTGTGGCATGTTATTTAATACGCTGAGATCGTGTAATCGTGCCATTTACTGATTAAGAAGTCTTCTGACAATTGACGACTTTTGCGACAACAAGACACGACAACATTCGTTCAAAGCCGGATGTCTGCGAGCGCCGTCAAAGGTCGAAGCTACAAAGTGAGCACGAGCGAGATATGTCACTCTGGCTTTTCCTTCCAGACCTGCAGCTGGAGGGTTTGATGGGGAAGCGGGGACAGCTTTAAGAGAGAAAATGTGTTGCTCAAGGAAAAATTTAATCAAGGAAGTGTAGCGTGAAACATCCATTACATGGCTGTATGATATTATTCTATTAAAAGAATAAAAGAAACGAGGCCAAAAACAGACACTGGATCATGTCTATACAGAGGAAAGCTAGAGGTGACAGTGTGGCGATACATATAAGGTAAAATCCTGTTCGGACAGGTGCTAATTGATCCATCTGCATTTCTTACTTTGACACTAACCAACAGTTGTCTATGAGACTAATGCCTGTCATTGTGATATGTAGTGTACGTTTTCTTTTCTCTCTGTGTTTTTGTCATCTATTTAAAATGCTGCTTTTTCAAATATGCCCAACTGATTGGATTACATTACAGGTGCAGCCTGTTTTCAATGAGCCTGGAGAATAGAGCGTTAGTTACTGTGAGACTGCAGCCTGCACTAAGTTGGAGAGCAATCTAAAGCCTGACTCATTGTCATAATTGGAACAATTTAAGGTCTCACTTTTGTCTTGCTTAAGCTCCAGCTGTTCTTGTCTCACCTGATTCACTTGTATTAACTTTCAATAGCTGTCATGTATCTTACTTGCTTTGCTTCAGTGTGTTTTAGCTGAATTTTAACTACACATTTAGTTTAGAATCAAATTAAAGTTGGATTTTCTCTGTTATAGATTAATGCTCCGTTGTAACGACGTAAACATCATCCTCTTTTCAATGTCTCTCCCCCATACAAAATATACTTGACCCAGTATGTCTGTATTAAACTGTTTACTTCCTGGACAAAGCATGTTTGCAAAACTACCACTGCCATTTGTTTTTGTGTACTCTGTATTCCTCCCTGGTACAGGAAGCAGCTCTGGCCCAGTGCATCTGTGCTTAGCCATGTTTGTTTCCTGGACAAGGCCACAGACAGAACCACAGCTGTCATTAGCCATGTGAACTAGCCTCACTTTTCTTTCCCATAGAAAATACCCCCGGTGTTTCTGAATATACCAGCATTTTTTATTATTTTGCTACACTATCCCACTATCATACCTACAGTGCCTTTTTTAACTCTATTTATTCTTTGTTGTTTCCTATAGAAATATAACAGGACCAGTGCATCAGTGCACACTTCCATTTCTTTTTCTTTGCCACAGAAAGTACCCCCTTGTCACTTGCTTCCATGTTTAGCTATGTGTCATTTCTGACCCGATTCTGAAACAGAGCTATTGATGCCATCAACTCTGTGTGCTCCTTTACTCATCTCTTTTACAGCTTTTCCTTTCCACAAGATGTATCCCTGAGCCTGTGCTTCAGTTTGTTCTTTGTCCTCTTCCTTTCCTAGCTACTCGCTTGGTTTTAATGGAGGTCTCCTACTGCTATAAGTGAGTTGTTTTTTTCCTCTGTTGCCACTTGCTCTCTCAGGAGGAGGGATTGCTTTTATGCCAACCACTTTATTCAGTCAGATAAGGCTCCGTATAATGTCAGTTGTTACAGAAATTTTTAACAATTGACATTACAGAAACTACTGAACATAACTCTTTTGTCTAATTGCACTAGAACGTGTGTATGATCTACATTCAATGACATATTTTGACTGGAGTGAATTGACATAATCTCACTGTGTTAGACACAATTTTAATTCTATTCATTTGTACATGAAATAAAGAGTTTAAAACAGACTGAATCAAATATCTATAAATATTTAAAAGCAGCTGACTGAAGCATATGCAAAGAATAACAAACTTTACTGCTACATATTTACAAGGACTTATGCAAAGACCTATGTTTAGGAAGTAATTAGCCTAATTAAATTAGATGAAAGCAGAGCATGTAACAGGGGAGAAGTAAAACACATATTTATTGTTGTGTCTGTTTGAATTAAAGCATGTTCAGCAAGTCCACAGCTTAGTGCATCATACTGCATAAATTATACATGGCATCCTGCTAAATGAATTCCACTTAGTAATAAATCTACAACTGTTGATGTTTTTTTGGTATACATCCAAACTATCACAAGCTTTCAAACATGTGCATTTAACATATGAACATCTGTAAGCTCACAAAACAGAGTTCTGGCTGCAGGTTTACGTGGACGTTTGTTTATTTTACGATCTTGAATGTTTATGGGAATCGTTCTTAAGACAGGGCAGATTGATAGTAAAACAAATAACTTCAATGAATTTTAAAACAATTACTGGATGCATGAATTTGAATGCACTGTAGATATTTTCTAATCTATCCAGGTTAAAATGTAAACATGCAACCCCATTAATTAAAGCAGTCATGATCATGTCTTTGGTCTCATTTGACCACAAAACAATTCTCTAGTCGTTAGCTGCACATTTCAGTTGAGCTTTCATGTCTCACTGTGGAAACTCCTGTTTTTTTCCTCGTGGTTAGCACCTTCTAAGTCTATAGTGATGTAAAATGTTCCTCATACACAACAGTGCAGATGGTGTTCCAGTTTCCAGCTTGAGCCTTAGTGATTCTTGTAGACGTACATTTTTTGTTTCAATTAAAGGTGAAAATGCCCCTAACAAATATCAAAACAATGTTTAAATGAATGGCTTTTTCAATGGCCTCCCTACAGTCCTGACCTCTACACTATTGAAAATATGTAGTCTTATACTCTAAAGCTGGAAATGTACCAGACACCAATAATTTTAAATTAATTCCTACAAGTGTGCCAAGAAGCATGGTCAAACATCCAATCAGAATTAAACCAAAGGTTTGTTGCTGGTAACCAGAGGCATGTAATAAAGGCACAACTTTCTATGGGGCAGTTTTCCAAATAAAAATGTAAGCCTTTTTGTAAAATTTGGAAGCACTGAAGATTATGCAAACATGATCTCATCCTGGATAAATAACTATTCAATCCATCATTTAAAATCTCTGAATTATTAGGACATTAATGCTGCTGATGAATATATGTTAATCTCTGATCAGAATTGCATGTAGGAGATATTTTTGTCTCGGCAGCACAGCTCTCATAAAATCAAGATAAATACCTTTCTCGTGGTTAATCTCCTCTGTGACATGGTGTGACAAATTACATTTTTCTCCTTTACTGAAGAACAGAATAAACTTCAGCATTAAGAAGAAAATCCATTTATCCTGGCTCCACAACCCTGCAACATTCAAGTCAAAGGGAACCAGTTTAGCAGGATATGTGGGTTTAGATTGTTTGCAGTACATTAAACCTCCTGGTGAGCTGCTGGTCACACTGACCAATAGGGCAATGTGCTACTTAGAGCTCTGCTGTGCTGAAGCAAAGAAAATAGAGGAAAACACTTCAGTTTATCACAACCACTTTAATCAACATGGCCTCTGTGAGGAATGCCTTCATTCTCTGGCATTTACCTTCGCTTGTGTACGTTTCTTCACTTCCTTGTCGGCTGCAAGATAGTAATTGAGTGTAGTGGTGTGTTTGTATGTTTACTGGTTTTCTACCATTGCACTCACATTTGCATACTCTTCAGAAAAATAGTCCTCTTCATCCTTTTTACATATTTTTTTGTATTTCATATTGTGTTTTAATGTTTGTTTAAAGTGGAAGGCAAATCAACTTGGCATGCCTTTTTATTTTATTTAGTTTCCATTAGTCAGTCCTGTGCAGACGCAGTCTTCGCTGTGATTAAAGCTGTAGGTATTTGGGGGAATGTTTCTACCTGCTTTGTGCATCTGAACTGGCCACAGATCAACTGGATATAGATGCAAACATTAACTGGGATGTTCTAAAACATAAAAATGCTTCATTGTACTCCACTGTATTGTTGCTCTACGTGTAGCCCAGGTTTTTCATAGAAACCTTGAAAGGTTTTCTTCCAGAAATGTCCTCTAGAAAAGAATCCCCACAGCATTATGATACCACTACCTCACCATGATGGTAAGCTGTTTACTGTTGTTTACATTTTTTAGTTTTCAACAATGCAAAGTGTTTTGTTTGCGATGCATACCAAAAAACTCCATCTGGATTTAACAACTCAACTGTAAAGACAGCTGTTTGTGCTGAAATTCATTTAAATTAGACTATTTAATGCAGAGCCTAAATGATCCAAAAACTTTTTATAGCCACGCTTAATTCAACTACAATATAACCCACACTAAAAAAATATAAAAACGATGTATCTTTTTTTCCACACATCAAAATTATGCGCCAATTTGTTTTGGTCTACCTCGTAAAATTTTAATCAAATACATTCGAATTTGTGGTGTTGATATAATAAAATGTGAAAAAAAAGATTAAGGGATGAAAACACTTTCACAAAGCTCACTACAGACATGCTTTTATCACGTTTCTGTGTTTAGGACTCCCTCGTACCCTCAGCAGTATACATGTACTTCGCTCTATGCAAAGCGTATGTGACACCTGCTTGCTATAACCACTTCACAGATAAATCTTACATGAGTATCTGTCCCAAATGCATCCCACACAATTTGGATTTGTTGCTTAACTTAAAAAAAAAATCCTCCAGCTGACTCACACGTTGGGCACCGTGCCATGAGAATAAAGTGCCTCTTTCTGCACAGCTCGGGGCTTACTCTGCTAATGTGGTTCTGGCTGGAATCACTCACTTATTGCGGCGGTAGAGAGCCATGCATGCCACTCCGAGAAGACAGATCCCCGAGGCAATGCTGAAGATGGACAGCACCTGCCTCTGGTAGGTGTCACCGCTCTCTGCAGAGAAGAGAGAGAATGAGATTTAGGACAATGAATATCCGCTGTGACCCCAAGGAGTGCAAAACGGAAAGAAGATGCATTCTGAATTAACACACTAAGCACAGATGTACAGACAGCATGAAGCAACCGATGTTGCTGTCAGTTAACGTTAGTCTTTGAAGACTTGGAATAGGGACATGGCAGATACAGGCAGGGCTCAGTGACATGTGATAACTGAAGTGTGATAATCATTTCCTTCAGAAAAACCCAGCAGGGAACACCAACGAGTCGCCTGCATGGGACAAATCCTCAGTAAGTGTGTGTGTGTGTGTGTGTGCATGAGAGTGCATCGTCTGCGTTTGTGCTTCCGCTTTCCAAGACTGATGGCGACAGGGAATTAGTAGCAAATGAATGCCCCCGGAGCTCCCTGTCAGACCTCTGCTCATCAGAATCAGAGTCGTGAGGTCACAAGTGCCAGGGACAAGTGGCAGTTGATCCCAGCAGATATCACTCTGTACAGCTACACTGCTTACCACAGCGAATAATGCTGGATTGAAAGTGGTGCATGGTTTGGACTCTTTAAATGCCTCATGTCTTGAGATGAAGATGCCCACAATGCACAGCCTTAAAGGGGCTACATCACAAATCTACCAGCGTCGCTGAAAACCAGGTGTAATTCTCTGTCCTGCGGTTTGTAACACCAGCTCCCGTACACGAAATTACAAACAATAAACCTGTTGTGTCTGATTTATGATTTCAACACACTGACTACTGCAGAAATAGGTGCAGGAAAAAGAAATCCATGAAACCTTTTCATGACCCTTCACTGTGGCTCCTGATGCTGTCAACACAGAACTATCAGGGGAGGCCCTCGTCTGTGCTCGTCTGTCCTACTTTTTCATCTTTCATACAAACAGGAATTTTACCTGTTTATGCTCAATACTAGTGTGCAATCATGCACTGCATGTTACAACATTTATATTCATTATGTTCCTCGGCATGATATTGGTGCTGCATCAGTGAATCTCAAGCTGTACTCCGCTTTTTTTTTTTTTGCCACATCTGTCACAGTATCTACAGCACGTTTTATGCGAGTTCAAACTTGAAGAAATTTACATCAAGTCCTGCAATGTCTGTGGAATATGTATATTGCTCATCATGTTGCTCATGTATTGGTGTAAAATGCAAAGTGTTTTACAGCCCAAGGACATAGCAACTCAACTAAGGTGAGCAAATCTTTGACAGAGCACACACAGTGTATAACAAAAGTAAGAGATGTCATTATTTGGACATTTGCATATCATTTACGGAAATGTCTAAGCAGTACCACTTATTTGTACATGGAGTCTACGAGTTGTGAAGCATATTGTGTAACTAAAAGCTGTTATTTAAGCACTGTGCTGTATATTTGGCCCTTTCGACATTTCATATCTTCCTAGTTTTTGCTGTGTGCATCTGACTTTTAGGTGCAACAAAGTCATCTGCTGTTGGACATGTACCATATTTTAGGGAGTAAAGTAATTTGAATACATGAATAATCCGCTAAAAGAGAACACTGGTTAGAAATGATATATTTTCTTCACATCTTTAATTAAGG
Organism: Poecilia reticulata; assembly: GCF_904066995.2. Lineage (NCBI taxonomy): Eukaryota > Metazoa > Chordata > Actinopteri > Cyprinodontiformes > Poeciliidae > Poecilia > Poecilia reticulata. The sequence goes on along the minus strand of NC_088848.1, from coordinate 4,680,038 downwards.
AGATTCTAAAGTTCTCGCAGAAATATTCTCAGAGAACTTCTACAGCTTCGTCGAAGGCACGTCCTTCTTTGATTTACTGTCTTACTGGAACAGCTCTTCCAGTCTGTGAAACAAGCACTCTGCGAATGATTTTTGCTCAGATTTCTTTGTATTTCTCCATATCCATCTTTCTCTGTGTACGCTCTCCCTGTTTTTGCCACCATAAAATCATTCCCACAGCAGGATGCTGCTATCATCCTGTTTGCCTGTTGGCTTGGTATTAATGAGCCGGTGCTGAACGTCTAACATTCATTCAAATATACCGTCGAGAATTCGGGCTCTGTACAGTCCAGGTCCTGTTTCATCAGGGTTTTCTTTTAGCGCTCAAACTAATTCACTTTCCTTTCATTATGGTCCCAGCTGACTGTCATGTACATTTAGGTGAGTTATGGGGCCCGTCTGGCCGCTCCACCATACATACTTAATTGGTGGAAACCTGAGCGTGTGTGTGACCTTAACTATGGAGTCACTTTGGTAGCAACCTAGTGGTTGCTAGTTATTGGTCTCCTGTCTTACCATTTGTCTTAAAACATAACATTTAACTGGACAATAGTTGCTGTTGTTTCCAAACTTTGTTAACTTTAAAAATACATTTTGACTACAATCCCATCTCAGTGGTCCACACACAAATCTCCTGATTTTATGAGGGTTTTTTTTACACTAAGATTCTTTATAAGTGTGCCAAAGAATTGTGGAGAGGACTTGCAAACTTCTTTAGAAGAATATGAAGTCATACATTTAACACAAAAACAAATTAGGTTTAGTTTGATTATTTCTATGATGTCACAATCCTTCCTGGCATTAAATCTTGCACAATGTTTTCACAGATCATCTGTCTCGTATGATAGGACATAATAAAAGTTACCTACTACATATGTAATATAACTAATAAAGGCTTAAGTAGTGTGGGAAAACCTGTCATGTTGATCACCAGTTTGGATGGCATCTCAGTATTCAATTGAATTTGTGGTAATTCAGTCAATATGGTGGTGTTTCCTATAGAATGAACAGCAATCTCAAGCAGAGGTCAAGAGGTCACTCAAAACTTCATTGCTAAAGGACTGGAAGCTATACCAGTTCTCCAATATTGTGCTACTTGAAAACAAAAATGCATGAACATAAAATTTCAGTTATTTAACTTTACCATACCACAGCAGTGCTGCTATGACACTTCTGATAGTCTGAGCCTCCATCACCTGCTTGACTTCCAGCTTGTTCCTCAATGTTTCCAGCGTGGCATCAAATGGCCTGTTTTTAAGAAATAAACAGCAGGAGATGCCGTGGCCTAAATGTAACATTTGCATCTCAGAGCTCCTGCAAACCCTCCGGCCTTTTCCATCAATGGAATGATCTCTCAATGGCTGGACATGTGAAACACAGGGAATGTCTTTCCCTGCTGCTGCATCATCAGTGCTCATGCGGAGCGCCACCTGAGACCAACCTCTGTCTCATTTTTTTGATGGATGAAACAGGCTTTTCTGAAATAGGAACAGAAAAAAAACAGCTGTCTACAGAGCTGTGTTGAATGGCTGTAAGGAAAAACCCTGATATGCAGTCTGTACATAAAGTCATTACAGGTCTTTCATGCTGGATGCCTACAAGGCACTCTTGAAATTAGATGCGAGAGCATGTTAGGGAACGGAACAAAGTGAACAGCCCTAGCAATACTGGCTAAACTATGTTGTACTGACACAAAGACAAGACAATCTCGTATGGCCAGCAATACCATAACAGCCACTTTACATTTGGCTTTGATGAAAGTGCATAATGAAGGCCGTGCTAAAGTATCCATGACAAAATGGGGTATTCAGCCCGAAATACATCAGAGTGAGCCAGTGAGACACTCGAGCGGCTGGACTAAAGAGTACAAGAAAATCATATTTAGAGTTTTCCATCCTAGATCAAACATGGCTATGCTTCACATCTGCACACACAGATCTTTGGGTACCCAAAGATCCACCAGTAATGCTGAAGAGGAATCAGGTTATAATGCATACTGTTGCTCTTGAAAAATCCTCTATCATTGATCAGTCTTGGATTCATTCCCTGTAGTAAATTTAAATTTACTAACCTGCAGGAGGATTCTGAACTTATTTCGTCCCTGTATTAAAAGTTGCTGATCTGAGGAAGACTGTGTGCAGAGCTGGCTTTTTCTTCTGATTAGACCTGTTTTCTGGATCAAGTGTGTGACATGACAGATGTGCAATACCTATGTAAATCCATATATATGTTTGGTTTTATGTTTCAAAAGCAAGGCAAAGAGCAAAGAAAGTGTACTGACTGCATAAAATAAAGGAAGTCTGGCAACGTGTGTATGCATCGGTTTTTATTTCTTTTACATCATAATTTTGTCAGATGACCATGTGCAAGGTGTAGAGATAAAACAATTTCAGGAAGCTTTTGTTCCACTTCTTCAAATATCTTGTGTTGACTTTTTGAGTATTAAATCCTTTTTTTTTCCATTGCAAGTATAAGACATATCTCATTACGCTGGCAGTCTGTCCACTGTTTTAACTTTGTGAAATTGATGCCTAAATGAATCTTCAAACATATGGAAGATGAGTAAACAAAGCACGGCGCCGTTTGTCTTAGCTCCATGCTCATTAAATCACTCTTCCCCTAACAGCTCAGTTCTTCATGCAGACAGAATACACCTAATTTTCCGCCACAGTGTTGCCATAGCAACTGGCCCACATTAATTTATCCAAGGTGAGCGGCCTTGTTGCGCCGGACTGTGTTTTGTATGAGCCTATTCACAGATGTGAGGCACATGAAAGACTAAGCACTCTGCAAAGTCGATGGAAAAAAAAAGAAAAAAAAAAAAGTTGTCTCACCCATGAACTCAATCCCAAGTTCGTCCGCTGCTCCAACGGAGGTCAAACCGTAAACAGGGTGAACAGAGATATGGAGAGAGAGAGAGGGGGAGAGAGAGAGAGAGAGAGAGAGAGACAGAGAGAGAGACAGAGAAAAGAAAGAGAGAACAAAAAAACTGTTACTACAAGTTTGAATCAACTGTATTCAATTAAACCATTCCTTCCCCGGAAATTATTTCCAGGAACCTTCACAGCAATAGTCTGGTTAGCCGTAGTCCGTTAGCCACGGTCTGCTGCATTTCCACTAAGGTCTGTGGACAGGGTAGCAATGGCCAATTAAGAGTAGTGACGTATGTTGTTTCTCGACAGCGCTGCACTGCTGTAGTCTTGCTGCCTCTGAGCTTCAAGCTTCATGCTTCCTTGCACAAGTAAGGACTGGATAGGTCTGTGAGCTATACAAAACATGTTCATTACCTTTTTTTTTCACAAAATCATTCTCTGATAATGAAATTTCACTTTGCTCAGTTCAGCCTTTCGTGAGCTCTTTTCAGAATGAGCTGTTTTAGGGCCTCTTGTCAATTTAAATCCCAATAAGCTGCTGCTGGCCACACACTCCAACTCAACATTTACATTCACTTTTCACATGTGAAAATGGTTGCAAACAGTTGTACATCAGTATACCTTTTACCGTGAGCCAGACCCAGAAGCAGAGAAAGTAGAGCCTCCTGCACAACCATCAGGGATGCACCAATCGGTTTCTGAATGGTAACTCAACAACAGAACAGCCATTGAGCAACATGCAGAAAGTCGATGAGTGAGAGCTGGGGCTCGGCTCGGCTCGGGTTGCTAAGTAACAGGGCAGTGACCTAATAACCAGGAGTGTTTTGAAATGGCTCGTTTTCCAGAAACCAGAAAACAGCAACATATTGCCAGAAAATGGCTTGAACTCTTCATAGAAGCAGTAAAGGTTCAAAAGGAAGTAGAAATAATGCAAAAAGTGGATTTTACATAATAATAAGTCATAATACATATGTCATTACATAAGTCAAATTTAAAAGCAAATAAATACATACAAAGTCAACTACAGCACAGTCTGCTATAACTTGAACATTTGTTAATGTTGAATTGTGAAGTCAGAATGCTTGTTATCATTTGCAAACCCAGCATTTTGACTTTGTTAATTCATGCAGCTGTAACCAGCTAAGGACACGGCACCTGCAATGGTAAAAAATAAAAAAATAAATAAAATAATGGGACAACAAAACAGTGATTTCAGACCAAAAAAGTGGTTTCAGAGCAAGTTCATTCTAAAACTCACACACAATAACAATACAAGCAATCTTTTGAAATGTGGAAGAGATTTTCTATTAAACCAAGGATCAACAAGGAGTTGTATTTTTCTCCATTGTAGTGCGTGGAGGCAAAATGCCATTTTTATACAAGAACGCAGGGTCATTGTCAACTGACTGAACCTTCAACACTCTATTCAGTCTGTGAAAGGATAACTTTATTTTCTTTTATAAAATCATTAAGTGCCATGGTAAACATACTGCATTGACAGTTTTGGGAATTTACGCCATTGCCATTTCAATGAGCAACACATTTCCCAGACACTGACATTGTTCCTCAGAACAAACATGCTGAAAAAAAATCCAACTAATGAAAGCTTTGACCCTGTGCTGCAGTAGATGTTGCTGAATGTGGTGATTAAAAGTTAATGTTGCTTTATAATGTAACCACAGTAAAACAATATGAGGTTATTGGTGAGAGGCCAGATTTGACTGTTGTGTTTGCAAACAAAATGTTGAATCTCATATTTTAGGACTACCCATACCTTCTACCACCTAATTAAAATATTCAATGACAACGCACAAACCTTATTATCTATATGTAAATGTATTATGGTTTTCTGTGTTTGCTCTTGTGGAACAATGTATTTTCTTTTTTTTCTTTTCTTTTTTACAGAGGCAGTCAGATTCTTGAAAGATAATGATGCTTAACAAATTATTAAATTACTAAGCTGTGATGAATTGTGATGGTATCACATTCTACATATATTTTAATCCTTAATAAAGATAAATAATTGTCAGGTCATACATATCAATAAATTCCACAGCAGATATCAGAATGGCCAATAATAGCAAAAACTAAATTTTAACAGAGAAAACATTTATATTTGTATCCTTCACATTTTTTAAGCATGAACAAATCATTCCCCTTGTCCTTCCCTTGACTCCACAGAAACAACTGTGGTGTCAACCACTGAGATACCCCAAGCAGGAAAACTTAGGATGAACTGATTCTGATACCTGAGAAATGTTTTTGCAGCCAAGATGCTAAAACTTTACTGCTCAGAATTTGTCTTATAGGTATAGGCGTGTGTTACAAACCCACCATAAACTTCTTTTGACAACTTTCTCCCAAATGACTTTTTCTTTTGCACTTTGTAATGAGCCAGCAAGCCCCCAAAATATGCTTAAAATGCTTCAGCATGATCCTCTGAATTCCCCAGCCTGCAGTAGCCTTAAATGAAGACAGAAACCAGCAGAGATAACGGGGAGGGGGGGGAAGAAGATTAGGCTAGGGATCGTGAAAATAAAAGTTAAAAATGACACATCATGCGGCTTTATGCCACTGATGCCTCTTTGCACAGGCCTTTTATATTGATTTGAGCCTGAGGCATTGCAGTAATTGTTCTCTTCACAAGCTGGCTGCTTCAGGACGGATCACACTAAATTACGTTTACATACATGTGCATCCACACGGCATGTAATGCTCTCGCCTACTATTCTTTGTCTGCAACAGATACCCTTTACACAAACACCTTTTGTCCCTATTCCCTCTGTCTCACTCTCCCAGACACACACAGTCTTTCTTCATGCAGCTAAGTCCTGTCCCACAATCCCAGTGCTGGGGAAACAGATAAAAGGGAGCACTCATGTTCTTCCCATCCTGACAGTCCCCCTTTTTTCATGTCACTGTAATGTAATCTTATTTAAATTAAAATGAAGCCCTCACTGGTAATTGCTTTTCCGACAGAGGTGGTCAGAGTTTTAAGTAGAGCGAGGCTTGCCAAGCTTTGACAGATTATGTGCCGGGTATGTTAAAAAGACCGCATATCAGAAAGAAAAATTTGGAAATCTGTTGGAGCTGTGAAATCTGAGCACAAGACAAATGGATATGCCACTGGATTGAAGTGTGGGATTTTTTTAAATGGTTCTTTTAAATACAACCGCTCAATTCCGAAACAGAATGACAGAAGCGTAGTTATCAAAATTGAATGTGCTCAAAGCACAAGTTTACTTCCAGAAATCATCGCTGGGATGCTGTAGAAAAAGCATTACTGTTATCATAAAATATGTATTCTTTATCAGTTGCCACAACAAACCCCTATATCTGCTAGAAGGAAGCATTATTCTGTCCAGAATGCATCATTTACAGCTGTAATTGCATTTCTGTATGATATAATAAATGGCCTAATTGTGAGCCAGGCCTTTAGCTGAAGTAGTTATCAGCCAATCTACCAACTTATTGACCGTGGATGAAACACATAAGCTTTTAATGTATAAATATAAAATTGGAAATTACAAAAAAAAACAACCAAATTACTTGCGGAAATGTAGATATAAATCTATTGCAGCACAGAGGTCCTGCTGCATCAGTGCTAACAACGATACAATACAAAGATAATAAATTCTCCAACAACAATGATAAGTAGTTGTCTGAACTCTTAGATACAAAACTGAAAGGTGTGGTAAGCATTTGTATTCAGCTGCCTGGGTCATAACTTTATAAAGCCACCTCTTTGCTGCAGGTCTTTACCAGCTTTGCGCAGTTAGTCTTGATACTCTGCCCATTCGTCATTACCAGACCTCCGTCAGGCTGAATGGAGAGTGTTTGTGAGTTTTTAGTTTTAAGTCTTGCCACAGGTTTGTAGCTTTGTCTCGTCAGAGATTCACCCTCCTGAGCTGTAGGTTACCACAGACATCTTGTTTGCTTCTCTAAATAATGCTCTCCCTGTCTGTCTGTTTAGGTGGACACAAATGTTTTGGTAGATCTGCGTTTGCGTCACACTCTTCATTTCTGAACAATGGATTGAATGATAAACCTTCAGAAGTTCAGGGATTACACTTTATCTCTCTATGGCCTTTGGCTGGACCTTTCTACTTTGTTCCTTGGTCTTCCTGACACTTTTTGTTCTCTAACAAACCTCTGATGCTTTCACTTAACAGCTATAATTATACTGACCGTAAATTAGGCACAAATAGACTAATTACTAAATAAATGCTTTCCCTTTTATTTTAGGGGATGTCAAAGAAAAGGGCAACCGAATACACATGCAGTCAACACTTTTCCTTTTTTATCATTGAAAATGCTTAAAACCATAAACATTTTTCATAGCAGTTCACCGTTTTGCATTGCTTTCTGTTAGGCAGTCACATAAAATCCCAACCACTTGACAAAATGTAAAAAGAATCTTTTACTGTTATAATGTACCATCACAGTGAATTACAGGTTGATTCATTCTAAATGTGCTCTAAATTTCTATATATTGATTCAACGTGTTTAAAAATCCCATTAAGGGAAGGGAATATCCATCCCAAAATCACTACTGCCACACGTTTTGCCATAGCTGAATCGCTCTATAAGGTAAATGTAACTCAAACATAACTTTCTGCTTCCATGTGGTGTAAATATGAGTTAGAAGGTCATTTCTCTTATAGCCACTGGCCAGTAGGCTGGACACACACGTCTATTTTGTCACCTCACACAAAGAGGAAGGTAAAAATATCTCCAAAGCTCACTGTTAGACAACTGCAGTAAAGTAAAGAGTGGCATCTTGGGGCCATGTCACCCATTAGACGGTATCTGAGTCGTATAAAAGGCTAAAGAGTAAACTGCTTGAGAAAGCACCAAGACTGCACAATCTATAGAGAATGTGCAAGGAGGGATGGTCAAAGTTCCCTCTCTCTTTAAGCTCTGTTTAAAACCTTTAATTTTCAGATATTTTTTCTCTCTGCTTTATAAATTAAATATATTTCTTAAGTGTATGATTATTTTCTTGCAATAAAAGACCTATTCATTTTTTCTCAACTCTAAATAATTAGAAATGAACACTAAAAGTCTGACCGAATGCAAGTGAACAGATGAGTAAAGAAAGACATTTACAGGAGAAGGTAAATAAAACCGTTTTTCAGTCTTTATAAAACGGTGGTTCCATTTTCCTTCATCAGCTTCGAGGGTTATTTTATGATTTCAGAAGGATTTATGACAACCTCCCAGATACTACTCATGTCTAAAGCAGCTACGATCAATCAAACCTCAACACTGAATGTTTTTTTTTTCCTTTGAGAAAATAAATATAGATTTTACTGCATGATAAAAAACATAGCTGCATTTTTTTTTGTTTTTTTTTTAACTATCGCAATCTACTGTTTCTATGTTGCAGGCACTTGGCAAGGCCATAGAGGTGAACACAGTATCATCCCGATGCTACCTGATCTATATTGTCCATTCAACCCTTTCTTTTACGATCGCCTTAGGCAACAGCGGGCACCTCTTTTCTCTAAATCGCCTTCACTCTCCCGGCCTCAGCAGATGATGTCATTACAACGCTGATGCACGTCTCTTCCTCTGGCGCTGCCTTGACTGAGGAAATGCACCAATCATGATACGTGCGGCCTCTGAAATACATGGCAGTGGTAACTCAAATCACCCCTGGGAATCATTTGTGGCGTCTCCTGGGAGCCTAGAGCAAGCTTGGAGACTACCTGTGCATCATGTGAAGCGCTTTTGGCTCGATTAGGAAGTAGCAAGCTGGAGGTGGAGAGACAATGAAAGGAGTGAATCAAATTCTTAATCCCCGTCCTCTTTTGGATGAGCAAGCAATTGATAAGCCTATGTGTGCAGCTGAACTCAATGTCCTTTGTGAATTCTTACTCCAGGCTGAATATCAACAGGAGAAAAATGCTTCAAATTATTATTTTCTTCTCTACTAAGTAAAGCTAAAAACTCCCTGATGTTCTTCCTCTGCAGTCTCAAAGGTGCCACCTCACCAGTGGCAAACTCCAAACCTACCCAGAGTTAAGAGAAATTTGTTCAGGTTGTTTACCAAGCACAAACTAAATTGCCGTCTTCCTGCCCTGCAATTCCTCCAATTAAAGACCCCCAACTACTTCCTCCTTATGCACCGACTTGTTAAGACTCCGGTCCTCTCCTCCAAACTCATTTTCAGCTGAATTCAAAAGCCCTGTAGCTGGAGTCTTGGGCAGGGAGTGTCTTCCTCCATTTGTCCCTGTGCTTCTGTGATGTGCACAGCAGTTTCTGTTTCTCACCCTTCTGTAAAGATGTGAGAATGACGGAGCGCCATTGCCAGCTAAGCCGGTGCAGACTGCTCTTTTGAGTCTTTTTCCAGTCAATACAAAAGCAGGATAAGGGGCAAGGAAAGATTTGTGTCTGCGAGATGCTCATATATTGATTCAGAGAGAAAAAAAATAAAGCTAAAAGCCTAAACGGATGCGAGGAGAGAGAATTGTTTTTTCTCACTTCCCAGTATGATTTGTGTATAATTCCGCCTTTTCAACAAATAAAAAAAAGTAAACTTTGCACATATAAAAACAGACACACATGGACACAATGAAATGAATTTCACTGGGACCTCTTCCACTTGTATTTGTTGTTAGTGCGTGCATGTATGTGTATATCATTACATGATTTGGCTTTAGAAAGCCGGATTATCCCCCCAAACCCTCCATAATCTGGGTAAATTTTAGATCAGTCTCTATCAACATAGATCCAAATAGGCCTCATTGCGCTTTAAAATCTTTGCTGTTTATCTTTTGGATTTTTGGTGAAAGCTGCTGTGCATAAATATGGACATTATGTTGCTTTGAGAAAAACATACACTCTAACAAAGAGCTCAGTTAGAATGAATTTACTGTAAATCCTGACATCCTGGGAAGATTTTAGGTTTAGGAAATAACAGGTCAATTATAATATATTTTAAGGCTGACAATAATTTATATATTGCTCTTCCATCCCTGGACATGTTCTTAGCTTACAACATGAAACTGACACCAAAAATAATCAAAGGTGCAATTAATGAGCATAAAAAAAGAATAGAAAATGGCAGATCGATAAACCAAATTAAATTGTAATTTTGCCATTCACAGCAAATGAATTGGTGTTTGTAACCAGAGCCCAGTTCTTTGGGTCATCCCCTCGGTTTCTTGAAAGTTGAAGGTGCAACAATAACTACCTGACACTGTATAAATTATTTGCTCGCCACGCTGAATTATTGAATTCAGGTGTTTTAATCGTTTTCATTTCCAAAGGTCTATAAAATCTAGCTCCAACAAATATTTTATGGAAGAATGGGTCAGTTTCCAGGATGCTACTGGCAAATCCGTACTCCACAGTCAGCTGTTACTGGCATTATCAGAGAGAGGAAGTGATTGAGAACAACAGTAACTCAGCCACAAAGTGGTAGAGGTAAAAATCAGAGTCAATAGCTGCAGACCTCCAAATTTCATGTGACCTTCACATTAGCTCAAGAGCAGTGCACAGAGAGGGTATGTAATGGGTTTCCTGGGCAGCCGGAGTCGAGCCTTACATTGACAAGTGCAATGCAGTGCATGGGATGCAGAGGTGTAAAGAACGCCACCTCTACACTGTAAGGCAGATGTGTTCTCTGGAGGGATGAATCATGTCTCTTTCTCTTTCTCTCACAATCCAATGAAGGAGTCTTGGTTTTAGTGCAGAGAGGACTATGGAGCGGGGCTCTTTCTGATGGATTAAGCCCAGTCTGTTGGCCCTAGAGAACAGGATCTAAAGCTTCAGAATAGGAAAATAATTTTTGACAATTTCAGCCCCTCTCGTTTTAGGGAACAGCTTGTTGTTGCCCCGTTCATGTTCCAACATGACTGTGAACAAGTGGACAAAGCAAAACCCATAAAGAACAAAGATGAACAAGTTTGGTTCAAACATCTAGACTAAAACAACTATTTGGAAACTATTGGGAATCGTGAGGGTTAGGGAACGCAACAAGCCACAAATTACTGAAATGAGTGAATGCATGAGACCCCCTGTGAAAGGTTCCTGAACTGTCCAGTTCAAGAGTTGATATGTGCTAGGAAGCACAGTGGAAACCATCCAGGCAGTAACCAGGGCTGTTGTCTTATATCTGCTCTTGGGCGTCCAGCCAATCAACGGCATTATTTTCAATATAGCAAGATGGTGAATGAACGGGCAAACAATCCCAATGTCCAAACATATTTGCTTTAAACCACAAATACCAAATAAACAAAAGCTGTTTAGCGATATGGGCCTGTGTTTGAAGGCATCGTTATTCTCTTTGTTTATTTAGACTTTAAAATGTTTAGTCACTTTTTGTTTTTCAATCTACAACAAGACATTTGCACGGAAATGGCTGAATCGTTTCACTATTCACAACATGCCATGTGATAAATCACAGCAATTAAAGCACAAACACACAACACAATGTGTTCAGAAATTTCTGTGCCTGTTAGCAGATAACAGGTTGCTAAAAAATAATTTAGGACTTCAGTGTGTGTAAAAGCGACAATTTGCCTCGCTGACCACACCTCCTAAATGCGGTTGATGGCCTCCTAATAGCTGTTCCCATTGTTTTGTGGGGCCACTGGATGAAAAGGTGGGTAATTACTGAATCAAACTAATCCAGCTGCAGCACACCACTAATAGAGTATTTGCAGCTTTGTAACTCCTGGTTACTGCTGTTGTGGGGGAGAATCGGGTTCTGTTATCTTGTATTTCCCACATGTAGATTAAATTTCAAACGATATGCAAAAGTGTTTATATTCCATGCACGTTTTTTTTTTTTACAGACTTTTGTGTTTTTTATTAAGATTTTAGCAAAAACTAAAGCAGCAACTGAAAATAAATTGTGCCCAAATGTGTCTGCATTTGCCCGCAAAAACAACTAAGCTTTAGTTTTTGCTAAAAGAACATAAAAGCTCCCTAAGCCAGTTAAACAGGAGAATTGACATACTCCTATAGAAGATAAAAAGAGTCCCAGAGTGAAAATTGTGTGTCATGTGAGGGTATAAACATGCTTCGAGGCAATAGCTTGTGACCCCATTAATGGACTCTCAAAGGGCTTAGTGGAAGCAGAAAGCCATAGCACTCAAGTTTTCTCTCTGACTCTCTGAGTAAAGGAGCCAAGTCACTCCCTGAAACAGTGTGAGTTTGTGAAGTTCACGGCCCAGTGGGAGCGGCACCGGGCCCGAAGATTTCTCCTCTGTACATCTGACGTCTGCTGTATTTCTTAACTACACCGCAGAGCTTTCACTAGGACATGGAGACTATATGTGATGCCCAAGAACCATGGCTGTCAAACTGTGGGACAAGTACCACTGCTGGTACGCAGGTTACCCTTGGTAGTACTCAAGAAGCTTTGGTGTATATTATTTGTAAATACGAATGAATCAACTAATCAGATCTAAGAAGTATATTCATAAGTAAATGAATCAAAATAGAGTAATAGCAGCTAACCCAAATAATTTGTGTTTTCCAAGCTGAAAAACAAGTGACTAGGTGACTGATTTGATCAGACCATTACTGTTAGCAATGCAAGCTAATACAAATTTATTCTCAAAGACTGAATCATCATGTACACAAAAAGGGGTTTTATACTACTTTGTACTATAGTATTATAGCACTGTTTTCTACCAACTGTGACTATCACAGCATTTTACAAACAAGGTGGCCAAATGAGATTTTGTGACAAGGGGTTGCGTGTCGTGTCTGACTTTCCCACTCTGATTTCTAACTTCTAAGAACCTCTCTGTCACCATTTCTAGCCTCAGAGTTTGATATTTCAACATCTGTGGGAAAATTGCATCTTTCAATCTATCGAGCAGTGCCACTTGATCAAAGTATTTTCTGCCTTTGTTTTTCTTACATCACAAACATTGAGAGTATAACTCCTGCTGCGACAATGTTTCAAAAATGTCTGTCAGGATGGTGTTTCTTAGTGAGGTGGTACTTGTTCTAAAATCTTAAAGAGATTTCGCTCTAGGAAACTGACAATTAGCTATTTTAAAGAAAAAAAAAGTCTAAATTAAATATGAGTTTAAAATCTGTACGTTTTTACCCTGTGCATATTTGACATTTTATTAATTTTGGTTACAAATTGAGTTGAGGTCACAATATTCTTAAGGCATGACATTCTTCTCCATCTGTCTTCTTGTGGTACAGTGCCATAACAAAGTAGTCTTATTAGTTTTTAAATGTTGATTTATTTGATTAGGGGTGAAAGTTATCCAAAGCAACCTGCCTCTGTGTGGAAAAGTAATCACCCCATAAACTTAATATCTGTTTGTGCCACTCTTGGCAGCAATGACTGCAATGAGTCTTTTATATCCCTGTGGAGGAGTTCTGATCTATTCTCCTATCCGTAACGGATGGCAGTTTTGTACACATGACTAACCTAAATCTGAGGGTTTAGAAGTGGACTTGCAGATTTTGCTTCAACTCTCCTAAATTTCTGCCCAGTTTGCTTTCTGTTGTCGAATCATGAGCGCTTACCTTAACCGAGAATAGTGATGTCTGCAGTGCTTCAGATGTTGTGGATGAACCTCTGAGTGATTTTACAACGTCAGGTGCTCCTGATGTTTTGCTCACACTGTTTGCTGGATGGGATCCCAATGCATTTAAAATTGCTTAGTTGTCCTTTTCAGAGCATGAGATCCTTTTTTACAAAGGGCCATTTTCCATTATGGATAGGTTTTGTTTTCAATCGTTGTCAAATATTAATTTGAAACAGTTAGATATGTCCAAAAACATAACAATTTTTTATGGTACTGCATATCACCATACAAAAAAAAAAAAAACTGAATACAAAAGAAACATAAGAGAGAGCTTACTTGGATCAGACAAGATGGCGTCAGATTTGGGTACAAACTGGTCACAGCGTAGTCCATGGTAGCCCTCCTTACATCTACGAGACAAAAAGGAGGCAAGAAAAGAGTCACACAGTGTGATTTAACATCCGAATTGAGACAATTCAACCAAAAAGCACCAAAGCTCAGCAGGGAAACATCATCTTAGGAGACTTTGAGATGAGGCAAGTTTAGAAGAGGGAAACCTAGACAGATGAAGGGATGAACGGTACAAAGCAGATGGCTTGCTGTGAGCTGGGATGGCAGAGGGGGAAAGACACAGAGACGGTGTTGAATAAGGGCGCGATGGGAAGGAAGAGAGAAAGGGGGAAGGAGCTGGGCAGGACTGAGGAGCGCCTGCAGCCTCACTGATAGCACATGACAGACAGGAATGCCAGGTCCCGGTGGAAGAAAACAGGCTGAAGAGTTCTTGGCGTGATACGGGCGCCATACGATCTGGAGCTGAAGGAAGGCTGCCATGTCTGGAGCACTTAAATAAACACAGTCCAATCTCTTTCCAAATATTTTCCTTCATCACTAAGTAAATATGCAAGCACTGCTGATGCCTACAGATCTCCCTGCAACTATCATAGATACTCAGTCGTGAAATATGTCATTCTGTTATAGGCTGCTTATTGTAAAGAATTGGATGTTTTACCTCCAATGCTGTCTCCGAATCTTAAACAAAGAGAAAATCGCCGCTTAAAGCTACTTTCTTTAGATATAATCATCCTGAATACTTCATGTCTTAAAGCGATTTAGGTGTTTTTATGTTGCCTTACGCAGTGGAGGTAATGCAAGCGAATCCTGTTTCAAAGCTTAACAAAAGCAATTAAGGGATTTCTTTCTGAGTGACCATTTTAACAAATTCTTGCACACAAGTGATCCATTTATAACTGGTGCATATATTTTTTGTCAGTGCCATCAGCTTACTTTCCTCATGTTTTCAATCGATACCTGTCTGTAATGTTCCACTCATGTGGAAAACTCACGACCAGGGTGATGCAACACAAAAGCGACGAGCAAAGAACGGGTTTAACTAAGAGAGAAAGCAACACCTAGAAAGAAAAAGTGAGCAGAAAATAACAAAATAAACAGTAGAAGTCATCGGCTCTGCATGAAAACTGCAGTGAGATGATTGTGACTCTGTTTGTACATCTCAGACTGCAGTTTAAGCTGTATTTGTTCAGTGCCTCAGCTCAACATTTGCAGTTTCTTTTGTAATTTTTTTATTATTATTATTTTGGTCATGCAGAACCAAAGGAGCATAAACATGCTTTACTGTGATTTTACTCAGGTCTCATGTAAAACAGTGTCGCCACTTTGTATTATGATGAGTGGTGTTACATGATAATGATCAAAAATGTGACGTTATATTAAAAAAGATGTAACGAAAAAATATTATCACATTACATTAGAGCAGTGGTTCCCAAACTTTTTCTCCTGCGCCCCCTCCCCAGTGGTTTCCAAACATTTTCTGGGCCCCCCTATGGATTACAAATGGCTGTCTGGTTGAACGAGGGTGGGGCGGGATTCTTAGAGACTCTCTGTCTGTAAGAACAAGGGGGGAATCGACTTTTTGGGGGGCAAAATTAATGTACGTAGCTGAACATAGTCAATAACATCGGTAGCCTACAGGCTACTTGTTAAGCGTAAGGTGCTGTATTGATATTAGCTAGCTAGTCATCTTTTAGCTAACATTACCTGCATCCAGCAACTTTACTCAACTCAGTCGGTTAGTTTGGGGGGAAAAACTGTGAACGGTTCTTTGTGTTTTGCTGGTTTGCTGCCATGATTCTAACACACCTGCGTAGCTCCGCACAGCAGCAGCAGCAGGTCTCCTTCACTGCCGCACAGGTGTAAACCCAGCGCGAGCGTCGCAGCGCTCATGTTGCGTTTAAAAGCGGCTCGGAAAAACAAGTTACCACATGTTAACAACGGATTAAACAGTTTTAACTGCTGATAAAAGTGACAGAGGACACAGATATGGGAAGTGTGGAAGCCCCTACTGTATCAAATTGACATTCACTGACATGGTCACCAAATATGCATCTACTGGTCATTTCATTGTTCGTTGTCGCATTTGATTTTGTGCAGGATCATCCTTGTTAGGCCGTTGAATATCTCACTCTTCCTTTTAAGAAACGCAGGTAGTTATTGGATGTTCTGGGAACTAAATTAGAGCCACTTATCACTCTACAGGTGACAAACTTTCACTGGCTTTAAACCTAAAACAATAACTGCAATTTGCAACAAAAGAAAAAAAAAAGAAGAAACTGAAATACATTAAAAAGCAGAATCTTTTGTAGCCCAGTGTCTTGTGAATGGTTTATTTTAAGTTTGATTGTCATCTCCAGCTAAAAGCTGTCAGCCGTGGAAGGGGATAAAGTGTTTGAATGATTTGACAGATTTCCCTTTTAAATTTCTATGCAAGAAAGAACAAGTTGAATATAAAGTTACAAAGTCATTGAACACAGAGTCTCCATTAGCAAATATCACATCTAACTGACCAGCCAATATTGCTTTGCTATACTGTATTCCCAGCGTAACTTTTTTTATAAAAAGCAGATTTGCAAAAAAAAAATAAAAAAATTCTGGACAATAACTGTTCACCTAAAAACCCACCATTACTTGATATGTAATTCATAGTTCTAGACTTTATATAAAAATCTAATTAATAAGTTGGATATAAAAATTAGATGTGTAATTAACTCTTGTGTTCCAATAACGCCGTCATAAAATTATTCAAGAAGCATAAGCCACTTTTAACTTGTACAATAAACTATGCAAACTAAAGAGCTAATTAATTAGCACTTTTTAAGAAGGATAAAAGGTTTGCAGCTCTAGTAAAATACTTAAAATGGTTTGACTGTTCAAAGTATAACCTGATAATTCGAGCCTGAATATGGAACCACCTGAAGGGGAGACAAATGAAAAGGTAAATGCACGGAATTTAGCACCTGTCTAGTCACAATGACCTCTCAACAAAGCAACACTCACAGAAAGCTGTCCTTATTTAAATAAACATCTCTCAGGAATATCAGCTTTTCTAATATTACATTCTTGAAAACGGATGATTCAACTAACACTATTTTACAAATGACAACATGTAAGAAATTCACCTACAGGATACCACAACATTTTTATGTACTTACACTTGAGATGTAAGTTTGGTTGCAATATTGTCATGTTAACTTTTGCTTAACCTTGACATTAGCTTGTTGTCTAACATGAGCTGCTGGTGAATAGCAACTAGATGTTCTGTAGAATTACAAGCCTTAATGGAGGAACTTAAAAAAAGAGTCTTGAAGTTCTTGTGCCCTTTGTGCAGGGAAAACCTCCATCATGGCAGTTTGGCAAACACTGAAACAACCTCTTCATATGGCAGTGTAAATCCATAACTGCACTTTCAAATGTCAGGCCCATTACTTTTTAAATTATGCATGAAAAATACCCTAGAATTAACGCCTCAATTTCTTAAACCTCAAACCCTTAGTGTCAGTTTATTTATGCTGTAATCAGCCGAATACACAAAATCCTTCATAGTTTTATGCTCAGGGAACCAACAGGGGATAAAGATTTGATTCTCTCCTGTCATTGTTTCTCTCATGCAGTCAAGACTTTCTCTGCTTAATAAGGCTGAAAATTACTAATGCAAAACCGGTGCAGAGTTTCCTGAGCTGTCTTTCAAAAATGTCCCCAATGTGTACCCCCGAGTATTCACGTGTTGCCATTTTGCCGCTTCACAATTTTCTGTGTTTGTATCATTTTATACAAACTTCTCTCTGCGGTCCAACAGACATCTGCAAACACGATTTGCTCCCACTCAGACACAACCAGTCACATTTAGTAGGAAGGTCTCACCACTGTAAATAATGCTCGTGTACACACTGCTCAATGTGCTAATAAACAACCTACTGTTACAGGTAAACTGTTTCTCCACTGTCATGCTTTCTACCTGCATTTTAACAAAAGGCTCCTTTTACCTCCAGTGAACAACTGAAAACTACAAGTACTTTACACCCCATCTGAAACTGCTTGTTATTGCTTATTTTTAATAGTTGAAACGACAGATAGACTTTAATACACATAAATACACACAGTGGGAACCTTAGCATTACTGCAGAAGCTATTTATCTATGATGTATGAAAAAATACACACATTTTTGTGAAAACTGAGCAGCAACGATTCCAAGGTTCACTGGAATGGAGAAGACATCGGAGACTCGTGCTTGTGAAAAGGCTAGAAGGCCAACACTCTGCACCCAGCTTCCCAATTGTTAAACCCAGTGCTAGAGTAAAAGTGCAAGATCACAAGTTTTGCACAGAATGCTGTCAGTATAATTCACACAATTAATTATCTCTAAGCTGCTTCTGAAAATAAAATAAAAAAATCTAGTTGCAGGTAAACCTCAGGAACAGGTACAGCTTGCAGTGATACTACCTTCCTAATGATTTATTGCTACCATCTTCCTTCGTACGGCAACACAAAGGTCTGAAATCGGGGTATAAATTGGTTGAGAGCGGAACTGACCCAGAGCCTGCTTAACCTTTGCACCTTAGTTTATTTGTCTTGGTAAGAGCAAATTTAGAAATGGGAAGACAGAAATATGAAGAGAGATGCTGATTAATGCCCCCCCACCCAACCCTGCCTGCTCAGGGTCATAAAGGCTGATAAAAGGTTATAGAAATTTATGACAGGAATACAACAGGCATTGTTTTGTAGTCATTAAAGCTTATGACAGGAATACAGTAGATATTTTAGACGCAAAAAAAAATTTGATTTTAATAACTTATGTGTATCTGAGTATCAATAAATCATTTATCTGCAGCTAAATGAAAGAAGCCTTCCTATCAATACCGTGTTATTAAAATAATAGATTACGGGAGGATTCTCTATGTTTTAAATTTAAATAGGAGCTATAAATAGCACTGGCTTAAGAGTTGTTCAGATTGAAAGAGTTATATGTGAAAACAAGAGAATAATGTTAGATAATTTGAAAATGTAAGTCTTTTATTTTCATTTTTCGTACTCCAGTACTGTGTTGATTTATCTTAATTAGTTGATAGAAAAGTTATAAAAACAAAAAAAGCAAAAATAAGTGGAAGAGTTCATAGATTGTGGATTTGACCCATACATGCTTTTTTGCACAGACTTTATCTTTCACAGAATGTTTGATTTATTATAATATAAAGTAACTCATCTTAAAATAATTTGTTTGTGAGCAAGGACAAAGGTTTGAAACTAATTGAAAATCAACTGTCGTCTTGATTTATTCTAAATACTCCTAAAAGCACAATCATTTCCCGTCCTGAAAAGCTTCAACATGGGTTTTTGTCTGTGATCATTCTGCTTCTCAGAGTGAACACTGAATAACATTTTATTGGAAAAATACGCAAAAGCCATCTCTCTTGTAATTATGTGAAGAGCATTCGTCTTAAAATGAGCTCTAATCACCATGGAGATGGTAATTGGAGACCCTTAAATCTGATTGAGCATTTTAATGTGACTTGAAAGATGCCACAAGCTGTTTGAAGCACTAGTCCAAATGACAGCAGAGGAATTGGATTAATAATCACATGCTAAACTACTTTGCATGGGATAACATATGGGAGCCTTGGTGGGAGAGATGAGGAATCTCTCATATTCTCTGCAACCACATGTAAACTTTGAGAATCCGTAGGGTTTTATTTAAGAATCAAATCTTTGATTAAGTCACAAGAACTGCTCCTTTATTCTGAGTCAGTATAAAAAGAGAAAAAATAAATAAATAAATCCCACAAATGTTAATGACGTGCCACAAAAAATTCAGGGGAGGCACTTAAGACAGACAGACAGATTTCAAGGGTAAGCTAGCCCTCCCTCGTTGTTCCTCGGCTCTGCTCTACATCACACCTTGTCTCCCTTGGTGTGAGCACAGATGCCTTGTTAGTATTCTAAATCACAAACCCAAAGGCAGGATGCCTGTCTGGCGATCTGTTTACGTCTGGGGTTGCTTTCTGTTTGTCTACGTCCTGATTTCCCCCCCGTCTGCCCCAAACCGACCCGCCTTTCCAATACCCCGTTTTTGTGCCACTGTGAAATACGCTCAGTCGTTGCTCAATGAGATGCTGAGAATGCTTTGTAAAATGAGTTTGCATGAACAGAGCGCTGAATGCCTGAATGGGCAATAAACAATACGAGATAAACGACATGCTTTGAGGCGCACATGTTTGGTTTGTCTCTCTAAAGAGGGTGACGGGAGAGCCAGAGCTCTTATTTATGCGCATGTGTGTTTCTAAAGGGGGTTGCGGAGGGAAACTATCTTGTAGTGAACCCAGATGTCTGTGTGGATTGCGGCACATATATGACAGCTTTTTCTCATGTGCCGGTTTATATCCTGTCGTGCGTTTCCCCTCCTACTGTTCAAGGGCTGTTTGTTACTGCTTCCTGCTTTTAACACATGTTCCAATCACAGAGAAAACACACCTCTGAGTCTGGAGGGTGATGGAGGGGTGGGCAGCTGTGTCTCATGACAAATCACCATCCTGCCAGTTAATTAGTGCGGAGGAAAATGGAGGATAGCTTGACTGCAAGGAGAGGAAAAAGAGGTACAAAGAGGAGATGCGGGGAGGCAGTGTGATGGTGTCACCCAAACCTTCATTTACCTTCTAACACACATGCAAATTAGCTGTAAAGTATCCCCATACGCTTTAGCTAGTAAGGCAGAGGGAAGCTGCTTTACTGTAGCTCAGTGAAAGGGCTGAGCACTTGACTGACTCAGTGTTTTGCATATATTTCTGGATGTACAAAAGGTGTTAATATTACAAAAAGTATATATTTCTACGTTTGGAACAATGTGGGTTTTTTTGACAGCTCTGTGTGTCCTTACCCTGACATTAGGTTTACCCTGAACACACAAGGGTTTTGGAAGCAGCTGTTCATGGTTTCATTTTTTTGGCTCTTATTTTAATTTCTGAACTCTGTAAAAAAAAATAAATAAAAAATAATAAAAAAAAACACCTACCAGCTGTTCTCAGAGTAACTAGATTGAATTTTAAACAAAGCCAAGCGAGGTTTTATAAAAGACAAGGTGAGACGACATACAAAAACGTTGTGAGCTCTGTAAGAACATTGCAGCTGGCTAACTGTTAGCCGCTAATGATGCTAAAGTCAGCGCTGCTTCAGAGCATCCTGGTGGCATTAAAACTCCTCAACTGTGTTGAGGTCACCAGAGTCCTCATGGACCCGTTGGATAACATCCAAGCGTTTTGGGGGCTAAACTAAAGGGCTATTTCTGAAAGAGTCAAAATTGCATCTGATCATTTAATGAATTAAAGTACACAGACTGACTAAATCTAAAATGCATTGCTTTACATTGAGCAGGAAAGTACACTATTCTTCAACTAATTACACGTCATTTAAAAATGCAGCTTTTGATTTGTAAAAGGTTTCTTTTTTTCTGTTTGTGAGAATATTTTTTGTTTTTGTTTTCCTGTAAATACAGCTGAAATCTCTTCTCATTCTTGGGATGTTTAGTCTCACCCTGTTGTTCGGTGGTCACTGTGTTTTATAGGAACAGCTGTTTAGACAGAGAATGATGGGAGAGACGAACAAAAGCAAATAAATTGTCCCAGAGTACAGTAAGCTTTTGAAAATAGCACATAAAATAGAACGTTGTTTACTCTTCAGTAAACTAAATTAGCTTAGCACAATCTCAACAAGAACTTTACAAACAAATGGTTTGCTGATTCTTGAAACATTACACAAGGAAATAATACATGCTTACTATTTGGGCAAGAAGCAGATGAAGCAACTCACATCTTTACTGCTTTGACAATGGGCCACTGATAAATGTATGACATATATCTCTGACTCCATTAATCTATTACTAAAATATGACAAAAATATTATCTAGCTGCTCTATATTGTCTTTTTTTTAATCTAGTTTTGGATGTTTTTATTCTTTTTGTACATTTTGTTCACTTTTTTTTCACCAGAATATAAAGACCAAATTTTAAATAAAATATTTCCTAATCTTTAGCTCCTTATTTAATTCAGTGAAATGAAGTTCTGGTCATCAGGGGCTGAAGTTGTTTCATATTTTAGATGTTTCCATGCTTCACTTAAATTATTGTATCATCAACAGGCTTCTAGAGAAACTCGGTGACTATGGAGGTGATCGTTTGAATAATGTGTGTTGAAGCAGAAGCACATGTAAACCTTCCAGGAATTCAGCCCTTGTGTACACAGCTGACTTCCTCAATCCAACAACCGAGAACTGTAATCCTGCCCATGGCTTTTGTAAAATATAATAATGACACAAACATCCTGATTTATAAACTATTCATGACTACTTTTATGTAAACCGTAGCAGGTTTCTCCTTTTCAAATTTGGGGGGGAAAGCCTAAAACATAACACAGATATACAAGCATTAGCATTAAAAGAGGGAACCTGAACGGCATTTCCATTTTTTCCCTCTTTGTCACAGTCGTGCGTTTTCAAAAACAGCTTAGAAATATGGAAAAATCAGCTTTTATGGCCTTTGAGGCCAGAGAATGACATTGAAATCAAATATGTACACATAAGAGCATAATTCCATGTCAGGAAAACCTGGTGCTTCATTGAATCAGAGCACTACGACTCTGATGCTGACAGCAACAAGAATCACCAGTGAAAGACAGATCATTTCAAAACAAATCAGTTTCTTCCTAATTGTTTAAATCTTATAAAGTGACGTTCTTCAGTCCCACTATCGAAGACAGTCGTTATCTGGCAGCTGGGCTCCTTGCCACACATTTGGCACACCTGCAACCAAATCTTTTGACTCGCTGCCATGTTTTCAAAGGCACACCAACTGGCACTGGTCATCATGTGGTGAAGTATCATTGAAATGGGTGCCACCCCTCATTTCCATAGCTTGACCTACAAGTCAGTTATGATAAAATGAAGATTTGCATATGTACAGAAGCGCAGGTGCAATATGGGATTGTGTTAATAACCAAATATTAAAATAAATCATTTGGATTTTACTCACAGAGGGTTTGGGTGAATGTTGTATTATTCTAATTTGCTCGTTTTTGAGAAACGCCACCTGCTACAGTCAGTGATTCATCCTAGTGCATGAATACAGTATAGGAGAAGGCTAAGAGCCGGGGCTGATTTACAATGGATTTCCTCTGCACTGCAGCCTAATTTGAACCACTGGGAAGGTCAATATGAATCACTAAAATCTTCACTTTTTAATACCATAAAAATTAAATTCAGTAAGATATTGTTTTTAAAATTGGAAATACCAAAAAACACATCCCCAACATCATGTGCACAAACAAACGTGTGTATGCTTTCACAGCTGTCTCTGCTTCCCTTGTACCATTTAGCCTTCTCTCTGAATGTGTTATTGATGAGGCAATAGATTGTATGAATTGCTTGCAATGCTGGCTGACTGTTTTAAAGTTAAAGAATATGCAATGTAAGGGGAATAGCTTTTACTAACAAAAAGTGCATCTCCTGCAAAAATACTACAGCTCCCTATCAGTCTTGTGCAGCACAGTAGAGAGGAGAGCCCAGTTGAGACATGATTTATTAAACTAATTTGAAGGCTGCCTAGCACAAGTCAGCTGTTTACATAAACAAATGATATACATTCATCAAAATATGTCTCAGTTTAAAACTTTACATTTAAATCTAGACGATGAAATGAATGACCAAAAAGATAAAAATCGATTTTAGTTGCCAGAGGACGACTGTAATGTAACGTAATACAATTGGAAATACCAAAAAATATTAGCTATTTTTTGGTATTGTATTAATTACTTGTCATAAATTAGCTTCATGAATTCACAATTTAGCCAAAATATAATTATTAATTTGCTTTGAGAAAAATCCACAGGTTACATGGCACATGGGTTTGATAAGCACAACTTGAAGGAACCTAAAGAATATGGGTCTTAAAGGTGAAGGGTCAAATCTCAGGTGTCAAATCTGAGCTCCACGTCTTTTTTTTTTTTTATAAAAAATGTATATGTGGACTTAGTAGTTGAATTTATAGTCTAGCATCAAGTATTTTATGGACTAACCTCACCATCTGTAATTTATTTCATTTACTGGTAACAAAAAAAATGACACAGAAAGGCTTATGTGATTATATGTAGAGTAAGATTGTGTGGCGCATATAATAAAAGTATCAAAAAACTGTTATTTTGTATGCTGCACATGCAAACACAACCACTGCAGATTAGAGACGCAACAGGTTTTAACTAATGAGCATGTAAAGATAAGGGCAGAAGAAATGGCATCATGTAGGGTTATATTGTCCTCATTTCTTTTTAACCCCAGCTAGTCTTGAGTAATTTTTACATTAATGTTTGAATAGCCTTTACAGTGTTTTCTCTGGCTCTACGCTGGTGTAATTGCTACTGCGATGTTCCCAGTTCGCTGCAGGGATCATTAGATTTTCATCAGCTAAGACAGTAAACAACCCTGCAGCAGCCCTTCCATTCATCAATAAAGAAAATCTACACAGACAATTTCACTATTAAATGTCATCTGAACTAACTAGATAAATAACATATCTGGGTGGGCGCGCAGTAAAACGAGAAAAACGGCACACAGCATTCTGGTCTGGTGTCTCCTATCCAAAACGCTTCAAAAAAAAAAAAAAAGTCATTAGGGTCTTGGAGGATGAAGACGTCCCGGCTTATTTGTCTTGCACATCGGCAGCGGGGTTGAACTTAAAAATGGGAGCTGGCTCTTTATCACAGAGGCGTGCGCACTGCATCATGACAGAGCCTCTGTGATAGGAGGCCGTAACAGGTGCTGTTTCAAAGGAGTAGAGATAACAGAGAGGAAGAAAGAGCTGATGGGAGACGGACACAGAGAGAGAGGTGGGATGCCACTGAAGGAGATATATTCCCCTTCATCTTCACAGATTTATTTTTGCACTCTCTTGCTGGATGTGTGTCTTTGTGTGTGTATATGCATGCAATCTTCCAACAATATAGTCAAACTGGGAAAGTTATTTCAGTTTCGAAGAGATTATTGCTTTTAGTTCTCAGCAAAAGAGCGTTTGTAGCATTATTTCTCTCAGTAAACATGCACTTTAAGCTCAGGAAAAATGACAGTTTCCATGAAATTCACATTTATTTGGATCTTGGATCGGTGACACATTTTAATTTATACATGTCAAACATGATGATTGACGTTTGTGGGTACACATCAGCCATATATACTGTACCACCATGCAGTCAGTCAGGCTGTATATGTGTTGGTGTAATCTAAACAAAGTCAGTTAACATTGCAAATGAGCTTAGA
Source organism: Poecilia reticulata (assembly GCF_904066995.2). NCBI lineage: Eukaryota > Metazoa > Chordata > Actinopteri > Cyprinodontiformes > Poeciliidae > Poecilia > Poecilia reticulata. Next base: position 4,654,973 of record NC_088848.1, on the reverse strand, counting down.
CTGTAAATATCAAAGTATATGGCATTTATTAATTCTTAAAACTTGTCCCTGTGTAAACAAATAAATTCAGTTCAATTCGACTTACTACTTTCATGTATTTTCAGCAGGACTAATCTATATACGTTTAATGATGGGTTGGTAACAGTACAACAACCGTAAGAGTTATTTGCACTCCTGTTGAAGATGTGTAAAAAAAACAAAAAACCCTTAAATTAAATTGCTGATGTGGTGACTTGGTGACTAACTGCCTTTGTTTAACTCCCTTACCATCCTTTTGTCTTTTTGTGTGGACATTTTCTGTTATATTTCACCAAACTAGTGCATATCTGCTTTGTCATTGAAGGATACAAAGCTATTACCTTCCGATGTATCTGACTCTACGCCATAAACATTTTTGAGCACCTGCTACAGGGCAATGCGCACCACCAGAATCAGGAGGCAATCAAAAAGTATACCCTATTATTTTCTATTAAACTATCTATGCCATCGATATCTGATCAGACACAGATTCTCCAGGGCGCAGAGCCCAGCAATCCTTTTTAAATCTTCCATTTCCATTTCAGTTCAAGAGCGTTGATTCTCCTGATAAGATCCTTTGCAGCTGAAATCCATTTACCACCTCTGTCTCAGGACACTTCAGCATGATGCTTGTAAAGTGCGTTAAATACATCAGTTGACACTTAAACACCTGAAAAGTGGACAATGATGCAGAAAATGGGCTTTGCCACAACATGAGTTTCTTAAATACGTGACTTTATATATGATGTACAAATGAGTCGCTGCCAGTACTTCCTCAATTTGGCAGCCTTGATCTTCTAGTGACATTACTCAATCTCATGCAATGCTATGCAGATGTTTCATCTGTGCTGATGAACACTCAGTTAGGATGCTGACTGCTTGAGTTGATAACAGAATGATGTACCTTTGGATTTATTTATCCAGTAAATATTTGACCACTTGGGGACACTGGTAGAGCAACAGCTTTTCAACTCTCACCGGTCAGAGGAGGAGAAGAAGGAGGTGGACAGAGGTCATTTATTCCATGTTGTGTATTCACACCACGGAACCAAAAGACAACTTTTTTTGGTTTGGTACAGTTTCCTTTCACATTACACCTTTTGGAAGCCAACTCTAATTTGTAACCAAAGCCACGCGGGTGACAATTATTGGTCCCATTCGACAGAAATGACACATTAAATAAGATAACTAAGGAAATCCACAACCAAGAGTCTCCTTGCTGCTCAAAAAAAAAAATCAAAAACCAAGCGAGACTCATCATAGCAACGTCTTCCTGAAATGTTTCAGTCAACAAACACCCAAAACACACTGTGCTGGCCGTCTCCACAATGATGCAGCGCGTTACAAATTTAGCAAGGGTGTATGAACTGTATCGTGAGAGGACATAATGTGATCATGAAGGATGACAAGAGAGGATGAAGCCCTCTAGAGCTTCTGATTGTCAACGAGGTTTGTAAAAGCTTATTCACCTTGATATTATTCAGATGGCTCAAAAGGACAGACGGAGACGGAAACCAAATGACTATCAACTGATTATTATAAAACTGAAAGCAACATGAATTGTCACGAGCACAAAGAAAAAAAAAAAAACAAGGCACTATTTATATATCACATTTTAGCAACATAATTCAAGGTGCTTAAAATGATCAAAACATTAAACTGGAATATCTGGCTTACATGTGTATTTGTGAACAGTGTGGCTCTGCTGGAAAGAATTGAAGCAGCATCTTCAAAAGTGAGAAGCGCTTAAATAATTTACTTCCTGCTGGTAATGGGAAGGTGAATATGTATGTAAAATCCTTGCCTTGTCTAGACGCATAAAAAAAATAAAAAATTGGAGCTTGTCGTCGACTAGGCGATACTTTCAAAATGTTACAGATGTATGTTATATAAAAAGAAAATAAAAATACATGAGCTACTGTGAATCCTCAATTCAATGTAAATGTTTTAGAGAACAGAAAGGTGGCTTGTGTACATTTCACAGGCTTTAAATCTAATCAAACATATATGCGGGGCAATTCTGTTCTTTCTTTCAAACGGAAAAATGTCCATCATAGTAACAGAAAATGGAAAAAAATGTAAGAAAGAGCAACTTTCGTTGTGAATTTTGCCAGATTAAATACTAGAAATGTATTTCTTTGTAAGTGCTCCTGTGTTTTGTTTTCGTGTCCCTGCTCTGTCCCCAAACCACAACTACACTGATGGCTGTTCATACTGGATCTGGTTCTGCTGGGGGTTTCTTTTTGTAAAAAGCTTTTTTGTTTGTTTGTTTTTTACTGTCTTCACATGCTTGATCAGTAATGGAGTGCTGTAAAGTTAACAACTCAATACATTGGGCTGGTAACTTGTTACTATAGCCCCTTCTCCACACTGTAATCTCTTTCTAATCGGTTGATGTCTGGTTTGGTTCTAGCCAAGTTGGGTGTGTCTCCGTTAGAATGTCCTTAATAAAAGTCTGTTACTTTTTGCACATCTTTACCAGCGATTTGATAATTGTGAAGTGCTTTGGCCTATTAAAAGTACATCACGTAATACAAAGTCATCTTTTACTGTACAGACAAGAGTAATGGTTCAGTTTTTACAGTCTTGCCATAGCAAAATATTGCCATTGTGAAAATATCTTGTTTTGATGTTAAAAGTCCCCAGAACAAAGTGAAACATTTTACATACAGTCTTTATCTGCTGATCAAAAGAAACTGAAAAACAAGAGTGAAAATGAAAATATGTTAATGTATTCCAAGGTAACTAGAGTAAATGTAACTGCAGTTGCATTTTTTATGTTTTTAAAGTAATTGAAAAGCTATTCAGGTTGTGCTGATGCTAGAGATCCTAAAACCAAATGTGAGTAATTTACAAATTAATTTACTGTCAATCAAATGAAAAGTACTGAATAAAAAGAAATGACCCAATAATTACAACTTGAAATCACCTAAATCATATATTTGCAAACATAATAAATTAAGCGGTGATGTTTAAATAAAGTTGAGAAGTTTTTGCTTTTTAGGTCACTGCTGTGAGTGACAGACTCAAAAGTAGCTAATTATATCCAGAATTAAAGAACTGGGGAAATACGGTGGCTAAGGCTTAAAACCAAGCAACTTAATAGTTAATTAAGAAAATAATCTGCAAATGATTTCATTATGAACATCATTAGCTGCATCCCTAGCTTTAAAAAATCAACACAGTATAAACAGACATTTTTAATTAATATGAGAATGCGATAAATCCCTGATTACAAACTCTGCTGAGACGTATCTTCAGCTGAATTTTAATGCCATGGTTATGAGGTGGTCACAAGGATACAAGGAGGCCCAACAACACACACACGGGTGAGTGTGTGTTTCATTTTTAATGAACTGAATTCATTTAACTTTTTTAAAATACAAACGTAATCAAACTAAGAGTGAATGCAGAAATTTTTTTTCTTTCACCCTCTTCTTAGTAAATCACTTTTCTTTGCACACCCTCACAGAAACAGTTCATGTCAATAAGAAGAAATGTTAACATGTTTCACTCTGAGTTTTCACATGAGAAATAAGTGAAAATCTCTGAGAGACTGGAGACTTGAGAGGGTTGTAATGAACACTATTGTACAGTCAAGATCAAGCTGTGATTCTCACCATAAACAGCAACTTAATTAGTCTGCTCTGTTCCCCCTTTGTCATTTCGCTGTATGTTGTGCAAATCTGACTCAGATTCTAATTCATGCGGGGAATCATTTCTGTTCTCTAACGCACGGCAGAGAGCAGAAACCATGATGTCACACGGTTCCAGACGGTGAACATGACGAGTGTTCAGATTAGGAACACATGAGTTAACTCTTTACCTGCCAATAAACTGGGAAACCTTTCTTTATTTTGAGTGAGGATCAGAGAAGGAAAGTTACTTTTTTGAAAAAAAAATAAAAAATTACAGACAAGTTTTATTAAAAAACACAAATTGATGTCGCATCTGTTCTATTACAAACTATTCAGGAAAAAAAAGCTAAATGTGTGTCTTGATAAAACTGACGTGAATTAAATACAACAATATAACTTACATGTGTACCTTAGCTCCCTGTGAAGTATACTTATTTTACAATGCAAACATGATTTATTCTACATTCTAGCAATGTTTTAGACAATTGCTAGAATGTTCTAAAACATTACACCAATTAATTAATTAATTAATTAATTAAAGTTTAGCTTTAAGCTTCATTTTCTCAATACTAGTAAAAAGTCTTCAGTAAATGGATTTTTTTAGTTCCCCTGAGGATCTTTGCAAATGGAGGAGTTCGACAAAACAGTTGGCTAAAGCCAGCTTTCCTCCTCTCTGTTTTGATATGACTCCTTGATAATTCAATATGCAACATGTTTTCTGTACAGTTCCAGTTACTCGTTCATGTACTAAATTGAGACAATGAGTTATTTCCTTTGAATGCTGCAGTAATTGATATTTAGAGTTAGTCTATTGCTTCATGCTGTGCTGTTCTGAGGTCTGTTAATCTAAAGCTGAGATACGTCTCACCTGTATCTCAGCTTTAGATACAGGTGATAACAAACAGAAGAAGCTACCTGACTGATAGAGCTTCTTGATTACAGCCCTTTCAATGTGAACATCACTTTGAAGGGTTCGTACAGACAGACACAGCTTATTGGAAGAACGTGGATTGGATATATAAAAAAGAAATGTTGGATATCTACACCAGGATGCTGCATTGCTATTCAGTTATTTTTTGACGGATAGTTCAGTCTGGAGGTAGCTCCGGTACATCGTTGCTCCTAATAGGTCACCTGTAGAAACAAAACCCCCATTCTTCTATTTAGTTTGCAAACCTGCTATTGTGAATTGTGTGCAAATCAAATATACCGGCCATTTCATACATTTACATTCATTTGGCCTGTGGTCCAAATTTCCTCTCCTTCTCTCCACTTACGCCTGAGTAGGAAGAGTGCAGAGGAATATTTCTAGCTGGTTGTGAAAACTGTTTTTAGCGTGCCTTTTGTTAGCTACATTCACCACATCTGAGTCAAAATTAGTGCAAATGCTGATGGTCTTCAAAGGACATGCACAAAAACAAATATCCAACTGCACACACAGACTGTGCAGTGTCAAGGCAGAGCTTTCTCCGTAGATGAGCTTTCTTGAAGTCAGACCTTCTGGCTAAGCTTCTGTATCAGCTGTAAAAGATGGATTAGGTTCCTCTATAACTACTCCCATGCTGCGGCGCAATGTAATAAGGTGAATGTGTGTGTGGGCGTGCTCGACAGGAGAGGGCACATCTTAAAATGACTGAACACAGCTACTGTGCCTCCTGTGCGTCAAATGCGGTATGTTTACTTCTGAAAGTTGCCCATAAGTGTGAGAGATTTAGAGGAGTGTGCTTTGAGAGAGACAACTGGAACAGCTTACACTGCTTTCTAGCAGAAGCCAGGCAAGCAATGGGGAGGGAAAAAAAAGAGAGAGAATGAGAGAGAGAGAGAGAGAGAGAGAGAGGGATTGCTCTCAGTGTGATCAATCTAACTGCCTCAGACAATGGGTCTCAAATAGATGGTCACATTTCTTTAACCTTCAGAGATATCTCTCTGTTATACTCTTTCAAAAACAAAGAATTCTTATGGCTCCTAATGTCTGCATAACGACAACAATAAAATAAATCAATAGACAATACTTTCTTGATTTATTTTATATCATTCTTTTTTTAAAGTACAGCTACAGAAGACAGATTTTATTTCCCTTGCACAGTTGCAGTTACCTGAGTTTCAGCTGCCTATCGATGCAGGGCTTTGGAAAATGCTGTCACAGTCCAATGACCAATTGCTGCAATCGCGGTGGGAATTATGGTTATCACAAACTGATATCTGCCTGGGCCATCACAGAAACTTTAAGAGCCCTAACGGCACGAAACCTGCTGCTGGATAAAGACAAATCAAAGAGCTTATAGGGAGGAATAAGTAAAAGCTGTGTCACTGAGTCATTCCAAAGCCACAGGCCAGAAAGAGAGCAAAGATTGCAGTTGCAAAAAATGAAGAACTTTGAGTGAAATTTAAAAAATCAGATCCTAAAATAGAAACACAGGCACTTTCACTCAATGGGTTATTCTTGACAGTATTTCATTTTGAAACAATAAAGCAATGATTCATAATAGACTTTGCAGATTCGAGACTCAGATCCCTGAGAAATATCATTGATGAATTTTCCAATCCAATCATAATGTAGCTCTGTAAACACATTGATTTTTATAAGTTAGTATTTATCTGTTTCATGCTAGGACGAGCTTGCAGATCAATAAAGCACTGGCATAAAAAAAAACATGAGAAAATCTACTTCAACCATTTGAATATGCTTACTCAAAAAAAAATAGGATTAATTTTGTTATTCAATTGTTGGTTTCATTTATCCTGTGCAGGAAAGCAGTTTTAGGGAAATAATGAGACAACAACATGACATAATTTGCTGAGTTAGGAAAGGGACTAAAATGACCCTCATCATTCTTTACAGACTGGCAATTTGAATTATATGAAAAAAATGCTTCTTCAAATATATCTTATTGATCATTTTAATGCATGATTTGCTATAAATAAAACAGAAAGTAATTTATGGCTGCATCACAGAGCATTTTTTAACACTGTTCGCCTGCATCTCTTTGTTGACTGAAGTTATCCTTCCCACGTTATATTGAGTTTTGTCATCCTACCACATTTATTTGTGTATAAATGTGGACACCACAAACATTCTACCAAAGTTAAAGGCATACAATACTGGCACGGACTCATAATTGTCTTCTTCGGGACTCTTGAGTTGCCTAAATATTCCCCATGTCAGCAAAACCAGTTGGACGCCCAATGTCCCAATCAGACAGGTTTTTAAGAAGAATCTGTTCAAATAATGTAACATGCAGTTTCAATCACAGTGGTCTCGCATCGAACCTATTGATATTTAACATGGACAATCCCTTATTTGGCCCATTTTCCTACTGACTGATTGATGGAAATGGGAAAATAACTGAAAATCATGATGTCATAGAACCACCACTAATCTAACGCCAAGTTCATGATCCAAACATATGTCCTTGTTTTTGCAGTATTTTAGTGTCCGTATTATTATCTATATGGACTCCATTATTTTAAACATTTTACAAAGGATAAATAAAAAATCAATTCATAAAAGCACAGTTTTCAAATGGAAAAGGCCTGAAAACCATAAAATGTAATTGAGCCCAACCTGCTTCATCAAATCATCAGAGTTGTACCATTTTATTTTTCACACATGGCTGAGACAGCAAAATGACAAATTTAGTAGTTTTTAGAGTGCTTAAATTGTTCAGTGTCAGTCTGAAAAAAAAGGCTAATCTGAACGTCAAAAGTCAATTTTACAAAAAAGTGTAAATTTACCCTGAATGACAAGTTAGGTTGACTTTGTGCGTTATAGAGGTTGCACCTTCATTATTCCGACAGTTCATTTAGCATTCTTCTCATTTACTGTTTTAAATAACTCTAAATCCCAAGTACATAATTATAGTTACAATATACTTGCACATTTAAATTTAAGCACATTATCACAAGGTCAATGCTTTGGCAGAGAGAAAAAAAAACCAAACAAAAGAAATCCGAACTCTTAGATCCAGCTGGAACACATAACAAATGCAGTCCTTAGGTGGTTAAATAACAAAATCCCTATAAAAGATTTAAGAAATGGATTTGCAAATGAAAAATGAGGCAGCACAGCATAGTTGAAGCTGCAATGCTAATTGGAAGAGAAAAGAGCTGGAGAAATAACTGGAGAGTCTCTCTGCCTAAGTCAACCGTATAGATTTTTCTTCTGTGTGGACAGTGATCTATATTTTTTTATACACTCTAAATATACCAATATTTTATGATTTACTTATTGGGGAGTTTTTCGTGAGAGTAAAGGCTATTTTTTTTTAGGCTGCGGACAGCAATAAATTGGTATTGATTAAATTCTAATTCAACTCCTCTGGCTTCAATATTATGGCCAGCAGAGGCAGAGATGCACTGCACTGCCTGGGCCGATACAGCTGGAGCAGAGAAACAGATGACCTCTCCTGCCTTAATTACCCTTTATTCCAATCTTTTTTACTACATCAAGCAAGAGATTACCAGTCATTGAAAAGGTTTTAACAATGAATTATTAGTCATTTACATGCAAAAACAATATGGCTGATCCGGAATACTTTTCAGGAAGACTGCAGCATTTTCAGGGAAGGAAAAATACCACAGAGAGACCAAGATTGATTCCCTCCCTATTTGTTTCGCTCTCCAAAAGCAACACGCCGGCCGGATAAACCTAAATAGAGAGTCCGTCTAATGGAAGCAGAGTTGCAGCAATAAAGTTGTCAGAGCATACCTTTCCATGTTTAGCCTTTAGTTAAACTCTGTACCATTTGTCTCTGTCAGAGTTTAAAATTATGGGAAAGAGGAAGAACGGGGAAGTGATGGGCAAAACAAATTAGAATGAAGGGTGGCCGACTCCGAAAATTAGGGGAAGGAAACCGATGTAGAGTGTATCAACGCCATTCAAGCTCAATCTCCAGTGATTGTTGCTAATTAGATTTACCCGAGCTCAACAAATCATACTGATAGGGAGAAAAAATGTTGCAACTCAATAGCCAGATGACATATAGCGATCGCACTGTCAACAAAGACAGTTGCTATGTTCACTAATGAGATTTCAGTAGACGATTATGGATGATATTACAGATTCATGTTTAGCTTGCATAAAATGACGGATTCATTGGAGGGAAAAAATGTGCGGTTGTAGACCAGAGTTTCCTTACGCCCATCAAAAACACAAAGTGATGGCAGGATTGGAGGACAGGAGAGTTTTTATATATTGGTGGAAAACAAATTCTAAACAAAATCCGAAGGTTTTATTTGGCCACAAGTTGCCCAGAGCACTGAAATTGCAAGTGGGTAAGTTTACCACAAAATCTGAAAAAAACATGAAAAGAAAAAATGACTCCAAACATAAGTGCCTTGTTTGGAAATCACTGAAGACTGTGAATTTCACACGGTTGAACCCAATACACTCACACACACTATTTAAGCCAGTAGTACATCAAAAGTAACTTATTTCACAGACATGACAGAACTTGATATTTCACAAACTGGTTCGATTTCTCATAGGCCAATTTGAAAATACTGTCTGCAGTTTTGATTTGCCTATCAAGATGCAAATAAGTTATATGGTAGCACATAGTTGGACAATGTTGTGACTTTGACGAAGTCTCGGCTGAGAATCTCACAATCTCTTCTACAAGAAAAGTGATTTATGAGGGACAAGCAGGACGTCTGCCCTAAACTAGAAGACTCTCGAAAAACAGTGTCAAGTCTGTCTTTGATCAACGCTGTCTGTGAGGCTGCTACCCAAAAGTGGGACCAACATCAATACATCCAAACTTAACAAGAGTTCAGCTGACGACAAGGAAAAAAAATCTTTTAATCCACTATGCTACTGAGTAAGTCAGAAGTGTCTTTGAACGGTTGAGTAGATTTTTGACAGCCACTTCACCCAGTCCTGGTTTTTATATTTCATGTTGCAATGAACCAATAAATGGATATACAATAATAAAAAAAGACGGATTTTATGAAAATACATGAATATGAGCCACAGAGAACTATTTTATGAAGTACACAAACCTGAAAATGTTCTTGGAGTCAAATTAATCGTTTGGTTTCAAAATCTCCAATAAGTGGAACAATACCTTAAAATTTTGTGTGGATTGTTTAAACTTTAACATAAGATGCATCATTTGGATTACAGCCTGCATATAATAAAAATCTGTCTGGGTGAACTATGTAGTAAAGACCTTAACTTGTTAAGCTGTATTTGCACATTTTATTTCTTGCCTGCGAGTTTACCAAGAAGAAAACCCCCACAGAAATTCCAATAATGCAATAATACATACATCTATGACGAGTAGATATAAACCTACAGCTATATGAAATCAGAAATCCATCCAGTCTGTTTCTGTGGGAGCAATCTGCTACCCATCTGATGTTTATCCTAAACGCTCCTCTCTTCAATAATCATGCCTTAATTGACCCTCATGTTGCAAACAGTGTTTTAAATGTTTTGAAGGAATTTGGCTAAAGACGAGCTCCAAAGGATTTAATAATCTGTCATGCTGGATGCACTACATGCTGATGCTCAGAGGCTTTCTCGCAGCCTTCCTACCAATCAGTAGCAGAAACGAAGAGGGGCTAAAAATCTTTACTTGCTCTCCTCTTGGCATGAATCACATTTTTTACTTTGATTCCAAGATGCAGCAGATCACAGAGGGTGTTAGGCTTCTTCTTTCTATTAATGTTAATAAGGATGAATAAAATTACAACAAAGTGAAATAAAATATATTGGATGAGCTAAAAAATATGGAAGAAAGATATTAAGATTTGTAAAACACAAATGCGATAACATTTAAATTAATATGAAAGAGCATCAAAAATTGATTTCAGTAATTACATTCGAACGAATAAAATAGAAATTTTGCACAGTGTTGCCTTGCTACAAGAAAATCCTTGGTTTGAATCCTGGCCTGGGGTCTTTCGGCAGAGAATTTGCATGATCTCCCTGTGCATGTGTGTGTTCTCTCCAGGTACTCTGGCTTCCTTCCACCATCCAGTAGTCTACATCCTCAGGACTTCTGCACGTGGTGGATTTTAAGTCGCTGACTAGCTATAGCTAACTACATAATTCACATATTTTCCCCTCAAACAGGATCATCCAGCCCCAGATTACCTATTCATGTAATAAAAATTTGCTTTCCTTCAAGTACAACTGAGAGTATGTGTGTTTCTGGATTTTGATTGAAGTTGTGCATGGTAACAACTCTCTATAGCCACCAAGAAAATGTCATTGTTTCGGTAACAGTCTGATTGCCAGTGTTTTCCTCAGACGCTACACCAGATGATTTAAGGGGGAAACTGTTGCATTTAAAAGAGTTGTGAAACACAAGGTCTTGCTCCGTCTTTTGCTTTGAAGAGGCAACGATGAGATCACATCGTGGAGGGATCACAGATAACCTTCACTGTTTAATCCGCCTGCCTGACTGAACCCCTGGCAGCGACTTACTCACCTGGAAAGAAGCGCAGCCAGCTGCCTCGGCTTGTTCGATCCCAAATCACTTCCAAGTCTTTACTTTTATTTGAGATTAGTTTTTTTTTTTTTTTTACAAGTGAAGCATGTTTCTCCACTGTGAAAGTGGCAGGGCATATAAATGCAGTGATGTATGAACTCTACAGTAGAGACGAGTGTAATATTCCAATGCATACTTTACCTTCTGCTTACAAAAAGAAAACATTGACAAGTGTGTTGCAAAATCTCACCTTGACAAAAAAGGCTGCGAAAAGTCAACTTAACTTCACACCAAGGTTCAGAATAACCACGTCATTCTGAACCTTCAAATGGAGGAAATACGTTCTAGTTTTACCTTCACATTTCATTCTTTCCATAGTTTTCAGCTGCTATTAAGATCTGTCCGTCTGTGACGTTAACTTTAGAGTTTCTGGGATTTCCTCAAATGCTAACAAAACATGAGTGCTGTTGATATACCGTATTTTCCGCACTATAAGGCACACCTTCAATGAATGGCCTATTTTAAAACTTTTTTCATATATAAGGTGCATAGAATAGACGCTACAGTTAAGGTTGCCACCCATCCTGTATTGAACCTATACGGGACGTGATTTGTTCCGTACTCTACAAATGTGGACGTGTAATAATGAAGAAGTGGTCCTCCAGTACCTTATACAGTAGGCTGCCTCAGTCATCGTTTCACTCACAGTGTTGGTGTTGCGATATTGTGCCCAACTGCTTTCTGGGTAACAGACCAACCGACACGCTGCCGCCGCCGCAGTCTCTGTCTCTCTTCCACCGAACCCCCCAGCTTTAAATGTATAGGGGCTGGTCCCTTGGTAACCCTAGTCGAAGCTCCCCGGATGAATATCTAAAGCCACTTTGTTGACATAAAGAATGTCAACAAAACAGTCCGACTCCGGTCGGCAAGGAGAGCCTTCCGTGACTGGGCCGGGGCGTGGCCGGATGATGGTGACCCTTCTCTGTTTGCGCAGAGCATGTTGGTGGAGAACGTGGCGCTACATGACCTGCAGACGACCTGATTATCAGGTCGGTAGGTAGATAGGTCAGTCAAACTTTATTAACAAACCAGCGTTCTGACAACTATCCCAGCATGCACCGCGCGCTTCTTCTTCTATGGGTGAAAATGAAGTCGGCGGCTGCTTACCGTAGTTGCTAGACCTGTTGTGGCTCAATATTGGTCCATATATAAGGCGCATCGGATTATAAGGCGCACTGTCGGCTTTTGAGGAAATTGGAGGTTTTTAGGTGAGCCTTATAGTGCGGAAAATATGGTACTTTTGTTGTCCAGTCAATATATGGTGATTTTATATGCTGCATCAAACGCCTTCAACAATAGCAAACAAATGTTTGATGTTTCTTAAATGCTGTTAGTGTCCTGACCCTTGGGGAGATTTTGTGGTGTTTCATACTGAAACATGTTCTGTAGCAAGAGTCATTTCTATAAATTGCTTTTTCAATTCTTTACCTTAGTGATCAGAAATAACCTTTACAATTCCTGATACAGTTAAAAGTCATACATTATGATTAGGAATGTTAGCACTGGAGTAAGGGATTAGCTGGTTTCCAAGTGCAAAGTCATACAAAGCTTGTAAAAAATTACAATTTCTAAAACATAAAGCTTCAGGTGAAATAAATTCCCTTTTAAAACAGCTAACTTAAAAAAAGCTAATATGAAAATCACACAGCCAAAGAACATGAAGCACAAAAATTCTGTTATTAGCTAATATCAGCTTGTTATTTAACCACATGTCCTTTAATACTCTACAGGGGAAAAGAAAAACAAAATTCTCTATGCAAATATGTAAAATACTACACTTAATGTGTTTTGTCCCTGTTTCTGATCAAGTATATTTTTTTCAAAATAAAATAAATAAATGTTGTATGTAATGTGTCATTATAATAATTATGATACAGAACTTTTTTGCAGAAGAAGTAATTATTCATAGTTTTCAGTGTAAAGAAAGAACAACTGATGGCATTTTTGTTTCAAATCTTTGTGTATAGTGATACTATAAAATATTCTTCTTTTTATTCATAGCTATCATACCATGAGGACGCGAAAACAGAACAAAAATCCACTTTCAGTCAGTTACATAGCGCTATTCTGACGAAAGAGAAAATAAAATGTAGTTTTGTGTTATAAAATCATGATATGGCTGCAGTATCTCCTCTTCTTTTGGGCCATGAGTGGAATAACTTTAGACCCCAGTTATAAATCATCTTAAGAGTCCAAGCTGACTACACACAGAAGCTCCTTTGTTCACCTTGTATCTGGAAAATATAAAAATATGTGCTACATGACACTAGAAAAATGATTGCACATGTCTTTTGAGCAGCCTGATCCCTACAGTATAAAAGAAAGCTACAATGGGAAAAGAAATAATGAGGACATGCTACCATATGTCAGCAATTATACACTTAAGCAAAATAACAGAAGGGAAAGAGTTTTTATGAAGAGTTTTTATCTGGGCAGAATTGTGCCGTTGAACGTATTCCACTCTCGACTTCTCTTTGATGAAACCAGCAGGAGTCTTCTCACTCCCTTCCCTCTTATCACACTGTCAAGCCAGCTTGCCTGCTCCCACACTGTGCTTCCCAGCAGAAAGGGCACTGCTTGTTAATGCCAGGGAGCTGGAAATGAGTCACAGCACCTTGTCACGTGGCTGATCTATACACCGACGGCGCCCTCTGCTCAGGAGCTGAAGAACACGGTTTTCCCAACTCATTTGACATTCAGCGGTGCTATCATGAAAGCTGTTCTCATCAAATAGAGGGAAATGAGCAAATTTGTGCGCTGACTAAGACATACAAAAAGAGAACTGAGCTGGGGCCTTCGTTCTGCGGGGCATAGATCATGTGGCTGGTGAGCAGAACCTCGTAATACATTTGCACTTTCCTCGCATGTCGAATGTCAGAATTTATACATATAATTTTAACGGCAGGGAATCGTATAGGTATTCTGGCAGCATAACGCTTGTTTTATTTGAGTGATTTTATAGAGCAAGTCTTTAGCTTTGGAGCGCTTTGTTTTGACGGCCGTGATGCGAGAGGTGCCTTCACAAAGGATGCACCCATCACAACCCCGTGGTGGTTGTAGCTTCTACAGTCACCACCCACTTTATTCAGTGCATCTATTCAGATGGCTAACACAATAAGACAATCAGCTAATTATGTGGTAACAACAGAGTGTGGGCGTCAAGGTGTGATGCCTCGTTGGAGTTCAAGGCAGGATCAGGATGAGGAAGAAAGTGGATTTAAGTGACTTTGATGTAAAATGGATGTTAGTACCAGATGGGCTACAGGTGTTTTAGAAACCTGTGAGTGGGATTTTCATTCACAACCATCCAACAAAAAAAGAAGAAAAAAATCCAGTGAGCAGTAACTGTGTGGACTAAAATGTCGTACTCAAGTCAGACGATGAAGGGCATCTTGGATTGAAAACATTGGGAACATCATCACAAAGCACTACTGGGGTTGAGATGGAACTAGAAGATTAGCATCAGCAATGTGCAGCTTACAAATGTGAAGCAACTGCACAATCGTATGTCAATCAAAGTGTTTCCAACATCTACATGAGTCTGTCACAGTGAGAAGTACAGGGAGGTCTACATGCAAAAAGGGGCCCAACTCAAGCTAATCTGAGATTAGTAACAACAGCTTTAAACACACACCAGCATACATCAATACATTATACACTACAGGAAGTTAAAAATGTGAATGCTTAAAACTATATTAAATAACTGTTTGTTACAGTTACTATTTATAGATTTCTGCAATGTCTCAACTTAAATTGCAGAAAACATTGTAGTAAAACTTTATTAACATTAGTGTTGCTAGTGATTTATTTTAATGTTCACAGTTTATATGACAAAACTTTCTCTGATATTCTCCTTCACAAAGGAAGAATTGTATTCTTAGCTCTGAGGGGTTGGAGGGGGGGGGGGGGGGGTGTACCCACGTCCTAAACAATGAGCTCATAATTATTTTTTCCAAAATATTTTGTAGTTTAGGTTTTTGTAAATCACACGGCTAAAATTATGTTTGCTGCTTTTAATCCCAGTAAATGAGCTATGTTTGGAGCATTTAGCTTTTTAGGACGTTTTGGAATCTTGTGCCCACAAACAGATTGAGTGCCAGATTTGTTCTTGTGCAGTACAAGATGGCTGCTCAAGAGCCACAAAAACACCATATCTGAAATAAATCATTTCCAAGCTCATCTTCCTGTGACTGCCTTTGTGCACATCATAGCAAAGCTTTTAGAGTGGGAAATGCATAAGTGTGGTTTTCAAAGATATCTTATTTTTCAAGCTCTAGTTTTCAAGGGCAGGAGTCACTGCTCAACATGCCGTCTCATCAACTTGTCATCAACTTTGAAGCCCTTCTGAGGACTTAATTGTTTTATTCTGATTTGTTAAAGTAGGTGTGCAACTAAAAGTTGCAGGACAACAGCCCTTGAGCAATGATCTGTGAGAAAATTAGCTAAAACAATATATATATGCATGTGTTAGAATGGTCCATTCAAAGTCCAGAAAATCTGTCAAAAGCATATTGACTGATCTACATACAAAGAAGAACGGTCATACAACTCAGATTGTTGAGAGATTTTGATCAGGAAGCTAAACGCAATACATAATTACATGTGCTGTACAATTTTTAGTTTTTTTTTTGTAAAGAATTAGAAAATCATGAATACATTTTCTTCATCTTCACAATTATGCACAAATCTCAATTAATCTATCGCATGAATACCAATAAATACATTTTCCAGATGTGATGACAAAATGTGCAAAATTAAAAATGTAATGCACAATCGAACCCGAAGCGCACAGAAGCTGATATTTGCTACACTAAAATTTACACCTCTTTCTATTTGGCTCCTAACCAACAATGAATAAATCATCTGAACATCGAAGTTAATCTAGCATTTTCTTTTTTTTCCAAGGGTCACCTTCAAACAGCATTTTTTTCTGTTATTATTTAGCTTGTTTAGCTTGAAGTTATTAGGCACAATACTGCTGCAATTACACAATCAATTCAATTGTATTGCAATCTATAAATTAGTCTAATTAAATGATTAAAATCTAATCATTTTAATAGTGTTAATATTACAAACATTACATATAAAACGTTATTCCAGTGTTTGCAGGAGCAAATCTCACATCTCAAGAGATCTGATGCCATTACTGCTCTCATCTCGACACCCTCGTATCGAACTGTCACATTACCGTTTCAAAAAGGTCAAGCCCCGAGAAAAAGTCTGCGCGGACGGAGTTGGATACTACAAGGTAATTATCTGGGTAATTGATGCAAATTAATTAATGATTGCCTACATAAATTAGTGATACATTACCAGTTGGGTTTATTACTTTCCAGAGATTAATCTTTCTTGAAATGTTATTTGGCCTTCAATAGTGCAATTAAATTTAACTGATTTTTTTTTTTTTTTTTTTTTCCACTTGACTGGGTTAGATTAAACATTTAGAGCCTAACGACGTTAATGCACCAGAACTGTTGCGAAAAACAGAAAATATCACTTTAGTGCATGTCTAAGCAAAGCCACAGCCAGACGATGCTGAAGAAGAGAAAAACATATTTGTAATTTGAGATATTTTGGGGTCAATTCATCTTTTAGTGAAGCACGGTTTAATGTTAATCAGCCATCATCCTAAAATACAGTCAATACGGACAGCACTCTCCATTTAACTGGGATACAGTTTAAAAGCATTTTAATATGTTTTAGCAATTACAAAGTTAATTGCCAACATATTGAAACTTGGAATTTGTTGACATCAATCACTGTATGCAGTAGTTGTTGACAGATTTCAGCCAGGAGGCAGCTCACTGGAAACAGTCAGACATATTTATCATTACAGTGAGGCTGGCAGTGTGGCTACTGTTCCATCTCTTTGTTTTCAGGCTCCTGAGTTTTAGCACTGCTTCCTTTATTCATGACTTTGTGATCTCTCTCTCTCTCTCCCTTGTTTTTTTTTTCTTTTTACATAACCTTACAACATACAGCACACAAAATACACAAAGCTCAAAGGAGCTACTGTAAGCAAATTCTTACTTGTACAGATTTTACTCATAGAACACAAATTGCCCCTTTTTTAGACATGCAGCTGGAGCAATATTTTGATCCAGGGCGTGGTGAAAGTCACCACATGAGACATTTTCATACGGCAAACATTTACAACATGAATTCCTTTGGTGGACGTAAATTTAATTCACTTACCGGAAACAGCCAAACAGAAAATGTACAGGGTCTTGCAAAAGAACGATATTTAAACAAATACCAGGATTTTCACATGTTAATTTCGATTAATGAATTACTTACATTTTAACACATTAATAATTTCAACGCAATTACTCAGCAAACATTTTGGACATGCAAACCTGAACTTGCACATTTCTGGAACGATAATAAATCTGGTGACGCACAAGCGAGGGATTCTGGAAAAAAAATGTTGCAAAAAGAACAACAACAAAATCCCCGATGCTACTGTCGGCATAACCAGTCCACATTTCTAAAGAAGTATTTTTTTTTTTCAAATTTCCATGAATGAGTTCCTGAAACACTGAAAAGCTGAATAGGCATAGCGGTTTGCACCAGTCTCACGGTTGAATAATCTAAATAACAGATCAAAACCAATAAGTATCTTTCCTGTACATCATGTCTATTTATTCAATAATTTAGCAGCAAAAGGGATTTTTGAATTAATAATGTTATGTTAACAGCAATTGATTCAATTATTGATATTGAATTAATTATTAATTATGATTAAAATGCAACTAATTAATTACAGACCCAGAAATGAATTTGATCTAACATTTTAATCGAGTCCCACCACTAATTTAATTCCTGAAATCCTTTTCACATTGTCACATTATAATCCCAGTCTTCAATGTATTCCATGAGGAGCACATAACATGTAAGAAAATAATAATAAATAATAATAATGGTTCTCAAAATAAAAATAGAGAATCTGAAAAGTGCAGATATATTTAGACCACATTTATTTAACCTGAAACCTTTTCAATAAAACCCACTGCAAGCGGTTGCCTTCAGAAGTAATACTATACAGAGTCCAATAATGGCAGCTGTAGCACACAGAATGTCACTGTGGAAAAAAGCTGCAGGCCATGGAAGGAGCAGCGCAAGGGTATAAAAGAATTTACTTCTATGAGATGAGACCAAAATGACGTTTTTGACCTACATGTGGCATGTAGCAACCTGCAGAGGGAGACTAACAATGCACACCCTGAGCACACCATCCCCAAAATGAGGTAGTGGCAGCATAATGCTGTGGGCAGGCTTGCAGTTGATGTTCACAGATGCTCTTTATTCAGTCTGACAGTTATTTTGCAAAAAGCAATGGACAGAAATGCCAGTCTCCACATGTGAGTAGGTGAGTGGACAGATACGTCCATCCCTTGCATCCCATTACTTTCACTCCAAAGGTGTATTGGTTATTCATATACAATTCCAATAAAACACATACAACACACTGAAGTTTGAGGTTTTAACATCACAGAATCTGAAAAAGCTCAAGGAGGGGACGCCTTCCAATTCTGACGTTACCTCCCCTCATGGTTTATTCCACATATTGGGTTTTTCCTCAAAGCAGGAACCTTAATGAAGAGCCCTAAGACAGATCTGAAGGAATGACTGAAAGACGAAGCCTTTGAAGTCTAAAAGGGCAATTTGCTGGAATCAGTTCAACGATTAATGGTTACAGTGAGCTGCTTGCCCGAATTGGTCCCTTTTAGAATCACTAGCCTTTAGAAAATACCAACTGTATGTCTGAGTACCATGGCACACTAAAAGCTTAGAAAGTCTGGTTGTGTCAAAGCTAACATGCTGTGCAGCACCATATTCATTACTACTACTTTGCATACTGCTGCAAGGGACATTATAGCTATCGCAGTGTCTTGTGGTTTCATACAGTGATTCATTCATTTTACGTCAGAACCTCCAAATGAGTCAATCTTTTGCCGTTTCTAAAATGAGCTCTTTGGGTTTCATGAACCTTCTGCTTTATCCATGTGTTTTTTCTTACTTGTCAGCTTTTCTGCTATAGAGAAACTGCAGAGGAAAAAAAAAAAAGCGATCCGCTTCAGTCTAATCGACAATAGTCTAACCTATGATTCATTCAGGCAAACATGGAATGGAAAAGTAGAGTAATTTTAATCTGAACTCGAGCAGAAATCACAAGGCAATCTGCAAAGAACGGGAGAAAAAAGAGTGAGGATAAATGCTCGTCTCTCACTGTTTTGAGGTAGAGAGGAAACATTCCAGTCCCTTGATCCACCTACACTGCATTACCCAACCTGTACAGCTGGGGCCAGCAGTGTGAGTGCGTCTTGTCTAGTCATTGTGATTCCAGCCAGGAGGTTAGAAAACCGAGAAAGGAGCGGAATCCAGCATTTCCTGTAATACTGACATACACATAACACTCTTAGCTCCTCTGCCTCAGCATGCACTTGGTGATGGCTGTTAAGAAAAGAAAAGCATAATATCAAGGGATAATTGTAATGCACTGTATGTTCTTTGCATGTCTTCCTGTGCAAATAATTTATGCAACACAGGAAAACAACATGCCACACACATCATTAACATTGCTGAGCTGTTAATAGATAAACTACAACATTGTTTAGACAGCTAATACGCAAATCCCTGAGGCCCCCCAAACCTGCAATCAGAGTGCAAGACAGACTGTTTCAAAGTCTAATTGGTTGGCGAGCAAAAATAGATCTGTGCAGAATAAGGACAGCAGCTACCCATCTTTTACTTTGCCACTGATGTATATAGACCAGCCAATTAATCCTGTTGTTGATCATCCTTGCTTCATGCAGGCTGAATCAAAAGCAATGGTGAGCCGAAGATGCAATAATGGACTGTGATTTAGTGAGATCTGGTGATGCAAAAACAATCAGTGCAACAACTGTTCTTCCTTTTATCATGTGTTCCATTAGCTGGATCATACAATCGTTTGCTCTACACAACTTTAAAATTAAAACACTAATTTTCAGTTAACTCTTAATTTCATTTGTGTAATACAGTTATTACCACCTTGTTTTTTGTCACAGGCTTTTCCAAGTCTGCAATCCCATATATGTCAAAATAAAGTACTAAATATTTTTTGATGCAGTTTGGAAAACATCACCCTGAAATACTCTGAACTTAAACGCCTCGATATTAGCCAAGTCAAAGAGCAATGATAAAATTATTTGTCATTAACCGGATATGTGCTTTGTGAAAACTAGCAATATATTTTCTGAGCTACCAGTGACCAGACACATAGATATAAATTAAGTATAAAAAATTAACACAGAATTTCTATTAACAGCAGCAACAAAAATCCGTCAGGGAAATCTAGGTCATCCAAAACGCCACATCAAGAGTCATGAATTTAGTTATTAGTTGCTTCATTCTCCATCATTCTTTGTTTTAAGTGCAATATATGTAGCTCTATTTTACTATGAAGTAGTACACATGACTTTGTATGTGAATGGTGCTATCCAAAATAAACTGGATTTGCTTTGTGTAGGATTGTAGGTGTGTAGGTATGTTTTCTAGGAAACTGTTCTAGATGTATTTGCAGGGCCAAGACAGGTTTCTTTCAAACCTAGTCTTTGGGGAAAGTCACACATAACGTTTCTACTAAAGCACAAACTTGAAAGAACATGTGCTACTTTAAAAAAAAAAAGAAGAAAAAAAAAATCAATGCACTTTACTTGCCAAACACCAAATGGCAATCAGAAAAAGCCAGCAAGACACAGGTGAACAGGGCTTTGCAGTCTGTAGCAGTGGGGGATTTAAAGTCCTGGTTTCAATAGACTGCCATTTAAAGAGTGTCAACTTCACTCATCCACAGTAAGTCAATACATTCGGTCCAAAAGTCTTTAGCTCTGTTAGAATCATATTCTTCTAAATCTTGCAACCCCCGCAGCACATATTTTAAAGGTGGTAATTCTCTGTAAGTGGGACTTACATTCCCCACTAAATATTCATATACATATGGTGCTGGATAATAATAATGCTTTTCTGTTTGTACTTTAATGCTTTGTTCTACTTCTACTTCATCCCCGACACATGAACCCCCAATATTGTAAGATTCTTGTTTTCCCCTTTTCCTAATGGCATTTATTTTAACTGCGATGAAGTATTGGGCAGGTGTGAGCCTGTTCATTAGTTAACATCAAAGCAGGCAAACAGCAGGAGCAAAATGTTTTGACATCCCACATCAGTGGTGTAGCTGATGTAGCAAGATTTAAAGTCAAGTGGAATTTCATTAGGGTTTAATTTTGTTCTTCACTCTAAAAAGAAAATAGTTGAACCAACTTAATTGAGTTGCTTCTCTAGTTAACAAGCAATTCAATTAAGTTTATCCAACTGAATTTATTAAGTTTATCCAAGTTAATTTATTAAGATTAACTAATTCAATATATCATAATCATCCAACTCAATTTGTTAATTTATTTTTAACAAATGTATTAAGTATGTTTAAGATAACAGATTTAAGTCAGTCTTACTCAAATCATTTCTTTTACTTCAAAAAGGGTAAATAAACTTATATAGTGCTTTTCCAGTCATTTTGACCACTGAAAGCGCTTCACACTAGAGTCAGATTCACACATGTATTTAATGTGCAGATCAGTGGGTAACTTGGGGTTGGGTGCCCAGGGGCAGATTGACATGAAGAAGCTGGAATTGAACCTACAACCTTCCGATCACAAGACGACCACTCTACCCACAGAGCCACGGCCGCTTACCAGGGAATCTGTACCTGCAAGCTTGAGTCATGGGACATGGGATACAAATATGGTCCATCCATCCATTTTCTTGCACCCTTGTCCCTTAGTGTGGTCGGGAGGGTTGCTGGTGCCTATCTCCAGCTATCGTTTCGGGCGAGAGGCAGGGTACACCCTGGACAGGTCGCCAGTCTGTCACAGGGCAACACAGAGACACACAGGACACACAACCATGCACACACACTCACACCTAGGGGCAATTTGGTGAGGCCAATTAACCTGACAGTCATGTTTTTGGACTGTGGGAGGAAACCGGAGTACCCGGAGAAAACCCACGCATGCACAGGGAGAACATGCAAACTCCATGCAGAAAGACCGGGGCCGAGAATCGAACCCAGAACCTTCTTGCTGCAAGTCAACAGCTCTACCAACTGTGCCACTGTGCAGCCTCCTAATGCCTCCCAGTATTGAACTTAATTATTTCAAGTAAAGTCAAAGTGAAAAGGTCATTTAAGGAAAAGATTTGTGTATTTAGAGGACACTGTAAAAAGAGTATTAAAATTTAGTTTGGAACTACTTAAAAGTTTGAGTTGGCTTTCTGTAGAATTAAGTCAAAGAGACTAGAAGAAAATAAATGATTTGAGTAAGAGTGACTTAAATTTGTCATGTCAAACCCCCTTATGAATTAAGTTATAAAAATGTAGCAAATTGAGTTGGATGATCATAATAAATTGAGTTGGTCAGACATAGGATACAAAACTGGCATTGAACTCAATTGTTTTAAGTAAAGTCAAAGTGAAAAGTTCCTTTAGGTTAAAGGTTTGTAAGTTTTGAGTTAAATGAACACATAAAAGTAAGTTGTTATAGCAAAAGCAAAATAATTAAGTGAAATTAATGTAAATAAGTCCATAAGATGAACTGCAGCCCAAAATACGCTTTTTAGAGTGTTGAACTTAAAAAAGGGACAAACATTTCCACTGCAAATATGAGTAGGTACAGAGATAGTGATTTTTTTCCCGCAAACTTTATCTTGTCTAAAAATCAAACAATTTATTTTGAAGATGGTAAAAACGAAAACAGCTTCAAAGAGACAACTTACTTTACATATGCTGGGTGCCACTGCTTAAAATAAACATTAATAAATAATAACTCTCAACGGTATAAATATACCAAATCTTTAAATAAATCTGTTGATGTATGAGAAAAAAAAAGAGAATTATACACACAAAGTCACAAATTACTGCAGCTTTAAAGCACGTTTCTGTTTTGATTCATGTATCTTCTCTTATGGTCTTTAAAACACATACAGTTTTACAAACGTCCTTGAAGTTAAAGTGGAAAATCACAAAGGAGATTTTGATGTGTTTGACAATCAGCCATTATGATGAGGATAAACACATCTAAAGCGGTGCTTTGCATCAAGAAAAAAAAAAAAAAGAAAAAAGTCTGACCCGATGATTAGAGCTGGGTTGCCACAGCAACTATAGAATCTACTTCAGGTATCTTTATTCATAGGTGCAGCACAGGTGATGGCAAATGAAATAATTATGCAAATTGAGTTGTGCATATTTAACACCCACCACGCTGATTTCCTACGCTCCTGACAAAGCTGAGGCAGACTCCTTTCTGGCCTTGACAGACCAGTGGAGAAGAAAAACGGCACGCAAAAAGGCATTTTGAGAAAACAGGTGCTGAGGAAATTGTAAGAAAATGACATGGAAGCAGAAATGGAGCATAGCAAGTTACATTGCATCAGTGGGGGGAAAAGGGGAATGCAGGGTTAGGAATACAAAAACAATCATTGACGAGGGCTCATTTTGACAGAGAGGCTGACGAAAATTTTGAAAATGGAAGCTTTTAACTACCATAAGGACGTCTCCTATGTAGCTTGGATGATGAGAAAGACAACTGAGATACGAGACAGGAGTGATAAGAGTACCTTAGTATAGAGATTAGCTTTTTGGGGGAGGGGGGGGGTCAAAGCATGTAAGTGGAAATTTCCTGTATCCTGCAAGAGGGACAGCACCGATGTGTAATCTGAGCACAAGTTGATTTTTCTCATTTTGTCTCTCTGCAGGAGCACAAAACCGACCAAAATTAATGTCTTGTTGTCCAAGAGGCGACACAAACATCCTCTTCATCAACTCGATGAGCAAAGAGTGTCTAAGTAGCTCTTATCAGCAGCCTAACACATCCTCCTGCCAGGCTGCGGTATGGATAAAAACCTCTTAGTCACCTTGCCATGCATGGCACAGTGCCGGAAGTGTCACTGAATAACCTGAAGAGGATTCAGCACAGAGAAATGAAGGGCCAAGAAACAATAATTTGTCCATCTGGCTGATGAATAGAGAGGAACCTGCAGATTCAGTTCTTTCCTACTGAATTTATTTCAGCCTGTACAAAGAAAAGGCTCCAATTCTCATTAATATTTAATATTTTTTTGTATTTTAAGGTTGCAATTATTGATGCACTCATCCTCTACAAAACTGTAATGGTGCGAACACCACACTCTTCTGCAGGCGGAATCCTTCTGTAGACAGCTATGCTGCAATTTCCATCCAAGGAGTTTTTAGCCATTGGGCAGTTTTATTTATAATAGTAGTTATTCAGCAAAGAACTGTACAAATGTGTGTAATTCTTTACAGTGTCAAACAAAGATTCTTCAAAACTATTCACGTCTCCTGCAGACACAATGTTGTGGAATCTGATTAGATGAAGAGAAATATCATGATTGCTGTGAGAGTACATTTATGCAAAAAACATTGGCAGCAAACTTCCGACCAATCACACAACACTTCGCATGGCGCTCTGGTATATATTGGTATATATCGATTGACTGGTTCACTGGTATATGTTGTACTTATGCGAGTATGGGCAAAACTGAGAACCCAGGAAAATTCAACAAAGTGGTTAGTAGGTCAACATTCACAGAAACAGACATTAGCATAAAACAACAAAACCAAAACTTGGTTATCTTAAGGAGCTGGAAGCACCTTGAAGGTGATCTCAAGCTGTGTCTTAAACTTTGCAGATCATTACAGATCATTATGCTGATGATCCATCATGGCTGGCTTTGCCAGAAACCCTGGATTTATACATTTGATCAGTGCTTCTCCAGTCCCTGTCCTCATGACCTTCTGGCACTGCATATTCCAAGGCCTGCCTTGTTTCAGTGCACCTGATTTAAATAAACTGTTCATTAACAGAATTGTGCCGAAGCAGATGACATGTTGATCAAGCTGGTAATTGGTTTGTATCAGCTGTGTTAAAGTAGGGAAACTATAAAAAGATGCAGCTTAGCAGAGTTTATACAGCGCTGGGTGTAAATGAATTCTCCTCTATGTTAACGCAGACCGATTACTTTATTAGATACACCTTGCTTGTCCTTGGTTTGTTCTCCTTCAGCCATCAGAGCTGTCTACATTGAACATGGCAAACATCGTAGCTCAAGGAAAGTGTCAGAAATATTCCTCTGAGATTTTTGTCAATACTAACATGATGGCATCACGCAGTTGCTGCATCTGTAGGTTTTGTCTGCATACAGATCTTTTTTTTTCCTCTCCATTATTTGCTGTTATTTCAACAATCAACTTTACATTTTCTCAGTTATTTTTTCTCTCCATTGAAGCTACAGTACATCTGGTCTGGTGTTCTGTTTGGCTGTGATCCCGTCCCGGAGATAATACTGCCAAAAACTAAACGTTCTTTCTCCCTCTCCTGTTATTAACTTTTTACTTTTCATTACCACAGAAAGTATCCCTACATTAGCTCTTCTGTTTGGTTCTTCTGGATATCTGCTTTTTCTTCTCAAACCCCCAGTCGGTCCTGGCAGATGGCCGCTCGTACTGAGCCAGATTCTGCTGGAGGTTTCTTCCTGTTCAAGGGGATTTTTTTTTTCTCTTCACTGCCACTACATGCATGCTCGTTATGAGAGATTGCTGTTTAGTCAACGACACAACACGAACAAAACATGTTAACGCTGCAAGTCGATGCAATCTGCTGGATTTCCTTAGACAGAAACTATATGAACTAATTTGAATAATGAACCAAGCTCAACATACTGTGGGATCAATTGAAATGTATGTGTGGCTGATCTGGAATGACTTTCTTCTGTAAAGTACCTTGAGGCGAAATCAGTTCTGAATTGGCGCTATATAAATAAATTTAATTGAGTTGATTTTGTTGCTGCACATCCATGGTTGGAATCTCTCATAGCCCAAAGGAGCGCTTTTGGGCCGTTGAACTCATTGTCAGGTTAAAGAAACCAGCATAAGATTTGAACTTTGCTACATTGTGCATTATCCTACGTAACCATAATAAGACTGGTGCACTGGCAGGAATGAATATTGGTCAGCAATGATACTTAGGTAAGCTGTGGGGTATAAATGCTCAATTTGCACTACGGGAGACAAAATGTACCAAGAAAGTTCCCCCAAACTATTACACCATCATCAGCAACCTGACCTGCTGATTCAAGGCAGAATGCATCCATGCTTTTATGTTGTTCATGCCAAATTCTCACCCTACTGCCTAAGTGTTGCAGCTGAAATAGAGAATCACCAGGCAGCATTTTTTCCAACCTATTACTTTTCAACTTAAGTGAGCAAGAACAAATTGTAGCCTCTATTTTTTTTTTGTTCTTGCCTAAGAAACATGCTGTCTTCAAAATTACTTAATATGTTTCTTGGTTTGATATTCAGACATCAGCTCAGCCATCTTCACCACATGTACATGTCTAAATGCATTGCACTGCTGCCATTGGATTAGACGATTGGCTATTTGTGTTGACAAGCAATTGGCCAGGTGAACCTAATGAGGTCTAACGTTGTGTTCTGCTGGTACATTCATGAGGTAATATGACAACTTGAAGTGGAGTGAAAAAACACTTAAAAAAGACGGGTGATTTGGACATTTTATCTGGACATTTGTCAAACTGACAAAAGTCAAAGCGTCGTGGTAAAATTACATCTGGTTCAGGTTTGAATCCACCTTATGGTGAGATCAAAGTGAATAGGTTAAAACTTCATGAAAAGGACACCCACTATGAACCAAACACAGACAAGAATATATTACAAGTATCAGAAGATGAGGAAAAATAAAAAAAAATAAAAATCTGACGAACATTGACTGACAGATGTTAAACGGATCTGATCACCTTTTTCACATATTGTCAATCAGATTTCTGCCAGAAGAGGTAAAACCAAGAACACCATTACTCTTTTTTTCTTCTTGCAACACTGTTTTCCAGCTGTGGTTGTGGCTCTGCTTGGCTAAAATTGTATGCATAGATGTGACACTGGGCTTGTGTATTACTATGTGCTGATGCGCCCGCACCCATCACGTCTGATCTTCCTTTTTCACATCTTCCCTTTCACCAGGCAGATGACCTGCTAATGAATAATTTACACTGCTGCTAACGTTTTCAGATTAGACAGAGAAAATTGTTTCGGGAACACATGAATGTTTAAAGACGAGTCACTGAACCTCTGTGGCGTCTGGAAGGTGCCTCGCTGGTGTCATTAATTTCCTCCCAAACTGCTATCAGAAGGCAAAAATGACGCCATGAGTCTCCAAGCAAATTCAACAGACAAAAAAAAATAATAAAAAATCCCTCACCTATTTGATTTGTGGTGAGGAATCATTTGTTTCTGCGCGAACACCTTTCCAGACCAATGAAAAATGAGTGAGAAGCCTTGAATCGTAGCGTCACGCACACGGCTGCTGCCGTACTTCAGAGTGGGGAGGATGGATGGGTGGGAGTTTAAGCCACCTCTTAGTGTTATTGGCAGGGCATCTGCATGTCCTGGCAATGTTCCCCATAAGCTCTACATACAAGGATTGACTGTGCATGTTCATAAAAACAGTAACTTTTATCTCCGCCCCAGGGCTGTGATGTGCTGACATCAACTGAAATGAGTAATGAAATCAGAAAGCAAACGTTTTGGAATTTGCTCATTCTATTATGCAAACATCATTCAGAGAACAAATCTGAAATAAAAATAAAATATCTATGACATGAGACATCCCTTATGTAAGAGTATATATTGAATAAATCCTAGGTTTGTTTTAGTGTTGGGCTGTTACTCTTTTACATAAATGTGTGGCTATAGATTTGAAAAAAAAAACATTTTATGATATACTTTTAGTTAAAATGGGAGAAATGTTTAAATATTGCAGAAGCTCAAACATTAATTACTTCAAAGAATTACTTTTACCTCAAATTTCTTGTTTCTTTATATTATGAAATGGGTAATTTTGTTGCAAGTTGCTTATAGCTACTTTTCTAAATGACACAGGCTGGTAGCTAATGATATATACTTAAAATATAAACTAACACATTATTAACATGTTATTATGCCGAGAATTAGTGGAAAGGGGGTGCCATGTGCTTCCTTACTACAGTCAAACTGAACTTCCTTTCTTAAGCTTCTTATTTTTAAATTTTATTATCGTTTACTACTCAGTATTGTTGCCGCCTATGTCATTTTCTTTCTATCTGACAACAGATGTAAAAGCACAGATAATCTCAATCTGCCATCTTGAACATGACAGGTAACTGTACTCTTTAGGTCTCTGTAGTCACCACATCCTCTTCCTATTAGGATGCGCTGGAACTTAAGATTTGCATCACGGACGTGCAAATGTGCAGACTGATGGTATCTCGTCAACGCACACTCGTTTTTATGCCTGCCAAGAAGAAGCTAAACGTGGATCCCACTGAGTAACAGGGATTCTACATACTGAATGCATTTCCATTACGGCTATGTTTTTTTTTGTCGTGCAAATTAATTTGATTTACCTCTTCTTGTCATTTCACACCTCATCTGTCACTATGCATGTGTGAATGTGTGCAGGGATCAGGAAAGGGGGATGCAGCAGGTGCAAGTACAGGTGCATTCAGTTTGGAAGTCGTTGCTGTGCAAATTACAGGTATCAAACTGAAACTTGCTTTTGACAAATACTTAAGCGGCTATTTCACTGATTCAGTGTAAGATTATGCAGAGAGAATCAAGACAGTGAACTGATCTATAAAAAGAGAAATGCTGAAAGCACAGGCAAGGGCACTTATCGCCAAGAATAATTGAAGGAAGACCGACAGAGAAGAAAAAAATTGTAGACCCTTTGTTTTCACTAGGTGAGAGCTACAGGCACAGCTGGTTTTATCTAAGATTATATGCTTATATAGTACATTAGAACATTTTAGAGTTGGTTGTTTGATAATGATGGTGTAATACTTTTCCAGCTTTGCACACCTGCCAATTTAAAGATCTTAAAATGACCCCCTGCTCTTGACTCTGTCATATTGCTTTTGTTAATCAATTCACAAGCTCTTTCTCTTACTGTTCGTGGTATTGCACAGCATTTCTTGTGAAGCTTTACTTTAATAGCAAAAGCTTAGCATTTACCTTAGGCTTCCAATTTAATTTGCACGTTTCAGTGAAATAACCACCTCTTGCATTCTGGTACAAAAAAATACCTACTCCTTGTTCTGGTATGCCATTCATTTTAAATCAAATGCGAAAACCAGAAGAACATTTTTGAATCAATCTCAACTCAGTATAAGCTGAACTCTAATTTAAAAGAAAATGGTCAAAAAGTATACAATGACGACTTTATGTATATATATATATATATATATATATATATATATATATATATATATATATGAAATTAATGTATCAGAAAAGAAATGCAAAAATATACCCATTTTACCTTCAATTATAGTGATTTAAATAATAGTCATACGTAGGAAAAATAAGTCAGTATTTTTAAGCATTAATATTTTTTTATGTTAGATTGTAAATAGATATCCTTTTGCATCTCAATCAATCTCTACATTGTAGTGTTGCTTGTCTTGATGTTTTGGCTGGAGCTACACATTCCTCCCATGTTGTCCTAATAGGTCAGTGTTTTTTCCTCACTGATTCTGCTAAAGAGCATTTACAGAAAACCTTTTTTTTTTTTTTTTCCACCAACAACACCCCTTACGCAGCTGAAGATCATCTCAAAGTGTTTCTTTGGCAACACTTGACATTGAAACCCAAAGCTCAAGTTTTATTGGGAAGATAAGATCTGTGGGTCACTGCTGCCCACACATGAGTGTTTGCCCATGACATCTCCATCTTTATCCTTGTGAGAAGCCTTTTAAGCACTTACTGAAAGTCTGCAGAAACTCATTTCAGACACATAGTTCCTGTTAACAGTATGGGGCAAATGTATAATTTCCATTCTTTTCAGTTCTTAATTTCCCATCATGCTAATAATCTTCTGTTGAAGAAATGATAGTCCTACACGTGAATGGTGCTTACTCGTACTGGGGTATTTGCTGTCATTACAGATAATGAAAAATGTCTGCTTGAGTACAAAAACAGAATAATAGAATCAATCTGTTATTATTTCTTCTTTTAGCTGCATATTATTTTATTGGTGTTTTGTATTAAATGAGAAAACAGGCAGTTTGTTCTGTTGACACCTACAGGGAGTTATAACCACCAACTAATGTGTTTTCTTTTGTTTAGAGAGAAAAACACACAATTAAATTCTTGCTTATGACTAAACTGTTGTTTGACTAAAGTCAAACAACAATGGAAGGTAATTACGTTGGACGATGGTCGCCTTTGCGAAATTTATTTTCTTCTTTGTCGAGTGTGAGTTAATGTGTCGTGAATGAGAATCCTATTAGTTCTGATGCCATAGTAAACAATCATGATTTACTGAGATAATAACTGGCTGTAATAACCAAAAGATGTCCTGATTTCCAAAAGGCATAAAGTTAAGGACATTCATTTTTCTTAAGATGGCTTACATCATACCAGTTGCCAGATCCATTTCACTGGAGCGCGAGCTGAAGCAAATATTTCTTCTTCGCCCTGAAAAATGTCAACCAATCATAGCAAAACTTTGCCACCAAGAAACAACACAAATTTATAACTATAATATATATAACTTTTAATTTATATTTGACTTTTGTTCTGAATACTGTTTCTATTTGGATCTTATGCCCAGCAATGTCCCAATATTGCTCTTCTTTTTTGGTAGTTGTATGGCTCTGTATGGTGATCGATTGATAAAACTGCACTTCCATATGTCTATCGTTAAGGCTGTCTTGCTACGTGACCGACTTTAAAATAATGTTGCAGGATGTTCCTTTTCTAACGCTCTTTCATTTCTCCCCGAGTCACTTTGATTGGCTTACATGCAATATCAAATCGATTCACAGATTTCAGCAGAGCAGTGTTTGTGGTTATTATCCTGGTGCAGAAGCAATTATCTTGTCAACTTATTGTTTTAGAGATCTTGTGACAAATATTTGTACAATATTGCAGTTTTTCCACCAGCTGCAACAAAAGATAAAAGCATGACTGGTCCAAATCATGAAATTAAAGATGTTCCCATTCATAAATTTGTGGCTATCTTTTTAAATTACTCATTGTGAATGTTGTATTTTATCTCGATCGCTTGGAACAAAATTGTGTCTAAAAAAAGTTACGCTTGTGAAGCTCTTAAATCAAAAATGTAAATAATGAAGGTTACTGTGAGAACGCTATATTAGTGCAGATGTGACAGAGTAGAATCCCTTCAGTTTGCCCCAAAGCTGCCCAATCATCTTTTCTTTGCTATTCAATTACTCTTTGGGCAGTTTTCTCTGTAAAATTCCTGGCTTGTGCATGCTTCAATTTTCAATTTTTAACAAATTGTCCATTATAAGCTGCATGATTGTGTAAAGCTTAAAATATTTTGCATTTTAAAAAAATAATCTAAATTACAC
This sequence comes from Poecilia reticulata, assembly GCF_904066995.2. Classification (NCBI taxonomy): domain Eukaryota; kingdom Metazoa; phylum Chordata; class Actinopteri; order Cyprinodontiformes; family Poeciliidae; genus Poecilia; species Poecilia reticulata. The sequence continues at coordinate 4,623,337 of NC_088848.1, read as the reverse complement.
AAAGTGAACAGGTTTGTAATCCTGCAGTCTATGATTGAAGACATACAGTTTCAGAAAGCTGAACTCTATTCTGCAACACATAAAAACTCCTCCAGAAAGGAAATGAACATATCACAAACTCTGATATCAGCCTTTTTCTTAACAGTAGTTATTCAATAATCAGACAATCCCTCTAACATGTAATCACCACTGAGGAACAACTGCTTAAAGTTACAACTTTGACATCAATGGAATGAATTAGTCATTCTGCTCAGGAGAATATTATGTGGTCATGAGTCATGAGGTATTAATTTTAAACTTATCCACTGAGAGCTGTACTCTTATTAACATGATAAACATGAAAACATGACTAATTTAACAAAATAAGATACCCTCAAAAACACAATTCATCCGTAAGTTATAAACAGACTGCTGGGGCAGGTTTTTACACTTTTTGAAAGATCCTCAACACTAGAGGACATTTTAATTTAAACCAACAGGAAGGTAATTTATGCCGCCTGGCCATGTTTTACTTTACCATCATGGCGTGAATATTAAACTAAGGCAGACCAGTCCTTCACACCCCAACCTATTGTTTTATTAGGATGAACTTAGCTCTTTAAATGTTAACAAATTCAGCCGTTCAGACAACATAACTCAAAGGTTCAGAGCACCTCTTGAAATGGAGATGTTCGTGTGTTTCTTTCAGTACTCCTGTCTTGCTCACAACAAATACCAGGGTAATATAGAACAGAATTGCTAATGTGCCGCAGACTATATATAAAAGAGGAAGGGAGACATTTCTCATATCTTTACAAACTGATATTCTAGGTTATGAGGTGCATAGATGACTTTTTTCATCAAAAAAAAAAAAAAAAAATACGAGAACATCTTTCGGTGGACAAAAGGAAGGTCTACAAGCTGTCAACCAAGGGAGGTAAATATAATTAGGGGAACTATTTTCAGCAACTCTGGTTTCTGTGAAAACTGGGTCACAGAAACGTCATGGAGGGACAGTTTGAAATATGAGATGCATTATAAAATCCAAAGAGTTCCCGGGTAGAGCTGCCTTGTGGCATCTAATTACAAAACAAAGCTCAAATCATGCCATAATTCTACAGAAATAAGGGTCTATTTTCTGCTCACCTTTTCTTTTTATTTTAAGTGTCAATAATTATGCAAATAAAGTAGGATTAAATTCCTGCAATCATGAATTATGTTGCAATCTAAGATGACTGGCCTTTGGTTAATAGTCCATAGCTATTATTTTCAGTCTGGCATCTGAAAGCATCTTAACAAATCTCCAGGCTGACAAGTGCAGGGAAGTGTTTCACCTGATTACCAGCACCCCCAGCTCCTGTCAGGACTCCGCGGTACACCAAGAGCAGAGTTGGTGTGTTGTCAGTCCCAACAGAAAAGAACAAGACTGCAGGTCTACGATAAGTAGACTCCAAGAGGCAGACTCCTGCCAGATTACATAACAGCCGAAAGACGACCTAAGGCAAGGGCGTTATGTGATGGGATGCACCCTCAAAGAACATTCCTCTCTCACGTAAGGATATTTTTTAAGTTTAAGAAAAAAACTGCATTAGTCCCCACAGTGCATCTTTACCATTAAAACTGTATTGCTAGAGAGACAATTAGATGAGTATTTTCACACGCTTCTGACTGAATGTGCTCAACAAAGGGATAATGACACAGATGTGACTTTGAAGACATAGATTTTGGGTCAATTTTCAGTGCACTTGGAAACTCTGCTCCACTTTGATACTTCCCCGGCGAAGATTAAGATAAGCATTCTCGTTCGTGTCCTAAATTCAATGAAGTGGCAAACCCCTACAGCTCCTCTGATTTGGGCGAAAGTAAGCAGAGGGAAAGTGATCTTAAACCAACGACACAGAATAAATTTGACCCGGGTCACAATTATTAAATCTCTCCTAAATCCTACGTTTTTCAAAGCGTGCTAAAGAAACCTCGCTGAACAATCTCTTAACAAGACGGGGAGAATTTAAATTACTTTTCCCCAAGTTTTTGTTACCTGATTTGCAATTGGTCCTCGATTCAAACAGTCACACCAGGATGAATTCATCAACAGAAGTGCATGTAATCTGATTTTGCTCGCACTTGTACGACACCATCAACAGCAAAAGTGATTGAAACCAAGTCGGCATTGTGGCTAGTACAGTATGTAGTGCTATCTACCTCATTCCGGCAGCACAATGAAAATGCTGATTTTACAAATAGAAGAAATAGCAGGAGAAATAATGAAAGCGCAGATTTTTAGGCCCACATCTGGTTAGAAACATGATGTTCTTTGAGATAAATTAAGTGTTCAAAATTATGACTGAACACCAAAAGAAAATATGCAACTTTACAAGAATCTGCAACTCAATAAATCATAATATTCTCCAAAAGTTGCTCTAGTTCAACAAATCCATGCAAAAAGAGAAAGCCATATTGGTGCATTACTCTCAGAGTGATATACGTGTAAGGCATTGTGGCTCATCTGTAATAAAAACCCAAAACTCAGATGCTCAAAGAAATTGAATGAACACAATGAACATATGAATGTTCACTATGTGAACAATGAACTGTGCTGACTTCACAGTTGTCCAGCAGAGTTACTGACACCCAATAGAAAGATGGTACGCCACAAAATGGCATATCTAAAGAAGCTGGTGGTTTATAGAGTGCAGGAACAGGTATGTCATTGGAAAACGAGTGGAAAGAAAATCTGCAGTAGAAAAAGATGTACAAGCAACAGGGATGAATGCAGCTTTAAAGGCATTGTGAAGCGAAGGTCATCCTAAAGTGTTGCTAAGTGGTCAAAAGTCCTCTGTTTAGATAAACGTAAATTTACCATTTCAAGCTGACAAAGTCTGGAGGCAGAGTGGAGAGTCGCAGAATCCAAGGCTACATTCACACAGCAGGCAAATGGGACCGAAATCCGCTCTTTTTGCCCTTATGAAAGCCATGTCTACCTTGTTCACCGCAGTGTGAACTGTCCAATTCTTATCTTTATACCTCACCTAAAAAAATCTAATATTTTTCACTTCAAAGTGTGGCACTAAAACGGATACATATTTGATTGTTTTCAAAGCGTCTGCAGTCTGAAAGTCACGTCGCATCTCATCCGACTTGTGTCACTGATGTGAGACGTGCGTCGTAATTCTGCGCCAGAAGAAGCCAGACGCTGCAATTCCAAGTGCAAACAATGACTGAAAATTATAATTCTGAAAATTCCAAGAAATTTGCGTCTGTGAAGCGCATCACAACCCAGTCCCACCACTCCAAATGGGCTTTTCTACAGAAGTGAAGTCAATAAGCCACGTTGACTATAAGATACACTTTGTTTTCATCTGCTTCCTTCGTCTTGTTATGATCTTGTGACAAAACTGTCTGTTCGCAGTGCTCTATAACTTTAAAATCAATCCATAGACGCCAGCGTTCATTATTACTTCTGTAAACAGTGCGCAGCTATATGTTTGTCTTCTGCACATATGGGTCGCTTTGCGGTTGAACAGTGTTCCCACAAATGTTTGTGGGCAGTCACGTTTAATTAGTACAAACCACCACTCAAAAAAAATTTTAATAAACAACATTTTTGAGCATTAAGACCTGCTGTGTGGATGTAGCCCAGGTTGCCTGAGGTCCAAAACAAGATTTTGATTGTCATTGCTAATTGTCGGTGAAAGCTGTCTACCAAAAACCTTAAGAGCAGAGCTGCCCAGGAGGGTGAGAACTACTAGGCTGAACCCCAGGGATTCTTCAAAACACCCCAATGAAATACTAAACTTCCTGATCAGGATGTAAATTAGCTCTGAGGGGCCTGGTAATGAGCATTCCCTCTGATTTAGGTGTGTTGAGAGAAGAGATCAACTTAAAAGTTGCAGGATAATGGCTTCTGAGGACTGGAGGTTTTAAAGCGTTGTGTCCCTGCACTTGATTGGCCATTAGACTCACCAACACGGCAAAACGTTAACTTTGTTGGTGTTGACCGAAAGCAGCGGATTTTAAAAGTTTGAAATTGATATCGCTAAATTGCTAAAACAATCATATTTACTGAGCTCAACATTGTAACCGTCTATACAAACGACTGAATATAGGGTGAGATTAATTCCCTTTAATGAGTGTATGGTGTCAGCAGTGGGTAAACTGTGTTAGTGTTTTGCTGCCCCTGTTGTGGTTAGAGTTAACAGCTTCTGCCTCTCCACATCACACACATTTTATGGCAAGATTCAAGAGGCTCTCTGTGGCCAGTTCAAACTCCCCTGCATTGTATTGATCTATCACTGACATGGCTGTAATGCAGGACGCTCCTCCTAATGGCAAGCGATAAAGCAGCTGTAAAGCTGCTGCAATTTGCTAGAGCATCACTGAAAAGACTGATTGCAGCAAACAAGAGCGTCGCAGAAATCAGGGGCCTACATTGGCCTGCTTCACTTTTTTTTTTCTTTTCTTTTTTTTGGATGTACTCCCATCCCGCACACAAAAAGACCCTTTATGGTTTCTCTGAGAGGACGACAATACGGAAAGAATTTCACCACAGAGGGCAACAAATGTAAAGTGAGATGTTTGGGAGTTGTCTTCATGGTCTTCATGCTCGATGAAGAGGTTACCTGCCTCATGAGTCCTCCGTGTGCTGGGAGCTTGTTGAGAAAAAATACTTGGCATTTCTGTTTGTTTACTGTGTCTCAAGGGAACATTGTAAAATGTCTGAAGAGAGCTAATTGCTTTAAAAATAATAATAAAAATCCTAACCTTTCACATTTGAATTCATGTAACTTACAGCAATTACACTGTGCCACAGGATATATAATTTTTTTCCCTTTAGATTTCAGTAATGCGATCTCTGCGGAGAAAACCTATTTATTTGTGCTACACAGTCCCAGTGGTATATTATGCTTAAATGATACCTATTTCAGAAATTTCATGTAGTTCTATATTCCGTTCAGCTTAATTCCACTCGTTTTTACAGCACCAATTTTAAAATGTCAGAGAAGAACCCTAAAAGCAATCAGTGCTGGTTAAATCAAACCAGTTCAGTCTAGTTTATTAAATTCAACCAAAGTCCAATTTCAACTCAATCTTGTACAGATAGGTTGGATGCAGTCCAGCTGTGTCTAATTAGTGCACAAAAAACCCCTAAATCGACATGTTTTGTTTTTCTATTAGTTCGTTTCTTCTGAATCAGCGTTATAGATTATTGATCGTAACAGTAGACTCCTACTCCAATCTGATCTTATAGGTGACACAAGAAAGTCAGATTTTGTGTATAATTAATTCCTCAAAACTGATTTAGTCATTAACTTCTCGACATGCTGTTGAGCACGTATGTGGAAACAGTGGAAAGAAACGTCTCTCTTTAACGGGAAGAGACCAACAGAAAGTCGTTACAGAAGAACAAAACAAACGAGTGATTTGTAGAAGACGACATGAGGGAGATAGAAAATATTTGCCAATTATTGGCTATCAGAGGATGGCTTCTTGTTAGGTCTCAGTTTACAAGGCAGAAGCTTTGTTTTCTAGCAGAGAAAGTTTACGAAAACTACAGAGGTATGAAATTAGCAGTACCTTGTGTGGGGAAAAAAAAGGAAAACATCCATCACCCTCCTAAATGACCAGCCTTACTATCTCCACAAAGCTGTACAACTTCTTGTTAGCAATGTCAAGGCTAAATTATAAAATAAAGTCATCTTCAAGGTTAATTTGTTTAAAATTATAGCTTTAATTTGGTGTAAAAATGGCAGTGAAGTGTGCATTGCAAAATTGGCTATTCATATATTAGAAAACTGTTATGAAGTAATTACTCGACAGTAATTACCCCACACCGTATGCACACTTATGTGTTCATTAGTTAACGTTTCATCTATAGCTGTAGAGCTCTTAAATTTATTTCTGTTTGAAAACAAAAGGTTATTTTTATGGTGGTTTTTAGATTGACGGCGAGAACGCTCTGTCCATAACAGATATGTTTGAAGAAAGAGCAAATATTCAGCACTGTACTGTTCCTGTTTTGCAACCAAAAAGTAAGTGGGAAAGAAGCAAACACTGAATTTACGTCTTCAATTTGTTCAGGGCTACCTCCAATTATTTTTAGGTTACAGTAATTTATACAGAGTTTATACGACGGTAACAAATGGTGTCCTTGAAATGTCACTGTTTAACAGAAAAGGCCCTGGATAATACCAGGCATTTTATTACGAGGCTGAGCTGAAGCTTTTGTTTCATGCTACAAGTCTCGACATCTGCATTAGCTCGCAGTGCAAAAAACAACATTTGATTGAAGCATATGTTCAGCATGCAGGATCCACATGTTACAGATACGACACCCTGTGGTTGAATACAATTAGCCTGTCGATGGAGCGTTGGAGCGAGAAAGACAGATTTACTGTTTATGAGTATTTGTGAATCAATTGATGTGCACAAATATGAGGGGAAAATCAAACTGTTCCATTCATTTGACTTATTTAACTCTCAACCATGTTAGACACAGTTTGCAGTTACTGAACTGAAGCTCCCTTTCTGTGCACTTAAGGAGGGGATTCATATTGATTGGCACAATGAGACTGGAACAATTATTACTTAATAAATACAGTTTGAGAACCATCATTCCAGACCTGGATCCTCTCTTACGGGTTTATTTTTTCCTTTTTCTTTTTTTTGTCCCCTGTTTGTTCCATAGATTTTCTGCTTAATACGGTCAGGGGACTGATATAGATTTTAGAAAAGGAGGATTTCATGTCTATTTGACCAGTATGACAGGCTGGCATGTAGATCGAGTCTACAAGATGTCGCTCTTTGGTGCAGTTCTCTAACTGTGAGCTGTTATTTTACTGCCTTACCAAACTGCTTGCTGTCCAGGGTGCCAAGGTAGATACGGTGCTTGTCCAGTAGCTAGAAAAAAATAGCTTCTGTCATATTTATATCCCAAACCAAAAATAAGAGGCCGTCTGTTAATCCATCTTGCTTAGCCAGTAAATCTATGCAGAGTCACTGTGAGGTTGGTGCCTATCTATAGCAGTCAATAAACAAGAGACAGAGCACATCCTGAGCTGATCCCAGTCCATCACAGGGCAGCAGAGAGACACACAACTAAGCACACACACACCTATGGGTAATATAGAGCGACCAATTAACATGACCTGCATGCACACAGTCAAACACAAGGACTAAATGTAGCTTAGAATGGCCTAAGAAGCATGCTATTTGGCGGCTTTTGCAAGAATACAAACATGTCAGTAGAAAGGGAATGCAAGCTAACTGCGGAAAACACCCAGCTGGAATTTAAACCAAGACCACAGTGCTAAGAGCTGCATGACTTTGCAGTTAATAGATTTGAATTATAAATTAAAATATGCTTTTAAAACTGCTCCAGTTACATTTGATTTAAATACATTGCTACTTGTGATTTTGTTGAGCGTAATTCATTTGGCTCATCACTTTTTTGATAGGTGGTGCGGCTCTCAATATTTCATTGCAAAATTATGGTACAGCAAGAAAACAAATACATTAAGGCTCTTTACACATCTTTGCCAACGGTGTCAATGAAAACTGCCTGCATGCTTCGTGTTTAGTGCTTGTTAGCTTGAACCTTTCTGTGTTTCCTAGCTTTTCAAACATTGGAATTCTCGGCACAGTTTTGATGCTTCCGTTTTATTAAGCTAACTGAGAAAAACACACTTCAAACCTGCCTGTGCTTGCACTTGAGCGCAGGAATAAAATATGACACGATAAACTGACTGACCATTTTCTGGAGTGCTAATGATAGTCTTTTTTGCACACTTTGGGCAGTGTTAAATTGACAGGCGATAGAGATAGAATCGGGTGGCGAATTTTTACTTTTTCCTCCGAACTGCTCTGACAACCACCTTTCACAGCATGATCTGCTTTCTGCTCCATTAAACTTCCGACATGCTCGTATTCAATATCCACAACATGCTTCACGCCATCCCCCCACTGCAAAACAGTATGTACTATCCTTCTGTCCTTCTTAACTCTTGTCTCTCCCGGTTTCCACGCTTCCTACTTGACATCGCTTTTTGTGCACCGACAACACTGAATCTACATTTGCCCGACTACCTTCTTTGACCTTCTTTGTTCACTTTCCTCCGTGCTTCCCTGCCAATCTGCTCGCCTCTTTCCTGTCTGAAGCCGTGCAAATTGAGTGAGCATACATCCAGGTGTAAGAAACTGACTCATATCTGACATGTCTGATAACCTGACGCTTCACACCGTCTTATCTGCCTCTAATTCACCTGCTACTTTAACCCTGTTGCTTTTAATCTGAGCTAATAACGTCCTGCATATTCCTCCTCATCTATCTTCTGTTGCCTCTCACCTCTCTCAATCTTCATGGTTTTCTCATCACAATCAAAGGAAGTTGACAATTATTTTTGCTTTTAACGCCACACTGACCCAGTTTTTAATTTCCTCTTACTACTTCCTGCACGGACTCCGGCAAATTTGGTTTAAATTATCCGTGGCCCTCAGTCCAGTGATGAGGCACGGGAACTGATCTACTGTCTTGCCACTTTTTCTGATTGCTATCATCAGCACCCCTCTGATGCTGGACTGATTACTATCTGCCTTTAGGTTAGACAAAGTGCTGCACAGTAATGGAACTTTCCAGGTTTCAGAGAAAGTTAATCGGTATCAATAATATCCAGCAGTAACAACACTTGAAGCTCTGCATCATGAATAATGACAGTTTTTTGTGCATCGAGAAATAGGAAAATTACTTTTTGAGAATAATTTATGCATATTGTCTAAGAGTGTAACACAATGTAATTAGTTTTGCCCACTTCTGCCCTTAAACAAGGTTTAAGACAATGAAGATTTGTAGTAAAATTCTTCAACAAACTGATCATTTGCATTTGTACATATCTAATCAAATGATATATTTTTAAACACTGAAAGCCAGTTTGCATGGGGAGTGACTGGGAGTACTGATTTTCAAATCTCATTACAGAATCCACTGTGGATGCAGGTCTGGATTATAACAGAGATTTTTTTTTACCAGGACTGCTGTATATCAAACTCTGTTTAGGAATATTAAGCATAATGCTGCCACCACCATAACTTAGTGTCACCATGGTGCGTTCAGGGTGATAAATAGTGTTAAATTCTCTACATGCATCACATTTTGCATTCAGGTCACAAACTTTATTTGCAGTCACATCAGACCAGCTGTGTTTGCTACATGCCTTGTGCCAGAGCTCATATAGGCTTTTATTTTAATAAGAACTTCCTTCTTGCCACTTCTTGTCTAAAATTACCACATTTATGTGCAATAGATGCTTGCCCTTTCCACAGATTTTCCCACCTTAGTTCAATGGGGCCTACATACCCATGTCCAGGTCCAACCCATGTACAGTCAAGCCCATACTTATCTCATGTGGGTTCAATGCAGTCAGCCCACATGGGCTTCCCATGTGGGATGATCCAGAGAAAAGGGCATCTTTACTTGAGCATCTTGACCGTTGCTCTGTGAGATGTTCAAAGCTTAAGATACACAACCTAATCCTGTTGTAGACTTCTTCACAACTTTATCCCTGACCAAGAAACGTAGTCTTGGTGTTCCCTAACAAACCTCTAAGACCTTTACAGAACAGCTTATACAGATTAAATTAAATGCAGCTGGAATTTACTTATGAGTTAGGAGACTACTGAAGGCAATTGATTGTTTTTTTATGTTTATTTATTTTTGTTATTGTTGTTCTTTCATGCAAAATCCCCAAAAAATATATATTAAACCTTGTGGTTGCAACTTGTCAAAATATAAAAGAGTAGGAATACTTTTGGAAACTGCAGCATTTCGAAGACAGTAACAACACGCCGAAATTCTTTGAAAAGACACTGGCCTGATTCTCGAAGAAGCAATTTAACAACCTCTACATGCACTGAAGGTGAACTAACGTGCACTCCCATTCTCAAATATAAACTACTGACCTCAGCAGAGAAATTCCTCCAAGAGATAGAGAAATAAGTGCTGCTTATGTAAGTAAATCATACACCCACCCAAGCAGAAGTCTCCCGGGAATGTCAGTAGCCTACTAAAACAATGGACCAAACCACAACCAACCAGCGCTATCAGTCAACACCAGGAGCTACTGTTTACTGTAAATATGCTTTTCCTTCCAATAGTATTTAGCTCCACAATGGTAAACAGAAATCAAGACAAGAGATACCTACAATATTTATCTCTTAAGATTCCATATTGCTTAAATTGCAAATGCATTTTGCAAACAGATTTTCATGCCGTACCGCTTTAATTCTTAAATGTTCCCTTTGCAAAAACACGACTGTCATATGTGCTTTAAACCGGAGATGTAATAAAAGTGGAAGTGCCAGCAAATTGGCGAGAGTCTGTGCACATATCAGTGCCAACTGTATGTGTTCACTGCACTGTGCAGTACCATCTGTAGAGGAAACTAAAAGATATACTTCATGGCAAAAGATAAAAAAGACTGTTTGACAAGGTGGGAGTCGAAGTGGGTTGTGTTCTGCAGAGAAGAAATGGAGTCTGGACTTAAAAAGTGAGACGGCGTTTGTTTCCCCAACACTGGTGGGAAGCTTGAGAAGTTCTTTTGTTCAGAGGATATTTTTCCCAAATTGTAAAGGGACCATAATCAATGAATATTTTCACACCGTCAGTTTCGAGTTAGAATATTGGAATGACTCAAAAAAATAAAAATAAATAAACTTTTTCAAACAATTGTTCAACACAGGGGCTGCACAGTGGCGCAGTTAGTAGAGCTGTTGCCTTGCAGCAAGAAGGTTCTGGGTTCGATTCCCAGCCCCAGTCTTTCTACATGGAGTTTGCATGTTCTCCCTGTGCATGGTGGGTTTTCTCCAGATACTCCAGCTTCCTCCCACAGTCCAAAAACATGACTGTCAGGTTAATTGGTCTGTCTAAATTGCCCCTAGGTGTGAGTGTGTGTGCATGGTTGTTTGTCCTGTGTGTCTCTGTGTTGCCCTGCAACAGACTGGCAACCTGTCCAGGGTGACCCCGCCTCTCGCCCGGAAAGTTAGCTGGAAATGGGCACCAGCAACCCTCCCAACCCCACTGAGGGACAAGGGTGTAAAGAAAATGGATGGATGGATGTTCAACACAGTTGATTATCAGAGTAAAAATATGCTCTCTCACCATACTTTGTATCCGATTCATTTTAATGAAGAGGGAGACAGAAAGTAAAAAAAAAACTCCTCTGAGTTGCTAAAAGTAATTTTAAACTTTACTCCTTTTATTAAAGTGATTTATTAGTCAGCTCTGAAAGGGGAAGTAGTAGCCAACAAACTGAAGGTTGCTGAGAAGCACATAAGGACTAATGAAGAGTCGCGTCAAAGCTGTTCAGCCTCACTGTGCTTTGCAGTCTGCTGGAGATTCATCAAGGCCATGGAGTCAGAGGCAGTTAGCAGGCTCAGGGTTGGAAATTGATCTGTCTTTTTTTAAACTTATTAGTTCCTGATGAGCTTCTTTAAGTTCAATCTTTGTCAAGAAAGGGGCACACAATAAGAAAAGAAACAAGCGCGGTAATTAGTGGTTCTGTTGATCTTCAGTAATCTGTTCATCTTTGAGCACTAAAAAGTCAGGAGTCTGGCTGTTTTCCCCTTTTCTCCCCTTTGTAGGATCTAATGGTCTTTTTCAGTTAGGGTCTTACTTTCAAGTGCTTTATGTCAATACCTGACCATCTTTTATTTAAGAATGACTGGTGTTGCCAAGTTTTTATTCTATTCACAGGGATGGAAGTTCTTTTAACTTTCATCTCTCCTCCACTTTGGTGTGCTCACACACTGCTGCCGCTTTCACAACACAGTTCATCACAAACTCAGAGATGAGCTGCTCTCTGGGCTGCCTCCAGCTGTTCAGAACAGAACCCAGAACCACAGAAGCATGGGGTGAAAGCAAATGTGGTCGATGTGGAGCGTCACATGTAAAACGTGTCAGACGTCTGTCTTTCTAAACGGTTCAACAAAATCTGTTTTATAGATGCCATTTTATAGTATCACTGCTACTTGGGTAAAGTCCAGAGGTCTGCTTTGTACTGGCGATATTCTTCAAACCAGTTAAGTTTGTTAATGGCAAACAAATATGTACATGAAAACAGGGTCCTGATCCCGCACCGCCCTTTTTGGTTCTCTTTATATATTTGCTGCTAGAGATTCAACTGATGAGATGCTCCAGCTAATGAAGACATTTAACCGCTTGTTTTGTTTTACAAAGTTCATTTAGAAAAAAGTCTGTCTGAAAGTTAATGAGCACCAGACACCTCATCAAAGACTTAATTTGTTTTTCCTGCGTTTTTTTGCACAAATGTCTTTGAATTTAAACAGGGATGTTCAGCAGGATTAACCGCTGCAAGTATCCCAGTGGGAATGGATTTCCAGATCACTATTTCATCCAGTTGTGTTTACATAGTAATGGCGGCCTTTAGTTTTGCTTAGATTGCGGTGCAATTGACTGAATTAATAGAAATAAAAAATGTTTTCTGCAAAAGATCAGCACTTTTACTAGTATCCGTTATAAAACTGCTGAAGTGCAGAAATATCATCTAGAATTGATTTAATAGAAAAACTTGTTAGAAGAGAACCAGCTAAGCTCCAAGGCAGCAGACCGTGCTAAAAGTAGGCTAAGAGCTCCTCCCCCTTGTTTCTGCCAACTCATACTCCACACAGCCAAACTGCTTTTGTCTGCCCACTCCTAAGATGACATTTGAGCCATAGAAATGTTGTTAGGCTGACATTTAATTGCTAAATACGGCTGGGCACCGACTGTAGCCTCTTTGTGCCAACTTCTATCAGCTTCATTCATCCTAACAATCAAATGTGAAATCCCCATTAGAGGTTTGGTCGGGAATGCCGGTTAGGACAGATTATCTGTTAGAATGAAAAGGCTTACAAATTCATCCAACCATCTTAATCACTCTAATTGACCCGCTGACTGCTCTGAGCCATGCCGATAATATGAGGAATGTTGGGTCTTAGTGCTTGAGTGAGTTCCTTAAAGAGGATCAGGGTTTCTCACCTGCCGCCGCAAATTCTGTTGTGCCAGTTGCTCCATTTATCACTGCATATTAATTTCTGACATATTAATGTGTATGTTAGCGCATATGTTATCGCACAGGAAAGCGTGAGATTAGAGGCGTTGACGTCATCGTGACTGTGACAGAGCAGAAGCCAAAAGGAGGCCATCTTCTCCGGTTCCCATGATCATGCTGCGTGTACATTTTCTGTCGTCACTGATTGCGGAAAAACACATTCGAAAGCCTGAACTCACGACGTCCTCGCCGTTTGAAGGCCATCCGTATTTCCCAATCTACCATGAAATTACCTCTGTCTATTTTACCGTGTGGCAGAGTTATTAATCTTATCAGTTGTTTTGCCACACAGCTGTTAATTGTTTTGTTTTACAAGCAAAGTTTTATTAAAGCAGTTAACTGCTGCAAAATGGATCAGTTTGCCGCCTTTCTCCACACTGTGTATGGATTTGTGTGTCAGGTAAGGTAATGGGATCATTGATTGGTTCATCCATCCCTGTACTTGTCTTGTCATGTGGGGTAAAAGTGATTGCTCTGGAGTTTTTGCTGCATCATAGAGTCTGTTTGGTCCAATTAAGCCTAGCCAATCTGAATTGAGGTTCATTCGTCCTGCAGACAGACGTCATTATAATGTCATTGTTTAGATTCTCCTGTATGTTACAATCGGCCTGATTCACACATGACAGGTTTTTACATTTTACATTAAAAAGGTTCATTGTTTTTAGTAATTCAATTCATATAGTTAAAGTAACACATCATGTATTATATGCAGTGATTTCTTTGGTACATATCTGTTAATTGGGTAACACTTTATTTGAAGGGGGGTGAATAAGACTGTCATGACACTTTCATAAACATGACATAACACCTGACATGAACATGAATAAGTCTTCATGAATATTTATGACTGTTGTCATAAAGCGTCATTCGGTAAATTATGACACTTTTAATACAAAGTTGACATTATTCAAAATGTTGTTATGACAACTTGACATTAACCAAGAAATCATTACTGTTTAAACTTTACCTTTAATAACATAAAGATACCTAATTTTTAAAGTGCAATCAGTAATACTTTAATAACAAATGTATACCAGTGATTCTTTATTGGTTAATGTCAAGTTGTCATAACAAAGACATTTTGAATAAAGTCAATTTTGTATTAAAAGTGTCATAAGTTACCAAATGACGCTTTATGACAACAGTCATAAATATTCATGAAGGCTTATTCATGTGGTTATGACATGTTTATGACAGTGTCATGTCAATCTTATTCACCTCCCTGTAAATAAAGTTTTACCGTTAATTGTCCCAGTAATGAACACTTGATTACATGTCATGAAAACCCAACATTCATTTTCATAATAGAAAGCATTGGCAGTTGTTGTCTTTGGTAATTTATAATATTCAGTAAAACATACACAGGAGGGGGAACCGTTTGTTGAGGGATCTAAGCTTTAGTGTGGAGTTGAGTGGAAGGAAAAACTGGGAAATAAACAGAAAGTTGCACCCATTCAAACATTTGAATGAAAAGAAGACAATTCCTTTTGGACAAATAAATGCGTCATTGACTGTCTAGTGGAGACAATCATTGACTTTATGAGTCAAAAAACTGCCAAGACATAAACCTTCTCTAATAAAATGACTAAAATGTTGATTGAAAAACTGATTTGCTTTTAATTTGTGATTTATAACCATTGAAATGAAATGCTTACTTTGTGCGTAATGCATCTGTACATTAGATGAGCTTATCTCTGATTTTAACCATTAAAAAATTGCGATTTTGTCCTTCCTGCACACCCACCCAAACATTTTACCTTTTAAATGAGACCTAGTTTGGAGACATGGCAGAAACTCCGTCTTGTTTTCTCTTATTCTGACTTCACCATTGTTTAAAAACACCCAAACTTGCTTAAACTCTAACTATTTATAGACAAACAGCATCCCAGAATTTCACAAGGCCCTAAGTATTCTGCGAGAGTTTTAGGGGGTGGATGCACGCTCATTTGCACACATTTGCATGTCATTAGCACTTCAAACCTACAAACTTGAAAGGCTTTCCTTGTGAAGACAGTCTCGTCTTCCTCTCTCTCCCAGCCTCCCTCTCCTCCTATCTCCAACACAGTCTCCCAGGTCTCGGCTCTCTCACACAGGGAGTGATTAAGAAGCTCAGGACATCAGTTAGAAAGTTTAACCCTCTGTATCAGATTTTAGAAGTTTCCGGGGTACTGCCGTCGATGGCGTGCTCACGTTTGGTGTTCAAGAGAATCTGATGTAACCTGTAACCAGCAGAAAGGTCTGTCTCCTAGAAGGGGAAAGGGTTTGATTTAATCTTGTAGCAACAGGATTTTTTTTTTTTCACTGTTTTTCCATTTCATTAGGAAATGTTTTTACAGAGTTAAAAAAAAAAAAGAAAAGTTCTGCAACTCTAATCCTAATAAAAAGCTCACACAACCCTTCCAGACGGGGGAGGGGGTGTGGGGGGCTCCAATCGCAGCCGAAAACCTATGAGGCTGTTCGTGAATGTTCATGGCCTACGATGCAAATTATCACAAAAGATTGGATCGTTGGATTATTGAGTTATTTGTTAACATGGTCGCCAAATTATCTCACCACATGGAGAGCGAGAAAGTAAAACAGAGCGCCGCTGTAGTACTACTTCACAATCAGGCATTCAAGGTGGGGTAATCATAATTAATTTGTTGGACCTAGCACACACATTTGGCCTTGATGAACTCATTCAGCAATGTTACAGCTTTACAAATTCAGCAAAGCCAAGGCGGGACCGACAAGGGAAAAAAAGACTCAAACAGTTGTGTAATACAAAAGAAGAAAAGAAAAAAGACCAAGGATAAAATCTCCCAGCTGACTCAGTTCTTTGGAGACATATTAGTTACATGAATAGCTATAAAAAAATTGAAAAAAATGTGTTTCCCAAAGAGAATAATTGTGTTGCATAATGTAACATTACCTGATGACTGCACAAAGCTCTGTTAAATTGCCAGGTTTTTGTTACGTGAAAAAAATAATCACAATAAATCATTTACAGCTTTTTCCACCTTTAAAATAACATTCATTGTCTATCATTAAAGGGAAAAAACAAACAAGTCTGTTAGTGAAGGAGTAGCCTGGTGGCATAGCTAACAAACTTAAAAATGATCTTCCAGCATTCAGTCTTCCTATGTACAGGCCTAACATCAATTGCATTGAATGGATTTTTCTGACATTACAGCTTTCCTGTTGTGATTTTTTAAAAAGTTTGCATCCATTAGCTCAACCCAAACTTTACAGAGGTGTTAAAGAAGCACAGGAGGATCTAATTTAACTGGCAGATATTTAGAATAAAGAAAGCACTTAAATATAACACGAAGCACTCTGAAATATTTGAAAAAGCAATGCCTTGATCTAAATAAATGTTCAAAGAGATCACAGCCATTGGCATGGGGAATTAGATTTTTAAGTCTTTGGGTCTTTCCTTATTTATCCGTAAATGAGGAAAACATGGCAAAGTGGAGAACCTTTCCAGGAATTGTCAGCCTACATTATCCCAAGACTGTGTTAATTCAGGAGCTCACAAAATAACAGAATAACACTCAAAGCACTACAGAAGTATTAAAACCTCAGTTAAGTTTAGTGTTCATAATTAATCAAGAAGAAAAAACTTGGCAAAACTGGCCACAGCTAGAAGTAAGGTTCTGTTTGGAAGTCAAAGTTTGCTTACTTTTTCTGCCTTGATATGCCTCATTGATAATGACTAATGATCTTTTCTATAATTTTCCAATAACTGCACCATGTTAGGCACTTTCTTTGGCATATCATTAAAAGGACTAACTGATACATTGAAAGTAACTATTTTTCCGGTTCTCTCGAAAGCCTCTTTCAAACTTTGCAAAGAAAAAGCAAAAGAAACAAAGCAACCTCTTCTGAGAAATGGAAAATTCCCATTTCTTCTCAGCAAAGCCAAGATCCATATAGATTTTGAAGCCATACCTGCAGTCATGCAGAAAACGGTTTCTGATAAGACCTTCCCTTTTTTCTGTTAGTCAATACTAACCTCATTATGCACATATTCCAACAAGCTCTCCCCACAAACTATATTACTTTGTCTGAATAACAGATCTGCCCGCGCTCTGAATCTGTCACTCACAGGAAATTATTATATAGTTCATCTCCAAGCAAGCATTGTCAGACACAACTTTAGAAACAATAGTCTTTAGAACTGAAGTCACCTGTCTTCTAAAGTTTTTAGTTTATGTACTGGGTTATTTTGCTCGTTTTTTCTCCTGTGGTGATGCAAAAATATTGTCAGTTTGACTAAGACAAGAATAATAAGCTGGTAAGGAAGTTTAGTATTTGTGTGTCCTGAAGAGAATCAAGTATTAAAAGATAAAGATCAACTGAAAGTCTTTATTCTATTGATGTTTTTTTTTGTACTGCGCTTCCTCACAATTTAACGAATGTTTCGTTTAAACTTTAGACTCAAATTTATAGTCCTTTGAGTTATAATGGATACAAACATCTGAGGGTCATCACTGCTGACTTTTCCACCATCCATTTTTCCACATCTTCTAATAGATTTGAATGTTGAAATAACAAAGTCTTGGAATTATTATTAATTTCTGTTGATAACAGCCAGCCATCAAAATAAATTCTATCTATATCCATAATACCCTGTGTTAGGACTTTTTTTGCAATGGAGGAAATACAAAATACCAATATGTGCATGAAATCCCTGCAAACTGTTACAAAAGCAGGAGGATAATACAACACAAAGTTTTCTGCAGACTGAGAAATCCCATCTGTGAATATTGTGAAAACAAGAGTGAACCACCTGGTTTGCACTCTATATATGTTACACACTATTACAGTATTGACAGGCTGTAAATGCCTCAAGTTTTTGAAGGTTTACAGAAAGTACGGAGCATACAAACAAACTCTACATGCACGCGTTGGATTGAGACGCTTCATTTCCACAGTCGTCTTAAAGGCAGTAAAAATGCTGCATGGTCTCCGTTAGCATCGTCAATGTCCCCCTTTTAACTCAATCACCCATGACAGTTCAGACATTGCAGTATGCTTTTTATTCTTGACAGCAACATATACTTTGTCAGTGTGAAGAGTCTCTGCAAGATAGCATTTTGTTTCCAAAGATCCATCTGACGTGACAGACGCAGCTGCAGTGTTCAGTAAACTCACATTTTGCTCCTGTTGATGTTTTCACACTGAGCAGCTAGCTGAAGCGACAAGCTAACACTAACAATGTGCCTTGAAAATACATAATTATCCCCCTTTAATTATGTATGCTATGCTTAAAATGAAGATACTTATTTCAAAGATTTAAAACATTTTAATTGAATTTACATTTAAAATACAAATCTGAACAAATTTAATGAGGGATGTAAAGTATGCATAGTTTTGTAAAATTATCTTTTAAAATATCAAACTCCACAAACTTTGGTTCAAATCACAGTGACAAAACATAATCATTGATACTGAGAGCTTTTGTAAACTGAATAGAACTGAATCTAACAGAAGATAGTTGTGACAACCAAAAGCCTAATATCAGATATTATACTTAATATCAGATATTATGCTTAATATCAAACCTGTTCCCGCAGCCAGAGAAAGACTTTAAAGAGATTTCAAAACATCTAATCAGTGTCATGCATTCCTGCAAAATGTTCATCACCATTTAACCATAGCAATTTATTTTTCAAAACTGTACATAAGATCAGAAATACAATAAAACGAACATGGTGGCGAAGATGTGTTTTGTTCAGAGCCCTCTTTCAGTAAATAGTGTTGTGAAAAAGGACTTGACTCAAAGTTTTCTTTGAGGACCCACGTTTTGACGGTGTTTCAGCTGTTCCTAGGACTGCGCTCCTCTGGATGGAGACATCAGATGTTTCCCCAGAGTCACTGCCCCGAGTTTGACCGATGAGGTCATACTAGGGCCAACTGCAGTTGCCTTTACCTACTGCTTTCCTGAGGCTTTGGTATTTCTCCAGTTTCTCATGTTCCTCTGTCCTCAATCATTGTCCTCTGCTGCTCGTCAGTGATCATTGACAAGCAGCATTGGCCATTATCATTTTGGGCATTTGTATCTGAAAGTCACAGAGGATCTAAGCTCTGTCATTCTCCGCCACCTTGGGAAATAAGTCCTGCGTTCATCTGGGGGTGTCCAGTTTGTATCCCACACAGATGTTTCTGTACACTACACCAGCCAGTTGGTTATGGCACTCCATGTATTCATTCCTGCTAGTTTTTTAAAACCCAGCTGTGAGATGATGTACAGTTTCTGGGGTCTCTCTCCTTTCTGAATATGGAAGATCTATTGCTCTGGTGCTGACTCCTGCTTCTGTGCTGTCCTCCAGTCTGGCTCTCAACCCATTGGTGTCATTTGGTCATAGTAGCCACATCAGCTATCTGTCTGTGGTGCATCCCATTAAGATATTTTTCATCCCATGATGACTCCTTTAGTTCTTTCTCTTCCTGTTTCCACCGTCTTGAGCTTCAACCCTCAGGTGTATCCTCCTGATTTATTCTTGTAACTTGGATGTTTTCTTAGATAGTGACTCTGATTCTCACTGGACCACTTCCTCCCACTCTTCTGCTCTTAGTGTACATATAAATTTGCAAGTGAATTTACTAGAAAAACGTTTTTACGGTCACATGCTCAACGTTTTCCCAGAACATAGCTCCAATCGATATAATGAAGGACAATGTCACATGTGAATAAAAAAAGCTCCTAAAATCGTCGTTTGACAAGACGGGTATTTAAAACGAGTCAGCTTTTCAGTAGCTAATCTATGCCATGAATGGTACTTTTAATTACCTTCACTTGATAAAATCTGATGCTGTCATCTGGTGAAATGCCACATGAAAAGAGAAAGGCATATTTCTTTTCTTGCTGAATAAAGACTCAAGGACAAATTGTTTCAAGTAAGCCTGATTCTTTTAAGTAAACCTGGCACTGTTTCATTTATCAACTTAGTGTGGTGAAAATGTCAGGGCTGTGCGTACAAGGGTACCCAACACAAACAAAATATGTGGAAGAAGGAATGTGTTGATACAAACAAAACCAACAGTGCTGCTGAGCAGTTAGTAAAAAATAAGAATGTGGAATTTACCACGACGTTTGACCAATTACTACGGACCAAAAACTAGAAATTATCAATGGAAAGGCAAAGAAAACCTACAAGAATGTAAATTCAAGGGGTAATGAGAAAGTTTGGGGTGCTAATAAGTAAAGAGGATTCTGTTGTTGTTTGAGAAGAAAATAAACCAAACTGGGGGAAAAAAAGGAAATTAAATTAAGCTTCTAACTGAAACCATACAGCTAAGATAACGTAAAGGAAACTGAACACAAAGCCACAAAAAAACACTATATGTGATGAGATAGAATTGAATAGTTGACAAGTTTAAGACATTGACATGCTCAGAAATATTTCATGTGCATGTTTTTCTGACCTGCTTGACTCCAGGGTGAAGAGCTGTTGTGAGAGTGACCTGTGTGTACTTCTCACTTTTTAATATCAGAGTTTTCTCTGGTGTGTTGCTGGACCACCAGCTCAATAAGTCAAGTCTGACTTTTAAGAAGTTTGAGCTTGGGAGAATTTTCCCTTTAAAGGGATGATTAATTTTATGTAAAAGAAAGTAAATATCTGGAGAGATGGTAGTAGACGTGACCAGGGCAGACTCCAAACACTTCATCTCCACTGAGCCTACAAGACTAGCCCAGAGTTATGTTAAAATATTAAATTACACCGCCCTGCCATGATGCTGATATCGGTGTCTTGCTGGTCCACCAAATTCTCTCGATGAAAACCCTCCAGCAACAAACGCAGCATAAAACAGCACACAAAATATGACATATCTCGTACACTATCTACTGCAGTATACACCGGCATAACCCAAACAAAGACGCCGCATTGGCTCCCAGAAAGAGAAAAAGTCGTTACCGAATTCGGTTCACATTGATAGAAATGATGGCAGAGACTCAAACAGTGAGCAAGACAGGGCTCCATGTTTCAGAGATGTTCAAAGGTCATTTCACCAAGTCAAAACACAGATCTATCAGGAACAAGGTGGGTCTCAAATCTAACAGAGGGAAGTCCAAGTTAGGTCTGAAGTCTCCGTCTTTTAAAGTATTTGATAATGTTTCAGATCAACAAGGAGCTTAGTAGTAGACGACAATTCTAATTCAAACAGTTTTTAAATTGAGTTTACGGTTGCTCCATTATTAAAAATTGATATCTCTTCCCACTGCCAAATCAAAGGAAACCCCTGTGGTGGAAACACTGAATGAATACATCAGAAAACTTGAGAATTAGACCACATCATCAGACAATGACGCATCACAGATTCCCTGTTCTGTTTCGCATTTTCGATCCGCCGTCGTGTTTTTATTTTCACTTCCCCCTGTTTTCATGCTTGTGGAGCACAAGATCAGCTGATCCAACAAGATTTAAGAAACCTCTGGGTATACACAAAAAGACAAGCAGCATCTGATAAACTATATCTAGACAGTATATTGCAGACAGAAGTTTTGACAAACAGAAATAAATGAAAAACATTAATGAAAATGTGTAAAAACAGAACTTGCAATTGCAATTGGGGGGGAGGATGTAAGACATGAAATTTATTCCACAGATAATTCTCAACTGAATCAAAACCTCCTAATATAAGGAGAAAAATTGCTTTATTTGAAAAACTGGGAACAGAGACATTGACACTTTGACATTATGAAATCCAAACTAATATCCCTAAAGGCAGAGCACAGTGGGATTAATATACAAATGTATTTTCTCCCATGACATTCCTACCTTTAATAATAAAATTAGCACAGCTCCCCCTGGTGGACTGCAGGTGATAACTCTTTCCTCAGGTGAAAACTATATTTTTTGACCTTTGCTATACTTATGAATGAATCCACACAGTTACTGTGCTTTATTTCAATATGAACACTTAAGTAATCCAATAGGTAAGACATAGCATGTGGAATGACCAAAATATCCGTCCTCTGAATGATGAAAAGCCTGACAACAGAGCAGAAACCTTCAGAAACTTCATGTGTGCAGCTACAGATAAATCAAAATAATAGTTTGTGCATAAACATATTTCATATGTGCTCTGCTGTGTCCACTGCAAAAAAAACCCAAAAAAACATCAGTAATGAGAAGCAGCTGTTATACTTCACCAGCTGAGCTCCCAATGAAATAACACGTAAAGTGCTGCAGGCAAGTAAGTGAGACTGCTGCTGCCTCCAAATCCAATCCAGTCTGTTCATGGTGGTTACAATCAAATGCTCTCTATTTACTTGCGTTGGTTTAATGTGGCAAAGAGAAAGTGGAGGGAGGTGTTGCATTGATGTCTCTGTTGACATCTCATCTGTGAGTCGCTTAAGTTTTGAAAACAAGATTCTGCAGAGATTTCCTTTAGATATCCATTCATCCATTTTCTTACACCCTTGTCCCTCAGTGGGGTCGGGAGGGTTGCTGGTGTCTATCTCCAGCTAATGTTCCGGGCGAGAGGCCCGGAACACTGTGTTGCCCAGTCTGTCGCAGGGCAACACAGAGACACACAGGACACACAACCATGCACACACACACTCACACCTAGGGGCAATTTAGAGAGGCCAATTAACCTGACAGTCATGTTTTTGGACTGTGGGAGGAAACTGGAGTACCTGGAGAAAACCCACGCATGCACAGGGAGAACATGCAAACTCCATGCAGAAAGACCGGGGCCGGGAATCGAACCCAGAACCTTCTTGCTGCAAGGCAACAGCTCTTCCTTTAGATATCTGATTTTAAAAATGAAATGTATGCTAACAAAAGTATATTGCTCTTTTTACTGTCCCGTAATGTGAACTGAAAGCCTTATATTTAAGTTTTTTCGGCATAAGTCAACAAAGAGCACAAGTGTGTTTTACATTTAAAGCTGAAATAAGATAATTTAAAGGGACGGTACATTTTCTTGACAACATGTCCATCCCATGCTCTTTAGGTCTTCTAGCATGAAAAATGAGTCTTTGTATGCTGCATGTCAGCATTCCTTTATAACATCTGCCTTGATTAGGTGGTGCTTATGCATTATGCAAAATATAATCATAAAAAAGAGAAATGGGTGGGAAAATGTGTCATTTAGATGGATTACTATACGTGAATAGTATAGTATTCACGTATAGTGAATACTATAAGTGAATGTTAATTTACAAAAAATTTTAAAGTATCAGTGAAAGATGGATTTTTTTTCTTGACAGAACAAAAGTGTATCTAGGCTCTTAATAAAAATAAAAAATAAAAAAAACTAATTTAAATCCAGGCAAATGTAACTGCTGGTCTGTGCTGTTCAGAGTAGTTTTTATTGGAAAAGTCCTGACAGGGTTCTGGTTCTCTATATTAAACAGGGGCTTGACTGACTATGTACAGGGAAATGCCCACTTTGTAACACTGCCTGTGGTGTCCCTGCCCAAATAAACTTGAATGAAAGAAAGAGGCAACTCTACCATGCGCTGCTAATCTAATGCATTTGATTGAGCACTGATCATCAGCGTGACCAACAGGAGTTTTGGCAGACTATTGATCTGGACCACACAGGTTCGTGTTAACGTGATGCCAAGACATCAACAATGATCTGAGAGATGTAGTTGTTGATGCTCACCACCCTGGAGAGCATTGTAAGGTCATTTCTAAACGATACGAAGTTCATTATTCAGCAGTGAGAAACGTTATTCCCAACTGAAAAGCGTTTATGACAGTTGCCGTGTTGGATGGGTTCATGATATTCTCTTTATTGCACAGCAGCATCAAGCAAAGCACATCAGCACAAACATGTTAATTTTCAAGAAAGGCAGTGAAGGGGTCATCGGGATTTGAGCTTGTTGTGCAGCCAGTGAGTCAACCATAACCTCTCATGCAGCATAGAAATAAATTTTCATGCAACAGAGCAACTAAAGGTTGGCTGAAAATGGGATCATTAACCAAACAATGATTCCAAACACAGCAGTGATCTACACAAAGAGAAAAATGTACATATTGCAATGATTAGGACCTCAACTGGACTGAAACGCTGTGATTGGATCTTCAGAAGGTTGTGCATAGTCAGATATTTGCAAATCTCAGTAAATTGGAGCAATAGTACAAAAAAAGGCAAGTTGAAATGATTTAAAGCATAAGAGACTGACACACTCATACAGAAAACAGCTCCTTTAATTTAACACTGTTAAAAAACAGTTTTACAAGATATAAAACCATGAATTGCAGTTTCTTTTGACCATGTTTGTTTGACAAATTATACAGAGCAATTCATCACATATTGACAAGTTTTTACACTTTGCCAATATGTAAAAACTGTATATATAAAATGCAACCTCGGAGTAGGGAACTTTTGGTTCTGCGTTAATCCTCAGGGAAATCCTTGGATATAATGTTTCATTCATTTTTGTGCTGATCTATATCTGCTTCTTGCTTGGTGAGGGAAAAAGAGATAAATGCTAAAATCTTTATAAAACGATGACACCGGATTTAAAATTAGGACCCTCACCCAGGAGACTGGATTTTCTTCCCCTGTGGGAGAGGTAACGTCACATACTGCAGCAGTTTTCCAGTTGCTGTTGCAGTTTAGCTGTTTCAAGTAAAAAATAAAAATAAAAAGAACATTTCCTCTTAGGTTGTTGAAATCACAGGTCAAAATATGCACCTTTGAAACTTTGCTAACCTACAGGTAAACGGCACACTTTGACCCTCTACAGAAAGCTTCCCTTCCAATTACTTGGTGACATGTCCTGTTTCACTGGCACCTTCAGCGGACAAATGATGTTACGGGACTGATCAGTATAAAGCGGCACTTTGTTACCTGACCTTCTGATTTGTTCTGTTTGTAGACTTTTTAGAGTTGGATTTTTTGGAGGATGCATGGCTGTTTTGGACAACTGCCTCCTCCGATTTTGGATGTTGTTCAGCTGGAAGAATTTTTGGTCTCACTTCTGTACTTTCAGACTGTTCTAACGGAAGTACAACTTTATTACAACTGAAGTTGTAATGAGGATGTTTTTATTTTTTGCTCTTTTTTTTTTGCCAAAAAATTTTTTAAAAAGGAGCTGATTAGCATCCCAAGCGCTTAAATAAACTACAACTCCAAACCCCAGATGAGTTAATAGAAGGCAGGACCAAAAACAAGAGATAAGAGACAGGAAGTTTAAACCATGTCGTCCATCGTCCATAATGAGTAAAGATCCTGTCCCCCACTGCAACGTCCGGTTCCCTGCTTTCTGGCTGGACAGACAGGAAGCCACTTAAAGAGGAGCAGTAAAAGCAAATTAGATGGATAATCTGTACTTCTGTACTTACCAACAGTTGATGGCATCCTTGATATTGAGCTTTTAGCATATCACAACCGTTATGAGAGTGACAAAGTTTCATTCAAAAGCTTCTTCAGATTTGTTGCAAGGCTAACCGTTAAAGGGGGAGTAAAGGGTGTTGAATGGAAATGCTACAATACTCAAATTTAAATCTGCGAAAGTAAATAGACTGCATCCAAATCATTCCATTTATAATGATGTGCTGCTTTTTTTTTTTGCATTTCTGGAGGTACGGATTTTAAACAGAAGTACGTTTTTGTCAAGTTTCTCCTGGCCGACGCTTCAAGTCAGCAACTTTTGGGCTGCTTCTCTTCTTTGAATTACAAACAGGAAGTGCAAGTTCAGCCGAGGCCTAAGACCAGGTGTTAGTTTGTCAAAGGCTGCTGCCTAAAGGTAATTCTGCTCTCACATTTACAGCCATGTGGTTTTCATCCAGCTGCCAGGTGGGAAAAGCGGGTGGACATGGACCATTGGCTTTAAGCCTGGAGAACGTCCTCCCCAGCAGGATGGATCATCAGAGGAGCGGCAGCACCGTGGATTAGTGCAGCCTGTCAAGGTCTGACGCTGCAGTGACAATTTAATCGCTGAACTGGCTCTCTATCGAAAAATAAAGAAATAAATAACAACATCAAGATGAGAGGAAGGAAAGCAAGAGAGCAAAGTTAAGAGGCTGAGCTCTTCATTTATGTGATATAATTTGTCACATCAGATTCTCCTAATACTGCTGTCAATGTCTCCTGGGTCCGGGAGAAAAAACAACATCAACAGGCTCATGGAGAGACACATACAGACTTGAGCGCATTCAGCTTATCCCTAGGCTTAAGCCCAGCAGCAAGCTATCAATGAAAATCACTCATTTCCCTTTAACAGAAACATTCTAGCTTTTTCCCTGAATTCTTGAGGAAGTGTGCATAGATTTTTCACTAGCATGCACAGCTCTTTGGCAACATATTTACAGCATTATCCAGCTCAATATCACCAGGAACACCCACACGTGATTGCTACCTGACCCGTCCAATCAAGAAATATCTTAAAGTCAACCTGCTGACATGAACTAGGCTAAAAGGTCTCAAACAACAACACATTGCGACCTTATCTAAAGTAGTGTATCGCAGTCTGAGCTATTAGTCACAAATGTCGAAAACATGAAACAATCAATCTTCTTAGGAGTAGTTGGCCTATCAAGATATTTCAAGAATGCATTAATGAGTCATCCACAAATGATACCAGAGAAAAATCTAAAAAACTGAGCAAAAGCTCGATTAGGGTTGGTTTATAATGTTTATCATTCAACGACAGGAACGATACTGGACACAAAATCCGTTTTCCAGCTCTGCGCAACTGAAAGGACAAGATGACAATATGCAAAAAAAAAAATCTTAGTGTGACTTCCCAAATTATTTTGTGAAACGATGACAAAATAAAGGCTTTAAAGAGGCCTAGTCAAAGTCACAACTTTAATGCTTTAATGAGATGCTATGGCCTGATAGGCTTAGCATGCTTGAAACGTTATCCTTGCGTCTGAATTATAAAAATTCTGCAAGAGACTGTGGGCCAAAATTCTTCCACAGCAATAGAGAAAAAGACTCATTGCCAGTTATTGCCAAAAGCTGGAAACAACTGAAACGCAGCTACTTAATACCTTTATGGGCAGTTACTTTTTCACATGGGGATGAGTTAGTTTGGAAAGTTTTTGTCCATCCAAAATGATATTATAATATCAAAACTATTTTATGTTCACTGAAGTAGTCTTAAAACTAAAGAGTTGAGCAAGTGTCGCAATTAAATAAAAACTCCACATATCTGCAAGGTGGCAAATGCTTTTTAACAGCATAATAAATGCCAGTTCTTTTTTTATTTGGTAAAAGATGTTCCTAAGAGTTATCGATTCCCACAGATGAAGTCTGAGGGAAGAAGGCATAAAGCAAAAATCAATCATCCAATATCTCTCTGCGCTGTATGCTAGCATAGCACTGGGTGAAGCAATCAAATGTGCAAATCCCATTATGAATTATTCACAACAGCCGTTATGGATACCATTAGGTAGCAGTTATTTTGATGTTTGATCAATGGGGGCTGATGGGTAAAATATGATGCAAAAGACAGAGCATTTGATGTACACCAGCAGAGCAGGCTCATGATAAGTGAGTCAACAACTATTTTTTTCACCTTCTGGTTCCAAACTAATGAGGGAAGAAGTTACCATGGTGATGGTAGACATGAGCCGCCGTTCCTTGCCAGGCTTTTAATGCAAGCACAAAGACACACAGGGGTTGTGATTTCATCTAAGCTGTGAAGAATAAAAGTGAAGCCATTAAATCGGTTCTAATTTCCAAAGGAGTGGCAATCCATAAAGACACGGGCAAATCTGACCTGCTCCTCTGTAATTATCTTTAAAAATAGCATCAACCTTTTTATACCTCTTCTCTGCTTGTCAGTTTAATTCCACTTTTATTTGACACCAACTGAACCTACAATTATTCTAACATTTTATTTTTTTTTTCCATTTGATCAAAAGTCAACACTCATTACAGCAGGATTACCAAATATGCATTTTAACATTTTGAAGCTGAAACATTTTAGATCTTTTCTTTTTTCATGCGATTACACAATCCATGCCATCAAATCTTTAACATCTATAATTCCCACAAATTAGTACAAAAAGTGTTCAACTATCCTTGGAAATGAAGATGGTAAATTGTCACTGTTGAAATCAGCCATTAAAATGCAAAACGCCTTCTGTTTAATTCCCTCTGCTCTGCTGCGTCTGGCATTACAATTTTCCTATTGTCTCGATTATCACTGTGAGTTTGCATATCAATAACAGTGAACATTATTCTAAAGCCGTTATATATTGAAATTGTTGTATATACATGCAGAGACCAGTTAATGCACATTCTCATCATGTTTTGGAGAGATGATGGCAGAATCGAGTTGTTTCAAGATAAGAACAAACTTGCAGCACCTTGCGTCATCTGGCAACACAAGGCAGCTGCTGTTTACTGTTGTTGATACAATACTCCTTAAAGAATTTCACCATGTGATATGTGCAAGACACATCCCTTTTAACGCCTGTCTTGAGGATGCTGCCAGAGGACTACATGCACATTTGCATGCACCTGTCATCGTGTCAAATGTGTGACTGTTGCTGTTAGATTGGTTGTTTTTGACCAAAAGCCAAATGAACAAGCAACAAAAAAAATGTAAAATACTTTGTGAAAATCTGTAACAAAGATCACAGTAGAGATTTCCAGAGAAGGAAAAACTGTTCTATTCAAGTAGAATATGTCATACTTTTATTATGCAATACAATCATTTCACTGAATTTCAGTATGTTTAACTTCGATTTCATGTACTGCATGTACAATCTGAAAAATGTGGCTTGCATTTTGTGTTCCTGGCCCCCTGAGTCAAAACTTTCTAGAGTCACTATTCACTGTGGCTACAGTTGCAAGTCTCTGAATGCTTTTTACAGCTAGAAACAAAAGACGCATCCAATTATTTGCTAAATAACTAGCTGTCAATGAGTTTGTCGTCTCTTTTTGAGTTTCTTTACACTGGATACTTTCACTAGCTTAGCCTACCTCGTCTTGTCATTTCGAAATGTCTTCTTTCTAAAGGTCTTCTATTAACTCTACATGTCTGGTATTAACCAGGCCTGTGTGTGCAACAAAACTGATCCCAGGTTTCCAAAAGACGTAGTAAATCACAGTAAATTCGTAAATCAACTGGGGAGTAATGTTTGGATCAAACTGGTGGAAACAGATGCTTCCCCTTAACTTTTCTAGTCACTCAGGTATCTCTGCCATATATTAAAAAGAGGTTTGATGATTTGAAACATTAAAGTGCGACAAAAAGGGAAGAAATCTGCATGGGGTAAATATATTTTCAAAGCCCTGTATCTGGGTCAACGGACCAGCTGCTACAACACAGGAGACACATGGGAATTACGACAAAGAACAACTTCTCTTTCAATTTGGAACATCATAGGACAGCTTCACCTAAAACACAGCTGTTAGCTGCTGTACTTAGGTTTGGGACACTGTGTAGAGCATTTCAATAAAGGAAAAACATTTCACTAAGAGCCGTAGTTGTTAGTTTAATCACCAGATCTCCCCTGTGGTTCCATGAGACAGGCGAACTCTGACAGCGTCTCCTGTTTTCTCTTTACCTGGACGACGAACATCATGAAATAATCCTACGGTGGAACGAAGTCGTTTTATCAGAGTAGTGAAAAATGTGTAGATTTGCACACTTGACACTGATCAGTTCTTACAACTCTACATCTACAATGTAAATGAGTATTTTTTTTTTTGTTTCATAACAGTACGTGGTGACTCATGCATAAAATATGCTTAGTAATTCAGATGATGCATGTCGTTTATTTTTAGACAGCTACAAAGCCAGCATTCCCAGCACTGGTGTGAAATAGATTTTAATAGGTACATTTAAACTGACTGACAATGTGGAATGTTTTTTTATTTTTTATTTTTTTGTTAAAGTTTTAAGTTTAGAAAAGTTTCACACAGCTTCCTATTCTCCTGTTTTGCATATATTTATTTTCCTCTAGCTTTAACAGCCCACATGCTTTGGAGTGCTAGCAGTTTTTCTTGCTGCTAATCAAGAAGAGTAAACATCTCTGCAAATTGAATTAAAGGCTTGATTTACCCTAATTACTAGTGGGCTGAAAATATCATTGGCATTTATGCTGCACTCCTCTCCTGTATGTGGCTATGTTGTCATTTTCAGAGGTCAGAATTATATCAGTTAATTTACTTCTTCTGTCTTGAATTTACAAAAAGGCCAGATACAAAACTACGCCCCAAACTCTTATTACTTTTTTTTTCTTTTTTTTTTGGAAAGCCTTATTAGCTTTGGCAAATGAAAAATGGTTAGGCAGGAGAAGAATGGAGGAGAAGGGAAGAAACAGCTGATGTCATCTTATGCTGACATCTTATAATCTGAAAAAAGAAGGAAAGTGTTTAATGTACAGCGACTTGCTAAAGTTCAACCCCTTCAGATTACAACCCCACACTATAATTTCATTTTGTGATATTTTGTGTGAAAGACCAAGAAAACGAAGCACGTAATTGCATGGTGAAAGAAAATAAGTGACGGTTAGCAACTCTTTTTACAAACAGAAATCTGAATGACGTGACTTGACAGCTCCTCGAGTCTTGGAAGATGTGTCCACCGCTTTGAACATCGATAGAAACTGAAATGTTTGCCCATTCTTTGCAAATTAGCTCAAACTCAGTCAGTCTGGATGGAGAGTGTCTATGAAGAGAAAATATTAAATCCTGCTACGGAGATTCTCAACTGAACTTCGTGTGCACATTGTCTACCTGTATCACCTGGTATTTAGCTCCAGCATGATGCTACCATCACCAGGTAAACTGCGAGTGGAACTTCTTGTGGTTCTCTTTTGACAAAGGCTTTTTTTTTATTATTCCACAGAGCCCAGCACCCGCATTCTCAAAGGTTCTCTGAATAATCACCTACTTCAGCCTAAAAAATCCCTGCCAAGGAGCCCCAGCTTACGAGTTATTCAGTCAGCGGTTGAGAGCAACTCTGAGCCAAGAGACGATTAAATTCCCATCTTAGTGAGGTGTGGTTGACCCTGTTGCTAGGTGTGATTCTGTCAACCATCTTCCCTGTTAAACCCTCTTGAAGATTTGAACGATAATCCATGGAATTTGCATCAAAACTGTTTGAAACGTCTCAACAGAATTTCTTTAGTAAAGTGTTTTCGTTTCGTGGTAAAAGATTATGAGAGTAAAAGTTTTCTCAAAACAAACTCAGAGTTCGCACTTTACTCATTGCACCGATGTCGTTAAACAACATCCACACGGCAGTGATTTTTGAGTTAAATGATTATATTCCTACGATTTAGTGGGTGAACTTCTGTCAGGAAAAAGAAGCAACCTTTCAGCAAAAGTACCTACAGCCCTGTAATCATTCTTTCACACAACAGGCACTCAACTGCAGGAAAACTGGCAGACAGTGTCTCTAGGTTAGGTCTCCAAGTCTCTCCTGAGCCCGATATTCAATCATTCAACTCCCACTAATTATAGCCCAGAGTAATGATTGTTCCAAGTCTTCAGGGTTTTCTGATGCTCTTGCACAGGTGATACATTTCAGTCCACACCAAACCTGATCAGCTGGAATGGGATCTAAAAACATCAGAGAAAACAATATAGGTGTCTTGTTTTAACGTACAGTCTTAATGGTTTATGTTTTTGCACACTAAATAATAAATCATCTGTTTAAACATTTTGATAAATAATAAATTGTGTTTGTAAATAAGACCGCAATACTTGGTATGTTTGATTTTTTTTTCTTCTTTTCATATTTAATTCTCTGTCAGAATATTGTCTCGTGCTCATGTTTCATCCCCTACATGACACAGATCTGTTTTTTCTCCCTTTTTTGGAGATGTAAGCTTTGCTAATCCAAGTACAGGTGCTAATGAGGTGTTTTATTATTATTCACTACCAATCACATAACTTCTCTCTCAGGAGAACATGTCTTATCATGTATTGTTAAAGCGATAGAGACATTTCAGTGCTGATCTCCACAGAGCATTTTACTGAAACAAGGCAACGTAAAAACAAGTTAAGTACTTGCTTTATTTTTTTAGAAAACGCAATATAATCATATCTGCATTGCTTAAAAGTATTCTTTGCTGTCTGTAGATATATATATTTTTTAATGTATACTTTATAACCTTTTTCCTATATTTTTCTTTTAATTATATTCATCTACAGTAGGTGCAACAGCAGCACACAAACCAAGTGCTGGTCCAAAGTTTTAGGTATCTGCCATCAACATTTCTGAAACTGTGAAAAGCAAAGTTAATAAAATATGACGTGAATTCTGAAAAGCAGAAAATTAGAGCTGACACATCTCTTTAATATTGCAGCCAATATACTCCTGCATGGTCAGTACCTCCAACTTTAGAGAGTGAAAATACTTTAAATGCAGCTTCCCCCCCCCTCCTCAAATATAAGTATGACCTCAGATTTGATCAGATTGACAACTGTAATGAGGTTGGCAACTCTGACTCTCTGGGCCGTAAAAACCTGTAACCTTACCCTTATCCATGGAATCTCCATGCTTTATGAATATCTATCTGATTCTATTCTTCGCCTTAGTGGTAAATTCAAAATTTAAATCAATCTATTTGCACAATCAAGAGTAAAATTAGTTCCAGTTATTTTAATGAGCAGAAGCATGAGCAAACATGTTGTTATGCTGCGCTGCATAATTTTCTTCATGTTGGGAAACTGCAGTAAATCGTTTCGGACAGCGTCAGCCTGCTGTACGTTGCAGCGTCCAACTCATGCTCCATGTAGTGCAGTGAATTTGAACAATTTCACAGCAGACTCTTAACATTCCCAAGGTTTTTGTAGATTTATGGTGCTATTTATGAAACAGGGAACCATTTTAGTAGGTAATTATTGTACTGTGTCTGGTAGTTATCAACACAGCTGTGGTCAAGAGCCTTGCTTGAATATTTGCAATTATTAGCCCCCGTGATGAATTTCGCTACCAAGAATTCATATTTTGCTAACCTTAATAGGCTGTGAATAGCTAGAGGAATGAGACTCTATCAGCAACTTATACATGGGAAATAAAGTATGCTAAAATGAGTTGCACTCAATATTATTTTCAAATTCATTCGCAGTCCCCACTTATAAGGTTTCCTTCATTTGTGGCCATGACTTCTAGACTCTGATCTGCTTCACCTCAATTTCACAGCCAGCATTACTGTTAAAACGCCTTATCAGCTGTCTAAAAGCACTTTTATGTCTTCTTATAGCTTTCTCCTCCTTTGTGGACATCAATTATTTTCATTTTCAGAATGTTACAAAGATGCTTTGACAAGACCAAGATTGCTAAGAGAGTTGCTTTGACGAGCCCGAGATTGCTAAGAGAGCGTTTGAAGAATCTGAAATTTGCATCACCTCGTCTCTAACCTTGTGTCACAGGTACTGAAAGCTAATTAAGATCTGCAACATCAAGGGGCCACTCTGTTTTTGGGTTGCCAAATATATGGATATCAGCACACCCTTTATCAAAATGATTTGATCTAACTTATATTATTTTATCTGTGGCTACTCATTTCACCTTCGCTCCTGTAAAATCCAGTTCATCTTGTATTCAAAGAAAGATAAAGAAATGCATTTTCTTCTATCAAAGATTGGAAAAACATAATTAGACATCACTAAAGATCACTAAAGGCACCAGTCGGCTCCAGAAATTAAAATTTTAGTAGGTATGTAATTGTTTATTTGATGGATTGTTGCATGTTAGCAAGTCTAATCCATATAGTTTTATGAAAAAAAGCCCCACAACGGAGTCATCTGTTCTTTTTCGTCATTTCAAACATGCATCTCTGGGCAAAAAGAAAAGAACTTAGAAAGAATACAATGTCTGATCAAAGAGAGGTCTTGCAGAAGCTCCTCTTTTAAACCTTTCATTAAAATGCATCACAGATTAAAGGGGTCATATCCGACAACATTTATTCCAAGGTTAAGATATGAGACGAGAGACATTTCATGAAATTGCTATCATTATTGAAGCTTTTGTCAGATCAAAGCAAGAACATGGGGTAAATCATATTTGGACCCAGTGTGCCTTTTGCATAGAAATCCTTTAATACTTTGGGTTGTACAAATCAAATAATTTGACTCATGATGGTTGTAAAAATAGTAGTTTAGATTAGTTTCCTCAACAATTTCCAGTTTAATTTGTTTTGTTTGTATAAGAGGAAACAATCAAGTCTTAATTAAAATGTCCAAAGTAGAAATGTTCCAAGAAATTGCTCACTGGTCAGACCCAGTCAGTTTTCCACATCGTTGAGACTGACTGGCAATCAGATGGTTGAAGGCTCAAATATCTGACATTTTTTGAGTCAGTCAACACACCGTATGAACTGCTTCCAGATCATAATGACAAGAAGAATTAAAATCTTCAAGAAAGAAAATCCACATTTTCTACATGTCTGTGGTTTATTCATGCTGAGAGAGAGCAAAATTTGAAGCATATAACAGTAAGGCTCAAAAAATACCCTGCTCTTCTTCATCCCTTTGAACTGTTGCACTCTGTCTGTTGAGGGAAATGATTGATTTGGAAATGTGACAATAAGGTCAGGATCTATATTCTTTTGAAGAATACCCTCAAAGACAGTGTCACGTAAAGCTAGCTGGAGTAAATGTGCATAATTTAAATTAGCCACACATTTATACGTAGCACGTTTTTCTGATTAGGAATGGGCAATATGAAGTTGGTTTTTTTTCATAATACTGAAAAAAATTACAGTTAAAAAGTAGTAAAATGTCAATGCAACAACCACTCTAATATACTTGCATACTCTATTATCAAACGTTAATCTTTTCAGCACTCAAGATGCTGTACAGCAGTACACAATCATGGCATTCAACTTTATTTTCTAATATATTAGCAACAAATAGCACCATAATAAGAAACAGTATTCCGCTCTTTGAACAAATAACAGCTAGTTTAGTATCTGTCCTGCCCATATTGTCCCTTTTAGGGGTCAAACATTATCAATCACAGTTTTTATTGCAATAATTGTTTTTCTCTGAGATACGGATAACCAATGCAAAAATTAACCATTCCTACTTCAGCCAGATTAAATTCTTTTAGAAGAAATCCAAGTCGTTTTAAATCGCCAAAACGTTTAAATCGTTGCACCTTCGTAACCGGGGTTATGAAATGGAGGAAAAAATACTAATAGAATGAAAAACGTCCCTAACCCTCGCACATCAGCACAATTCTCACTTACCTGCAGTGTCTGTGAACCCCAGCCACAGTTTCAATGATGGAGCATTCTCCATCATTCAGGCAGAAGGCCCGGTCCTTATCCTCCACACATGACTTAAAGACCTCTGAGCGAACACTTGGAGGTGTTGGGGCAAGAGCTGAAGGGACAGAGAATGAGAAGAAGGATTAGAGTTGGAAAGAAACAATGTTTCTTCCCCGACTTTCTTTTCCTTCTAAACTCCTAGCTAGCAGAGAAGCATGTTTTCATTTTTTACATTTATTTGACAAATTGCTCTATAGCATTTCTTCTATTGTACTAAAATGGCCACTCTCTTCAGACTGGAGGAGGCATTCATTCCTTTCTGATTTATGGAACTGTGTGGGCTAAACATAGAAAGCTTGGGGATCTTTTTATTTGCTAGGAAACGATTAATATGAGTATTCTCAGCTTGACTGTTTCTGTGTGCCTGATTAGATAGACAGGAAAATGGTGGCAATTTAAAACGCTCTAAATTGTTTTACACAGTTTTTCACAAATAGTGTTTTATTCTTGGTTTGCTCCGTTTTTAAATGATGCAAAACGAAGTCCGGTCGGTGCTTCGACCTGCATGCGACCGAGCAAAGAGGCAGACCAGGGACAGTCCGGCTGATTTGTCGGTCATTTTCTGCTTCCAGGCTGACCCTAAACTGCTCCCTCATAAAGAGCACGGCTGCCATGAGCAAGCACTGCAATGCAGGGTTCTCCACCCAGTGAAATATGCACAGCTGTCAGCCAAGTTATCAGAGCAACATAA
Organism: Poecilia reticulata; assembly: GCF_904066995.2. NCBI lineage: Eukaryota > Metazoa > Chordata > Actinopteri > Cyprinodontiformes > Poeciliidae > Poecilia > Poecilia reticulata. The sequence continues at coordinate 4,587,371 of NC_088848.1, read as the reverse complement.
ATATTCTGTGTGAGACTGCACACTAATGAGTGTGAATAAAAAAACCCACAAAGGGACACGCATGCATACCCCTCCACACACACACACACACACGCACACACACACACACACACACACACACACACATGCACAGATGCACAGAAATGATCACTCTCAAGCACTTTTTGCACCACGTAACCAAGCATCAAAAATGGGATTGACTGGTATTATGCCCAATGCCACGCCACTACAATTGGATTACACACAAATTCCCTGTTCATCCATTTACTTTGTGCACCCGGTCACACCTTTCTAAACACACTTTTATTCACAAGTCATATTCCGGTAATTGTCTTTCATTTTGTGTGAATCTGCCACATATTTCATGCCTGATCGGCTTTGTATTGCTCTCTCGCTGGAAAATGACCTTTTTTTCTTTCTTTTTCCTTTTTTTTGTATTTCAGCTGAGACTTTTGTGACCAACTGTATGAGGAGACAGGGAGGGAAAACTGTAAAATCTGTTTGTTTTGTCTTGGAGTCCAGCTCAATCTATGTTTTGTTTATGGCTATTGATCTATAAATCTAGGGCTTCTTGATGTAAGACCTCAGAGATGATGAGAGATCAGAGGGAACACAGAAAGAGATATATGCTGCTCTCGGGGCCAGCAGAAACGCCGCACTGACAGAGTTAAAACTGTAAAGGATAAAATCATGCCTCCTGATACATTTATGTACAAAATTCCAGGGTTTTTCATGGGAGAAAATGTATTAATGAATTATATTTATAAGTAGATGCATGAGATTATAACCAGGTGGCCACTTTCCATCTCCAATCCCAAGTTGGAGCAAAAGCACATAATAATAAATACAGAAATAAAAATGACGAAAAAACACCAAAGAATAAGAATAAAACAGCCTTAAAATCTATACATCTCTACATCTTTGCATATAATCAATGTTGGCATTTTGGGCTTTCCAAGAGCCAGTTCTTAAGATGTTTTTTAAATGAGATGAGAAGTGAAAGGTCCCTTATGTTACTCTGAATTGCATTAAGTGTGAGAAGAACAATAGTGAAAAGCAGAAGTTTTCTTATGTGGAACTGAACAGACGTCCCTTCACCTGCCATCTTTCACTCACTGGTATTTTTATTAATGAACCATAGAGACGGAGCATCTTGATGTTTTACAATGTTGTCCCAACTTAGTCGTTCCTGTTATTGGGCTATAAGGCAATGATGACATGATTTAACCTTTAATTTGTGTTTATGAACTATTTCAACTGGTTTTACAACTGTTTTGCTGGCCAATGAAAAAAAACTTATCAGTATGTAATATGAAGAGTAGTCATGGCATCAAAGTGTAACTTGGCACCTAGAGTTAAATTATTACTTTTTAAAATTGTGAATCAAAGAAATCTTTGAAGTGTTGCACCCTTTCTAGTTTTTTATCTTGGATAAAACAACAGAATCATCTCCAGCATTTGGAAGTGATTCAGTAATCAGTTTTGGATAAATTAATATTTAAATGAGATCTCTGGATCCAATCAAGTATTTTAAGATACCACATAAAAAGCGTATGGTGCTATTGATTTATGGCTAACATTTCTAGAGTTTCTATAAAACAAGGAGGAAATGATAAGAACAAAGGGAAAGAGAAAGAAGGTCCTACAAAGCTGAAGTGAACATTAATGTGACTTTACAGAAGGCAAATGAAAGCAGCTCAGAGAGGTATCATGTTTATGTGCCACATGTGTTTTTATTTAGAGGTCTTCAGTGTGTGGGGATAAGAAAAAAAAACAAAAAACGTTGCTTTCACTCACCAGATTGTACACTGTAATATTAATTCCACATATTCCCAGAGTGGGACGTTCAAAAGGTTAGCTATTCCAAGATGCTTCTTTATTAATAGAAAATAGAGCACAATGGTCCCAGTGGTGAGCACGTCCCTCGCAATAATTGTCATGGCCTTCAAAACTCCCTCGTATCCATCATTTAAAAAGCAGCAGTGACTGGTGGCGCATGAGGGAAACAGCACAACAGAGATTCAGAGACAACCCTCTAAATGTTCAGTCAGAGCTGAAAGTTTAAAGCTTAATGTCTTCTGACGAAACTGGATTTGCACTTTATGGATGACCTTTGGTCTACTGACAGGGTAGCCAAGGTCACGAAGAGGATCATCTGGTCTAAATCCGCTCGAAAACGTTACGAACATGCCGCCGTCTCCAAATTGAACAGCAAAGCTGGAGCAAAGAGCCTACCCTGATCACTGATCACTGATCTCCGATGACGCAAGCACAGTCTGTATGGAAAGTGCCACACGTACGGCAGCCATTCATGTGTCGCATGTTGTTGCCGGAGCAGGAAGGGGAGGCTTAGAACAAGGTCACGGAGGCACTGATAACACGATACTCTAGGAATCCATGATGATATACGATAGGTCTGTCTTATTTTTTTGCTGCGAGTGAAGGAAGCCCAACCGCAGCAGCAGTTTTTACATCCTCCCTTCATACAAATATACAGATGTCAGTTGTTACCTAGGAACAAACAGGCAACATTAATGCTCACATTATAAGAAATATAACAAGTAAAAACCTGGAAAAGCAGAGGTGTAATAAATCTGATGCGTTTTTTAAAATTCTTTTATTGAATGAAAGGAGCTCATTTCTTATGTTTGATCTAATGTACATGTGTTTCCATGTGTGCTTCCATTTTATACAGGTAGATTTTACCTGTATACTGCCAAAATAATTAGATGTGAAAAGATGTTCAATATGATTTAAATGTAAATGGTTAGCACTGTTTCTTCCCAACTAAGAGCTTCATGCTTTCAAATTTCAGCAAGGCTTTGTTTTTTTGTGTGTGTATGAAGCTAGTTTGCTCTCCCCATTTGTGAGTGGGTTTTCCCAGGATACCGTGGTTACTCCGGTTTCCTCCCACAGTCCCAAAAAACATCCATGTTAGGTTAATTGAAGGTTCTAAATTGTGTGTGTGTGCGTGCGTGTGTGTGTGTGTGAGTGTGAGTGGATGCGCGTCTCGTGTGTCTAAATGTCGGCCTTGTGATGGATTGTTGACCTCTCTAGGGTTTAGCCTGTCTGTAGGCTGCCGGAGACAGCTACCACCGCCCCAAATCTTGCAAAAATGAATAGAATATTTTGGATATAAAACCTTGTAGGGATGGAAAATATGATTTTATAATTTAGTTAGTTGCAAGATACTGTTCTTTCAGACAATAAGATTTTATGTGGCGTTTCTACCGGATTATTACAATTCCAACTTTCCAAAGTGCTTTCTACTTCCCTTGTTTTTCCTGCAGTGTGCTGTGACACTAAAAATAATTTGCACATTGGGACCCCCATATATGCTGTTAATGATTCAACCACCTCAGGAAAAAAAATCTATCTTCCAGCCGTCTTCCTGTAACACCTTACAAAACTTCATCTTTTCTTTTTGATGTAGTTTACAAAACCGCTGCAAAAGTTTTATTCACTTCCAACATCCAGTAAAAGTGAATCAACACCGAACATGCACCCTGCTAATTCCTGCAAAACAGAGGAAAACTCTTCCAGCTGAAATCCTCCAATAAAAACAGTCTACTGTTGCTTGTCAAGGTCTGCAAACAGACAGCGGGGACTGAATAACTTTTAAAAAATCTGCAAAAACACCTGCCAACACCTTCAAGGATTACCTCCCCTCTTTTAGCACTGCTGGCTGCGTCCACTCCAGTCATCTTTAGATACGTTTGTCCTTGAGCAATACCCGCTGTCAATGTATTATGGGTTTCCATTTCATCACTGTGACAGCAAAGAAATGATGCAAAAAAATAAAAAATGAAATAAAATCTGCTGTATAACAGGTGCTGCTCCGTCACATCTGAACAAGCACCTGTCAAACAGGACCAATGTCAGAATGATTCTTTAAACTTCCACCATTAGGAAAAAGGGAAATTACTGTACATATTGTGCAGCAATTACATAATTAAAAAAAAAAAAACTCTTCCATTTTCCACGTTTGGAGCTGTAATTTCCTGATGATCCCAGAAAGAAAACCTTCTCTATCTGGTTTCCAATGGAAAACCAGTACTGATACCAAGCTCTTGAAAACAGGCTCTTCTTCTTTGGTACCGTTAGGATGGGTCTTCAAGCTGACTTATTACAACAAACTTGCACCTTGCTTTTAAATTATTTATTCCTCACTTTTACTAGCCATTATTTCCACAATAAAGCCCTCACAATACCAGCCTCAAGCAAACTGCATGAGCCAGAATGTGTGGAAAAGGTGGTGAAAATGTGCAAATAAATGGCAGCTGCAGTGGGAAAGTGATTCATCCCCAACTCTTTGAAATCATTTTCACGTCTTTCACTTTCCCCGAAGCACAAAGGCAATCCAGATTGCCGATTCCCCCTGTACTTTTGGAGAAATCTACGAGCAGGGGATCGCAGATTCAAAGGATACTTGTAGGGTACTTATCAGGGCATTATTTGTTTTAAATTACTACTTACAGTATCTTCTACAATTTTGCCATGTTTTCTTTAATACCAAATCTCTTAATTAAACGTTAATTCATCAAGCAACAGAGTAAGAGTCCTGCATTCCTTTGAGGTGCACCTGTACAGCCAATCAAACTGCTCTAAAAAAGATTTTTCCGTTTCTGCAGTCACATGCAGCGCTGCACTTTGCAGCATGTGTCAAAAGTATGCCCGTATCTTTTCTCATGAAAAATTCAAGTTGGAAGGTCTGGATTGTTAAGCATCACATCTTTTTGGCCCTTCAGCCCTTTTGAGCTGCTCTGGTATATATATATATATATATATATATATAAAAAAAAACCTTGGGTTTGATTTTTGGCAACTCTTTTATGTCAGATAAGCAGGTGTCAAGAAAAGCTTTTGCAAGCGCAGAATCATTTCCAAGGTGAAGCCTCACACCTCAAAGATCTGGAAGAAGCTATTCACTTTTATCACCTCTCTATTAGAAAACCGAACTGCTCTCTATGTCAGACCACCTTGGATTGCATCATTTACAAACTGCTAAAGGAAACAGCGGGTTGACTAAAGCTTTTTGTCCTGTGCGTGGTCCCAGTGGGATCAAACTGACTGTGTGTGATTTTACAAATCTTTCGAGGTGTGTGTGGTTTCGAGAACTGACCGTCTAATGGGACATCCCATCCCATAACGTACCCTACTTTTTTTGTTTTTGTTTTCCAAGTTTCCACTCATATTTTGAGCTCTTTCGTAATGAGCTCCAAGTCTTTGGTTGGAACGCCTCCATCCAATCACCCTGATATTTAGGGCGACCTTGTTTCCAAGGTGGTTGAATCGTTAACAGCATGTGTCCCAATGTGTTCATTATTTTTAGCTTCACAACACACAAACAAGGAGAACGGAAAGAAGATTTTAGGAGTCAATTACATAACCGCTTTCTCCTATTGATGTGTTCTTGATCATCCAACAGATAACAGAATATAACTAAAGTTTTCATACTGCAGTTAAAGCACCACTGGTGATAAATTGACAACCTTTAAAGGTGATCTAGTTAAATGTCTGTATCAGAGATTTACAACGTAAATAAAAACCTAACTAACATTTATGTAGCACTTCTGACACTAATGACTGGAAGTCACAATTGACTTAAATCAAATATCCCCAATATTGTTGCCGTTTTGTTGTTGTTGTTGATGTTTTCAGGTGGGACTGAAGGGAGTTTGTCTTTATGAAGGAAGAAAATCAAATTACAAATATCCAGCCCTGCTGTACTAATATTTGAAAGTGTCAACGGAGAACCATTGGGATCGACTATTTACAGCTTAAAGTGTGCACACAGCATGTACAACCACACAGCTGGACATTGTGGTGATGAGTTTGCAACAAGATATTCTAATAGTTTGAAATGTCTGATACCAGCCATTTGCCAGTACAATGGTTGGTTATCAAGGAGACAAAGCACAGGCTGGTGCAGCAATTTTCTTCACCAAATAGACCAATGTATTTTTCAAGGCAATTTCCTCTACTGACTGGGTTCTAAGAAAAGTCACAAATGCTGCTATGCATGGTATTTATTCTCCAACATCTCAATATTGTTTAGAAAAGAGAAGCACCATATATGAAATGCTAATGAATTACAACTTTTTTTTTTATTAACTACCTTGGAAAAGCATAAACACAAAATCCTTGATGAGAGACTGCCAATTTCTTGACTGACTTTTGAAGATTTGTTTGCTTCCTTTAAACTACTAATTTCTCAAGTGGCACCTGCTCAGAAAACCAAGACAGGTGAACAAAAGAAGACCCGTAATGACAGGCAGGCTGGAAAGAAAGACGTAGACCGATCCCAAAATAAAAGCAGCAAACATCGGAGTGTTTTTTTTTTTTAGAGGTGGAGGGAGGTGGGTGTTCTGAAAGGATTCAAAACCAATCCAGAGTTAGCCACATCTCTGCTTTACAAGGAAGGGTCTGTAGTGCAGCAGAGAGCAAGGAGGAGGGACTTGTTCCATGTGATTGTTCAAATGTTCAGGCCAAGTCTACGGTTTCTCAAAACTCCTTGCTGCAGCTTTAATGTGCTTCATCAGTAAATTTCATAAAGCACTCGAGCCAGCTTTTTGTCTTCCGTATTAATACATTTTAACTTGACATTTATGGGCTGTAATGGTTTTAGATACAATAAGGGGTGAGTGCTCCTGTTGTAATTATTTTCTCCTGCAGTGAAACACATAATCATATTTATACCATCCACATTCAAATGAACTCTCTTAATTTACAGTAATACGAATTTATAAGATCCGTTTCATGACAGAGCTTATGTAATCCGACCTCCTGGGTTCCCACATTCAGCAGAATCTATACACAAACGCTCATTTACATACAATTAAGTGAAAATGAAAACGTGTCAGCACAACTGCACATTGTAGCCAGAGTATTCTTGCCATAGACAACATAGGAGACAATCCCATTTACAACTGTAGCAGTTTTCCTTCTATGGCTTCCTTCTAATGTGCTCATTAGTGTTCTTGTGCTGAGCCTCATCCCTCCAGAGACGCTGGTTGGGAGAGAACCGGCTGTGTTTACTGCAGCTCACATCAAAGAGCGCCTCAATACGTACAGGGAAAATCCTGAGAGAGCCTGCTGATTGGTTACCCATCATGCACTGCTGCTTTTTGGACAGAACCATTTTCTGAGAAATACAAAATGCAGTGAGTATGGAGAATAAACAGGCTCCGGCTATACTGTCTTTCACAAGGATTTGAAAATGACTGGGATTTGTTGTTTCGGTCTCTTTTTCTGTTGTTGTTGTTGTTTGTCCTTTCGTCTCTGAAGCAGAACTTCACCCTCTGTAGTAGGATCAAGAAATTGTAATCATGTTCTGGGACCAGTGTTTTAAATTCCAACAAAAACAAATGTCTACATCCATTTCTCATTACCTTTTACATGGAACGAGTACAAACCAGAACAATGCGCTGCATTATTCATCGCGCCAAATCCTGCAGCTTCAGAGAAGCAGACAGGACTCCTATCTTCAAGACTTCTATAATGTATGGTAATTCTATGGTATAAACACAGCTGCCACTAACTGCACTTAAAGTCATAAAAAATAAATCTGATTTTTTAACTCCTAACATGAGACACAGTTCTCAGAGAATCGTTTACACAGTTAAAGAAGCAGGGTTTCAGCTCAGCATAATACTTTCCGTTTATCAGGTTCTGGCATGACATGAGGAAAAAAAGGTCATGATTTTAATTAAACGCACCGTTTCCTGGCATTACCTGTGAATGCATAGTGTTCTAGAAAATGTTAATAATACAATCCCAAAGGCTTCTCTTGTACGTGTTTTTGTTGTTGGCTTTATAAAAGAAATGCACATTTATTACTTTCTCAGTTTGAAGGTGCTTCTGTTTTCGTTTTCAATGAAAATGAGGATAACCTCTGATGATGTATGGAAGATCATAAAAGGAAAACCTGCATGACTGAGTGGGCACTGCGCTTGGAGATGGAGGCTGAGCACAAGAGCCATTAGCTGAGCATAGCTTAGAGATATGACCTATGAAGCAACCACACCGCTGCTTCTTCCTGTAACTGCCCAGCCTCTTGGATACCAGGATGGATTGTTTACAGCTGATGGGGCAGACAAAGAATGTACACTCAAGGAAAAGTGTTACAGTCAAGTGTTTGAGCTTTGGTTTTCATTTGTGTTTGTTTATATTATTTCCTTGCTCATTTTAGTTTTACAGGTCACTATTCTGTTTTTGCTTAAACTTGCTCAATAAATGAAAATAAAGAATAAACCTTTAGGGGCTTCAAGGAAAGGATCAGACAAAAAGAAATGTGAAAGAAGACAGGGGGGGTAAATACTGGAAATATTGAGTACTGGATGTAAAATAGGAAAATCTGAGAAAAGAGCAAGAGTTAAATATAAGAATTGGCTAAACTTCTTACATTTAACTCCTTTTTTATTGAACAAATAAAAAAACTGTTCATAACAGATTGCACTTAACACAACCTGGTCACACTATGCAAAATCTAAGAAATAACCAAAATAAACCAGAGCAGAAAACGAACCACTGAAGTGACTGAAAATCCTCCAACTCATGAACCACAAGTTATTCTAGAAATAAATCTAAAATGTCACTTTGCTTTTGGTATTAAGTACGGCATCAGTGTATTCTGTTTAGTTCCAGTCATAAACAAAATGATCCAATGTGTTCAATTCAAACTTCCAAGATTAAACTCAATATTTGTGTTTGTGTAAGGAAAAAAATATAACTTCATGGTTTTATTGACAGCACAGCTGATTATGAAAACTAAGATGAAAAGTCAGCGACGGTGAATGAATTATGTTGATATTCAAAATCATGCAGTTCAATATCTGTTACCTTAGGTTGTGAACACGGCTGTGCATCACGAGCCCCATCTTATGTGTCTCGCATGATCGTCAAGACAGACAGACAGTCCCGGGAGACCCTCTGTCCCTGACATGACACAAACAAATAGTGTCTGACCAGGTTAAAGGTGGCAGACGCTGCTGGTGAGCAGGGTTGAGGAACACATGGCCTTGGCCGCCATGACAGCTTGATGACAGGCATTTAGAGGGACATTCGTCACAGGTTGTCCTTCACCGTTGGCCAACTTGTGGCGGCCCTGTGGTCTCTAATATGGGTCTTGTTCGAAAAGTCTGCATTTATTCCCCCTATGTTGGTCATTAAAAAGTATAGGAATCATTGTTAATGAAGAAAATTCATATCTTTTCTTCACTGTATTCAAAAGCCGAGTTTTTTCTTTTAATTCTTGGCCATTAAACTACTTCAGTGAAGCAATTATTTAACGCCGTCAATTTTAGATAACTTGAACAGTATTTCATAGTTTTCACATTATTACACCCAAAGCAGAGAGGTTAATAAGGTAGACCCCTGTAGACATCACACATACAATGAACCTGAAGGGAGCCAGTCAACTCCCTAATGAACAGTGTTAATTATCTACATTATCTCCTGACCCCGGTTCAGGTGACTCTTGATTAAAGTATGAATGATGACTGTACATATAACAAGTCAGCCCCTGCAGTCCTAAGCCCCTCCCTACTGCCACAAAGCAAACAGTGCAAGCAGATTGTGAAATTTCACTCCACAATCCGTGAAACAGCACAGAGGAGACGTTGCACCGAGAGTCCAAATTGCCTGTTCTGAGCTGGACCAGAAGGCTCAGCCTGTTTGTTGTACGATGTGGACGACAGCTCTGTTGGAGCAGCGTCTCCACTGTCAGGTACGGCCCGAATGTACAACAGCATAGGGTGTGTAAACATCAGGGGAGCTAAGGATGTTTCTGAGCAAGTCACATACTAGAAGACGGATGGTTTATCCCCAAAAATGTCTTGTGGCAATTTGGGTTTGAGCCGAACTATGTGCATTATTAAACAAGTTCTCAGATTTCCTCACACAGCCAAAAAGAGAATGACTTTTAGCATTTTTTTATGTTCAATATAATCCTTTAATTTCACCACATTATTGTCTAACTTACAGCTACATTTACTTTCTCACCTGACTGAATCATCTGAGGAGAGAGTTAAAAATGAGGGTGATGTCCACCTGAAAGACTTAAACACCCTGAATATTCACCGTTTAGAGAGGTAAGATATCGTTTATGAATGTAAAAACTATAAACATAAAAGAGTAAGACACTTTTTGTTATCATTCTAAATGATTTATATTAGGTTCTCAACAAACATCTTTCATACAGTTTTGGTGTTCTGCTCTTCCGCAATGGGAGACTCCAAAAAATGATTAGGCAATTAATAATTTGGGCTGACAGTTGTGGTAAAACCAGCAGGTGGTTGTTTCACAGACATCCCACTCATAGCTTGGCTTATTGTTGTTTTAGACTAGTATTAGTGACCTTATTTTGAATGAATGATGGTATTTCAATAGTTATTTGTGTTGGGGAGACTCACAAAGTTGTAGCAAAGGATCATATTTGCGTCTTTAGCATGGAAGACTGTATGTCTGCCATACGATCGGAGAAAACTAGATTTACTCCAGTACTTTTGCTGGCATCCCATTAAAAGGCCTTCAAACATTAGATGATCGATAAGTTTTTAAGTTTGAAGGTGTACATTTTAAAACCTGATATATCTTGAAACCAGTATTATTTAATAAATACTTTACATAAAACCGATAAACAGATGGTCAGACTGGCTGAATTCCTGGTTATATTTAGCGCTTTTAAACATTTTTGAGGATTACTCTTCCCTCACACTGTAGTCAACTATAGAAACGTGAATCATAGCAGTGACTCAGACTCTGTTTTTAGTCTGCAGAGTCTCCTGTAGCAGTTTATGAATGTAATCTGCCAAATGTTATTGACTTCCCTTGTAAGGCCAGGATTAGTAATGATGTTCAGAATAATGTTCAAAGACAGACCAATATTATTAGACACAATTTCTACTGAGCTAATTTGTCTTCGCAGCCCACACGCTGTAATATGGAACTAGACAGATCATTTATCCTGATTCATTGATTGTAATTTGAGGTGTAATTAACATAATGTACCACCAGGAGGGAGGGAATGATGTTACTACCTATAGTCTCATGAAATGAAACAAACATGTCATTTAGTTTCTTGTTTCTAGAGCCCAAACTGCAGCGTTTCTGTTGTGCACTGTATTACATGTTTCTATGTTTCAAAGTGGATTTGTATGTTTATTTAGTGGGTTTATTTCAGGAAAGCGAGAGCTACTGCCATACATCACATTAGTTAAGCTACTAAGGTATAATGTAGCTGTCAGAACAGCTATGAACATACAGTCGTTCTCTCTGGGGGAAACACATAAAAGCTATCAAGAATGGGATGAGTGTCTCCCTAAATCCAACTGTAAAGTGATGCACTTTATTCTCTTTATCTCTACTTACAGAGCAAATAAGAGAATAAGCAGCAGAAAGATAAATCCGGATAAAGCAAATGTATATTTAATCAAGATGGGCGCTTTAGGACTTTTGCAAAAGCAAATATATTAAATTTAAATTTTGATTCAGAGACATGACAAGAAGGAGATGACAGTAGAATTAAAACAACTTTGGGTTTTGCACCTGTGGTGCTGCTTCAGGATGTTGTGAATTATTTAATCAGTATTTAAAAGAGAGTCATCATGAGTTTGGGGTGTGAAACAAATGAAAAGCATAATGCTCACAGAAACATGCTAGAACACATAAAAGCATTGTGGATAGGGGGTATGACTTATCTTATGAATTATACAATAAAGCGAAGACATGGTGTTTATACAGAAATATGCTTCCACCTGTTTTAGCAGTGACTAGATACCCCAAAAACCTCTGGACAGAAATCCCAGAATGGTATGACTTCAGAAGGAACAGTACTCAAATGTTGATGTTAGAGCTATTTTGATTATCACAAACTTTATTATTTTTAAAAGAAATTTTGCATTCATGTCACCTGCAGAACAACACAGCTCTTCTAAACATAGAAGAGCTGTGTTGTGTAGTTAGCAGTTAAAGGGAGTAAAAAGGATGAAGGCTTATATGAGCAAATGCATCTCTTGACATTTAACATTTCCACATGCCAACAAATTTTGCAGGTATAGTAAGTACTGTAGTGAGAAATTTGCAGTAGTTTTTTTTTTCTTAACTTTGTTCCAAGTAAACACTGGCTTTCTAACACAAAAAGCAACTTAACCAAATAAATGACAACAGCTTAATGCATCTGGACATCTAAAGGACATTTGTGTGGGATTTATTTTTATTTTTTTCAAACTGTGACGAAGGAGGCATCATAAGTTGGGACGTAGTCCTATAGTAAAAAGTCTGCGCCGACATGCAAGCACTGAAGCGAAGAGGTGCACATGCAGTAAAGAAGGCTGCATGGTACTGAAGATGCTCCCAAATGGGCCGAGACAATCTCCTAGAAATTTGTTAACCCGCCTTCTGTTTAAAGACGCTGTCATGAAAAACGGAGCGATACCAAAAATAGATAAATAAAACCGATGGATGAGCACAAATCAAAAAACTTAAGTTTATCTCCAAGCACTAATAAGACAAGAATAGGTCACCATCTGCTGCTATTTGGCCAAGAGTCTGATATCCACCATGCCAGAATAAGTTGAAGAAATTATGTATTGACAATCTGCATACATTAAGTGCATTCGGTAGTACTCTTTCAAATTTCTGGTATGTTTTAAGTCATACTATATTGTTTAAAAAAAGAAACGTTAAAGCCACAAAACATCTGCCAACAGCTGTTGCCATTGCCACAGCTTTTGGCAATGACTGTACAAATTAGGTGCTCATCAAAATATTTATTTTCACGAGAATCACATTTTTAATACGCCACACAATTTGCAGCGCAACTTATCAACAGTGCCAAAATGTAATGAATCAAACATGGCACGTTTGGCTTGGCCATTAATGTGCAGCTAACTGTTACCAGACCACTGACAGCACACTCTGTCCCGTCTTGGCGGTGCCCGACTCCATCTGCCTTTTTAAAAAAAGGCTATATTTAAAAAGATGGCATAAAAAATTCATCCTGAGGGTTCCTGAGGAATGTGCTGCGCCAGCATAAACTGGCAGAATGACGGAGAGCTGCAGTCAGAAAGGGAACCTAATTGTGTCTTCATTTGCTTACTGTAACATCTTTCCTGACATGATGACTGAAGCTGGGGAGTTTTTGTGAGCGAGTTGCAAAGTCATGTTGAGATATTTTTCAAAGATGAAAACAAAAAACTATTAATGACAATTCCCTTTGATCTCTAAAATATTTAATAGAACTCAGTTGAATGTAAAATTATCTAATAGCACTGGCATTAGAAAGAAGAAGAAAATAAGTTTCAAGCATACTTTCTCTTCTAGAGTAATTTTAAAAGATGCAAGCAATTTATCTCCCCATGAGGTTGACTGCAGAAGAGCAGCTGGCGAAAAAAAAATCTGATTAAGCTACCCAAACCGAACTGAAAATAATCATATTTTTTAAAACCACAGCAGTCATTTATTCCCCCCCCGTTCTCCCTGCCACTCAACCACCCAACAGGAAATCCAAAGTGCATGTTGCCTTGCCGTCTCTGCAGGAAAAATAGAGTCGGAGGGGACGGGGGAGGAGTTGGAAAGATTCACCTACGCGGACCGGAGAGTGGCTTCCTGTCAGCGTAGCTGATTAAAATTCCTGGGGCTGCGAATGCAGGGCGTGATGTACGACGAGCAGGTGGCGTGGGTTTAATATGCATGAGCAGACAGCTACTGCATCTGCAGATTGGCAGTCACTGTGCTTGCCTGTCCACTCTCCTGGCAGCTCACCGGGCATATGGAACTACTGAGGGCATACATGAGCACAGTAGAGGGGATGGTCTTTGCACCTAGTGACTGAAGTTTTCTTTTTCTTGACTTCTGAGATCAGTGGAATGACTACTGGTACCTTTTGTGGGCTTTGGTTTGTTCAAAGTAGCCGACATGAAGGAAGAGGAGGGCATTTCCCCCCATATATTTTATTGATTTTTTTCTTTTTATAAGTTGCAGGAAACATCAAAAGATCAAGGATTAGAAGAGAGAGCAAAACTTGAGTGAGATGTGATTGGGGATTTAGGGTTACTTGAAGGAAAGAAGTGGTTTGTCTTTACCCTCTTTATAAGATGCTTCAGTTAAACCCAGTTTGATCTCAAGTTTTAAAGTGGAGCATCTAGCGCTAAATGATACTTGGTAAATACGCCGTTTCAACTTAACGGGGGGATTTCCAGTGATGAAACTGCTTGCAGTTAACCTCAATTAATGTTTTTTTCCCCCCATCATCACAATGTTCCAACCACTTTCTGAGAGTTTTACCATCTCAGTCACTAAAAGCTGCATCAGGTATGGGCATCATGAGCTGGGAAACTCCATCCAACTGCACAAATAAATTATTGCTGTGCCCAGCACGAACGCGTAGTACTTTAAAAACATCAGCTCATCACACACTGCATCCAAGTCGACCTTTGGAAATGCAATTTACCACATTGATATTGAAGTGACAACTGTAATTCAATATGTTATGCAGCTCTAATGGAAACATAACAATGTCCTCATTATTAAGAAGATAAATTCAGAAACATTGACAGTGCAAGCTAGATATATAGTTTCGTGCCATCTCTACAATGTGACACATTTCTGCTGCTCTGACAGAATATCTAGTCTTAGCCATGAAAGGTTTACTGTTTTTGGTAATTAGTTTTCCGCCTCACTGTTTTCTGACACACGCTTGCAGGCTAACAGAGCACTCGACAATCCGCATCTGTTCTTTAATCTATTTTCAATACATCAATAGCCAATGGAGTACTTTTGTAGACCGTGTGAGAGAAACCGACATCAGACAACCCCATCTCCTCATATTTGATTGCTTTTCGTTGTACCAGAAGAGACTTACGCTCTCAGGCCACTTTAATAGGTACACCCATCTCAATCCTTTTGAACAAACAGCAAATTTGCAGTGTTGGATTAAAAAAAAATATTATTATTTATCATTCAGTTTTTATATATTTTTTTTTATGTTTTAATGTAATTGTTTTCTAATGTTCATGGCATCCGAGAAACATTGCAGTTAAGCTGCTATATAACTAAAAATGCTTTTAGGCATTGAGCTGTATGAAAGCTTGCTGATGTTCAAACTGAGCAACAGAAAGGTGGAAAAAAGGCAATCCGAGTGACTTTCAACGTATCATGATTGTTGCTGCCAGACAGGCTGGTGTTAGTTTTTCAGAAACTGATGATTTGCTGGGATTTTCACACAGAACCATCTCCCGGTTTGACAGAGACTGGTCGAAAAAATGAGAAATAACCAGTGAGCGACAATTGTGTGAACACAAATGTCTCGTTGATGTGAAAAGTCAAAAGAAAATGGGCAGTCTGGTTCAAGTCAATAGAAAGGCAACAGTAGCTCAAATAACCACTTGTTACAGTCAATGTATGTGGAATACCGTCTCTAAATGCAGAGCATAAAACTGAACCCTGAAGCAGAAAGGTTACAGCAGCAGACAGCCACACCGTGTCACTCCTGTCACCTAACAACAAGAAGCTGGGGCCAACATTCACACACTGTACTTTCATATTTAATTTAAAAAAATAAAAATCAGAACATTTGAGATATCCTATCTGGTATTAGCAAAATGCACTTTATAAAATGGCAGACGCGATTCCAATATCATGTTACGTGTAAAAAAGAAAAAAACGCGAGGTAAAGAACTGGTATATTTTACGGTGATAATCCAGAGTTTATGAATATTGTCGTACAGCTCAGCCATCAAACTGTGGGAATGTCTGCTCTCAGTGCTGGAAAACTCTCACGAACTTTATCTGCACCCTATTTGAGTGATGTGTATTGTCAAAGCCTGACATGATTCACAGTGGTTACTGCACAATGTAAGGCAGCAACACAGTCAAATAAATCCATGTGTGTTTGTATCCACTCTGATAAGAGGGCTCATTTTGAAATGCCAATAGAATCAAACACTAATGATTTTTACAAGTTCACACATTTCTCTAATAATTTTTGTCTAAACTCACAAAACAGAACACTATTTGGAAAAAAAAATAACAGAAACATTGTATTGCTTTCAGGCTTGACAGTTTGAGGTAAAAAGTGCTGTTTGAAAATCACTTGTATTTTTGCACAAAGGAAAATAGTAACAGCCACTGAAAGTTTTCACAACCTGTATTTTCCACCTATCCGTCGTCGCGCAATGCCAATTGGTCCAGATCAGAAAGTGTTAGCGGAGCAGCAAACTGTTTCTTCAAAATGATTAAGTATGAGATTCTAAGAAAGGCATAGATGGAATGTTATTTATGGAAAGCCAAATATCTACACACAACTTTAAAGCCCAATGCAGGTTGACAAGAATGTGGTGAGAGGATAAACATATCTGACGGAAGACAACGCTGGTCTTGATCATAACTTATGTTCATCAGGTTGACACATGGCTTAGCAGCAGCCCCATGCTGTTAATCTTTAAAGAAGTAGTCCAAGGTCTGACTCTTAACCTTTACTGTGTCTCCCTTTCTCTCTGCTCGTTTCCTCTCTTTCCAGTCGTGTAGCAATATCTTGAAAAAGATATATAGAATAAAAATAACGTTATGTTTCTCTTAAGCGTTTATGCTACAATCACAATGTTTTTGGCTAGAAGTCTGTGCAATATCTGAGAAACATGCAATTATTGCTGAATATTGTGAGGATGAAATCGATTATAATCCACCCACGCATTCCCCGCTTTCGTTTCTTTTTCCATCAGTGAAATAACCCAACAGTTTTCGGTGAAACTCGAGAAACGATTACATCTGGTGTGGACAGAAAACACAGTTAGAGACCTTCAAACCCGCCAACTATATTACTTTAGAAAATAAATTTATTGCTCTAGAAATCTGATATCGAACCAAATATCGCATCTAAGTAGAGCCCTGCATTACTTGGATTATTATTAAGGGACTGTTATTTTAATCCCGCTCCTGCTGAACTTTTGACCTTAACCGTCTGCTACCGTCCGTCTCAGTCACTCTCGCCTGCTCTCGCAATACTTGCTGCCAATTCTGCCCATCCCCACAGACACTTTAACGGATGCACTATATGACTCAAGAAACGTACATCAGCTGAATGTTTCAATGCAGCGAACAAGAGCAGAATGGAAGTATATATCAAATATACATTTAGTCACACACACTTATATATATATATATATATGCAAAAGGCACTGATGGTAGAGCAGCCAGAGGTTTTACTCAATATATTTTTACTTGAATAGAAGTAAAAACTAGTTTTATTCTGATCTCTTATTTTAAGAAAAAGATTAGCATATTATAAGAATTAATGAAAAACACTAACGTTTTTCTAATATTTGTTTAAGAAATTTAAATATCCAATAAGGTTGAATTAAAATTACCATTTAAAAACAGCAACTTTTGAGTAGGTACTAAAATGTTTTTTTAATGGTCTGATGTAATATTCTAATCTTAAATGTGTATCTGTAAGAGTTGTATGCGGAAAATCCTCATAAACTGAAATATAAGCTTGAAAACATCTGTCTGTCTGTAATTAACCCATAGAGTATAATGTGTTTCACTTAGTGAAATGAGTTACTAAATTAGATGAACTGTTCAATAATTGAATTGTCCTGCACATACAGACAGACATGAACTCAAAGAATGGCCGACGAATCATCTCACCTTGATCTAAGCCATGGTGGGGAAGTAACTTGTTAAACGTGAATCTCTCCAGGCCAATAACTGATTAACAACACCTGCGATGAATAAATTAAGAGACAAATCTGTAAGCACAGCAAAAATAATTGGATTACATTAATGATAAATGGCTTTTATAAACCCACCAGGGGACAAGCTCTAATCCCATTGATGAATACCTCTTTCCGTTTTTATAAACGAAGCAAAAGCTCCGATTAAGTTCAGATTTTTTTTTTTCCCACCCTCAGACAGAGATGGGTGCAAGGTCTTTGTAAATTTGTCACCGTTGGCCAACAAAAATGAACTCAGGTAGAGACGTATTAAAAGCATTCTCTCCAAGGCCTGCTGCTCCTCATGGACCAGTGGGAACAGGATTACAAGCCACTCAGACTGCTCACTCACAGCAGTGAGACAGCTCTCATTCAATCACAGCCATGCATGCAAAAGCATGAAAAGGTTCTTCCTTGGCCTCCCTCTAGAGACAACTTGCTATAAGCACTGCTTGGCAAGAGTCAGGGAACATTGACAAAAATAACCCTAAACTGATAGAACAAGGATGTTAGAAGGATTTTGTAAATGTATCATGTGGGAGGGAAGCAGCTGTGAGTTTGTTTTTTGTTTTTTGGATTTTTTTCCAGGAGTATTGGGGCAAAGCTGCCAGTTCAATTAGCACACATGTACTTACCAGTTCTATCTAAAAGCAATGCTGCCAACCTGGTGTGGTAACTCCAATTGAATTGCCAGTCTGGCAAGAGAGATAGGCACTAGAACTCCAACGATGCTGGATCGACAAAGTCCTGTTCAGCTTCACTAGACGTCAAAGACTGTCTGTCTTCTAATTCGAGCCAAATCACGGCCTGTTAAAAGCCTCACCACCTGATATTCACACCTGGATTATGAGCGAGGCAAAAAAAATTAAAAATGTCTCATAATCCAGACAAAAGCATGGCTGATACGTACATATATCTATATTTATATATAGATATATGATGTATGTACGTATCAGCCATATATATTAGGGCTGCATATCGATTTTGCGATATATATCGATATTTTCTTTCCTAGAAAAAAAATCGCTATTCATCCACAAGTATCGTAACATCCAACTGTCACCTTGCTCACTCACTGCTTGCTTCACCGGGGGAGTGATTTGGTCATCAGGCTTAGAGTGATTCCTTCAGATGTTAAGTGTCAAGGTTAAAAAGGTATCAAACTATTCAGAGCAGGTACTTGGTGCACTTTATTTACTTTACAAATGCATGTAAACTACAGTTTGTACTGTTTCAATTAAAAGAAACATGTTTTCTCACCACTTCTTTGATTCATTTTGTCCAGTTGTAGACTTTAAGTCCATGTCCAACCAGAGCCAGGTATTGTGTAGTTGGTGCTTTTAATCAGTTTTCAGTTAAATTAATTCAATCCAACTCTATAACCGTCACAAAATGTCACTAAAATCACTCTGTCCCTCTAAAATCTTTCATAAAATTGCAAAAGTTTATTGAATTGTATTGTTTGCTGAATATCGCAATATATAACGTATCGTGAGCAGAATATTGTGTATCGTATCGTAGGATTATTGTATCACTACTGCCCTAATATATATGTATGTAGGGGACATGTGAAATATGCGATCCTATTTCATGATTAAATGTTCGAACAACTGAGGCAACTAGTCCCGTTTTTGTCATTTATTAGAGGTTTAAAAATGACAGCAGCTGCAGAGCTTCACAGCAATGGGGATTTAAGCTGATAAGCAGTAAAACAACTTTAAACCATTTATATTCTGCTTTTCCTCGCTTTCTGTGTCGGCACGCAGACCCGTTGCCATGACAACCGACACAACATCTTCGTTAGCCCGCAGAGGAGAGAGTAATATATTGACCAGAATGTCCTGCAGCGTCTCTAACTTCCTGCTTTTGGAAAGGTCTCTGGTCGGGTTGCATTCAGACAGGTTTTCTACCGTTTTAGAGTCCACTTCAACCGGACCGAGACCGAGGTTTTTAGGCGTCTCGGAGTTTGGTTTTAAAGTCCGTTTTGGAATTCAAATTTGTATTCTGACCTCCCCAAAAAATGTGACTTTCTAGACAAACGGATTAGAGTCTGATTCAGGACTCTAATCCCTGGTTGGTCTGAATGAACCCTAAGACCCACACTGATAACTAAGTTGTCTGCTAATCGGTAGCCTTATGGAGTTTTGTTCATTTGATTTTAAAAATAAAAGTAAGCCATTAAACGTAGGATTTATGGACATTATTCACTTGTTACTCAGGAGCTACTGAAATCCTTGTAAGCCATTATATATCTAAACTTTTTTACTCCATCCTCCTTCAAAGACCTTCAAAACATTAACCCTGGTCAACAGAAATGTTGCGCATGAAGGATGATTGCGATTCTAGAAAACAGTTCACTCCTGATGCATGGCGCTTCCTAACAAAGATATTAATCAGGGCTTTTTGTACACATGCATTTGAGGACAAACACAAACAGCCATTCTGTCCTCCACACATCAATCTGAGCTCTACCTACAGTGCAACACTCTCTAAAAGCTAAAGGCAAACACCTTCCAACAGCTAAACGTTTGTTCTCAAATTAAAACAAAAAGAAAAGACATTCTCTAAAGCAAATAAAAAGGGAGACAAATGATTCAAGGATGTTATTTGTTATTCATTTGTATTTTGTCATTTATTTATCCCGGGCGGGTGTCCTCGGCTGGCGCCTAGCAGCTGACTTAGAACTGGTGCGGACCAGGGGAATCCGACTGTTTAATTAAAACAAAGCATCGCGAAGGCCCGTGCTGGGTGATGACGCGATGTGATTTCTGCCCAGTGCTCTGAATGTCAAAGTGAAGAAATTCAATGAAGCGCGGGTAAACGGCGGGAGTAACTATGACTCTCTTAACCGGAGGTGGATTCACGGAGCAAGTCCGGAAGGCACGTATCTCAGATCACGACTTGATAACCTGATGACCCACCCTGAATTCACATGCATGGGAGCGACAACTAGAATGGCTGGGAACTGACGATTACATGCACTCAGGGCAGACTACCCTTAAGTGCACGGGTCTTAAATGACACTTCCAGGAATTGACGGCTTATGCACCGAAGTAATCCTTCCTTGGATGCATTTACTTAAATCTCCTATTGTGTTCATATTATATATCTGGATGGGAATGAGCAGCAAATCTGCAGTGCAACATAAAGGAATTGACGGGTAACACGCAACAAAGGGGGTCTCCCTGCGAATGCGTGTATTAAAGGAATTGATGAACAGATGCATCAAAAGGTACAAACCCTTAAAATGCATGATTTTGTATTATACCTACAGGAATTGACGGCCAGATGCACCATAAGGTACAAACCCTTAACGTGCATAAATTCATAAGATACCTCCAGGAATTGACGGTTAAATGCACTTAAGGGAGCCCACCCTTAGAGTGCATGGGTCTTAATTGTAACCTCCAGGAATTGACGGTTCATGCACTGAAGGGAACCCCCTCTTCTACTGCATTAATTATCTCTTTCGAAATTCATAACATATTGAATACAGGAATTGACGGAATGATCCCTTAGGATCAACAAACAATTATTACCAAGAAGGTTAGCAACACGTCCTAGATGGATGAGAGTGAAGACGTCCATAGTGTTGCAACCCCCCGCTGAGTTTTGGCAACCTGCCCTGGCCCATGAGTATGACTGGGGAGTTAGCAATACCCAAGGGCAATCTTCCCTTGGGTGAGATGGTGGTGAATTAGTTCCCAAATAGGCGCTGATCTCGGGTGACGAAGGGGAGATGGAACGGTACTCCCCGTCGACGAGCGACATTAAACTCCGCGAAAGAGTCACCCAGCGCGCCGTGTTCTACGGTTTGGACAAATACTGGGACCTAGTGGGGCAAGGTGCGCGGGTGCCCCACTGGGCGTCACCGGCAGGGTACTGACTCGGGTGTGACTAGCACGTCCCGAGAGGTTCCCAGACCAACATCAGGAACCACTCACATGCAGGTCGTGTGGGAGGTGACATCGCCCAAGACCCTTGAGGATCATGTGGATCCCCCTGTGGGAAGCTTGGTAACGGCGGTGAGGAACAATGACTCCGCATTCTGAGCAGGTCGGTGAAAGACGAGTGAAATCCCTGGAAGCTGAAGCTCAAGATAAAGTTCTTTGAACCGCAAACAAACAGAGCTCGAGTGGAATGTAGCCGGGAATGAATCAACACCGGGAAATGCAGCAGCAATTGTCACCTTAAACTGTGACCGTGTACACAAGAAAAGTGTTTTAAGTTTTTAATATTTTTTTTTTATGTTACTAAAACCACGTCACATTTAGTCGAGTTCATGCTGTAGCAAATATTGATAACTTACAAGATTTTCACTCAAGTAAATTTGATCAAAATATTGGGATTAAATTAAATCGAGGAAACCAGATGAAGTTCTGCCTCATTGCAAGGAATGATTTCCTCAAATTAGAAAGACATTTTCTTTTTCATCTCGTCTTTGTTCGCTTTCTGACTAATAATTAAAACAACACTGAATTAGAGCAAATGTAAATGATTACAAAGACAATGACAAAAGCTGAATATTGCATCACATAATTGAAAAGTATAGATACGGCATGGAGAATTAACTGTGAAAAATACCTGCAATAGAAGATAAAGATAAACCACCTGCAAAACAGCTGGCGGTTTATCTTTCCTTTTAGCCTCCAGAAAAAAAATAAAATAAAAAATGCAGTTATTACCGCCGAACAAAAATAAAAAATAGAGCTTCAGTGAACAAAAACTAATGCTGATTTTAAAAGAAAAAGCATCAGGGCTTTTTTGACTTCGGTAGACTATATAACTGTGGCACCCAAACCAGTCTAAAGTCTTTATTCATGATACACAGGTGGATGTTTTAACAAAGTCTGGAGTCTCTGTGAGAACTTCTGCTGGTCGTTTTTACTCCAGTTAAAGAAGAATTTAGTGTGATCTTCTGTTAATCTAACGGGGATGAGCACCTACATCAGTTTAAGAAATACCAAAGTTTAAAAGAAAAGACAAAAATGGTTGACTAACTAAGGAAAAATAAAAATAAAACCTTCAGAGCGTGCAGAGGCAGATCAAACCATTTCAGCTCAGCAAGCCTGCACACAACAATTACTAGATATTTCTTATTCCTATTCTTCAGTGATCAAATTCTTGATGTAGTTTCATTTATTGGTATGAGACAGTTGGACATTTAACACAGATAAAGCATAGTAGATACTGAGTGGGCAAGGAAGAGATTAGAATCATGTTTTGATAAGACAACTGCTCATGGACACACTGGCTGTGACAGCGCTTGTGCCAGCAGTCTCATGGATTAGCCACAGGGAACATTTTTCACTATCTCGTA
Organism: Poecilia reticulata; assembly: GCF_904066995.2. Lineage (NCBI taxonomy): Eukaryota > Metazoa > Chordata > Actinopteri > Cyprinodontiformes > Poeciliidae > Poecilia > Poecilia reticulata. The sequence goes on along the minus strand of NC_088848.1, from coordinate 4,564,337 downwards.
AAATAATATACAGCTCCCCACGCGTTTATTGGTAGCCCGGATAAAGATGTGTAAAAAGGCTCAAAATCAATCAATTTGTGTTTTATTAGAGCAGCATAATGTCACACTGAAAGTTTTTTTTTTTTTTTTTTAAATCAAACCTTGAAATTCAGCACATTTTCAGCGGTCAAATAATCCAATGTTAAGGTATAATTGTTTTTACGTAATCACTGGCGTCACAATTATTGCCACCTCCACTGCTAACAGATCCCCTCTTTTTGAGTTATCAGTGGAGATAGTTCTTAGTCTTAATTTTAAACAGCTGGAGGGCACAGAGTGGGAAGAAGTGTCTGCTAACTTGGCCGTACGTTGTAGATCATTACTCTGCGGAAAGTGGTGAGCCATTTTCACATTTCTGACTGAGTCTAATCTCCTGGTACTCCAAGGAGTTCATGATGTTGTGCGGTCTTACAAGCTTAACAAGAGAAGGAAGTCAGTGCGTGTGAACTCCAGGGTTAAAGAAAAGGGGAAGACTAACCGTGCGCCCTAAAGACCCGCAAAAAAACACAGACACCAACACCAACACTCCAAATTATTTGTAAAAATTAATATGGGCAAAAATAAAACGCGTTTCAGAAAAATACTTTTTTTTTTGTTTGTTTCTTGCCATCTTACAAGCTTCTCAGGGTGTGATGATACATCCTGCTCACGAGATAAGATGATGCAAAATATTAGGTTCACACGAATAAAGTGAGATCTGATTTTAGCAGTTTCCTGGTGAGACCCAACCATAAAGTAGAGGCTTCAAAGATCGCAAACTGTGTTTCAAAGAATGTGTCATCATTGCACAATAATTACAGTCAACATTTGACAAGTCCCCATTAAAATGTTTAATCTTTTTTTTTTCCTTGTTTCCATTGGTTTATAATGTAGACGTGTCCATTTTCAAGTTTGATTAATCAAAATATTTAAAATTTTGAAATGAAGCAGATAAAATAATGTCCCAACTAAAAAGCTCTTATTTTTAGCAGCCATTTTATTTATTGTTGATCCCAATGGCACTTTCTCTGGTGCCCAGTGCATACAGAATGCTGTAACAGTTGTTGGTATTAGTTGTTTATTTACACTTCTGAAGGGTTGTTATCACATTAAACTTGTGCCACACATAATCTTATATATCTATTTGTGAACATGTTCTTTCAGTGTTTGAAATATGTATCATCAGCTTGCAGAATGATTTTGTATTAGCATATTGCACCAAAACAGACATGAAACCCTGATTTTTTTTCCCCCAACTTCTAACTAGAACCTCAGACTCTGAGAAGCTGGCATGAGCTCAAATGCAGATAAAATGTTTAGTACTTTTAGTGGCTAATGGTTAGCCAGCTTTGTGTGTTGTCTGTCATTGTTTATCTCTTCTAGTGAGTACACCAATGGGGCCAAACAAATGATTTAAAACTGGTGGGGGCTCTTCAACGGCGTTGTGTCAAGTGATGTTATCTGGCCCGATGAGCTTTGCGAGGGGACTGTCAACAACTGACCAGAACATGATGGAAAATATTGTGGCATTTCATTAATGTGAGAACTCATGGCACAAGAGCTCATCCCAGCCCCACATGTGGAAGTGAAACAGGCCCACACTATCGCAAATATATCTCAAGCATAGCTAAAAGTAGAAAGGAGCTGATGTTCTACATTTTGCTTTATAACATAAGATCCGCTGCTAAAAAGCTCCATGTTGCTTGTGTTCTGCAATAGCACTAATCATTTAAAGTTGTACTAAAGTTGAATGAATGCCATATGTTTAAATTTGTCATGGTTGGACAAAAATGGTGTTTTTCTGGCACGGTGCCTGATTTTGGCATGATACCAAAATCACATTTACTGCTCTGCACAACCGCCATGGTAGTTTAATGTGGTGAAAACCTTACGCACATTAGCTGTATGCAGCCCATGTCAATCTAAACAACAAACTACCAAACAGCTACGAAAGCCATCCCACAGATAAGCATAAGTAAAACTGAGGTGCCAAAGGGATTTTGAAAAAAAAAACAAAAAAACACCCACTGACACCTGTCACCCCAACGCACGAGAAAAAGGTGATTGTACACATAAATAATACACTGGTCAGGCTGACTGGACTGATAACATGGAAGTGCTATGAGACAGATCGCAAGGCAGAATGTTCTGCTTGGGCGGTTCGGGCTTTTTCAGTGTGTATACAAAACCGGCGTCTGTCAGCCATTGGCAGCCTGAGCCCTGGAAGTTATGTACAGGGAAGGAAGCATGAAATTGCAGGCCATAGGAATGTTTGCCAAACCGTGCTCAGAGTTCCACCGACTCTATCTGGATTACTGAACCATAAAAAAGGCTGGGCATAAGTAATTTATTTGTGTTTAGCTGCAAGAAGAAGGGACTTCGTGGGGCGTCTGCCTCTCTATTCAAGATACAACACAGAGCATATTACATGCTGATTTGTGTTGACAGCAATCAGACTGTGCAGTGGTTTCCAGCCAAATAGCCTCAAACTCAGCCAATTAACAGGGTGTTGAGGCAGGATGCTTTCACTGGCCGAAGAACTATTCTTGTTTTTTTTCCCTCTAGCACTCTGCATGGCATTTTCTGGCACCAGTCACAAGAGTCTTTGTAACACGGGTCCAAATCACAGATATTGTTGCACATTTTGATTTAGTGCAAAAGTACTCAGCAGACAGTTTTGGCCGTGTGATTTCTGCTCCACCAGGCTATACAATCAGGGAGCTTAGCTGGTCGGAACATATTCTGTGGCATGGCAACCACCTGAAGCCTACAACCATTACAGTTTACAACAGGCAAGAAGAGTCGTATAAAGGTAACTAAGAGACTTCAAACACCGCACATCGTGTTTTCAACTCACACTGCCTGCTGATTCCTGTGATTATATCTTCTGCATCACCACTCACACAGGTCAAGTTGATTAAAAAAAAAAGCCACAGGTCGAGCTTGAGCATGTATATATTTCAAAACACAATAAATTTGTATGTATTATGTGGTAACAGATCATCCCCTCCATCTTGGCCCATAGACATTAGCTGATAAATAATTATGAGTGTGTTAAAAGATAAGGCCTGATGAAAAATTATCCTAGACCAATTATCTTTAATGGAAAACAGGTGGATGTCCAATCAGCACAAACAAAACCACCACATTGCATAAATGTCCTTACATTAAATTATGCTGGAAATAGAGACATTACACATGGAGGAATGGCAAAAAAAAAGCAAATGACTAAACAGAAATACCAGACAGCAAAAAAACAATATATGCAAGTATCTTTTAGGCTTTTGAGTCACATTCCATTTTCTTTTAACATCAAGCTGTTTTTACCCCCAGGGCTCAAACACTTTTTTCTTAAAACGCAGATGTTTTGGGTGTGACACGTCTCATACTGATTAATCAAAACGGAGCCAAAAAAAAGTAAACTATTCATAAGACAAAATGAAAAAAGACAAGGATCTAAAAGAAAAGAACTGAATACCAAGAAGAAAACAAACAAATCAATTTGCCCCTTTGCCTTTTTTACCATTTCCATTTTGCCCCAATATTCTTCCATTTCCAACCTCTAATAAACCAGCAAATTTATCTTTAACTAGGTTACATTCTGTATATGAATTACCATAAAATGCTAAATTTGACTTTTTGATTATTTTACTTGCTTTTGTGACTTAAATGCAAAATTGTATTAATTGCTAGCTATAATCTGTTATAAAGACATTTTAGTTTTTCATGGAGCATAAACATTTTCACCATCTACTTTTCTGCTACATATGAAGTCAACATTATTTAATTCTTGCGTAATATGTTCTCTTACCCAATGCCTACTTCAAGTGAAAAAAAAGCCCCCTCCATTTTCTTTTTGTAAAGCCCAGGGACTTTAATTATTTCTATTTGTGGCTAGTTTGCTACTATAAAACTAAATCCTTCTTAAACACGCTTGCAGCCTTACACTGCTTCTCTGAGGCAACAATCACTGCGTACTTTGAGCTCATATGCATTAATTTGACCACCAGCTGACTCGGAAATGAACAGTGCTAATGTGGTGTATGTACACAGTTCAGCTAGAAAAATCACACAGCACACAGAGGGTGCCGGAACGTGGCGGTGAATCAATGGAACGTCATTTACATCTTGCTTATGGCTGTTGTTGTAATTCAACGCGTATCTGTCAGAGCTAGACATAGTTTCTAAATCACAAAGAATACACCCTACAGTAAAGCTGTGTGTAGCTTTAAGTGAAGCAGAACCCTCCGTGCACACACACACACACACACACAAACACAAGAGCCTCTGCAGCCATCAATTCACAGCAGTGAAGCAGTCTGCAGCCTGTGCACCTCTCTCTCTTCCCCTGTACCAGAATTAATTTCTCCCCAGAGCTGATAGGCTACGCTCTACTGCAGCCAATCCATATAATTAGGCCTTCAGCAATGTAAACCCTTGGCTCAGACTTCAAGTCCATTTCAATATTAGGTGTAGACATGACAATGGCTTCATCAAATGTGAGTTTTTCTGCATTAATTTGATAAATCGCTCTATCTTGTCCCTTTGTGTAGGTCATCACCAAACATAACTGGCTAATGTTGCAGCCATGTTGCATTGGTTTTCTTTGCTGCTAGGAGGACATGCACTCCGATAAACAGAACAGTTTATGTTTCTTGTCTTCCTTTGGGTTTTATGGTGCATTTTGTTTCTTATTAATGAATCACTTGCAAGTGTTTTAATGGCCATTTAATAGTGGCAGCTGCAAAGACCAAAGTGTCCGCCTCTACCGCGTTCTCCCTCCCCCTTTTTGCAGGCTGGTTATGTAAGTATTTTTCCTCACTGAGCCAATTATGTTGGGTTTTGACGGCTGATCTCACTCCATATGGCGACAGCTCTGTTAATCGCCACCTCCAAGAGAACTGCTGCATGACAGCCTGTGTGTCAAAATCACCATCAAAAACGCTGAGGCGTGGAGAGAGGAGGGCAGGAGATGAAAGGGATGTGTGTTTGTCCGTGTACGATGTGCACGCGTTCGCTTTTGAGGGACAGGAGGCGGGCAGCGAGGAGAAAGGAAAAATTAGCTAGAGAAAACAAAGTCAATGAGGCATGAAGGAGGCTTCCCTCTCCTGTGTATTGTCAGAGGCAGTCATGCCTCCTCATTCACTGTTACCACCACTCCAGGGGAAAGGTGTGGAGGAAAATACCCCCCTTGTTGGCGGGGTGGGGATGACGGCAGGTGGAAAAATGGTACGGCCTATGCGAAAACGCGTCTGGTTTCTGCTTGGTGTGTCTTTTGACTGAAGCGACACATGACGGCGCAAGCTTTCAATCCCTCGCATGTCTGAGCAGACTTTAGCTTGTGGAATGCATTTGCATTTCCCTCAGTCAAATTGGATCTTCTTGGATTCACAAAGACCTCCGGGATGTGGGGTGTCAAGAGGGCACTCTGCACACAGCCGAACAATGGCAAGGTTCTGAACTGTTGCAAATGCGAAATGACTTGTTTTGTTGGTTGACTGATTACTGCTGGGCAAAAGGGAAATGGCCTGCAACAGCCTGAATTCCCTACTTACACATGTTTAGCCACGGAAAGTATAATAGCTATGTAATCCTTTTCAAAAGAAATCTCTAAACATGGGAATCTGTTGTGAAACATTTGAAAGACGTTATGTTAAAGAACACTGATAGGCAGCAAACATTCAAGTCTCAAGTCTTTTGTGGACTCTGACAGCTTTCAATCCGCAACTCCTGGTTGTAGACCTCCTTCCATCTTCTCATCAGTTCAGATCAGCTTCCCTGTTTCTGCTGGGTAAAAGTCTCATCATGGAAATGCAGCACACAACAGAACAATGTCAGGGTTCACATCTATTGCAAATACAAAATTATTTGATTTAGTTATTGTCAGATAAATAGGCAAATGCCTTGCATCAAACTGAACCCCCCTGCTTTATGCATGCTTAGCTTCATGCAAGTATTTTGTGATCATGTGGAAACAAAAGTACCTAAACTCATGCTTTTCCAATATAAAAAATGACTTGTCTTCAATTTAATAAGAAGTTTAATAACGCTTTAAATATTAGAAATATTACCATTCCTGCATACAAACCCCGTGTTACAAGATTTAGCAGTTTTCTTTTAGGATTGCCAGATTTTTTTAGCTCCATCCATCAATCTATCAATTCCAACCAGCCCACCTCTCTGTGACGAAGACAATCATTCAAACATCATAATGCAGCCACTGCCATGTCTCAGACTGAGCACGTTTAGACCCAAAACAATGACAAGGTTTGAAGTTCTAGCACATATGAAATAAAAGACACAAAATACCTCGCGTTTTCAAAGGAATGTTATTAAAAGATTTACAAAAAAGGCTGCAGATACAAACCAAAAATAAATTATTTCACTAAATGACACGTTTCGTTTTCAGGTTGTATGACTCAATGGATAGTCTGAATGTCATTTGCAGATTTGTTTATTTGAGTATAATTTTGTGAATTTGGAACAATTAGGGATAAAATGCAAATTTATGGTGGGCTTTATCTCACTTAGGTATGCTGTGTATAATGACACACAGTTGGCAAGAAATCTAACATAACAATACTAAGCGCAAATCGTGACTCATAAAACGTGATTTATTCAGCACTAGGTTGGTTTATCACCATTTTTGGACACATTTGGGAAATGTCTGCTATAAAACTAATCAGATTGGTCCTTTCCTGCAAAAGGAATTGCAGTTAATTTTCAAATAAACCGGGTAAATGGTCACAGTAGTTGCTTTAAAGGTAATTTTTCATGAAGGACAATATGAAGACTGACTTCCAGGCTACGGTGTTACATCAAGACAAGTCTGTTCGGATCATATCAAATGTCGTATTCCACTGGGCTGCTGGTACTCCAGTTATAAATGCATGCTTTACTAAAATACAGTGAATTTATCACTGAACCAACCACTGCTAGCGAGAGGGAGGCAAGACAAGAGAAAGAAAGACAAGTACAGTGTGCACTTTTCAATATTATACAGCCCAGTGCTTCCCGAAGGATTGATTCATGGTTCCTCAAAGTCGATTCTCCATCGGTCGGCTAGCAACCTCAGTATGAAGAAGATTTGGAGCCTCTCTTAATACCGCAGCTACCAGCCATCCTCTGCTCTTGGAGCTAACCCAGCTGTGAGTGTGTGTCAGTCCATGTGACTGCAGGCTTCGTGACTTTCCTCTAGTAAAATAAATTACATTTTTGGGTATTCGGTAGCAGAGTCAGCCGTATGTTGTTTCCCTGAAACGGGTTTAGTTTAATGCAGATGTCAGTGGGGTTTGGTTAGACCAGCACAAGAAAGAGCATTGCTGCTTAGGGAGCTGGAATTGATGCCCACTTAGCTTTTTTATGTTTATTATTTACACAAAAGAAAAATCCTAAATTTGTGCCATGCATTGTATTTAGCCTATAATGTTTGTATAACCATATTTTCCTGCAATTATAGCTGTTATTTCTAACTTCATCAGTTAGATATATCATGAGAATTAAATTTCACCCATGTATACAATGGAAAATAGTATAAAGAAAGTCAGAATAAAATATTGAGCATTAATTTTCACACAGACTCCCTTTTGTTGCTGTACTTATGTCACCCTCAAGGTGAGTTTTAATCTGTTGTGTTTGCTTTCATATTTCTAGTATTTGTATTTTTAGCTTCAGTTGTGTTATTCATTCCTTTGGACTGTGTCTTATTCCACTGATCTCCTCTCCTCGGTGTGTATCTCCCACTAGGTCCTTCAGTCTCTGCTTGTTTCTTCTGTTGCCCAAACTTCATGTCTCTGGTTTTTTTTATTATCGTCTCCATTTCCTGGCCTACTACTTGGATTTTGCTCTTTGTTTTTGGATTCCATTAAAACCCCCTTTTTTTTCAACCTTATTCTATTTTTTTTCCTGACAGAATTTGAGTCCTGCACACACACACACACACAAAACAACCTTTCCTGACAGTTATTTGTGTGCATTTTATATAAACTTCAGCAATACAAAAGTCTTACAGCCGTCTTTCATCTTTCGGTTGTTTGGACTCTAACTTTCTCAGAAACATGTCCCCGCAACCTTTCTTATTCCACGACTTAAGTTTACTGAAAAACAGCCCGGAGCTGCTGAGTGATGCGAACATCTTGAATACACACTTAGGAGAAAGTACCTGACACTGTTTAGTCAGTGTGCAGTGAGGGTTAAGGCCTGCCTGAGTCACTATGGATCACGTCAGAAGACCTTAGAGTTTGCCACCTCACACAACATGCAGGCGTAGGGTCAGTGTCACTGCGCTGCCAAGAGTTGACCTTTGATCAGTCACAGTGGGCCCTATAAACTGCCCACAGGTCTGCCTGACTGAATCTCGAAGCAGGGGAAATAAAGGACACCAACAACACCCTCTAACCATTCATGCCAGGAATAACATTACATGCCTTTGTTAGCAAACTAAAAGGTCTCCAAGACAAGTCATAGCACGAACCCTACTGGAAATTTCTGAGGCAGACACAGAAACATCATCGACAGGCATCTTTAAAAGCTATCCTGCAGAAAATAGGAAAATTAATAGATACCTAAGTTTCATCTGGAATCATATCAGTTTCTTATCATGTACGACACAGACTTCAGAAAAGAAATCCCCTTCAGTGCCTCTGAGAAGCAATAAATTTCAGAGAGAAAAAAATACTCTGCTGTGCCAAAGCTGTGGTGCCTTAGGTGAAGTTTTTCTCTTCTGTTTTTTTGTTGTTGTTGTTTTGTTTTTTTTTGGTGGGAATGTATTATTTTATTTTCCCGCAACCCAACACAAGTCACACACTGTGACAGATTGGAAGCAGGTGAATAATTTTTACTTCAGATGTTTGCAAAAAATGATCCCACTTAACCATCCATTATCCTAACTTTCTCAACCAACAATTATTTTGCTCCCACTCAGATGAAATGAACATCAACTAATGTGGCGTCAGGACCTTTTAAATGCTATTTTGTTCTCAATTCTGCCATCACAAATAACTGCACGTGCACATGACTCTCATTGTAATGCATATGAGGATATTTGGCAAAGCGTGCATCATGTCGGGAATTGGGAGTTAGGTAGCTTGAAAAATAGGTGTTGATAATGATAATCAGAGATAAATACTTAGCTAAATTATATCTGAAAGAGCCTGGCTTACATAAAAGCGCCACAGTTCAACGTGCCAAGGTGTAAATACAATAACGGTCTCCTTCATCTCGGAGGCTAATTATTATTAGTAGCTTCAAAGTGTTCTCTGCTGTGCCGAGGCTGTTTGCTGCTGCTGACTAGATATCAATCAAGCTCTTCTCCCCTTGTGCCAGCCAATCAAAATGTCTGGTTGTTTATATTTACATGGCTTTAAGAAGCAAAAGTCAGCAGTTCCTGCTGGCGGCTATTTTTAGATTCCAGGAACGGTAGGAACGTCTGACTTTCATAGAAAGGGAGGGGAAGGGAAATGTTAAAGAATAACAAACGGGAGAGGATGCAGAAACACTAAAGTACAAGAAAGGCACTGGAAGCAATATATCAGGGGGTCAGGGGGGGGGATGGAAAGAAGATGCCGAAGAGAAGAAAAAAAGAAAAACGAGAGGGGAGAAATAGTCACACTCGGTTTGCTTCATCTCTGGGCGTATCATCTGGCTTGCAGGGGGAAAATTACTGTACCAGTTCCCCAAGGGCCAGAGTGACTTCCTTAAACACTTTAATAAAGTGGAAGACTGTGATTGACCAGACAGTGGTGCTGTCAGCGTGTTAATTAGACACAGTGCTTTATCAGAGCTGGCCACTCACGAACCAACCCCGGCATATTACCATAAATAGTTACTATCAGCATGCATGGGACAGCTGACGTAGACCACATTATTTAAATCCATTGTCATCGGGCTAAATTATGTGTTACTTACTGCATACAAACGGTTAAATCTCACTTAAAGGAAATCTGCTTAAAAAAATAACTATGCTAACATTTTCACATTTTTAGGTCCTTATTTTTTTCTCATAAATAACAGGATATAATTTACAGAGTCACAACTCTGCAGGTTGTTCCTTTTTACCTACACTCCCCTGTATTTCTTATTTCTCTTTAACACATTTTTAATCAGCTTTTTTACATTAGAAGTGTAATTCTAAATTGCAAATCAGTTACATTCTGCTTATTTTCTACTGAACAGATCTTACTTTTCATCTTTATTCCTGTAGAAAACACCAAGCCATTGGTTCTCTATGCATGCTCCGTCCCGTTCAGGGTCACAGTAGAGGTTGGTGCCCATCTGCAGGAGTTTTTGTGAAAAGGGCAGGGTGCACCCTGCACAGATCATCAGTCCATCTTAGAGCCAAGCAGCCATACAGCAGTTACTGGTCTCAAGGTATACAGAGGTTTGAGAACCGCAAAAATCTCCCATCATACAGCAAAGTCCTTTTATGAAGCCACCAGAGACAGATTTACCGGAGGTTGTTTTAGATGAAACACTCTCCCCTCGCCCACCTGTTGTAGCCCCTGTAGTCAGCTGAAAGGAAGAAGACTCCTATACATTTTTGAAAATATACAGGATATACAAAAAGTAATGAAATGGGAAGATATGAGAGAACAAACCCATTACACTTTTCTAGGTAATAGTACAGTTGGTGAGCTATGAGTGTGTCTGGACTGCTGCTGAATGCAGGCTGGCTAACTGAGCAGCCAGCTTGACTATTTTATCCAATCAATAACAGCTTGTTATATTTAAGTGCATAAAATATGTAGATAAAGAAAAAAAATAATCAAATAATCAAAAGTTAAAAAAATGAAATATTCTTCACTGTTGGCTCTGTGTCTATTTTCAATTTTTCCTCATCATTATTGCAGCTGTGATAATACATTAATCATATTCCTTTCACATGTCTTATAATAATCATCATCATCATATGCTTCTTTTATATTTATGAATTTATATCTCAACAAAGGTTTATACTGAATAAAAATCAAACACGCTGACGGGCAGTTAGTAAATGTGCCAAGATAACTGAGCCGTCTGAAAACTAGATTAGGTTTTTTATCACTCCTTTGTAGGGAAATAATAGGGAAGTCAATTTTGATCACAGTGAGATCAGGTAACTTTATAAAAAAGATGTTATGTTTAAATTTGATCAACAGATTTTAAAGGAAGCGAAAAAAAAACCCTCCAACCTCTCATACACAACCCCCTCAAGGTTTATGGTCATTTCCCTCACTCTAAACATTTTAAATCACACCACACACTGTGTAAACACAGCTCGGAGCTACTTCATATTGTAGCTGATATATTCATCCTCTTCATCCCCAGAATACACAATGGGTAGAGGAAGCCAAAGCAACAGTGTTTATTCACCCTGAAGACAGTAGATATAATAATCTTCACCAGCCCAAGTTTTTTTTTCTCTTTTACAAAAATGAAACTAGGCTATTGAATAATTCATGAACTCTTAGTGTGTGTCACCAACTCAGCATTTAGCTTGAGGAAACCGTGGGAAAACTCTGCAAGGGATACTATTGTTCTCCTTTCATCTCTAATGTGTACTTTGTGTATTTAAAATTCACATTTTCATAATGAAAGGAAAAGCACCGCCCCTTTTTGTGGCTCACTTAGATCCAGTCGGACGCATCCATCCATGCACCCATCAATCCACTGATGAGGAACGCAGCAACCTCAGCAGAGATCCTCAGGACGTCGATCTCTAGAACTACGAGGATAAGAAAGTGGGTCTGGGGGTTGGTTGTAATTGATTCGCTAAGCCCACTATACAATCTGATCTCACAAGAGGAGAAACCAGAGGCCAGAGGCAAATTAAAACACTTCACTTGGAAGATGTGTGGTAAGTATCTTCACCAGATAACCCGATCACATGTACAGACTCTGAGCTTGGGCTGGTGATTTTTTTCAAGACTTTACAACCAAGAAGCGCCAACAATTTTTCGTCATTCGGTGTAAAAATCTTTTAATAACATTCAAGATAAAGTACTAGAGTGACGAGAGTTTCCTGCAGCTGTCAAGTCCAGTTTATTTGTATAGCACATTTTCAGCAACAAGGCTATTTATAGTGCTTTACGTCATAAAAACATAGTCACCAATTATGAAACGTGCAATAAATATCACATGTCAAATGTAGAGCAGTGCATTGCTGCTTCTCCTACATTTGTTATTGCGTACTGCCAGTCACCAAGCTTAAAGAAGCTTGCCACACTACCTTTGCAAGTATTTTTGGACACGGCAAAAACAGGATGTTTACACTGTCATAGATACCATAAAATGTTACTTTTAGTAAGTTAATTTTGTAATTAATATTCTCCACTGTTAGCTCTGTGTCTGTATTCATTCATAGTGTCAGTCAATCTGCATCGACTAAATGAATCCCGGAAAATACAGAACCAGCCCAATCCTGACAGGTTAACTCAAAAGCCTTTAACGGTCTGATGAAACTACTACAAAATAAAAGATATCAGATAATTGTGCATCTAGAATAACTTTTAAGGATCCAACTAGGTTCATGAGCTCTACCTTTTCATCCTGTTTTGTAAAGTAATAACTTTACATGGATGCTGCTTTGTTGTGGATGGTGGTAGAAGCCCGTCGCTTGGCTTTTCACTGTCAAATATCTTTGATATCTCTCTGTTGGTGCTGCACACCGACATCCCAGCTGGATAAACAACTGGAGACACAGTGCATCTGACAGGGCAGCTGTTACTGAGCACTACTGGTAGTTAAATATTATATCAGAAAGTTTTTAAATATGACATATATGCTTGTTAAAACTTTATGAGCTTGTCTCACTGTCAAGAACTTGTTGCCCCTCTGTTGCACTGGATAATACCGCAGATCAGCGACCCCGTAGCATTTCATTAGTACGTTTGTAGGACTGTTTGTAATTGCTTGGTAAAAATAGATACAGAAAATTGCACCTTGTTCCTAAGGGGAACAGTCCAGGAGTCACAGAATAGATGAGACAAAACACAAAGAGATCTAAAGCAGTGGAGAAGTGGCATGGGAAATGAGAGGGGAGATAAATCTGGATGAAGTGGTGGTGTGCAGTACATGTCTTAAACTATTTCCAGAAGCTTTTGCCCGACTGCTTGCCCTTGAGCTTATTATTTTCCCGGCTCTCGGGGAAGAAGACAGATAACAGGTCTTATGCTGGGATATCTGATTCTGTACGGTAGGTAGCCCAATAACAGCGGTGGCCAATCTTCTGCTGTGAAAAAAAGACTGTGTTTCAAATCAGGAATAGCCTTTATAAAATGAATGTATATGAATAGTAATCTGGAAATCGTAAAGAGTGATGAGTTAAATGAGAGTAGCAGTAAAAGCCCTTATTGAATAGGACAGACTACAGCTGCACAGCCGGGGCTTACTGGAAGGGATTTCTTACTTGAGGAGTTGTCCAGATTCAGATGATTCTTTCTGCTGAACTTGCTCAGGATTTTCAAATGATTTTTTGTTTCCACGCAGCAGTTTTCAGCAGATGAACTATCAAGGCACTTCTAAATACAAGAGTAGCATTGCACCAAATCAGAGAGGTTTATGGGCCTTAATTTGCATAATTTCAGGATGAAGTGATTTGCTTGCCTATGAGACTGAAGGCATAATTCTCCCTGTTAGACAAATTAGCCCCCCCCTCCATCACAAAGTCATTTTTATTACAGTATTTCTGAAAAAAGTGCCTTTACGAAACAAATACAAGGCCACTCACAGTGTTTGTGTTTTGTCTGAAGGGTTCTGCAGGCCACACATGTGTACAGTCTGCCAAGTGTGCATTTGGTAAATAAGTACAGAGTGGGGGGCTGGACTTGTGGGTCAAACCGCTACATGAACTTACTTAACCCCTCTTGAAATATGGCTCTGTGTCTCAGTCAGCTCTGGCAAATAAGCTACAGGGATACAAAGTGATCTGATGAAGTGTGAAGCAGCAGAAAAGATTGAAGAGGGAAGTTATTCTATATCTCTACAGCACCTCAAGCAAACCTGTTGGCTGTGTTTTTTACTTTATTGAGTAAAGGACAGACAGAACAAGCACCTAATTTCCTGTGTCCTTGCATCAGTGGATACCAGGCAGCCACTGGTAACAGGAGATGGTCCCTGAACTTAATTAAATATATCTTTGCCAATTTCCACTTGAAGGTAAAGACACTACAGCATAGTGTGTGGTCATTGTAACGAAACATAATTTCAGTTATGTTATTTACTGTTAGACAAAAACAGAGAAATCTGTAAATATTCAGTAAAATAAGTTATTCAAGTACCAATTTAGGTTTCAATGGTGCCTTGAAAATGTGTCCTACCTTAAAATTCCAATATTTTATCATGTCACAGCTTAAATTTGACTTGCATCCTTTTGTATTCAATTTTCTTTACTCCAATACCCAGAAGTATAATCCAATGTAATCAGCACCTTTGTGACATTGCTAGTAAATGGAGTGTAATTTGAATCTCAGTATGAATACAGGCGTTCTGTAAAGCCTCAGCATGATCACAATGAACACCAAAGAGAATACCACATATCTCAGAGAAAAAGTGGCAAGTAGTTTAAAGCGGTAAGATTATAAAACAATATCCAAATGTGTAAAATGTTTAATATGAAAATGTTCAACTTGAAGCACAATTACTAGCCTGACTGCGCTAACAGGAAGATCGAAGCATACTCATGTGTTAGAATGGCCTAGTCAATGTCAATACCCAAATTCAACCAAGAGTATGTGGCAAAGCTTAAAAATGCACATGCTGTCCATCCATCTGACTGGTTTCAAATTCTTTTGCAATGCATTGTTGATAGCGTAGCCTTAATCTTGGACTGTATTTAAGACAAAAACCAACATTTGTTTGTAAAAACAGAATAATTGTGTGCAAGAGAATATCTCTGGAAGAGATTTGTGAAAATAAGACATTTGTTTTGGTAAAACCAAATCTCTATTACAGTCCCTCGACCCGCAAAAGACATCATCATCAGAGCAGAGGCAACAGATGCATCGCAGTTCTAAGCTGTGATAAATTTCTGTAATTAATTCAATGTAATGCCTCAGATGTTTACAAGTGAATTATCACAAAAGCAAATGTGACATTTCAGATTTTGTGGTTGGTCTTTCTCTAATCAAGCCTCGAGGTGGCAAACAGTATTTATTTTTTTTTGTTTGTTCATGAGAATGTCCTCGGATGGACCATCAAAGAAATCAAATCATAATCAAAGTGAATGACAATGGCAAGAAAATGCTTTGTCTTTACAACCCTTAAACAAACACTCTGCTTAACACACCATGGAGCAGTAACGAATACTGCTGCTCCTAATCAGTCATAAACATTAATTGCGGCATCTTTCGTTTGACATAAACTGTAATTGAGCATAGAGATGAGATTCTGCTAAGAGACTGAGGGACAAGGTCATTAATCTTCTGCTTCCAGTTGTTTTCAGTGGGTGCTCTCGCTGCCATGAATATGAAAGAATTAAAAATACAAAATAAAAAAACACTTGGGAGTCCCTGCTGGTTCCAAATCAGCATCACTTTTTGTTTTGTTTTTTTCTTTCCTTGACTCAATGAGTGACAGAATAAACAGATACCGATCGCATCAGCTGGGCTCACAGCCCTGCGTGCAAGCTGGTGTCTTTGCCCTTTCGGATCTCGGTGTCACTCTCCCAACAATTCTCTCGAGGAAGAGTTCTGCCCTCGCGGTGGTTGAACGAGACGTGATCTCGCACTTGTTGGCGATGACACCGACGGCAGGAGCCAGTCACAGGGATTCGTTTAAACAGAGCTGAAATGCGAGTTATCGGGATAGAGACAGGGGCGAGGGGGTCTAAGGGCAAGAGGTTGGCAATCCTCTGGACTAGTCAGAGCAAACATGTCCACTCACGGCCAGATGATGTGATGTGAAGCCTCCCCAGGCCATGTAGAGAGAACATGCAGAGTCATGACCTGAATCTGTACCCCTCAGCAGCAGAGAGAGCTCTCTGTGTTTGCACAATCCCATCCACAGACAGTGTGCATGCTTGTACTTGCCACAGCCATTTAACTTAAGTTAAATTGCCTGGTGGTTGGTGGAAATTTTAATTTTCAGATTTGCGCCAGAGGACATAAAAATGAAGAGTCCTCTGATAAATTACTCCCAGAAATACCAGCAATGGTACCTTTTCCCTCATACAATTTCAATTATTTCTCTATATGGGTTGAAGTAATAGATGTTAAATTTTATCTAAACTAATGGGGCTTGGAAAAAGGTACATTAGAAATATCCTCAAGATAAAACGAAAGCAAGCTTCGTTATTTGAGGTTTAATATGTGACAAAACTATGTGAAAATGATTAAAAGAAGAAACTTTATTGGGCCTGAAATTGCCAGTGTGAGCACTCGAAGGGATTTACTTGTTTATTTTCTTTCAGCGCTGGACGTTATAAACACCAGGAACCCATGTGAAACGTGCTTCCTGGTGTGTCTTTGGAAATTATTAAAATGTTCACTAGCTAAAGAAGAAGAAAAAAAAAAAAACATTTGCCCATGGTTTATTTATTAAAAACTGCATTCATTTGTATGTACTAAATTGAAGTATTTTGTGACTGCACTCACATGATTTTCATCATATTTTTATGAATTACATAGACAGTGGTTGAAGTGTTTACATTTTTTATGCATTTTTATTTAATTGTATACTTTCTGAACACATCTTCTTAGAATCAATTTCAGTTGACTGTGGGTAAGATCTGTTTAGTATAAAATATAGAAAATTATGACACCTATTCAAACTAAATTAGCTCTGATTAAAGGACCTCCATCTGGTATAATTAATTGGCGTCATAATACATTTCCTATATAAATCAATAATAGACAGTTACTTTAAATAATTGGCAGTCAAAATGCCACACTGATTTCAAACTGTGTGTGTTTACGTGGTTTTTGGAGGATAACTCTGGTGGGCAGAAAGTAGCTTGGTGTTCTGACTTTAGAGTCAGCATCTTTGCTTCAAGTCACATGGTACAGGCGAGCATCCACACTGCATACACACCTCCTCCATCCACGCTGGGAGTGTGTCATTCAGACTCTGCATCTTCTAAAAACGTCACCAAAACAGTGTCATATACAGAAACATCAAAATCAAGCACATTGTAAAACACCTACCCCCACACCAGTATAGTAAGCATGAAGTTTTTTTTTGTTTTGTTTTTTTTTGGTCCCGCTTTTCACTTTGTCTACAAATCTCCAGGTACCATCATTTCCAAAAAATGTCGAGTGTGTACCAGCCAGCTAGGCAACATCCTCTTCCCAAGAGCCACTTCATACCTTATTGTTTGAGGGTTGAGAGTCTCTTGACAGCTTCGAGAACCTATTTAGTTTTGGGGGTTTTATCCCTTTTGCTGCATTTTTCAAAATGGAATCACTGCAAACCTTGGCATGCTTGCAACTCAAAATAAGCAACTAACTATGCAACCTTCTTTGACCATCACCAAATCTTCCACATAGCCATCAGAACTTCATAATTTGCTGCTTACATTTCCCGTGTGCTCCCCCGTGTTCTCATTATCGCTCTTTCATGGGATACAATCCTGCAGCTCAGCAGCAAACAAATTAACGGAGCATGTAATAAATACAGGGCACTGTTTTAGATACAGTAATGCACTATTGGCTTTGTCATAAAGGGGTTTTAAAATTTAAATGAGTTTTTGGTAATTTATGAAATGAGTGTGATGTGTGTTTGATGTGACAGAAAATATTTCATTAATTACAAATTCTTGGATATGTGACTTACCCAATGTTATGTGTAATACAGTTCAAACATTACCATGAAGCAGGGCACGAAAATTATTATACTATTTTCTGGACTATATAAATCACCCTGGACTGTTAAGTCACATTTATTTAGAAACTGTCAAACGTTAGAGGAATCTTGTCCACATTAATGAAATGATCCAGTGGCACTTTGTGCTCAGTGGTTTTTCAACAAACTCACAGAAACTGTTAACTTTGAGGTCTGCAAGCAGTTTCTGACATCAATGTGCTTTAAAACAGAGTGGTCAGAAACGGAACGGTCAGCGTGACCTGCTTTATATATATATGCTTAATATATTGATTCATGACATCAAAAGCAGCAAACACAGGACTTTATATTTGACCAAAAATCTACTTCATTGTGTTTTACGATAGGATCTGCACAGCAGCATTTTTCGATACTCCTTGATAAATGCTAAGATAATCAACAGTCTGAGCAGTTAAAAATATATTTGGAGATCTAAAATTATCCATGGAATCCCATTAAATACTTTGATTGGAAACGGGTCCAGATTATATCTGGGTCATGCAAAGATACGGTTAAATTTCCTATGTCTGTATTTTCACAACCCCTCATCCCCCACCCCCAAGACACAAAATACTTTGCGGTATTCTGATTTAGTAATGTAATTATATTAGCTGTGTTACCACCCCCACGCCACTAGAGGAAGTACCAACGCCGAAAAAATGCGACTAAGGAGCAGATTTAGACTATAGAATTTGGTAAAAACGGTAAGTTTTGCTGAAGTAATTAAAGACACAAATCAAATCCATGCTGAGAGTGGAGCTCCTTCAATTAGGGCTCCTCCGCAGCTCTGATTGGCTAAGCAATGCAACGTGATCCTCTGCAGCAAGTGATGGCAAAGCGGGGTGTCATCACGACTTTACACAAGTGTGTCTTTACCTCCACGGCAGAGGCTTCACCGAACCCCTGAGACCGACTCATCGAAACCCTGGGGTTCGATCGAACCCAGGTTAAGAACCACTGGCTTAGGAGAATAACAGATTTAGATGTGATTTCCACATGTAAACAATCGATTTCCCATGATTATGTCCACTATTTTAACTTTTCCAACACTGAAGCAGTGAGACAAATAAGATATCAATATTTATTTTTTCTAAAACTTACATTGTGGTGCTTTACAAAAAGAAAAAAGAAAATTTTATATATATATATATATATATATATATATATATATATATATATATATATATATATATATATATATATATTTTTTTTTTTTTTTTTAAACAATCAGACTGTCTTGACAGCAGATGGTCAAGAGATAAAAAATCCTTCTATCAAAAGTTACAGAAAAAAAAAATCTAAGAAACACCAAACAAGCCCACACTAAAGTAAGTAAATACTGTACAAAAGCCCCGCAGGCTCTGCCATGGAGTACATTGTGACTATTTCCGGGTGCTAAACAGGATATAACTAACACCTTCCTTGACACCCTGTTCCCTGTCCAGGGACTGCACTTTAGAAATCTTCACGTTCTTTTCTCTGCATCACGACCGTCTGCCCACTGTTTGCGACACCTTGTTTCTCGCAACAGCTCATCTGCCCTTTTTGAGCACCGACACCTACATATCATACGATATAAAAAGCTCAGTGAGAGAGAGGAGCCGGTTGCAACTTTCAGAGAGAATAAAAGTAAAAATAAATCTCTGAGCTTAACCAGCAGTTTACTTTCACAACGCAGTGTTGGGTTTTTCGATATTGAGAAACGTGGCCCTGATGATGAATGATCACTAGTTACTCTATTAAATCTGGCATTCATGTTATGTCTCCATACTTGTAGTTCTCTAACAATATTTCCCTTTATTTACATTATGACAGTTTAAATGAAGTTTCCTGTTGTTGTTGTTGTCCTGGTGTCTGCTTGCACTGTAATGCATCTTGGAGATTTAGCTGCATCCATTGTAACAGTTAGGAAGGGAAAACTAAAAAAAAAAAAGAAAAAACATTGGATCCATTGATGCAAGAAGACATAAGTCTTATAAAATATGCATTGTAAGGACAAGCTCTATCTGAAAGTGGACATATTTCATACAATATATATGAGGAAGAAAACACCTTTAACCTCATTCAAAGTGCTAAGATTTAAAATTCAAACTCAGAATTTGCGAGGCTCATTACCTGCGATATGGCGTTATTGCACTGTGGGCTTGAATGACAGAAAATCAACTTCTTTCAAATGACCTAAACTCTGTTTTGTTTTAATAAGATAAAACATTCGAGCAAAGGAGTGTTGATACTGGCTTGGACTGAGGCCTAAAACACTCGTGCTTGCATAAAAAAAGATGTTTTGGAACATTCAGTAACGATTTTGCTCAGCCATCCTTTTATTAAATGCTGTTATGCTTCAGACTGCACCAAAGTATTTTCTATCAAGGTTCAGAAAAGAAAAAAAAACGCTTAGTAAAAATAGGCCTGACGATGCAGATATGCCTCGGCTCTTTTTGAACTTTTTAGCTGAGGGCTGTGATTAATTGACAAGATGACTGGCAATTCAAATGCCACAGACAATCATTACTTTCAGAATTCACCCACTATGGACCCAGAAAGTTGTAACTAGGAGAAATATCCTCTAGCTTAATGCCGGACCCAAATGCACTCGACAGTTTTTCACATTAAATTATCACTTGTTCCTCCTCCCAAGGGTTTAAATCTAATCAAATTTTCAGAAACAAATTAACACCTCCATCAACCACAACAGGAAGGTGAAGTGTCTCCAAGGATGTTAAGGAAATGCAAAGGACTTTAGACTAAGGACCTTTTGGTCTTTTTAAAATCGTTCAAAACTAAACTACTCAACTTTTCAGAAAAAAACTACCAAGGCTATATAGGAAAAAAACGACTTCACACTACAATTACTATTGAGTAATATTGGTAAAACCTTCAATAATTCATACTTCCATTCTGAATACCCTAACAAAACTCATAGGGTTGCAGTGGAGCTTGTGCCTTTCCTCAGCAGGCAAAGGAGACAAAAAGGTAGATCAGAAATGTTCAAAATGTCAGAAAATGTTTCACCTTACAAGGTTCTTGTTTAGAGTCCCTTTAAGAACAAAGCCATAAAGGGCGATCAGAGTTTTCCCAAATTGTTTGAAGCTTTGAGAAATGCAGGGCTGCTACGAACCTACCTGATGCTGTAGGTTAGTAGTTGAAGGAAGACATCGATATTTTTCACTCGCTTATAGGAAAGACAACTTCAGTTGTTTAATTTGTTTTCTTTTTTATGCATAAAACTTAAAACATGCAATATATTTCTGTTTAAAAGTATGTAAGTAACGTGATATTGTGCTACATTTATTACAGGTTTTTATGTCATCAGCCTCATACGGTCATGTGGTGAATCTCCAGATGTCTATGAGCTAAAGTTCAGGTACACCGTTATTCGTTCAAAAAATGTTGTCCGTATATTTAAAAGAAAAAAAAATGTAAGAACTTTTAAACCTTACTGGAGTTTGACTAAAAAACCATCAAAGTAAAGCAAAAATGTTGGACAAAAATAATAAATGAAAACTCAAATGTTTCTTTGCAACAAGCTATAGAAGCATGAGAAAGATGAAGAAAAATCCCAGAGGAATCTCCACTGTTTGTATTTATGTAGAAGATAGTATTAGCATCGTTGCTTCAATTTTAGATAATGTTAGAGAAGCAATGGCAAAGAAATGTGTACTTTTCATAGAGTGCTAAAGCTAATAGCATTTGTGTTACATTTCCATTTATAGAGAAAAAGTTACTTATAACTAAACTTGTAAAGCTAATTGAGCAAAGTTGCTATGGCCTTTGGTTGAACAAGGTGGAGCAGCTAATGTGCCTTTCGATTGTCTAATTGATCTTTGTTGTCTTTCAACAGTGACAGATAAAACTATGTAAGCAAACAGGGGATTATTATCTTAGCAGTGGAAGCAGAATCCACTGCTAAGTTGGATTAATGTTCCTTAACATGAACTTTTACCTTGGGTTACTGTAATGTAAAAAAAATAAAATAAATCCAAGTAGCAGGGGAAAACATGAGTTCAACATTTCTCCACGGGAAACTCAGCAGAAGATCACATTCAGATTCAAAGTGTTTGTTATTGTAGGATTCTGATTCCAGCTGATTAAACGCTCTGTGACCTCTCACTTGACCAGAGCAGAATGCTGCGGAGTTTGGAAAACTTTGTGCAAGTAATAAATTAAGGAGAATAGGACCAAATAGTAGATACCAGAGAAGCAGATTAAAAGAAAAGAAAAAAAAAAGAAAAGGATAGCCAGGGAGAATGGGGCTTAATCTTTTTTAATAAGAGGATTCAGGTTTAATTTTTCTATTTCAAATTGCTGCACCACATGCTGCCTAGCCATCCATTTTTTGTTTATTTCTCTATTTTTTTTTTTTATGTGGAACGTCTTTTTGTTTATTTATTTTTCATGTCTGTGCATTAATGGAATACTTGGTTGGAGCCACACTTAAGAAAATTGCCCCCCATGAGTCACCAGGGGGACAGATTTGTTAGTTAAGAGCTTTTGACGGATATCAACTCGTGCTACGGCAGTGGTCCGCTTTCCCATTAGTCGAGGGCAGGTTGGCACAACAACCAGCTACGGCAGTGGCGTACAAATCCATCCGTGTTCTCCAGACAGTGATAATCCTCACTGATCTCCTCTTTGCTTCCATCAACCCACTACTCCCCCCCTCCTCCCACATCACACAATGGAAGGAGATGGCGGGAGGGATGGAGGGAGGGAGATAAAGAGGCTGACGGGGGAAATATAGTTAGGAAACAGTTGCATGAGAGGGAGATGTTACAAAAGACAGGCATGCAGGGGACAGAAATTGAAGAGAAACATCTACTAAGCAGCCTCAAATCAGCCTCCCCCAAATGATGTCACAAAGGCTCACTGTGCTGCCACGATGCACATGATATGTTGAAGAGGATTAGGCAGTAATCACAAGGGTTTGGCTGTCCACACAAGGGAGTATATAAATCCCTCCTCTGCAGCCAACAGCTAGGCCCTCTGCTGGCTTCTCCTAGGGATGGGTAGCTAGATAAATAGTCACATCGGCCGAAAAGACGAAAGATTTAAAAATATTTCTAGGAAGAGTGTGGAGTCACCTTAAACACAAACACCCCAAAGTGCTCTGTTCTCAAAATCGAAAACTTACTAAGCTGGACGGATCAACTAAAGGATGATCTGTGTTTTGGACAAACTGAGGAAGTGGAAAACAGCAGAAAAGGTGTCGGGCTTTAGAGCCTCCCTACAGCAGGTCAACAGTACGCCGAGCGAATTTACGCAATCAATTAATATATTAATAAAACTAATACCGCTTTGTGTTTTGAGGATCAACAATTTGCTTCATTTTAAGGTAATTATAGGTCATCAATCAATCAATCAATCAAATTTTATTTGTATAGCACATTTCAGCAGCAAGGCATTTCAAAGTGCTTTACATAATTAAAATAAAAACAGAAATAAACAGTGAGAAAGAGAGAAATTCACTTTCTTCCCCATACATAAAAGAAAGAAGAAGAAAAAATTAAAAACATTAAAGACATAAAAACATGGAAGACATCAAAACCCGCACTCTAACCCTAATTTAGCCATAAGCAACTCTAAACAGGTGGGTTTTAAGTTGAGATTTAAAGGCACCCAGTGTTTCAGCTGTTTTACAGTTTTCTGGAAGTTTGTTCCAAATCTGTGGTGCGTAGAAACTGAATGCTGCTTCTCCTCGTCTGGTTCTGGTTCTGGGGATGCAGAGCAGACCAGAACCAGAAGATCTGAGGGGTCTAGATGGTTGGTACAGTAATAACAGATCTTTAAGGTATTGTGGTGCTAAACCGTTCAGAGATTTATAAACTAACATCAGTATTTTAAAGTCTATTCTCTGAGCTACAGGGAGCCAGTGTAGGGACTTTAAAACTGGTGTTATGTGCTCTATCTTCCTGGTTTTAGTGAGAACCCGAGCAGCAGCATTCTGGATCAGCTGCAGCTGTTTGATTGATTTATTAGTCAGACCTGTGAAGACGCTGTTGCAGTAATCAATGCGGCTAAAGATAAATGCATGGATGAGTTTCTCTAGATCGTGCTGAGACATAAGTCCTCTAATCCTAGAGATGTTCTTCAGGTGATAGAAGGCCGACTTTGTGACTGTCTTAATGTGGCTCTGAAGGTTCAGGTCAGAGTCCATCACTACTCCCAGGTTTCGGGCCTGATCGCTGGTTTTTAGTTGTAATAACTGAAGCTGTGCATTGATTCTAGTTCGTTCCTCTTTAGGTCCAAAGATAATAACTTCAGTTTTGTTTCTGTTTAGCTGGAGAAAGTTTTGGCACATCCACACATTTATCTGTTCTAAGCATCTATTCAGTGATTGGATGGGTTCAGAGTCACCTGGTGACATCGTGATGTAGAGCTGTGTATCATCCGCATAATTGTGGTAGCTAATCCTATGTCCTGTTATAATCTTTGCCAGTGGGAGCATATAAATATTGAAAAGAAGGGGTCCTAGGATTGAACCTTGGGGTACCCCACATGTGACCTTTGACCTCTCTGATGAGAAGTTTCCAATTGAAACAAAGAAATCCCTGTTCTTTATGTAAGATTCAAACCAGTTGAGCACTGGACCGGAGAGTCCGACCCAACTCTCCAGTCGATTCAGTAAAATGTCGTGGTCAACAGTGTCGAAAGCTGCACTGAGGTCCAACAGAACCAGCACTGTGGTTCTCCCACAGTCTGTATTTATATGGATGTCATTGAACACTTTTACAAGGGCCGACTCCGTGCTGTGGTGAGCACGAAAACCAGACTGGAAGGAGTCAAAGCAGTTTGTTATTGTTAGGAAGTTATTTAATTGCTTAAAAACAGCTTTTTCAATAATTTTGCTGATGAATGGGAGGTTGGAGATCGGCCTGTAATTCTGCAGTAGGGATTTGTCTAGATTGTTCTTTTTTATAAGTGGTTTGATAACTGCTGTTTTCAAAGCCTGGGGGAAAACACCTGAAGAGAGCGATAAGTTGACTATTTGGATCAGATCATTAGCAACAACAGGCAGGACTTTCTTAAAGAAATGTGTGGGTAGGACATCCAGACAGCAGGAACTGGAGCTTAATTGACTTATAATTTCTTCTAGGGTTTTATAATTTAGTAGTAGAAATTGGGTCATTTGTCCTGCATTTGTTTTGTTTGGGCCCAGCATTAGTACTGTCTTTGGAGTGGATGAGCAGATTAATCCTCTGATCTTTTGAATTTTCTCTGAAAAGAAACTAGAAAACTTGTTGCAGGCGGCAATAGATTGAAGTTCAGGTGGTAACGTCATTGGAGGATTTGTGAGCCTGTCAACAGTGGCAAATAAAGCTCGAGCATTGTTAATGTTTTTGTTTATGACATCTGCAAAGAAAGCTTCTCTCGCATGTTTCAGTGTTGTGTGATAGTTACGTAGTCTTTCCTTGTAGATGTCATAATAAACGTGCAGTTGACCTTTACGCCATTTCCGTTCGGCCCTACGGCAGAGTTGTCTTGCAGATTGAACTACTTGTGCATTTCTCCATGGAGATTTCTTCCTACCAGTCACAACCTTCATTTTAGTGGGGGCAATGTAATCAATGATATCTGAAAGTTTGCACTGAAAATCATCCACCAACTTATCTACGTCACTATAACTTAAGAGTGAGGAAGAAGAGTAGATTTGATGAAATGTTTCTGCTGTGTTTTCTGTGAAAGTACGTTTTGTGATAGTAACTGTTTGTTCAAGTGGGTTAACGGATAAAGAACTGTCAAAGAAAACAGCAAAATGATCAGACAGGGCAATATCAGTTACAGAGACATTGGAAATATTCACACCCTTACTGATAACCAGGTCCAGTGTGTGTCCCTGAGTGTGTGTTGCTTGTTTGACATGTTGTGTTAAACCAAAACTCTCTAATATATTACAGAGCTTTTTAGCCCCTCGGTCTTGGGGGTTGTCAACATGAATGTTGAAATCACCGACAATTAGCAAACAATCGTAATCAATACATATGAGAGATAGAAGCTCATTCAAGTCCGCAAAGAAATTTTCCACATATGTTGGTGTTTTGTATAGAGTTAGTGTCAAAGTTCGTTTGTGGCCTTTTACCTCGATTCCAAGATATTCAAAAGACATAAAATTACCCAAAGAGATTTTACTACAGTTTATGGTATTCTTAAATATTGAAGCTACGCCTCCGCCTTTTTTGTGTTTTCTATTTTCACTTAAAAAATTGTACGTGGGAGGCGTTGATTCAATTAGTACGATTGCTTCATTATTGTCATTCAGCCATGTTTCTGTCAGAAATAAAACATCAATATTATGCTCAGTGATGAAATCATTAATTAATAGAGCTTTAGAACAGAGAGATCTGGTATTTAAAAGAGCCAGGTTAAGTGACTCGGAGGCTGAAAGCTCTTCAGTCTGAGGTTCCTTTAGACAGGGGATCAGTCTGAGGTTTGAATTAAGACCACTGTTTTTTGTATTTCTGTTTTTTGTAACTGTTCTTGTAGTGATCCGGACAGGTATTGTCCTGCTACGCAATGTTGGGGGGCCAGACACATTCTGGAGGAAGACGGGTGTAAGGATAATATCTGGACCCCGGTCTCAGACCTCAGAAATGCGGAGTGCTGGATCTTCAGGGAGGTCAGAGGCAGGTGGCTTAGATGAAGTGAGAGTTGTGCCGAGGCGAACCTGTTGATCCATACTATCCAGCTGGGATGAGAAAGAGTCCGTCCGTCTTTCTCTCTGACCTGAATTCTCCACCAGCATTTTCAAGCGGCTCAGGTGAAGCCCGACTCTCTTTAGTGGGTCACTTTCTAATAAGTGTGAGTGAGTGTGGGAGCAGAGAGGGAGGGGGGAAGGAGAAGGGAGGGTGGAAGGAGAAGGGAGGGGGGAAAGATGTGGGATGGGGGAAGGCGGAGGGGAACCAGTCATTCTGTTCACAGCCGATGTTTTATCAGTTTGTATTGGAATAGTTTGTTCTTGATATGCGGAGGGCTCCATCCTAATCAGACATCCTTGAGCCTGTTCTTCTGAAGCGATGGTCACATTGTTGTTCTTGTTGATAAAATGAAAAATGTTTGCAGTGAGCAGCCTTATTCCGGGTTTGTTAAGATTGCGTCCTCCTCTTCCAAAGAGGTGAAAGCGCTGCCAGTAGATCCAGAGGTTATCGATGAAGGTCACTGAGCTGGCAGAGCAGGTTTTAATCAGCCATTTGTTTATCATAAGCAGCCTGGAATGTTTTTCGTCTCCCCATTGAGGCGATGGAATTGGACCACTGAGAAATAACTTCATTTTTAATTTTCCCATAGTGTCCAGAAGAATATTAAAGTCCTTTTTCAGAATCTCGGATTTTTGCTTTGCCAGATCGTTGGCTCCAACATGCACAACTAAAGTCTCCATGTTTGGCTGATCAGTGGTTAGAGAGAGCACTTTGCGGGTCAGATCAGATACAGTGTCACCAAGAAAAGAAACCACTCTCGTTTTCTTGGGATTGCAAACATGACTGATTCTATTTACTGCCTCATCTCCAACAATAAGCACTCTTGGCATACCTTTCGTTTTCCTGGTGGTCACTTTGTCCTTCGGAGCTTTGTGCGGTGGATGCGTTGGTTTAGCCTCATTGCTGATGTTTGAAGGTGGATTTTCACTCAGAGGCTCGTGCTGAAGTGCAGAAAATCTGTTTTTCAGTGGGATTCCCACGGAGTCATGGTGTTTTGAGGCTCGGGATGGTCGCTTTGTCCTTGGGAGTGGGCTCGGTGTAGTCGTTTTGGTTCCGGCTGCTTGTTTGTTATTCTTTGGCGGAACAGGTGTGGAGGTTGAAGGTGGGTTTCTGCTCAGAGCTGGCCACACTGAATCGTCCAGGTGAGGGGTTCTCCCCGTTAGTCGTCTCATGGGATCTGCAGTGTGAGACTTTTGTTTTGGCTTGGCTCCCTGAGCGATCCAGGATGAGCTGCTTGGTGCGGGGTGTACAACCTCTCCGCTGATTTGAGGAAGAGTTGTTTCATATCCACAGGTAGCGTTGATCTCAAAGTTCACCTCCAGCCGTTGAATCTTTGTTTCTAAAAACTGAAGTCGTTGTAGAATACTGCTAATGTCCTTGGGGTCGAACGGGGGCATTTTGCCCTAGTTCAACTTGGAGGTGAAGAAAAGTGAGGTAAAAATAGAAGTGAGAAAATCTCCTGGTCTTTAGGTTTGAAGTAATCCAGTTATGATGTCGATAATGTGAATAAAACCATAAAAATTGTGACTTTAAGAATAATCCACAAGCAGAGTTATCAGTAAGGACGGGAGAGAGCAGGATAAGCTGTTCCTCCTTCAGCTGCCAAGAGCGAAAAAAGGTCATGTCATAGTTGGTGTGCTAAATAATTGAGTTTTGGGAATTTCCAGCGCTAGAAATTCACAGAACTCACCAGCTAAGAAAAACAAATTCAATCCAAATTAAGACAATCATTTAGTCAAATCAATGCTACAAAGGTGACTGGAAATTGCTTAAAAAAAGAGGGAAGTACCAAACATAACAAGGTGGCTGTTCATTACATTGTAGAAAGCAACAATTGAGCAAACCTCTGGTAAAACTGACTTCTTAAAAGCGTTGTTATAGCAAACCACAGGCTGCAACAGATTTGAATTTCTTAATGCAAATATTTGTGATTTTTTTTTTTAGGTTAACGTTTTTGTGTGAAAACAAACCAAACCACCCAAAATAGTTAAATTCATCAACTGACTGACACAAAATAAATGAACTACAGGTGGGAAAATGCCCTCAGAGTTACAAATGTAATGATTAAAGGTAAATACTGAGTGGTCAGTGATCTAAACAAATATATTGTTGGCTATATTATAGAATATGTTTTTAAATGGCACAAAGGCATTCAGCTGTTATTTTTCTAATTAAGCTGAAGCAAACATCTTTAGCTGATATTTACCAAGTAATTCTAGTTAAATATACAGTTTTTCATTATTACAATCTTTTATTTCAGTCGTGTGGCAGGTTACATGGTGGGATAGAGATAAACCACCATATCCGTCTGTTGTTGAATGAGATCCAGCACAGAAAATACAAGATGAATTAAAGATATTAGGTGCATTTTGATAAAAATGCGGCCCCCTGGGGAACGTCCGACTACGTTCCGCTGCACGCTCAAAAGAATTTGGAAACATCTGTTCTGAAATAAAGTGTCACACTTTACTGAACAATGATTCAGCGCACCTCAACTCCCACCTTTTTACTTCAAAGAGTGTACAGCTATGAAATGTGCAGCAAACTGTATCAATAATACCCAGAATGTAAAAAAAAAAACAAAAAAAACACTTGCAGATATTTTGGTGAGCAGAATTACCATTTGTTCAACCCTTTCTGGAAATTTGCTTGGCAGTGGATTGAAGAAGAGAACGAAGCTTCCAGATCTAAGCGAGTGAGTGATTGTCCGGAGCAGGACAGCTGGCAGACCCCCGTCACAGAGACATTGACTTAATCTCCCATCCATGATAGCCGACATGCCCTGTTCACCTCCTGTCTTCCTATCCCTCATTTTTAAATCTGCACTGTCTGTCGCCTTTTATTTCAACCCGCCTCTTTTGCTTGGATGTCAGTCTGTTACATTTGTGTTTCTTCTACTATCCTCCCAATCTTAAATTTGCTTTAAATAATCAATGCTTCTCTTTTAAAGTGCAAATATGACCGCGCTATTAGTTTCAAGTTGTGAAAAATGTCAATACACGAATGGTATTGAAAAATGAAGATATAAAACATTTAAGCATAAAAATTCACCAGATCTCTTAAAGAAACTGAATTAGGATAAGATTATCTGCTTTAAAGAAGAAAAGTTGTATTTTATGACCTGGATCAAAGGGATTTTTGTTCCCTTGTATCAATCAATCAATCAATCAATCAAATTTTATTTGTATAGCACATTTCAGCAGCAAGGCATTTCAAAGTGCTTTACATAATTAAAATAAAAACAGAAATAATCAGTGAGAAAGAGAGAGATTTAAAAAAAAATAAATAAAAAAAAAAATAAGAAAACAAAATAAAAATAAAAACAAAAAAAAACAAAAAACATTACATCATTAAAACGTCGAAAAGAAAGAAGAAAAAATTAAAAACATTAAAGACATAAAAACATGAAAGACATCAAAACCCGCACTCTAACCCTAATTTAGCCATAAGCAACTCTAAACAGGTGGGTTTTAAGTTGAGATTTACTAGAATTGTCTGATTAATAGCTACAGTAAAATTTTGCCTCGATTGTTGGCGAGGAACAAGTCATGTCTAGTTTACGTGAATAGCACATTTCAGCAACAAGGCGGGTCTAAGTACTTGACTTCATAGAAAATATAACATAAGCAAACAGAAAAAGAAACATTACATTATAGTGGAGAAAAGAGAGAAGTAAAGAAAAGTTACAATATAGAATAAATATGTGCTTCATTTATTATTAATCAAAGGCAGCTTTAAACAAATTGGTTTCTAGTCTTTAATTCAGCGTTTCAGCCGATTTGGAGTTTTCTGGAAGTTTTTTTGTTTGTTTTTTCAGAACTGAATGCTGCTTCTCTAAGTTTGATTCTGACTGGGGATGAAAAGAAGAAGACCTGAGCGGTCATCATTACAGAATGACAACATCTTTAGCGCATTTTTTTGCTAAGCCTTTCAGTGACTTATAAACTATTACAAGTATTTTAAAGTCTATTCTGTAAGCCACAGTGTAAGGACTTTACAATTGGAGTGATGAGTAATAGTTCAATATCCTCTGAAACCACTGTTAGTTTAATGTAAAAAAAAAAAAAATAACTTTTTCAAGATGCGTGTTTAATATTCAATGGTCTTCCAAGATAATTCTTGTAAAAACACACATTTAGGATTGAGTGCCAGTGTCACTTAAACATAATGAAATCACATAGATATGTGGAAGCCTTTAGTACGGCTACTATGCCCTCACATTCACCATTTCAGACACCTGTGAATGGATTTTGACAGCTTGGGGGCAGTGATGCTTTCAAGCACAGGGCTGTGCAATTTTTAAAATTACACTACAATCACAAGACACAAAAAAGGTCTGAGTAGTTATGACAGGTAGAGGTTCCTTTGTGAAGAAAATGCCTGATTTTTCTCATCCTGTTTTTCATCTCTCTTCCTTGACACAAATGTTTTAAAGAGGCACAAAAGAGGCAAACGAACCCAATGTGACATTTTGAGGTTGTGTACCTCAGAGTTAAGTAATAAAACGAGAGGTGAAGGACAGACATCCATCTTATAATTCTCCCGATCAAAACTTTTCAAATGCGCACCATATCCTTTTATGTCCGTAGGAGGGTGTCGTGTCTCTCTCTCAAAAAAATAAAAAAAATCAATGAGGGTGCAAGACAGTATAGCTCTAAGGGCTTGGAATGAGAGAGAGTTGAAGTGCTAACTTTTATCCTCAGGCTTTCATTAATGGAAGGATGAGATCAGTTTTGAAATACATGGGTGACCTCTCTCTGTCCATCTCGGAAGGGGGTTTTTTTGTGGGGGGGAAATAATGAGCCAGATTTTGGAAGAACGTCGAGCTTATCGTTTCTTTCTAAGACATCTCTGCACATCCATACATCAGACCCTGCAGCAGCTCTAAAAGCCATCCAGAGAGTTCAGGCTGACAGAAAGAATGAAACTGGCAAGGGAAAAGCTACGTGGCCCTGCCTCTTTTTGACAACAACAGATGTTGCAGTCCCAGCAGCCTAACAGTGAAGCACATATCTGCAGTTTGGACGCCAAACTGCTAGCCAGGGGTTTAGAGCAACAGCACTTTCACAAGCCGCTGCTCTTATTGTTGGTGTTCTGCAGTCGGCTCGTGCAGATGCTGCATGTAATGTTGCACACTCGGTAATCTCGAGATTACAGCTACTGCAATCAGATGCCGTCGGGGCTTCAATAAAAACCTCACGCTCTTTTATTCTTCCGGTTTTCATGCATGCCGTTTCTGCATTTTGCTTCAACTTATAAAAGTGTCTTTGCATCTGGATATAACCAACATTTTCCATACAGCCGGGGAGATAAAAACTGAACATGTCAACAATTTTTCAGGATAGATCTTTTGCTGTAAATTTCACACCAAATGGTAATAAGAACTCAAATAGTTAAATAACGCAGTAATTATGTTGCAAACAGATATTGAAAGCCAATAAAATAACTTAAACCTGTCATTATTCAGTAAATAGTCCTGCCCTCTATTAATGCAAGTTAATCTTGGCTGGTTCATGAATAGCTCTCTAAAGAAAATAGTAACCTCACTATTGTGAAACAAGCTGATGATACTTAGCATATCTCAGCATCTAAATGTTTCCCTTAACAACATAAACAGCACTATTAAGAATTTTGAATCATGTGCTACCATGACCCTGTCTGTCACCCGACACTTATTCTATTGAAAATATATGGAGAAAAAAACACAGATCCTACTCCAGAGGCTCTGAGTACCTTCAAGATATGAAGATGGCTTAGATGGAAGAATTGATTTGAATTATGCTTGAACGATGAAATATGACTATTTTCCATACAGGCAAAGTCTGAAAGCTGTCAAAGACTTTTCTATTAGATACTGGTGCTTATTTCCTGTTCCATTATACTTTATTATGCACCATTTATGGATTAATTCAATTTTGTTTCTGTGCCAATGTAGATTACTCAAGTTGATGCTGACATCTGGTAAAATAGCCTCATTTAAACACACACAGTGAGAAAAACAAATCTGTTCAATACCATTTTGTCACAATACACATTTTACACTGGAAATTTACAATGGAATTAACATTTTAACTTCTAACAGAGACCATGATTTTTGTTTCTTTTTTTGCCATTTTCTTTCCTGTTGTGACTACATTTCCTTGCGAGGATAATTCATATTTAAATTTGTATCTTGCTTAAGTTTTAAAATTGTGTGGAGGACAAGATGAAAGAAAGAAAAGGTACATCAAACGGCAGCATGACACGCAGTCACAGAGGGAAGGAAGTAAAGGACAACCCATTATTTTTGTCTGCCTCTTCCAGGTGCTCCATCAGTCACTCTCATTACCATCCAATTGTGAGAGAAGGGCTTCTCCATCCTGCATACTAGAACACAACCTGGCAGCAACAAAACACCCAAGGACAAGCCAGGACTCCTCCACTAAGCCATGTCTCTTTTTTCCCTTCCTACCTATGGGGTTATATTGCCTAAAAATGTAATTTCACAGTGAACTGTGTTCACAGTTTTCATTATCTTTAACTTAATTTGCGTCAAATGACAACTGGCCTATTTCAATTTCAGTTCAACTCTTATTACGCTATCAGCGCCTGTGACTTAAAAAGTAATTAAAAGGCTCTTCACACTTAACAAATCCAGCATATAGATGTTTCTGGATCTGCTCTGAAATGACAACATGTTGTGGGACGACTGTTTTCAAATCAGGGTGCCAGGCTGATTTCCTCAAAGAAGTGGGGACTAGAAGCGATTCAATCAATTTGGCTCCTATTTCAATTTCCTGTCAGTCGCATATGGAAACCAAGCAGCAGAAAAAGATGCAGAGATTTAAAATAGATTCAAAATGCATAATCAACTTCAGGAGTCTGCGGTTGAGATGTTTGAAATGTAGCAGATTTATGCCCCTCCATGTTTGACAACATTAAGAAGCATCTGCATGAGCTATTTAACCTCTGACTGATTCACTGGAGGAGCTCAGTGGCAAACTGGGTTCAAACTACACCTCCCTCAATGAATCATGCCCTGTATTACATAAATAAATAGGAAAAGGGCTTATAAATACAAGAGTTCAATGCAAAAGGGACTCCGCTTTTTATCAAATAAGTGTGGCTTAGCTTTATTTGTTATCGTTTTATACACTGCAAAAGAAAATCTGTAAAATGTATAGTAAAAAATTGTAAAACACCAACAGTTACAGACTGTAACAGCCAAAGCATTACATTACCGTATATAAACACAGCGAGGGTACTGGAAATATGATTTTGCTACATGACAATCGAGTGAATATGTATGAGAAAAAACGGGATAAGAGAGAGAGGTGCCCTTTTTTCCATTGACGAGGTACTCGGTGGCAGACATTCAACAAAGAGTCTCACGTATGAGAAGCTGGACAGCGCCAGGCCAGGATCCACACCTACTGGCTCAAAGAGCACAACGTCTCTCAATGAGAAGCACAGAGGGACCCACTGCTGAGGAATGGGACTCACCCTGAACGGCTGACCAAGGGCCAAACATTCCTTAATATGGAAGATCCCCAGAAGTGAACAATCCATTCCTACTATGGCCACTAATCTGTCTATCCACAACATGGAAACTCTTATCAGGCATCCGAGCAGCTAACATAAACAGACACATGGATCAATATCTAGCAGCGGCACAAAAAGGCATTAGCAAAAATACCAGCGGAGCCAAACACCAGCTGCTAGCTGACAGAACAATGGCCTGAGACAGCAGAACTGACAGAAAGCACTGCTTCATTTGTTTGACTACAAATAAAGCAATGTCAGATGGAATGTCTAAAGCTGTTTTAGGACAACAACTGCAAGACAGTGATGCAAGGCTCAATCAAATGTGGAATAAATTAAGAGATTCTTTGTCCCCACTGCTGTTCTGTCTTGGTTTGAACCTCCTTAGTCA
The DNA here is from genome assembly GCF_904066995.2 of Poecilia reticulata. NCBI lineage: Eukaryota > Metazoa > Chordata > Actinopteri > Cyprinodontiformes > Poeciliidae > Poecilia > Poecilia reticulata. The sequence goes on along the minus strand of NC_088848.1, from coordinate 4,529,921 downwards.
AGACGGGCTGCTGGTTGTGGATACCAACTCAAAAACGGGACCATTATCAGTCACTTCCTGTACATGGATGACATTAAGCTGTATGCCAAGAGTAAACAAGATATCAACTTACTGATCCAAGGGTTTAAAGCAGGGACATCAGCCCTTCAAGCCGGAAAGAAGGTAATACAAATGGAGGAAATTCCACTACCAGAGAGGAGAGTGGCAAATGTTTGAGAGCTGTAAACACTTTGGATACAACAGGCTGGAATAAAACCCCTGCATGGGCTCTACCACCAGCACCTGGCTGAGAAGTGGCTGATGAACCTTACCAATGTCTAAAGAGGGAAGGTAGAGGCTCGAATCATAATTTCCAGATCTATGACACCATACATTTGTTCTAAAGACACATTTTAGTCTAATTCTCCTAAATATTCTCATATGCAGTGGGATCGGTGTGCTTGTACAGTTTCAGCTGTGAATTGCAGAATCCAAACAACACTCTTCTCATTATTCATCAGCACGACAGAAATGCAGCAGAATGTCACAGAGCTGTCACCAGGTTTATTCTGAAAGTGTTGCTCCTTATGGGTTCAAGCCACGTTCTCTATCCAACTTATAATAACTCCTTGAATATTTATGTTGAATCATTTTCCCATTTTAAAACTACGATGCCTACATTACAAAAATGACGGACTTTATATTCATTTCCCCTATTTCACATCGTTCTGTAAGACAGAATTGCAACGTCAACCAGCATATAACTCAAAAAAATACAATTATTCATGTGCAGAAAGCAACGCAGTCATGCACATCTGAAGAGAATACAGCCCGAGATGCAGCCGAACAAACAGGGAACTGTGAGAATGTGTACAATTATCATGGTTCATGCAGGCAATCCGCACAGTAGGCAGGGTCTTCACACCAATTAAACAGGGTATGAGCTGCCCCGGTCACTTCCAGCTGCGAAAGGATTATAAATACAACCAACTCAATCATAAAAATGAAACAAACAGATTCACGCGTTGTTGATTCTGTGAAGGAATACAATGTGACAGTGAAGACAAACAAAACGCAAAGATTTTCCTAAGTGTGCGTCTTCTTGAATAGCCTTCAATGAATACGCTGAATACAACAACTTCCAGGCTTTCTGTCAACCAGCTCTTCATTTGTGGCCGCATATTCTGTGTCAAATGGATCTTGTGAAATGTATCTTCTGCCTGAATGATTAATGAGGGGATCGACATCATTTTCAAAGTGCCCACATCCGCAACCTTCAGCCCATTCAGCAGTCCTTTGCAATTAAGTTTTGAACGCTTATGGACAGAATGGTTTGCTGTAGTACATCTACTCCTATTGTCAACAATATTCTAATAGGAAACATGAATGGAAGTGGATAATACACTCAAGGATAGGCTTTATGGTTCATGTGCTGCATATAGAAAATGTGCAGTCTTTAAAAGAATATCAATTAAAGGAGAAAAATCTAATATGTAGTGATAGATATTTTTGACATTGTGTCACATGAAACAGATGTCGGCCCTTTTATACGTCGATGCAATACTTTGTTATATACAGTGTCACAGTTCTTTCCCCCCGTCTTTTAAAGATTCATACAGACACATGAAATAAAAATGCTAAGTATGTTCAAGGCCATCCAATTAATCTCATTTTAAAGAACTCATTTACTTGTTTGCATGACAACTTCCTGCTATGATAAGTAATGCAGGGAATTAAATATCCAGAGGATTACTAAAATATTAATATGTTACAGCTCTAGCTAATTTCTTCACAAAAATAATGTATCTATTTGCTGTCTGGGTGATTTAGAATTGAACTTCTGGATGGATTTTTTTCTTCCTTTTTTTTTCTTCAAAGCCATTTCAGTGAAATGCATTGACTTAATTCGTGTAGCTCACCAATAATATTAGCACTCGGCAGCAACAGGACAGCGGAAAACAGGGGAAATGGTACAACTGGATCTCTGAAATTCACTAAAGCTGGAAACGGAGCAGTGAGCAGGGCAGCATCCTGCCTCCATGACCTGCTACCTTGTAATAAGGAAACGAGTATCCCAGCTTCATCTGAGAGGAAGGTTGTTCTGTGGGTGTCCACTTTTCAGTATTTTATTTATTCGGCATGACTTGTCTTGCAAACTCCTGGACATGGGCAAACTATCATGAAGTAATACCATCAATCAACATCAGAACAGAGGCACTGTACATAATGCAATGCATTTAAAATGATGTAATAGTAACTATCTTGCAACAAAAAGTAAAATTTGTGTGAGCTGTTAGAATTTAATTGCGTAAATTGTACTAACAATCCTCATCTCACACATTGTTTCACACAATCTCACAGCTACAATATGTGAAATGGTTGATTTCCAAAAGGGAGAACTGTATGAACCCAGTGCTTCTCCCCTTTTGACAAAAGCCCAATTGGATGCAGAATTCAGTGCCATATAGGATAAAATGAGACACCAGTATGCTTTACTTTGTATTAGATTGCTACAAAATATATAAAAATTATCGGGGCAACAAAATTCAGCAATTTCTGAAGGTGTGAACTGCAAAAACATTCTGTCACTTGTCTTTTATTTGAGCATGACCTTGTTGAGGGAAAAAGTCAATTTGCACTTTGTACAGGGTAACATTCACACCTCTTAATCTACATTCTGCCGTTAAAAAAAGAAAACTGTGAAACTGTCAAGCCAATCTTCCTCTGATGATCTGAATAATTTCTTGAATCCTCCTAAAGACACACTTTCTCTGATTACAGATCCTCCTACTGCCTGACATCTAAAAGGCTTGAGATTTCATCATGGAAATGAGTGCAAAAAGGCAGTCATTGACATTCTGATGAGTGCTGTAAAATGGTCACTATGATGTGTTTTAAATCTAACAGCCAGAGACGTATTTCTATTGCTCAATCTGTGAAAGCCTGAAATATCCCAGATAAGTAATCCAAGGTGACTCGAAAGGCTAGAAAAGGTTTTTAGGAATACATTAACTCATTTTTAAAACAGCAAATCTATGATAAAGCTATGTGTACTGAGTCATATTAAAATGAAATGAATAAATACAGCACCTTGGTCATTAGTTAGAGCCAGTAAAACTAGCAAAATCTGCTCTTTTATTTGCCTTTCAGACTCGGAGCAGATGTTTTCCCTACATGTAAATGGTTTCTCAGAGCATCTGTCCTAATTGTAAAAGACCAAGAAAATATCTCCAAAATCCAAATATTAACTTTACCCTACAAACTTTACCCTCGCTATGTCAATGTATGACATAGCGAGTCATATATGTTTGTGTGAAAATCTCTTTTTTTTATGTGGTTTGATCTTAACAAGCTCTACTTAGAAGAACATTGCTAACAAGTGGGACACCACCGTACTTAATCAACTCACTAGAAATTTAGAAAAGAACATACTTGAGATTACAATGATTAATTACTAGGTGTTAACATGCTGTTATCTGAAAATCAATCTCCCTAGAGTTGAATTCTCCAAACAATTAACAAAACAAATATTTTGATTAAAATCAAAATCATTCTGAAATCAGCTTGGCTTCTTTGCGCCAAATGAGCTTGTGAAAAGATGATGATGGATTTATGAAGCAAGGCACACATCCATGTTTCAGTCTGACTGCCCAGTGCTGTAGCCCCATTCCCACCTTAACAAGGTCAGTAAAGGACTGCAATACATTTTGCCAAATACAGGCAAAATAAATTATGACACTCAAGCCTGCTTTCTAATTATACCTGCATAGCCAGAATAATGGTTTTCAGTGTTCTTAATAAAATCCATTCTTTTAAATGCTACTTCAAATAATCCTAAATGGGAATGACAAAGAAAGGCTCAAAGCAATAGTCTGTTAATGAATATATGTTGCCACTCCATCTAGCTTTTATGTACACGGTCTGGTGCGTGAAATAAACCTTTTGCTACATATGACATTTTGGCGACTCGGTTCCCTTGTGCTTTTTTTCTTGCTAGATTCAGCTAGATTTTCCTCTCCTCTGCATGCCAAGTGTGTGGCACTGCCTGTGAGACAGGTAAAGAGATCTTGTAATGGTACCACGGCGCGTGCTCCGCATTTAAACAAGCAGTCACTAAGTCCTCTCAAGCCTCATTATATCTTGTGTTTTACATTATAATTCTGAATTTAAATCAACCCTTTCGACGGCTTTCAAAACGGCATAAAAGAATATGAAGCACATTACACAATACACAGGGGTAACAAAGATTGTTTGAAGTCTCCTTTATAGCTGTTCAGACTCCACATATGCATGCGGATAATAAATTGGTGGGCTTGATGATCCAAAATCCCAAATCAGTTGTTTTTTTTCCCCCATGTAATTCTGCATAAACATGCAAGCATTATGTCGTGCATTAAATCATGTTCTGTTCAGGGTGTTTTTGAATTTTACCCAACAGATGATTGGGATCTACAACTTTAATTTCTCCATTTAACTTTTGTCAGTCAGTGAGTGAGTGATGGAAAGCTATCTCACTGCAATGAAGAGCTAAAAAAAAAAAGCAATTTTAAAATGTGAATTACATTTTGATTGTCCTTTAAGGTTCCTCTGACACTTCAGGTTGCTGCTCCTGGAAAACATCCACTTAGCAGGACCAAATGGTATACTTGTAATTTACGATTTGATGAGAAGTTATTATCTGTATATTAGGAAAGTTCTGCTGCGTTGCTGGCGAGATAGATTAGAGGACTGATAGGGTGTTTGTATATGCATGTTAAATACAGAGCTCCAATCAGGGTAGCTTATATCAAAGACTGCAGAAAAATATCCTCCTCCACCATAACTATCGATTTGCATTTGTCTTTTCCTGATCTGTATGCAATATAGAGTCGCAGTGAGTGTATTTATAAATACAGACACTTACCTTACTTACACTCATTTATGATTCATCCCTTTATTTTTTGTAAAAAAAATTTGCTTTGCTTTTTTAAATCATTGCAAATATGATCTGGCTAGATCTGCTTGATCCTGGGTCAATCAAGCAGATCCTTGAACGACCCAGCATCTGCTTGGTCCCCATATAAATTGTCATTTGTAAATAAGTGTTCAGTGCGAACATGAGGAATGTTTATTGATCAACCAATTATTTTCATTTAAAAAACTAACATCCACTTTTCATCACTGCTGCAGCTAAATAAATCACACTAAGCTAAATTACCATATATGCAATAGTTTGGTTAAAAAGTAGTATTTATTTCTTGGTTAACATTTTCTTACATCAAGGCTAAAATTGTAGAGTAACTCAATCTAATTTTTAAGGAAAAATATTAATAAATACAGATGTTTACTGTAGGTTTTTAAAACCAAGTTCAGCCAAACTTAGTTTTCCAACAAAAGCTCTGCTGTAGCCAATCCTCACTTCTCTGCTACTTATGAAGTAACTTTTGGAGCCTGACAAGTTGAAGTTAGCTGATTATTGGCTGAATCATCATTTTATCAACACACGTCAACTTTAGTAGCTCACTGTACACATTTGTTTTTTTAGCAGTTACTTTTCACCTTCCCGTCCAACAACTAAGACCTAATAGTCTTAATAATTGACTAGCAGTCCCTCCATTTTGTGCACATCCTTTGCCTTTGGATCACTATAAACGATTTTGTGCAAAATAGTTTGAAGCACCTGATTTGAGACCATTTTAATTAGAATAATATTAACTGACAAAGGAAAATATTAACGTATTAAATAAATTAAATATCCCTTTCCAGACTTGGGTCGAATTAGAAACTAGAATATCCTCTCTGACACATATGCTCTGGCAAGTGAAACAAACACACCACCATCTTTATCCCCCATAACCTTTGCAACAGGCTTTAAAAGCACTTTTACTATTACCTGCTAAGCCAGCAGTGTTCACCGAGGCGTACTGGAGTGTCTGTGGTATAATTAAGTTCTGGAAGACGGGACTTAAACCAGCCCCTACCATGATATATTCATGATAGCTCAAAAGAGACCATTTCCACCGTTCTCTCTGTGCAGAACATACTCACCGGGCCTGTAATGTGCAACAAGAGCCAACCAACGAAAACAAAACCCCAAACATCTCACCTTAGATCTGAAGCACCCACACAAATTAATATTCAATAATACACCCAGACCGAACGCAAAATGTGCAAATCCAACCATCACACTATCAGCCTACACAGAGTGCTGCAGCCGCGGGCCTCATACACTGAGGGATTCCAGCTGCGCTCAGAAGATTCCTCCCTCCTTTTCAATCACTCCACACTGATTTTAAGGACCTGCTGCCTGGCAGCTTTTCATTTCATGCAATTACGTCTCAAAGCACTGCTTATTTCTGCAAAGGCAAGAGTCACCACTGGTTAAATATTTAGCTTCTGTGGCGCGACGATGATCATACTGTCTGCAGCACGAGTCAAAATATTTGTTGTTTACGCGAATATTGCATGATGTAAAAAGAAAAAAACAGGTAATGCAGCTCATAATTTATTTTGTTCCTCTTGTGACAATAGGCTTGCATCATTCTCTATTTCATGTTTTATTTTCAATGAACCAGGCATTCTTTTTAAGTTTTTAAAGGGCTATTGAGCAATGGTTTTGCATCCTTTTTAAGCTCTTTCAGCTGAAATGGGTGGCTTTTCAAATGATTTTTCATCCAGTGGGTCGGCATCACTTTTTTTTTTTGTGGGACGGTTTTATTTTTATTTATCTGACCTTTAGATTTTCCCAGTCTAAAAAGTAGCAGCTAATTTAAATATGGACCAATGTTGTGTCGAAAAGACAATTTACTAGAGAACGTATTTCTGCAGCACAGAAAAACAGAAAAATATCTTCACGATTGCATGACTGCAACATTTTTTACAGTTTGATTGTGTTGAACAGAAACAGTGGGTTTCTGAAGGACACTGCAGACAGCTTAGAGTTATTGCTACACAACCTCGATTTGACATTTGGGTGACTTTTCCTATTTCTGGGCTCTAAATCTAACCAGGGGCAAACCTGATTTCCTGCCTTTTAAGTTAACTTATGAAGCATCAAACTGTTGAGAAGCAGGGGAAAAAAATATAAAAAAATCAACATTTTTATCTCACTGCTCCTATTTTTTTCTTTCTTTTAAAGCAGTCAGTAATATACCCTGACCTACATTACATTTATGAAGGTTTTAAAATGTGTTCACATAAAGAAATGTGCAGCTGGGTCAAACAGAACACCTTAAATGTGATTCAAGTAGAACTAGTAATAGTTTCTTTTGGCGGTGGGTCAAAATGAGTATCCCAGAGTAGGAAGGACTTATCAAAATATTATGGTGTCATAGTATTTCCTTCAAATTTTAAGACAAAATTGAATTACCTGATAGACTTTTCTTATAATAAAGAAATGCAAAAGCTAATTCTTTGCAGCGCAGGGTTACTTGTCGCTCTGTACGGCTATAGAAAACTCCAATAACTTCTGTTGTCATATTTAAAGATGATATTTGATAAATATTTACTGGAAAAAATGATATTTTGTAAATTAAAGGTTCTTAAATCTTAGTAACCCTCAACACCATTAACTGTTTTATTCTCTCTTTTAACACAATTAGAGGGAAAAAAAAATCCTGCCGCTGCTAAAAAAATATATAAATATATTCATTACTACAGCAAAGTCACTATATGCCCTTGTTTTTCATTGGATGCTGTATAAAAATACAATTTAAAACCAGTAAAAAAATAGATAAATTAGCATTTGGTGTTTGTTCTTTTTGTTCTCTGCTCGCTATAGCACATATTATACTGTATATTTAACAAGTAAGAATTCTGTATGGGTTTGAATCTTTAGTACTACTGACATAAAGGGTTGTGATTTATTTGATGTTTTTTGGTAGTTCTTATTTCTGTGAAACACTCTTGTCATCACTCACCATCTCAACATTTACTAACTTCCTAAATTCTTCTATTATTTGGGAACCTTTCTAGGAATTTTATACACCTATTACAATGCTCTAAGCATTTGATTTGTCTGGTGTTTTTCTATTAGACCAAAAATATGGAGAGAAAATGCATGTCTCCTGTGAGACACGTCTTTCGAAGATGCTTCTGTTATTTTTGGACAGAAGCCAGATACATTCTGTTAATGCAGAGATTATGCAGAGATCCTTCTCGTTTCAGCCATTTTTCTAACGACATGCCTGTCTTGTTTGTTCCATGTAGGTGTCGTGGTGACTCACACACACCACTTGGTCGCAGTGGTGCATTAACAGAATAGGCCCTTTGATTACAAACAGCCAATGACCCTTGAGGTGGTCTCAAACACGCTGCCCCCTCCGCACTTTGGTGACAAACGACGCATCCACTGAGCGAGGCCACCAGACTCCACATTCATTTAGGCTTCTCCGCAGGCAAATGGAGGACATGACACTTTCTGATTACTTTATATTGACTCTTCTCTCTTGGCCTGGAGAAATTAAGTCCAGAGAGGCCACTCTAGCAAAACACTCCACCAGTTACTGTTGGGTACATTGTTTGTGGCAAAAATTGTTTTAAGCCCCTCCAAAACAACAACCTTTGACGCTCCAAACCACTTGATTTGCTGCTTGCATCACTCTAACCAGCTGGGTCATCACCTTGCTGTGGCCATTATTATTTGTGACAGAGGTTGAAAGTTTGAGACAACATCTTCTGCATGTGGAACAATCCAAAAACAAAATGCCAAAACTTAAATAAGAGCAAATTCTTAATGTCAACATAAAATATCTCAAAATTTAGGAATTTTAAATGCTGCAAGTGTGTAACAGTTGCAACATTTTGGATTTGTAATCCTTGTATCACTTGAAAACTATTTTAATGCATTTTTAAGCAGTGTTAAAATTGAATGTAGCTTTTAAAAAGTTTTCGCAAATTCTCAAAAATGATTTAGAGGGATATAAGCAGGATGCATCAAACATAACCTGTTTAAAATGTGGCTAGAAGTACTGTAAGGCTTTTAATTTAAGCACAGAAAGAACCTTATTCTTTTAGTTGAGATTTCTTGAGCTAAATTTACAGCAATCACTGTAAATTGAGTTTGATGAATCTCAATCTGTGTTTCAGATATTCTCTTTTCAGTGTGAAGAAGGTCATTTAAATTAACACCAAGCCAGAACCTACCCAGCTGTGATGTACAGCTTTATTCTCTTACAGCGTTTACACCGTGCAACAACACAGAAGGTGCCCATTCTACACTGGTTGGACATGCAAACAAGCTATATAAAAGCCATTCTTTCAACTTTTTTTTTTAATGCTGCCACTTGAAAGAATTGCATCCCAGGTGAGGAGCCATGTTACCCAAAACAAAAATAGCTATCGTCTCAGATCTGTTATCAGGACATGTCTAACAGCAATTTGCCTCAACTTTCAGGATTTTTTTACGCGACATCCTCGACAACACAAAATATTTTTAAATGCAAATGACAAGATCTTTACAATGCTGGACAAGCATTGTAAAGTGACCAAAGGAAAAACTGTAATCACCAAAACCAAAACCAGAACTGGACTGTGGTGGTGATGAACCCAACCAAATACTTAACTTGAGAATATAAATGCTGAGCTGCACCTAGGATCCAAGTTTTTGGTTTTTTAAACCATATTTTTCAGTCAGTATTTACATAGATTTTCAAAGTGCATAATAGGCTTCAGGGTTCAATACACACATGCGCCCGGTAGCTCCATTAGTTTAACCAATACACATTTTCTTACATCTGTAAAAGTCTCACCTCTGATGTTCACTGGATAGATTGCAAGTGGCAGTAGTTTGTTCTCCATAGTCTGTGCAAAACATTACTTCTCACACAGACCAGCCATGTGTTATAATAAAAACAGGGAAAATATGCGTGAACTCGACCAGTCTTAATACACCCTCCACACTTCTGAGCTTTGAAAACTTCAGAGCCTGCGGGGGCCTCTAGAAGCCCTCTCCTCACACCAACTTTGATTACCGAATATCTAACCTAATGACCTGCCGATCCTTTGATCAGGCCAGACTCTAAGATGCTCATTGAATACAGGCGCTCCCGCTGCTTACAGACTTCATCACACAGATACACTGATGCTAAATTATAGATATCGCTGGGCATATGTGTGTGTGTGTGCGTGTGTGTGTGTGTGTGTGTCTGCGTGTGCGTGTGTGTGTGTGAGTGAGTCTGTCTGTTGAAGAAGGGGTTTTGGAGTTCTGTCAGTTTTGGTTAAAGCTGCGAGGGGACATGCTCAAAGCGCATTTTCTGCTTTGCATAGAAATCAGCCTCTACCACAGAGTCTAATGGAGTTCATGCGAATGCTGACTAGGGATTTTTTATTAAATGTGGTGATCTGAGAATGCTTGCACGTACTGTGAGCTGTTCCGGGGCTTTTTTTTTATGCGTGTGTGTTTGTTTTTATTCTTTTTCCCCTCTATAAAAGTAGCAGTTCTGTTCTGTTTATCTCTGCATACATTTCACTGCAGCACTCCCAAGTCATAAACTGTGAAGGGCAAAGTGTGGACGGATGTGCCAGCTATATGCCAAACTGAGCCGACTCAGGAAAAAAAAAAAAAAAAAAACCTGTAAACTGCCAGCAAAGTCCCAACAAGATTTCAAACAGAATTTACTAGACTTCACTGAGACTTTCGCTGCTGCATAGTTAAATAAACCCAAATGAATAATCAAGAGGGCATAAAAAATACATCTATGAGTTACAAGCTCTGTATCCACAGATGGATGCAGAAAAATACAAAAAAAGAAAACTGAGGAAAAATAAGCTTGCGCACACAAACACACAAGCTCAGGCTCAATCCACTTATGTGCGCAGCCTGTCGATTGTTAGATAATCTTAGTTAAAGAAGGTAGCACAAAAAGAAAAAGAATCTAAAAATGGAACGTGCTTATGGAGACATATCAGTGCAGAAGAAAGACACACACAGGGAGCGACATAGACATCTTATCTGGGTTATGCAATGCCTGAAGTTAATATTACCTCAGGCTGCCTTTTGCTGTACACTTTACCAACAGTGGCTGTAATCTTGAGTGACTGCGGCCATGTTGCACTCAAAACTTTAGTTAAAGTTTTTTTGTTTGTTTTTTTTTTCGTGGGGTTTTCTAATAAGTATGAGCTGGAAGTCCCTTTTGAGAAAATATGTTGAAGCACAGAAACAGTGACTTTGGGAGAATAGCTTAAGAGAGGTTTTGTTGTTTGTATCTTTATTTTATCTTCTTGGCTGTAATGCTGTCATTGTGAGGACCCAAGTATTTAATTTAGTACCAATTTATTGTGGTGAACATAAACTATTCTACTATTTCAGATATATCATTTTTGAGTCACAAAATCATTATGTGCAAAATTAGACTACAGAAACCAAACAGGATCCACACAGACAACCCAAATTATTCAAAAATAAAATGAAATTTTCAAAAACTACTTTTTTCAAGAAGTCAGAAAAAGTCGAGGCAAAAACCAAAAGAAATGTAATTTTCTTAAATAAGTTGTAATTAACCAAGTTGGTGTTTGATTTTGACGTCTTTTTCTGCATTAATCTGAAGCGGTTTTTAGGCCTGATGCACTTTTTCAGTGTGTGTAAATTTTTAAAACATTGTTGACTTTTTTCTTTTTTTCAACTGCAGCTCACCAATTTCAGGAATGCATGTTGAGTCATGGAGGACTGCTTGCTAACCTATTTTTTATCATAATGTTTTCTCTAATCCTCTAGCCATATCTATATGGCAAAATCTGTGTGGATTACCATCTGATATAATGCTTCAATTTTATTGGCTCAAGCCGTTTTAGAAATGATTTGTAAAAATTACGCAACATCAATATGTTTTGCAAATTCTTCCACTGATCACCGATTTGTTTCTGTGTTGCCCTACATGGGGTTTATGTTACAGGATATTCAGACTCTGCAGTAATACGCTTATTTTTCAATCTGACAACACCAACATCTGAATGTTTTATGACTTTATTTGGTTTATTTGAACAATAACCTGTGATAAAATGAATGTAATAACATATGAACATAGGGAAAAGTGTGCAGTTTTAGTAAAAATGTATATTTATTTTGAGGGTGACACTGTTTTGTTTTATTTGAGGAAGAAAAGCGGAGCTGAAATCAACTAATTAGACAATTTGGACATTGATATGGTGAATATTTGTTTTTTTCTCAATATACTTGAATATCCAAATAAATGTTTTACCTCATTAAGTTATTGATCCTGTATCCCAACTAACATATTTGAAGGCCCTTTAATAATTATTTCAGTTATTTAATAAAGTTAGTAGGACATTTTAAAAATGTACTTGCGTCATGTGCTATTTAGTCTTTTCTATTTTTTAATTAAATTTCTTTACATTACATCCATCTATCTAGAAAAGATGCAGCTCATACTGTAGAAAACTTATGTCAGTGCGGCACCTCATCCCCTTTTAAAAGATTATGACCTTAAAATGAGCTATAGGTGTTTCAACACCCAGATCCATATCAAAATATGGAAATGACAATCCATATTTTATCTTGAAACAAGATGTATCTCCAAATATTAGTCTTTGGTTACTCCGTTGTCTTCCACTTGGTTGAGATTCTTTGTGCGGGTGAATCGGTCCAGAAGGAAAAGCTGACATCCGTCCAGAAATACTCTCCTCCTTCTTGGGGATCTCAAGAATAAGTTAGAAGGGAAAAACGAGTCTGGATCTACATTGGGGCCCTCTACTAGTAGAACGTGCCTTTAAAATAACTTAAAAGTATAGAAGTAGCAGGACAACAAACTTTTCAAACATTGGAAAAAAAATTTCATTGTGCTACTCTACTACTAAATATGTAAAATACTAAAGAAGAAATCTATTGAAGACAATACATTCTGAACCAAAACGTTGACTGCTAAAACCAGCACTAATCCATTTTGTTCACATTGTGTAAACTGAAAAATTGCAACAAGTCTGTTGCCTTCCAACAGTGGAACTACAACGCAATTATAGTTCAAAAACTCTTTATCCCGTGCTCTTCCCATGATGTAGTGCTATTGCTTGGTATTATTTTGTCAGTGATGTGGGTTTGTGGCAGCTATTTTGACTAAAGGTCAGGCATCTGTTGCATTAAGATTAAGGAAGATCAGAAGATCACAAATGCTTTCAATCTAGGTTTCAGGATGAAATAACCTGACCTCTCATGATGGGACTTTTAGCTCAAACGCACATGACGTCAGTATCCTGGTGACCCCATTCAACCCTTCCCATCCCCCTCCGTGTTCCCTCCCTGGAGATTAATTGTGCTAAAGTAGAGAACTCAACAAACATGATCCAGAAAAAAAATGCGAGTGCGGAGTTTTAACTCCACATTCGTTGGCTTCCTCTATATTAGACACTAGGGTTGGCAGAGGTAAACTTTTGGCTCAAATCCGTTTTTAGGCATTTTGCCTTCACGTTTTAAGAACAGAACATCCCTTCATAACCAACATAACAGCAATAACAGAATTTTATTTTGTGTTAAAATGCAATTAATCATAAACCCACATTTTTAGTCTTCCAAAGTTACATTGGTTGCCGTGTCTAAAGTGCAAAGTTGGCATGGAACGTTGAATTGCTCAGAGATACTTAACCTAGGCAAACACTTAGCAAAGCAGAAGCTTAAACTGCTATCTTCCAGTTGAGAGATGGTGTCCTAGTCAAAGTGGCATCCTGCCACCTCCTAAAGACCATGCATCAGGCCTGGCCACAGGGCCTGTAGTCAACCCCATCATTTCACTGGTGCATTAGAATGAGAACGTCCAGCAGTCACTTGGCCTGAAGTCACAGTGAGATTGCTTTCATTTGGACAGCAAATAAGATACTGAAGTTTGAGGTTCGTATAAATAATGAGAAGGTACGTTTTTAAATTAAAAATATCTGGGGGAAGAAAATCCCATGCAAGAAAATTGTTACTCAATGCAGATTTCCTTCTGGAATTTCTGTCCACCTTCATTTAGTTATTACTGTAGGGAGCTGGAGAGTGAAAATAATCACACACCTTGAACGGCTTTGTTTCGTTTGCCATTTTAATGTCCAAACCACAAGTTTGAAAGCGTTGTGTCAGTTTTTTGTGTGGTGGACCAACACAAAGGCACAGAAGGGAAATGAAAGATAGATTTTAAAATGCTTTACAAACACATGTGATATTCATTTTTATTCAGTCCACTTCTTTCACTGATAGCCATAATCAAAATGATGTGCAAACCAGATGACTTTAAAAGTCGCCTGAGCAGTAAGTGGAGTCCATCTTTGAATGATTAAATCCCAGCATAAAAGCAGCCATTTTGTAAAAAAATATATAACTGTATTGGTCTCTGACATAAACTTTCAATATGACAAAATGTGAAAAAGTTTAAGGAGTTTGAAAACTGAATGAAACCAAAGCACTAATGCAACAGTTTGTAAATTTCACAAAGAATGAACTGTTTTCAATAAAACATTTAACTCAATACAAATTATTCTATGAGCCAGGCAGTTAAGAATCTAAGCTATAATCCTTTACTGAAAAAAGGAAATCACTGACGAGAAACACGACCTTCTCCTTCTTAGTTTATTTTGTTTGTTTTGGACATTTTTGGGGCAGCCTGTGGGATCTGTAGGATCATAACAGGATTGAGAGACAAACTCAATACATTTAATGGCACTGACCGAAATACATCAGTGCTACAGAGTACCATTAAATTAATCACCCTGCTGGGGGAACCTCTGAAGAGAGCAATTGTCATGGGATGGTGAATCGGATTTAATGCCTCAGCCACAGATTTTCCAACAGAACATTGCATTGTAAGAACAACACATTTACTATGTAGTCTAATTAAAATAAAAAAGCTACATTACCAAAGCAGAGCTGAGGAGTTTCTTTGGTCCAACCCACACAGCTCCTGCTAAATTGTCTACCTCTTTGTCTGAAAATGTTCACATATTACTATCGCTGGTGTTTAAAAATGTTGCTTGATAAGTGTAAGAAAAACATAAAGCTGTAAAAAAATAAATTGCTTGCTTCCTCACTGCTGCGTTCTTACAAGTGTTTTAAGGCATACTTTTCAGCTTGTTTTTTCTCAAAAGTGACAAAATGGTATGAGCAGCACTCTAATCTCTCCCTGTCCGTGTGGTACTAAAAGCCTAAACCTTTCATTTAAAAACGAATAAAAAAAACGATGCGTGCTTTATATCCGACAGCCCACACGACGTTTCATCTTGGATACGGTTCAGTTAGACTTTCTGCATCACCTCTCACGATCCACTAAAAGCCAAAAATGTAAAGTTGACTGTAAACAAAAACAGTGAATACTGCTTCAGGAGGTGCAGATCTGGATGTGTGGTTTACACACATACTGTAGGTGTAAACCTTTCTAGATGTGTTAATGCATGCTCTTTTCATGAGTTTGTTTGCCAAATTCAGATTATTTTTTTAATTTCAAGCTATTTCACAAGGCCATTAAAGCTCTGTAGAATTATATAGTAATAGATTAATAAAAGAAAACAGGTCTCTAACCTAGTGTTCTTGTCTATACCTGCTTTTTCTTTCAGGATTTCAGGGGTTACCTGAGGTCATTTGATGAGAGGCGGTGTGCACTCTGGACATGTCACAAGTCCATTACAGGGCAACAGAGACACACAGGACAAACAAAAATGGTTGTTTTCCAGTTATTCTGAAACATGGTTTTTGATGCTTGTCTGGTGGTTTTTCTTCTAAATTCGCCGAGCAAAAGTCATTGCAACATAATAATAATGCAAATAAAGTTGTAGACATTTCGGCTGCATTAAAACAAATCTGAGAAAGTATAAAAACAAACCTATGCAAGGCCCTGCTAGTGCCCATTGTTGTATTTGTATGTGAAAGCACAATAGATCTTGCAAAACGGGTAATGTTTTGGGAATTTGGGTAATGAAATCATGTAAATAATTTTTCTCTTCCAAGTTTACAGTTTATGACAGCAATAAGAAAAGTGAGCTACTGCTTGCCGTTACAGCAAACGTATTCCTTTGCGTCAACACTATCAAACACCTGACAGCAAAACGTGTTGCAAATCTTTATATATTGAATATTTTGTATCGTACATGCTCACAGTACTACAGCTACTTAAAATGTGGCATCAAACAAGAAAGAAATATCATGATTGTGATTATGAGCAGAAGAAACAACAACTATGACCAAAAGGGTGCAACATCGCATAACTGAGCTTTAAAAAGTATTGCTAAAGTCATAGCTATCAAAATACTATCCTATTTAGGAACTTTAAGGATTCTCAGGCAGCTACTGTAGTAATAGAAAGGTGAGCCAGACTAACGCTTCACACCAGCATTTCTATTTTTCAGCAACAAAGAGGTTTTGCACTTAACTTAATTGTTCAAATGAAACAAGGTCAAGCAGATTGTAAACATCACAGGTGCTGGAGAAAAATCAGCTGATGTCCACATGGCCACCTGCAGCGTCAGATCAACTCAAACTGCATGCATCAAATAATCTCTCTTAGTGTGAGGGACTTTTTCATAGGCAATGTTGTCTATACATGAAAACTTTTAAAAAAAATAATAATCACACAATTTTAGATATTTTTCTTGGACGAAACATACAAAAAATTTTCTGAACCATGTATTTAAAACTTTATTATGTACCAAACATTACTCTTTGGATGCCATTACACCTTTATTTATGAATCAATGAATTTATGTTGTGTATGTCGTCCCAAATGAAAATGAGTTGACTTGAACTGACTTCTCAGTCGAGCAGCACGTCTTCATTACATCTGGCTCCCTAGCTGCACTGAATTGCTGCCATGTGTTTGTGTGATTCGCTGTTTGTGTTAAAAAGCAGTTTAACAGGTGCAACTAATACAGTGACCGGTGAGTGTGTTGTCAAGTATCACTTAAACATCATAGTTGATAAAACATGGTAACACCTAACAAAAGTATGTCATCTGCATAAGAATTGAAGAATTATATAATGCACAAAAGAAAAAAAAACATAAACTGGCCTTTAAAAAAAACAGTTCCCATCCTCTCAGGTTCTCTATCAGTATAATCTGTATTTCAGATGTTTTTCCTCGAGGAGCGAGTCGGAAGACAAAGAATTACTGCCCTCTGATTTGATGCAAAGTCTCAAGCAACTGCATTAAGGAAAATTGTAGCCTATACTGTGGCATACACACACCGAGTTAATGGAAAAACAAAAATGGAAATCAAGAGAGAATTTTCTGTCAAGCACAGTCTGTACTCTAGCGGTGCTCTGAATAGGCCTAATGAGCCAAAATAAGTGAAAACACGTGTGTGGTGGGAGCACCGCAGGGGTGTTGGCCCTTCGAATAAATCACATAGGTGTATATGTGCGCGAGTGTGGGTGTGAATATGGCAGGGAGATAAGCCCGGCTAATGTGAATGGCATCAGTAACAGGGTCTGAGCCTGAGCAACAAGCTCCATTTGTGCTCCTTCATCTACTCACTCCTCCTTATTTTCTCACTCTGCAACCAATGAATCGATCAAACGCCACCATTACTGAGGACGTTCCAATCAGCTAAATGTGGCTCAGAGGAGATGAGTAGAAAAGAATGAGTGGGCTACCGTGGGATCTCAGAGGGAAGATACACGGATGCATCTTTTATTTTATCACAGGGTAACACCACTTCACTTGAAATCTGCTTATTGATCAGTCTCTGTGACTCGTCTGATTGGACTGTGAAAGCAGTGTGAAAGACTGTGACTACACAAAGCTAGCTGTGGGGACCACGCCATCAACCATGGGTGTCGTGAACTTGAACATATTCAAGTTCGTTAGTATGACTCACAAATAGGATATTAGACCACGTCTTTCACCTCCTTAAGTGTTATTTCTCCAGCCATGTTTTTTTTTAAATAAGCAACATGCAAAGCTTTATATGTCATTGTTAGTTTTTTTTTAAGATAGGAACACTCTGTGACATTTAAGTATTTATGGTAATTGCACTTCATCTAATGTTAGCAGCTGAGCAAAAATCTATTTCCATTTTCATGTGATTTACCTGCCATCTATCTATATGTTATACTGTAAATAATTAAAGTATTTGTGTAATCTTTCAAGGCAAAAGCAAAAAAAGTACAAAAAAAACAAGCCTTTTTGACTAAAAGTACCTCAATTTATTTGGTGAGAGAGAAATTTGAAAGATTGTCAGTGTAAAAGTTAATATGCTTGAAATTTAATAAGACAGCAGTTTTATACATCAACATGACATGGGTTATTGCATTAGCTTGCCCTTGGAGCAGTTTGTTTTGCATGCATTTATGTATGGATCAATGCATAACTTTGAAGTAAAATCAGACCAATACTTCATACATTATATTTTGTTTTATGCCTGCTATGCTTGGAGGAGGGAATGATTAAAATACCCAAAAAGTCTTTGGGATATCTGCCTTGGATGTCAATGGTGTACAAATTTAAAAGGCTAAAGTAAATGATCGTCCAAGATTGCCGTTTTGTAATATTTTGCCACCAGTGTGTCCATGTATACAATGGATTTTCTCCTTCATATTCCATGAGAATCATTTTGCATGTAAAATATTTCAAGTTCAAGAGCTTAAACAGGCTTTGTTTATGTCATTGTGTCAGATTTAAAAAGTACAAGCTGTTGACAACCTCGTAAGCGTAAAGGCCACGCGCAATTAAGACCTTGACTGCAGTAATTGCACAACCGAATCCGATCACTTACAGCCTTTCTCTAAACAGGCAATTAAGGATTGTCACTTAAAGGTCAGGTGATCAGTAATACAAGAACGAGGTATCTGCAGCAAATCATTGGTTTATTTATGGGAGGCCTTACAATTACAATTACGCAGGAAAGAAAGCGGATAGGGAAGCGAATGACAACATATATGGAGTCAGTTCCCACTTCTCAGCAGAATTCCCACATATGCTAATATGGCTAATGAATGAAGTGACACCAGGAGACCTCTACTCTATAGCTTCAAGCTATGCTATATTTGAGCTGCTGAACTTGCAAGAGGAGAGCTGCTCGCTTGGTTTTTCCACATTAGTCATGACTGTGACAGTGGCAATAGATCTGGAAACCCTGTAGCTTCCCCTCTGCACGCGTGTTTTAAAGCGGTTCTTCATCTCGGTCCTGTGAGGCCGGGCTGGTTTTAATTTTAGCTTGCAAGTCAGCAGGGATTAGATTATACCTGAAATGCCAGGTGAATGCAATTACAAAGCTCTTAGAGGGGAAAATCTATTTGAGTTTTAGGAATTACTGCATCACTCGTGTTCGTCTCTTCCGCTGATGAGATTCTTTTTAGTTGTGTTGACTTTTGTCGTTGAGCTCGACACATGATAGGCCGACCATTTTTAAAGTACAATTTTGGAATCTAAGTGGAATCTGGTGCCACAGATAATCACACACATTTAATCGTGCTGCTACAAAACCTCATCTCATTGTATTTTCTTATAATGGTATGTCATAAATCAACACTTGCGGCTCACATTTTACTTTCATCCACTTTCCCTCTTATACCCCTGAATGAACTCCTTTGAACCCAGATGCTTTCACATGACTTGGTAATTCTGGAGTAGTTGCAGAGAACTGTATCTCCAGGGAAAGAATAAGTTGACAGAAAAACTACTAGTTGCACATTCCAAAAATCTGACTTTTACAGAAGAGAGGCAATGATAAACATGTCATTGAAAGAAAACCACTTAAAATTTGCTTTTCAACAAGTTGCACAGAGGACACAGGAACAATGTAGAATCTGATTGTTTGGAATAGCAGAGATAAACTATATTTAAGATTGATAAGAGACAACTCTTCTATACACACACAAGTTTCTTCCTATGAATTCCCATTAATTTATCAGAGTTTACAACAAAACGTTTCTCACTTTGGAAATATCCCAGAATTTTCCAGCCCTACTACATCATCTTACCAAAGGTATGTTTACTGGTAAAGCTGGTCAGAGATGAAGATTTGTGGATCTGAAAACGTAGCAATATGGGGGGGGGGGACTATTAAAGGACATGAGAACTGGGTGGAGGTTCCCCTTCCAGCAAGAAAACAACCCTAAACACGAAAGCAGAATTGCAATGAAATGATTTAAATGAGAGTTTATAATGTCAGTCATTTTAGCAATCATTGGCATTATAAACATAATAATAACAGCCTAGTAGCCTAGTAGTTACCAACCTCAGAGGCAGAGTCTCGGATGAGCCAACCCATGCAGCGGACTGTTGCATAAATTACCATCACCACCTCAGTCGAAGCCTCAGTCGTAGCTTCAGTCCCAGTACTGGGCTCATCTTCGGCTGCATTCGTATCTGGCTCTTGCAATGAAATAGCCCCCCAACCATCTTCTCAGTTCTTAATTTTATCCTTAACTCCAAGCCATAAAAACCAGCCGGGCAAAACACTGTTTATATGAGCCACTTTGCAGTTATACCATAATTCAGGTCGAGTGCGTACAATAGCTCCATTACAATGTGTCTTGAGCTGCAGGTGGAGTAAAAAGCAGCACGAGAACAGTTCCATTAACACCATCGTCCCGACAGCCGGGCATTAAAACAAATCCAGCCTCTAAAAGCTGTGAAAGAATAATCTCCAGCATCTCTTCCTCAAGCTCTGAAGTTATTAGGCCATCCACCTCCTGTAATACCAAAATATCAACCATAAAAGCTATCTACATAATCTTAGACAGATTTTTTTCATAATGTACACTGTCATAAAAGACCTCCCTTCCCATTACTGCTTCAAAAACATTTGCCGAGCTTATTTGCTCATGATAATGCAATCTGTTGAGATAACTTGTGGAGATTGTTTTACAGCATACAATATCTTAACTGTAAAATACTGCCTTGCATGCATTATGCCATCTGGTAGTGTAATATAAATGATTTAATGCTCATTACATTCCTACTTTGCTCTTGTTTTCATTACACAGAATTAATATTAGAGTGCTCTGGAGTATGTCATTTAGAACATGGTCTTCATTTGGTGCACTGCCTTTGGTCCAACGCTAGCAAATGGAGACAGATTAACAATGACAGAGGGACAATTACCACTGCTATGCCAAACGGCCATATTAAAATGATAACTAGTTATAATCAAGACATTGGGAAAGCTGCGATTGCGTGACAGAAGTGCATTGATCCCTTCCAACATTCTGTGTTAATAAGATCAAAGTTATTGACATGGTACTCAAGAGCTTCTGAGAGCCCTCACCACCCAGAATCTATCTGGATGACTGATGCAATTTGTCTTTGGACTCACACTACACTAACTGTGAAATACACCAAGAAAGGAGGACTGAGCAACACTCAGAAGTACATTTTCAAAGTAGATGTGGAAGGGCAAAATGGTCGTGTGTGTTTTCAAGTTAAGGTGTGCAGGTCTACTCCGGAATGGAAATGAAGCATGATTGATATGATTTGAGAAGCTATACTCCCAATCTGTCTGCAGACCAAGCACATCATACGGAGACAGCGGTCAAAGAGAAGCAGGGGGAAAAAAAATTATTGAATAAAAACCTCCATTATGGCCTTCCATTCCGTGTGTAAAACTCCCGAGGATGTTGTTAGGTCTGGAGCAGAGGAGGGGAAGGCAAATCTAATTAGAAGAGCACCCATTTTCTAGCTCAGGCAGACCAAAATGTTGTTAAAGAGATTGTCACAATAGAAGGACTTTAAACATGATATTTATAAAGAATCTTCTCTTACAAGTATAGTTTCTTTTTTTTTTTTACGCGTTATTGAGAAGCACCAGTATCACAACACTATTTTTGCCATCTTAATACTCACTGGCAAACAGTACATTTATAAAAGCTGTCATGTTTCTTCTTCTGCTTCATTTTATCATAAAGAATATTTCACATGGCAACATTTTTATTGGTTCAAATATCCAGGGATCTACACATTATTTTTGAATTGTAAATTTACTTTATATTTGCTTTAACTATTTCCTGTAAGCATAACATCTCTTTGAAATTGTTACAGAAAAGGCAGCGTTGGTATTGATATTGTGGCAAATTTGTTACAGTCTACAATCCCCTTTTCTATTATTAGTACTCCATGTATAACGTGATATGATGTCTTAAACTTGACCTGGGACCTTATAATAAACATCTGTGTATCTCAGAAACACATTATGCATATGAGCTACATAACTTTTAACATCCATTTTCAAGTATTGGTTTTACAACTGACTGGGAGCAGCTGAACCACAACCCCAAGTCCCAGATAAGTTGAAAATGAGACTTCATGGATGTGGAGCAGGATGAAAGTGAAGAGAAAAGAAAGAAGTTGAAACCATCTCTTCAATTGATCACAGTGGGCAGGGATCATTACCCCAACTCCAACGTCTCTCTGCCCAGCTTTCCAGCCATATGGCCAGACACAAATTTAAAGAGGAGCAACAAAGGCAAATGAGGCCGATTAGCAGTGCTTGCCAACTGCTGATGGTGTCATCCAGAACATGTTACCGTGAAATATTGTCTCTGCTGCCTGGTTACTGAGGCGCGGGCATGTCATGTTAGCCATGAGGTTGTCGTACTGCGGTCTTCAGTCAGAAGCTTCTTCAGATTTGTTGCGATACTGACATGTGGTTCTTTCCTTCAAGATCCTTCCAGCCCACTGCATCACCGCATCAGATTTGGCTTATCTTTAAACATAGTCGTGTTCATAAATTGTTCATCCCTGGTATTAAAATAAATAATTTTAGTCAGGCAAAAAGTTTGTTTTCACTAGAAAAAACATAGATACAGCAATAAAACAATAAATCTAATTTATCCATTTTTGAAGGATTTCATAAAATATTTTACAAAAGGAGTTTTAACACTTCTCAGAAATTGATGACATTACAACAAACGAAGCCTTAATGTAACTGCTGACTGACTAACTTTCTGTATGCTTCTACTGGTTTGGTAGTTATTTCCGAGTCTTGTACCTTAATCATTAGCTCTTGCCACAGATTCAAGTAAAGACTCAATGAGTTAACTCGTTGAAAAAATTAAGATTACCTTTACTAAGGATACAAATAACTAAAACTTTTCAACATTTCCCAGGAGATGAGCCAGGGACACCCATAAGGCTGAAATGTAACACTACCAGCTGATAGAGAGAGAGATAGATAGATAAGCAAAGTGTTTTCCAAAGTACAGCGTTTGCAACAGGGGGAATTAGTAACAGTGGAAGTTATTTTGGGCAGTGGACCAATCTGTCAATATTCCAGTATGTGAGGATTATTTAACATGGAGACTTTTTTTACTTACTCTGCAAATTTATGCTGTTACTAAAGCTGCCTTCATAACTGCATCATCCTCTATTTAGAGATGGAAACCACTCCATGTGATGTCAGGAAACATTTTGACGGACTAAACGATGATCTCTGGCTGTGACTATGTGGCTTGTTGCGTTTGGCTTGCATTGTGAACATAACCAAGACACATTCATAAAACATTCATATAAATGCCATTGTGGAAAAGCAAATTTTTTTTTGAGTGGATAATGGTGATGGAATAGTCTGTCCTGTATCTGCATGGTGCTAACTGATACATTTAGGCTCACTGTAAGCCTGTCTGCTTGGTGATTGTTTATTGGTGGGTAACGCTGCATTAAAGCTAAAAATTTTTTGGACTTCAAAAATAATCTTAGTCTAGAAAACCTAGAAAAAATGTTTTTAAGCAACTTCTGTCAGAATGATCAAAGATAAAATGTGGTTATCTTCAGTCTGCTGCCATCTCCTGCACAAAGTGCTTTGATGGGTTTTAATGTTGCCAGATTTTTCAGCAGCGTTGTACAAGAAGTTCTTCTTTAGCTGTTTATAATACAACTAAAAACCTTTGAAGAAGAAGTTTGATGAAAATATGTCAATAGAGAAAAAAAATGTGTAAGAGTGGTAAATTTGAGAGCTAAAAAAATGGAGTAAGTCTTCCATTAGAGCTTTCTGTCTGCAAATTCTCTCAATTAACTTATTGCGACACAAAACTAAAATAAATAAAAAAATAAAACTTTGGAAGCATTCTATGGTTCTGACCAGCAACACACTACTAATATTCTAAAGATAATGCTAGCTGTGTGTGTAATTCCATCGTCTCATTCAAAATGAATGAATGTTAAAGCTTTTCGAGTTGTGGATAGATGATCTTTGTAGCACTAATGGGCCTTCGTCCATCCATGCATCAGGTCTTTTTTGCAAAAAAACATATTTTCTGAGAGACAGTTTTAGACACTGATCTTCCGTAAATGGAAGCACCAGTTATTCATGTGGGCTGTTTCAAAAAAAGTACATCTTTAAGTTATTCGCCAGCTTCGTAAAACAATTCAAATGTTGATTGCAATTAATTTATTTCACACCTTAAAAGTTTCAAGATTGCATTGCTCTAATATGCGAGGTGTGCTCTCTTCGTCTCCCAATGTCCGTTTGCTCGCCCAACCGCTTGGTTGCGTACACCTGTCTTTTCTTTATGGAGCTAATTTAATGCTGGTAATTTATAGGCCATTTGCATCTTAAGTTAAAAAAAAAAAGTTTGTGTTTTAGGGCAATTTCTAAGTCTATTTTGCCCAAAGAAGTTTTCCTTATTGTTTACTTCATTGCACCAAGCTTGACTCGGGTTTTAAAGGCGTGTTGTGGGATCATTTAAATAGGCTTTTTGGTAAGCCTAATGGGTCAAAACAAAAACATTACACCAAATGCAATTATTTGTAAGAGCCCACACAGCAAAAGGAAAATGATTAGGAGACTCTACCGGCTTGCTAAATGGGCTGATGTAATTAACTGGCTGTAGAAAGCTGCATGGTGTATGTTACGGGTTGTCAGGCTAGGTTGTGTCTAGTTGTTGTCTAAATGACACCACTGACTTAGGCTGTCCAAGAGCATCAGCACAGTTGCCATGGAGCTTGGCTAATATTTCACCCTCTTCCCACAGGAATATTAATCCTATCCAAATGGGGCAGCTCAGAGAATGAGCACAATGAAACCCAGAGGACTAAGAAGACACAACCGTTTCAAAACAGAACAAGAGAGACTAGAGGGGAAAAAATTAAGACAGCAAGCATGCAAAAAATAAATTTCACACATTTTAAGGCTGTAATTCAGTCAGTTAGACAGAGGAAGAATTAGGAAGCAGTTTGCCATTAGTAACTACAGCGATCAATGACAGGCATGGAATTAGGACAAGAACATATTGCAAGCCAACAACACTTGATGCATGCATGTGTCAAATTGCCTCCCATTCACATTTAAATGGATCCTCTTACACTCCTTCACTGCTTTATAATGATGAGGGCCAAAATGGACACATAACCTCTATAAGCACCTGCTGCAGAGGCTCAACTATTACTGTTACCACAACTCTAATGGCTTCCACTCTACTCCATTATGGAATTGCCCCCAAATGCACATGTGAACGCCACTAATGTGGCCACAGCTTCTCTTTTCTCAGTCTGTCATTGTGGTGAGCCCAGCAAGGGGGTTCAGTAGGCAGAGATAATTACGTTCCAGCCCATATTGTCTGATGTACTTCAGACTTGGCTGTATATGTTGCAAAACACTTTTCAGAACAGTGAGACTCTTGTTTGTTCAGTACACCATCACTCCATATATTCACACCTTGTTACAAGCTCATTTCTGTTCCCCAGATGGTTTGCCCAGGCGCATTGGGTGGCATCCCCTCACTGAAGAGCAATTTAACACTTAACTCACTCCATGCAGACCCAATTACAGGTGAATCTAATCCTGGATTAAACAATATGCAAGGGGTGCTTTGTTTTTTGGCTCAGGCTAAAAATAATGTCTGATCTGGAGAGATTCAATTTAAGGGCCGCAGACAGTGTGACTCTGACTGGAGGCTCCCATCGACATCATTCCTTCTGCGTTTCCTTTGGAAAATTGGAACGATATTGACTTCCTGAAAGGTGGAGGAAACGGGAAAAAGAAAACAGTGGCAATGCTGTTCTCCTACTCCACTGCCAACATGCTTTCTAAGAAGGAAATAATACCTCGGCATGAAGAACATGATTCAGTTCAACTTCTAAAATGTTTTTGGTCCTAATGCGATTCACTAAAATCTCAGATAATTTTTCCTAAAAGAAAAAAAAAAATCAGTCTAGAATCACAGAGCAACTGCTACACGGAATTAATTCTGTACCTATGCTAATTTCATAAGTACATAATTATTGTTCTTGCTTAAAATTATACTGTTCACAAATGTGGGAATTTGCACTTTCATATTTTTAACACTATATTCAGTCTATGGGTGCAAAAATGTTCATGAAATGTATTCGAACGAAGGAAAACATCCAAAGCACCTTGAATCCAAAACTGTTTCAAAAGGATCTAAAAAAATCAACGTAAAATAAATGCAACGTCTATCATGTGCCACTTTTAACTGATTGAGCTCATTGGTTATTTTCTCCTTTTGGAATGGCTTTGACTGGTTCACACATTTTAGGAACTTCATGAATACAAAAGTAAAATACTGCACAATAAAAAAGAGAAGAAAAACTTATTAGCAACTCTTGTGAAAAAATATGGCAATATTTCCATTGATACACCAACACATTTTGTTTCCTTTTATTCAAACCCATAACTAGTGGTTACCACCAGTGAATGTAACTGAAACATATAGAAATATCACACAGAGGCCTATTTACTACTAGCCATTTTTAATACAAGAAAAACTAGACAAGATGATACTGGTATAATCTGTTGATTGTCATAAATCAGATGAAAGCCATCTTAAACGTATTCATGTCTACAGTGAGATTAATAATTAAAACGTTTATAATAACTGGAACACAGGCAAATAAGACTGGGATGAAGACTTAAAACCTATTCAAATATTTTACAGGATTTGTGTATATAAATTAGTTACTGCATAAAGTATTGCAAAAGAATAAGATCCTATCACAAATAATGTTTAGAAGCTTTTTATCTCTCCAGGAAAGTCAATATTGCTATTTGAAAAGCAACTGAGGAAAGTGTTATATTTTGCGTTAGTCTCATCTTTTCTAATGTTAGTAGGTACCTGCATGCGTTAAAGTGCTCTTTTTTCTTTTATCTTGCAGGAGAAGCCAGTTCCAACTCTGAAGACCCAAGTTGTTTGTCAAATTAGAGCACATTCATGACATGTTGTTAGAAATCCAAACAGTTTCTCTCCCATCCCCATCATACCTACTTCAGTGCTCTCCTTGTGAGTAAACACACCACACACACACACACACGCGCACACGCACGCACACACACACACACACACACCCACAGAGATTTCTAGTGCACCAGCAGTGTCATTTTGGCTTTTCAGCATCACTTGACACAGGGATCTTTCGTCGAGGCCAGCACAGGCCACGAGGGATGAAATGGGTGCTGTCACACACGTCTAAAAATCTTTGATCCCATCCATTGGTGTTTAAAATTTCATACAGGAGCATTAGCTTGTGGTAAGTTGGCTTTTAAGGGCAACCACAGTCGAGGAACCATTAAAGTCAGCCTGGGAGGGAAGGGAATTTGCTCTCGCGTACTCTGAGCATTCCTGTTTTTTTTTTTTTTTACTCCCTAGCGACAATTCAACTAAATAAAATTTGCACAAGCTCTATTACTTTTAAGGATAACCAGCAGCTTCAAAGGGGAAAAATGGAAATATGACAACTCTTTACTTCTCCATCTTTGAATGCCTCCGCCCATAGTTTTTTTATATTCAAGGTTCATAGTTAAGTCCCAATTTATTTCAACATATTGTGAGTTATGCGACACCTAATTACTCTTGACTATTCCTAATTTATTATAACAGTCACAGTTCATCCTTCAGATATAATGTCAGGTTCTTAGAAGACTTCCTTATTCCTTCTCCAGGGGAACTAAAACTATATTTTAAAGTGCTGTGAAAAATCTTAAATCAGAACCTCGATTGTAGACACTTCAGAAGACTACTTTTGTCATTTTTCTAATTAATCTAGCCACTTCAAATAAAGTGCTGTTAATTAATGAATTATTTAAGAAACAGCTTAGTTAAACTCAACTTGAACATGCTCAGGCGATACAATAATCTTACATGTAACTAAATGCTGAATAGCCTTTAGTTGTGCAGTATTTTATTAAGTCCAAAGACTGAGACAAACAGTGGCGGGTTTCAAACCAGCAACCCACCAGTTAGAGGACAAACCCCTACCAAACCTTTCACATTTTTATTTATAAAAACTAAAGAAAACCCTATTACCTTTTTTTTCCCCCACTTCACTATGATGTGCTTAAGTTTGTCTCTTCCCTAAAAATCCCAGTAAAATACATACAGCATACAGCACTGTGTGGTATTTTCATTCCATTTTTAAAAATAGGCTATGTTTTTATACAAATTGATATGAGTGCAACAGTGAAGCTCAGATGTTTCCATCAAACAATTAAAAGAAACCAATTAGCACAGTCCCCATTGAGCCCACACCACCATGATGTGTTGGTATAAAAATGACAGCAGGAACAGAAAAAGGCTTAAAGCACCAGAGAGAAATAAAAAAAAGAAAAAAGAACCCTGCTGTGTGCAGAGACTAGTACAATTCGGTGGGGAAAAGGTGACAGACAACCACCATTTATCACAAATGTCAATTAATGTGGAACAGATTTGTTTCTTCTTAATTTAACTGACTTTCAATTAAATGTATTGAACACAGTGACTAAACCTGGAACATAGAGAAAAAGAGATTTAATGAGGTTGTATAAGTCTTGAGTGAATGCAGCTCTGCTTCTGGCACAATGCCATGAAAAGTATTTCCACCATAAGAAATTGATTCTGTTTTTGCTTTCATGTCACATTTGATGATTTAGTTAGGGAAGGAAAACATGCCATCTTCCCATATGTCTAAGAAATGGTCGTCTCACATATAACTGCCATCAAGCTTTTATATTAACTAACACTTAGCTTTTTACATCACTGTGGAGAATTTTCCCTCAACTTTTCTCTGCTAAATCTTTTAAATTTAGTCACGTTCACATGTTTTCAGTTCGTGTAAGGCTACGTCACAGTGTCGTAATTTTATTTAAGACCACATATTGACTGTATATGCAAAACCATATTTTTAAGACATTCTGAATTAAAACTGCTGGTCTGTTTGCCTATCAGAAGTGCATAAGATAAAAAATGAATGGTCAGACAGTTTTCTTCAGCATTTTCTGCTGACTTTTATTAAGATCTACTTCATGTTGTCAGGCAGGTACGTTAAAGTAATGTCCTGTTTTGATAGATCTCGCAGTAATAAAGTTTTACAAAAACTGGGAACTCTCAGTGAATTTATGAATTAATAAGGGTAATTACCTTTTAGCATAGGGCTAGGTCTGTGAGAAGGTAAAAACATTCAGTGCATGTCTTGCATTTTGCTATACTGAGAAGTATATTACAATTTATTCCCTGTAAGGGTTTCTTTTTGTTTTTTTTCACGAAGGTATTCCATGTATAAACAAGCATAGCAGACACACTCTGTTAAACAATGCCTATGGTGCTTGAAGGTCAGCTTGGATAAAGAATTTAGCATCAAAGTGACAATTAGATACATAAACTGTTCATGCACACCTGCGCGTGTATGTGTCCCTTGACTCCCTTCACTCCAGTGCAATGATGATTGGGTCTCTACACTGGACTGAGTCCGTTCCTGCTCTACTATTCCACACAGCACAGTGAGAAATCACCTAGTCAGTCTAGGACTATTACAGAGTAATTGGCCTTTTAAAGAGGGGCTCTACCATGTGAAACAGTGTAACTGAGAATGATACTCTTGTTACTCCAGTCCCCCATTTTGTCCTCCATTCCTCTATACCTCCCATTTCTCTCCTTTTTCAGGCTTCACCTCTTGTTCGTCCTCTTCCCCCACCGTCCGCCAGCCCCCCAACCCCTCTTTCCTGGCCAGCTGCTCCCGGTGTGTCTTTGCCTCTCAACATCATGTTCACAATCCACCCTGTCTTCAGCTGACCTCTAAATGTTCCATGTTGCTGTAGCTGTGTCTCTTTCCACTTCTCAGCTCCTCTACAGGACGAACCAATGAGGAGCCAGGGCAACAAAAATTTTGGAGCCTGCCGGTAATTTCGTGCCATTACTGTCAGCCATTTTAGAAGTAATAAAGATAATGCTATTACTCAGATAGAAAGAACCTCCAGTAACATTAGAGATGGCGAGAATACAGTGTGAAAATACATATTAAGTATGACATTAATTTCTTTCCTAAATATATTTCTAATGCAGCTGTTTTGTGTAATAAAGTGGGATGGCACATAATTAAACACGCTTATTAACACCTGTAAGAAAAACCTACGTTGCTAATGACAATTTCAAACATTTCCTGTGCTGTAGATTAAATACAACACACTCAGGTGTGATTTCTATCATATCGCTAAATAGTTTTCAAATCTTGAAGGTTCTGCGGTTTCTCTTACGCACTCAGATTTCCAGTTCTGTCCATAAATTTCCAATCAAATTGAAGTCTAATGATTAATTGGGGGTCTCTCTCTAAAACCGACTGGAAGTTTTCTTGACTGTGTCTTTGGGAACATCGCCTGTGTTCATCTTCTTAACATCCTGGTACATTTCTCCATTCATTCCTCCATCAGTTACATTAAGCCCATCAGTACCATGTCCTGAAAACCAGAAAAACACTATAATGTTCCCACCTTCAAACATTACTGTTATAGAATGGTGTTTGAGGAGGATGTGCCTTTTCTCTTTCAAACACTTTGGTATGTGATGCATCTTTTGCAAGATGTATAAGCACCCATAAGTAATGGGGTGTTACAATTTTTTTAATTTAACTTATAACTTTTTAAGACACACTTATCAAAAGGCCATATTTTGGAACGTACCAGTTTTCCTTTAATCAGGTCAGATCAACGATCAGCAGGTAAAATACTGAAAATCAATGTGTTTTCCCTCGCTTGATCATTAATGAATAAAATCTAATAGCTCTCGTAATTTTTGATTGAAAAACGTATAAACTAATAACATAGACTTCGATGCATTTTTTTTCAAATTCAAATAAACGTTTTGGACCTACTCTTTGGTAAATGGTGAAAATCTTGCAATTCATACCTTTTTTGTTGGATATAAAACCACTGCAACCTACATCACTGTTTTCTCAATCATGTCTTCTGGACAGAAATAAGGAGGATGTGACAGAGCAGAGATCCAAAAAAACAAACTTTGTGCACTTTGTGTTTTTTATGCTGCATTTCTGTTATTACAACTGCAACACCACCTTTGATTCCAAGAACAGCTCACGCAACGCAGATTTCATGCTGGAAGCACCACTGTTAAGCAGAGAATGGTGGATCAGTTCGATTTTGGTACATGTAGCTGTAGCGTTAACAATAGTGAAGTGCTCATTTGTACCAGCAGCTATAGCTCAAAGAAGTCAAAAAAGACGCTAACATTCTTGTAGTTGGTTCGGATCGGAGCCAGTTTGTATTCCCACCAGAAGCGGACCGCATCAGAGTTCGTTTGGTAGTGAACCAAGATCACCCCAAAAAGTAGGTCTTGGCCTGATTATTTGGTCTGCACTAGGATTCACATCGGTGTATTCACACCTGCACTAAAGGTCCAGTGGTTCATTTACGGGAGACCAAACATGATCCACATTTATAATGTTGCCTAAAAATAAAAAATAGCAAAATTACAGTTTTAGTAACAAGATTTACTATAACGAGTTTGAGAGAGTGTGTGTATTGTCTCTGAAGGCATAAGAATTCACAGAAATGGTTCAGTTTGCAAGCGTTGAAAAAGCGACAGAAAAGGCATAAATAAGCTGGGAGGGGCACGTGTCAAACACATTGGCACATTAGCACGGTGTTAGGCTCACTGAAAGGCAAGAGGTCTCTTAGGAGACAAATATGAGTTGTGTGTGTGTGTGCGTGTGTGTGTGTGTGTGTGTGCATGTTTTAGCATCCCTCACCTACTCAATTTTTCGGTAACACTTTATTTGAAGGGGGTGAATAAGACTGACATTACACTTTCATAAACATGTCATAACCACATGACATGAATAAGCCTTCATGAATATTTATGACTGTTGTCATAAAGCGTCATTCGGTAAATTATAACACTTTTAATACAAAGTTGACATTATTCAAAATGTCTTTGTTATGACAACTTGACATTAACCAATAAAGAATTACTGATATACATTTGTTATTAAAGTATTACTGATTGCACTTTAAAAATTTGGTATCTTTATGTTATTAAAGGTAAAGTTTAAACAGTAATGATTTCTTGGTGAATGTCAAGTTGTCATAACAAAGACATTTTGAATAATGTCAACTTTGTATTAAAAGTGTTATAATTTACCAAATGACGCTTTATGACAGAAGTCATAAATATTCATGAAGACTTATTCATGTTCATGTCATGTGTTATGTCATGTTTATGAAAGTGTTATGACAGTCTTATTCACCCCCTTCAAATAAAGTGTTACCAATTTTTCCAATAAATACTACATTCTGAGGACCCAGTGCTCCTTATGGCTATGAAGTGCAGCTTTTTGGTTAGAGGTTAGGCTTAGGACTAAAGTGTGAATTGAGTTTAGGTTAAGGCTTAGAACTGAATAAAACATGAATGGAAATAATGCAAAGTCCTTGTGAAAAAGAAGAAAAAAGTGAGTGTTTATGTACCAGTTTATCCTATTTAGGACTTTCTCTGGCAAATTCACTAATTGTATGAAGACTGGTGAGCCTTATGGGGGTCAAGGGCTAGTCATTGGACAACCTTTTTTAAGGTTGGGTTCACATAACAGACAAATGGGGATAAAAAGGAAGACAAAATAAAAAAAAGAAACGTGTAAACCTTTTACTTCTTAATCTGCTGTCTTTGTCCATAAGAAAGATAAATGTTCACATAGGAAAAAAGGGAATATCTTTTGGTATTGAGAGTGGAGGTGGAAGTGACATGGCACATTAAATTGTGCATATCAACTGAAGCTATAAAGATCAAAGTAAAAGACAAGCTTAAAATCCGTCTGTCAGTAGAAGCTGCACATAAGTGACACCGGAGCAACAGCGTTGATCTGGACAGCTATAGTTATACTTTGAAGGTCTTTTGGGTTCGGCTGGTTCATTATAGAAGACCCAAGATCTGACTTCTTTCAAACAAGTTTGGTACCAAAGGGAATACATTTCCAAGTGGAAATCCACACTATTACTTGCTGGAGAGCAGAATTTAAGGAAAAGAGAAGAGAACTGGGCTACACAGAGATGAATCTAGCTTGCAGCAAGGGGGCCTTGGATTCAAATCCCACCCTGGGGTCTTTCTTCATGAAGTTTGCATGTCCTCCGCCATGAACTTGGTAGTTCTATGCAGATACTCCGGCTTCCTCCCAAAGTCAAAAAAAATTAATATTAAGTTTAATTGGTTTTGCTAAATTCTCCATAAGTGTGAGAGTGTGTATGTCCTGCACCGTGTCTCTGTGTTGCTTTGTGATGAACTGGTGACCTGTAAAGTATATCCCATCTCTCACACAATGGCCGCAGGACATTGGAAAGAGTCTCCAATTAAACCCTGCATGGATAAGCAAGCGTAGAAAATGCTTGGACGGATGTTACCAGAACTTCTATCAATTCTGCAATAGTTGTGGTAACAAGATACTGTAACACATGATATGAATGCAGGATATACTGTACGTTTCAGTGTGATCCACATTTAGAAGTCACATCAAGGTAACTTGTGAGATATGTGGAAATATAATGCACATTTTTAAAATGTGTTTTGCGTGTACAAATTATATCCTGCAGTAGCATGTGACCACATGTCACTATGAGAACATGTGTGAGAAAGAAGCAGGAGAAGTGAGAAGTGTAATGCTTTTGCTAATTTGTACAATATTTGATTTTTTTTTTGAGTGCAAAATGTTCTGAAGGGCGGGAATTATTAATAGCACTAAACTTAGCATTCTTGTGTATTAAAACATACTACCTTACAATGCACAAAACTGTAATTCAAGAGTGCAAAGGAGCAACATGCATTAAAACGTTGTGAGCTGTTGAACTGCTGAAAAAAACCTAAATACAATTTAGATAAGGTTCCTAATACTCTACATTTAGAAATATGTTTGAAAAAACCTATTTGACTCGATTCTGTTCATGTTAAGCATGCAAAAGGTTTTTCCATCTAATGGTTCACCATTCTAAGAAAATAGATTTATTCATTTGCTTACATGCACACAAACATTTGAAGTTTTTTTTTTTTTTTAATAATCTAGTCTTGGTATCCACACTGACCTGTACAATAAAAACTGTTTGAACTCAGATTTCGAGAAGGTCAAAGCATTAAGATACTAATCTGATTGACCAGTTGTTTAAACCATCCTTGCATGTGTTTTTCTTTTTCCCTTCTTCAGGATTTCAGTATTCACTATTATTAAATGAAAATACCGCATACCAATTTTTATCAACCAATAAAAGCTTGGTCACGAAACCCACTAGAGAGGATCCCAGTGAGATACTGCGCAACCCTTAGTTCATTTTTGAGAGGCTGTGTCTATTCCAATCTTCTTAAGGCTAAATTTACTTGCCAGAAGGCATTTTGGAAGCAATTTATTGTGTCATATAATTTATGGTATGTCAATTTTTCATCTGGCATAGATGTCAAAAGTAGGATAAGGAAAAAGCCACAGTCACAATGGATCTTTGCTCATCTGGGTGGTAAAGCAGGATAGACTGTGACATTTCAGGTTTTAAGGCAGGGCGACAAGTAGCAAAAGCCCTTCCCAACACTCATTCAAGGTGAAATATTGACATAAGATAGACTGTGAATGTTGCTTGCAAGGTCAAGGTCTTTCTGACAGACAGATGAGCTTGGCTGACCTCCCAATACACAAACATACACAAAGAACACTACTGTATTAATTTGGATTTGGCTTTGCATATCCACTATTTCTTGTCACAATGAGTAGACAGCCAGGCTTTGGATGAGGGGAATCTACCCCTCAGCAAAACACATTCATGCTGCTGGCCAGGCAGGTTGGACATAGATGGAAAGCAGGGGAAGAGCAAGCGAATTTCCGGCCCAGCTCTCTGAGCCAGAAAGAGAGAGAGAGAAGGGGGAAAGAAAGAGCAAGAGAGCAGTAATACGTTTTCATCTGAAATATTAAAGCCTCTGCATTAATCTGTCTTCACTCTCCCAGGGGTGCTGGTGAAGGCTCTCTCTGTCCTAGAGTTCTCCTGAAAAAGGACAGAGGCTGACTGCTACACCTCCCGTTTATCGTCCGGCCAGAACTATCTCTGCAAAGTGGACTGAGGGTTTCTCAAACGGCTGCTATACGCTTCGAGCAGAGACTGGACAATTTCTGAAATAAAAAAGGGCTTCAATTACCTTAACTTTATTACTGTTAGAAAATTGAAAATTATTACGGTCATGAACAGAACATTAGCAGGCAGCAACTGGGTGACCAAATGATTCAGGACGATTTGTTAGTATGCCATCATGCTCCAGCATCACCTTCTCGTGAATTCGACATAATAATATTCACAGTTTCATCACTGGAAAAGCCAGCTGTCGCAGATCTTTTTTGGACATGGATATCTGCTCTCATACGCAGTCTATAACACAGAATGTGCATCAAATCATTTACACCACTGATGTCCAAATATTTCAGCAGTGATCCAACAAAACTATGGAAAACTAAGGAAATGTTCTGTCTGCAGTGATGAAGATTAATCCAGTTCAAGATGCTGAGTACTTGAAACTGAAAAAAAAAAAAAAAAACAACTTGCTCCACTTTCTAATAAATTTGACATGTAATTTTGTGAAGAAACGATAAAGAATTGGAATTTAATTCCCAAATACTCAAGTGACCTTTAAGTGTAAAAAACACATCCCACAACAAAGACACTCCATATCCCAGGCGCTGATGATCCCAAAATATAAGTTATGTCAAGTACATATGACTCCTGATCAAAAGAATAAACCTCGATCTTGGTTTTATTCCGAATTCTGCAGAAGGAACCTTGGAATTGCAGGTTCCTCAAGATTGCCATCGAAAACCAAACACTGGCCAGCAGCAGTATTCTTACGCCTTTAGAAATTACAGATGTAACTCCATTATAGTCTCCACCTCCAGGTAGTCTCGGTGTGGTAACAAAGATAAATTTATGGAGGTTTGTAAATAATAGTTCTTACAAAAGTAGAAAACACCAACAGAGTGTGCCTGTGGAGGCATAACAATAATCTTAATCGTATGCAAAGCCCCAAAATGCTAAAAATAAAATAAAAAATGAGCCTTCTGTAAAAATGTAATGGTCAATTCAACTTTTTTATAACTTTTCTTCAGAGAAACTCCTTATTAATAATTCATGTGATCACTTTCTGCTCCAGTTAACTAAATAAGTTTCTGGACTGGAGCATAAAGAGTGCAAGAGACTTATTTTAATCATATATGGACACGGAAGCATCAGTCACTTGGTCAGTTTGACGTTCTTCATTTCTGACTCCAAAAACCCAGAGCCAAATAAGTATTCTCTCTCAGCTGGATGTTTCTGTGCCATCAAAGCCTTGAAACTTTAAACACCTACTCTGAATGTTCTGCTGGCAGCTCAAAAAGGTGGTGGCGCCCATCTAGCCTTTATCTAGGCCATCAGATCCACAGCTGGACCCATCTGGCCTTGCTCTCTCCTCTTTTTTTGTCTCCCTTCACATATACACATGCACATGTGGACAAACATGAAATCCATCATGGATACACATGCGCCAGCTGTTGTGGATTACGAAAGAACGAGTGCAGAACGAGTCTTACATCCAGCGATGGCCTTGCCCTGTACTAACCCAGTGCAGAAACACAGGCTTGTTTATCAGACAATACAGGAATGTTGCACATATCATTTAAGTGTTCACTAGTAAGATTTTGCAACAAGTGAGTGATGTCCAAGTTGGAAACAACTGAATAAAGACTATGACTGCATTAAGCTCCCACTGTTCTGAGAATCAGGAAGCCTGCCTGCCTGCCTGTCCTTCCCTTCATTTATCTTAACTTCCCTTTATGCATTGATCGTTCTAAGAGACTTTCCATTCTCCCCACTGCCCAATCTCGACTTAATCTTCATTATTCGCCCTGTTCCTGCAGACTCCGAATTTCACAAGAAGAGTCTGTTTCCAGAGGTCCCGCCGGACCTTTATTTGCAATGCTCACATTCTTGAAAATTAAAAGAAAACTCACTCTTTTTGTAAAACACACGATTTAACAGTAAAACATGCAAAACAGTCACTCGGGTAACCAGCCGAGGCTTTAAAGCTTAAGTTATTATAAAGGAGAGAGGGTGAAACTGTTGGACTGAGGCAAATCCAGCAAAATGCTAACCCACAACTGCAATAAAATATTCCATCATATCCCTGAAGCATCCTGACTCCAGCTGGGATCAAAGAGAAGGCTTTATAAGAGGGGAGTGCATA
Source organism: Poecilia reticulata (assembly GCF_904066995.2). Classification (NCBI taxonomy): domain Eukaryota; kingdom Metazoa; phylum Chordata; class Actinopteri; order Cyprinodontiformes; family Poeciliidae; genus Poecilia; species Poecilia reticulata. Next base: position 4,492,600 of record NC_088848.1, on the reverse strand, counting down.
TTAGTGCATTCAACTGATGTGTCTCACATGCATTGAGTCCTTCATTTCAATCCATTAATACTCATCATGGAAAAATACTAAACAGAGTCTGGTGTTTCTGCTTCCATACTAAGCTTAGATGCAATACATTAGAAGACAGAATGGCACGCAGAAACATTTTTCACTTGAATGTTATTACTCTCATTGTGAATATTTCAGATTATTACCATTTATTGTTGTGGTCTGTTTCCGGCCAGGTATGCTGCAGTTAACTCCATTACCCCGTCGCTATGCAAGGTTCAAACTGGTTTCAGGTATCAAGGTGTGCAAAGGTTTTAAAATGTTGTTCTATATAAAAAGACATCTTAGTCTACTGATTATCCAAAAATTATCAATGTCCTTGATATGTACGCACATGATATTTCTGTATGGAAAACATTTTTCATTTCTTATTTGATATTTTACTTTTCTGAGAAAGTGAATTTTGGGGTTTCATCATTAAAATAAATGCTTAAATATGTCACTATAATAAATCTATGTTTAAAAAAATACTTTCAAATGCCATCATATTGCACCTGCAGTTCAAACTGCACCACATCAACATGTACAATATGTAAACCAAAAAAAATAAAAGATAAAAAATTTCACATCTTGCTCTGGTTTTATTCCTTTTCTGGCATCCCGTGACAGGTGTTTTATAGGGAGGAGCATTGTTGTTTTGGTTGTCCCATCAATGATTCAATGCAGCACATCAGATGGAAAAGGAGAGACGGGGAGAGAGATGTCTCTGCCTGGATGTTCAGATGGGAAACTTTCGATATATAATTCACAGAGTTGTCTGATGGGTCGGGTGTGAATGTGATGGATGTTCTTTCAGGCTTCTCAAGATTCAGTGTTCTGAAGCCTTAGCTCTCTCTTAGGTCACTTTAAAGATGAACTTACACTGCCAAATGCCCTTTTATGATCTTTTGATCTTATAATATGAGGATGCTGTGCTGCTACAGAGCTGCACAGTACCAGCAACCCCCTCCTAGGTTGGTGTATTGCGCTCATGCAGCCCAAACAAAGACAACCCGCATGCTGAATTTAGCTGCGCTGCAGGTTACCAACAACAGATCTAACTCGAACCCGATTTGAGTCATAAAAATAGTCAATCAAAGACTAGAATAACATTTATCACTGGCAACTGTGGAGACTGTAAATGTGCTTATTCTTCATTGATTTTATTGGCCTGTGCAATACATAATGTATTCCTGCGGTAAGGTTTTGTTGCGTTTCTTCAAGCTGAAAAGATATAGAGACACAGCTAAAATAAAAAACAGGACACTTCTGACACTTTTTACTTTTAAAGCGAACGCACAAAGCTTCACCAACTAACGCATGATTGTGTAAATTAATCAGTCAGCTAAGAAAACAGATCTATAGGACAGAATCATATAAGATGACAGAATGACTCTGGAGTCATCACCAGACAAGGGCTTTCGTTTTGTTATCTTAAGGAGACAGTTGACATTATCCCCTTGGATAAGGTTTTACCATGCACGGATTACTGCATGAGAAAAGCAGTGTGTACACACCCTAGGAAAAAATAACACAACAAAACCTTAGTCAATCCTTGTGTCTCCCCTCTGCCTCTTTGTCTTGCTATTCATCAGTACTATGATCAGCACACCTGGGGCTCCTGACTCACTGTTTGAAAATAATGGCATCTGCTGGAGCCTCACAAGGGGCATTAGGCCATCTTTCACTGTACATCGAACAATCAGGTAGACAAACACCCGAACAATATGTCGCAGAGTCTTTAAAGCTGGGATAAATTCCCTCGTAGACAATGCGTAAATAGCAATGTATTCTAGTCAGAGATAACATCTGTTGCGAAAGAAAGATAACAGTGGAGCTAAAAATGGAATCGATCCAAAATGAGCAACCGATTTCCGAGGTTGGTTTTACATTATCTTAGAAAAGGTGTTGAAAACATTAAGGCACATTCATACCTCCAAGTCAGGGCTACCATCCACTCTTTCTACGAGATAATTTTTTTTTATCTGTACTTTCTAAGAATATCCCAAAGATCTTTGCGCCATTTTTCCAAGTCCACATCAAGTTTCAAGTCTTTTGTTCCAAGACTGAAGACCATAAGAGCCAAATCCATTAAACATCTTTTCTTTCCCTTAGTACAACTAGACTTTCAATCATTTTGTGACAAGTTGCAAGACTTTTGTCCAAAGTGTCAAGAAAAAAACTTTATTTAAAATTAATTTTGGAAATGCAGTTTGAACAGATTTTGCTTGAGAACACAGTGTTCTGTGTTACAATGACGCATCACTAAGTTTCAATTAGTGTGACATGCTCCTTCATTTTAATTTTGATCAAAAGTCTCCAGGCCAGATGTTTTTTATTCTGTCGCAAACAAGAAACTCTCAAGACAATTTGATTTACATGAGAATACCTCCAAGTAAAACGAGAGTCTGATGGTAGATTACCTTTAGCGTTATAGTATTAAAACTTGGGCTGTTGTAAACAAATATGTTAGTAATCGAGTATTCTACCCATTATTCTTACAATTAACTGAGTAATAGGATAACATTTTTGAATAAAATAAAATATTGGTAAATATAACAGCAGTGTTACCATCGGATATGAACGTTGGTCCAATTTTTTATATTTAAGCAATTACTTTTCTGTAAAATTAACCTCTAACCTTTAGAAAAGTTATACAAAAATCTGAAATTATATTAAAATTAATAACAAAGGCAGGCTCACAAATATGCTTATAAGAATGTCTATACTCCAGCTTTTAATTTATATATTCATCTTCAGTCAATTTAATAGATGAACTCTCACCTTGGTCAGCCATTTGTAGCTTTTGTGTCCACATTAGCGACGGGATTCGAATATTCGATACCTTTCGTTTGTCACACACAGAAACACAATTAACCAGCACACTATACCGCTACGATGGGCTCCGCTACTGTTGAGACATGTTGAGACCGGGATGATATGAAATTTATTTTCCAGTTCGTCCATAAAGCTAAAGCACAGCCACCCGCAGTGTTCAGTCTATCTGCTCACCTGTATAAACACTCCCGCAGAGCTCTTCCCCGCCGTTCGCTTTGAACGGCTGTTACCAATCAGCTGCTCCGGAAGGGAAAAGCTGCCTTACTCCAGGCATCGCGCCAGTCAATTTAAGGATATTTGTTAGTCCCCCGAAAAACGACAGAAATAAAATAAAATCCTCCCAGACCGAACTTAAAAATTGGACGTTATGCTGCTAACACTTAGCTTCTGTAAACAACTCAGAGGCGGAAGTGAGAGCGCTGTGCAGCGCCATTCATGTCCCGACCGCAACACCGTGTGCTAAATAATAAAACATAATTTAAGGAAGCTTCGAGACAGATACATTTTCCTCGAGGAATTTTAATAATCGAGGTACTCGAATCATTCGAGGAATCGTTTCAGCCCTAACTAAAACATAGGAAAAAAATCTGCTTTTATTTTTTAAAAAACAACTAAAATTCAACTGAATGCACTACTGTTATTAAAGCTGAGACAGCAACATTATAATTATAGTATAGATTTAGTTTGAGGCATAGATTCGAGGGGAGTAAGAAATATATGTAATAGTCGTAGACCAAAAGAACAACATCCAACATCTACTACCATAAGATCAGAGTAAGTGCAGCTTCAATGTCATTGCATTTATTAAGCAGACTATCAGCTGTTCAGGCTGTTTGTTTTACCTATTAAGACACTAAATCATTGATGCTAAGTTATGTTTTAAAATGGTATTACTTTTAAAAAAAGAGTAAATGAATAACTTCTGGTGTCCATCCCATAGCTGTGAGTCTTTATTACAGTGATTGTTTATGGCTTTGGGACATGTTTTTTTTTTTGTTTGTTTGTTTGTTTTAACTCTAGTATGTATTGAATTCAAAACTTGCCAGTGTCTACACTTACCTAAATACATAAAACAATTTCAGATTAATGTGAAAAAACTTTAGGAATTATTTTGTCTAACTATTTTTTTTTTTTTTTTTGTAAAAGAAAGATCTCATGGTTTGAAGAAATCTCACTCTCATTTGATTATATATTTTCCAACACAAAATCAGATATTTTTGTCTTATAAAATTTGAGGAGACACTATAAATGAAATAAACTGCATAAAATTTAGTTGGGTATTTTCTTTTTCATTCTGTAAGAAATTACTTAAAGAGTGTCATTACTATCCTTAAATAGTCCTTAGGGTGGGTAACATAAACAGAATAGACTTTCAGTTTCAGATATTACAATGAGAATAATAAGTTAACAATCCATCTTTTTTAAAGGAAATAAATATATATTGTGCTTTTTTTTCGCAAAATCATCAGCTTAATGTTGTGGAACTGTTTCACCTGTG